>NC_083446.1:16425509-17856759 GCF_020745735.1 Hemiscyllium ocellatum
ATCAGTCTCCTCTCTTCCTCCTTCTCTCGAGAGAAAAAAGTCCAGGCTTATTCAACCTTTCTTCAAAAGGTAAGCCCTCCAGTCCAGACAGCATCCTCGTAAACCTTCTTCGCACCCTCTCTAAAGCCCCTGTGTCTATCATCGAGTAGGGTGACCTGAACTGGACACAATATTCCAAGTATGGTCTGACCAGGGACTTATAGAGCTGTAGCAAAACCTCGCGGCTCTTAAACTTGATCCCCCGTGAATGAAAACCAAAACACCATATGCTTTCTTAACAGGCAGCACAGTGGCACAGTGATGCCTCACAGCGCCAGAGACCCGGGTTCAATTCCCGCCTCAGGCAACTGACTGTGTGGAGTTTGCTCATTCACCCCGTGTCTGCGTGGGTTTCCTCCGGGTGCTCCAGTTTCCTCCCACAATCCAAACATGTGCAGGTTAGGTGAATTGGCCATGTTAAATTGCCCATAGTTTAGGTGAAGGGGTAAATGTAGAAGAATAGGTCTGGGTGAGTTGCGCTTTGGCGGGTCGCTGTGGACTTGTTGGGCCGAAGGGCCTGTTTCCACACTGTAAGAAATCTAATCTAATCTAATCTAATCTAAATTGCCCGGAGTGTTAGGTGAAGGGATAAATGTAGGGGAATGGGTCTGGGTGGGTTGCGCTTTGGCGGGTCGGTGTGGACTTGTTGGGTGGGAGAGCCTGTTTCCACACTGTTCGTAATCTAATCTTTACAACCCTATACACTTGGGTGGCAATTTAGAGGGATCTATATACTTGCAAACCCAGATCCCTCTGTTCCTCCACACTGCCAAGAATCCTGTCTTTAATCCTATATTCAACATTCAAGTTCGACCTTCCAAAGTACATCACTTTGCATTTATCCAGGTTGAACTCCATCTGCCATTTCTCAGCCCAGCTCTGCATCCTGTCTATGTCATGCTGCAGCCTGTAGCAGCCCTCTATACTATTGATGACACCTCCAACCTTTATGTCATCTGCAAATTTACTAACCCATCCCTCAACCTCCTCATCCAACTCATTTATAAAAACTACAAAGAGCAGAGGCCCAAGAACAGAGCCCTGCGGGACTCCACTCAACACTGACCTCCAAGTAGAATACTTCCCATCACAACCACTTTCTGCTTTCTGTCAGCCAGCGAATTCTGAATCCAGATACCCAAATCTCCCCGTATCCCATACTTCCTGACTTTAGGAATGAGCTTACTATGGGAAACCTTATCAAATGCCTTGCTTAAGTCCATATACACCACATGCACTGCTCAACCTTTGTCAACCTGTCTTGATACCTCCTCAAAGAACTCAATAAGATTTGTAAGGCATGACCTACCCTTCACCAAGCCTTTAATCACACTATACCAAATAGTCATAAATCTTATCCCTCAGAATTCTTTCCAAAACTGGTCTGTAATTGCCAGGGATTTCCCTATTACCCTTCTTGAAAAGGGGAACAACATTCACCTCCTTCCAATTCTCCGGTATGACTCCTGTGAAGAGTGAGGAGGCAAATATCCTCGCCAGCCGCTTAGCAACCTCCTTTCTCACTTCCCGGAGCAGCCTAGGAAAATCTGGTCTGGCCCTGGAGACTTATCAATCTTAGTGTTTTTCAAACTTTCTAGCATACCAACTTCATCAACCTTGATCTGGTCAAGACTTAACCCAGTTCCTCTAAGTTTTCATTTCCAAAAAGTTCAATTTCCTTGATGAAAACCGAAGCAAAAAAACTAATTTCGAGCTTCCCCTATTTGCTCACACTCCACGCACAAATTCCCTACGCTATCCCTGATCAGCCCTACCTTCTGCTTGATCATTCTCTTATTCCTCACGTATGAGTAAAATGCCTTTGGGTTCTCCCTAATCCTTCTTTGGGCCCCTTCTGGCTCTCCTCAGCCCAATTCTGAAATTCTTTCTAGCTAGTCTGTAATCCTCTAAAGCTGAGCTAATCCTTGCTTCCTCCACCTTACATAAGCTGCCTTCTTCCTTTTGATGAGAAGTTCCTCCGTTCTCGTCATCCAAGGTTCTGGATAATCTTACCCCTTCTTATTTGTCTCAGAGGAACAAATTTGTGCATCACTCATAACAACTGCTCCTTAAATAGTCTCCACGTGTCTGCTGTATATTAGTCCCCTTCCAATTTAAGTTAAAAATCACACAACACCAGGTTATAGTCCAACAGGTTTAATTGGAAGCACACTAGCACAATCACCTGATGAAGGAGCGGCACTCCAAAGGCTAGTGTTCTTCCAATTAAACCTGTTGGACTATAACCTGATGTTGTGTGATTTTTAACTTTGTACACCCCAGTCCAACACCGGCATCTCCAAATCATCCAATTTAGGTGCAATCCGTCCTTCTTGTGCAGGTCACTTTTACCCCAAAACAGCTTTCCCTGATCCAAAAATATGAATCCTTCTCCCATACACCAGCTCCTCAGCCATGCATTTATCAGCACTATACTTCTATTCCTGCCCTCACTCGCTTGTAGCACTGGGATTAATCTAGATGACTACTCTCGAGGACCTCCTTTTTAAATTCCTGCCTAACTCAGAATCGCAACCTTTTCCATTCCTATGTCATTGGTTCCAATGTGTACAATGACCTCCTGCTGGCCCCTCTCCCTCTTGAGAACATTCTGCATCCTCTCTGAGACATCCTTGATCCTGGTACCAGGGAAGCAACACACCATTCTGAATTTTTGCTGCTGGCCACAGAAACATCTGTCTGTACTTTGGACTAGAGAGTCCCCGAACACAATCGATTGCTTGGAACCTGACGTACCTCTCATTACATTAAAGCCAGTCTCAATACCAGGAACTTGGCTGTTCATGGTACATTCCCCTGAAAATCCATCACTCCCTACATTTTCCAAAACACCATATTTGTTTGAAATGGGTAGAGCCACAGAAGGCTCCTGCACTAGCTGCCTCTTTCTCTTACCTTTCCTGGAGTTAACCCATCTATGTGACTATATCTGGGACTTTCCCCCTTCCCATAACTGCCATTCATCACATCCCCTTGCTCTTGTAAATTCCTCATTGCCTCTAACTGCCTCTCCAACCGATCCATTCGATCTGATACAATTTGCAACTAACGGCATTTATTGCACATATAATCCTCGGTAACCCGTAAACTCTCCCTAAACTCCCACATCCGACAAGAAGAGTCTCTCGGAAGACTTCGCGACGGCTGGTGGGTAAGTTTGGTCGTTTATTTAATAGTTAAAAATTTAAAGTTTTCCTTTAAAAAAGCGGTAGCAGACCCGGAAGGCGCGCTAGGTTACCTGGGTAAGGTTTTTTTTTTCTCTCCCCTTATTTAAACGCGTAGGCGAGTCACCCGAGGCACTACACGAGTAGTGCCTCCCACCCTTCCACCTCCTCTAACCTAATAATAAGACCAATTGTGACTAGCGGGTAAGTGCTGCATTTTCCTTGTTTGTTTCTTTAGATTTAGTTGGTTTTTGTTTTTTTTTAAGGAAAGCTTACTTTTAGAGGGATGGCAGTGCAGAGAGGGCAATGTTCCTCTTGCAACATGTATGAGGTGAGGGAAGCCATCAGCGTCCCTGCTGAGTACACTTGCAAGAAGTGCACCCATCTCCAGCTCCTCCAAACCCGTGTTAGGGAACTGGAGCTGGAGTTGGATGAACTGCGGATCATTCGGGAGGCAGAGGAGGTCATAGATCGGAGCTATAGGCAAGTAGTTACTCCGAAAGTTCAAGATAGATGGGTGACAGTGAGGGGGAGTGGGAGGAGGAAGCCAGTGCAGGGACCCCCTGCGGTCATTCCCCTCAAGAACAAGTATACCGTTTTGGATACTTGTGGGGGAGATGACTTACCAGGGGCAAGCAACGAGGTTCAGGCCTCTGGCACGGAGCCTGGCCCCATTGCTCAGAAGGGTAGGGTGGAGAAAGGTAGAGCAATTGTTCTTGGGGACTCGATAGTGAGGGGTACAGACAGACGGTTTTGTGGGGGCGACAGGGACTCACGTTTGGTATGTTGCCTCCCAGGTGCAAGGGTACGTGATGTCGCTGATCGTGTTTTCCGGGTCCTTAAGGGGGAGGGGGAGCAGCCCCAGATCGTGGTCCACGTTGGCACCAACGATATAGGTAGGAAGAAGGGTGAGGATGTAAGGCAGGCTTTCAGGGAGCTAGGTTGGAAGCTCAGAGTTAGAACAAACAGAGTTGTAGTCTCTGGTTTGTTACCCGTGCCACGTGATAGAGAGTCGAGGAACAGGGAGAGAGAGCAGTTAAATGCGTGGCTACAGGGATGGTGCAGGAGGGAGGGATTCCGGTTTCTGGATAACTGGGGTCCTTTCTGGGGAAGGTGGGACCTCTATAAAAAGGATGGTCTACACTTGAACCTGAGGGGCACCAGTATCCTTGGGGGGAGGTTTGCTAGTGCTCTTTGGGAGGGTTTAAACTAACTCCGCGGGGGCATGGGAACCAGGACTGTAGCTTTAGGGTACAGGACCTTGAGTGTAGGGAGGTTAGGAATAATGCAGCGATCTCTAAGGAGGGTGCCTGTAACCAGAAAGGTGGATTGAAGTGTGTATACTTCAATGCCAGAAGTATAAGGAATAAGGTAGGTGAACTTGCAGCGTGGGTTGGTACCTGGGACTTCGATGTTGTGGCCATTACAGAGACGTGGGTAGAACAGGGACAAGAATGGCTGTTGCACGTTCCAGGGTTCAAATGTCTTAGTAGGATCAGACATGGGGGTAAAAAAGGGGGAGGCGTGGCATTACTTGTCAAAGACAGTATCACAGCAGTGGAATGGACGATGGAAGAGGACTTGCCATCTGAGGTAGTTTGGGCTGAGGTTAGAAATAGGAAAGGTGAGGTCACCCTGTTAGGTGTTTTCTACAGGCCTCCTAATAGTCCTAGAGAAGTAGAGGATAATATTGCGAGGATGATTCAGGAAAAGAGTGAAGGTAGCAGGGTGGTTGTTATGGGGGACTTTAACTTCCCAGATATTGACTGGGAGAGCTATAGCTCGAGTTCATTAGATGGGTCGGTGTTTGTACAATGTGTGCAGGAGGGTTTCCTGACACAATATGTCGACAGGCCAACAAGAGGGGAGGCTATATTGGATTTGGTTCTAGGTAATGAACCAGGCCAGGTGTTAGACTTGGAGGTAGGTGAGCACTTCGGGGACAGTGACCACAACTCGGTGACTTTTACTTTAGTGATGGAGAGGGATAATCGTGCGCCGCAGGGCAAGAGCTATAGCTGGGGGCAGGGAAATTATGATGCAGTGAGGCATGACTTAGGATGTGTGGATTGGAAAAACAGGCTTCAAGAGAAGAACACTAATGAGATGTGGGGAGTGTTCAAGGAGCAGCTACTGCGTGTCCTCGATAGGTGTGTACCAGTCAGGCATGGTGTAAAGGGCCTTGTGAGGCAGCCGTGGTTTAGTAAGGAATTGGAGTCCCTTGTGAAAGGGAAGAAGGCGGCATATGTAAAGATGAGGCGTGAAGGTTCAGTAGAGGCGATTGAGAGTTATAAGGTAGCCAGGAAGGAGCTAAAGAGGGAGCTAAGAGAAGCGAGAAGGGGACATGAAAAGTCTTTAGCTGGTAGGATTAGGGAAAACCCAAAGGCTTTCTATAGGTATGTCAAGAATAAAAGGATGACTAGGGTAGGTATCGGTCCAGTCAAGGATAGTAGTGGGAAGTTGTGTGTGGAGGCGGAGGAGATTGGAGAGACATTAAATCAGTACTTTTCATCAGTATTCACTCAGGAACAGGACACTGTTGCTGATGTGAATATGGAATCACAAATAATTAGAATGGATGCCCTGGAAATATGCAGGGAAGAGGTTTTGGGAATATTGGAAAGGATGAATATAGATAAGTCTCCTGGGCCTGATGGCATTTACCCCAGGATCCTATGGGAAGCTAGGGAGGAGATAGCAGAGCCATTGGCCTGGATTTTTATGTCGTCGTTGTCAACAGGAATAGTACCAGAGGACTGGAGGATAGCGAATGTGGTCCCATTGTTCAAGAAAGGGAGTAGGGATAGCCCTAGCAACTATAGGCCAGTGAGTCTGACTTCAGTGGTGGGCAAAGTCTTAGAGAGAATGGTAAGGGATAAGATTTATGAACATCTGGGTAAGAATAACGTGATCAGGGATAGCCAGCATGGTTTTGTGAAGGGCAGGTCGTGCCTCACAAACCTTATTGAGTTCTTTGAGAAGGTGACCAAGGAAGTGGATGAGGGTAAAGCAGTAGATGTGTATATGGATTTTAGTAAGGCGTTCGATAAGGTTCCCCATGGTAGGCTAATGCTAAAACTTCGGAGGTATGGCATTGAGGATACATTAGAGGTTTGGATTAGGAATTGGCTGGCTGGAAGGAGACAGAGGGTAGTAGTTGATGGATTATGTTCATCTTGGAGCGCAGTTACTAGCGGTGTACCACAAGGATCTGTTTTGGGACCATTGCTTTTTGTTATCTTTATAAATGATCTAGAGGAAGGACTTGAAAGCTGGGTAAGCAAGTTTGCGGATGACACAAAAGTCGGTGGAGTTGTGGATAGTGAGGAAGGAAGTGGTAGGTTACAGCGGGATATAGATAAGTTGCAGAGCTGGGCGGAAATGTGGCAAATGGAATTCAATGTAGCTAAGTGCGAAGTCGTTCACTTTGGTAGGAATAACAAGATGATGGATTACTGGGCTAATGGTAGGCTACTTGGTAGTGTGGATGAGCAGAGGGATCTTGGTGTCTATGTACACAGATCTCTGAAAGTTGCCACCCAGGTAAATAGTGCTGTGAGGAAGGCATATGGTGTACTGGGCTTTATTGGCAGAGGAATTGAGTTCCGGAGTCCTGAGGTCATGTTGCAGTTGTATAAGACTCTGGTGCGGCCTCATCTGGAGTATTGTGTGCAGTTTTGGTCGCCATACTATAGGAAGGATGTGGAAGCTTTAGAACGAGTGCAGAGGAGGTTTACCAGGATGTTGCCTGGAATGGTAGGAAAATCTTATGAGGAAAGGCTGAGGCACTTGGGGCTGTTCTCATTGGAGAAGAGAAGGTTTAGGGGAGATCTGATAGAAGTGTATAAGATGATTAGGGGTTTAGATAGGGTAGATACTAAGAACCTTTTACCGCTAATGGAGTCAGGTGTTACTAGGGGACATAGCTTTAAATTAAGGGGTGGTAGGTATAGGACCGATGTTAGGGGTAGATTCTTCACACAGCGGGTTGTGAGTTCATGGAATGCCCTGCCCGTATCAGTGGTGAACTCTCCTTCTTTATGGTCATTTAAGCGGGCATTGGATAGGCATTTGGAAGTTATTGGGCTAGTATAGGTTAGGTAGGATTCGGTCGGCGCAACATCGAGGGCCGAAGGGCCTGTACTGCGCTGTATCCTTCTATGTTCTATGTTCTATAAGAGCATATCATTTTACTAAGGGCCATTTTTTGCTTCTTTCAATCTATACAGCCAGAAAATAGCACTGTCTTATTCCTCTACAAAACACTGCTCCAGATTAAATTAATACTTCTTGCTTATATTGTAAGTTTAATCAAGAAACATAACTCAGTAGAACATATAATCAAGTGAGAACCCACTCTACTCACTACTGCAGACGTATTTTAAGGCTGCACTTAAAATCCACATATCTGCTTTTGAGAGGGAGAGGGTACAGTCGGAAGTGACAGTACTTCTGTTGAATAAGTGAACTGTGGAGCTGTGAGGGAGGAGCTGGCCAAAGTTCAATGGTGCAATACCTTAGCAGGGATGACTGTGGAGGAACAATGGTGGATATTTCTGTGTATAATGCAGAAGTTACAGGATCAGTTCATTCCTAGAAGGAAGAAAGATCCCAGGAGGAGGCATGGGCGGCCGTGGCTGATGAGGGAAGTTAAGAAACATATAAAGTTAAAAGAGAAAATGTATAACATAGCAAAGATAAGTGGGAAAACGAAGGACTGGGAAGGTCTTAAAGAACAACAGAGGATTACTAAGAAGGAAATACACAGAGAAAAAATGAGATACGAAGGTAAACTGGCCAATAATATAAAGGAGGATAGTAAAAGCTTTTTTAAGTATGTGCAAGGCAAAAAAATGGTTAGGACTAAAATTGGGCCCCTGAAGACAGAAACAGGGGAATATATTATGGGGAACAAAGAAATGGCAGAAGAATTAAATGGGTACTTCAGATCTGTGTTCACTGGGGAAGACACAAGCAATCTCCCTGACGTAACAGTGGCTGAAGGACCTGAACTTAAGGGAATCTATATTTGCCAGGATTTGATGTTGGAGAGACTGTTAGGTCTGAAGGTTGATAAGTCTCTGGGGCCTGATGGTCTACATCCCACGATACTGAAGGAGGTGGCTCGGGAAATCGTGGATGCATTGGTGATTATTTTCCAGAGTTCAATAGATTCGGGGTTGGTTCCTGAGGATTGGAGGGTGGCTACTGTTATACCACTTTTTAAGAAAGGTGGGAGAGAGAAAGCAAGAAATTATAGACCAGTTAGTCTGACTTCAGTGGTGGGAAAGATGCTGGAGTCTATTCTAAAGTATGAAATTACGGCACATCTGGATAGTAGATAGGATAGGACAGAGTCAGCATGGATTTATGAAGGGGAAATCATGCTTGGCTAATCTTCTGGGATTTTTTGAGGGTGTAACGCTGAAGATGGATGAGGGAGATCCAGTAGATGTAGTGTACCTGGACTTTCAGAAAGCTTTTGATAAAGTCCCACAGAGGAGATTAGTGAGTAAACTTAGGCCGCATGGTATTGGGGGCAAAGTACAAGATTGGATTGAAAATTGGTTGGCTGATAGGAAACAAAGGGTAGTGATAAACAGCTCCATTTCGGAATGGCAGGCAGTGACCAGTGGGGTACCGCAGGGATCCATGCTGGGACCGCAGCTTTTTACAATATATGTTAATGATATAGAAGATGATATCAGCAATAACATTAGCAAATTTGCTGATGATACAAAGCTGGGTGGCAAGGTGAAATGTGATGAGGATGTTAGAGATTACAGGGTGACCTGGACAAGTTAGGTGAGTGGGCAGATGCATGGCAGATGCAGTTTAATGTGGATAAATGTATGGTTGTCCACTTTGGTGGCAAGAACAGGAAGGCAGATTACTACCTCAATGGAATTAATTTAGGTAAAGGGGCAGTACAGAGAGATCTTGGTATTCTTGTACACCAGTCAATGAAGGCAAGCAGGTAGTGAAGAAGGCTAATAGCATGCTGGCCTTCATAACAAGAGGAATTGAGTATAGAAGCAAAGAGGTGCTTCTGTAGCTGTACAGGGCCCTGGTGAGACCACACCTGGAGTACTGTGTGCAGTTTTGGTCTCCAAATTTGAGGAAATACATTCTGGCTATTGAGGTTCACGAAGTCAATTCCTGGAATGGAGGGATTACCTTACACTGAAAGACTGAAGCAACTGGGTTTGTATACCCTTACCCTTGAAGAAATTTTAAATCATGAGCAGAGCAGCTCTGGAGAACATGTCTGGGTACCACAGCTGAGGAAGGCGGGAGTGGACGTTCCTGGAGGAGTAGTGCAGATTTAATACAATACTTCCTAGTCAGGAATTTCTATTGTGAGCAGAGGTTTGAGGAAGAAACCAAGAAGATCGATGAGAACAGTGAAGTAGATATTGTTTACTTGGACTTTAGTAAAACCTTGGACAAGGTTCCACAGAGTAGACAAATCCTTAAAGTTGGATCAATTGATTCAGGGTGAACATTCCAATTGGATATAAAATTGGTTTAATGGCAGGAGACAGACTGGTGGTGAAGCATGTTTTGCCAGACTGGATGACTGTGATCAGCGGTATTCCACAGAGATCGGTGCAGAGTCCACTTTGGTTTATCATTTATATAAATGATTTAGATGAGAAGAGAAGGTTTAGTAAGTATGTTTGCATATGATGCCAAAATTCATTGCATAGTGGATTATGAGGAAGATCATGCAAAGTTACAAAGTGATGTTGAGCAATTAGGTCAATCAGCTGAGGAATGGCAGATCATGTTTAATTCGGATAAACGTAAGGATAAATATTTACACAATGAGAGACCGAGGAGCTCAAGCATGTAATTCTTTGAAGTTGGCTTCACATGTAGATAGTATGGTAAAGAAGGTGTTTAGCACCCTTGCCTTCATTGCTCAATCCTTTGAGTACAGGAGTTGGGACGTCACGTTGATGTTATACAGGATGTTGATGAGGCATCTTCTTGAGTTCTGTGTCCAGTCTTGTTACAGAAAGAAAATTATTAAGGTAGACCGGGTTCGGAAGAGCTTTGTAAGAATATATTTAAAAGGAGAGGCTGGATGGGCTGGGACATTTTTCATCGGACCGAAGGAGATTAAGGGGTGATGTTATGGAGGTCTAGAAAATCATTAGGTGTATAGATAAGGTGTTTTTTTTCTCCCCCTGTGTAAGTGATTTCAAGACTATGGGATATATGTTTAAGGTGAGAGGAGGAAGATTTAAAAGTCATGAAAGTCAACTTATTTAAATGGAGAGTGGTTTGTGTGTGGAATGAACTTCCTGAAGAAGTGGTGGATGGGAGTACAGTTACAATGTTTGAACAATAGTTGAATAATAGAATAGTCTTCAGAATATCCCATATTGAAGTACATGAATAAGAAATGTTTGGTGGGTATGGGAAAAGTGAAGACAGATAGGATCAGTTTAGTTTGGAATTATGGTTGGACTGAAGGGTCCATTTCCATGAGGTATGACTTAACATCCCAATCTATGTCTGTCTGCAGAGGTGCAGGGGAATTAGCGAGTCTGCATTTCTCTGCAGAAAGTAGGCATTGATGAAATAGGCCAAATTACTTCTTTCTGTACCATAATGAATTGAAGCCAGATTTCTGCAACCTCTGCTCACAATAGACATTCCTGACTCTAGGAAGTATTGTATTAAATCTGCACTACTCCTCCAGGAACGTCCACTCCCGCCTTCCTCAGCTGTGGTACCCAGACATGTTCTCCAGAGCTGCTCTGCTCATGATTTTAAATTTCTTCAAGTTTTTTTGAGTGACACCGATCTCAGAAATATTGCACAAATGCACAATGAACAAACCTTTTATATTTCACGGTGAAGGGCTGATGTGAGTGAGATGCCTGTGAATGCAGTTACTCCTTTAGACCGTGCTCTGATATCTGGCTGGAATTGATGATCTGGAATTGTTACCCATTAAATGTGCTGTAAGAAGAATGGGCCTAAAGCAGTTCCCCTGCTCTCCCCCACCCCGGCTTCAGTTCAGGGCACAAGATGGCAGTGGATTAGGGCACCTCCCCAGAGCTCATCCACTCCAGCTGCCTTTATTGTTTTTTTTTTGCTTCATTGGTCTTTGGAATTTGGTCATGGAAGTGGTGATGACAGTGGCTGCGAAACTTTGGTGGTCAGCCATGAGGTGGCCAATGAGGTTATCCAGGGACCAGCTACTGTAGGTCCTTGATCAGAATGTACCAGTCAGGCAGGGAAGAAGTTGTCGAGTGCAGGAGCTGTGGTTTACCAAGGAAGTTGAATCTCTTGGCAAGAGGAAGAAGGAGGCTGATATTAGGGTGCTTGAGAGTGACAAGTTAGCCAGGAGTACAAAGAAGAGCCAGGAGGGTACATGAGAAATCATTGGCAGATAGGATCAAGGAAACCCTTAAGGATTTCTATAGCTATATCAGGAATAAAATAACAACAAGAGCAAGATTAGGTCCAATCAAGCATAGTAATGGGAAGTTGTGTGTGGAGTCAGAGGAGATGGACAGGCGCTAAATGAATACTTTTCATCAGTATTCACATTGGAAAAAGACAATATGGTCGAGCAGAATACTGAGATACAGACCACTAAACTAGTGGTGCATAAGGAGGTGTTAGCAATTCTGCAAAGTGTGAAAAAGATCAGTCCTCTGGGACAGATGGGATTTATCCTCGAATTCTCTGGGAAGCTAGGGAGGAGATCGCCGAGCCTTTGGCTTTGATCTTTATGTTGTCACTGTCTACAGGAATACTGCCAGAAGACTGGAGGATGGCAAATGTTGTTCCCTTGTTCAAGAAGGGGAGTAATGTTGGAAGGGGTTGTAAGAGATAGGATTTACAATCATCTAGGAAGGAATAAGTTGATTAGGGATCGTCACCACGGTTTTGTGTAGGGTAGGTCGTGCCACACAAACCTTATTGAGTTCTTTAAGAAGGTGACCAAACATGTGGATGAGTGTAAAGTGGTTGATGTGGCGTATATGGATTTCAGTAAGGCGTTTGATACAGTTTCCCACGGTAGGCTTTTGCACAAAATACAGAGGCATGGAATTGAGGGTGATTTAACAGTTTGGATTAGAAATTGGGTAGCTGAAAGAAAACATGGTGGATGGGAAATATTCATCCTGGACTTCAGTTACTAGTGGGGTACCGCAAGGATCTCTTTAGGGTCCACTTTTGTTTGTCATTTATGTAAATGACCTGGATGAGGGCATAGAAGGATGGGTAGTAAATTTACAGATGATACGAAGGTCGGTAGAGTTGTGGATTGTGATGAAAGATGTTAGAGGTTACAGGGAGACATAGCTAAGCTGTAGAGCTGAGCTGAGAGGTGGCAAATGAAGTTGAATGCGGAAAAGTGTGAAGTAATTCTCTTTGGAGAGAGTAACAGGAATGCAAAGTACTAGCCTAATGATTAAGATTCTTGGTAGAGTACATGAGCAGAGATATCTGTGTCCAGGTAAATAGATCCTTGAAAGTTGCCACACAGATTGATAGGGCTGTTAAGAAGGCATACTCTGTGTTAGTTTTTATTGGTAGAGGAATTGAGTTTTGGAACCATGAGATCATGCTACAATTGTACAAAACTCTGGTATATCTATATTTGGAGTATTGCGTACAGTTCTGATCATTATATTATAGGAAGGATGTGGAAGGTTTGGAAAGGGTTCAGGGAAGATTTACTAGGATGTTGCCTGCTATGGAGGGAAGGTCATCTGAGGAAAGGCTGAGGGACTTGAGGCTGTTTTGACTAGACAGAAGCTTGACAGGCAACTTAGTTGAGGCATGTAAGATAATCAGAGGGTTACATAGGTTGGACAGTGAGAGCCTTTATCCTCGAATGGCAATGGCTAGCATGAGGAGATACAGCTTTAAATTGAGGCGTGATAGATATAGGACAGATGTCAGAGGTAGTTTCTTTACTCAGAGTAGCAGGGGCGTGGAATACACTGCCTGCAACAGTAGTAGACTCATTAATTTTAAGGGTATTTAAATGGCCTTTGGATTGGAATATAGACGAGAATAGAATAGTGCAGGCTAGATGGGCTTCAGATTGATTCCACAGTCAGCGCAACGTCGAGGACCAAAGGGCCTGTAATGTTCTGTGCTCTACGTTCTAGGTGGTTTGTCATGACGGCAGCATCACAGCTTCATCAATGTCTATTCGGAGCACTGTTCCTGAAAGTTAGTACTTCCAATTAAACCTATTGGACTATAACCTGGTGTTGAGTGATTTTTAACAGTTAATGTAGATTGTGAGCATGCGCACTGCCAACGATGGCCGGAAAGAAATGCAGTTTTTTTTCCAATCCACAGACTTAATGTGGAGGTTAATGGGGAGGGCAGCGGATGGAGCTACATTCCAGTTAGAAGATTTCATGATTGATCAGTGTAGGGCTGTACGCCAAACACAGGGTTTCCGGGACTGCGATTTAAGCCACAGAGAGCCTCAGGTTTCTTCCCAGAAAAAGGCCCCAGTCAGTGAACATTATTCGTGGTTCAGTTTTGTTTCAATTTTTTGTTAATTTATCGCTTCACTGTTTGTTTATCTATCTTTGGTGTGAATGAGGCTGAAAACAAAGGTTATTGGGTTAAATCATTCTTGTGTTCACTGAGGGATATGTGCAGTGTGCTGTTGGGAGATACTTATTAGTGTTAGTGACTGAGATTAATAGAATAGTGGCCCTGTGAACATCTTTGTCACTGAGCTGGCTGTCAGTGTGAAAGAGGCTGAGAAAATGGAGCAGGGAGTGGAGAAAGGGAACTGACCAGAATGTGGGTTTTTGGAAATTGGGGCCATTCGTTGCCCATCACTCCACCCCCCACAACAAAACATTGTTCATTCTTTCTCACACTGCTCCCCTTCCCCACTCACACCTTCTTCTCCCACCCTGTCCCACTCCTGCTTCCTTCTAGTATCAGCAAACCTCCACAGGTCTTCTATTATTTTCTATATATGATGCTGCTTTTCTCAGAACATAGAACAATTTGAGAACTGAATTCAGAGAGTGAGCAGTAAATGGAGAATCTTCCAAAATCGCTCTGCACCTCCTTGACATTCTTGAACCACTGTAATCTGTGTAGTGAAGCCACTCCAGATTGCTGTTCAATAAGGAGTTATAGGATTTTCATGTAGTTGTTACAATCATTTTGTTTTTATATCCCACCATAAGAAGAATAGAGACGTCCAAAATAGGAACAGAAGTTGGTTATTGTGGTGTTCGATCCTGCTGCATTATTTAGTCTGATAGTGACTGATAATTTGCTCAGGAATCTGCAACCACTTTAGGCCCATATCCTTTAATCCCTTTCGCCCTCATAAGTATATCTATCTTCATCTTGGAAACATCCCACATTCTGGCCTTCACTGCTTTCTGTAGCAGCAAATTCTGCAGGATCACCAGTCTCTCAGTTAAAAACAATTCCTTATCTCAGGCCAAATGGACTAGCCCATATTGCTGAAACTGTGATGATCCCCCTCCTCCAGTTCTAGACTCCCTGGTCATTGAGCACATGTTCCTGCATTTACCTTGTTAGTCTGTTATGATTTTTATTAGTTTCTGTGACATCATACTTTACCCTTCTAAACTCCAGTGGATTTCCTCCTAACCAGTCCATCCTGTCCTCATCTGCCAGTCCTGCCATCCCAGGAATCAGTCTGGCAAACCTTTGTTGTGCAGTCTCAATAGGCAGGCCATCCATCATCAAACAAGGATTTCAAAAAACTCCAAAACCCTGTACATCTCTGCTCCTTTATTCAGATCCACTCTTGGCAAACACCAATATATCAATTGCCTTCTCCAACTCCTGTGGCACCTGCATGTATATTTTCAGCAACTTGTGTACAAGGACATCAGGTCTTGTTTCTCATTTCCCTGTCACAAATTCATGCTGACTGACTATGTCCAAACCTGTCACTGTTTTCCCGTGTTAGGCTAACTGGTCTATCATTCCATGTTTTATCTCCTTCCTTTTTTAAATAGAGTGGTTACATTACCTACCCTCCAATCTATAGAAATTGTTCCAGAGTTCATAGAATCTTGGAAGATGACCATCAATTTACTCTGTTCAGATTTAAGTCTCCAGTTTCAGATCACAGCCACTATATCTGAGGGGACTTTTAAGTGCTCAGGGTGTAGATTAACAGGTGCTGGGATTTATTGGCTTTTAATCCCATCAATTTCCCTAGCACCATTTCCCTGCTAATACTGATTTCTTACAGTTCCCCCCATCATCTGTTCCATAGCATTTTAGAGAAGTCACTTGTCATCCTTTCTGATGATAATAGAATCAAAATATATAGTTAATTGGCGTTACCAATCAATACCTTTTAATTGTAAGGGATTTGTTTCCTTTTTTTTTCTCTTTGCATACCTTTAGAAGCTTTTAAAATTAGTTTGTGTGTCCCCCTCAGGCTTACTCTTAGGCTTTATTTTTCTCTCTTAATTAATCCCAAAGTCCTGTTTTGCTGAAATCAGAACTGTTCCCACTAATCAAGTCCGCTGCTCTTTTCAACAATTTGCACATCTTTTTTCATGGATTCAGTACTATCCCTCATATCTCTTGTTAGCAATGGAAGGGCTACCTTTCCTGTTTTATTTATTGCCAGACAGGGATTGCCAACAGTTGCAGTTCCTGCAAGTGCTGTTTAAATATTTGTTATCCCTTTAAGTTATATTTCCAAAATTATTGTCACTTTCTTGTGGTCTCATACCATCGTAATTTTTTCTGTTTTTATTTTGACCACTTGTCTCAGAATCAATTATCACTTTCCATCATTCAGAGTTAACTCTCCCACAAGGGGAGTTACACACTCAGATGGCCCGTTATTCCCTTCTCCTAATACTATTAAAATCATGAAACTAAAGATGCCATATACGAGAGGGATTTTGGGGGGGGGGGGGGGGGGGAAGAGTGAGAGAGCGAGAGAGAGCAAAGGCTGATGGTGCTTTAATCTGAGGGTTACCGTGCCTTAGACAAGGGAAAAGGGTAGGAATGTGGGATCTTCATGGTGACTTCAGCCGGAACAGAGATTGAACACCAGCCAACCACCCAACTGAGCTAACCCACTCCCATGTGTACACAGCCGAGGATAGCCTGTCCTCCATTTGGGTCTTTAATGTATCGATCCAAAAACCATCTCATCAACACTCCAGGAATCTCTCCTCTATGGTACTAGTACTGATTAATCTACAGGGCAACCCTCGTATCCGTGAGTCTGATTGTCGTGGTTTTACTTACTTGCCGTTTACCGTGGTCTGAACCTATAAAAGGGAACGTTCCAGAACCAGTGACCAGGAGGCTGCCAAGAAGGAACATTTCCCATTTAAATGCATGGGTTTGCATCTATCCGCGGTTTCAGGCTTCCACAGTAAGTCCTGGAATGTAACCCCTGCAGATATGGGGGGGGGGGTAATACTGTATGTCATCCATAATAATTTTATGACCACAAGATATCGGAGCAGAATTAGGCTACTTGGCCCATTGAGTTGAGAGTGTGGTGCTGGAAAAGTACTGCAGGTCAAGCAGCATTGAAGAAGCAGGAGAATCAATGTTTCGGGCATAGGCTCTTAATCAAATGACACTTGTCAGCCAAGTGGGCTGAGGGGACAAGTCCTCACCTTCCTACCAACATTGCATCATTCTGCACCACTTCCGCCACCTGCAAACTGACCTGACCACTAGGGATATATTTCCCTCCCCCCACCTCCCCAACTTATCTGCATTCTGGAGAGACCATTGCCTCCACAATTCCCTTGTCAGATCCGTGGCCCCCACCAGCCCAACCTATACCTGACATTTTCCCCTGTCATCGCAAGAATTTTAAAACCTGTGCCCATATGTCTTCTGCCCCCCGCCCCCACCACCCCACCTCTGTCCAAAGCCCAAAAGGATCCTTCCACATCTGACAGAACTTTACCTGTACTTCCACACACATCATCTTCTACATCTGTTGGACCTGATGTGGTCTCCTCTACACCAGGGAAGCAGGATGCCAACTTGCGGATCATTTCAAACAACATCTCTGGGACACATGCACCAACCAACCACCCACCATATGGCTGAACACTTTAACTCCCCCTCCTACCCCATGCAGGACATGCAGGTCTTAGGCTTCATCTATCGCCAAACCCTAACCATCTGATGCCTGGAGGAACAATGCCTCATCTTCCACCTTGGGACCCTGTAACCACACGGAATCAATTTGAACCTCTCCAGTTCCCTCATTTTCCCTCCCCCAACCTTATCCAACTCCCAAGCCTCCAACTGGCACCACCCTCTTGACCAGTCCTACCTGTCCATTTTCCTTCCTACATATCCTCTTCACCTTCCTCTCTGACCTTTCATTCCACACCCACACCTTAACCTACCTATCACATTTCCAGCTACCTTCACCCCCTCTCCAGCCCAAACCTCTTCCCATTAATCTCTCAGCCCCCCAATCCACAAGTCTCATTCCTGTTGAAGGGCTTATGTTCAAAACGTCAATTCTCCTGCTCCTTGGATGCTACCTGATCCGCTGTGCTTTTTCAGCACCACATCCTCAACTATGATCTCCAGCACCTGCAGTCCTCACTTTCTCCTATTTGCCCCATCAAGTCTGCTCCACCATTTCATTGTGAATGATATGTTTCTCATTCCCATTCTCCTGCATTCTACCTTCTCCATAACCATTGATGCCCTCCCCAATCAAGAACCTCTGTGACTCTGTCATAAATACACTCACTGGCATGGTTACCACAGCCCTTGACAGCAATGAGTTCTACAGATCACTACGCTCTGGCTCAAGAAATTCTTCCACATCTCATTTCTTGAGGGTCATCCCTTCACTCTCAGTCTGTGCTCTTGGGTTCTAGTATTTGATACTAGTTGAAAGGTGTTCTCGACAATGAGGCTATTCAGGCCTCTCAGTATTCTGTAAATTTCAATCACGTTGTCATTGGGTCAGACAGCACGGAAACAGAACCCTTGGTCCAACCAGTCTATTCCGAAAATGTTCCAAACTTAAAACAGTTTTCACCTGCCTGCTCTTGGCCCCTATCCCGCTAAACCTTTCATATTCTTGTACTTATCCATATGTCTAGTAAATGTTGTAACTGTACCCACATTCACCACATTGTCTGGAATGTCATTCCATCCATGAACACTCCGTGTAAAAAAAAGTTGCCCCTTGTGTCTCTTTAAAATCTTTCTGCTCTCATTTTTAAAACTATGTCCCCAGTCTTAAAATCCCCCACCCGAGGGACAGTAGACTTGCAATTGAGCTTACTTACACTCCTCACAATTTTGTAAATCTCTTAGGTCAATGTTCACCTCCTATACCTCTCTTAATGAATCCCAGCTGTCCAGCCTCTTCTTATAACCCACTCCTTCCATTCCCAACAACAACCTGGTAAATCTCTTCTGAACTTTCTCAAAAATATCTTTCCTACAACAAGGCGACTAGAACTGGACACGCTACTTCTGAAGAGGCCTCAGCACCATCCTACACAACCTCAATATGATATCCCAACTTCAACACAAATGGTCTGAGCAATGAAGGTATATACACTAAAAGCATTCTTAACCTCCCCATGTACGTGTGACACCAACTTCAAGGAATTAGGTAACTGAATCCTTACATCTCTGTTCCACAGTATTATCCCTGATTGCACGAGTCATACCATTTTTGTTTTACCGAAATGCAGTGACTTGCATCTAGATTACATTTTACATTACAGTGTGGAAACAGGCCCTTCGGCCCAACAAGTCCACACCGACCCGCCGAAGCACAACCCACCCAAATCCATTCCCCTACACCTAATTCACCTAACCTGCACATTTTTGGACTGTAGGAGGAAACCAGAGCACCCAGAAGAAACCCACGCAGACACGGGGAGAATGTGCAAACTCAACACAGAGAGTCGCCTGAGGTGGGAATTGAACCCGGGTCTCTGGCGCTGTGAGGCAGCAGTGCTAACCACTGTGCCACCGTGCCGCCTAATTTATATGGGTTAAACTCCATCTGATGCCCCCCAGCCCGTACACCCAATTGATCAACATCTCTTTGCAATTTTACATAAAATTCTTCACGCTCCAATGTATCATCAATTTTGGTGTCATTTACAAACTTACTAACCATGCTTTCTATATTCTCAGCTAAATCATTTATGTAAATGACAAACAAAAGAGGACCCAGCACTGATCCCTTTGGAATACCACTGGTCACAGGCCTCCAGTCTGAAAAACAACCCTCCACTACTACACCCCATCTCCTGTCATTAAGCGAGTATTGCATCCAATTGGCAAGCTCACCCTGAATCACATGAGGTCTAACTTTACATGTATCTGTCCAAAAGTCTTTTCAGTCTTATAACAGTATGTGCATCTACCACTTCCTCTGACAGTTGATTCCACAGACACACCACCCTTTCTGTGAAAAGGTAGTGCCTTGGTTCCCTTTTTAACCTTTCTCCTCTCACCTTAAGAATATATTCCACTAGTTTTAGACTCTCCTATCCAAGGAAAAAGACATTATCTGGACTGCTCATGATTTTAGAAACCTCTGTACAGTCACCCCTTGATCCCCTATGGTCCAGTGAAAAGGATTCTACCCTAACCAGAGTTATCTCAAAATTCAAACCCTCAGTGTCATATAGATTCTTAAGGATTGCATGAAGCAACATAGAGTAGAAAGTCAATCCAGCAGCTAGAAACATCACCTAGTCTCCATTTCTTTGGTCAAATAGTTTAACACCAGGAACTGTCCAGCTTCATACATGGAGAGTGAACATTTGAGTGTGCTTTCTCCAAAGTAAAAGCTGATGCAAAATATTAATTTAATATCTCTTCCATTTCCTGAGTTTCAACACAAAGCCACACTCCTTGATCCTTAAGGTGCCAAACTGTCTCTCTTGTTGCTCCCCTGCTCGATATGTACTTGTAGAACCTCTTTGGTTTAGCCTTAGCTTTGGCAGATTAGGTCATCTCGCTTTGCTCTTTGCCTTCCTAATCTCCCTCTTCACAGAGCCCATAAAAGAAATTCATTTGAACCCTGTTATCTGTATCTAATGCATAGATATAGATAACAGATAAGATCTGTTCATTATTGACTTGTGGCTCATAAATTTATTCATCCATTGTTCTCTAATCATATTAGCCTTACCTTTCACTCTAACTGATCATGTACTGGTAGGAAGAATAGAAACATGGGCTATATTCTATGTGGAGAAAATTCAGAAATCTGAAGTGGAAATGGACTTGGGAATCCTAGCCCAGATTTCTCTTTTAAAGTAAATTTGCAGGTTGAGTTGGTAGTTAGGAAGGCAAATACAATGTTGTCATTCATCCCAAGAGGGCTAGAGTATAAAGCAGGGATGTATAGTACTTATGAGGCTTTGTAAAGCTGTGGTGAGACACATATAGAGTTATGTGAGCAAGTTTGGGCCCCATAATCAGGAAGGATGCAGTGGCCCTGAAGCGGGTCCACAGGAAGTTCACTAGAATGATCCCAGGAATGAAAGACTTAACAAATGAGAGATGATTGAGGACTATGGAGTTTAGAAAGATGAGGTAAGCTTTAATTGAAACATACAGAACACTGAATGGTCTGTTCAGAGTAGACCTTAGGAAGATGTTTCCATTGGCAGGAGAGACTGGGATCTGAGGGCACAGAGTTAGAGTAAATGAGAGATCCTTTAGAATGGAATACAGAGAAACATTTTCAGCCAGGGAATCTGTGGAATTCATTGCCTCAGAAAGCTGTAGAGGCCAGGTCATTGAGTACAGGTCACAGGGAGAAAAGTGGGAGAGTGCAGTTGAAAAACTTATTAGCTATGATTGAATGGCAGAGAAGATGCGATGGGCCTAAAGGCCTCATCTCTGCTCCAATATCTCATGGTCCTGCAATGGTTCTGAATTTTGGTCACCACATTTTAGAAAGCCTCTCATTTACCAGATGTGTGTCTATGTCTGAGCAGTCTACTCCAATCAACTTTTGAAAGATCTTGTCTTATTCCACTTAAAAATTTCAACTTTTATGCTTATCCTTTTCCATAACTATTTAAAACTAATAGAAAAATGATCACTAAACCCAAAGTGTTCCCCTACTATTTCTTCAGCCACTTGTAATGCCTTATAACACAAAATAAGGTCAGGTTTTGGCCTCTAGTCAGACATTTACATCTTGATTCAAAACCTTTCTTGAACATATTTTAACAAACTCTTCTCCGGCCAAGTCTTCAACATGATGGTAGTCCCAACCAACATTTGGAAAATTAAAATCACCCATTATTACAAACTTACTATTCTTACATCTGTCTGAGATCTCTCCACACATTTGTTCCTAAGTTTCCATCTGACTGTTGTTGGGCCTACAATACAATCCCATCAAGGTGATCATTCATTTCTTATTTTAATGCATATATTTTCACTGGATGATTTTTTAAGAAAGATTTTCTCTCTTTACAGCAGCAATGTTGTCATCAAAAACACCACTCCTTCTCTCAGTCCTTCATATATTCCCTCATCTTTCTAAACTACATTGAATACAGACCAAGAATCCTCAACTGATATTTTTATGATGAACCCTTCATCCTGGGATCATTCTTTTAATCTTGAGGCTTCCTCAACACCGGCACATCCTTCCTTAGATAGTAGGCCCAGGGATCCAAGATAGCGGCGACCCAGCAAGTCTGAGTCTATATTGCTGTTCCCAAGACTTGGGTAAAGTGCACACACTCCACCACACTCACCAAATCATTCATAATAGCTGTTAACTTTAAATAGTTGCTTAGTATTACATTTAAATAGTCTAACATTTAGTGAAAAATGACCAAAGAGAAGGGAGCCCGCAGCTTTCAACAAGCAGGATCCCCTCCTCCACCCTCTCCCTCTTCAGCTGCAGCAGAGGCATCCACAGCCGCCCCGGGGGACTTACCGACGGTAACAAGCCTTGTGGAGATGATCACCAAGCTGGACACGAAGATCGACGCCTTTATCGAGGAGTCCCGAAATCGATGGGACTCACTCTCGGCCACGCTGCAGAAGCACGGCCGAGACATGCAGGAACTTGAGCGCTGAGTCCGAGGGGCGGAGGTAAAGGTCGCGACCTCCGAGACTGCAGCTCAGTCAGCCGCGGATCAGGTCCGGACTCTCGAACAGCGAGTCCGGACCTTAGAAAATCATATTGACGACCTTGATAATCGAGGTCGTCGAAAAAATATTCGTTTGCTGGGCCTTCCCGAACGGGAAGAGGAAGGCCAGTTTACAGCATTCCTGGAGCAGTGGCTGCCAGAGCTTTTGAATCTGCATGCTGGATCAGGCCAGGTAAAGGTGGAATGGGCCTACCGGGTCGCAATATGTGGGCCTGGCTCCAACCAGCGCCCACGCCCAGTCCTGTTCCGGCTGCAGAGCTATAGGGAGAGGCAGATGCTCCTAGAAGTCTCTAGAAATCTTGGAAAAGATCCCGAAGCCATGATCTATAAAGAATCCAAGATCATGCTATGCCAGGACTTTTCCCCAGCTCTGGTCCAAAAGAGGAAGGCATTCGATGAGGTGAAGAAGCGTTTAAGGGACTTAAATACTCAGTACTCCTTACGCTATCCAGCAATGCTACACTTTAACCACGAGGATCCATATATAACTTCGGATCACCAGAGAAGGCTAAGGAATTCTTGGACTCTCTTATATAAACTGTAAGAGATTGTGGATATTGGTTTGCCTTTCCCCCCACTTTGGTCTACATCCCCCCCCCCCCCCCCTTTTTTGTCTCTCTTTTTTCTTACCTTATTGTTTAATATTATCATGGGGGGCGGGGAGAGGGATTTGATTTTCTCCCCCCCCTCCCCGCTTGGGGTTGTTTTCTTTTATTACTTTATGTATATATGTGGGTATGTATGTATGTATGTATGTATGTATGTGTGTGTATATATATATATATATATATGTTGGGGCGTTTGGTTAATGTTGGTGGGGGGAGGTGGTTACCTTATTCTATTTTACCTCTATCTTCAGGAGCGGGGTTGTTTCTCCCCTGTTATTTTGTATTATTATATTTAATTATTACTTGTTGAGATTGTAATTTTATAGTTATATATTTATATATGGTATTAACATTCCCAAATATATCCAGGTGTTGGTGTGGGCGGGGGTAGGGTGCTCACTGTTAACTCTAGCTTTGTATTATATTTGAATTCTCCTCATTTTATTGAGGAGCACCTGGGTCAAGGGTGGGGCATTGGTTGGGAGACGATAAGATGGACTTTTGGAGGGGAAGTGACACTCCCTGGGAACAAGGGGGAAAATCTCCATTTAGGTACGTTTTATATTTTTTTTATTTAGAAATAGTTTTTTATTATACTGTTGTGAGTGTATTAGAGAGCCTTTATCTTTGTAAATTTTATATGCTCTATGCTCAGAATGTTCCAGATAGGGTTTCCCCTCCGGAGGGGTCTCGGATCTGCCCAGATGATCATGGTTGATCAGTTAAGTGGTGCACCTGGAATGTCAAGGGGAGTAATTCACCAGTCAAAAGGAAGAAAATATTATCAAATCTTAAGAAAGAAAGAGTTGATATAGCTCTCCTACAGGAGACACACCTGTCGGATAAAGAACACTTAAAATTACGACAGGGTGGATTTGATCAGGCCTTTTTTTCTTCTTTTAGCTCAAAAAGCAGGGGAATTGTTATTCTTGTTTGAAAGAATTTCCCTTTCAAAATCCTAAATCATATAAAAGACAAATTTGGACGATATATTTTGATTAAAGCCCTCATAAATGGAGAGGAATATGGGATTTTAAATTTGTACTGCCCCCCGGCACACCCCTTTAAATTTATAACGGAAGCTTTTTCAAAATTGATGGCCTTTGGTGCCCGTCATACAATTATAGGGGGAGACTCTAATTGTATTATGGATCCGGAAAGAGATAGGATTCCCAAGAGTGCTGCTGGAGTATCTCCCAGATCTAGACAACTGGCGGATCTGAATAAAGAATTAGGATTGGTAGATGTATGGAGATGTCTTCATCCACAGGGTAGAGATTTTTCTTTCTACTCTAATCCACATAAATGTCATACTAGAATTGATATGTTTTTTGCCCCCTCGATTTTTTTAAATTCCATATTATCCTATAAAATAGGTACTATAGCAATTTCTGACCACGCTGCTGTATATATGGAAACTAAGGGGAGGAACAATGGGACATCCGCTCAGCACTGGCATATGGACCCCTTCCTGATAAAAGATAGTAAATTTGTAAAGTACTTCTCCCAAGAATTTAAAACTTTTTTAGAAATTAATTCAGGTACGGCTAGCAACCCATCAATGATGTGGGAGACCATCAAAGCTTATGCACGAGGTTTGATCATCTCCTACTCAGCGACCCAGAAAAAAATTGAAGGGAGAACAACAGCGTCTGCTCGAATCACGCTTAAAAGCAGCCGAAACAGCATACGCTGATAGACCTTCTATTATAAAATTGCAAAGGATTACGGCTCTTAGGACAGCTCTAAACACTACGCTTACTCAAACGGCTAAGAGGGAAATATTATTTGCAAAACAAAGGTTATATGAATATGGCAACAAACCGGGTAGATACTTAGCATTTCTTGCAAAGAAAAAGAAGGCCCCTCAGACAATTACGTCTATCAAGGAAAGTACAGGTACTTTGACTCATGATCATAAAAAGATTAATGCGATCTTTAGAGAATTTTATTCTGAGTTATATAAATCGCAGGATTGTGAAGATAGGACTAGGAGGATGCAGTCATTTTTTAAAAATTTGACCTTTCCGGGCCTGACTCCGGAACAGGTATCGGTCCTAAATGCTCCTCTAACAGTCCAAGAAATACTTGATGCAATTAGGCAACTCCAGAGCGGAAAGGCACCGGGCCCAGATGGCTTTCAAGCTGAATTCTACAAAGAATTTACAGAAATATTGGCTGATCCACTTATGGACATGTATAACTATGCATATAGTCAGGGCTGTCTCCCGCCTTCGCTGAAAGAGGCAAATATCTCTCTTATCCTTAAAAAAGGAAAAGAACCAGAAGACTGTACATCATGTAGACCAATATCCTTGCTAAATGTAGATTTTAAAATCCTCTCTAAAATGTTAGCACTGAGACTAGAAAGGGTACTGCCACATATTATAAAGGAGGATCAGACAGGATTTATTAAGGGCCGTAGATCATCCAATAATATTAGAAGGGTTTTGAATATGATTCAAGCCTGTCATCAGGGAAAGATACCAGGAGTAGTAGTTTCATTAGACGCGGAAAAGGCATTCGACAGGGTTGAATGGTCATATTTGTTTTACACATTGGAAAGGTTTGGCGTTGGAAAGGTGTTTACCAAATGGGTCTCAACATTGTATAGTGATCCCAAAGCAGTTGTGGTTACCAATGGATTAGGTTCGGATAGCTTCAGTGTGGGTAGAGGCTGCCGTCAAGGATGTCCTCTCTCGCCATTGTTATTTACGCTCATAATTGAACCACTAGTAGAAGCTATACGGACTGATCCTAATATAACGGCCCCAAGAATTGGTACAGGTAAACATAAAATTACCCTTTATGCAGATGATGTTCTTTTATTCCTCAGTAATCCTCTGATGTCCATACCTCGTCTAATCCAGATTATTAATACATTTAGTGCATTCTCAGGCTATAAAATTAATTTTTCAAAATCGGAGGATATGCCAATGGGTGGCCTGGCTATGACACCCCACTTAGTGGACGGATCCCTTTTTCTCTTTCGTTGGACCCTGGAGGGCTTCTTATATTTAGGTATCTTTATTACTCCAGTATTTGGTCAGTTGTATAAGGCTAATTTTGTGCAATTACTGGAAAGGATAAGGCAGGACCTCCAGCGATGGGGAGACCTTCCAATTTCCTGGTTGGGTAGAATAGCATTAATTAAAATGAATGTTCTGCCTATATCCTATGAGAATGCTCCCGGTGATGCTGCCAAGGATGGCTCTACGTAAATTATATGGCTGGCTGGGTTCCTTTATCTGGAATCATAGACGGCCCCTCATTATGCTGAAGAAGCTACAGCTTCCACAGGCAAGGGGAGGATTGGACTTCCCAGATTTTAGAAAATATCAGTTAAGTTCCCTATTAAGTTACATAGCTGATTGGGTCTTGTCTGATCCACAATCAATCTGGCTGGACATCGAGGCCTCTCAAGTAAAATACCCACTTATTAACCTCTTATTTTCAGACAAGAGGAAAATCATTACAGATCACTGTAAAAACCCCATAATACTAAACACAATTAAGGCTTGGAATATAATGCGGCAAAATGAGGGTAATTTACATAAAACATCCCCCTATGCACCGATAGTAGGAGCATGGGGATTCCAACCGGGGTTTACAGATGCCACTTTTAAACTCTGGAGATCCAGGGGTATCTCATGTTTAGGGGATCTATTTAAAGATGGGGTCCTGATGTCTTTTGAACAGCTGCGTCAGAAATTCGGATTACTTAATGGAGACCTCTTTCGATACTTCCAAACTAATTTGGAAGATTATATACAGAAGAAGACGTTAATAGATAGTCTTTATAAATCAGATAGAGAATGTAATGTCCTACGACCAGTGGGGGTATCCTCCGTCAGTACTATTTATCATTTACTACATGATGAAGTATCGGGAGATATGGACAATCTGCTTAAAACATGGGATCAGGATTTGGGACTAGAAATCTCGATAGAAATGTGGAATGATATTTGGGAAAATGCTAGAAGAATTACTATCTGTAACAGAACCCAGGCTATCCAGCTAAAGATACTTCATAGGGCCCATATAGCACCGGATCGATTGGCAAAATTTAAGGCAGGAGCATCTCCAATGTGTCCCAAATGCAAAATAGAGGTGGGCACTCTTGTACATTGCCTATGGACTTGTCATAAGATCCGTAGATATTGAACTAAAGTAGCAAGTACCCTGACAGAAATTTTAGGAACGGAAATTAGAGTGGACCCTATATCTCTCCTTTTGGGCTTTTCAAACTTTTCCTCCCTGGATATGCACGGGAAGAGACTATTTTCAATTCTCTCTTGCTGTGCAAGGAAAAATACTTTGGTGAACTGGGTATTGGCACAGATTAATTATGGAATGTATTCCCCTGACATCCTTACAAATATGGTGCACCGAAAGACTGAATTATTTTATAAAATATGGCAGCCCTCTTGAATTACATAAATGCAGATATTTCGGCCATCCTAACAAGGGCTTTTATTTAATGAAGATTACAAACCTGGCTGCTCCGGGGCCCCTTAGGAGAGGAATCCCGCACGAATACGGGTTTTATTACATTTGATGTTAATACATTCCGACTTAAGTATACACTCTGATTAGTTGTAGGTTAGATTAGTAGAAAGTTGAGTTTTATTTTTTTTTATTTTGGTTTTTCTTTCCTTTGTTAAATTTTGACTATTGTATATTTGATTTAATTGTACATCAATGTTTGTATTTGAGAGTTTTGTTTATTTTTGTAAACTTGTAAAAATGTTAAATTTCTAATAAAAATATCTTTAAAAAAAAAGATAGTAGGCCCTATACTGCTCATAATATTTCAAATACAGCCTGGTCAGAGCCGATACAGCCATGGTAGTACATCTTTGCTCATGTATTATAGCCCCCTTGCAATAAATGTTAAAATGGCATTTACCTTCTGAATTATCAACTGAACGTGCATGTTAACCTTAAGAGAGTTACTGAATTTGTGACTCCCAAAATCCTTGCCCTTCAGATTTCTGATACCTTTCCCTATTCAGAAAATGATCTTGCGCCTTTATTCTTTCTACCAAAGTGCATAAACTCACAGTTTCCCACATTGTATCCTATCTACTGTTTCTTTGTCCACTCTCCTACGCTGTCCAAATTCTTCTGCACCAACCCCACTTCCTCAACCCTACCTGTCCCTCCACCTATCGTTGTGTCATCTGCAAACATGGCAACAATGCCCTCAGTTCCTTTGTCTGTATCGTTAATGATTAGATTAGATTCTATACAGTATGGAAACAGGCCCTTTGGCCCAACAAGTCCACACCAACTGTCTGAAGAGTAACCCACCCAGTCCCATTCCCCTACCCTACATTTACCCTTGACTAATACACCGAATACTATGGGCAATTTAGCATGACCTGCACATCTTTGGATTGTAGGAGGAAACCGGAGCACCTGGAGGAAACCCACGCAGACACGGGGAGAATGTGAAAACTCCACACAGACAGTCACCCGAGGCGGGAATCAAACCTAGGTCCCTGTGCTGTGAGGCAGCTATGCTAACCACTGAGCCCCCTATGTATAACATGCATAGTCCCAACACTGACCCCTGTGGAGGTCCACAAGTCACCAGCTGCCATTCTATAAAAGACCCTTTATCCTGACTTCTACCAGGCAGCCATCCTCTGCATTGCCCTGATAGCCATCCTCTTACTGTATTTAGCAGCCTACTGTATAGTACCTTGATGAAGGTCTTCTGGAAAATCAAAAAAAAAACGTGTCCACTGTCTCTCCTTTATCTAAATTATTTTTTACCACCTCAAAGAATTCCAACAGATTTGTCAGGCATGACCTCCCCTTGTCAAAGCCATGCTGACTGCTCTATTTTACTGTGCATTTCCAAATACTCTGCAGTCTCATTCTTAACAAGGGACTTTCAAACCTTAACAACAACTGAGATCAGGCTTTGTGGCTTCTAGTTTCTTGCCTCTGCCTTCTTCCTTTGTTTAACAGGGGTGATGCATTAGCCATTTTCCAGTCATCCGGGCCCTCCCTGACTCCGCTGATCTCTGAAGGAACATCACCATTCCCTCTCCAATCTCCTACAGTCATCTCGGGTGTAGTCCATCTGATCTTGGTAATTTATCCACCTACAGCTTCCCAATTCTGGCCAGCTGCACCCACATATCTTTGTAGTTACTTTTACATCATGGTAATACCATTAGATCTGATTCAATTTTCTCCCACTCAAACTGTGGGGTGTACCCTATTAGATTAGATTACCTCCAGTGTAGAAACAGGCCCTTCGGCCTAACAAGTCCACACCGACCATCCGAAGAGTAACCCATCCCCCTCTGACTAATGCACCTAACTACTATGTTGTTATATATAGAATAGCATAGCCAATTCACCTGGCCTGCACATCTTTGGAATGTGGGAGGAAACCAGAGTAAACCCACGCAGACACAGGGAGAATGTGCAAACTCCACACAGACAGTCATCCTGGAATCGAACCTGGGACCCTGGTGCTGTGAGGCAGCAGTGTTAACCACTGAGTCACCATCCCAGTCAACTGCTTCTGAGGGTTCCTTCACCTTGAGCTCCTAATCAAACCTTTCTCATTATACATCACTAAATCCAGAATTGCCTGTTCCTTAGTGAGCTCTACCACAAGCTACTACAAAAAAAATGCGTAAACATTCCACAAGTTTCTTTCCTAAAATCTGCTGCTAACCTGATTTTCACTGTCCACCTGCAAATTGAAGTCCCCCATTATTATTGCAGTGGTATTTTTTCTATTTCCTGATTTATTTTCCTTGCCACACCCTGACAAGGTTTGTCCACAAGTTCCATCAAGGTGTTTTCTCCTCCATACTTCCTTAACACCATCCACAGGAATTCTACACCTTCTTGCTCCATCTCACTTGTTGCTGTCAATTTAATTTTATTTCTTACTAACAAGGCAACCATACCCCCTCTAAACTTTTGTCTGTCTTCTTGGATGTCTCTTCTTGGAAAATTCGTTCCCAGCCCTTATCCCCTTGCAGCCATGTCTCTGTGATGCACACAAATTTGTACATGCCAATTTCAATCCATGCTGCAAGCACATTTACCTCGTTTCATATTCTGCCTGCATTTTGGTACAACATCCTCAGTCTGCACCTCCTCCCCCTCCCCCCCAATACACACACACACACACACACACACACACACACACAAACATACTTATCTGCTGTGTCTGAAGTTGGATTTCTGACCCTTTCCATACTTTCTGTCCTATTACTTGTGGAAATTTTAATCGGTGCTGAGCCCACCTCCCACTGTAAGACTTCCCATAACCAACCCCCACAATTAAAGTCCTATCCACAGTCCCTAATTATGAGATTCTCCAGGACACTGGTCCCAGCATCATTTAGGTGAAGCCAATCCCATCAAAACAATTCTGTGCTTCCCTAGGGACACCAATATCCAATGAAATTGAACCAGTTCCCGGACACCAATCTTTCAGCCATACATTTACCTCATTAATCTTGCTGACCTTGCACCAATTTGCTTATGGGTCAGGTAGTCATCCAGAGATTATTACCTATTTGGTTCCATTTTCTAATTTAGCCCAGAGCTGTACATATTCCTTCAGCAGAACCTCGTTTCTCTTTCTGCCTGTATCAGCAACTGGATCATTGCTCTTCCCCTCCAAGTTAGATTCTCATCCCATTGGGGGCTGAATCTTGTGGAGGCCCAGGGCAGGCAGTGGGTCCCCTTCCCTGAAGGATATTCACAAACTAGTTGAGTTTTTATGACAATCAGTAGCTTTCATGATCACTACTTCTGAGTGTCTTTCACACAAATTACTAGATTCAATGAACTTCCTTTCACAATCTCCTATGCAGTTTGCATTCTCACACCTTTTTCAGATTTAAATTTGTTTTACAGAGAAATACAGAGGCACATTTATCAGTAAAAATTCCAAACAAACATCCCATCAAGATCTGAGAGTGATTCAGTTCATAAGGACTTAAACAAAAAGAACCCTGCATTTTCAACATTTATCTGTCCTGTCCGTGGGAAAAGATTTCAAACATTAGTGTAACTGGAAACATACCAAGACATAGCCATTCAAGTGAGTGTTCCAGTGAACTGAATATGGACAGGTCCTGCACCAATTCCTGTCCTGTGCATGGGTAAGGAGTCAGCTGATCATCCAATATGAACAGACGTGAGGACACCTGTGCAGTGGAGAAACGATAGAAGTGTGCGGACTGTGGGAAGGGATTCAAATACCCATGCCTGCTGGAAGCTCATCAGCGCAGTCACACAGGGGAGAGGCTGTACACCTGCTCCGTTTGTGGAAAGGGATTCACTCAGTCATGTGACCATCTGAGACATGAACGCACTCACGCTGGAGCGAGGCCATTCATCTGCTCTGATTGTGGGAAGGGATTCAGTCATTCAGCCCACCTGCTGACACACCAGCGAGTTTCCACCAGCGAGAGGCCATTCACCTACCCCATGTGCGAGAAGAGATTCAGTGTCTCATCCAACATGCTGGCACACCAGAAATCTGACACTAGGGAGAGGCTGTGCATCTGCTCTGTGTGGGAGAAAGGATTCACTTGGTCATCTGACCTTCTGAGACATGAACACACTCATACTGGGGAGACGCCATTCATCTACCCCGAGTGTGGGAAGGGATTCAGTGAGCCATGCAATCTCCTCATACACCAGTGAGTTCACACAAGGGAGAGGCCATTCACCTGCCCTGAGTGTGGGAAGAGATTCAGTCAGTCAGCCCATCTGCTCAGACACAGCAAACACACACTGGTGGGAAGTTGTTAACTGCTCCTACAATGGGAAAGGTCATTCCATCTGCTGAGATACCAGCAAGTTCATAAGTGACTGCAAGTTGTGGTTGTTCTTATAAGATTTTTCCTCAAAACACGTCTCCATCTCTTTGCCAAACTCTGAACTCTAGCTTCTGTAATCCCTGGACCATCACAGAATGTAAACACGGTTTTTGCTGCCTCACCTAAATCAATCAAAAACTCACACTTGAAACATGCTGACGAGAACTGGACTCTAGTACTGTTCGAAAGATCTTTTTAAAGGTCAACATCTTTTCCCAGATTATCTCCTTGACATCTCGATTTAGGTTCAGGTTTCCATATGTTCTACTCAATGCTCTTTCAATGTGTCCTGTCATCTGTATAGTATCCATCCCTCTTAGCCAGAAGCTCTGGATTCAAGTCCCACCTGTTAAAGAGCTGTGTCAGAGAGGTTTGTTTTTTTCTTTATTGGTGACTGAACAATGTCCATTGGAGTCTATTTCTGCTGAAGTTAATGAACTCCAGCTCAGTTAAAAGGAACACCATTCTGGATGACAGTGAAATAAATCCACTTTGCGTTAATTCACTGTTTTGTTCTGAATGACAACAGAGTGCACACAGTCAGCAGGCTCAACCTCGCTCACTGTGGTTGCAGGACTACCCGTCCCTCTCCCTACTCCTATTGGACAGGCGCTACTGTCAATCACCTGCCCTACGTGTTGCGCGCTGTTTTGTGAAACGGCTGGGATGGACAAGAGTGACGTGCGGACGGACGGGGGCCGGAAGCTAGCGCACACGGAGAAGCTCAGAAACACCCAGTGTCTGGCTAAAAGTCCAAATTAGACGGTTTTGTGTTTGCTGGGTAGGAGTCAGCTGGAGGTTTTCTTAAGGAAAAATGTCCCGCGTTAACGACCTGGGATGATTCTCAGAGAGTTACAAGAGACAGGGATGGGAGAAGCACGTATGAAGGTTGGAAATACTGTCTTAAATCTTATTCCTGAGATGCTGCCTAACCTGCTGTGCTTTAACCAGCAACACATTTTCAGCTGTCTTAAATCTTGCCATGATTTGGAGATACCGGAGTTGCACTGGGGTGTACAAAGTTAAAAATCACACAACACCAGGTTATAGTCCAACTATAGTGTGCTTCCAATTAAACCTGTTATAACTGGTATTGTGGGATTTTTAACTTTAAATCTTGCCAGTATTTAGTGGAGTTAGTTATTCAGCATGAATAGAATCAGAATCCAGGATGCACCACAAGACTGATTCCATGTATAACTGAGTATAAGTAGGACAACAGAAATAAAGGAAACACTGGCAGATTTGGGAAACCAACACAGGCTCCAGCAGTGAGACATTTCAGCCATGACCTAAGACTGGAGAAGGCGGATTTAAATTTCATACCGGTTTTCAAGATCATGAGAGGTCCATACAGAACAGATAGTGAGAAACTGTTCCCACTCATTCAGCCTCAGACCTTCAGGTTGCCATCCTCCAAGATGGACTTCGGGACAGGCAGCAGACAAAAGTAGCCGAGCAGAGGCTGATAGCTAAGTTTGGTACCCATAGGCAGAACCTCAACTGGGACCTTGGGTTCATGTCACATTACAGGTGACTATTGCACCACACATATACACACACACACACACACACTTCCACATGCACCCCCTCACAGACTTAAAACACTCTGCACTCACTACACATTTTCTCACACTCTCAACCCCCAACCCAGACAGACACACAGACAGACAGACAGACAGACAGACAAAAACCCACACGCACACATTTTGTGGGGTGAATTTGTACTTGCAGGGTTACATTGTACTTTGCTCAAAAACTGCATGCATTCATGTAGAACTCTGAGCTCAAAAACTGCATGAATTTATGTAAAACTCCGTTATCTCACTTTTTAAGATTAGAATCAATCTAAACATCATGGCATAGACAGAGAACACAGGGGGCCAACACCTTCAACATATTGTCTAGCTATCTCCATTGTTAACAGCTAACACGAGAATGCAACTTTTAAAAAAAAAGTTTTGTGATTTACACATAAAAAAAGTGAAACTATCACTGTATTCTAACAGATGAAAGGCTTAACAATCAATTTCAGTTACATCACACTGTAAATTTTTGCTATAAATTCTATTGGGATTGAACCCTCCACTATCACCTGATGAAGAAGTGTCGCTCCGAAAGCTAGTGTGCTTCCAATTAAACCTGTTGGACTATAACCTGGTGTTGTGTGATTTTTAACTTTGTACACCCCAGTCCAACACCAGTATCTCCAAATTATGTCAGGTATAGACAGGATAGATCAAGTGAATCCTTAGAGGAGTAGAAAGGGAGTAGGAGTACAGTTAAGAGGGAAATCAGGAGGGCAAAAAGGGGACAGGAGATAGCTTTGTCAAATAGAATTAAGGAGAATCCAAAGGGTTTTTACAAATACGTTAAGGACAAAAGCGTAACCAGGGAGAGAATAGGGCCCCTCAGAGATCAGCAAGGTGGCCTTTGAGTGGAGCCGCAGAAAATGGGGGAGATACTAAATGAGTATTTTGAATCAGTGCTTACTGTGGAAAAGGATATGGAAGATATAGAATGTAGGGAAATAGATGGTGACACCTTGAAAAATGTCCATATTAGAGAGAAAGAAGTGCTGGATGTCTTGAAACGCATAAAGCTGGATAAAACTCCAGAACCTGATCAGGTGTATCCCAGAACTCTGTGGGAAGCTAGAGAAGTAATTGCTGAGCCTCTTGCTGAGATATTTGTATCATCAATAGTCACAGTTGAGGTGCCAGAAGACTGGAATTGGCTAACGTGGTGCCACTGTTTAAGAAGGGTGGTAAGAACAAGCCAGGGAACTATTGACCAGTGAGCCTGAAGTCAGTGGTGGGCAATTTGCTGGAGGGAATCCTGAGGGACAGGATGTACATTTATTTGGAAAGGCAATGACTGATTAGGGATAGTCAACATGGCTTTGTGCGTGGGAAATCACGTCTCACAAACTTGATTGAGTTTTTTGAAGAATTAACAAAGAGGATTGATGAGGCCAGAGCAGATGTGATTTATATGGACTTCAAGAAGGCGTTCGCCAACATTCCCATGGGAAACTGGCTAGCAAGGTTAGATCTCACAGAAGACAGGGAGAACTAGCCATTTGGATTCAGAACTGGCTCAAAGGTAGAAGACAGAAGGTGGATGTGGAGGGTAGTTGTTCACACTGGAGATCTGTGACCAGTGGAGTGCCACTAGGATCAGTGCTGGGTCCTCCATTTTTTTGTCATTTTTATATAAATTATTTGATTGCAAGCATAAGAGGTACAGTTAGTAAGTTTGCAGATGACACCAAAATTGGAGGTGCAGTGGACAGCAAAGAAGGTTTACCTCAGATTACAGCAGGATCTTGGTCAGATGGGTCAATGGGCTGAGAAGTGGCAGATGGAGTTTAATTCAGATAAATATGAGGTGCTGCATTTTGGGAAAGCAAATCAGAGCAGGACTTATACACTTAATGGTAAAGTCCTAGGGAGTGTTGCTGAACAAAGAGACCTTGGAGTGCAAATTCATAGCTCCTTGAAAATTGAGTCACAGGTAGATAGGACAGTGAAGGTGGCATTTAGTGTGCTTTCCTTTATTGGTCAGAGTATTGAGTACATGAGTTGGGAAGTCATGTTGCAGCTATACAGGTCACCGTTGGAATATTGCGTGCAATTCTGGTCTCCTTCCTATCAGAAAGATATTGTGAAACTTGAAAGACTTCAGAAAAGATTTACAAGGATGTTTCCAGGGTTGGAGGATTTGAGTGATAAGGAGAGGCTGAACAGGCTGGGGCTGTTTTCCCTGTAGCGTCGAAGGCGGAGGGGTGACCTTATAGAGGTTTACAAAATTATGAGGGGCATGAATAGGATAAATAGACAAAGTCTTTTCCCGGGGGTTGGGAAGTCCAGAACGAGACGGCATAGGTTTAGGGTGAGAGGGGAAAATATATAAAAAGAGACGTAAGGGGCAACTTTTTCAAACACAGGATGGTACGTGTATGGAATAAGCTGCCAGAGGAAGTGGTGGAGGCTGGTACAATTGCAACATTTAAAAGGCATCTGGATGGGTATATGAATAGGAAGGGTTTGGAGGGATATGGGCCAGGTGCTGGCAGGTGGGACTAGATCTGGTCGGCGTGGACCAAAGCGTCTGTTTCCATGTTGTACATCTCTATGACTAATTCTGATTCACAATTGCTCATTGAATCTGCACACAGTCAGTTATGAATGTGGCTATAATGTTTGATATTCTGTTTGCTGAACTATGATATTCAGCAATTTTGAGAGAATGAGTGACTAAAGTCAATTATCAAACACATTGCTGTCTCTTGGCACATTCTTTGTTTTAAAAAAGCTTCAGAAGTTATCTAAAGCAGAATTTGGAGGAGGGAGAACGTGCGACACAGCTTTTTAACTTTGAGGGAAACAAAGGAAAAATCTTGAACAGAAACTGGATTTGCCTGGCAAAATTCCTATTCTATATGTGCAGAGTTGAATTTTGTAAATTCTTTGTCTATTGGATTAGAAAGAGAGGATTTGATGATGGGAAACTTAGTCAGACATCATTCTGACATCCGAGAGAGCCAATTGATTGTAAGGTAGCATTCAGTTCCTGAAGAATGTGTTCATCTGAAAAGATTTCAAACATCAGCATTATAGAATCCCTACAGTGTGGAAGCAAGCATTTGGCCCAATATGTCTGCACCAACTCTCTGGAGTGCATCCCTTTATCCTGTAACCCTAAATTTCCCATGGCTGGCCCATACATCCCTGAACACTGAGCAATCCACTTCACCAGCACAGCTTTGGACTGTGGAAGGAAGTACAAACACGTGGGGAGAATTGGAAAACTCCACACAGTCATCAAGGCTGGTGTTGAACCCAGGTTCTTGGCGCAGTTAGGCATCAGTACTAATCATAGTGCCACTCTACTGGAAAAACTTTACTGGGCAGGGAATTCCACATACTCTCATATCTTAGAGATTACAGATATTAAAACAACCTGATGCAAAGCAGTTAACACAAAGTGGATTTATTTCACTGTCATTACAGCAGAAACAGATCCCAATGGACATCATTCAACCATCAATTGACAAAAACAATTAAACTCTTTGGCAAGCTCCATAGGTGGGACTTGAAACCAGACCTTCTGGCTGAGAGGTAGGTACACTATGAAGAAGGGACTTGTTCACAGTAAAAAAAAAGTCATTACTCATGAACTTGCTGGTGTTTCAGGAGGCTGGATTTCACAGCAAATCCCTTCCCACATTCAGTGCAGGTGTACGGTCTCTCTCCAGTGTGAGATCGCTGGTGTACAGTGAGTCGGGTTAACCACTTAAAACCAGCCCCACAGTGAGAGCATCTGAATGGTCTCTCATCAGTGTGAACGCGTTGATGGGTCACCAGATCTGCAGAGATTTTATAACACTTCCCACATTCTGGACATTGAAAAGGTCTCTCTTCAGTGTGGACTTGCTGATGTTTCAGCAGATTGGATTTCTGAGCAAATGCCTTCCCACACTCCGTGCAGGTGTAAGGCCTCTCCCCAGTATGAGATCGCTGGTGTACAGTGAGTTGGGATGACCACTTGAACCCACTCCCACAGTGAGAGCATCTGAATGGTCTCTCATCAGTGTGAACACGTTGATGGGACATCAGGGCCCCAGAACTTTTATAGCACTTGGCACAGTATGAGCATTTAAAAGGTCTGTCCTCTGCGTGAATTCGTTGGTGTTTGAGTAGGGTGGATTTCTGAGCAAATCCCTTCCCACATTGGGAGCAGGTGAATGGTCTCTCCCCAGTGTGAATCCGCTGGTGATTATGGAGGTCACATGATTGTCTGAACCCAGTCCCACAGTGAGAGCACATGAAGGGTCTCTCGTCACCATGAACACGTTGATGGAATTTCAGGGCCCCAGAGCTTTTATAGCACTTGGCACACTCTGAACATTTATAAGGTCTCTCCTCTGTATGAAACTGCTGGTGACTCAGCAGGATTGATTTCCGAGCAAATGTCTTCCTACACTGTGAGCAGGTGAATGGTCTGTCCCCAGTGTGAATCCGTTGATGTTCAATGAGGTCAGATGATTGTTTAAACCCAGCCCCACAGTGAGAGCATATGAAGGGTCTCTCATCACTGTGAACACGTTGATGGGATACCAGCGCCCCAGAGTTTTTAAAGCACTTCCCACATTCTGGGCATTTAAAAGGTCTGTCCTCTGTGTGAACTTTCTGGTTTTTCAGCATGGTGGATGATCGAGTAAATCCTTTCCCGAACTCAGGATAGATGAATGGCCTCCCCTCACTTGACTGTATTTATGTTGTGACAGGGCAGATGACCTGCTGAAGCCTTGTCCACACGTTCAACATGTGGATAGTTTCTCCCCACAGTGAATAGTGCATTTTCCTTCACGTTCAAACTCCAACGATATTCAGACAACCATAAATTGGACAACTCTGCCAGACCTTCAAGTAATGTTTGGTTTAAAGTTTCCTCACTGCAAATTTTCCACTTCTAATGTCCTATGAAATCAGTTGAAAGAAGTAAAAACAGAAGCAAGTGAGAACCCAGAAAAAGAAACTAATGATAAACTGAAGGAGTAGAAGTTGGCAAATCAATCAGAGTCTGCTCTCACCATTCAATGACATTAGGGCTGACCTAATAATCCTTAGATTCACTTTCCTGCCATTGCTTCAAATACTGATTAAAAGCTGTTTTCTGTCAGCCTTGGATACACTGAGCAGCCAGTCTCTACAGCGCTCCACAGTGGGGAATTCCATAGATCCACTACCATGACAGAAGGAATTCCTCCACATCTGCTTTAAATAGGTGACTCCATACTCTGAGATGATGTCCTTCCTCAACTCAAAACAAGGAGACTCATTCTCCCTGAACCTGTCTTGTCAAGTCCGTCAGAATGATATGGCTTTCTGTAAAGTCTTCTCTCATTCTTCTAAACTCAATGAGTACAGGAGCAGTCGGCTCAATCTCATCTTCTGAGAAAATTCTCCCACGTCTGGGATCAATCTCGTTAAAATTCTCTGGACCACCTTTCTTAAAATAGAGGGACTAAAACTGTTCACAGTATTCTAGGTGTAATTGACGAATGTCACGTATAGTTTTAACAACATCGTGGGCCAAAGGGCCTGTTCTGTGCTGTACTTTTCTATGTTCTAACACATCCCCATTCTCTTTAAATGAAGGCCAACAGAACATTTCCCTTCCCAATTACATGTTGAATCTGGATGATAGCTTTTTATCTTGCAAGGACCCACACTTGTGTGCTGCAGCTTTCTGCAGTGGATTTCCCTAGTTAAATAATATTCAAATCCATTAGCCTTCCTGCTGCAATGCATAAACCTCAATCTTTCCCCCAAAGTAAATTCCGCCGAGTTTTTGTCTGTTACTTATTCTGCTTCTATTTGTCTGTAAATTAGTTATGCCATCTATTTTGTATCATCTCCAAACAGTACATTCATTTCCATCTTCTGGGTGATTAGTACATAGTCAATAAATTGTCACCCTAGTATTGGTGTGTCTGGGACTCGAGTTACAATTTGGCATGTTGAAAATGCCCTCTTAATCTCTACACTCTGCATTCAATTCATAAACTAATCTTTATCAATAGGTTTGATTAATACATACTCCCAAAAGTGTGGGTTCATGGCTTCTTGTCTGAAGTCATCTTATTTTAAACACTGTACTGAACATTTTTTGGAAATCTAAATATATTTGATCTATTGATTTCCCCCTTATCTATCTTGCTTGTTACGTCCTGAAAGCTGTGCTTTCCCCTTCAGAAAATCATGCTGACTCTACTTGATTCTTTAATGTACTTCTAAATACTCTGTAATTCCAACTTTAATAACAGTATCTGACATTTTCCTAATGACAAACCAGGTTGTGAAATTGAGCTGAATTTGTAGGGCTGGGCACTCAAAAGGTGACTATGAAAGCTACCAATTATCATAATAACACAAATGGTTCACAAATCTCCTTGAGGGAGGAAAAACTGCCAATTGGTCTAGTCAGAGAAAGGCTGACCTCCATGGAGGTGTAGAACATGGCAATAGTCCATGACAGGGGTATTCTCAACAAACAGTTAAACCATAACTTTAGCAAAACCTCCCGAAGCAGCCCCTTACATCACCATGAAGGGCCAAGGGACCAGGCGTATGTGACCATCACCACCTCGCAGTTTCTTCTCAGTCACAATGCCCTGACATCCAGTGCTGGATGAATAGAAATTTCCTCCAAATTAATCTCCAACTTGGGAGCATATTCTGTGCAGGAGAGATATGTGGCATCATCTCGATACTAAAAAGGTGGTAACAGTTTGGAACTATGTCTCGAAAATGGTAGTTGATGCTCAATCACTAATTGTTCATTTTAAATCTGAGATAGATAAACTTTTGTTAAACAAAGGTATTCAGGGATATACCAAAGGAAAACCTTGAGACTGAATAACCCTAACACACTTGTGAACCACCTCCCACTTTCAACCTCCCTATAACCTTCAGCTCACCCAACACTACGCTGCCTGTGCACTCACCCACACAGAGTCTTGTTCTCCTCACCTTGAGCACACTGACCTGAACAGCTTTCCAGATGAAAAAAAAATCAACATTTAAAAAAATGTTCTTGTCCTTGTTTGACATCCTTCTATGATAGCGTTCATTCCCATCTATGTAATCGCTACCTCAAATTCTATCAGTGTTCAGGGCCAGAGGGTATTGACTATAAGTGAAGCAGGTAGATGGAAGCAGAGGTTAGTGCTGAAGGAGTCTTAGCTTTTCAGTGTGTCTGACAGGTTTGAGACTCTTGCAGTGTGTGAATGAGCACATGGGCACAAAGTGACCACTGCACTGTGATAGAAGGGGTCATTCAAGAGAAACATATGTCTAAATCAGGAATAGTGTAATCAGAGCATCTGAGACTCTTCCCTGTAGACCCAAAAGCTGTGCTGTCTGCCTGGTACCCGACTTCAGAACGTTCATCTGGGCTGCAAAGGAACTTGGAGTGGGAGGGGAACGATCCAGTTGTTGCTACAGGTAGAAAGAGAAAAAAAAGAGAGTCTGCTGAAGGAATATGAGCACCTCGAGGCTAAATTAGAAAACAGAACCAAAAACGCAATAATTTCTGGATTACTGCCTGATCCATTAGCAAATGACATCGGGTCAGTAAAACTCAAGAGGTAAAGGTGTGGCTGCAATATCGATGTGGGAGAAATGAGTTTGATTTCATTGGATATTGGCATTTATAAAGGACAGAGCCGATGGGATGGGCTTCACCTGAATGATGCTGAGTTCTGGATTAGTGGTGCTGGAAGAGCACAGCAGTTCAGGCAGCATCCAAGGAGCAGCGAAATCAGCATTTCAGGGAAAAGCCCTTCATCAGGCTTTATTCCTGATGAAGGGCTTTTGCCCAGAACGTCGATTTCTCTTCCAGTATCACTAATCCAGAATCTGGTTTCCAGCATCTGCAGTCATTGTTTTTACCTGAATGATGCTTGGGCCAAGTCCTGGTGAGTAGCTTAACTCTTATCTGTGGATAGGGCTTTAAACAAAATCATGGGCATTAGTTTCAGGTGCACAGAAAATTATGGGAAGTCTTAAAGTGGGAGGGGAGAGAGCTCAGCACAGGCTAAAAAGTTTCCACAACATGTAATAGGACAGAAAGTATGGAAAGGATCAGGAATTTAACTCAGAATCACAGCAGATAAGAAACAACTATGATAAGGTGGGCAGTCACCACAGGCCTGAGGGGGTTGTACCTAAATGTACACAATATATGAAACAAGGTAAATTAGCTTCTGGCACAGATTGAAATTGGCATGTGCAATGTTGCAGGTATCACAGAGACGTGGCTGCAAAGGAACTAGGGCTGGAAACGAAATATCCAAGAATACATACTTTATGAAGTGACAGGCAGATGGGCAGAGGGGGCGGGGCTGTTTGTTTGCAATAAATAAAATTAAATTTGACAGCAAGGATGGAAACAGAATCAGAAGGTGTAGAATCCGTGTGGCTAGAGTGAAGGAAACAAAGGAAAAAAGACCCTGTTGGAACTTGTGTACAAGCCTCTCAGCAGTCGTCAGGATATGGGAAAGAAAATAAATCAGGAGATGGAAAATGTTAGAAAGGAGTACAAAATAATGAGAGGAATAGATAGAGTCAAATGCCAGAGACTTTTCCCCAGGGCAGGATTGACTGGTACGAGAAGTCATGGTATGAAGATATTAGGAGAAATGTATAAAGGCGATGTCAGGGATAGGTTGGGAAAAGTTGATGGCAGGGAGATCTGGGAGTCCAGGTCCATTGTACCCTGAAGGTTGCTGCACACATGGATAGAGTGGACAAGAGACATATAGTATGCTTGCCTTCATCGGACAGAGTATTGAGTATAAGAGCTGGCAAGTCATGTTAAAATTGCACAAGATATTGGTTCGGCCGCATGTAGAATACTGTGTACAGTTCTGGACCCCACATTACCAAAAGGATGTGGATGCTTTGGAGAGGGTGCAGAGAAGGTTTACAAGGATGTTGCCTAGTATGGAAGGTGCTAGCTATGAAGAGAGGTTGAGTAGGTTAGGTTTATTTTCACGAGAAAAAAGGAGATTGAGGAAGGACCTGATTGAGGTTTATAAAATCATAAAGGGTATAGACAGGGTGGAGAGAGACAAGCTTTTTCCCCAGGGTGAAGGATTCAATAACGAGAGGTTATGCTTTCAAAGTGAGAGGTGGAAAGTTTAAGGGGGATACACGCAGTAAATACTTCACATAGAGGGTAGTGGGCGTTTGGAACGCGTTGCCAGCAGAGGTGGTAGAGACAGGTACGGTAGATTCATTTAAGGTGCGTCTGAACAGAAGCACGAGTAGGTGGGGAGCAAAGGGATGCAGATGCTTAGGAATTGACCGACAGGTTTAGACAGTACATTTGGATAGGCTCAGGCTTGGAGGACCGAAGGGCCTGTTCCTGGGCTGTAAATTTTCTTTGTTCTTTACGCAGAGAGTTGTGAATGCATGGAATGCGTTGCCAGCTGTGTTGGTGGAAGCAGAGTCATTGGGGACATTTAAGCGACTGCTGGACATGCACAGGGATAGAAGTGAATTGAGGGGTGGGTAGGTTAAGTTACTACACTTTACATTAAGGTTAAATCTTGTGGGCCAAAGGGCCTGTTCTGTGCTGTACTTTTCTATGTTCTATGTTCTAAAGGCACTACTGCAATAATGATGGGGGATTCCAATATGCAGATGGACTGGGAAAATCAGGTTGGAATGTCGACAAGGTTTTTTTTTAAGATTAGACTTACAGTGTGGAAACAGGCCCTTCGGCCCAACAAGTCCACACCGACCCGCCGAAGCGCAACCCACCTATACCCCTACATTTACCCCTTACCTAACACTACGGGCAATTTAGCATGGCCAATTCACCTGACCCGCACATCTTTGGACTGTGGGAGGAAACCGGAGCACCCGGAGGAAACCCACGCAGACACGGGGAGAACGCACAAACTCCACACAGTCAGTTGCCTGAGGCGGGAATTGAACCCAGGTCTCTGGCGCTGTGAGGCAGCAGTGCTAACCACTGTGCCACCGTGCCGCCCTTTTCTTGGAGCAAATTGTGGTAGAGCTCACGAAGGAACAGTGGGTGGCACGGTGGCTAGCACTGCTGCCTCACAGCGCCAGGAACCCAGCTTTGATTCCAGTCTCGGGCGACTGTGTGTGGAGTTTGCACATTCTCCCCGTGTTTGCTTCAGTTTCCTCCCACAGTACAAAGATGTGCAGGTCAAGTGACGGTAAAGGTACCCTTGGGAGGCAGTGACCATAAACATAATAGAGTTCACCCTGCAGTTCGAAGAGGAGAAGACTGAATCAGATGTAACACTACTACAATTGTGGAAAAGTAATTACAAAGGTATGTGGTTGAAGCTGGCCACGGTTGATTGGAAGGGGGAGCCAGACAGGGAAAACAGTGGATTATAGAATCCCTCCAGAGTGTAAACAGGCCATTTGTCCCAACACCTCCACACCAACCCTCCGAATAGTAATCAACCCAGACCCATTCCTCGACATTATTACTCTACATATCTCCTGAATAATGCATCTAGCCTACACATTCTTGAACACTATGGGTAATTCAGCATGGCCAATTCACCCCAACCTACACACCTTTAGAATGTGGGAGAAAACCGGAGCACCTGGAGGAAACCCAGGCAGACCCGGGAGAATGTGCAAACTCCACGTAAACAGTCGCCTGAAGCTGGAATTGATCCCAGGTCCTTGTCATTGTGAGGCAGCAGAGTCAACCACTGAGCCATCGTGCTGCCACAGCAGAGCAGCAATGACTGGAGTTTCTGGGGTAATTCAGGAGCCACTGCATAAATTCATCCAATGGTCAGGGAGAGTACAAAGCAAAAGAAAAAGCATACAATGTGGCGAAGATTAGTGGAAGTCAGAGGTTTGGGAAGCCTTCAAAAAAACAGCAAATGTTAACTTAAAAAAAAACTGAAGAGAAAAGCTGAAATGAGAGTCAGCGGGCTACTAAAATGAAAGAAGACTGCAGGAGATTTTAGAGAGGTGTAGAAGGGTTACAGAGAGGCAAGAGTGGGCATCAGACAAGAGACAACGAGGCTGGAAAGTAGTAATAGGGAACAAAGGAACAGCAGAGGATCTGAAGTGGTATGTTACATCAGTTTTCACAGGGGAAGACACCAGCAGCATGTCAGAACTTCAAGGGAGACATGGGGCAGAAGTCAGTGCACTGGCCATCAGTAAGGTGAAGCGGCTGGGAAGCAGAAGTTGAAAAAAAATCACCAAGATAACTGAAAAAGAGATAGCCGAGGCGTTTGGAGAGATATTGGTAGTAATCGTTAGAAATCACTGGAGTTAGGGAGGGTCCCATATGACTGGAAAATGGCTAATGCAACACTCCTGTTTAAGAACGGAGGGGGGCAGAGGCAGGAAACTGCAGGGTAAACAGCCTGATCTCTGTTGTTGGTAGGATTTGAGAGTCCCTTATTAAGGATGAGACTGCCGAGTACTTGAAAATGTACAGTAAAATCAAACCAAGTCAGCAAAGTTTTTTTTAAAAAGGGAGTTCATGCCTGACAAATCTGTTTGATTCCTTCGAGGTGCAAACAAACGAATGAGACAAAGGAGAGCGAGTTGACATGATCTATTTAGATTTCCAAAATACCTTTAATGAAATACTGCTCAGCAGGCTGGTAAATAAGATAACAGCATGGGATTAGTGGCAAAGTAGAGGATGGTAACTGGTGATTCATGGAGTCAGTGTTGGGACCACAACTATTCACATTATGCATTAACAATCCTGACAAAGGAACTGACGGCATTGTTGCCACGTTTGCAGATAACACAAAGGTACATGGAGGAGCAGGTTGTGTTGAAGTAGTGGGGAGGGTGCATAAAGATTTGGGCAGTCAGGGAGAGTGGACAAAATGGCAGATGGAATATAATGTGGGAAACTATGGGGGGGGTTATGCATTTTGATAAAAAGGATAAAGGCATAGATCATTTTCTGAATAGAGAAACACTTCATAAATTTGAAAGGCAAAAAGACTTTGGGAGTCACAGTACAGATATTCTCTTAAAGTTATCACGGAGGGTCAGTTAGCAATTCAGAGGGCAAATGCTATTTTAGCATTTATTTCAAGGGAGCTCTAATGCACGAGCAGAGATGAACAGCTGAGGTTATATTAGTTCTGGTCAGACTGCATTTGGGAGATTGAGAGCAGTTTTGGATCTGTTATCTAAGGAAGCATGTATTGGTCCTGCTGTGGTTTCAGAGGAGGTTCATTAAGAATGATCTCAGGAATGAAAGGCTTAACATATCAGGAATGTGTTGAGGATTCTGGATCTATACTCAACGGAGTTTAGAAGGATGAGTGAAGATCTAACTGAAACACAAAATACTGAATGCCCTGGACAAAGTGGTCATTGGGAAGCTGTTTCAGTTGGCAGGAGAGACTGAGACCCAAGGGCACAGCCTTAGAATGAAGGGAAGACCCTTTACAACAGGAGAAATTTCTTCAGCCAGAGAATCTGTGGGTTGGGCCCCAAAGTTGCTTCCCATGGTCTAAGATGTGGCTGACCGGAATTTTATAAATCCTCAGAAGTACTGTACATTCCTGCCTTTAGTTGTTTTTTAAGATTAGATTACCTGCAGTGTGGAATCAGGCCCTTCTGCCCAACAAGTCCACACTGACCCTCCGAAGAGAAATCCACCCCCCTATATTTACCCCTGACTAATGCACCTAACACCACTGGCAGTTTAGCATGGACAATTCACCTAACCTGCACATCTTTGGACTGTGGGAGGAAACAGGAGCACCCGGAGGAAACCCACACAGACACGGGGCGATTGTGCAAACTCCACACAGACAGTTGCCCTAGGCGGGAATTGAACCCGGTTCCCTGACACTGACAGGCAGCAGTGCTAACCACTGAGCCACCGTGCCACCCAAATTATATTCTAATCCTCTCGAGATGAATGACAACATGTATTTGCCTTTCTTACGTCTTACTCAAGCTGCAAATTTACCTGAAGAGAACCTGGACTAGAATTCCCAAGTCCATTTCTGAATTTTCTTCCCATCTAGAAAATAGTCCATGTATCTGTTTTTCCTATCCAACTGCATGACCGGTAGTGTCAAAGTTAAAGCTGGATGATTAGAGAAACATGGATGAATAAAGATATTGAGACACTAGTCAAGAATGAAAAGAATCATATATTAGATATAGAAGCTGGGCTCAAATGAATTTCCTGTGAGGGCTTTCTTCAGAGGGGGATCGGGAAGGCAAAAAGGTGAGATAACCTAATCTGCCGAGGCGAAGGATAATGCAAAGGTACATATTGAGGCAAAAGAGCAACTACAAAGAGTGACAGGCACCTTAAAGATCCAGGAGGTTGTCTTTGTGTTGAAACACGGGAGCTGGGAGAGATAGCGTCAGTTTTTGCTGTGCAGAAAAAGCTAGCCAAATGTTCACTCTCCATTTATAAAGTTGGGCAGTTCCTGTTGCCGAAGTATTTGTCCAAGGGTGAATGAAACAGAGACTACTCTTTGTGGCTTCATGCTATACTTAGAGTTTTCCTGTTCCCAGGGCTGGTGGGTTTGAGCTGACTTATGTGGGAGACTGGATAGGATGGGATCTTTTACTCTGAAGCATAAGAGGTTGCAGAGTGACTTTATAGAGGTTTATAAGATCTTGAGAGATATCAATAAGGTCGTTTCGCTTGGCTTGAGGAGTCTAAAACTAGTGGGTAGATTTTTAAGATGAGGGGGAAAAGATCGAAAATGGAACCAAGGGGCAATCTTTTCACACAGAGGATGATTTGTGTATGGAATGAATTGCCAGAAAGAGAGTGATAGATGCAAGTACTGTTACAAAATTGAAAACACATTTGGACAGGTTCATGAATAGGAAATGTTTAGAGGAATATGGACCAAATCAAGCAAGAAGGACTGGTTCAATTTGGGAGACCATGTCAGCATGGACAACTTGGACTGAAAGAGATTACATAACTCAGGGAAATAAATAGTGATTTGAAAGCAGTTCACATTACAGGAGAGGAAGTGCTGGAGGTCTTAGAAATTACAAAAGTGGATAAATCTCTGATATCTGATATAGTGTATCCCAGGGAATTGAGGGAAGTTAAGGAGGAAATTGCAGGCTCCTTGCAGAAATATTTATATCATCTATGAATATGGGTGAGGTGCCAAATGACAGGCGAGTGACTAATGATGTGCCTTTGTTTAAGAAGGGATATTGGGAGCAGGCAGGGAACTTTAGACCCGCGAGTCTGACTTTGGTGGTGGACAAGTAGTTGGACGTGATTCTGAAAGATAGCATTATGAAAGGCAAGAAATGATCAGGGATCATCAACATGGTTTTGGGAGAGGGAAATCGCTTCTCACAAATTAGATTTTTTTTTAGGCAGTAACCAAAAGGATTGATGAAGCCAGAACAGTATACATTGTTTACTTGGGATTTTGTGAAGCCTTTAACAAGTCCACATGGTAGACTAATGAGTAAAGTTGGATCACAAGGGCATCAGGGTGTGCTTGTCAACTGGATACAAAATTCGCTTAACTACAGGAGAAGAGATATGATAGTGCAGGGTTGGCTTTTGGACTGGAGGCCTGACTAGCGTTGTTCCACAGGGATCACTTTTGTTTGTCACTGAAACAAATGATTTAGTGGAGAAAATAGAAAGCATGGTTAGTCAGTTTGCGGATGACACCAAAATTGGTGGCAGTGAATAAAGTTATCTAAGATTACAAAAAGAAACTGATCTATTGGCTCTTTAATTTGGATAAATGCACGGCACTGAATTTTGGTAAAACAAACACGGGAGGTAGGATTTACCCAATTAAAAGTATGGCCTTGTATCGTGCTATACAACAAAGAGACTCAGGGGATCAGTTACCTAGTTCTTTGAAGTTGATGTCACATGCTGGCAGGGTGGTTACGTTGGCTTTAGTATGCTTACCTTCATTGGTCACAGCTTTTGCACTGGAGTTGGGACATCATGTTGAGGCTGTACAGGATGTTGGAGGGGCCTCTTCTGGAGTAGTAGCATTGAGTTCTGGTCACTCTGTTATAGGAAGGATATTATTGAGCTGGAGAGAGTTCAGAAGAGATTTACCAGGCTGTAACTGCGACTGGAGGCACTGAGTTATATGGAGAGGCTGGATAGCCTGGTACTTCTGCACAGGAGCATGGAGGTGGAAGTTGACCTTCCAGAGGTTTATACAATTCTGCAGAGTACAATTACAATCAATTGCAAATGTCCTTTGCCTCCAGAGGGGGATTTCAAACAAGGAGGCATATTTTTAAGGCGAGAGGAGAAAGATTTTAGAAAGGACACAAAAGGCATTTTTATTTTAAACAGTGTTTCGTATGTGGAAAAAACTTCCAGAGGAAGTGGTAAATGTGGGTACAGTTACAATGTTTAAAAGACATTTGGATAAGTACATGAATAGGAAAGATTTAGAGGGACATGTGCCAAGTGCCGGCAGGTGGAACTGCTGTAGGTTAGGAATATGATCAGCATACACTGGTTTAACCAAGGGGTCTGTTTTCATGCTGTCTGATGCGATGACTCTAGGAGACTGAAATTTACAGAACACAGTGGTCTGGATAGAATTACTGTGGAGAATATGTTTCAAGGAGTATGAGATACCAGAACCCGAAGGCATAGCCTCAGAGTGAAGCAACAACCCTTTTGAACTGAGGGGAGGAGGAATTTCTTCAGCAAGAGGGTGGTGATTGTGTGGAACTCATTGCTATAGGGGGCTGTGGATGCTAAGTTACAGTTTATTTATGAAGGTATAGAGATGTTTTTAATTGGTGAGGCAGATCAATGGTTATGGCAGAAGGTAATAAGCAGGAGAATGGACTTGAGAAACATGTCAGTCATAATCAAATTTAGGAGCAGACTTGATGGGCCAAATGGCCCAATTCTGCTCCTATATCTTATCATCTTATGGTTATTATGGGTGACTTAGATTGAGCAAATCAAATCAGTACCTTCACCATAGAGGAGACATTTCTGGAATGTTCACAAGATGGTTTTTGGATCAATACATTAAGGACCCAAATGGAGGTCAGGCCATCCTTGACTGCATTCTGTGTATTGGCTGGGAGTGGGCTGGCTCATTTGGGTGGACGGCTAATTTCTGATGCAGAGTGACATCAATAGCATGTGCTCAATCCCTGTACCAGCGGAGGTCAAAGCACCATCAGTTGTCTCTCTCCCCTACACTTCCTCTGATAAGAGAGCAGTCCAATGATCTTCTTGGACTGTGGCAAGTTTAATTTCAAAATTTTAATAGTGTAATGAGAAGGGAATAATTGGCAAACTCACCGTGTGAGGCCCCTTGAGCAAAGGTGAAGAACTCTGAATGATGGAGAGTGGCAAAATTGATTTGGAGACAACGGGTCAAAATATAAATAGAGAAAATTGTGGGCGGCACGGTGGCACAGTGGTTAGCACTGCTGCCTCACAGCGCCAGAGACCCGGGTTCAATTCCCGCCTCAGGCGACTGTGTGGAGTTTGCACATTCTCCCCGTGTCTGCGTGGGTTTCCTCCCACAGTCCAAAGATGTGCGGGTCAGGTGAATTGGCCAAGCTAAATTGTCCATAGTGTTAGGTGTAGGGGTATGGGTGGGTTGCGCTTCGGCGGGTCGGTGTGGACTTGTTGGGCCGAAAGGCCCGTTTCCACACTGTAGGGAATCTAATCTGTAGGTAATCTAATCTAAAAAAATTACAATGATAGGAGACACAAGCAGGTTACAATAATTTGGGGAAAGTATGACAAAGGAATGACAAACATTTAAACATCATTTAGAGGAGCGATGGCTATTTTTCATTTTGGCTGGCATAAAATAAAACGGGATGGGAACCTGAGGTGTAGTTCCAGCGCACAGGAGGATGAATAGGGAGGGCATGGACAAGATTTCATGGTCACAGGAATGTGCTGGCAGACAGTAAGCTGGTTTGAAGTGTGTCTACTTCAACACCAGAAGTATCCGAAATAAGGTAGGTGAGCTTGCAGCATGGATAGGTACCTGGGACTTCGACGGTGTGGCCATTTCGGAGACATGGACAGATCAGACTCAGGAATGGATGTTGCAAGTTCCAGGGTTTAGATCTTTTATTAAGAACAGGGAAGGCGGTAAAAAAATAGGGGAGGTGTGGCCCCCCGACAACGTGGCTGGAAGACCTTTTGACGAGGACTCATCTACTGAGGTGGTATGGGTTAAGGTTAGAAACAGGAGAGGTCACACTGCTGGAAATTTATTTTATTTAGACCTCCGCAGAGTTCCAGAGATGTGGAGGAGAGGATCAGCAAAAACAATTCAGGGTAGGATTGAAAGGTGGTCATCAGAGGGGACATTGTAGACATTGGGCCACTTCAAATTGATGCTGGAAGCCTAGTGATGGGAGATAAGGAAATAGCAGGAGAACTTAACAAGCAATTTGCGTCAGTCTTCACAGTGGAAGACATGAGTAATATCCCAACAATTAAAGGGAGTCAGGGGGCTGAGTTGAGTATGGTTGCCATTACAAAAGAGATAGTGCTAGAAAAGCTAAAAAGTCTTAAAATTGATAAATCTCCTGGCCCCGATTGGATACATCCTAGAGTTCTGAGAGGTGGCTGAGGAAATGGCGGAGGCATTGGCTGAGATCTTTCAAAAGTCACTGGAGTTAGGGAAAGTCCTGGATGATTGGAAGATCGCTGTTGCAACCCTCTTGTTCAAGAAAGGATCAAGACAAAAGATGAAAAATTATAGGCCAATTAGTCTAAGCTCGGTTGTTGGTAAAATTCTAGAATCCATCATGAAGGATGAGGTTTCTAAATTCTTGGAAGAGCAGAATCTGATTAGAACAAGTCAATATGGATTTAGGAAGAGGAGGTCACGTCTGGCAAACCTGTTGGAATTCTCTGAAGAGGTGACAAGTAGATTAGACCAGGGAAACCCAGTGTATGTGGTCTATCTAGACTTCCAAAAGGCTTTCGATAAGGTGCCACACGGGAGGCTGCTGAGCAAGGTGAGGGCCCATGGTGTTTGAGGTGAGCTACCGGTATGGATTGAGGATTGGCTGTCTGACAGAAGGCAGAGAGTTGGGATAAAAGGTTCTTTTTTTGGAATGGCAGCCAGTGACAAGCGGTGTCCTACAAGGTTCAGTGTTGGGGCTGCAGCTGTTCACATTATATATTAATGATCTGGATGAAGGTACTGGGGGCATTCTAGCAAAGTTTGCCAATGATACGAAGTTAGGTGGACAGGCTATAGTACTGAGGAAGTAGGGAGGCTGCAGAAGGATCTTGACAGTTTGGGAGAGTGGTCCAGGAAATGGCTGGAGTTCAACGTGAGCAAATGCGAGGTCTTGCACTTCGGAAAAAAGAATAAAAGCATAGACTACTTTCTAAACGGTGAGAAAATTCATAAAGCCAAAGTACAAAGGGATCTGGGAGTGCTAGTTGAGGATTCTCTAAAGGTGAACATGCAGGTTGAGTGCGTGATTAAGAAAGTGAATTCAATGTTGTCATTTATCTCAAGAGGGTTGGAATATAAAAGTACCGTTGTGCTCCTGAGACTTTATAAAGCTCTGGTTAGGCCCCATTTGAAGTACTGTGTCCAATTTTGGTCCCCACACCTCAGGAAGGACATACTGGCATTGGAGCGGAGATTCACATGGAGGATCCCTGGAATGGTAGGTCTAACATACGAGGAACAGCTGAGGATCCTGGGATTGTATTCATTGGAGTTTAGAAAATTAAGGGGAGATCTAATAGAAACTTACAAAGATAATACATGGCTTGGAAAGGGTAATAGGAAATTGTTTCTGTTAGGCGAGGAGACTAGGACCCATGGACATAGCCTTAGAATTAGAGGGGGTCAATTCAGAACAGAAATGCAGAGACATTTCTTCAGCCAGAGAGTGGTAGGCCTGTGGAATTCATTGTCGCAGAGTGCAGTGGAAGCCGGGACACTAAATGTCTTCAAGACAGAGAATGATAAATTCTTGATGTCACAAGGAATTCAGGGCTACAGGGAGAATGCTGGTAAGTGGAGTTGAAATGCCCATCAGCCATGATTGAATGGCGGAGTGGCCTCGATGGGCCGAATGGCCTGACTTCCACTCCTATGTTTTATGGTCTTATTGGACTTTATCTTTCCCAACATTGGCTGGAAATGCTATAACTCTAATACGTCAGATGGATCAGTTTTTGTCCAATGTGTGCTGGAGGGTTTCCTGACACAGTTTGTCGAAGGGCCAACAACAGGGGAGCCCACACTGGATCTGGTGCTTGGTAATGAATCAAGCCAGGTGTTTGATTTAGTAGGCTGTGAGCATTTTGGAGAAAGTGACCCTAATTCAGTTACGTTTAGTTTAGCGATGGAAAGAGGCAGATATATGCCACAGAGCAAGAGTTATCAATGGGTCAAGGGCAAATGTCATGCGATTAAGGAAGACTTAGGATGCATAGAATGGCGTAGCAAAATGCAGGGCGTGGGGACAATAGAAACGTGGAGCTGATTTAAGGAACAGATATTTTGTGTCCTTGGCAGGTATGTCCCTGTCGGTCAGGGAGGAAGTATTAAGGTAAGGGAACCTTGTTTTACTACAGAAATTGCACTTCTTGTTAAGAGGAAGAAGGAGGTCTATGTGCCGATGAGACGAAATATTTCAGATGAGAAGAGTTATAAAGCAGAACCCTAAAACGTTCTGTAAGTATGTGAGGAATAACAGGATGACGAGGGTAGGAATACGGCCAGTCAAAGACAGAAGTGGGAAGTTGAGTGTGAACCCTGTGGAGATCGGCAAGGTGCTAAACAACAATTTCTCATTGGTTTTCACTCAGGAAAGGGAGAATACTGGAGAGGAGAAGAATGAGATACAAGATATTAGACTAGAAAGGATTGAGGTTAGTAAAGAAGAGGTGTTATCAATTCTAGAAAGAGTGAAAGTAGACAAGTCCCCTGGGGCGGATATGATTTATCCAAAGATTCTCTGGGAAGCTAGGGAGGTGGTGTTGGAGCCTTTGGCTTTGATCTTTCAGTCGTCATTGCCTACAGGTTTAGTATCACAGGACTACAGGATTACAAATGTTGTGCCCTTTTTCAAGAAGGGCATTGGAGATGACACAGGCAATTATAGACTAGTTTGTTGCAGGAAAAGTTCTGGAAAGGATTATGACAGATCGGATATATAATCATCAAGCAAGCAACAATTTGATTGCAGATAGTCGACATGGTTTCAACGAGGGCAGGTTATGTCTCACAAACCTCAGTTTTTTTCAGAACGTGACCAAGCATGAGAACAGGGGTAGAGCAGTTGGCGTGGTGTATATGGATTTTAGTAAATAGTTTGATGTGATTCCACATGGTAGGCTGATGGAGAAAATGCAAAGGCATGGGATTGAGGGTGATTTAGCAGTTTGGATTAGAAACTAGCTTTCTGTAGCGGTGCTGGATGGAAAATATTCAGCTTAGAGTCCAGTTACTAGTGGTGTGCCACAAGGATCTGTTTTTGGACCACTGCTGTTTGTCATTTTTATAAATGACTTAGGCATAGGTGGATAAGTTATTAAGTTTGCAGATGACAGTAAAGTTGGTGGAATAGTGCACAGTGAGGAAGAATGTTACAGGTTGCATGGGCACTTAGATAAACTGCAGAATTGGGCTGAGGGGTGGCAAATGGAATTCAATGCAGATAAATGCAAGGTGATTCACTTTGGGAAGAATAACAGGAAGGCAGAATACTGGGTCCATGGAAATATTCTTGGTAGTTTGGATGTGTAGAGGGATCTTGGAGTCCATGTACATAGACCCCTGAAAGTTGCCACCCATATTGACAGTGCTATTAAGAAGGCATACGACGTGTTAGGTTTTACTGGTAGAGAAATTGAATTCCGAAGCTGTAATGTCATACTGCAACTATACAAAATGCTAGTGCGGCCACACTTGGAATATTGTGTACAGTTCTGGTTACCCCATTACAGAAAGGATGTGGAAGCATTGGAAAAATGTGCAGAGGAGACTTACCAGAATGTTGCCTGGCCTGGAGGGAAGGTCTTATGAGAAAAGGCTGAGAGATTTTGGCTCTGTTCTCATTGGAAAGGAGGAGGATAAGAGGGGATTCGATAGAGACATACAAGATGATCAGAGGATTAGATAGGGTAGACAGCGAAAGTCTTTTTCCTAGGATGATGACGTCAGTTTGTAAGAGGGGGCATAGCTACAAATTGAGGGGTGATAGATTTAAGACAGATGTCAGATGCATGCTCTTTATTCAGAAAGTGGTAACTGCATGGAATGCCCTCTCTGCCAATGTAGTTAACACAGCCACATTAGCGAGATTTAAACAATCCTTGGATAAGCACACAGATGATGATGGGATGGTGTAGGAGGATGGGCTTAGATTAGTTCACAGATCAGTGCAACATCAATGACCGAAGGACCTGTTATGCGTTATATTGCTCTATGTTTTATGTTCTATGAAATGTGGCCCTGTCACAGCTAACAAGGAATATTAATGATAGTACTGGATCCAAGGAAGAGATGCGCAAATTGGCTAAAAAGAACAACAGACCTAAAGACTTGGAGCAATTCAGATTTCAGCAAGAGAGGATCAAGTGATTAATTCAGAGGGAAAAATAAAGTCTCAAAGGAAGCTTGAGTGGAACATACAGACTAACTTAAAACTCCAAGAAAGTGAGGACTGCAGATGCTGGAGATCAGAGCTGAAAAAAGTGTTGCTGGAAAAGCGCAGCAGGTCAGGCAGCATCCAAGGAGCAGGAGAATCGACATTTCGGGCATAAGCCCTTCTTCCTGAAGGGCTTTTCCAGCAACACATTTTTTAAACTTAAAATTCCTTCAGGTATAAGAAAACAGATAAATGAAAACAAATCCCTTACAATCAAACAGGGGAAGTCATAATGCGGAATAAGGATCTGGCACACCAATTAACTATATATTTTGGTTCTATCACCACAAACGGTAAGACAGATAATATCTCTAAATGCCTGGGGAATATGAGTGTGAGGAATTGAAGGACATCAGTATTAGCAGGGAAATTGATGAATTAAAAACCAACAAATCCAAACAACCTGTTACTTTATACCCCAGTGTACTTAAAGCCACCCTAGATAAAGTGGATGCGTTCTGAAACTACAGTTTTGAATCTCAATACAGTAAAGTGATTATTCTTCAAGATTCTTTAGACTCAAACAGTTTATATGGCTTGGCGGGTCACTATTGTGACCTCACTATTTAATAAAGGAAGTAGAGAAAAAACATGGAATGATAGACCAGTTCGCCTAACATTGGAAAACAGTGACAGGATTGTACACAGTTAACATGGATTTACCAAAAGGGAAATGAGAAACAAGAGCTGGTGTCCTTCAAAGTTGAACAAGTCATTGAAAGTAATGCACCTGCAGGTGCAGCAGGAAGTGAGGACGTCCAGCAGGAAGTGAGGAAGTCAAATGGTACGTTGGCCATTGCAGCGAGAGAATTTGAGTATAGGAACAGGGATATCTTGTTTAAATTTTACAGGGTCATGGTGAGACCATACTTGGAGTGTTGTGTGCTGGTTTGGAATATTTATCTGATGAAGAATGTTCAGTATATGGAGGCTGTACAACAAAGGTTCAACAGATTGATTCCTGGGATAGTAGGACTGACATACGAGGACAAGATGGATTGGTTAGGATGAAATTCACTGAAGTTTAAAAAACTGAAGTAGGATGTCATAGAACCTAATAAAATTCTCAAAGGACTAACAAGGTAAATATAGAAAGGATGCTCAATGACCAGGCAGTCCAGAACAGGGTGGGGGGGGGGGAGGAGAAGAGGGAGGGGGATCACAGTTTAAGTTGATGCCTTTTTGAGAAGGAAATCTTGCTCTCCTTACCTCATCTGACCTGTGTAACTTCAAAATGCCAGCAATATGGTTTTGGACTGAGCTGACAAAAATATTGTTTTAATCAGAGACTTTTGACCCTGCAGAATTTGCTGCCATAGAAAACAGTTAAGGCCAGAATGTGGATTTTTTTTCCCAAGAAGATAGATAGATGTATGGATCAAAGGGCTAAATGGATGAAAGGGTATGGGTCTAAAGTGGAAGCAGACTAGAGTGAAGGATCAGCCATGATCATACTGAATAGTGGAGCAGGATCAAACATTACAACTTACTCCTGTTCCTATTTTCTATGTTTCTGTTCTGTTAAAAGGTGGGACATAAAAAACAAAATGACTGTAACTGATACAGGAATCAGCATTACCTTATAACTATTGGATGAAAATCCTCTAAGGAGGTGCAGTGATTTTGGAAACTTCTGGACTGGTTGCTGTCTCTCGCTTTTGATTCAGTTCTCAAATTGTTAAATAATCTGAGAAAAACAACACTGTCCAGAGGAAATAAGAAAACAGCTTTGCAAGTTTGCGGACATTGGGGGAAGGGAGGGGTGGGACAGGGTGCGGGAAGGATGTATAATTGGGGAAGTGGGAGAAACAATGATGTGGGTTTCGTGGCAGGGTGAATGAACAACCGCAATTTCCAAACACCTCCATCCTGTTCAGTTCTCTCCCTCCACTCTCTCAGCCTCTTTCACAATGACAGCCAACTTAGTGACAAGGATGATCATGGGGACAGTTTTTCATCAATTTCAGTCATTAACACACACACTCCTCAGCGAACATAGCAATGAGTTAACCCAATAACTTTGGTTTGCAGCTCCATTCACACCAAAGACAGAGAAACCAATAGTGAAGAGATTAATTAAAAATCACGGACGTTGACAGGGGCCTGTTTTTGGGAAGAAGCCTGAAGCTCTCTGCGGCTTAAATAGCAGCCCCGGAAACCCCATAATTGGGGCTACAGCCCAACACTGATCAACCATGAAACCTTCTCACCAGAACATACCTCTGTCCGTTGCCCACCCTTTCAAATTTCACTCACCGCCGATACAAAATTTCTTTCCGACCATACCTCACAGCACGCATTCTCACAACCTACTTTAACTGTGCGCATGCGGCAGTATTCCTCCCGCTTAACGGATTACGTCACACGGCCAGTGACACACAAGGGGCGGGGCTGGAGGACCGAGCTGGGGCTGCTGGTCCTCCAAGCAGGGAAAGCGCGGCGGGAATGTTGAAATGTGGGTGGGTTCGAGTGCCACCCTCTCTGTGTGAGTGAATTGCGGGGCCAGTGGGAGGCTCGCTGAAGACAGAAAGTTATTTTGGATGGGCGGGTTTGTTGTCACGTGTTCTCAGATAAGGTCACATGAGACAGGGAGACTCTCCGCGACAGTGCACCCGGGTACAAAACTCCGAAGTTACAGAAGGTGAAAAACAAATAAATCAGTGAAAATTTTCAGCACTGCAGTTTTCTCAGTATAAAAGAGAAAAAAAAGAAATAGTTACAAAGTCAAACATTACAGATTTTCCTTAAACCGTAGGACTGCAGACGCTCGAAGCTGCGCTTCCCCCAAGTGGGGCTTGCTCTTCCCTGCCCTGGCCATGCTTTCTCCTGTTTTAACAGTGATTTCACTCAAATGTAAGGGATTTTCTCAGCTTAGTCAAGGGCCTCCAGTTAGGTAAAAATCGCAGATGTTACTGGTGGAGAGGTCGGAGTCAACTAATAGTATCTTCAGATGGTCTCTATCATTACCATCCTCGCTTTTCCCCTCTTAAGTCACACAGGAACAGCTATGAAATCTGTCTGTGAATCCATTTGGGTTCTTCATGGAAGCTGTTTGATTTTTCATGACATCCTAGTTAGCACTGGTTTCTTCCTTCCGAGGCTCACTGTCAGTGGGGGAAGGGAACTTGGAGAGGTTGTGAGCTTCTTTCTGACTATGATGGACAGATTTTCAATATTTCTTTAACTCCCTGACTTTATCTGTCCCCTGGCCTGAGCGCCTGTGACCACACGTGTGACCGAGGACATGAGTAGAACCTGTCAACTTTAAAGTGCCACTGTTCGGTGAACATAAAGCCATACCTACAAACATGTCTTCCATTCAATCCAATTTCAATCTTCAACCACCAACTTCAGGAATTCCTGAAGAAGGGCTCATGCCCGAAACATCGATTCTCCTGCTCTTTGGATGCTGCCTGACCTGCTGCGCATTTTCAGCTCTGATCTCCAGCATCTGCAGTCCTCACTTTCTCTTCAAAGGATCATTGTCCAATGAGAGTGTCAAACACACGACTTGAGATTAAAACTTTCCTCCTCTCCAAACTGAGGTAGGTGGACACGCAGTCAGGTTACAACCACATTTCTTATCAAGGCCATTTAATTGTTTAAAATTAGTATGATGTATTAAATTAGCCACCAGAGGTCCACGGCGCCAATGCTTTCAGCTGAAAACTCAGTGAAATCATTGAGAATTCACTTCGTTTTTGCTTCCTCTCAACATTGACATCGAGTTTTATCAGCATCTCTTCCTGGATTTAATGATGTTTGTCTGGTTTGTGCCTTTCTTTTTAAAGCAAATTCGCTTCAATATCAACAAATTTGACAGACGAACAACAGAAAATGCGACGCTCACTAATGCACATCCCCAGCGTTCGCTTTCAAATTTGCAAAGGTCAGTCTTTAAATAAAATAATTAAACAGTTGAAAACTTTTAGAAAGTTGGTGAACAATTTTTATGGTTGACTCTGTTAGACCTTTGGAAATGCCGCTAAGAGGTTTCGTGATCAGGACATTATCTCCCTCAGTTTTCCTAAGCCTGTTCTTGGTGCATTGGGAGGTTGGCCCGGTTGCAGATTCTCACATATCAATGATTTGTTGACCCCGACTGAAGCTGCATTGTTGCTTTTCACTGACAGCAGTGAATTGGCGAATGTGGGACTGGAATATTGCTGCTTAGAGTCATAGAGAAGTACAACACAGAAACAGGCCCTTCGGTCCAACCCATCCATATCGACCAGTTAACCCAATCCAATCTAGTCCCACATGCCAGTACCCGGCCCCTATCCCTCCAAATCCTTCCTATTCATATAACCATCCAAATGCCTTTTAAATGTTGCAATTGTACCAGCCTCCGCCACTTCCTCAGGCAGCTGATTCCATACACACACCACCCTCTGTGTGAAAACGTTGTCCCTTAAGTCCCTTTTATATATTTGCCGTCTCACCCTAAACCTATGCTCTCTCATTGTGGACTTCCCCCAACCCAGGGAAAACACTTTGTCCATTTATCCTATCCATGCCCCTCATAATTTTGTGAACCTCTCTAAGGTCACCCCTCAGCCTCTGATGCTCCAGAGAAAACAGCCCAACTCGTCCAGCCTCTCCCTATAGTGCAAATCCTCCAACACTGGCAACATCCTCATAAATCTTTTCTGAAGCCTTTCAAGTTTCACAACATCTTTCCGATAGGAAGGAGACCAGAATTGCCCTCAATATTCCAAAAGTGGTCTAACCAATGTCCTGTTTAGCCGCAACATGACCTCCCAATTCCTGAACTCAGTACTCTGACCAATAAAGGAAAGCATACCAAACGCCTTCTTCACCATCCTATCTACCTGCAACTCCACTTTCAAGGAGCTATGAACCTGTACTCCAAGGTCTCTTTGTTCAGCAACATTGCCTAGGACCTTACCATTACGTGTGTAAGTCCTGCTAAGATTTCTTTTCCCAAAATGCAACACCTTGCATTTATCTGAATTAAACTCCATCTGCCACTTCTCAGCCCATCGGCCCATCTGATCAAGATCCTGTTGTAATCTGAGGGAACCTTCTTCGCTGTCCACTACACCTCCAATTTTGGTGTCATCTGCAAACTTACTAACTGTACCTCTTATGCTCACATCCAAATCGTTTATATAAATGACAAAAAGTAGAGGACCCAGCACCAATCCTTGTGGCACTCCATTGGTCACAGGCCTCCAGTCTGAAAAACAGCCCTCCACTACCACCCTCTATCTTCTACCTTTGAGCCAGTTCTGTATCCACATGGCTAGTTCTCCCTGTATTCTGTGAGATCTAACCTTGCTAACCAGTTTCCCATGGGGAACCTTGTCAAATGCCTTCCTGAAGTCCATATAGACCACATTTACCACTCTGCCCTCATCAATCCTCTTTGTTACTTCTTCAAAAAACTCAATCAAGTTTGTAAGACATGATTTCCCACACACAAATCCATGTTGACTATCCCAAATCAGTCCTTGCCTTTCCAACTACATATACACCCTGTCCCTCAAGATTCCCTCCAACAACTTGCCCACCACCGATGTCAGGCTCACTGGTCTGTAGTTCCCTAGCTTGTCCTTACCACCCTTCTTAAACAATGGCACCACGTTTGCCAACCTCCAGTCTTCCGGCACCTCACCTGTGACTATCGATGATGCAAATATCTCAACAAGGGGCTCAGCAATTACCTCCCTAGCTTCCCACATAGTTCTCGGGTACACCTGATCAGGTTCTGGAGATTTATCCACCTTTATGCATTTCACGACATCCAACACTTCCTTCTCTGTAATATGGACATTTTTCAAGATGTCACCATCTATTTCCCTACGTTCTATATCTTCCATGTCCTTTTCCACAATAAATATCGATGCAAAATACTTGTTTTGTGTCTCCTCCATTTTCTGCGGCTCCACACAAAGGCCGCCTTGCTGATCTTTGAGGGCCCCTATTCTCTACTTAGTTACCCTTTTGTTCTTAATGCATTTGTAAAAACCCTTTGGATTCTCCTTAATTCTATTTGCCATAGCTACCTCATGTCCCCGTTTTGCCCTCCTGATTTCCCTCTTAAGTATATTCCTACTCCCTTTCTACTCTTCTAAGGATGCACTCGATCTATCCTGTCTATACCTGACATATGCTTCCTTCTTTTTCTTAACGAAACCCTTAATTTCTTTAGTCATCCAGCATTCTCTATACCTACCAGCCTTTCCTTTCATCCTAACAGGAATATACTTTCTCTGGATTCTTATTATCTCATTTCTGAAGGCTTCCCATTTTCCAGACATCCCTTTACCTGTGAACATCTGCCTCCAGTCAGCTTGTGAAATTTCTTGCCTAATACTGGAGAAAAACTGGTCTTTCTCCAGTTTAGAACTTCAACTTTTATATCTGGTCTATTCTTTTCCATCACTATTTCAAATCTAACAGAATTATGGTCGCTGGCCCCAATGTGCTCCCCCACTGACACCTCAGTCACCTGCCCTGCCTTATTTCCCAAGACTCAGTAAAGTTTTGCACTTTCTCTGGTAGGAACATCGACGTACTGAATCAGAAAATTTTCTTGTACATGCGGAACAAATTCCTCTCCATCTAAACCCTTCACACTATGGCAGTCCCGGTCTATGTTTGGAAAGTTAAAATCCTCGACCTTAACCACCCTATTATTCTTATAGATAACTGAGATCTTCTTACAAATTTGCTTCTCAATTTCCCACTGACTATTATGGGGTCTTTAACACAATCCCATAAGGTGATAATCCCTTTCTTATTTCTCAGTTCCACACAAAAACCTTCCCTGAATGTATTTTCGAGAATATCCTCCCTCAGTACAGCTGTAATGCTATCCCTTATAAAAACACTACTCCCCCTCCTCTCTTGCCTCCCTTTCAATCTTTCCTGTAGCATTTATATCCTGGAACATTAAGCTGCCAATCCTGTCATTCTGAGACATGTTTCTGCAATTGCTATGATATCCCAGTCCCATGTTCCTAACCATGCCCTGAGTTCATCTGCCTTCCCTGTTAAGCCCCTTGCATTGAAATAAATGCAGTTTAGTTTATTAGTCCTACCTTGTCCCTGCCTGCCCTGACTCTTTGACTCGCTTCTGTTCTCAACTTCTCTGCTTTTTTTTCCCCGTGTTGTTCCGTATGGGGCTGAAGAAAATGAATCATTATCGGGTTTGTTTGAAAACAAGAACATTAGGTGTCTAATGTTTCAACAGTAAGAATACAATCAGTTCTTTATGTTGTGATTCTATTTGTAAGATTATTGGTATAAGATGCCTGTGTCAACCTGTACCAGATATTCCTAGAACAATCAATAATTGGAGAATATTTTCTCGCTGACAGTATCCCCATTAACAGGCTGGAAATGTGTGAAAAGAAATTAGTAACGATTATGGGAACATAGGAAGAGGACTACGCCATTCCTTCCCTAAAATCTGTTCTGCCATTTAAAGAAACCATGGTTGATCTGAGGCGTAACCACATTCACCTGTCTTTGGCCCATAACACTTAATATTAGAAGTTAACAGATTTAAAGTTAATAAATGATCCAGTGTCCACTGCTGCGTATATAAGAGTTCCAAACATCTGACAAATCCTATGTGTAGAGGTGCTTCCGAATATGCACCTTGAATGGCCTGATCGTAACTCTTAGATTATGGGCCATATCAACTCAGGAATGTTTGATGAACAGCTGAAGGTGCTGACTAAATGCTCCTCACAGTCTGAGGTGTAGAAAATCCTGTAAGATCCCAAAACCTGGGCATCACCGACTTCAAACTTCAGACTGCGGCTCCTGAAACAGCATTTGTTACTGTCAGCGTTACCCTTCTAAAATACAGGCTGGGACTTTCATTGTGGAGAGATGGGGACAGTCTGATCCCAGTCACTGCGAACACATCCATGTCACCAGGAACCAGCCCTATGTATGGATATATACCCTATGTATGCCTACCTGTTATTTTCTCCATTTTAATTGCAGTGTCATTTGTGTCTCTCTTTAGAAACAGACCAAGCCGAATGGAGTCTTTCTCTGCTGTAATCGGGTTCTTTACCACCATTATTGCTTTAAGTATAGGTTGAGTAGTTCAGGCTGTGGTTTTAAAGGCCAATGGGTACACATCCTGTCAACACTGTTTCTCACCATGTTCAAAATTTAACCAAAGGTTCCACAGAATTAATTTGCCAATATCTGGAATAAAGCATAGGTCAGCAGATTCTGGAAAAGTGTGGACGTAGGAGGGTTGTTGTAATGGGTGTCTCTAACTTTCCCAATATTGATTGGAATCTCCTTCGAGCAGAAGATTTGAATGGAGCTGTTTTTGTAAGGTGTGTTCAGGAGGGTTTCCGAACTCAGTATGTTGACAGGCCGACGAGGGGAGAGGCCATTCTAGACTTAGTGCTCGGAAATGAGCCGGGGCAGATATCAGATCTTGTGGTGGGAGAGCATCTTGGTGATAGTGACCACAACTGCCTTACATTCTACATAGCTATGGAGAAGGAGAGGATTAGGCAAAATGGGAGGATATTTAATTGGGGAAGAGGAAACTATGATGCAATTAGACATGAGTTAGGAAGCATGGATTGGGAGCAATTGTTCCATGGTAAAGGCACTATAGACATGTTTAAGGAACAGTTGTTGCAAGTGATGAATAAATATGTCCTTCTGAGACAGGCAAGAAGTGGTAAGATAAAGGAACCTTGGATGACAAGAGCGGTGGAGCTTCTCGTCAAAAGGTAAAAGGGAGCTTACATAAGCTGGAGGATGCTAGGGTCAAGCTCAGCTCTACAGGATTACAGACAGGCAAGGAAGGAGATTAAAAATGGTCTGAGGAGAGCCAGGAGGGGGCACGAGAAAGACTTGGAAGAACGAATTAGGGAGAACACAAATGCATTTTAGAGGAATAAGAGAATGGTCAAAGAAAGAGTAGGACTCCTCCCTCCCCTTCCTAGACCTTTCCATCTCTATCTCGGGCGACCGACTCAACACAGACATCTACTATAAACCGACTGACTCCCACAGCTACCTGGACTACACCTCCTCCCACCCTGCCCCCTGCAAAAACTCCATCCCATATTCCCAATTCCTTCGTCTCCGCCGCATCTGCTCCCAGGAGGACCAGTTCCAACACCGCACAGCCCAGATGGCCTCCTTCTTCAAGGACCGCAGATTCCCCCCAGACGTGATCGACGATGCTCTCCACCGCATCTCCTCCACTTCCCGCTCCTCCGCCCTTGAGCCCCGCTCCTCCAACCGCCACCAAGACAGAACCCCACTGGTTCTCACCTACCACCCCACCAACCTCCGCATACAACGTATCATCCGCCGTCATTTCCGCCACCTCCAAACGGACCCCACCACCAAGGATATATTTCCCTCCCCTCCCCTATCAGCGTTCCGCAAGGACCACTCCCTTCGTGACTCCCTCGTCAGATCCACACCCCCCACCAACCCAACATCCACCCCTGGCACTTTCCCCTGCAACCGCAGGAAATGTAAAACTTGCGCCCACACCTCCACACTCACTTCCCTCCAAGGCCCTAAGGGATCGTTCCATATCCGCCACAAGTTCACCTGTACCTCCACACACATCATCTATTGCATCCGCTGCACCCGATGTGGCCTCCTCTATATTGGGGAGACAGGCCGCTTACTTGCGGAACGCTTCAGAGAACACCTCTGGGCCGCCCGGACACACCAACCCAACCACCCTGTGGCTTAACACTTTAACTCTCCCTCCCACTCCACCGAGGACATGCAGGTCCTTGGACTCCTCCACCGGCAGAACATAACAACACGACGGCTGGAGGAGGAGTGCCTCATCTTCCACCTGGGAACCCTCCAACCACAAGGTATGAATTCAGATTTCTCCAGTTTCCTCATTTCCCCTCCCCCCACCTTGTCTCAATCGGTTCCCTCAACTCAGCACCGCCCTCCTAACCTGCAATCTCCTTGCTGACCTCTCCGCCCCCACCCCACTCCGGCCTATCACCCTCACCTTGACCTCCTTCCACCTATCCCACCTCCATCGCCCCTCCCCCAAGTCCCTCCTCCCTACCTTTTATCTTAGCCTGCTTGGCTACTCTCTCTCATTCCTGATGAAGGGCTTATGCTCGAAACGTCGAATTCCCTATTCCTGAGATGCTGCCTGGCCTGCTGTGCTTTGACCAGCAACACATTTTCAGCTGTGATCTCCAGCATCTGCAGACCTCATTTTTTACTCAAAGAAAGAGTAGGGCCGATCAGATATAGCATGGGAATTTGTGTGTGGAGTCTGAGGAGGTAGGGGAAGCCCTAAATGAGTTTTTTACTTCTGTCTTTACGAAAGAAACAAACTTTGTAGTGAATGACACCTTTGAAGAGCAGGTGTGCATGCTGAAATGGAAAGAGATAGGGGAAGCTGATGTGCTGAAAATTTTGTCAAACATTAAAATTGACAAGTCACCAGGCCTGTCCTTGGCTGCTTTGGGAAACGAGAAATGCAATTACTTCGCCACTTGCGAAGATCTTTTCATCCTCGCTCTCCACTGGAGTCGTACCTGAGGACTGGAGAGAGGCAAATGTAATTCCTCTCTTCAAGAAAGGAAATAGGGAAATCCCCAGCAATTACAGATCAGTAAGTCTCATGTCTGTCATCTGCAAGGTGTTAGAAAGGATTCTAAGGGATAGGATTTATGAACATCTGGAAGAGCCTGGCTTGATTAAATGCAGTCAACGCGGCTTTGTGAGGGGCAGGTCATGCCTCACAAACCTTATCGAGTTCTTAGAGGAAGTGACTAGAAATGTTGATGAGGGTCGATGTGATGTATATGGACTTCAGCAAGGCATTTGATAAGGTTCCACATTAAATTGACTCAAGGCTAACTCTCCTTCCTCCTAATTCAAGACCTATTAAACCGAAATTCCTCATGATTGTTTGGATGCATTTAGAACATAGAACAGTACAGCACAGAACTATGACCAGCTTAAAACTATGACCCCTTGTGTTAGTCATTTCTGCCCTGGGAAATAGTCTCTGGCTATCGACTCTATCTATGCCTCTCATTATCTTGTATACCTCAATTAGGTCTCCTTTTCTCCAATGAAAAAGTCCGAGCTCAGTCAACCTCTCCACATAAGATAAGCCCTCCAGTCCATCCGGTAATTAGATGAGATTACTTACAGTGTGGAAACAGGCCCTTCGGCCCAACAAGTCCACACCGACCCGCTGAAGTGCAACCTGCCCATACCCCTACATTTTTACCTCTTACCTAACACTACAGGCAATTTAGCATGGCCAATTCACCTGACCCGCACATCTTTGGACTGTGGGAGGAAACTGGAGCACCCGGAAGAAACCCACGCAGACACAGTGAGAACGTGCAAACTCCACACAGTCAGTCGCCTGAGGCGGGAATTGAACCTGCATCTCAGGCACTGTGAGGCAACAGTGCTAAACACTGTGCCACCTCCTCTGAACCCGCTCCAAAGCATCCACATCTTTCTCATAATAGGGCGACCAGAACTGGACGCAGTATCCCAAGTGTGGTTTAACCAAAGTTTTATAGAGCTGCAACAAGCTATCACGACTCTTAAACTCAATACCCCTGTTAATGAAAGCCAAAACACCATATGCTTTCTTAACAACTCTGTCCACTTGGGTGGCCATTTTAAGGGATCTATTACCTGCACCACAAGATCGCTCTGTTCCTCCACACTGCCAAGAATCCTATCCTTAATCCTGTACTCAGCTTTCAAATTCAACCTTCCAAAATGCATCAACATGCATTTATCCAAGTTGAACTCCATCTGCCACCTCTCAGCCCATCTCTGCATCCTGTCAATGTCCCGTTGCAGCCTACAACAGTCTTCTATACTGTCAATGACACCTCCAACCTTTATGTCATCTGCAAACTTGCTGACCCATCCTTCAATCCCGTCATCGAAGTCATTAATAAAAATTACAAACAATAGGGGCCCAAGGACAGAGCCCTGTGGAACACCACTCACCACAGACTTCCAGGCAGAATATTTTCCTTCTCCTACCACTCGCTGTCTTCTGTTGACCAGCCAATTCTGTATCCAGACAGCTATGTTCCCCTGAATCCCATTCCTCCTGACCTTCTGAATGAGCCTACCATGGGGAACCTTATCAAATGCCTTGCTGAAGTCCATATACACCACATCGACTCTCATCAACATTTCTAGTCACATCCTCAAAGAACTTGATAAGGTTTGTGAGGCATGACCTGCCCCTCACAAAGCCGTGTTGACTGCATTTAATCAAGCCAGACTCTTCCAGATGGTCATAAATCCTATCCCTCAGAATCCTTTCTAACACCTTGCAGATGACAGACATGAGACTTACTGATCTGTAATTACTGGGGATTTCCCTATTTCCTTTCTTGAAGAGAGGAATTACATTTGCCTCTCTCCAGTCCTCAGGTACGACTCCAGTGAAGAGCGAGGATGAAAAGATCTTCGCAAGTGGCGAAGCAAATGCATTTCTCGTTTCCCAAAGCAGCCAAGGACAGGCCTGGTGACTTGTCAATTTTAATGTTTGACAAAATTTTCAGCACATCAGCTTCCTCTATCTCTATCCATTTCAGCATGCACACCTGCTCTTCAAAGGTGTCATTCACTACAAAGTTTGTTTCTTTCGTAAAGACAGAAGTAAAAAACTCATTTAGGGCTTCCCCTACCTCCTCAGACTCCACACACAAATTCCCATGCTATCCCTGATCGGCCCTACTCTTTCTTTGACTATTCTCTTATTCCTCACATAAGTGTAAAATGCATTTGTGTTCTCCCTAATTCGTTCTTCCAAGCCTTTCTCGTGCCCCCTCCTGGCTCTCCTCAGACCATTTTTAAGCTCCTTCCTTGCCTGTCTGTAATCCTGTAGAGCTGAGCTTGACCCTAGCATCCTCCACCTTATGTAAGCTCCCTTTTTCCTTTTGATGAGAAGCTCCACCGCTCTCGTCATCCAAGGTTCCTTTATCTTACCACTTCTTGCCTGTCTCAGAGGGACATATTTATTCATCACTTGCAACAACTGTTCCTTAAACATGTCTATAGTACCTTTACCATGGAACAATTGCTCCCAATCCATGCTTCCTAACTCATGTCTAATTGCATCATAGTTTCCTCTTCCCCAATTAAATATCCTCCCATTTTGCCTAATCCTCTCCTTCTCCATAGCTATGTAGAATGTAAGGCAGTTGTGGTCACTATCACCAAGATGCTCTCCCACCACAAGATCTGATATCTGCCCCGGCCCGTTTCCGAGCACTAAGTCTAGAATGGCCTCTCCCCTCGTTGGCCTGTCAACATACTGAGTTAGGAAACCCTCCTGAACACACCTTACAAAAACAGCTCCATTCAAATCTTCTGCTCGAAGGAGGTTCCAATCAATATTGGGAAAGTTAGAGACACCCATTACAACAACCTTCCTACGTCCACACTTTTCCAGAATCTGCCGACCTATGCTTTATTCCAGATAGTGGCAAATTAATTCTGTGGAACCTTTGGTTAAATTTTGAACATGGTGAGAAACAATGTTGACAGGATGTGTACCCATTGGCCTTTAAAAACCCATGGTAAGCTCATTCAGAAGGTCAGGAGGAATGGGATTCAGGGGAACATAGCTGTCTGGATACAGAATTGGCTGGCCAACAGAAGACAGCGAGTGGTGGTAGAAGGAAAATATTCTGCCTGGAAGTCTGTGGTGAGTGGTGTTCCACAGGGCTCTGTCCTTGGGCCCCTATTTTTGTAATTTTTATTAATGATTTCGATGACGGGATTGAAGGATGGGTCAGCAAGTTTGCAGATGACACAAAGGTTGGAAGTGTCGTTGACAGTATAGAAGACTGTTGTAGGCTGCAACGGGACATTGATAGGATGCAGAGATGGGCTGAGAGGTGGCAGATGGAGTTCAACTTGGATAAATGCATGTTGATGCATTTTGGAAAGTCAAATTTGAAAGCTGAGTACAGGATTAAGGATAGGATTCTTGGCATTGTGGAGGAACAGAGCGATCTTGTCATGCAGGTAATAGATCCCTTAAAATGGCCACCCAAGTGGACAGAGTTGTTAAGAAAGCATATGGTGTTTTGGCTTTTATTAACAGGGGTATTGAGTTTAAGAGTCGTGATAGCTTGTTTCAGCTCTATAAAACTTTGGTTAGACCGCACTTGGCATACTGCATCTAGTTCTGGTCGCCCTATTATGAGAAAGATGTGGATGCTTTGGAGCGGGTTCAGAGGAGGTGGCACAGTGGTTAGCACTGTTGCCTGACAGTGCCTGAGATGCGGGTTCAATTCCTGCCTCAGGTGACTGACTGTGTGGAGTTTGCACGTTCTCACTGTGTCTGCATGGGTTTCCTCCGGGTGCTCCAGTTTCCTCCCACAGTCCAAAGATGTGCGGGTCAGGTGAATTGGCCATGCTAAATTGCCTGTAGTGTTAGGTAAGAGGTAAAAATGTAGGGGTATGGGCGGGTTGCACTTCAGCGGGTCGGTATGGACTTGTTGGGCCGAAGGGCCTGTTTCCACACTGTAAGTATCTCATCTAATTACCAGGATGGACTGGAGGGCTTATCTTATGAGGAGAGGTTGACTGAGCTCGGACTTTTTCATTGGAGAAAAGGAGAAGAGGGGACCTAATTGAGGTATACAAGATAATGAGAGGCATAGATAGAGTCGATAGCCAGAGACTATTTCCCAGGGCAGAAATGACTAACACAAGGGGTCATAGTTTTAAGCTGGTCATAGTTCTGTGCTGTACTGTTCTATGTTCTAAATGCATCCAAACAATCATGAGGAATTTCGGTTTAATAGGTCTTGAATTAGGAGGAAGGGGAGTTAGCCTTGAGTCTGTTTAATGTGGAGATGTGTCCCATGTAAACTGATAGTGGTTGGTCTTCCCAATGCAGGGCTGCCTGACCCTCAGGGAGGCTTCTTTAACAAATTGATTCCGGGGCTACCGGCTCCACCGTGGTGTCATTGGGCATACGCAGGGATGGCCTGCGGCTGATGTGACATTGTATTGCTGCTGGCCCCTGGAATATGAATACGAATTGGGTCACGTCGTCAGGGAATTACATTTGTGCAATGTTCTGACAGGCATTTCCAGGTCTGGCTTCAAGTTAAACAACTGCTCTGCTTCTCCATTTTCGTTTATGATATTCATGATGCTTCTTTTTTTTGGTGAAGTATTGAGAAATATTGTGTCTTGATAGCTGAATTTACGAGACAATAACCGGAAAATGGGAGTGGAACCGATCACACCTTCTCGGTGAAAAGAATTGAACTAGATGCAAAACGTCAGAGCTCATCTGCGAGTTCAACCCAGGCCCTCTCACATTTTACGTAATCTACCCAAAATGAGAATCATACTCCAAAACCAACAAGCCAGTACCATGGCGGGTATTGGTCGCAATAGGTCCAGTGAGCATTCTTGTAAACTAAGAATATTTCTGTTGCTGTGAGGAGCGAAAGCAGCACTGAGGTTTAATAACAGCTTCGTCTCATACCGACTCCCTGTTCCCAGGAGGTTGTGATGGATACCTTCCCCCGGGACTGGCCTCTCTCCTTTGGCAGCGAGACGAACCAATCTTCCACGAACAGGCAGTGGTGGGGTAGAGCTGTATGAACGTGCTCTTCAGCTTTCTGTGAAACACAGCAGGCAGGAAGTGGTTTGAGGTAAAAACAATGACTGCAAATGCTGGAAACCAGATTCTAGATTAGTCGTGCTGGGAGAGCATAGTAGTTTTCGCTGCTCCTTGGATGCTGCCTGAATTGCTGTGCTCTTCCAGCACCACTAAGCCAGGAAGTGGTTTGAAGTGTGTTCACATCAATGCCAGAAGCATCCAGAATAGGGTCAGTGAACATGCAGCGTGGGTTGATATCTGAGACTTCGATGTTGTGGCCATTTAGGAGACATGGATAGAGCAGGAACAGGAATGGTTGTTGCAGGTTCTGTGGTTTAGATGCTTCAATAAGAACAGGCAAGGTGGTAAAAGAGGGGGAGAAACGGCATTGTGAGTCAAGGACAGTATTAAGGTGGCAGAAAGAATGTTTGATGAGGACTCATCTCTGGAGTAGTAAGGTTAGAAACAGGAAAGGAGAGGTCACACTGTTGGGAGTTTTCTGTAGGTCTCTGAAAAGTTCCAGACATGTAGAAGAAAGTACTACAAAGATGATACTGGATAGGAGTGAACGTAACAGGGTAGTTATTATGGGGGCTTTAACCTTCCAAATATTGAATGGAAACAGTATTGTTCGATTACTTTGAATGGGTCATTTTTCACCAAATGTGTGCAGGAGCGCTTCCTGCCACAGAGTATAGGTCAACAAGAGGCGAGGCCACTTTGCATTTGGTACTAGGAAAGGAACAAGGCCAGGTGTTAGATTTGGAAGTAGGTGAGCATTTTGGTGATCATGACCACTATTCAGATATGTTTACTTTAGCCATGAAAAGAGATAGGTGTATACCACAGGGCAGGAGTTTTGGCTGGGAGAAAGGCAATTATGATGTGATTAGGTAAGATTTAGGATGCATAGGATGGGGAAGGAAACTGCAGGAAATGGGTACAGTTGAAATGTGGAGCATATTTTAGGAACAGCTACTGTATCTCCTTGATATGTATGCACTTGTCAAACAGGGAGCAAGAGGTCGAACGAGAGAGTTGTGGTTTACTAAAGAAATTGAATCTCTTGTCAAGAGGATGAACAAGGCTTATGTAAAGTTGAGATGTGAAGACTCAGTTAGGGTGGTTGGGATGTTCTAAACTCTGGTTTCCAGCATCTGCAGTCCTCAGTTTTGCCTGGTTACTTGTAACCCAGGAAAGACCTAAATGGAGAGAGCTAAGAAGAGCCAGGAGGGGGCATGAGAAGTCTTTGGTAGGCAAGATCAAGGAAAACCTTTGTTTTCCTTGTCAGCAATAAAAGAATGACTGGAGTAAGATTAGGGCCAGCCAAGGACAGCTGTGGGAAGTTGTGCAAGTAGTCCAAAGAGATAGGAGAGGAACAGGAAAAAGATAATGTTGTCGAGGAGAATACTGAGGTACATGCTTTTAGACTAGACAGGGTTGAGGTTCATAAGGATGTAGTGTTAGCATTGCTGGAAAGTGTGAAAATAGACAAGTCTCCTGCGCTGGGTGAGATTTATCCTAGGATTCTCTGGGAAGCCATGGAGGAGATTGCAGAACTTTTAACGTTGATCTTTGTGTCATCATTGTCGACAGAGATACTGCCAGAAGACGAGAGGATAGCAAAGGGAGAGTGGAGACAACCTTGGTAATTATAGACTGGTGAGCCTTACTTTGGTTGTGGGTAAAGTGTTGGAAAGGAATGTCAGAGAGAGGATTCATAATCGTCCAGAAAGGAATAATTTTATTAGGGATAGTCAACACAGTTTTGTGAGAGCTAAGTCGTGCCTCACAAACTTTATTGACTTCTTTGAGAAGGTGACCAAATAGATGTATGTAGGTTAAAGCAGTTGATGTGGTTTAAATGAATCTCAATGAAGCATTTGATAAATTTCCACATGGTAGGTTATCTCAGAAAATACGGAAGCATGGGATTGAGGGTGATTTAGCAGTTTGGATCAGAAATTGGTGAGCTGAAAGAAGACAGAGGGTAGTGGTTGATGGGAAATGTTCATTCTGTAGTTCAGTTACTATTAGTGTACCACAAGGATCACTTTTGGGGACACTGCTGTTTTGTCATGTTTATAAATGACTGGATGAGGCCGTAGAAGGATAGGTTAGTAAATTTGCGGATGATACTAAAGTCAGTGGAACTTTGGATGAAGATCTGGATACCCCGCGGGGTGGGAGGGGTCTCTGTTCTGCAATCAGTCAATAAACACTAGCAATTCAGTCTGGTTTTGTAAGATTTCACACTTTATTCAATCTTGGCTGGGCACAGGTTGTCCAGTAATACAGAGGTTAAACACTTCCGTGTTCCTCGGAGAAACTGTGCACATGGCTTAAGACAAAGACATTTTTATACTTCTTTTGAGATAAGTACAGGCCATAATCACAGAGCACATTCAAACAATTACCAATCAATTTTAATGAAATGACTTTGTTGACAGCAACTTAGTCTAATGATAATTCATAGGAACCAACCTTGTTTTCCAACATCCAAGTACTCCTAACTTGCGAACCTAGTCTCTGCACCTGCACTTGCAAGGTCAGTTAGGCTAGTAATGTCGTATCTAGTCTAGTTATTTCTACACTGTAAAGGAAGCATTGTCTGCTAATCTTTATTGAGACAGACTGTAGTTAGTTCAGTTTCAGCAGGGTTAAAAGCCATAGAAGCAGCTTTAAGCAGAATTGTTCATTTGCAGCCCAGAAGCCATTTTGTCATATTATTTGCATTAAAAAGCCATTTTATTACTGTCTATAGTAAGAGCATTTACTAAATGGTTGTTCCTTACTTCAACCTGTGCTCTGATTTCAGATCCTCATCTCCCCTCTTTGGTCATTCCATGATGACACCATAGGAAGGGAGGGCAGAGACTAGATCAGTCCAATCGAATGGATGCTTGAGACTGCCATTCTTCCTTCTCCTCAGGGGAGGAAGTAAGGGTCGGCAATCGCACCTCCTCATCTTCATTCAGATGTAGAAGAAGCATTTTCTGGGGGATCCAATGCTGTCAACAGAACTTATTAGCTTGGCAATAACACATTTAACAGTAGCAATGCCAACAATGAGACAAACTAAAACAATACCAACATACATGGCCAAAATTATCAACTAGTTGTATATGAGCCAAAACCCCAATCTCCCTAACCCATGCCTTCTGTCATTAACTGACAGAGGTGCAGATGTTATCTACATGCCTGGTAATATTCTTGATAAGGCAGTAACCCCCATCATGCATTTGCCTTGAATTATGGCGCAAACCCCAACCTCCTTTGTGAGTAGGTAGTTGAGGGTGTACCGGTTTTGTTAGGAAAATAGGCATAGTTCTGAACATAGAACATAGCATGTTCTAACTCCTGCTAAGGTCAAGCCATCTTGTTGTCCAAGTGGGTGCGGCTGCAAAACGTTTGGTTTTGATGGCTAATAATTTCGGCAGACCCTCCTAAGGAAAAGTACAGGTGTGTATTTATCCGAAATGCTCGGGACCAGCTGCTTTGCAGAAATGGGAATTTTGCGGTTTTCAGAACTAATTTAGTATCCCCTGTAGGGTGCAGGACAGCAACCCATAATCAAATATAAATACTGTACTGCAGCAAAATCAGATCAATACTGACACTAAGCAGGATAAATAAAGATTAGAAGTACTACCATACTTTATTTATAGAGTTGTGTACTGATAAATGAAATACATCGACCATAAATATTCAACAATATTTAATTTCCATAAAAAGCATTACAAGAAAAACATCCTGGAAAACTTAAACATATAAAGCTTATTTATGGAGTAATATATACAAATTCATGAAATACATCGACTGTAAGTATTCAACATTATTTTATTTCCATTTAAAAAATCATTCCAGTAAAAACATTTGGTAACACACACAGCTTCAGCACTATGGCAGGCAGAGGTTTTAAAGGCTTCTTCAAGTGTCATCTGTCTCATTAACATAGGTTTCTGTCTAAGCAATCTCTCTTTAATTGAGTAAATTGCCATAACCTCTTGCTCATTGATAAATGAACAATGTTCAAGGCCAGCAATTAACTGATGACACATTTTCACCATATTGTCAATAGGGAATTTTTCAACAATGTTCATTAACTCATCATCACCACCACTACTATCCTCACACCTATCTGTACAGGAACCCTTATTTAAAACCATTTTAGCAATGTTCCTATCGCTCAAGGAATGCACAACAGGCATATCATTATCAGTGTTCAGCATTTCTTTGATGTCAGCTTCATGTAATTTATTTACACTTTCATCCGATAAATTTTGTGCATAAGTAACAAGGCTTGCTATCATCTTTTTCTCTTTGGTGACATGAAATCCTTCAAACTCTTCATCTGCAGGTTAATTTTCAAGAAACATCGTTGTAGGCCAAAATTTGTGCCAAGCATTTGTCAATGTTGCTTTATCAACATCATTCCAAGCATTAGCAACTGTGTAAATGGCATCCTTAAGACTAAACTCTTTCAGGAAGTCTTGAATTCCTACCTCTCTGTTAACTGCAACAAGCATTCTGTTTAAAAAATAATCTTTACACTTGCTCTTCATGAGCGTAAAATTCCTTGGTCACAAGGCTGTAATACCGATATCACATTCGGGGACAAGTAAATGCCAAAAATATAACTTTTCACAAGCTGTTCAACAGGGGGATGTGCAGAGCAGTTGCTCAGGAACAATAAACTTTTACACTTTAATTCCAGTCCAGCTTGTCTGCAATGAGCTCATGCCGCTGATATGAAGTGTTTACTGAACCAGTCAGAAAAAATTTCCCTGGTTACCCATGCTTACAGGATGGCTTTTTGGAACAGCTTATCATGGAGCCCACAAGGGAGCAGCCTATTCTGGACCTAGTGCTTTGCAATGAACCAGACTTTATAAAAGATCTTAAAGTAAGGGAACCCTTAGGAAGCAGCGATCATAATATGGTAGTGTTCAGTCTGGAGTTTGAAAGAGAGAAGGCAAAATCGGATGTAATGGTGTTACAGTTAAATAAAGGTAATTATGAGGGCATGAGAGAGGAACTGACAAAAATAGACTGGAAGCAGAGGCTAGCGGGGAAGACAGTAGAGCAAAAATGGCAGAAGTTTGTGGGTATAATTGAAGACACTGTACAGAGGTTCATCCCCAAGAAAAGAAAGATTATCTGGGGAGGGATTAGACAGCCATGGCTGACAAAGGAAGTCATGAAATGTATTAAAGAAAAAGAGAGATCCTATAAAGTGGCCAAGAGCAGTGGGAAATCAGAAGATTGGGAAGGCTACAAAAACAAACCGAGGATAACAAAGAGAGAAATAAGGAAGGAGAGGATCAAATATGAAGGTAGAGTAGCCAGTAATATTAGAAATGATAGTAAAAGTTTCTTTCAATACATAAACGACAGGCAAAGTAGACATTGGGCCACTTCAAACTGGAAGCCTAGTGATGGGAGATAAGGAAATAGCAGGAGAACTTAACAAGTGCTTTGCGTCACTTTTCACAGTGGAAGACATGAGTAATATCCCAACAATTAAAGGGAGTCAGGGGGCTGAGTTGAGTATGGTTGCCATTACAAAAGAGATAGTGCTAGAAAAGCTAAAAAGTCTTAAAATTGATAAATTTCCTGGCCCTGATTGGATACATACTAGAGTTCTGAGAGAGGTGGCTGAGGAAATAGCGGAGGCATTGGTTGAGATCTTTCAAGAGTCACTGGAGTCAGGGCAAGTCCCGGATGATTGGATGATCGCTGTTGTAACCCCCTTGTTCAAGAAAGATCAAGACAAAAGATGGAAAATTATAGGCCAATTAGCCTAACCTCGGTTGTTGGTAAAATTCTAGAATCCATCATTCAGGATGAAGTTTCTAAATTCTGAGAACAGCAGAGTCTGATTAGAACAAGTCAACATGGATTTAGTAAGGGGAGGACATTGCTGACAAACCTGTTGGAATTCTTTGAAGAAGTGACAAGTAGGTTAGACCAGGGAAACCCAGTGGATGTGGTCTATCTAGACTTCCAAAAGGCCTTTGATAAGGTGCCACACGGGAGGCTGCTGAGCAAGGTGAGGGCCCATGGTGTTTGAGGTGAGCTACTGGTATGGATTGAGGATTGGCTGTCTGACAGAAGGCAGAGAGTTGGGATAAAATGTTCTTTTTCAGAATGGCAGCCGGTGACGAGCGGTGTCCCGGTGTTGGGGCCACAGCTGTTCGCATTACATATTAATGATCTGGATGAAGGGACTGGGGGCATTCTAGCGAAGTTTGCAGATGATATGAAGTTAAGTGTACAGGCTGGTAGTACTGAGGAAGTGGGGAGGCTACAGAAGGCTCTAGACAGTTTGGGAGAGTGGTCCAGAAAATGGCTGATGGAATTCAACGTGAGCAAATGCGAGGTCTTGCACTTGGCAAAAAGAATAAAAGCATAGACTACTTTCTAAACGGTGAGAAAATTTGTAAAGCCAAAGTACAAAGGGATCTGGGAGTGCTAGTCGAGGATTCTCTAAAGGTCAACATGCAGGTTGAGTGCGTGATTAAGAAAGTGAATGCAATGTTTTCACTTATCTCAAGAAGGTTGGAATATAAAAGCATCGTTGTGCTACTGAGACGTACTGTGTCCAGTTTTGGTCCCCACACCTCAGGAAGGACATACTGGCACTGGAACGTGTCCAGCGGAGATTCACACGGATGATCCCTGGAATGGTTGGTCTAACATATGAGGAACGGCTGAGGATCCTAGGATTGAATTCATTGGTGTTTAGAAGACTAAGGGGAGACTTAATAGAGACGTACAAGATAATACATGGCTTGGAAAGGGTGGATGCTAGGAAATTGTTTCCGTTAGGCGAGGAGACTAGGACCCCCCCTCTTAAAATTAGAGGGGGTCAATTCAGAACAGAAATGCGGAGACATTTCTTCAGCCAGAGAGTGGTGGGCCTGTGGGATTCATTGCCGCAGAGTGCAGTGAAGGCCGGGACGCTAAATGTCTTCAAGGCAGAGATTGATAGATTCTTGTTGTCTGGAGGAATTAAGGGCCACGGGGAGAATGCGGGTAAGTGGAGTTGAAATGCCCATCAGCCATGATTGAATGGCGGAGTGGACTCGATGGACCGAATGGTCTTCCTTCCACTCCTATGTCTTATGGTCTTATGCTTTCTTGTTTGCATAATAATGCACAGGCAAATTGCGTACACCTTTAGGACATCTCAGATGTTTGCTTTTCCCAATCACTGCTAATTTCACCTTGTGTGTGTGCCTGCAGCATTAACACACCCAAGAATAGTTCATCTGTCGTTAGTTTCCTTAAAACCTGTTGGTGCTTTCTCATTAGCCATTGTTAACGTTTTTTCTCAGGACATAGCGCCAGTAGAGAGATGTTTCATCAGCATTGTAAGTTTGTTCAGGACTAAGGCTTTTGTCAGATATCAGCTTGGCAAATTCACCAACATAATTTTCAGCTGTATCATGGTCAGCGGAAGCCTTTTAGCCACAGATTTTCAGGTATTTCACACCATTACGCTTCTTGAATTTCTGCAGCCAACCTTCTGAATATTGACATTCGCCTTTGATTTTCAGTTCTTTATGATTTTTTCTAGCTTGTTTCATGACCATCAAACCAGTCAGTGGCATATGTTCACTTCTGCATTGTCTAATCCACTCCATCAACACACGTTTAAGATCTTCCTTTTATGGCCTATGCAGTGTTTTCTTATTTTTCAATAGTTGATGGTTATCACTGTCACCATAAAACTTCAGTAACTTGTCTTTCTGTTTCTTTAAATCATAGGCAGTGGTAGTTCCAACACCATACTCTTCAATAAGATGCCTCACAGCCATGCCACGATCAAGCTTCTGCAATAACTCTACTTTCTGCATGATTGATAATGACAGATGCTTACTTTTATAGAGTCATAGACATGTACATCATGGAAACACACCCTTCGGTCTAACCTGTCCATGCCGATAAGATATACCAACCCAATCTACTCCCATCTGCCAGCCCCCAGCCCATATCCCTCCAAACCCTTCCTATTCATTTACCCATCCAAATGCATATTAAATGTTGCAATTGTACCAGCCTCCACCACATCCTCTGGCAGCTCATTCCATACACGTACCACCCTCTGCGTGAGAAAGTTGCCCCTTAGGTCTCTTTTATATCTTTCTCCTCTCACCCTAAACCTATGCCTTCTAGTTCTGGACTCCCCGATCCCAGGGAAAAGACTTTGTCTATTTATCCTATCCATGCCCCTCATAATTTTGTAAACCTCTATAAGGTCACCCCTTAGCCTTTGACGCTCCATGGAAAATAGACCCAGCCTGTTCAGCCTCCTCCTATAGCTCAAATCCTCCAACTTTGGCAACATTCTTGTAAATCTTTTCTGAACCCTTTCAAACTTCACAACATCTTGTGGTTAGCACTGCTGCCTCACAGCGCCAGAGACCCGGGTTCAATTCCCGACTCAGGCGACTGACTGTGTGGAGTTTGCACGTTCTCCCCGTGTCTGCGTGGGTTTCCTCCGGGTGCTCCGGTTTCCTCCCACAGTCCAAAGATGTGCGGGTCAGGTGAATTGGCCATGCTAAATTGCCCGTAGTGTTAGGTAAGGGGTAAATGTAGGGGTATGGGTGGGTTGCGCTTCGGCGGGTCGGTGTGGACTTGTTGGGCCGAAGGGCCTGTTTCCACACTGTAAGTAATCTAATCTAAAAGAGTAATCTAATCTTCCCAATAGGAAGGAGACCAGAATTGCACACAATATTCCAACAGTGGCCTAACCAATGTCCTGTACAGTCGCAACATGACCTCCCAACTCCTGTACTCAATACTGTGATTCCTGAAGAAGGGCTTATGCCCGAAACATCGATTCTCCTGCTCCTTGGATGCTGCCTGACCTGCTATGCTTTTCCAGCAATACATTTTTCAGCTCAATAGTCTGACCAATAAAGGAAAGCATACCAAAAGCCTTCTTCACCATCCTATCTACTTGCGACTCCACTTTCAAGGAGCTATGAACCTGCACTCCAAGGTCGCTTTGTTCAACAACACACCCTAGGACCTTACAATTAAGTGTATAAGTCCTGCCAAAATTTGCTTTCCCAAAATGCAGCACCTCACATTTATCTGAATTAAACTCCATCTGCCACTTCTCAGCCCATTGGCCCATCTGCAAATGTGTTGCTGGTCAAAGCACAGCAGGCCAGGCAGCATCTCAGGAATAGAGAATTCGACGTTTCGAGCATAAGCCCTTCATCAGGAAGGGCTTTTTACCCATTGGCCCATCTGGTCCAGTTTCTGTTGTAATCTGAGGTCCACTACACCTCCAATTTTGGTGTCATCTGCAAACTTACAAATTGTACCTCTTATTCTTGCATCCAAATCATTTATGTAAATGACAAAAAGTAGAGGACCCAGCACCGATCCTTGTGGCACTCCACTGGTCAGAGGCCTCCAGTCTGAAAAACAACCCTCAACCACCATCTTCTGTCTTCTACCTTTGAGCCAGTTCTGTATGCAAATGGCTAGTTCCCCCTTTATTCCATGAGATCTAATCTTGCTAATCAGTCTCCCATGGGGAACCTTGTCAAATGCCTTACTGAAGTCCATATAGATCACATCTACTGCTCTGCCCTCATCAACCTTCTTTATTACTTCTTCAAAAAACTCAATCAAGTTGTGAGACATGATTTCCCACGTAGAAAGCCATGTTGACTATCCCTAATCATTCCTTGCCTTTTCAAATACATGTACATTCTGTCCTTTAGGATTCCGTCCAACAACTTGCCCATCACCGAGGTCAAGCTCACCAGTCTATCGCTCCCTGGCTTGTCTTTACTGCCCTTCTTAAACAGTGGCACCACATTTGCCAACCTCCAGTCTTCCGGCACCTCACCTGTGACTATCGATGTTACAAATATCTCAGCAAGAGGCCCAACAATCACTTCTCTAGCTTCCCACAGAGTTCTCGGGTATACCTGATCAGGTGCTGGGGATTTATCCACCTTTAACCGTTTCACAACATCCAGCACTTCCTCTTCTCTAATCTGGACATTTGCAAGATGTTACCATCTATTTCCGTACAGTCTATATCTTCCATATCCTTTTCCACAGTAAATACTAATGCAAAATATTCATTTAGTATCTCCCCCATTTTCTGTGGCTCCACACAAGGCCACCTTGTTGATCTTTGAGGGGCCCTAGTCTCTCCCTAGTTACCCTTTTGTCCTTAATGCATTTGTAAAAACCCTTTGGATTCTCCTTAATTCTATTTGCCAAAGCTATCTCATGTCCCCTTTTTGCCCTCCTGATTTCCCTCTTAAGTGTACTCCTACTTCTTTTATACTCTAAGGATTCACTCGATCTATCCTGTCTATACCTGACATATGCTTCCTTCTTTTTCTTAACCAAACCCTCAATTTCTTTCATCATCCAGCATTCCCTATACCTACCAGACTCCCCTTTCACCCTGACAGGAATATACTCTCTCTGGATTCTTGTTAGCTTATTTCTAAAGGCTTCCCATTTTCCAGCCATCCCTTTACCTGCGAACATCTGCTTCCAATCAGCTTTCGAAAGTTCTTGCCTAATACAGTCAAAACTGGCCTTTCTCCAATTTAGAACTTCAACTTTTAGATCGGTCAATCCTTTTCCATCATGATTTTAAAACAAATAGAATTATAGTCGCATTGGTCACATTCGTGTAAGTGCACCCCCATCCCTTACGCTGTGACAATTTGGATAGGCTACTTCCACTTTACTAGAGGAAATCCATAAGCAACTAGTAGGTGGGCATAAGTAATAGTCAAAAGAAAATTATGTCCCGTAAATGCCTTAGAAGCAGTCCATACTCCTTCATTGGGATTCGGGAGGGGGAAAGGGATCAAAGACTCTTTTGCTGATTTAAGGATGTAACTGACCACTTCATCCTGGCGGAAAATTTTATTATGACTCCGAAGAAACAGATTGTTAGTGAAAGATAACATTTCCCCCTTTTCTCTTTTGTGGTGTGCAGATTTAGACCTATTTCAATGGGGATAAGTCTTACCAGGGCTGTCCATAGCACAACTGAAATCAAACTGGCACACAACTCCTTGACATGGTAAGGACCATTTAGATTTGTTCTGTAACTGAACCGTCCAGTCCTCTTGACGCAGTTGACCATTGCAACAGTCATTCTTAGTAACATTCCATGCACCAAAGAAGTCAGTCTCTTGGCACACAAGGGCATCTTTTTTGGCATAAATGGTACGCAGTATCTGCTTGTTCAAGACTACATGGGTAAACAGTCCCTCTTGAGCACCAACGCCGGCAATTATGAATCCATAAAGCAAGGTAAGTTCGAGCTTTATCATCTCCCCCCTTGCAAGGGGTTTGTCTGATGAACTTGCAATGATGGAGTTGCCTGGCAACCTTAGCATCAGTTGGGATGGTAAGGAGAACTGGAAGGGCTCATCCCATCAAGGTTGGAGGCTGCGGTGTGTCCATTGTAATCGAGTATAAACCATTTCCTTCTTGCCCAAGTGTGTACAATAATGCACAATAATCAACTAAAATAGCCAGCAGCAAAGAAGGAACACAAACTTGTCCAGCAGGGGTCACCCACATTTTGGTTTGAGTATCAAGGGAGAACCTTATTTGAGGCTTATGCTGTTCAGCGGGGGCTTCCCTTGTGATTTCTGTACCTTAGCCAGGTCTGGCATACCTATCAGGATATTATCTCTATCCAAGTTTTGCTGGGGGCCCAATGGGACCAGAAGTTTGGGGTGTAAGGCTGTCTGCTTGGCAGCAGCATCCACCAGCCCATTACTTTGTAAACTGTATATCAGTTGCCTCAGCATGAGCAACTTGATAACTCATCTTGATAACTGATAGATTGATTGGACAAAATAGCATTACTATAATGCTACCCCATGGGAGTTAAAAAAACTCTGTGTTCCCACAAGGCTCCAAAATCGTGGATCACACCAACAGCACAATGAAGAGTCGCTAGATATTAACAGATTTTCCTTTTGCTAGGACACAAGCATGTCGATTCCCCACGTTAGCTCCAAGGTAACATTAAAGACACATCATTCCTCAGTGGTCACATTGCCACAGTTAAAGCCATTTGTACCTGGTGGATTTTGTTGTCTTGTTCCCAATCTCAAAGGTGTAATACTGGGGCTTGCCTGTCCCCATTCACAGGGTCCCCGCGGGAAAAGGTTGCTCAGCAGTGGTTGCTGGATGTGCATCTGAGGTAGTTTATGTGCTCCAGGTGGCTATCCTGGTCTCAATCAAACTGTCAGGGCTGGCACACGGCATTTGGGATCGCGAGGGCGCTGGATATAATCGGTTTTACCTGTAATTTGTATCGTGGTTCAGTCTGGTTCTGGCCATCCCAATAGAAAACCACTGCTCACCTCATTTGCGACTGGAAATTCCTGGACTAGATCATACTGTTTGTCTGGATCATGTCAATGACAACAGGAGGAAAACATTGCAAAAGCATAGGGTTAAACAAAGGTGATTGAGCTTCTGGATTATTTTTCCATCAGACAGATAGCCACATATCAGCCATTCATATTCAGACTACTCCCAGAATTTTGCTGCATTTACATCCGAATCACCCTTAGACATATTGAGCAAATTGGGTCAGTTTGTTCTTGTGGTCAGAGGCATGCTTCATTAACATTACTCTAATTCCCAGGCTGGGCCCTGGTTTAGGATGGCACAGACCACTTATCCCCATCATATCGGCTATGAAGACTGCTTCATTTTCAAAAGAAGGTTTGTAATAAGCAGGTGTGCTGGGGACAATCAGGAGATGTTTGGAGCTCAGCGGGTATCCAGGAACAAAATCCCCATCCTCAAACAGGGTTGGTATGCCAGACATAGGCTCAGGATTCCAGGTAGAATCTTAAGTTCTTTGTTTTACAGCATTGTTGCTTTAATCCTGTTTGTATAATCCTCAACCTTAGTGGCCTTACAATGTTTCTTTTGTCCCTTTTTATTTTCTCATGTCATGTCCCTTTTATTTTTTCATCTTATGTCCCTTTTATTTTTCATCTACCCATTCACAACACCTCCCACCTTTTGGGAGTTCCATCTGCTATACATACCTCTATTCCCCCAATCACATGCAGAATTCCTTCAACTGGCCAGTAAGGTGTCTTTCCATTCTTTAGTTAGTAATGAATTAAAGCAGCCATGCTTCAAATTAACCATGAGGCAATGGGATAGGTCACTGACAATGTGTAAAGAAATAAAACCAAGCAATCCTGCCAATTAATTCTGATTTTGTGATTCATGGCTAATACAGTTGATTATATAAAAATAATAAATAACATAATCATTATCTGTAATTCAGAGGTGGAAACTGAACAAGTGACTAAGACATTTTAAACGTCATCAATATAAACTGGAAATTCACTTGTTCTGTATTGAAAACTGAAATATAAAATGTATACAGCTTCCAAATCTGAAATCCATTATAATTACCTGGTTCTAGTTCCTTAATTTAAATCTCAGATTATTTTGCTCATTTACAATGAAATGACTACAACTGTGTTAATAGGTCTTGTCTACACAAAAAACTTCTAATACATGAATAATGGCTGACCCCAAAGACACAGATACTAACCATTGGATGTTAATTTTGTTACATGATATATCACAACTTAATGTTCAACTGAAACTTCAATTATCATTGAGGGAAGGGAATTGATGTCCAATAAGCGGCAACTGGCACACCATAATCACCAAAGAAACACAGCAGTCTTAAAATTAAGTGGAAGCAAACGAGTCTGAAACAAAAATTAAATCTGCTAGTGTCACTTTCTGAAAACAATGTTGTTGGTTTGGCATATTTTGGATATATCTGTGTACTTTCAGTTTTACATAATTTAACTAAATTAAGTAAGGTTCATGCAATTCCCCCACTGAGTCTGAAGTGATTTTCCTCAATGTTAGGTTTAGATTATAACTAGAGTTAAGCAAAGGCCTGCTCTCATCAACAGAATGACTCTGCACCTGAGGCCCAGATTTAGTGCTACTGGTTTATTTCCTTTCGTCAATTCTCACATGGGGGTGAGTGGAGCGAAAATGATCTTTGGCAGGAGCATGAATTTGAGAGCAAGTTTATACTGATGTCAAATGATGTAGAATCAAAGGGGAAGACTTTTTTTTAAAAAAAGATTGTAATCTAATGGTAGTAGATTCGCCAAGTTTAAGTGCATTTAAGTCGTCATTGGACAGGCGTATGGACGTACATGGAATAGGCTTCAGATTAGTATGACAGGGCGGCGCAACATCGAGGGCTGAAGGCCTGTACTGCGCTGTAATGTTCTATAATGTCGTCTTCCTCCATATTAAATGGATTTGAAATTAAGTAAAGATTGGCTTTCATGTAAGCATGAAAGTGATGAGTTAGAAATTGACAGTAGGGCAGTCATGGTCTCTAAGAAGGACGAGGGTTAATATTTCATTTCATAATCACTGATGGATCCTTAACCTTAAAAGAAATCATGTTAAATTCCCAAAATGCAAATCAGACCCGGATCTCGATCTCCATCTCCATCTCCAGGGATCAAAACACAAACATTCAATCACCAACAAACAGATGTGCACCAAACCGAACCTCAAGTGTTAAACCTTCTGTAAGCTGCAGGGAATCCGCGCTGAGTTTCTGTCTCTCTCTCTCTCTGAAAAACGTTCCAGAACCCTGACAGTTTAATTCTAACATATTGTGATATGTGTTTGTTTTGTCTTTCACAGACAATTTGAGAATCAATTTAGACAACACTAATCCGAAAGTATCTGAGTCCCCGACTCTATCCACAGGTCCCTAACCTGTTAGTGGGAGAACTCGACTCCCTGGGATCCTCAACCCTCTCTTCTAGTCATCGACTCTATTCATAGATCCCCGATCTGTTAGCGGGAGTCCCCAAATCCCTAGGGTCCTCAAACCTCTCTTTTTAGAATGAATTCTTACCAGGACCGATCCTTCTCGGGCCAGACTGAGACAATAAGCACTGAGGGGTCGAGTCAACCATGACTTGAATGAGAGGAAAACCAAATGGATAAAAAATACTCGCATCTCGCTGCCCAATTCCTCTAAACTCAACAGCGGGGGACTCAAGGCTCTTACACTGCTGCCCACAATCTGTCAGTGTTGAGTCCGAGTCACAGCATCAGGCGCCGGTCTGGACTCCCGGAGTTGGTCTCTCTGTTCGGTGATTGGTCAATGAAGAGCTGAAAATGTGTTGCTGGAAAAGCGCAGCAGGTCAGGAATCCTAAAGAAGGGCTTATGCCCGAAACGTCGAATCTCCTGCTCCTTGGATGCTGCCTGACCTGCTGCGCTTTTCCAGCAACACGTTTTCAGCTCTGATACTCCAGCATCTGCAGACCTCACTTTCTTCTCGATTGGTCAATGAACACAAGCAATTTGGTTTGGGTCTGTCAATTATTCAATCTCAGCTGGACACAGCTTGTCCAGTAGCACATACGTTAAACATTTCCGTGTTCCTCAGAGAAACTGCGCACATGGCTTAAAACAGACATTTTCATACTTCTTTGGACAGTACAGTCTATATTCACAGAGCACATTCAAACAATTACCAATAAATTTCAATGAAATGACTTAATATTGACAGTTATTTAGTCTTATGATATTTCATAGGAACCAACCTTGTTTTCCAATATCCGAGTACTCCTATCTCGCGAACCTAGTCTCTGCACTTGCACTTGCAAGGTCAGTTAGGGTGGCTAGTAATGTCTTATCTAGTCTCGTTATTTCTACACCGTAAAGGAAGTATTGTCACATTAGATTCGATTCCCTACAGTGCAGAAACAGGCCCTTCAGCCCAACAGGTTCACACCAACCCTCCAAAGAGTAACCCACCCACACCCATTCCCCTAACTTGTATTTACCCCTGACTAACGCACCGTACACTACGGGCAATTTAGCATGGCCAGTTCACCTAACCTGCACATCTTTGGACTGTGGGAGGAAACCAGAGCACCCAGACACCCTGTAACAGTGGAGTTTGCACATTCTCCCGGTTTGCCCAACACGGAATTGAACCCTGGTCCCTGGCACTGGCTAATCTTTGTTGAGACAGACTGTGGTGAGTTCAGCTTTCAGCAGGGTTAAAAGCCATTTTATGCATCTTTAAGCAGAATAGTTAATTTGCAGCCTAGAAGCCATTTTGTCACATTATTTGCATTAAGAAGCCATTTTATTGCTGCCTATGTTTATAAGAGCATGTATTAAATGGTTGTTCCTGACTATTACTAGTTACTTCAGCCTTCATTCAGATTTCAGATCCTCATGGACAGTTTGGAAGGATGTTGAAAGTTACAGAGGAACACATAAGTTGCACAGCTGGTGTGTGCATGTGATAGATCCTTGAAAGTTGCCACCCAAGTTGATAGGGTTGTTCAGAAGGTGTGTCATACATATCAGCTAATCAGAAAACCACAGGCAGTAATAAAACCCACACCTTTAATACCTATTCCAGCATTTGAGGAACCTTTCACAAAAGTCTTGATTGATTGCGTAGGTCCCCTAACTCAAACATAAAATGGGAATAAGTGTTTATTAACAATAATGGATGTGTCAACTAAATTACCAAAGGCAATCCCATTACACTACATCACAGCTCAAGGGGTTGCAGAAGAATTAGTTTTTTTTATGAGATACTGACTACTAAAAAAGATCCAGTCAGATCAAGAATCAACCTTCACATCCAAACTATTTAAGGAGGTTATGAATACCTTGGGAATACAGCAATTCAAATCTACTGTGTATCAACCAGAATCGCAGGGAGTACTAGGGAGATGGCATCAAACACTAAAGATCATATTGAGAGTGTATGGTCAGGGTTGGGAGACGGGAATTCTGTTTGTCCTTTTTTCAATCAGAGATGCACCGAATGAATCGACCAAATTCAATCCATTTGAATTAATTATTGGTCATGAAGCAAGAAGACTGTTAACCTTGATTAAGGAGAAATTAAAAGTCAGAATTCAGAGACCACCCATTTGGACTATGTGTCAAGTCTTAGTGAATGACTAAATAGAGCTGGAGAGTTGGCTAGACAGCATTGAAAAATATCGCAGCGTACAATGAAACAGGAAGTGGATAAGAAATTATAAATTTGCAATTTTGCAATTGGAGATAAAGTATCGGTGTTACTGCCAAGACAGATGAGCCTTTAAAAGCAAGGTTCAGTGGACCTTAGCAAGTTCAGAAGAAATTGATTTAGGTGAACTACTTTGTTAGAACTACAGACAGGAAGAAAACTCAAAAGGTGTGACATGTGAATTTGTTTAAAAAGGTATTTTGATAGGGGAGGAAAGACAGATGAGAGGGTGTGATTGATTACAACATAGAATGAAGAACCAGGTTCAGAGGAATCTGAATTGGACATTCCTCAAATCAAATGGACAATGAGAAATTTGTCAAGAATTGGGATAAATTATTCAGTTACCTTCCACAAGAAAATCAAAATGACCTGAAAGAGTTATTACTATCACATGGGGAGAAATGCAGAAATAAACTGGAAAGTAGTAACCTAATTGCGCATGATGTAGATATTGGAAATGCTGTTCTGGTTAAGCAACATTCTTATCGGCATAACCCTCTAAAGTTGGCACAGATTCACAAGGAGATAGAGCGTTTGCTCCAAGATAACATAATCAAAGTGAGTTACAGTAACTGGAGCTCACCCATAGTCATTGTGGCAAAGCCAGATGGTACCCAACGGTTATGTGTAGACCTTCGCAAAGTCAACACAATTACAAAGACTGATGCATATCCAATTCCATGGTTGGAGGACTGTGTCAAGAAAGTGGGACAACCAACTAACATTTCTCAGTTAGACTTGTTCAGAGAGAGAAAAGGCAATTTTGGCTTTCGTAATGCCAATTGCACTATATCAGTTCAAAGTCATGTCATTTGGTATGAAAAATGCTCCAGCCATATTTCAGAGACTGACAAATAAGATCATTGCTGGATTACCCAACAGTGTTGTGTACATTGATGACCTGGTGATCTTTAGTCACTCATGGAAGGAATATTTACGGCATTTATCGGATTTGTTCGTTCGACTTCAGAAGGCAGACTTGGTGGTAAACCTAGCTAAAAGTGTATTTGGGAGAAAGTGAGGACTGCTGATACTGGAGATCAGAGCTGAAAATGTGTTGCTGGAAAAGCGCAGCAGGTCAGGCAGCATCCTAGGAGCAGGAGAATCGATGTTTCAGCCTTAAAGAAGGGCTCATGCCCGAAACGTCAATTCTCCTGCTCCTTGGATGCTGCCTGACCTGCTGCACTTTTCCAGCAACACATTTTCAGCTAAAAGTGAATTTGCCAAAGCCCAAGTTACCTTCCTGAGCCATGTTATTGGACAGGGACAAGTGACCCAATGAGATGCCAAAACACATCAACAAAGAAAGCAGTATTATGGTTCCTGGGGTTGAGTGGATTTTACAGGATGTTTGTATGAACTATAGCAGTGTGGCTACTCCATGCACCGAATTGTTTAAAAAAGGGTAAGAAGTTTCAGTGGACAGTGCATTATCAAACACATTTGATAGCCTAAAAGCTGCCGCACTGCCCCAGTAAGGGCTTATGCCCGAAACGTCGAATTTCCTGGTCCTTGGATGCTGCTTGACCTGCTGCGCTTTAACCAGCAACACATTTTCAGTCCAGTATTAGCCACACCAGATTACACAAAGCCTTCAAGGTGGCTATTGATGCCAGTGGCGAGGGTGTCCATTCCTTCATCATCCTCCTGCAGGAGCAGAAAGGTGATGAAGGAATAGAAAGATCTATCAGGTATCTTTTCAGGAAGTTGAATGTCCATCAACAGAAATATTCAACGATGGAAAAAGATACTTTAAGCTTGGTGTTGACATTACAACATTTCAGTTTTTATATTACCAGCAATGCATCTGAAACAATCGTAAACACTGATTAGAACCAATTGACATTTGTGGAAAAATTTGAGGACAAAGCTTAGATGGAGCTTCTTGTTGCAGCCATTCAATGTGACAATTGTGCATTTGGCAGATCGCAAAAACATGAATGGTGATGTGTTATCAAGATTTAAATGAGATAGGGAGGTGTTCGGTGGTGAATTTCCATAGATTGTGCATGTTTGCATGTTTATAGTTAGTATAATGCATATGTGTGTTTAGACTACTAACCAGGTTTTGACAGGTTAAAAATGAAGCCATATTTTGAAGATTAGATTGGAAACAGGCCCTTTGGCTGAACAAGTTCACACCGACCTTCCGAAGAGTAACTCACTCAGACCCAATTCCTTCTGCTTCCACCTAACACAATGGGCAGTTTAGCATGGCCAATTCATCTAACCTGCACATGTTTGGAGTGTGGAAGAAAACTGAAGCACCCAGAGGAAACCCACATAGACATGGGGAGAATGTGCAAACTCCACACAGACAGTCGCCCGAGGCTGGAATCAAATCTGGGTCCTTAGCGCTGTAAGGCAGCAGTGCTAACCACTGAACCACCATGCAACCCTAAAAGTGGTTCATTTTATTTTAAGGGCAGAGGTTCACAAAACTTCTCCCTTTTTTTCACTAAAAGCTGTTCCTTGATTTTTTTTTTAAGACAGGCAATAAACTGTGCCAGACTCTGATCAGTGGTTTGGTACAGAGATGAAAGGGTTTTGAGAGGCCTTTTCTTTATCTGTAAACAGACGAGACTTCAGGCCAAAGTGGTCATGTTTTAGAAGTGACTTGTATAATGAAAGGTGCTGGTCAGCTTTTTAGCTAGCTGAACTCAGCAGTTTTAGTTCAGTCCTGAGCTGGGAAGTTTAACAGGCAACTGTGTGGAAAGTCTCTCTCTTTTCTTTCTTTTAAAGGGGAGTTTGATTATTGGGACTGTTGTGTGCATTCAGAACGGCAAAATTAAGTCTAGCTGGATAGGTTGAGTTCTGTAGGGGTTCTTTATTCTGTTCTTTGTGTTTCATGGTGTAGTGTTTTGAATAAATTTTTGCCTGTTTTAAAATCTAGTAGTCAACCTAGTTACCTTACTCAGGGTAGTTTTCACCTACCGAAACAAATTGAGAAGTTGGGTCTAAGGCTGCCTGCTTAAGAATGTTTTGAGTGGTCTGGTCTAATCCATAACAGTTTCAAAAATAATGTAGTTTAACATGGGTTACTTCACCAATTTACTCACACAGAGAAGTACCCAGTGCTTCAGGCGATCATATACTCCCAGTTCCCAGACTTGGAAGCAAAGAAACTGAGTGATGCAGCCTGAAGATCCAACCAGAAGTAGGGATGGGAATGAGCATGCAGAGCTGCTCTGTGGCTCCAATGATGCAAACGGTGAGCCCTTGGTTCTTCTATGATGGTACAGAGGCATGAGAAATGTCAAAGCTGTGAGCTCAAGTCTCACCTGGAGCAGCTTCTATTGACATGGAGCAGGAATCCTTGATACATCAGGCTCGAGCTCCAACCTTACCTGGAGCAGCTTCTATTGATATGAAGTAGTGAGCATTGGGACATCCGGTTGGGAGCTCCAACCTCAAATGGAGCAGCTTCCATTAACATGGAGCAGGGAGCATTGTGAGTTCTGTGGGAGGTTGTAGATGTGTGTGTGAGTGTAAAGGGTTTAGGTCTGTGAGACGGTGTATATGTGAGTATGGGAGTGTGTGTGTCTGTAGGAGCATGTGTGAGTGTGTGTGCGCCTATGTATAGGCTGGAGGGTACAGCTATTTTAATCTGAAGCAAAATGATTTTTGGCAGGAAATATATTAGTGGATTGAGGGAGGATCTGTCCCAGGTAAATGTCCAAAGAAGAAAGAAAAAGTATGCAAATATTTAACTCGTTGAGGAGCATCTGAGCATTGAGGAACGGGACAATGTTTTAGATCTCTGACCTTTCTCTTATGGCTGCTCCGGCATTGAGTTAAATTGCACCAAGGGTTTTTCAATTTGTTTCATGATATTCAATTTCCTGCAAACTCACTCAGGTCATTAAAGCAAATTAAAACTCCCAAAATTAACAGGAATACCTGATGTTGTGATTAGGCTTGAGTTATGGAGGAAAGTGAGGATGAAAGTTATTAGATCAGTGGTGATGTTCTTGAACAGCTGTGCAGACAGAAGGTGAATGGAAGCTTCAGAAGGATAGATGAGTTTCCTTTGCCAGTGAAACTCACTACTTCACTATTTGGAAATGCCGGTCTTTGACTAGGGTGTACAAAGTTAAAATCACACAACACCAGGTTATAGTCCAACAGGTTTATTCGGAAGCACTAGCTTTTGAAGCGCTGCTCCTTCAGGTGGTTGTGGAGTATGCAATTGTAAGACACAGAATTTATAGCAAAAGTTTACAATGTGATGTAATTGGAATTATACATTGAAATATCTTTATTATTTGTTAAGTCTCTCATCTATTAGAATGACCATGATAGTTTCACTTCTTTCATATGTAAATCACAAAACTTTTTTTAAAAGTTACATTCTCAGGTTCACTGTAACACTTGGTGTCAGCCCAGATAATGTGTTGAAGGTGTTAGCCCCTGTGTTCTGTTGTTTGTGCCATAATGTTTAGACTGATTCTAATCTTTAAATAATGAGTTAACAGAATCTTACATGGATTCATGAAGTTTTTGAGCAAAGTACAATCGAACTCTGCAAGTATAAATTCACCCCACAAGCATATTTATGTATGTGTGCATGTAGGTTTTTGTGCGTGTGTGTCTGTCTGGGGTAAGGGTTTTCTGACTTCTGTGAGAGAGTGTATATGTGTGTGTGTGAGTGTGAAGGAGTTTAGGTCTTTGAGAAGGTGCATATGGGAATGTGTGTGTCTGAAGGAATGTGAGAGTCTGGGATGAGGGGTTGTGAGTTCTGTGAGAGGTTGTAGATGTGTGTGTGAGTGGAAAGGGTTTAGGTCTGTGTGACGGTGTATATGTAGGAGCATGTATGAGTGTCTGTGTGTATGCCTGTGTATAGGTGTGTGTGTGTGTATCTGAATGTGTGTGTGTGTGTCTGTCTGTGTGTTCAGGAGTGGGTGTGTGTCTGTGTGTGTATAGTAAAAAGTGAGGTCTGCAGATGCTGGAGATCAGAGCTGAAAATGTGTTGCTGGTTAAAGCACGGCAGGTTAGGCAGCATCCAAGGAACAGGAAATTCAACGTTTCGGGCCAGAGCCCTTCATCAGGATTCCTGATGAAGGGCTCTGGCCCGAAACGTCGAATTTCCTGTTCCTTGGATGCTGCCTAACCTGCTGTGCTTTAACCAGCAACACATTTTCAGCTGTGTGTGTATAGTGCAATGGTGGTCACCTGGAGTGTGACATGAACCCAAGGTCTCAGTTGTTACAATGAATCTGAGAATGTAACTTTTAAAATCGATTTTGTGATTTACATATGAAAGAAGAGAAACTATCATGGTCATTCTAACAGATGAGAGACTTAACAAACAGGAGAAAGTGAGGTCTGCAGATGCTGGAGATCAGAGCTAAAAATGTGTTGCTGGAAAAGCGCAGCAGGTCAAGCAGCATCCAAGGAACAGGAGATTCGACATCTCGGGCATGATTCCTGAAGAAGGGCTTATGCCCGAAACGTCGAATCTCCTGTTCCTTGGATGCTGCCTGACCTGCTGCAATTTTCCAGAAACACATTTTCAGACTTAACAAACAATCAAGATATTTTCCAATGTATAATTTCACTTAAATCATACTGTAAACATTTGCTATAAAGTCTGTGTCTTACAACTGTGTACTCCACAACCACATGATGAAGGAGCAGCGCCCGGAAAGCTAGTACTTGCAAATAAACCTGTTGGACCATAACCTGATGTTTGCGATTTTTAACTGCTTCACTAAGAGGGGCCCACTGATGGTGATTATCTTTACTAGTTGTTCATCTTATGTTGGTTCCTATTATTGCCCCCTCCATGATTGCTATGAAACCTCCTCGCTAATTAAACCTGCAACACAGAAATGGTTTTAACCCATGCTGCAATCTATTAAAATTTGAGAGGCAAAGAAGTATGCTGAAAATGTGTTGCTGGTTAAAGCACAGCAGGTCAGGCAGCATCCAAGGAACAGGAAATTCGACGTTTCGGGTCAGAGCCCTTCATCAGGAATGAGGAGAGTGTGCCAGGCAGGCTAAGATAAAAGGTAGGGAGGAGGGACTTGGGGGAGGGGCGATGGAGATGTGATAGGTGGAAGGAGGTCAAGGTGAGGGTGATAGGCCGGAGTGGGGTGGGGGCAGAGAGGTCAGGAAGAAGATTGCAGGTTAGGAGGGCGGTGCTGAGTTGAGGGAACCGACTGAGACAAGGTGGGGGGAGGGGAATTGAGGAAACTGGAGAAATCTGAGTTCATTCCTTGTGGTTGGAGGGTTCCCAGGCGGAAGATGAGGCGCTCTTCCTCCAACCGTCGTGTTGTTATGTTCTGTCGATGGAGGAGTCCAAGGACCTGCATGTCCTCGGTGGAGTGGGAGGGAGAGTTAAAGTGTTGAGCCACGGGGTGTTGGTTGGTCCGGGTGTCCCAGAGGTGTTCCCTGAAGCGTTCCGCAAGTAGGCGGCCCATCTCCCCAAGATAGAGGAGGCCACATTGGTTGCAGCGGATGCAATAGATGATGTGTGTGGAGGTGCAGGTGAATTTGTGGCGGATATGGAAGGATCCCCTGGGGCCCTGGAGAGAAGTAAGGGAGGAGGTGTGGGCGCAAGTTTTACATTTCCTGCGGTTGCAGGGGAAGGTGCCGGGAGTGGAGGTTGGGTTGGTGGGGAGTGTGGACCTGACGAGGGAGTCACAAAGCGAGTGGTCCTTGCGGAACGCTGATAGGGGAGGGGAGGGCTGGTGGTGGGGTCCGTTTGGAGGTGGCGGAAATGACGGCAGATGATACGCTGTATACGGAGGTTGGTGGGGTGGTAGGTGAGAATCAGTGGGGTTCTGTCTTGGTGGCGGTTGGAGGGGCGGGGCTCAAGGGCGGAGGAGCAGGAAGTGGAGGAGATGCGGTGGAGGGCATCGTCGATCACGTCTGGGGGGAATCTGCGGTCCTTGAAGAAGGAGGCCATCTGGGCTGTACGGTATTGGAACTGGTCCTCCTGGGAGCAGATGCGGCGGAGACGAAGGAATTGGGAATATGGAATGGCGTTTTTACAGGGGGCAGGGTTGGAGGAGGTGTAGTCCAGTTAGCTGTGGGAGTCAGTCGGTTTATCGTAGATGTCTGAGGTGCTCTTCTTCCAACCGTCGTGTTGTATTCTTCCGCCTGGGAAACCTCCAACCACAAGGAATGAACTCAGATTTCTCCAGTTTCCTCATTTCCCCTCCCCCCCACCTTGTCTCAGTCGGTTCCCTCAACTCAGCACCGCCCTCCTAACCTGCAATCTTCTTCCTGACCTCTCCGCCCCCACCCCACTCCGGCCTATCACCCTCACCTTGACCTCCTTCCACCTATCACATCTCCATCGCCCCTCCCCCAAGTCCCTCCTCCCTAACTTTTATCTTAGCCTGCCTGGCACACTCTCCTCATTCCTGATGAAGGGCTCTGACCCAAAACGTCGAATTTCCTGTTCCTTGGATGCTGCCTAACCTGCTGTGCTCTAACCAGCAACACATTTTCAGCTCTGATCTCCAGCATCTGCAAACCTCACTTTTTAGGCAAAGAAGTATCCCAAAAGTAACTATTTAAAATAGAAAAAACTTTCAGAACTTTATTCTTTACTTCTAACCCCTATAACATGAACTAACAACGATTTACAATGCTTTTCTCTAATCTATCTTTTACTTTTCCTTCTACAATACTGGTCCAATGAAACCTCTGATTAAGACTTACCAAAAATTTCATATTTCAAAACCAGCCAGCTGTTGAATCTTCTCTTTGTATCTTCATTTGTTTTCTTTACTTCTTCAGGATTTCAGTTTCACAGGTCATTGATAAACCTTTAAGAGAGCTATTCTCTGGGCAATCTGCGTTTGGTGGTGGTTTGGCAGTTCTCCCCTAACTTTACAATTTTTCCAGTCTTATACCCCAAGGCATTGGATTTTTTTTTGGCTTTAATACTATCAAAATACTGAATTCAAACTTGATTGATGGTTAGTATCGTGGAGTACATTTGAAACTGATTGGCCAAATTTGAATTTGTTTTTCTGTCTCATTGCAACCCAGGTATTGCTATCTGCTAGACCAAATGTTACATTGTAAATTCTCGAATACTCTCTGTGCTCCCTCAGTCCTTCAGCTCTCTTAAACGTACAGTACTCCTTACACCTTCAGAACATCTCCCCCTTAAGAAAAAAGTAACCATCATAATAAAATTATGGGCGGCACGGTGGCACAGTGGTTAGAACTGCTGCCTCACAGCACCTGAGACCCGGGTTCAATTCCCGACTCAGGCGACTGACTGTGTGGAGTTTGCACGTTCTCCCCGTGTCAGCGTGGGTTTCCTCCGGGTGCTCCGGTTTCCTCCCACAGTCCAAAGATGTGCGGGTCAGATGAACTGGCCATGCTAAATTGCCCGTAGTGTTAGGTAAGGGGTAAATGTAGGGGTATGGGTGGGTTGCGCTTCGGCGGGTCAGTGTGGACTTGTTGGGCCGAAGGGCCTGTTTCCACACTGTAAGTCTAATCTAAAAAAGATGGCTTTTTTTGTATTCTTTAAAAATATTATTGAACATACAGACATCTTTAATCTAAGTTAACCTTAACTTCTTCCCATAAATATAACTTTGGATGACTACAAATGTCATCTAAATTTATCAGATAAATCTGCGATAACACATCTGGCATTATATTCTTATGACCTGTTACATGCACGATATGTAAATTAAAAGTTTGTAATGTAAGACTTCAACAAATAGTCTTATATTCTTGTCCTTAAAGTGTTCTAAGAATGTAAGAGGATTGTGATCCATGTTCACAATCATCTCCGATATATTGTTCATGACATACATGTTAAAATGTTGTAAGGCCAGTACCAAAGTCAATAGTTATTTTTCGATTGTGGAGTATCTCCTCTGGTGGATGTTGAGTTTCTTCGAAAAGTAACCAGCTGGCAGTTCAATCCAATCCTCATCTTCCAGTAGCAATACAGCTCCAACTCCTCTGTCATTAGCATCAACAGCAACTTTAAAAGGTTTTAAAAAGTTTAATGTAGTTAAAACTGGTGCGGTGGTTAATATTGCTTTCAAGTAGTCGAATGCCTCTTGGCATTATTCTGCCCACCAAAACATTATGTTCTTCTTCAGTAAATCAGTTAATGATGCTACTACACTGCTGACATTTTGAAACAAACTCTGGAGAGAATTTGCTGAATCCTAAGAATTGAAATGCCTCTTTCTTCGAGGTTGGTCATGGAAACTCCTTGTTGGCCTTTGTCTTTGCATTCCGTCGGGTCAACCTTTCATGACCGACGTTATGTCCCAAGAGTATCACTTCTGCTTTCACAAATTCACTTTTATTTGAGTTTATTACCAGTTTTGACTCAATGAGCTCTGCCATCTGTGCCATGTGACCTTTTCAGGACTTACTCAAGGCCCTACATTGTTCAAACAGACTGCACAGTATTAACCCAACCACAACTTTGCTCATGAGTCTTTGGAATGTGGTGGGAGCATTCTTCATTCAAAAGGGCATCCCTTTAAATTGATATAGCCCATCTGGGGTTACAAACACAGAAATTTCTTTCGCAGTCTCTGATAAAGGTACCTGCCAGTAACCACGCAGTAAGTCCAACTTGGTGATGTAACTGGCTTGTCTGATTTTCTCCATACAGTCCTCCAATATTGGAATTGCATATGAATCTGATTTTGTAATGGCGTTGATCTTCTGAAAATCCATGCAGAACCATTGAGTCCAGTCCAGTTTGAGAACTAAGATGATCAGCGAACTCCACTCACGCTGGCGAGGTTTGATGATATCCTTACTGACCATGGCCTCCACCTCCTTCTGAATCTGTCTGGCTTTGAAAGGATAAAGCCAATATGGAGCAGTATTCCCTACATCTACTTCCTGTACAATACCATTAGTCCTCCTCAACTGATTCTTACATATGTCCTGATACTGCAGTTCCAAATTTTTCAACTGTGTTCTACGCTCCTGAGACAGATAGCTTACTAATTTATCCCACTTCTCAAGGACATCTTTATTTCTAAATCTATTTTGAGGCACATCAAAATCCACATCATCTGGATTTGATTCCTCACTCTGTGGGGCAGTAATTAACACCTGTTTCTCCAGTTCTTTCTGTGTAGTACAACACAGTTTCAACATGTTCACGTGACACACCCGATACCTTTCTTTTCTATCTAGCATCTTTACTAGATAATTCACCTTTCTCTCAGTATTGATAAGGACCACTAAATCTGGCTTTGAAGGGATCATCGGTTATGTACTAACATGTTGTTCCCGCGTGAAAATGTCCAAGTCTCAAAGCTTTTATCTGCCACCTGCTTCATTCTATATTGTGCTGTTTAGGTGCTGTTTAGCCAACTCACCTATTCTATTTAATCTCTCCCTCACCTCCAGTAAATAAGCTAAATGTGAGATCTCCAACTTTGGTCCTGTCAAGTTTTCTTTAATTAATTTTAAAGGGCATCTCACAGCACGCCCGAACATTAACTCGAAAAGAGTGTACTAAGTAGACTCATTTGGGGCATCTCTAATGGCAAACAATACAAATGGGACATCTTTATCCCAATCATTCATGTCACCCTGACATTATGCCCTGAACATGGTCGTCAAGATCTGATGCCACCTTTCTAATGCTCCCTGGGATTCAGGATGATACATACTGAATTTAAAGTGCCATATACCAAAGTTATCCATAATCTGCTTAAACAGCCTAGCAGTAGAATTTGACTCTTGGTCTGACTGAATCTCTCTGGATAGCCCATAACTTGTTAAGAAAGCTACTAGCCCCTCTACACCTTTTTTGCCTTGATACTAAGGAGTGGAATTGCCCCCAGAAATTTGGTAGACACATCCATTATGGTTAACAAGTACTGGTTTCCACTTTTAGTTCGCGGGAGGGGACCTACACAATCAATTATAACTAATGTGAAAGGTTCTTCAAGTATGGAAATTAGCAACACAGGTGCTGGTTTTATTACCGCCTGTGGCTTACCTATTATTTGGCATCTATGACATGTATGGCAAAAGTTAACCACATCCTTGTGCATTCCAGACCAATAATAATGGTTTTGTACCTTAAGCCTGAGTCTTTCATGCCATTAGGTGACCTCCTCCAGTTAGTTCATGTGCTACTGTGACACCACCTGCCTGAATGCTACCAGCAACACAATCTGGTGTACTTTGGCCCATTTCTCCTCTGCGCTAATCTGCCGTGGTCTCCATTTTCATTTTAGGATTCTGTCTTTCACATAATAACCCTTTGGAATATTCTCTGCCTTCTTTTTGGAGTATGCATCCACATATATATGTTTTATTATCTTGTCTTGTTGTTGCAAGTCCCTGAGCCTTTCAGGACTAGGCAATTCTGTCTGATCTGTTCAGGTTGTTCCTGCACCATTACGTCAAACAGGGTGCCCGCTAATTGAACCTCAATTCCTTCACCTTTCTCTTTAATTTTTGCTTCATGCTGTGGTTTATGGTAGTGTGATCTGGTGACTTACACAGTCTGAAAAAATACCAGGATATCTCTGCTTTAATTCCTCAATTTCTTGGGCATCCTTGGGCTTCTCCACAACAAGGTGTATCACTCCCACCTTGGATCCCTCAAATGATTTCCAAGAACAAACTGAATTCCTGGAACTGGCACTCTGTCAATCACTTCCATTGTAACTTTCCCAGTCTTGATTTGGCACTCCAACCTGATCTTACATAGCGTGTCGTAGGTAATCACCAGGAGATGCAGAGATTTCTTCAAGAAGATGATCTTTTATTTGCAAACAAAAGCTGTGATAACCAGGATGTGAATTCTTATTGTTTTATAGATATTTTTATTGGAAATTTAACACTTTTACAAGTTTACAAAAATAAACAAGATTCTCAAGTACAAATATTGATATACAATTAAATCTTAAATCAATCATAACCAAAATTTAACAAAAGAAAAATACCGAGAGAAAAAAAAAACAAAACTCAACTAACTACTAATCTAACCTACAACTAACCAGAGTAAATAATAAGTCTCTTACATTATTCAAATAAGAGAAAGAAAAAAAAACAAGGGATGACACAGAAATTGGATAGTGACGTACATGCTCGGAATGTGTTAACATCAAATGTAACAAAACCCGTATTCGTGCGGGATTCCTCTCCCAAGGGGCCCCGGACCAGCCAGGTTCGCAATCTCAATTAAATAAAAGCCCTTGTTAGGATAGCTGAAATATCTGTATTTATATAATTCAAGAAGGGCTGCCATATTTTATGAAATAATTCGATCTTTCGGTGCACCATATTTGTAAGGAAGTCAAGGGGAATACATTCCATAATTAATTAATCTGTGCCAGTTTGAAAGTCCGGGGGGGCCTCAGCCATCCAGTTTACCAAAATATTTTTCCTTGCACAGAAAGAGAGAATAGAAAATAATCTCTTCCCGTGCAGGGGAGGGTAAGTTCAACAAGCCCAAAAGGAGAGATAAGGGGTCCACTTCAATTTCTGTTCCTAAAATTTCTGACAGGGTACTTGCTACTTTAGTCCAGTATCTATGGATCTTATGACAGGTCCATAGGCAATGTACAAGAGTGCCCACCTCTATTTTACATTTGGGACACATTGGAGATGCTCCTGCCTTAAATTTTGCCAATCGATCCGGTGCTATATGGGCCCTATGAAGTATCTTCAGCTGGATAGCCTGAGTTCTGTTGCAGATGGTGATTCTTCTGGCATTTTCCCAAATGTCATTCCACGTTTTGATAGAGATTTTTAGTCCCAAATCCTGATCCCATGTTTTAAGCAGATTGTCAATATCTCCCAATACTTCATCATGTAGTAAATGATAAAAAGTACTGAAGGAAGAAACCCCCATTGGTCGTAGCACTCTACATTCTCCATCTGATTTATAAAGTCTATCTAATAACATAGTCTTCTTCTGTATATAATCTCGAATTTGGAAGTATCGAAAGAGGTCTCCATTAGGTAATCTGAATTTCTGATGCAGTTGTTCAAAAGACATGAGGGTCCTTTCTTTAAATAGGTCCCCTAAATATGAGATACCCCTGGATCTCCAGAGTTTAAAAGTGGCATCTGTAAACCCCAGTTGAAATCCCCATGCTCCCACTATCAGAGCATAGGGGGATGTTTTATGTGAGTTGCCCTCATTTTGCCGCATTATCTTCCAAGCTTTAATTGTGTTTAGTATTATAGGGTTTTTACAGATTTTCCTCTTATCTGAAAATAAAAGGTTAATAAGTGGGCATTTTACTTGAGAAGTCTCGATTTCCAACCAGATTGATTGCGGGTCAGACAAGATCTAATCGGCTATGTAACTTAATAGGGAACTTAACTGATATTTTCTAAAATCTGGGAAGTCCAATCCTCCCCTTGCCTATGGAAGCTGTAGCTTCTTCAGCGGAATGAGGGACCGTCTATGATTCCAGATAAAGGAAGCCAACCAGCCTCGGCAGCATCACCGGGAGCATTCTCATAGGGTATAGGAGACGGGGCAGGACATTCATTTTAATTAGTGCTATTCTACCCAGCCAGGAAATTGGAAGGTCTCCCCATCACTGGAGGTCCTGCTTTATCCTTTCCCGTATATGCACAAAGTTAGCCTTGTATAACTGACCAAATACTGGGGCAACAAAAATGCCTAAATATAAGAAACCCTCCAGAGACCACCGAAAGGGAAAGTGGGATCCGTCCACTAAGTGGGGTATCATAGCAAGGCATTGGCATAGCCTCCAATTTTGAGAAATTGACTTTATAGTCTGAGAATGCACTAAATGTATTTATAACTTGGATTAAGCGAGGCACGGACATCAGAGGATTACTGAGGAATAGAAGAACATCATCTGTATTAAGGGTAATTTTATGCTTACCTGCACCAATCCTCGGGGCCGTTATATTAGGATCAGCCCGTACAGCTTCTGCTAGTGGTTCAATTATTAGCGTAAATAACAATGGCGAGAGAGGACATCCCTGAAGGCAGCCCCTATCCACACTGAAGCTATCTGAACTAATCCATTGGTAACCACGACTGCTTTGGGATCACCATACAATGTTGAGACCCATTTGGTAAACACCTTTCCAACGCCAAACCTTTCCAATGTGTAAAACAAATATGACCATTCAACCCTATCGAATGCCTTTTCCGCGATTAATGAGACTAATACTCCTGGTATCTTTCCCTGATGGCAGGCTTGAATCATATTCAAAACCCTTCTAATATTATTGGATGATCTATGGCCCTTAATAAACCTCGTCTGATCCTCCTTTATGATATGTGGCAATACCCTTTCTAGTCTCAATGCTAAAAGTTTTAGAAAGGATTTTAAAATCTACATTTAGCAAGGATATTGGTCTGTAAGACGCGCAATCTTCTGGGTCCTTTCCTTTTTTAAGGATAAGAAAGGTATTTGCCTCTTTCAACGAAGGCAGGAGACAGCCCTGATGTATGCGTAGTTATACATGTCCATAGTGGACCAGCCAATATTCCTGTAAATTCTTTATAGAATTCAGCTTGAAAGCTATCTGGGCCAGGTGCCTTACCACTCTGAAGTTGCTTGATTGCGTCAAGTATTTCTTGGACTGTTAGATTAGATTAGATTTTGTTTAGATTACTTACAGTGTAGAAACAGGCCCTTTGGCCCAACAAGTCCACACTGACCCACCGAAGCGCAACCCACCCATACCCCTACATTTATCCCTTACCTAATACTACAGGCAATTTAGCATGGCCAATTCACCTGACTTGCACATCTTTGGACTGTGGGAGGAAATCGGAGCACCCTGAGGTGGGAATTGAACCCAGGTCTCTAGTGCTGTGAGACAGCAGTGTCTAACCACTGTGCCACCGCGCCGCCCACATTTAAGACCGATACCTTTCCGGAGTTAGGTCCAGAAAGATCAAATTTTTAAAAAATGATTGCATCCTCCTAGTCCTGTCTTCACAATCTTGCGATTTATATAAATCAGAATAAAATTTTCTAAAGATTGCGTTAATCCTTTTATGATCATGAGTCAAAATACCCGTACTTTCCTTGATAGATGTGATAGTTTGAGGGGCCTTTTTATTCTTAGCAAGAAATGCTAAGTATCTACCCTGTTTGTCGCCAAATTCATATAACCTTTGTTTTGCAAATAATATTTCCCTCTTAGCCGTTTGGGTAAGCATGGTGTTTAGAGCTGTCCTAAGGGCCGTAATCCTTTGCAATTGATAATCGAAGGTCTGTCAGCGTATGCTGTTTCAGCTGCTTTTAAGCGAGCTTCGAGCAGACGCTATTGTTCTCCCTTTAATTTTTTTCTGGTCGCTGAGTATGAGATGATCAAACCTCGCACGTAAGCTTTGATGGTCTCCCACTTCATTGATGGGTTGCTAGCCGTACCTAAATTAATTTCTAAAAAAGTTTTAAATTCTTGAGAGAAGTACTTTATAAATTTACTATCTTTCATCAGGAAGGGGTCCATACTCCAATGCCGAGGGGATGTCCCATTGTTCCTCGCCTTTTTTTCCATATATACAGCAGCGTGATCGGAAATTGCTATACTACCTATGTTACAGGATGATATGGAATTTTAAAAAATCGAGGGGGGAAAGAAACATATCAATTTTGGTATGACATTTATGTGGATTGGAGTAAAAAGCAAAATCTCTGCCCTGTGGATGAAGACATCTCCATACATCTACTAATCCTAATTCTCTGTTCAAATCCACAAATGTCTAGATCTTGGAGATACCCCTGCAGTACTCTTGGGAATCCTATCTATTTCTGGATCCATAATACAATTAAAGTCTCCCCCTATAATTGTATGACAGGCACCGAGAGCCATCAATTTTGAGAAGGCTTCCGTTATAAATTTAAAAAGATGTGCTGGGGGGAAATACAAATTTAAAATCCCATATTCCTCTCCATTTAGAAGGGCTTTAATCAGAATATATCGTCCAGATTCGTCTTTTATCTGTTTTAGGATTTTGAGAGGGAAATTCTTCCGAATAAGAATAACAACTCCCCTGCTTTTTGAGCTAAAAGAAGACAAAAAGGCCTGATCAAATCCACCCTGTCGTAATTTCAAATGTTCTTTATCCAACAGGTGTGTCTCCTGTAAGAAAGCTATATCAACCCTTTCTTTCTTGAGATTTGATAATATTTTCTTCCTTTTGACTAGCGAATTAATCCCCTTGACATTCTAGGTGCACCACTCGACTGATCAACCATAATTGTCCGGGCAAATCCGAGACCCCTCGGGAGGGGAAACCCTATCCAGAACATTCCGAGCATAGCGCATATAAAATTCACAAAAATAAAGGCTCTCTAATACACTCACAACGGTATAATTAAAAAAACTATTTCTAAATAAAAAAAAATAAAACGTATTTAAATGGAGATTTTCCCCCTTGTTCCGAGGGGGTATCACTTCCTTTCCAAAGGTCTATCGTATCCTTTCCCAACCAGTGCCCCACCCTTGACCCAGGCACTCCTCAACAGGATGAGGAAAATTCAAATATACTACAGAGCTAGAGTTAACACCTTATCCCCACTCCCCTCACTCACACCGACACCTGGATATATTTGGTAATGTTAATACCATGCATAAACATATATAACTATAAAATTATAACTTCAACAAGTAATAATTAAGTATAATAATACAAAATAACAAGGGAAAACAACCCCGCTCCTAGAGACAGAGGTAAAATAGAATAAGGTAATCACCTCCCCCCACCAACATTAACTAGGCCTATATAAGGGGGGAGAAAATCATTAAGTAGAGAACAAATAAATAAATCCCTCTCCCCACCCCCCAAGATAATATTAAACAGTAAGGTAAAAAAAGAAAAGGGGGGGGATATAAACCAGAGTGGGGAGAAGGCAAACCAACATCAATTATCTCTTACAATTTATCTAAGAGAGCCCAAAAATTCCTCAGCCTTTTCCGGCGATCCAAAGTTATACACGGATCCTTTATGGTTAAAGCGTAGCGTAGCGTCGCTGGGTAGCGTAAGGAGTACTGAATATTTAAGTCCCTTAAACACTTCTTCGCCTCATTGAATGCCTTCCTCTTTTGGACCAGAGCTGGAGAAAAGTCCTGGAATAACATAATCTTGAAACCTTTATAGATCATGGCTTGGGGATCTTTTCCAAGATTTCTGGAGGCTTCTAGGAGTATCTGCCTCTCCTTATAGCTCTGCAGCCGGAACAAGATCGGGTGGGGGCGTTGGTTCGAGCTGCGTCCACGTATTGCAACCCAGTAGGCCCATTCCACCTTACCTGGCCTGATCCAGCCTCCAGATTTAACAGCTGTGGAAGACACTGTTCAAGGAATGCTGCAAGCTGGCCTTCCTCTTCCCGTTCGGGAAGGCCCAGCAAACAAATATTTTGTCGACGACTTTGATTCTCGAGGTCGTCAGTGTGGTTCTCTAAGGTCCGGACTCGCTGTTCAAGAGTCCGGACCTGATCCACGGCAGATTGTGCTGTAGTTCCGGAGGTCACTGCCTTTAGCTCCGCCCCTCCGACTCAGCGCTCGATTTCCTTAATGTCTTGGTCATGCTTTTGCAGCGCAGCTGAGAGTGAATCCCATTGACTTCGGGATTCTTCAATAAAAGCGTCGATCTTCGCATCCAGTTTGGAGATGATTTCCACAAGGCTCGCCACCATAGGTAAGTCCCCTGGGGCAGCTGCGGATGCTTCTGCTGCAGCTGGAGAGGGTGGGGGAGGGGTTCCTGCTTGCTGAGAGCTGTGGGCTCCCTTCCCCTTAGTCATTTTTACTGAAGATTAAATTGTTTAAATTCAATACTAAACAACTAATTAAATTAAACAGCTATTTTAGATGATTTGGTGAGGGTGGTGGGGTTGGGTGACCCACTTTGCCCAAGTCTTGGGAGGAGCACTATAGACTCAGACTTGCTGGGTCGCTGCCATCTTGGATGCCCGCAGGATGTGAATTCTTGATTGTCCATGAAACTTGAAGTCCATTTTTTTATATACCTTTTTGTTACCATGTTTCTTCAGGCTTATCAGTATGTCCAATTGTGTTAGTCAGGGCTATCTTACTACAAACATGCCCCAAACCAATGATGTTATCTCTCTACTTCTGCCACTATGATATTTCTTACTTCAAACTTAGTTCTACTCCACTATACCATGACTAGATATTTACTATCACATCTGCCACAAAGGTCTTCAACCTCAGGCTAACACTGCTAACTGTTGATTAGATATTTGCTGTCATGTCCTGCCACAATGGTCTTTTGCCCCAGGCTGACTTTACTAATTGCTGATTGGATATCTGTTATTTCATCCTGCCACAATGGTCTTTTGCCCCAGGCTGACTTTACTAATTGCTGATTGGATATCTGTTATTTCATCCTGCCACAATGGTCTTTTGCCCCAGGCTGACTCTACTAATTGATCTAGCACTCTGATGTAGCATTCAATTGATCCTTTGATGTAGTATTTTGATTAATGTAACATTTCACACACCCTTTGTAACATTCCACCAGTGGTCTTTATGCTTTAACCCTTCACGTGCCCTGATGGTCTTTATTTTCTATAAGTGGAATGCTAAATTTTTGTCCATCTATTCCCCCAAACTACCACACTCTTGGGTAAAATCAGAGAGAGCAGATATTAGCTCATCCATTACTGGCAGCAGCTGGTTAGATCCTTTATCTCTAAAAATGATAACTTCTTGTCCTTCACCTCTTGTTCTTTCTAAGTAAACTTTACCCACAGAGGCAAATTCTTTATGGCGATCAGGTAATAACTGTACACTCAGCCCCTGCCTAGGCTGTGCACTGTCTTGCAGCTCCTTTACTACCTTCGCGAATGCCACTGGCTTAGCTTCTTTTCCCACACCTTCTCCCACAGTGCCTTTCTTTAATGACCAGCACTGTGACTTTACGTGTCACACTTTACCACAGTGGAAACACCTGAGGCCTTTCACTTCCTTTCCATCCTCTTGAGTTTCTTTTTTAAGCTGTGGGAAACCCTTACCAGTGTTCTCTACTCTTGGTTTCATAGTATAAGATGTTCCCTCTTCCCAACTTCTATCCTTCACTGGATGAAATTGTGGCCGGAAGCTTGTGTTATGCACCAACATGTATTCATCTGTTAATTCTGTTGCCCTTCTCATTTCCTGAAATTTCTGTTCCTCCACATGAATTCTTACCATCTCTGGAAGTGAGTTTTTAAACTCCTCCAGCAGAATAATCTCTCATAAGGCCTGAAAAGTCCTATCTACTTTTAAAGCATGCACCTATCTCTCAAAATGACTATGTTTAATTCTTTTGAACTCAACGTAAGTCTGACCTGGTTCCTTCTTAATGTTTCTGAACTGCTGTCTGTATGCTTCTGGTATCAATTCATAATTCAAATAGCCTGTTTTACCTCTTCATAATCTCTTGACTTCTCATCTGACAGTGTGACAAATACCTCACTAGTTCTGCCTACCAGTTTAGTCTGCACTAGCATTACCCATAAATCCTTGGACCACTCCAAATGCCTGGTCAGTTTTTCAAAGAAACAAAGACGGCTGCAGCATCTTTCTCCTTAAAATGTGGCAGAGTTTTGACATAGTTGTATCTCGTTCTCTCTCTCACCCTTTTTTCTCTCTCTTTGCTCAGCTAAGAATCTTCTCTCTCTATCTTTTCCTCTCTCTCTTTCCTCACTCCCTTTGTTTATCTTCTAACTCCATTTTCCTCAATTGTAATTTAAGTTTTTATACCTCTATTGCACTCGGCTCTTTCTCTGACACACCTAAGTATTTGAGTGATTCCCTTACAATTTCAGGTTTACTTTTGTCTTTGGCTAAACCCAAATCTAACTTATTTGCAAATTCTAAAAGTCTGGCCTTTTTTTTTCCTTCTACGTTTTCTTGGCAAATTTGAGAATCATCTTCAATTCCCAGAACTGCTTTGGCAACATTAAGAGCCGTTTCTCTCACTGTCAATTTAATGAATGACAGGTCACTGACATTAAACAAATTGTCTCACCTACATTCTATTTAAAGATCTAGGATGCTAACCTGCAAGTGTTTAAATCTCCTGAGATTTTTCATACTCTGAAATCTATTCAAATTTTTCTAACCCAAGTAACTCTTTGGGAAGGGAAATCAGAGGAGATTGAATGGTGAACTATCCAACTGAGCAGAGGCAGTCAAGGCTCCTTCCCCTTCTTTAAGAGGTTAGGACATTGACTCTGATGTTCTCTGAGATATTAATTGAGCTGAGACATTGAAAGGATTCCCATCAGAGCTGATCTGCTTTTGCTGTTGTCACTGTCAGGAACAATGAAACCTGGGCGATGGCAGTGAAAGTGCCAAATCTCAACCACAAGACTTATTTGTCCCATTTCAGACTTCAACACCAAAGTCTGGTGACTGCAAAGTGTCACAAAGCTAGTCCCCCTTTTTTTGAAAAGCTGTTCCTTGGCTCAAGAATACTCTGCCCTTGATTCTTTTTCAGACAAGCTAATAAACTAGGCGGGCACCGATCAGTCTAGTTTTGTTCTGAGATGAAAAGGATTTTGAGAGGCCTTTTATTTATATGTAAACAGATGAGATTTCAGGCCAACCTGTATAATGAAAGGGGAGTGGTCAGCTCTATAGCTGAGCAGTTCAGTTCAGTCCTGAACTGGCGAGGACTTCAACAGTGAGCTGTGTGGAAACTCTCTCTCTCTTGTTTCCTGCCTTTAACTTTAACCTGTAAGCACACATTCCATTTATACTGGTTTTTAAAGGGATTTTGTTTATTGGTACTGTTCTGTATATTCAAAACAGCATAATTAAGTCTCGTTTGGATAGACTGAGTTCTGTGGGGGTTCGTTATTCTGTTCTTTGTGTTTCATTGTGTAATTTTGTGAATCATTTTTTGTCTGTTTCAAAATCTAGTAGTCAACCTAGCTAACTTACTCCAGGTAATTTTCACTGTCCACTTACTGAAACAAATTGAAAGGTTTTGGTCTTGGCTGCCTGCATAAGAATGTTTTGCGTGGTCTGGCCTAGTCCATAACAAAAGAAAGAAGAAAGTTTAGTCCATTCCCCTGTACGTGTTCCTCCCCAATTTAACCACTGAGCTATGCAAGCAGTGCTGTGTGCTGTGAGAGAAGGGTTCTCATGTGTTAGAAACTATAATGTAATAGATGATCTGATAGCCTGTGTATTATAAACCAAGGTCTAACAAAACCAAGGCAGAGCTGAGGGGATCATGTGCAGAAGGATGGGAGAATGCAATGCTGAGTCAGACAGTGTCCAGGGTGATATAAACAGAAATCTTCCCTGGTAGTCTAGTCATTAGGATTCAGTGCTATCACAGTCATGGCCTGCAAATTGTTAACATTTGTAGCAATCAATATGAAGTATTGCCTTATCTTTAGAAGTGGAATTTATGTTGTGGACATAACACGTAAGTTGTAAAATTAAGAGAAATTAATCTGATTCTTTGTGAATCCAATACTTGGGCAAAAACACTACATTCTTAGCCTGCTGGACACACTTTCTTCATTCCTGATGAAGGGCTTATGCCCAAAACGTCAAATTTCCTGTTCCTTGGATGCTGCCTGACCCGCTGCGCTTTTCCAGCAACACATTTTCAGCTCTGATCTGCAGACCTCACTTTTTCCTCGAAGATTTTAAACTACTGCGAATCCTCTTGCAAGGATGCCTTCTTTGAAGAAGCTCTCTTCCTCCCTCTACAAGGATTTCAGTGAGTCCCTCTCTCACTGCACCCCCCAGGTCATCTCCTCTGCACAGAAGCTCTTCAGCCACGTTCTCTTCTTCGTGACCTCTCCACCCCCACCCCACTCCGGCCTATCACCCTCACCTTGACCTCCTTCCACCTATCACATCTCCATCGCCCCTCCCCCAAGTGCCTCCTCCCTACCTTTTATCTTAGCCTGCTGGACACACTTTCCTCATTCCTGATGAAGGACTTATGCCCGAAACATTGAATTTCCTGTTCCTTGGATGCTGCCTGACCTGCTGCGCTTTTCCAGCAACACATTTTCAGCTCTGATCTCCAGCATCTGCAGTCCTCACTTTTTCCTCAAAAACACTACCATGTAAACTCTTAGATTATCATTAAAATCCAATATTGAAGCCAGTCAGGATTTTCACAAAACTACAAAAGGAGAGGCAGCGCTGGAAGATACTGGACTGAAGGAGGAGAATGTTCATGCTTTCTCCCCACACCCCTTGATCCCTTCTGTCCTCAGAACAAGTGCAGAAGCAAAATACTGGATTTCTAATATGAAAAACAAAAATGCTGAAAATAGTCAGCAGGTCTGCAGTTTCTGAAAGTGTGATAGAGGTCAATGTCATCAGAACTTGATTATCTTGACTTTGTATTCACAATAACTAATGTCCAAACCACAACTCATTCAGACACATTTCTTTGTCTCAACATCTCTATTGCTACACTCTTTTATTTTGCCATGTTAAAACTTTTGTCAATTAATTGGGCCCTGACAGGACAGTCATTTCAACCTGGGTGCGATGAAACATTTTAGAAACGTCATACCAGACAAAATGAGGTGCCACTTGAAGAAATATTGGTATCATTCAGGAAATCTAAAACGGAATTGTTCACAGCAAATTGTGATGAACTGTCTCTCGAAGCTTTTTGATGAGGTGAGGAATGTTGATGATGATAATCCAAACGATAGCATGAACGTAGATTGGCAAAAAGTATTTGGCAAAAGTTCTGTAAGTGCCCTGTGAGCGAAATCTAGTTCTGAAGGAATAAAAGGGAGAGTAACAACATTGATCATAAATTGGCTGCGTGAAAGAATATAGAGTCGTCATGAAAAGTTGTCTTTTGAACTGGAGGAAGGTTTACGGAGGCGTTTGGTTGACGCTTGAGGTGTGGACGTTCCGGATAAACTAATTCAACACATCCTCTGAATGGGCGAAAGTGAGTACTGCAGATGAGTCAAGATTAGATGGTGCTGGAAAAGCACAGCCGGTCAGGCAGCATCCGAGGAGCAGGAAAGCTCCTGGATTCCTGATGAAGGGCTTTTGCCCGAAACGTCGATTTGCCTGCTCCTCGGATGCTGCCTGACCGGCCGTGCTTTTCCAGCACCACTCAAATCTTGACGACATTCTCTGAATGGCCAGGGCACCCAACCGCCGCTCAGTCTCACCGAATGGTCGGAGGACCAGCGGCTGCAGAGTGGTCCTCCAGGCCCGCCCCTTGCTCTCCTTTCAACGTAACAAAACAGCCTAACGGGGTTAGAGCATGGTCACAGCTCAGGTATTGTGAGAATGCGTTTGGCGAGTGATGGCCGGAAAGAAACGTTGGTGTATCCTATCTATAGGCGGTGTGTGAAGTTTAAAGGGGCGGGCAGTGCACGGAGCTACATTCCCGATTGTAGGTTTCATGGTTGATCAGTGTCGGGCTCTTGCCCCAAACATGGCGTTTCCGGGGTCGTGATTTAAGCTGCAGAGAGCCTCAGGCTCCTTCCCAGATGCAGGTCCCGGTCAACGGCCGCGATTCTCGGTTTACTATCAGCAAACCTATAAAAATGTTTTCTTTTTTCCTATGTACTATGTCGCTTTTGTCAGAACATTCAACAATTTGAGAACGGAATCGAAAGCGAGAGACGGCAGCCAGACAAGAAGCTTCTCTGCCTCTCGTTGACCTTCTTGAACTGCTGCAGGCCGTGTGGTGAAGCCGCCCCCAAATTGATGGTCACTGCGGAATTACAGGATTTTTATCCAGTAGTGAAAGGTGATGCTGATGTCTGGGTCAGTTACAATCATTTTGTTTTAATTTGCTACCCTTAACAGAATAGAAACGTAGAAAATAGGAACGGGAGTAGGTTGTTGTGTTCAATCCTGCTCCGTTATTCAGTATGATCATGGCTGATCGTACTACTCGGTAACCCGCTACAACTTTCGACCCATACCTTTTGATCCCCTTAGCCCTCCGAACTATATATATCATCTTAGAAACATTCAATATTTTGGCCTTAACTGCTTTCTGTGGCAGAAAATTCTACAGATTCACCAGTCTCTGAGGTAAAAAATGTTTTTCCTCAAGTCAGTCCTAAATAGCCTAACCCACATCCTGAAATTGTGACAACTCCACCCCCCCCCCCCCCCCCCCCCCCAAAACTATGTGATAGCATCCTTCCTGCATTTACCTTGTTAGTTCTGTATTCGTTTCTGTGAGATCTTACTTCTTTCTTGTGAACTCAAGTGAATTTCATCCTAGCCAGTACATTCTGTCCTCGTATGTCAGTCCTGCCATCCCAGGAATCACTCTGTTAAGCCTTTGCTGTGTATCTTCAGGACCAGAACATTCCTTATCAGATAAGTATTCCAAACCTGCACACAACACTCCAACATCCAATACAATTTAAGCAAGACATCTCTGCTCTTGTACTCAAAACCTCTCGCTACAAAGGCCAGCATACTATTTGCATCCTTCACTTCCTACTGCACCTGCATACATATTTTGAGCAACTTGTGTACATGGGAACCAGGTCTCATTTCTCATTTCCCTTTCGTAAATCCATGCTAACTGAGTCTGTTCAATCCTGTCAGTGTTTTCCAGTTTAAACATCTTCTCCACGTTGACTCTAACGAGGTGTCTTATATCCTGTTAATCTCAATTACGTAGAGTAATTGAGTCAGCACAGAAACACACCCCACAGTCCAACCAGACCATGCCAACCATGTTCCAAATCTAAAGTAGTTCAAATTACACTTGGCCCCTATCCTGCTAAACTATTCCTATTCATGTACTTATCCAAATGTCTTTTAAAAGTTGTGACTGTACCCCCATACACCACTTTCTGTGGAAGTTCATTCCACATATGAAACACACTATGTTTTGGGGAAAACAAAAGGTTGCTCCTCATGTCTTTTTTTTTAGCTTTTCTCCTCTCATCGTTAAAAATATGCACCCTAGTCTTGAAATCCACACCCTTGGAAAAGGACACTTGCAATTGACCTTATCTATACCCCTCAGGATTTTATAAACCTCTTTCAGGTTAACCTCAATGTCCTACCCTCCTGTGAAAGAAGTCCCCACATATTCAGCCTCTCCTTTTAACTCAATCCTTCCATTGCCAGAAACATCTTGGCAAATCTCTTCTGAACTCTCTCCAGCTTAACAAGATTCTCCTTATAACTGGGTGATGAAAACTGGAAATAGTATTCCAGAAGAGGCCTCAGCACCATTCTGGACAACTCAACGTGATCTCCCAACTCCAACAGAAAAGGTCTGAGCAATGAGGGTAAGCATATTAAAAGCCAAATCAGGGGCAGCACGGTGGCTCATTGGTTAGCACTACTACCTTACAGCGCCACGGAACCAGGTTCAATTCCAGCCTCGGGTTGCTGTCTGTGTGGAGTTTGCACATTTTCGCCGTGTCTGCATGGGTTTCCTCTAGGTGCTCTGGTTTCCTCCCACAGTCCAAAGATGTGCTGGCCAGGTGAATTGGCTATGCTAAACTGCCCATAGTGTTAGGGCCACCCAACCTGTCCATGCTGACCAGATATCCCAACTCACTCTAGTCCCACCTGCCAGCAGCCAGCCCATAACCCTGCAAACCCATCCAAATATACCATTCATATACCCATCCAAATGCCTCTTAAATGTTGCAATTGTACCAGCCTCCACCACATCCTCTGGCAGCTCATTCCATACACGTACCATCCGCTGCATGAAAAAGTTGCCCCTTAGGTCTCTTTTATGTCTTTCCCATCTCACCCTAAACCTATGCCCTCGAGTTCTGGACTCGCCGACCCCAGGGAAAAGACTTTGTCTATTTATCCTATCCATGCCCCTCATAATTTTATAAACCTCTATAAGGTCACCCCTCAGCCTTCGATGCTCCAGGGAAAACAGCCCCAGCCTGTTCAGCGTCATCCTGTAGCTCAGATCCTCCAATCCTGGCAACATCCATGTAAATCTTTTCTGAACCCTTTCAAGTTTCACATCATCTTTTCGATAGGAAGGAGACCAGAATTGCATGCAATATTCCAACAGTGGCCTAACCAATGTCTTGTAGAGCCGCAACATGACCTCCCAACTCCTGTACTCCATACTCTGACCACTAAAGGAAAGCATACAAACGTCGTCTTCACTATCCTATCTACCTGCGACTCCACTTTCAAGGAGCTATGAACCTGCCCTCCAAGGTCTCTTTGTTCAACGACACTCCCTAGGACCTTACCATTAAGTGTATAAGTCCTGCTAAGATTTCCTTTCCCAAAATGCAGCACCTTGCATTTATCTGGATTAAACTTCACCTGCCACTTCTCAGCTCATTGGCCCATCTGGTCCAGATCTTGTTATAATCTGAGGTAACCCTCTTCACTGTCCACTACACCTCCAATTTTTGTGTCATCTGCAAATTTACTAACTGTACCTCTTATGCTTTCATCCAAATCATTTATGTAAATGACAAAAAGTAGAGGGCCCAGCACTTGTGGCACTCCACTGGTCACAGATCTCGAGTCTGAAAAACAATCCTCGACACCACCCTCTGTCTTCTACCTTTGAGCCAGTTCTGTATCCAAATGGCTAGTGCTCCCTTTATTCCAAGAGATCTCACCTTGGTAATCAGTCTCCCATGGGGAACCTTGTCCTACACCTTACTGAAGTCCATATAGATCACATCTACTGCTCTGCCCTCATCAATCTTCTTTGTTACTTCAAAAAACTCAATCAAGTTTGTGAGACATGATTTCCCACACACAAAGCTAAGTTGACTATCCCTAATCAGTCCTTGCCTTTCCAAATACATGTACATCCTGTCCCTCAGGATTCCCTCCAACAACTTGCCCACTGCTGTGGTCAGGCTCACCGGTATAGATTAGATTTTTTTTTAGATTACTTACAGTGTGGAAACAGGCCCTTCGGCCCAACAAGTCCACACCGACCCGCCGAAGCACAACCAACTCATACCCCTACATTTACCCCTTACCTAACACTACTGGCAATTTAACATGGCCAATTCACCTGACCTGCACATCTTTGGACTGTGGGAGGAAACCGGAGCACCCGGAGGAAACCCACGCAGACATGGGGAGAATGCGCAAACTCCACACAGTCAATCGCCTGAGGTGGGAATTCCCTGTCTTGTCTTTACCGCCCTTCTTAAACAGTGGCATCACGTTTGCCAACCTCCAGTCTTCCAGCACCTCACCTGTGACTATTGATGATCCAAATACCTCAGCAAGAGGCCCAGCAATCACTTCTTGAGCTTCCCACAGAGTTCTCGGGTACACCTGATCAGGTCTTGGGGATTTATCCACCTTTAACCATTTCACGACATCCAGCACTTCCTCCTCTGTAATCTGGACATTTTGCAAGATGTCACTATCTATTTCCCTATAGTCTACATCTTCCATATCCTTTTCCACAGTAAATACTGATGCAAAATATTCATTTAGTATCTCCCCCCATTTTCTGCAGCTCCACACAAAGGTCACCTTGCTGATCTTTGAGGGCCCCTTGTCTCTCGCTAAGTTACCCTTTTGTTCTTAATATATTTGTAAAGACCCTTGGGATTTTCCTTAATTCTATTTGCCAAAGCTATTTCATGTCCCTGTTTTGCCCTCCTGATTTCCCTCTTAAGTATACTTCTATTTCCTTTATACTCTTCTAAGGGTTCACTCAATCTATCCTGTCTATACCTGACATATGCTTCCTTCTTTTTCTTAACCAAAACCTCAATTGCTTTATTCATCCAGCATTCCCTATATCAACTTCAGCTCCCTAATCAGGTCTCCGTCATTACACATCATAAAATCCAGCACTGCCTGTTACCTCATGGGCTCTACCACAAGCTGCTCCAAACCTGATTTCCCTGAAGTGCCCCGTTATTATTGCAATAGTGCCATTCTTGCATGCCTTTCCTATATACTGATTTATTTTCTTATCAACGGCTGCTAAGAAGTTTGTACACATCAGGGTCTTTTTCCCTTTGTGTTTCCTTGTCTCTACTGCATGGATTCTACATCACCAACTCTATCTCACTTCTTGCTGTCAATTTAATTTTCTTACTAACAAAGCATCTCTGCACCATCTGCCTGTCTTTCAATAGGACATGTATCCTTGGATATTTAGATCCCAGCCCTCATATCTTTGCAGCCACATCTCAGTGATACCTACAACATGTCAATTTCAATCTTTGCTTTAAGCTCATTTACCATGTTTCGTATACTGCATGTATTTAGGTACAACACCCTCTGACCTACGGTGACGACGACTCTTCTCTTAATTGTCCTCCTAATTTCTGCTGTGCCTAAAGTTAAATTCCTGATCCTTGCCATACTTTCTGTCCTTTGCTGATTGTGGAAACTTTAACCTGTGCTGATGCCTCCCCCATTTTAACTTCTTCCATAATTTTCCATGTAGAAACCCCCACCAAACGTTAGTTTAAAGTCAGATCTACAGGCCCTAGTTATGTCATTCTCCAGGACTTGGGTCCAATATCATTCAGGCAGAGCCTATCCCATCCTTCCCCAGTACTGTTGCCAACGTCCAATGAATTCAAATCTGTTGTTCCAACACCAACTTTTCAGCCATGCATTTCACTACTTTAATCTCGCTGACCCCATGCCAATTTGTTTATGCCTCCGGTAGTAATCCAAAGATTATTATCTTTTTTGATTCTGCTTTTTAATTTATCATCGAGCTGTTCATAGTCCTTCAGCAAAACTTCTTTCCTCTTCCAGTCTACATCAACAACTGGATCATTCTTCTGCAGTCCAGATAAATGTCCTGAAGCCAGGAACCAGGCAAGCAACATATCCTTTGGGACTTTCAATTCTGGCAATAGGGAATAGTCTCTATATCCTTGACCACGCTATCCCCAATTACACCTACATTTCTCTTTGCTCCCCCTTTTTGAATGGTTCCTTGTACCACAGTGCTATGGTCAGTTTGCTCATCTTCCCTTCAGCTCCCACCCTCATCCACACAGGGAGCAAGAATCTCAAACCTGTTAGACAAGCCGAAGAGCTGAGGAGAATGTGAGGACTGCAGATACTGGAGAATTGGAGTCAAAAAGTGTGGTGCTGGAAAAGCATGGCAAGTCAAGCAGCATCTGAGTAGCAGGAGAGTTGACATTTCAGTCATAAGCCATTCATCAGGAATATGGTGGAGGTGGGGCAAGGTGGCTGGGACATAAATAGGGGAGTGGGGCTGGAGCATCGGCTGGGGGGGAAGTAGTTAGGAAGGTGATAGCTAGATGGAGATAGAAGTTGGTGACAGGTCGGAAAGAAGGTGGAGCAGATAAATGGGAAGGAAGATGGACAGGTAGGACTGTTTAAGATGGCAGTGCCGAGTTGGAGGTTAGATCTAGGATGAGTTGGGAGGAAGGGAGATGAAGAAACTGGTGCAATCGACGCTGATGCCATGTGAGTGTAGGGCGCCAAGGTGGAAGATGAGACGTTCTTCCTCTAAACATCTGGTGGCTTGGATTTGGTGTTGCAGGGAAGCTCCTTCAGCACTAACCTCTGATTCCCTCTACCTGCCTCACTCTCAGTCACACCCTTCTTCCATGACCACTGACTAAATTTGAGGTAGTTGATGTAAGGGGCATATCTGCCTTTTGAAAAAGTGTCCAGGTAACTCTTTTCCCCCCGCTATGTGTAGCAGTGTTTAGAGCTCAGACTCCATCTTGTCAATCTGAGCCAGAGTTTCTCAAGCAACTTTCTGTGGATGTAGTCACGATGAGCTACAGTAGGTCCACCAGATTCCACGCAATGCTGTTATGACACATTATCTCTCTCAACATCTCGATTTTAATTATTTAGTTAATTTGATTTTTAAAAAAATGCCCACTGTTGGGGATATGAATTGACCATGTCCCAGAGACCAGAATTGGATGAGTGCAGATATCTTGAAGGATTGTGTGGCGGGTAGAGAATAGAGATAGGAATAATTGCTATCACTGAGGGATTTGAAAACAAGGACCTGATATTATTTTAAAATGTTGCTGTGTCTCAACTGGTGAGGTTTTCAGGTCAGTGTGAGTGAGCATGCAGGCAGCGGAGTGTTGCGTGAGCTGAAGATTACAGGGAGATTGAAAGTGGGACGTGGATCAGGAGTGTGTTAGAGTCATTCAGTTTCAAGGTTACAAAGGATTGGATGAGGTTTTCAGCACCTGGAGCTGTGACTGTGTTGGAGTCAGGCTATGTCACTGAAATGGAAATAGAATGTCACACTGAGGATGTGGCTCTGTGATTGAAAGCTGATCTCCAAGTCTGATATTCCACCAACTTTGTGAGGAGCCTGGTTCAGGCAGTTACCAGAGCAAGTGATACAGTTGGAGTGAGGAGGTTTGTAACAGAGACTGAAGCGTACAGCTTTCAGTGAAAAAAGAATCAGGAGTAGGCCTTTCAGCTGTTCTTCCATTGAATGACATCATGGCTGGTCTGTGGCCTTACTCCATATACCTACCTTTGGCTCATATCCCTGAATACATTTGCTGAACATAAGTTTATTTGTCTCAGATTTAAAACTAACTATTATTGATTGAGCATCAACTGCCACTTTTGGAACATCGTTCCAAACATTTACCACCCTTTTTGTGCAGAAGTAATTCCTAGCTCTCTCCTAAATAGACTGTGCTCCCAAGTTCTAATCAAATTGGAGGAAATTTCTATTCATCCCCCATTGGATATTGGGACTTCGTGAAAGTCGGAGGGAGATGGTGGTGGTCACATGTGCCTGCTCTCTTGGTCCTTCATGGTAGTGGAATTGGCAGATTTGGAGGTTTTGCTAAAATTTAGGTTGAGCTATTATTACCATCTCCTACCACGCATGCACACGCACACAGTCCATATGAGCAGGTTCCCTCCCCCAAATGACATTAATGAATCAGTTGGGTTTGTAATGACAATCGGTAGCTTCTGTCATCACCTTCATCTGAGTGTTCAGCCCCACAAATTGCCACCTTAATTCAATTTAGTTTTGTAATCTACTGTGTCACTGGGTAAGTGTAAAAAATGGTGATAATACATTCTCCTACAATCAGGCAGAGTCGGTGTGGTTTTGTGAAGGGGGAATTATAGCTGATAAGTTTATTAAAATATTTTGAGGTAACAAGCAAGATAGATGAGGGGGAAACCAATAGATGAAACGTACTTAGATTAGATTACTTACAGTGTGGAAACAGGCCCTTCGGCCCAACAAGTCCACACCGACCCGCCGAAGCGCAACCCATCCATATCCCTACACATACCCCTTACCTTACACTACGGGCAATTTAGCATGGCCAATTCACCTGACCCGCACATCTTTGGACTGTGGGAGGAAACCGGAGCACCTGGAGGAAACCCACGCAGACACGGGGAGAATGTGCAAACTCCACACAGTCAGTCGCCTGAGGCGGGAATTGAACCCAGGTCCCTGGTGCTGTGAGGCAGCAGTGCTAACCACTGTGCCACCGTGCCGCCCTAAATTTAGATTTCCAAGAAGCATTCAATAAGATATTGTATATGAGATTACTGTTATACAATTTAAACCCATTTGAAAACATTATTGGTGGCATATATTATTCAAGGATATTGATGAAGGATTGAATTATGAAATGAAGGCAGTGAGTAAAGATAAAGCTAGAATCTTTATGATGGCAAATTGTTACTTGTGGAACCAACAGGATTCAATATTGGGGTCGTAATTATTTACAATTTATACTAATCATTTCGATGACAGAAGTGGGTGTACTGTTGCTAAGTTTGCAAATGACACAAAATGGATGGGGAGGCAAGTAGGGAAGGTGTGTAGTGGTGAGGATGGCAATGAAATTACAGAGGTAGGGACAGGGTAAGCAATTGTCAAAATTTCTGTCGAAAAAGTGAGGTGCATACATTTTGGTATGAAGACTAGGAAAGGTGAATATTATTTAGCTGGGGAACACGCTGCAGCACAGAGAATTGAGAGTCCTCTGGCTTCGGAGACAAGCAGCTAGCATCCAATTCAGGCAATCAGCAAGGTAAATGGTCAATTGACTGTTATTTGGGACACGGTGATTTGAAAAGGAACTTTTATATAGCAAACTGAAAGCAAGAGAAATGTTTGTCTTTTCTAGATTTCTATCCTGGACCATGAGTGATTTTCCTTTTGTGAATTCATTTTACAGGGTATTAATTGAGACTGGGATTTCAATACAAGTTCTGATATGGTTCTGTTCGCCATTCTGAGCTGGGAATTTGTGTTGCAGACGTTTCGTCTCCTGTCTAGGTGACATCCTCAGTGCATGGGAACCTCCTGTGAAGCGCTCCTGTGTTGTTTCCTCCGGCATTTATAGTGGTTTGTCTCTGCCGCTTCCAGTTGTCAGTTCCAGCTGTCCGCTGCAGAGGCCGGTAAATTGGATCCAGGTCGATGTGTTTGTTGATTGAATCAGTGGATGAGTGCCATGCCTCTAGGAATTCCCTGGCTGTTCTCTGGTTGGCTTGTCTTATAATAGTAGTGTTGTCCCAGTCGAACTCATGTTGCTTGTCATCTGTGTGTGGCTACTAAAGGTAGCTAGTCATGTTGTTTCGTGGCTAGTTGGTGTTCATGGATACGGATCGTTAGCTGTCTTTGTACACTACATTGGTTTTGCTCATGCTGGGTATCGGGTCCTTTGTCCTGGTGAGTTGTTGTCTGAGAGTGGTTGTTGTTTTGTGTGCTGTTATGAGTCCTATTGGTCATAGTAGTCTGACTCCGTTCAGAAATGTTCTTGATGTATGGTAACGTGGCTAGTCCTTTGGGTTGTGGCATATCCTCATTCCGTTGTCTTTCCCTTAGGCATCTGTTGATGAAATTGCGGGAGTATCCGTTTTTGGTGAATACATTGTAGAGGTGTTCTTCTTCCTCTTTTTGCAGTTCTGGTGTGCTGCAGTGTGTTGTGGCCTTTTTGAACAGTGTCTTGATGCAACTTATTTTGTGTGTGTTGGGGTGGTTGCTTTCATAGTTCAGGACTTGGTCTGCATGTGTGGCTTTCCTGTATACCTTTGTGGTGAATTCTCCATTCAGTGTTCTCTGTACCATCACGTCGAGGAATGGGAGTTGGTTGTCCTTTTCTTCCTCTCTAGTGAATCTGATTCCTGAATGTGGCGTTGATGATCCGGTGTGTGTTCTCTATTTCTGTGTTTTTAATGATTACAAAGGTGTCATCCATATATCTGACCCAGAGTTTGGGTTGAATTTTGCGGTAAGACTGTTTGTTCTAATCTTTGCATTACAGGTTCTTCTAGGAGTTCAGAGATGGGTGAGCCCATGGGTGTGCCATTGATTTGTTCATATATTTGGTTGTTGAATGTGAAGTGTGTTGTGAGGCACAGGTCCAGTAGTTTGAGTATGCAGTCTTTGTTGATAGGTTCCACGTCTTGTTGTCTGTTCTGTTGTCCAGCTGGTTGGCTATTGTTTCTCTGGCTAGGGTTTTGTCGATAGAGGTGAACAGTGCCGTTACATCGAATCAGACCATAGTTTCTTCCTTGTCTATGTGTATATTTCTGATGTCCAAGAATTCCTGTGGTGACTGGATAGAGTGTCAGGATCCGCTGATCAGGTGTTTCAGTTTCTGTTGTCGTTCTTTAGCCAGTTTGTGTGATGGTGTCCCTGGTAGCGATACCATGGGTCTGAGTGGGATGTCTGGTTTGTGCATTTTAGGTAGTCCATAGAATCTGGGGGTGGTGTTGATTTCAGGTTTCATTCTCTGTAGGTCAAACCTGGTTATCTGTCCGTTTTGTTTGCAGGTTCCTCAGTGTGTTGTTTATCCTATTCATGAGCTGTGGGATGGGGTCAAACTCCCTCTTTTGGTAGGTGTTGGTATCTGTCTGGAGGAAGAACGCCTCATCTTTTGCCTCGGAACACTTCAACCCCAGGGCATCAATGTGGACTTCAACAGTTTCCTCATTTCCCCTTCCCCCACCTCACCCTAGTTCCAAACTTCCAGCTCAGCACTGTCCCCATGACTTGTCCGGACTTGTCCTACCTGCCTACCTCCTTTTCCACCTATCCACTCCTCCCTCTCCTCCCTGACCTATCACCTTCATCCCCTCCCCCACTCACCTATTGTACTCTATGCTACTTTCTTCCCACCCCCACCTTCCTCTAGCTTATCTCTCCATGCTTCAGGCTCTCTGCCTTTATTCCTGATTGAAGGGCTTTTGCCCAAAACGTCGATTTCACTGCTCCTTGGATGCTGCCTGAACTCCTGTGCTCTTCCAGCACCAGTAATCCAGAATCTGCAAGTAGTTGTTGCGCTTTCTGGATGTACTCTGCTTTGTTCAGGATGACCGTCATTCTGCCTTTGTCTGCTGGTAGTATGATTATGTTCTTATCATTCCTTAGTGTTTTTAGTGCTTCTCTCTCCTTGGTGTTGAGGTTGTGTGTTTGTCTTTTCCTTGATACTTTGTCTCAGTTCTAATGTTGCTAGGAAGTCTGCTGTCTGCCAGGGAATTCCTAGAGGCATGGCTCTCATTCACAGATTCTATCAGTAAACACATCAATCTGGACCCAATATACCGGCCACTGCAACAGACAGCTGGAACTGATAACCGGAAGCGGCAGAGACAAACCACTATAAATGCTGGAGGAAACAACACAAATGCTTCACAGGACGCTCCCAAGCACGGAGGATGTCACCTAGACAGGGGATGAAACGTCTGCAACACAAATTCCTAGCTCAGCGAACAGAACCACAACAACGAGCACCCAAGCTAGAAATCTTCTCTCAAACTTTGAACAAGTTCTGATAGCATAGTCAACAGGATCTGAATATGAATTTGAATATCAGTGGCATTTTACTGTGAACTGAAAAAGGTTTGTCTGTTCTTTCTGTGGAAAAATATCTCTGATGTGTTTGTCAATCGAAAAGCAGCATGATGTTCAAATTTGTGATTAGATTACCCTTGGGGTATGTGCTCAGTTCTGGGCCCTGCAGCTGAGGAAGGAGATATTAGCCTGAGAGGGAATGACAGATTTATCCAAATTACACTCCATCTCTTTGAAGGCACTGTCATATTTAGTCCCAATCACAGATTCATGATTTTAACCCATAAACTCCTCGTTCTCAATTACCTACAAACTTCCTTTTAAAACTCCATGTGATTTTATATTGTGGCACCTATTTAGGTGGAATGTTCCAGATCCTGACAGCTCTTTGTTGGTCCAGATCTGCTGAAGTCTGTGTTCAGTCTGGAGGTTATAAAGAGCTAAAATGAAAGATGTGATACTATTCCCTGAGTGCTCATTGAGCTGCATTTAAACTGTACAGGAGGCTGAAGTCAGTGCAGCTGACATTTAAATCACAGGGCTGCAGTGTGCGTGTTGCTTGGCTCAATGAGAGTGCTTTGGAGTTGTGCGAAACATGTGAGCTGAGACGGGGAGAAAGTGAAGCTGAAAGTTTGAGTGTGGTGTTCAACCTTAGTTCGAGCCATTCAGAAAGTCACTTGGACCCAATCTGAACAGCTAATATGGAAGTGTTACTTGTGGAGTTTGTTTTTTTTTCCCACAGTTTTTAAAGTATGTATATCAGATTAAGTAAAGATTGGGACATTTATAACAAAGGAAGACTGTGAGCTCATTTAAATTCTCTTAATGGAAATAACTAAATAAATCTGGAGAGAAGTCACGACAGGAGACCTCAGATCCAGGATGTGCTCCTCTTGCACGCTGTGGGGAAATAAGGGATGCTTACAGTGTCCCTGATGGCTACATGTCCATCTGCAGCTACTAAAGTACACCTGCATCAGGAATGATGAAGGGCTTATGCGCAGAATGTCTATTTCCCCTACTCCTCAGATGCTGCTTGACTGGCTGTGTTTTTGTGTAAAAGGACTTGCAGTTTGCTTTTACTCACACCAATGAATGAACCTTAGTCCTTACCTGTATTGAATGTGCTGGTATTGTAGGTAAAATATTAATACAATTGTGTATCTGTATAGTAAATTGTGATCATTTTCAAAATGTTGCTGTACATCAACACATTTATACTGGGTAAATACTATCCACCTGCATATTTTCTGAAAAGTGATTTTCAGTATTGGATTTTGATGTCATTGTTGTCTATATCCAAAACATGTTTTCTGGACCCGTTTCTGATTGTTTGTAAACACCACAAGTTCAGTGAATTATTTGGGATAAAAATAATACAAATCAGGTTTTCATTAAAAGTATGTTGCATCAACTCTGCCTCATTCTGAGTCCCTTAGAGATAAGATAAGATAAGCATAATCATATGAGCAGTTTGGAGAAGGCACATCCAGAGTGAGATTAGATTCCCTACCGTGTGGAAATAGGCCCTTCAGCCCAATCAGTCCACACTGACCATCCGAAGAGTAACCCACCCTGACCCATTTCTCTCCGACTAATGCACCTAGCACTATAGGCAATTTAGCATGGCCAATTCACCTGACCCGCACATCTTTAGATTGTAGGAGGAAACTGGAGCACCCGGAGGAAACCCATGCAGACGTGGGGAGAATGTGCAAACACCACACAGACAGTCTGCCCGAGGCTGAATTGAACCTGGGACCATGATGCTGTGAGGCAGCAGTGCTAACCACTGAGTCACTGTGATAGCTGGAAATTTAGTTACAAAAGCTGTTGTGCCACATATAACCTGACAGGGGGTTGGGATCCAGAGAGAATATCCAAAAGGGTAAGAAAAGAATCCACAAGCGAGTCAGGAAGGCATTGACATTACAGGTCAGTTACGGTGCATTGGATTTTGACATGGTTGAATCCTACAGCTTTGACGATCGAGGCAGATGAGTTTAGGATAAAAATCAAAACATGGGAATATGATGACATTGCTGTCACTGAGACATGGTTGAGAGAGAGGCAGGATTGTAGGCTCAATACTCCAGGAATACAGGGTCTTCTTGTGAGACAGTGAAGGAGGTAGACGTATCACAACTATGTTCAGAGAATTCATTACAGCTTAGGAAACTCTTTAATTACTTTGGAGTTTCAAGAAATTTGCAGAGCGAGGAGAAGACTTCTGTTCAAACTAGAAGAACAAATAAGGAGGCAAATTTCGAGGAAGTGTAGAAGTAATAGCGGGGGATTTCAACTTCCTCAACATCAACTGTAGTCATTGTACTGTGAAAGATTTAGCAGAACTTTTAAAATAGATCCAGTATAGCTTTTGAAGCCAGGATACAGAAGCACCAACAGGGAATGGGGGAGGTCCTGCAGTTAACTTCAGGTAACCAAAGTGGACAAGTGGGTGCAGTATGAGTGGGGGTGCATTTTGTAGACAGTTATCAGAATTCTTTTGAAAAAATTCAGAATTGTTATGGAAAAGGACAAGGATGGGCCTGAAATCAAAGTTCTAAACTTGTTGATTTTAATAAGACCTGATAATGATTTGGCCAGTGCACAAGCAGCAGATACTTTCAGATAAATGTGCAGCAGAGAATGTAAATCTGGAGATATGTAGAGCTATAATGGGAACATGAACTGATAAGGCCAAGTAAGATAAAGGGAAGTACTCAGTTGTTTTCCAGGTTTATTAATGGTTAAAGAATTATTGGAGAATGAGTAAGGCACATTAAGGGCCACAGCGGTAATTTGTATGTGGAAGCAAAGGATGTAGACCTGGTTCTAAATGAATACTATGTGTCAGTGTTCACAAGTGAGAGAGGTTAATCAGGGAGAATTGCTGTGATAGAATTTAAAGAAATTTGCACAAAGAGAAGATTTTGAGATTTCCAGTGTCATGTGAAATTTATCCTGCGTTGTTGGGATGATAAGTTATTAGGAAGAAATAGAAGGGATGCTTGTAAGAATTTTCAGTTCACCTTGACCAGTGGAAAGGTACTTGAGGACTGAAGAATAGTCAGGAACTTTTACATGAGAAGGAAGCAAGGGATAAACGAAGAAACTGCAAGCCAGTCAGTCTCATTTTGGTGGTGCGGATACTATTGGAAGTAATTGCGAGGGATGGATTTAATTTGTATTTGGAGAGGCAGTGATTCAACAAGAATTGAAAAGTATGGAGTTGGAAAAGCACAGCAGGTCACACAGCATCCGCAGAGCTGGAGAGTTGATGATTCAGGTATAAGCCCTTCATTAGGAGTATGGAGTGAAGGGCAGCTGAGAAATGAATAGAAGCGTGGGGATCGGGAGGAGGTAGCTGAAGGTGATAGAACATAGAACATAGAAGGATACAGCGCAGTACAGGCCCTTCGGCCCTCGATGTTGCGCCGACCGAATCCTACCTAACCTATACTAGCCCAATAACTTCCAAATGCCTATCCAATGCCCGCTTAAATGACCATAAAGAAGGAGAGTTCACCACTGATACGGGCAGGGCATTCCATGAACTCACAACCCGCTGTGTGAAGAATCTACCCCTAACATCTGTCCTATACCTACCACCCCTTAATTTAAAGCTATGTCCCCTAGTAACACCTGACTCCATTAGCGGTAAAAGGTTCTTAGTATCTACCCTATCTAAACCCCTAATCATCTTATACACTTCTATCAGATCTCCCCTAAACCTTCTCTTCTCCAATGAGAACAGCCCCAAGTGCCTCAGCCTTTCCTCATAAGATTTTCCTACCATTCCAGGCAACATCCTGGTAAACCTCCTCTGCACTCGTTCTAAAGCTTCCACATCCTTCCTATAGTATGGCGACCAAAACTGCACACAATACTCCAGATGAGGCCGCACCAGAGTCTTATACAACTGCAACATGACCTCAGGACTCCGGAACTCAATTCCTCTGCCAATAAAGCCCAGTACACCATATGCCTTCCTCACAGCACTATTTACCTGGGTGGCAACTTTCAGAGATCTGTGTACATGGACACCAAGATCCCTCTGCTCATCCACACTACCAAGTAGCCTACCATTAGCCCAGTAATCCATCATCTTGTTATTCCTACCAAATTGAACGACTTCGCACTTAGCTACATTGAATTCCATTTGCCACATTTCCGCCCAGCTCTGCAACTTATCTATATCCCGCTGTAACCTACCACTTCCTTCCTCACTATCCACAACTCCACCGACTTTTGTGTCATCCGCAAACTTGCTTACCCAGCTTTCAAGTCCTTCCTCTAGATCATTTATAAAGATAACAAAAAGCAATGGTCCCAAAACAGATCCTTGTGGTACACCGCTAGTAACTGCGCTCCAAGATGAACATAATCCATCAACTACTACCCTCTGTCTCCTTCCAGCCAGCCAATTCCTAATCCAAACCTCTAATGTATCCTCAATGCCATACCTCCGAAGTTTTAGCATTAGCCTACCATGGGGAACCTTATCGAACGCCTTACTAAAGTCCATATACACAACATCTACTGCTTTACCCTCATCCACTTCCTTGGTCACCTTCTCAAAGAACTCAATAAGGTTTGTGAGGCACGACCTGCCCTTCACAAAAGGTTCATAGGGACCTTCCAGAGCTTCTGGCGTTGTCAGCTGAATGCATGGCCAGCAATAGTGGACCGATATAAAATCAGGGCTGTCTGGGGCTGGTATTAGAGAGGGGGGGGGAATATCTTAGAACATTGTGTGTTGGGGGAGGAGGGAGGTAATTAGCAACTCATCTTGGGTTGAAATATGATGTTCTGGTTGTGAAGCACCTCAAATAGTGACCAAGAAAGAGGGATGGAGTGGGGGATGAGGGAGTAGAGTTTCTGGCTGGGACTGAAGACAATGGCACCAGTTGTTTTGTTTGAAGGAAATGTTTGTTTATCCAGTTCTGATGTCAGACAGGTGGGCAAGGTGTTTGAGGTGGGGTGGGGGTGGGGGTGAATCCTGGAGGTGATTGTGTCCACATCCACTTGCTGCTCCAGTCCTAGCAGGATGTGAAGGGTGAGGGTCTGGGATATTCTGTCAAAGCTCTGGTCATTTTCTGGAGAGTAAACTCCTACTCCATACTTCTACCACCATCTCCCTCTCTTGTTCTTTTCTCCCAGAGAAGCTAGAATCTTGTTTACGTCCAGGCTGGGGGGCATGTTCCCCTCCCTGAAGGATGTTACTGAACCGGTTAGATTTTTACAACAGTCTGGCCTATTTCTCCTCCTACTGGTCCCACAAATTACCAGATACATTCAGCACAATTTCATAATTTTGCTTTGTGCTTTTGTGGATTATTTCTCTCATTCCTGTTTTTATCTTTAAAATTACTTTCACAGTTGTATAAAAAAGGGAGGATATCTTGTTGGGGAAACGGAAACCAAGCATTACATCAGGTTTTGACGGATTCACTCTATTTATCATAAGCAGAATGACTTTGGATTTTGAACATGGAAAGAGAAGGCACAAAGCCGAGAGAAGTTGTACTCGTGTTCTGTGCACAATGCTTCAGCCATCTTTTGATCTGTCTGAACATAAATGCAGTCTTAATGAAGGGTAGCTATGAAAATCTGGCGATTTTTGGGAATATTCCAGCTAGGGTAAAAATTCATTGTTGCATTCACATTGAGCAGAAGACTTTCATCTGCTCTGAATGCAGGAAAAGATTCACTATCTTGGAGTGGCTCAGTGGTTAGCACTGTTGCCTCACAGGGCCAGGGACCCGGGTTCAATTCCAGCCTTGGGCAACTGTCTGTGTGGAGTTTGCACTTTCTACCTGTGGGTTTCCTCCCACAGTCCAAAGAGGTGTGGGTTAGGTGAATTGGTCATGCTAAATTGCCCATAGTGATAGGTGCATTAGTGGGTTTTGGAGGGTCAGTGTAGACTTGTTAGGCCGAAGTGCACTGTAAGGAATCTAATCCATCTCCTCCAATCTGCAGACCCTCCCACTGCATTCAGACTGGGGAGAGGCCATTCACCTGCTCCATGTGTGGGAAGGAATTCAATCATACATCCGAACTATTGTCACAGCAATGAGGTCATGGAGACAGGCCATTCAGTTGGTCTGAGTATGGGAGGAATTCAATCAGAAATATGCTACTCAGCACATGACTACTGGAGAGAGACCATTGATCTGCTCCCATTGTGGAAAATGATTCATCTGTTCATCTGCTTCCTAACATACAAATGAGGTCACACTGGGGAGAGACCATTCACCTGCTCCAAATTTGGGAAGGAACTCCTGGAGTCGTTCCACCTGCTAAGATACCAGCAAGTTCACCAGTGTCTGCAAGTTATGGGAATGTTGCTGTTCATTATATCCAGGAATCAATGTGTTCATTGGGGTCTGTTACTACTGATGTTGATAAATGCCCTCTTACAGGTGCTAATCTTCTGTATAAAATACAAATACAGCAGCTTTGTGTTAATTATTTGTGTGCTGAATCATGTTAATAACTTTAACAAAACTGAGTTCCTTTCTAAAAGCCTGTTCCTACTCTCCCCTCCTCCCCCATCTATCCTGTCTCCTCCCCATCTACCCTGTTTCCTCCATTCTCACCTCAAACAGCAAGTGTGAAGAGCTTATGGAGTTTATATGTCGCTGAGATTGAGAAAATATTTCTTTCTACTAGCCCAACAGGGAGGGGCTCTTATGGCACAGTGGTAATGTCCTTACTCGGGATCAGGAGACCCCTGGATTAAGGCCCACGTTTTTCGGAGGTGGTTAGCAACAACTCTGGACAGGCTGAAAATATAAGTAGAAACAGAAAATACAAGTAGCCACTAGACCGAAACACCTTCCAGCTGTCCCTGCCCGAGCTTCCAAACAGAATCTTCCTATAGTTTCTCTCCTGTTAGACTCTCCCATTGCTTAGTTTGTCCAGGAAACCCTCCAGCTGCTCCATTGCTCCTGTCCCTCACTGACTTGTCCATTTCCCCCGGGTTCCCACATTAATTCATTGTTTCCAATCCCATTGTCCAATTCCTCCAGCTCCACCACCTTCAGTCTATTGGTCAGCGGCTGCCGTCAGTCACCAGGGTCCCATTGTGATTTGAAGCATGCGATGTACAAGTGAATACCAGTGCGCAAGCTTTTTGTTAACCAATGGCTGGAGGAATGCGCAATAGGGGTCGGACAGGTGTGGGATGGAGGCTGTGGGTGTGAGATGAGTTTTTTCTGTCATTGGCCTTCCTCCGGGAACAGGACCTGGGAAATGGCCTCTAGCCGGGGGAATGAACGAAAGGATGATTCACATCAGAGGATGGCATTGGGGAAAATAAATAAGAGGTTTCGGTATAGAGGAAAATCAATGAGTTCTGACCAAGAAGCAAATCCTGGGGTGGCGGGAGATTGTGGAATTCACCAATACCCGCTGAAGATGTCAAACTAGGAGTAAAATTGATTGATTTGATTCTCAATCTGCAGACACGAGCTGAATAACTGAAACCAGAGAGAGGAGAGAGAGGGAGAAGCATACCAGTAGCAAAGGAAGGAAGTGGGGAGATTGGTTTGAATTTCAGCTCAGGAAAAAAAAAGACAGTGGGTGTCATACTGGGATTTACAAACTTCAGGGAACAGGATGGAAAAAAAGATGTTCAATTCAAATCTATAACTGTCTGCCCTGAATTTCTGTCAATTTTTGTTTTCTCTGCTGTCAGGTACTGAATGGGTGCCCAGAAACAGAGTGCAGTTTCCGTACTGGCAGTTTGACGGGAACGTAATTTTCTGCATACACTGACAAGAGAAGGGCAGGGCCCAGTACTTAGCTCCTTACCTTACTCTTATAGATCTCAATAAGGCAATCAATGTCATCAGCAGGCCAGAACGCAATAAGACTTAGGAGGAAACTGGCTGTCCATCTCAGCTCCTTAGTCTGATCCTTGCTGCTTCTATGATTGGTAGAGGCAGAAACCATCGTAACATTAGATGCACACTTGCAATACCAAGACACACACGGCTATGGATCAAATGCTGGAAATGGAATTGGAATAGTAAGGTGGTTTTGATTGGTGCAGTCTTTTTCTTTGCTGTGACTCGATGAACCACTCCTTTCATAACCATAATGCTGCCTGAATGAGATCACCAAGTGGCTGCGTAATGATGAGAAATGGATCTTTGGGGGATGCCAAGTCCAAGCAACATGGAGACAAAAGGAAGGTTGGACATGAAGGAAGTCACTTGCAAGGACAACGAGTTCAAGGGTTTTTTTTTCCTTCTGATAGGCAATGATGATGGAATTAAAGGTGAGAAGGACAGAATCAGAAGAGAGAGTGAATGTTAACAATATCAGCGAACATGGGGAAGCTGTGGGTAATAGTTTAATGAGAATAGAGTCAAAGCAGCAGGAGGTGCGACTCATGCACAAGATGAGATCTGATAGGATGTGACAATAATAGGAGAGAAAGCTGGAGCAGCTTTCACAGAAAGAGGAATTCAGAATGGATTTGACTGATGGCCTAGTGGTGGGGGAAGAAAGAAGCACAGGCAGCTGATCAATTGTTCCAATTTCAGTAACAATTCAACAAAGAGAGAAGAGAGAGGGAGATCCCTTCAAAGTGAACTGGCAAGGGTGTTAAAAAATGAGGCAGACTTATGCTGAACTGCTTTATTTGACTATTTTGCCAAATATTAACATCTGTGGGTGAGCTAAACATCAGCATTCAGCATAGCTCCATTCCAGTTGTGGTTAACAGCAAAGTTGAGCCCCTGCTCTAGTCACTTGTGAAGTCGCTGGTGGCGAAGCAGGTGAGCTGACTGAGTAAACCTCTTTTCACACACTGAGCAAGTAAATGGCCTCTCCCCAGTGTGAACCCGCTGGTGTATCAGCAGGTTGGAGTTTGTCGTGAATCCCTTCCCACACTCAGAGCATGTGAAAGGCCTCTCTCCAGTGTGAATGCGCTTGTGTACAGTGAGGTCAGATGATCGCCTGAATGCAGATCCACATTGAGAGCACTTGAATGGTTTCTCATCAGTGTGAATACGTTGATGACGCATCAGATCTGCAGAACTTTTAAAGCATTTCCCACAAACTGGACACTTAAAAGGTCTCTCATCAGTATGAACATGTTGATGGGACAAAAGACTCTTGGAACTTTTATAGCACTGTCCACAATCTGGGCATTTGAAAGGTCGCTCCTCACTGTGTACGTACTGGTGTGCCATGAGATGAGATGACTGAGTGAATCCCTTGCCACACAGTAAGCAGGTAAATGGCCTCTCCCTAGTGTGAACTCGCTGGTGCGTCATGAGGTAAAATGACCGAGAGAATCCCTTCCCACATTCAGTACAAGTGAATGGCCTCTCTCCAGTGTGAATTCGCTGGTGTATATGAAGATCAGATGACCATCTGAACCCAGTCCCACAGTGACAGCACCTGAAAGGTCTCTCCTCAGAGTGAACACGCTGATGGGACATCAATTCAGTGGAACTTACGTGGCCTTTCCCACAGTCCGGGCACTTAAAAGGCCTTTCTTCAGAGTGAACCCGATGGTGCTTCAGCAGGTTGGATGTCCGAGTAAATCCCTTCCCACACTCTGCACAGGTGAAAGGCCTTTCCCCGGTGTGAACTCTTTGGTGTGCGCAGAGATCATATGATCTACTGAACCCTGTCCCACACTGAGAGCACTTGAACTGTCTCTCCTCAGTATGAACACTTTGGTGACGTATCAGTTCCCCGGTCGTTTTAAAACCCTTCCCACAAACTGAGCATTTAAAAGGTCTCTCATCTGTGTGAACACGTAGATGGGACATCAGTTCGCTGGAACGTTTGTAGCAGTTCTCACAATCTTGACATTTGAAAGGGTCAGCGTGAGCTCGCTGGTGCCTCAGCAGCATTGGTGATTCAGTGAATCCCTTCTGACATATGGAGCAGATAAATGGCCATTTCTCAGTGTCAGTATGATGGTGAATTTTGTGAAATTCCAGATCAGAAATGTAACTAACTGTCTGCTCGAAGTGTCCAGTTTTCCATAGTTTCTCCCCAACATGACTGCAAAAAGCCAGATAACTGTCTGAACCCTTGCTCATACGCAGAACACATATTCGGTTTCTCTTTTCTGTGAACAGTGCTTTTTCCTTCCATGCTCAAAATCTGAGGATGTTTTGATAAAATGAGAGATCCTGGTGTGATCCTGTTCTGAAGAAGAGTCATAATGAACTTGAAATTTTAACACTGTTTTGCTCTTTATTCAGATGTAACCAAACCTGCTCAGTTTCTCCAGCATTTTAAATTTTAAGTCAGTTTTCAGTAATATTTTGCTTTTATCCAAAAGGAAGTTTTGCATGGATTCCCATCTTTGAATCTTCCTTTTCCATGAAATTGATTTAAAATAAAAGAAAAAGAGATTAGGAGAAAAGCCACAAAAAAAAAGCCAAATTGTGTGAAAGCATGACTCTGAAAATGCATCCATTGTTTTCTTAGGTCAAAACTTAACTAATCTCAGGCACTTCTAGCCAGTCTTACACATCCCAGTTCCTATAAACCTTGAGGCTTTCTAATATTCACCTGTCTGTGCATTCACACCAAATCTTAACCAGCCACCACACCTGATTGTAAGGATGTCAGCCAGTGGAACCTCACAGAGTATGAGTTCCCTGATTGGAGCTGTTAATCTGGTGTAGTCAGGGAATCCTGGTTGGCATAAAAAGATTAAGCATTAGAGATACTGACACTCTGGTGTGTGACTCTGTGTGAGGCAGTACTATAGTCAAGGACTGTTCATTTGTAAATGAAAATTACTTGGTGATTGGATACCAGCCTCTGTAGAGGCCATGCCTATTTAAATTATTATTTCCAGACATTTCCCCATCACTGAAGTAAAACTGTCTGGCCTGTTGTTACCGGGCTTCTCTTCACAAGCTTTTTTGAACAAGGTGAAATGTTTGCATTCTTCAGCTTCTGGCACCACCGTTAGAGCTAAAGAACCTGAAACTATTACAGAAATGCTACTACAATTCTACTCTCACTTCCCTCGCTATTCTTTGGCTTATCTCATCCACACTTTGTGCCTTATTCATATTGAGTTCAGATAGCCTATGTAACACCACATTCTTATCAATTTTAAAATATTCAAGTGACTCAAATATCTAGTCTTTTACTGTGACCTGAGCAGAATCTTCGTCTTTGAGAATGACTTATTTAATACATTGGCTATGACTGTCTGCTTGCAATTTTGGTCCTGATGAGTCCTATGCAATATTTAACCTCCTTTACAATTTCAAAGCCTAAACAAGAGTTTTAAGATTTCCCACCCTGTTGACAGCTGTTGAATTTCAAAATCACTTATTTTATTTGCTGTTTCATCTTCCCTCTGAACTTTCTGTATTCAGCCTAGTTCTAAATTTTCTCTTTCTATTTAACATGTAATATGCACAATTTTTCTCTTTTACCTTAATTCTCTGAGATATAGAAGCAGGACATTCAGCTTTTCAAGTCTGCTCTATCATTCAATGGGATCATAGCTGATCTGATCATTCTCAGCCCCACTTGTGTCCCTTTTCCCAATAACCTTAACTTCCCTCCTGAATAAAGATCTGTTCAACTGGTCACTGTGCCCAAATGTTCTACACTCACACTTGACCCAGTTCGTTGCCAAGAAGGTCTAGGAGTGCTAAGACTAAAAGAAAACTTTGCTGTGGAAAACTTTCCTGAACACACTCTTACCTGCACTGACCTTTACATAACCTCTATTCCAGCGGAAAAACAAAATATTCCAGGTGTTGAAAACCTCACACAGGGAACGCTGGAGAAACTCATCTGCGCAAATATTTGGAGTACACTTCCTCGACGATAGTTTGGATAGATCAGTTGTATAGATTGCCACTTTCGCGTCACTCTCATCATGACAGAATAAATAGAACTCACCAATGGCAACACTTTTACCTTTCCCCAGCACGTCCGCTGTCTAGGTCACAGGTACGCCGGCGCCGTTTCGCATTGTGTCTGGAACATGCGCAGTGACAGTGGTGATAATGGGTGGTGATGCTCTTCCTTTTCATCCGCTGTGAGGATGCGGGGCAACGGGGAGGGTTTACAAATACTTCCAACCTCGATTAAAAACCTCCAATTGCTCTATTTTTGTTCCTGGGGCCTTTGCCTGGCATCAGCTCTCTGTAACCGCCGACATCTTGGATCCACCTGGTTCAGGGCGCATGCGTGTGAACTTGATGATGCTGTGAGGCAGGTAGGGATCTGAAACGGGCGGTTGTGCCTTTGGATTATAGATTCCTCGACAGTGTGGAGACAGACCCTCCGAAGAGTAACCCACCCATTTCCCTCTTACTAATGAACCTAACACTATGGACAACTTAGCATGGCCAATTCACCTGATCTGCACATCTTTGAAATGTTGGAGGAAACCCACGCAGACATGGGGAGAATGTGCAAACTCCACACATAACAGTCGGCCGAGGTGAGAAGCGAATTCAGATTCCTGGCGTTGTGAGGCAGCAGTGGTTACCACTGAGCCGCCGTGCCGCCCGAAGGCTGTGTTAGTTAGAAAGTATCCCATTGCACATTCCTGCTTTTGGATTTTGTTGCTCATTGTGAGTTATTTTAATTTGTTTGGATTACATATTGGAAGAACTAAAGCCACCCCTTTAGGTAGCTATACCGAGGTTACAAACTCACACATTGAATGTAGATATAAAACACGTGGACTGTTTTCACCTCCCTGGTACTTTCTTCCAGTTAATATCAGTCTTCTGGTAGTCCCAACTGGATGACAGGTTCTCATCCCTGATAAACATGATGGAGCCAGTTTGTAATTTAATGACAAAAATCTGGAAGCTTTTATGGTCACTATTCCCTAGTGCCAGCCCCAAAAATTACCAGATCTATTCACTTTGATTCCATAAGCTGCCTTTATTTTTCTATTTCATTTCATATCCCTTTTTCTGTTAAAGATTAATTCCACAGGGTTTTGGAATTAAGGATGAACAGTCATGTAACATGTCAAATAACACACTAGCATCTGATAAACTTGTGGAATATAATGTAAGCTGAATATTATTGGATTTTAAATATGGATGGTGGATGCATCATTCACAGTGAAGAGAAAATGTGCTCAGATTGTGTGTGTGTGTGGATGAGACTTCAGTTGATCATGTGAAACCAAACCAATGCCACACAGACAAAAAAACAGTAGATATGTGGGGAATGTAGGAAGGGTTTAATTACCTGTCCAAGCTGCAAACACATTGGTGCAGTCACCATCAGGGAGAAACCATTCACCTGCTCCATGTCTGAGAAGGCATTCATGAAGTCCTCCCACCTGCTGGCTCATCAGCGGATTCACACTGGATAGGGGCTGCTCCCCTGATATGAGTGTGGCAAGGAATTCATTCAGTAATCCCATCTGCTGACACATAAGCAAGTCCAGACTCGGGAGAAACTATTCATCTGCTTCGAGTATGGGAAGGATTTCTCCCAGTCATCCAGCGGTTTAAACAGGTTTACACTAAGCTGAGACTTCACCTCAGGAAATAACATTACTAACCTAAAATACGCAGGAATATTCAGCAATGATTCACCTGAGGCCCATTGAAGTTGTTACCTAGTAGGGTGATGAAACATCTGGAATTGAACCTTCAAGCTCAGCAAGCAAACCTACATTCAAAACCTCAACCTGAGCTACAAATCTTCTCAAAACTCGCTAAGGCCCTTTAAGTGTGCAGACTGAGGGCAGTGCTATAAAACCTCAAGTAGACTGATGTACCATCGATGTGTTCACACTGGGGAGAGACTACTCAGGTGTTATCACTATGGGGCTGGGTTCAGGTAACTATCTAGCCTCACTGTACACCAGCGAACACACACTGGGGACAGCTGTTCACCTGTTCTGAGTGTGGGAAGTCATCCAGTTTGGTGAAACACCAGCAAGTTTACAAGTAACCTCAGCAAATGGATGTTTTTGTTTGTTAATGGGATCATGGCACCACTAGCTCAGTCAGAATTTATCATCTATTCTAACTGCCCACCGGATGGTTTGGAATCAACCACATTATTATGGGTCTGGATTTACATGTAGGCCAAACTAGGTCGGAATAAACAAAGGTTCCCAGACAAAATGGCACAAAGGGTTGCTTTCTGGTCTTTTGTCCTGTTTCTGAAATGATCATGTATAAATTTTTACAGCTGATTTAAATGTGAAAGACCAACATGAGTTTTATTCTAACAGTGTGGTCATTACGGGGAACTGGAAATACTATAACTCTAGTACGTCAGATGGATCAGTTTTTGTTCAATGTGTGCAGGAGGGTTTCCTGACACGGTATGTCAAAGAGCTGACAAGAGGGAGACCAGACTGGATCTAGTGCTTGGTAATGAAGCAGGCCAGGTGTTTGATTTAGTGGGAGGTGAGCACTTTGGAGAGAGTGACTATAATTCAGTTACGTTTGGTTTAGTGATGGAAAGGGATAGGTACATGCCATAAACCAAGAGTTATTAATGGGGGAGTGGCAATCATAATGTGATTAGGCAAGACTTAGGATGCATAGAATGGGGTAGAGAAATGCACGGATGGGGACAAGCAAAATGTGGAGAGGTTTAAGGAACAGATATTGCCTGTCCTTGATGGGTATATCCCTGTCAGGCAGGGAGGAATTGATGAGGTAAGGGAACCGTGGTTTATTACAGAAATGCGCATGTCTTGTTAAGCAGAAGAAGAAGGCTTATGTAACGATGAGACAAGATTATTCAGATAAGGTGATGGAGAGTTACAGATTAGTGAGGAAGGATTTAAAGAGAGAGTTAAGAAGAGCAAAGAGAGGACATGAGCAGTCTTTAGCAGGTAGAATAAAGGAGAACCCTAAAGCGTTCTATAGATATGTGAGGAATAAAAGGATGACTAGGGTAGGAACAGGGCCAGCCAAAGACAGAAGTAGGAAGTTGAGTGTGAACACAGTGGAGATTTGAAGAGATGCTAAACCAATATTTCTCATTGGTTTTCAGTCAGGAAAAGGAGAATATTGTCGAGGATAAGAATGAGATACAAGATATTAGACTGGAAAGGATCAGGTTAGTAGGGAAGAGGTGTTATCAATTCTAGAAGGAGTGAAAGTGGACAAATCCCCTGGACTAAATGGGATTTATCCAAGGGTTCTCTGGGAAGTTAGGGAGGAGGTTTTTTTTTAGATTAGATTACTTACAGTGTGGAAACAGGCCCTTCGGCCCAACAAGTCCACACTGACCCACCGAAGCGCAACCCACCCAGACCCATTCCCCTACATTTACCCCTTTACCTAACACTATGGGCAATTTAGCATGGCCAATTCACCTAGCCTGCACATCTTTGGACTGTGGGAGGAAACCGGAGCACCCGGAGGAAACCCACGCAGACACGAGGAGAATGTGCAAACTCCACACAATCTTGAACCCGAGTCTCAGGCGCTGTGAGACAGCAGTGCTAACCACTGTGCCACCGTGCCACCCAAAGGTATTGGAGCCTTTGGCTTTAGTCTACAGGTTTAGTACCAAAGGACTGGAGGATTACAAATGTCCCCTAGTTCAAGAAGGGCAGTAGAGATGATCCTGATAATTATGGACCAGTGAGCCTTGCATCTGTTGTAGCATAATTTTTGGAAAGGATTATGAGAGATCAGATTTACAATCACCTAGCAAGCAATAGTTTGATTGCAGACAGTCAATGTGGTTTCGTCAAGGTCAGGTCACAACCCTCATTGAGTTTTTTGAGAATGTGACCAAGCATGTGGATGAGGTTCGGGCAAATGATGTGGTGGACATGGACTTCAGTAAGACCTTTGGTAAGGTTCCGCATAGTAGGCATGGGAGAAAATGCAGAGGCATGGGATTGAGGGTGATTTAGCAGTTTGGATTAGAAACTGGCTTTCTATAAGAAGGCAGCAAGTGGTGGTTAATATTCAGGCTGGAGAGCGGTTATGAGTGATGTGCCACAAGGAATATGTTTTGGGATCACTGTTGTTTGTCATTTTTATAAATGACTTACTTGCAGCCATTGGTGGATGGGTTAGTAAGTTTGCAGAAGACACTAAAGTTGGTGGAGTACTGGACAGAGTGGAAACGTGCTGCAGGTTGCAGGGGGACTTGGATAAACTGTAGAATTGAGCTTAGAGGTGGCAAATGGAGTTCAATGCAGATAAATGTGAGGTGATTCACTTTGGGAAGAATAACGGGAAGGCTGAACACCTCATCTTCCGCCTCGGAACCCTTCAGCCTCAGGGCATTAATATGGACTTCACCAGTTTCCTCAATTCCAACCTTCCAGTTCAGCACCATCCTCATGACCTGTCCCATCTGTAAATCTTCCTTCCCTCCTATCTGCTCCACCCTCCTCTCTGACCTAGCACCTTTATCCCCACCTCTATCCACCTATTGCCCTCTCAGCTATCTTCTCTCCAGCTCCACCCTCCTCTCAGGAAGAAAGGTGTAGCAGCTACGCTTTGCTGGGCAGGAAGGAGACATTTCACATACTCACGGCCCGACGTTCGCACTCAGACAATAGGGAACTCTCATTAGCCGGAGGTCCAGTCTGCTTTTGGTCCTCCAGTCCTTCCCATTGGTCACATTGTGACGGAATGGGGTGAAACACAAACTCAAATGCCACGGCATGACCTTATCCAAATGATGTTTCAAAGCTTCTGCCAATAGACATTTGGTTGCTGTGACAACTGACCAATCAGATTGAGGACCAATCAGTTCCCGACCTAACCCAACCTAACACGTGCGTAGCGCTATTTCTCCGTTGTGAGGCATGACCAGCTGCTCACAAACCCATGCTGACTATCTTTAATTAAATTATGGTTTTCCAAGTAATAATAAATCCTGTCTCTCAGAATACTCTCCAATACTTTGCCCACAACTCACATAAGACTGACTGATCTGTAATTCCCAGGATTATCCCTATTTCCTTTCTTGAACAAGGGAATAACATTTGCCATCCTCCAATCATCTGGCACTACTCCAGTGGACAGTGAGGAAGCAAAGATCATTGTCAAAGGCATAGCAATCTCTTCCCTCACTTCCTGTAGTAACCTAGGGTATATCCCAGTCTTGCCCAGGGGATTTATCTATCCTTATGTTATTCAAAATTTTCAGTATCCTCCTTCCTAACATTAACCTGGTCTAGCATATCAGTCTGTTTCACACTATCCACAGAAATGTGAAGGTCCCTCTCAGGAATGATTACTGAAGCACTCATTAATCATCTCCCCAACTTCTTCTGTCTCCAGGTACAAGTTCCCTACACTATCTCTGATCAGGCCTATCCTCATTCTAGCCATCCTCTTGTTCTTCACATAAGTTAGAACACTTTAGGGCTTTCCTAAATGCTGCTTGCTAAAGCTTTTTTATGCTCTCTTCTAGCTCTCCTAAATCCATTCTTCTGTTCCTTCCTGGCAACCTTGTAACCCTTTAAAGCCCTGTTTGATTCTTGCCTCCTCAACCTTAAGTAAGCTTCCTTCTTCGTCTTGACTAGTTGTTCCACAACACTTGTCTCCGAAGGTTCTTCGAATTTACCATCCCTTCCTTGCCTCAGTGGGACAACCTGTCTAGCACTATCAATATGTGATTTCTTCCCCCTCCCTCAATTAAATACTTTCCCATACCATCTACTCCTATCCTTCTCCATAAGTATAGTAAAGGTCATAGAGTTGTGATCACTATCCCTCACCAAGAGATCGGACGCTTGGAGTGGTTCTCCGCCAAGCACCAAGTCCAATATGGCCTCACCTCTAGTTGGTCTATCTATATATTGCATCAAGAACCTTTCATGCACACACTTGACAAAAACTGCTCCATCCAAACTATTTGAACTAAGTAGGTTCCAATCAATATTAGGGAATTTAAAATCACCTATGACAACAACCCTGTCACTTCTGCACTTTTCCAAAATCTGCCTCCATGTTCTGTTGCTACTGGGGAGCCTGTAGAAAACTCCCAATAAAGTGACTGCTTCTTTCCAGTTTCTCACTTCCACTCAAACTGACTCTGTAGACAAACCCTCCTAAAATTCTGTTTAACTGGACCAATCAATCCCAAACATTTCCAATTTGGCAGGGATGATACAATTCTATTTAACTGGACAGGATTTTATGAACACCAGCAGAAACGGACTGTGATGAATATGGCTCAGTCATGGATACAACTAATAGCAATCATTACAGTTGCTCATCAACTCACTGTTGTCTCTGCAGTTTGGATGATTGAGTGAATCCAAACTCTCATACTCAGAACATACAAACTGTCTCCCCTCAGTGTGAATTCTGTGGTGTATACTAAGTTGAGATGATTGTTTGCTGCCAATCCCACAGTGAGAGCACTTGAAAAGTCTCTCCTCTGTGAACACGTTGATGGCATATCACTTCTCCTAAAAATCTTAAAGCAATTTAGTCTGGCCATTTAAAAGATCTTTCAGTCTTGTGGTCTTGCTGGTGTGTCAGCGGGGGTATGACTGAGTAAATTCTTTCTCATACTCCAAGCAGGTGTGAAATTGCTGGTGTTTCAGAAGATTGGCTGTCCAGGTGAATCCATTCTAGAGCATTTGAATGCCCTATCTCCAGTCTGATTGTGTTGGTGGAGAACAAGTTCAAATGATCTGCTGAAACCAGCCCCACAGCATTCTGAATGGCCTCTCATTGGTATGAATATGTTGATGGTGTATCATCTGATCTTTCTCTATGACTAACTTAGAAAATATGTTTATAAAATAAGTTTATCTGATGAAGACAAAACAATAATCTGATTTTTCACAGATGTTGCCAGACCTGCTAAGCTTTTCCAGTAACTTCTGTTTTCGTTTCCTATTTACAGCATCCTGTTATTTCAGTTATTATGTTCATAAAACTGTTCATCAAAAGAGAAGGACAGGAATTCAAAACTAAGAATTTAGTTTCCATTGAAACTCTAATGTTCTTCAATACCCCTCATATTCTCCACCTGACTATGCTGGAATCTGGACTGAAAGACAACAAACGGAGGTCACAGAGAGTCAGACAGAATCCATGAGAGAGCAAGCTAACTTTTCAAGTCTATATGAATCTTCACCAGATTAGTTCAACACCAACACCCTCCCTCTGCAAGCACAGAAGATGAAACATCTGCCCCTTCACTTCCTCCCTGCTCCCCATCCAATGGCCTAAACAGTCTTCCCAGATGAAACAGCATTTTACCTGTACCTCTTCCAATCTTGTGTATTGTATTCATACCTATGCGGCCTACACTATATTGCAGAAATCAAACACAGACCGAGTGTCCATTTTGCAGAACATCTCCAGTCTGGACACAGACATTACCCTGACCTTCCCGTAGCCAGTTATTTTAACACAGCTTCCTGCTTTCATGCCGAAAGCATGCTGAAGTGTTCCAGTGAATCACAGTACAAACTGGAGGAATGACATCTCATCTTCAAACTTTTGGACTCAACATTGAGTTCAACACCTTCAAATTGTGAACCATTTCTTTCCTTTTCGTTTGTTACACTCTGTCACCATGTTCTCTCTCCCCTCCCCCCCCATCCCAGTGGGACAAACTGTTCTTCCCAGTCTGACAATTGTTTTGCCATTCTCACCTTCTGATCACTTAATCTGAGCTATTAACATCTTTTCTCCACAAGTATCCTACATCCACTGGGCCCACACCTCTACTATAAACTCTTAGCTCATCCACAGTTTTGATTAAGAGTGACGGTGGTACAGTGGCATGACACGGTACGCCACGGTGGCTTAGTAGTTAACACTGTTGCTTCACAGCACCAGAGACATGGTTTCAATTTCCACCTCAGGCAACTGTCTGTGTGGAGTTTGCACATTCTCCCTGTGTCTGCGTGGGTTTCCTTCAGGTGCTTCAGTTTCCTCCCAAAGATGTGTAGGTCAGGTGAATTGGCCATGCTAAATTGCCTATAGTGTTAGGTGCATTAGGGGAGGGGACAGGACTGGATGTCCCATTTGGAGCGGATGGTCCCCCAATGAGTCAGAGTGACTGAGGGACAGGGCTGAATGAGGGAGCTGGAAACGATGATCCTCCAACGAGTCGGAGTGAATGAGTGATGCAGCTGGAACTGGATGGTCCTCCAACCAATAGAAACATAATCCCTCAGCCCTGACCCTCTAACAATGCCCACTCCCTCAGCGCTGACCCGCCGACAAGTGCCCACTCCCTCAGTGCTGACCCGCTGACAGTGCCCACTCCCTCAGCGCTGGCCCGCTGACAGTGCCCACTCCCTCAGCGCTGGCACGCTGACAATGCCCATTCCCTCAGCAATGACCCTCCGACAGTGCCCGCTCCCTCAGCGCTGGCACGCCGACAAATCCTGCTCCCTCAGCAATGACCCTCCGACAGTGCCCGCTCCCTCAGCACTGACCTTCCGACAGTGCCCGCTCCCTCAGCACTGTTACTGTGACAGTACCCCCTCTCTCAGCTAATCTTCCAACACTGTCCGCTCCCTCAACACTGATCCTCAAAGTGCCCGCTCCTGCAACCCTGATAGTACGCACTCCCTCAGTACTGACCCTCTGACAGTGCCCATGCACTCGGCATTCAGATTGCAGCCTGGTCCTGGTTCACTGTTATACTCGCACAGTTTTCAACAAGTTTTGAAGCAACCAAGGACATCATCGGTGAATTCCTGTGCTAACTGATAACAGTGTCCTGGGAATAAAGGAAACAGAGAGGTGAGCTGGAAAACTCCTTGTCCCTGTCACCTTTGACCAATTCCTGCCTAATTCTCAGCACAGCCCAAAACCCACAGATATGTTTTTGTCTCTCCTTAGCAACAGGCGCCAAACCCTCAACAACTCTGGTCTCATCCTCAGCAATAGGCCCAATATTATAGCTGTCTTCTATTTCATCCCTCGCTTCAGTCCAAAATCCTGAGCAATCCCCATCTCATCCTTGACAAAGGCCCCATACTATGGTCAGTTCCACTTGCATCCTTAGCCACAGGCGTCAGCTAACTTCTTTTCCATCCTTAACCTTCGGCCCCATACCCTATCCACCAACATCCTTAGCAAAAAGGTCCAATTCCATTGCCATCTCAACACTGGCTTGGGTCCCAAACCCTGTCCAACTCCTATCTTATCCTCAGTAATAGGACTCAAACTCCTGGCTAGGTCTCACCTCCTCGTTTGCAACAGCCCACGAGGGTCTGTAGCTTGTTGCAGGATATGTGACTAGCCATGTATGTAATATAGACCTATTACTAAAGCCCCACTTCTCCCAAGCACTGTGATTGGTGTAATTGAAGTACTCCACCCCCGGAGCCAGCAGGTAATAATAGTTGGCACAGCCACAGGGGAACACTACAGTGAGCTGGAAGCAGGAACAGACTCATGTCTTTTGGAGGTTGGTGTGGGTGGAGAAGAGGGGAACAGTCAGGGCTGGGATGGAAAGGTGTGTCGGGAAAGGTATGGGCTTCAACATTGAAATTATCAACAGAAGGATTAAAAGCTTGAGGAATAGGACTGACGCCTAGAAATGTGAACCTTAGCAACAGGCCAGAAAGCCTGAGGTCTTGGAATGGCAACGGTGTAGAGCTGGAGGAGATTACAGAGATAGGGAAGGGGTATGAGCTGGAGGAGGTACTGAGGGGTGTAGAGGCTGGAGATTACTGAGATAGAAATGGGCTGGAAGAGGTTACAGAGAGAGGGAGAGAGAGTGTGCACAAGCCCTTGGTGACCAAGGAGATAAGAGGGTCCTCCCTTTCCTCATGCAGACAGACGTCTGTAGTGCCACGTGAAAATTAAAGCCAGTGACCTCCATGAATTAGGAATGATCCTAGGAAGGAGGGAGGGTCTCTCTCTCTCTCTATCCAACTCCCTTTCCCTCACATGAACTGACAATCCTCAATGAACAGTTACGTCCTCGCCTCATCCAAGAGTCCTTCTTTGAGAGTAATGCACTATGAGATTCACGAAGGTGGACGGTATTCCACTCCTTCAGAGCATCCACAACAGACAGGGGCCAGTTATTAAAGCAGTCTGCAGGTGGAATCACACTCTGTACGGGGAACATAGAGGGTTGGAGAGATGGGGGAGTGGTGGGAGTGCTGAGTAGGAAGTTGCAGCTTGTCTCTGATTATATCGTATGTCCAGAGCCAGGAGCATGGGAACTGAAAGGTGCTGCTGCACCGCCCCAACAGGTTGAACAGTAACTGGAAACAGGCTCCAGGCACGGACAGAGTGGAAGGTCTTGGGGTCAGGAAACCACTGGATCCATCTGCGAATGTATTCTGATCATTTCCCCTTGTACCATACCCTCCCACTTTTCCAGAACTCATCACCTTGAAGCTGATCTTCCCGGAGCTGTTGGGGGAGTGGAGGTTGTCTGTGGGTTCATGCATCCACCTCCCCATTGCTGTCTACCCATTGGGGCCAGATTTCCAGAGCTGGTGATTCACGCCTCGTCTCTGCGTTGATCAGCCGCAGACTCGGGCGCTGCGGGATGGTCGCCCAGTGATCCTGGGTGGATGGTCCGAGAGCTTTACCCCAGGGACCCTGATAATGGGACAGGACGTACAGGGTCTCCTGGGTCAAAAGGTCCAACTCCCTCAGGTCCACACGTACCCACTTGTACATGCAGGGGTATAAATACACTCATCTCAGTCTGGGATAGGAGTCCTGAGAGCTTTAGTCTGTATGTAATGCCATGCTGTCCTTGTCCTGGGGAGTGTTTGATAGGGGACAGTGTAGAGAGAGCTTTACTCTGCATCTCAAGCCAAACTATCCATGTCCTGGGGAGTGTTTAATGGGGGAAAAGTGTTGACGAAGTTTTACTCTGTATATATTCCCTGTCCCTGTGAGTGTTTGATGGGGAATAATGCAAAGAAAGCTTTACTCTTGTAGCTAATCCCTGTGGAGGCTTACAGACTCTCAGATGTAGGTCATGGTGGACTGGAAATGCAAGGAAATAATGAGCCCATTGCCTAGCAACCACATAACCCACAGTAGATCTGTGGCCTACTTTTTCAATGCAGTGGTCAAGGCCAGAGATTGTTAGCTTGATGACATCCAGCCAGACTCCCTGATGATCTGCATTGGTGACCATAAGTCATAGGAGTGAAAGTAAGGCCATTCGGCCCATCAAGGCCACTCTGCCTTTTAAATGTTGGGCATTTCAGCTCCACTTACCCACACTCTCCCTGTAGCCCTTAATTCCTTGCGAGATCAAGAATTTATCAATCTCTGCCTTGAAGACATTTAACGTCCTGGCCTACACTGCGCTCCGTGGCAATGAATTCCACAGGCCCACCACTGTTCTCAAAAAAAGGGAAGAAATGTCTCCTCATTTCCGTTCTAAATTGACCCCCACTATTTCTAAAGCTGTGCCCATGTGTCCTAGTCTCCCTGCATAACAGAAACAACTTCCCAGCATCCAACCTTTCTAAGTGACAAATTGTCAGCTCATTGTCATTAGGTAGATCAGCAAGTAAAATTGGTCTCTCCTGTTGATCATGAATGAGCTGAAAGCCAATTTTCCCACAGCCCAATAGGGTAGGCCACACTATTGCTGAGATCAGGTGTTGGGGGAGCAGGAAGAGAAAAAGCATTTCACCAGCACAGAAACTGAATGCTACATGTTATAGGAGGAATTAATTTGACAGCTTTAAAGGTGGTTTATATATAGAATAAGATACTTGGGAGTGAGTTACAGACTGGAATCTAATCAAGCAGTTCGGAGTGGTTTATGTATAGAATAACAGATACCCAGGAGTGAGTTAGAATTAGAATCCCTACAGTCTGGAAATAGACCATTCGGCCCAACAAGTCCACACCAGCCCTCTGAAGAGTAGCTCACCTAGACCCATTCCCCTACCGTATATTTACCCAGACTAGTGCATCTAACCTGCAGACCCCTGAATACTGCATGGCCAATTCATCTAACCTGCACATCTTTGGATTGTGGGAGGAAACCAGAGCGCCTGGAGGAAACATGGGGAAAATGTGCAAAGTCCACACAGACAGTCGCCCAAGGCTGGAAATGAACCTGGGTCTCTGGTGCTGAGAGGCAGCAGTGTTAATCACCGAGCCACCGTGCTTCTTCAGTTACAGACTAGAATCTAATCAAGGAGTTTGGGATCGTTCATATTTCGAATAACAAATACCAGTGAATGAGTTACCAAGTAGAATCTAATGAGGGGTTCGGGAGGACTCATATATCAAATAAGAGGTACTTGGGAGTGAGTTACAGACTGGAACCTAATTGAGGGGATCGGAGTGATTTATATGTACAATAATAGATATCTGGGAGTAAGATACAGGCTGGAATCTAAGGAGTGTTCTGGGTGAGGTTTTTGATCCTCCACCTTTAACTTATGGGAGTCCAAAATTCGGGAACTTAAGGTAAGAGGAGAAAGATTTAGAAAAAGACCCGAGTGACAGCTTTTCCATGCAGAGAGTGGTGTGTGTGGAATGAACTGCCAGAGGAAGTGCTGCACGTGGATACAATTACAATGTTTAAAAAGCATCGGATGGGGATGTGAATAGGAAACATTGAGAGATTTGGCCGAAATGCTGACAAACAGGACTAGGTCAGATTGGGATATCTGGTCAGTGCAGATTAGTTGGTCCTAAGGGTCTGTGTCTGTGCTGTCTGACTGTATGAGTGAATCCTTTCCCACACTCAGAGCAGGTGAATGGCCTCTCCCCGGTGGGAACTCGCTGGTGCATTTGCAGATTCCCTTTGCTGTTAAAGCTTTTCTCACAGTTGGAACATTTAAAAGGTCTCTTACCTGAGTGAATGAGTTGGAGTAAAGTGAGGTTGAAAAGTTGAGTGAATCCTTTTCCACACTCTGATCAAGTGAGCAGCTGCTCCCCAGTGTGATTACGTCAATGAATTTTCAACTGGAATGGGAATCTGAATTCCTTCCCACACTCCTCACATTTCACGGTTTCTCCATAGAGCCTGGTGTCTTGGTGTCTTTCCAGATGGGATGGTTTGTTGTGAGTCACACCCACATACAGAACACATGAACAGTGTCTTGTCACTGAATGGTGTAATGTATTTTCAGATGTATTTGTGGGCAGCACTGTGGCACAGTGGTTAGCATTGCTGCCTCACAGCGCCAGAGACCCGGGTCAGGCGACTGACTGTGTGGAGTTTGCACATTCTCCCCGTGTCTGCGTGGTTTCCTCCGGGTGCTCCGGTTTCCTCCCACAGTCCAAAGATGCGCAGGCCAGGTGAATTGGCCATGCTAAATTGCCCGTAGTGTTAGGTAAAGGGGTAAATGTAGGGGAATGGGTGGGTTGCGGGTCGGTGTGGATTTGTTGGACTGAAGGGCCTGTTTCCACACTGTAAGTAATCTAATCTAATCTAATCTAATTGTGAAAAGATTGTCTAACTGGTTAGAGCTCTTTCCACAGACAGTGTACTGGAACACTCACTGTAGCTGCATGTGTCTCAGAATTTGTTCAATCACATTTTAAATAAAACTTTCCGCAGACAGAACATTTCTCCCTTGACGGTCGAAAGCTGATGATTTTTAACCCCTGCGGGGGCCAGTCTGTCAGATTTTGACATGATGTTCAGTTGAAGTCTCCAGCCAATCCGCTGTGAAAGAAGATTGAAGTGTCAGGAGCAGCTCACGACAGAAAAAGACAATTTGAGAATCTAAGATGAGAAGCAATCAATCGAACAGAAGCCAAACTCCCCTGAGGTTCCCCAGAAAGCTCTGTCTCCAAGGTTACCCCTATACAGAGATGACCAGGGAAGGGAGACTGACAGGTAGTGATCACTTCAACATTTGGGGCTTGTGTTCTAAACTTTTTTTAATTTCAAAAATATTCATAAAATACTTTGATGGTCTGTACAGTTGGACATGCCATACATAAACATTCCATTTCTTTGCATACCGAAACAGAGTAATCATTCCTGTTTTTACAGGTCTGTTCGATTACATTTTTAGCTGAGGCATCAGCAGAGCCTAAATGACTGCGCCCTGTTCTTTAGGCAGGTAGACGTTACACGGTGGTCTTTCCCCACCGCGCCTAGGCGGCAGCTGCCCCAATCTTCAGCGCGTTCCTCAACACATAGTCCTGGACCTTGGAATATGCCAATCTGCAACACTCAGTCGGGGTCAACTCTTTCAGCTGAAAGATCAACAGGTTTCAGACCGTCCAGAGAGCGTCCTTCACCGAGTTGATGATCCTCCAGGCACAGTTGATGTTCGTCTCGGTGTGCATCCCAGGGAACAAGCCGTAGAGCACGGAGTCCTGCGTCGCGTCACGGCACTGCTCGGGTCGAACCGCGACAAACACCACTGCATTCCTCTCCAGACTTCTTCTGCGTAGGCACATTCCAGAAGGAGGTGTGTGACAGTCTTGCTTCCCCCCCCGCAGCCGCTTCTAGGACAGCGTGTGGTGCGGCGCAGCCGAGAGTCCGGCCATGCATAAAGGATCTCACAGGCAGAGCCCTTCTCACCACCAGCCAAGCCATGTCTTGGTGCTTGTTGGAAAGTTCTGGTGATGAAGCATTCTGCCAAATGGCTTTGACAGTCTGCTCAAGGAACCGCTTGATAGGATCCGCCCTCTCCTTTTCCTGAAGGGTCTCAAGAACAGTACGTGCTGGCCATTTCCTGATGGACTTGTGGTCAAAGATGTTTTTCTTCATAAACTTCTCCACGAAGGACAGGTGATACGGAACGGTCCAACTACTCAGAGCGTTTTGCGGCAGCGAGGCCAGGCCCATCTTTCGCAACACCAGGGACAGGTGGAACCTCAGTACGTAGTGACACTTGGTGTTTGCGTACTGGGGATCCATGCACAGCTTGATGCAGCCACACACAAAGGTGGCCATCAGGGGGATGAGGGTGGCATTGGGTGTATTTTATCCCTCGTTGCCCAGATCTTTGTACAGCAAGTCCCTTCAGACCCGGTCCATCTTTGACTACATATAAACTGGAAGATGGACCGGGTGACTGCAGTGGCACAGGTTCTGGGAATAGACCAGACCTGTGCCACGTATAATAGCAATGACAGTGCCTCACACCTGATGACCAGGTTTTTTCCCGATGGAGAGTGACCGTAGCTTCCATCTGCCCAGTTTCTGCCTCACTTTGCAGCACACAAACAAGGCAGGAGAGAGAGGGCAGCCCTGCCTGACTCTAGATCTGATTGGGAAGCTATCTGATTCCCACCCACCAGTTCGAACCTGCCTCTGGGGCCAAGGTAAACCAAGGCAAGAGCGAGGCTATGCTTTTCAGGAACTGGGCCGACCAATCCTCAATCCCCCTTCACCATCAGGACCGACCACCTGAAGGTGCTGGGTATTTGGTTCGGGGGGGGCTGGGGCGTGCACAAAGTCTTGGGAGGAGCGTATCAGTAAAGTGAGGCAGAAACTGGACAGATGGAAGCTACGATCCCTCTCCATCGTGGGAAAAAACCTGGTCATCAGGTGTGAGGTACCGTCATCGCTATTATACGTGGCACAGGTCTGGCCTATTCCCAGAACCTATGCCGCTGCCGTCACCCGGGCCATCTTCCAGTTTATAAGGAGGTCAAAGATGGACTGGGTCCGAAGGGACTCACTGTACAAAGATCTGGGCAACGGGGGAAAAAAATACACCCAATGCCACCCTCACCCCCCTGATGGCCACCTTTGTGTGTGGCTGCATCAAGCTGTGCATGGATCCCCGGTACACAAACACCAAATGTCACTACATACTGAAGTTCTATCTGTCCCCGATGTTGTGAAGGATGGGCCTGGCCTTGCTGCCGCGGAATGCTCCAAGTAGTTGGACCGTTCCATATCACCTGTCCTTCGTGGAGAAGTTTGTGAAGAAAAACACCTTTGACCACAAGTCCATCAGGAAATGGTCAGCACATAGTGTCCTCGAGACCCTTCAGGAAAAGGAGAGGGTGGATCCTATCGAGCGGTTCCCTGAGCAGATTGTGTTCTAAATTACAATTTGGTATTTGAACCAGGGCCGAGAGTGGGTCCAGGTGACAAGCTTCTGACTTCCCCAGTTTCCTTCCTCTACACTTTACAGCCTCCTGGACCCAGTATTGAGTTCAACAATTTCACAGCTTAAAGATATTCCTACATTTTGTTTTGCTTCTTTCATTCGACAGCTGCCCCAGCACATTCTTTGTTTATCTTCTAATGGCCTAATGTTTCTGTCGTTCAGTCGCTCCTGTTTTCTACCCGCTCACAGACCTTCCTTTTGTCATAGTCCCACCCACTTCTTGCTCAAGCTTGTTCAATGGAGATGCTGGTGTTGGTCTGGGGTGTACAAAGTTAAAAATCACACAACATCAGGTTACAGTCCAACAGGTTTAATTGGAAGCACTAGCTTTCAGAGCACTGCTCCTTCATAAGGTGGTTGTGGAGTACACAATTGTAAGATACAGAATTTATAGCAAAAGTTTACAGTGTGATGTAACTGAAATTATACGTCGAAAAATACCTTGAGTGTTTGCTCAGTCTCTCATCTGTTCAAATGACCATGTTAGTTTCACTTCTTTCATATGTAAATCACAAAACTTCTTTCAAAGTTTCATTCTCCGGTTAACTTTAAGAATTGGTGTCAGCCCAGATAATATATTGAAGGTGTTAACCCCCTGTGTGCTGTTGTCTGTGCCATAATGTTTAGACAGTTTTTAGATTAGAATCAGAGTAACTGAGTATTACATGGATTCATGCAGTTTTTGAGCAAAGTATGATGCAAGTACAAATTCACCTCATAAATGTATACGTGTGTTCCAGTATTTTTCAAACATTGATGTTTGAAATATTTTACCAGAAACAGAACATTTCTCCTTTCATGTTCAAAAATGGCTTTTTAAATGTTCCATCTGTTAGAAAGGCTTTCAATGTAAACAGGATTTGGTGACACATAAGTCATTAACGAGAGGACAGGATAGAAATCAGATTATTGAAAATTTCAGTTTCTATGGCAATCATGTCCACTCATGTCCCAAAGCTGTAAATCCCAGTTCCAAATCCTCTGGCGTGTGGGGAATCTAGAATTACACGGCATAGATTTAGGGTGAACGGGGAAAGATTTAAAAGCAACCTAAGGGGCAACTTTTTCACACAGAGGGTAGTACATGTATGAAATAAGCTGCCAGAGGAAGTGGAACAATTACAGCATCTAAAAGGCAACTGGATGGGTATATGTATAGGAAGGGTATAGGTGGACATGGGCCATGTACTGGCAAAGGGGACCAGATTAATCTAGTATATCTGGTCAGCATGGACGACTTGGACCAAAGTGTCTGTTTCCATGCTGTACTTCTCTATGACTCTCACTCCACCCTCATCGGCAATACAAACCCATCCCCACCATTACTTCCCTCCACAACCAGTTTGCTCCCTCAGCCTCCTGCAGCTGGTTTCAGTTCATTCGTTCATCTGCAGGTGGGTTGTAGTAGTGATGTGGAGGTGCCGGGATTGGACTGGGGTGGACAAGGTCAAAAGTCTCATGACACCAGGTTATAGTCCAACAGTTTATTTTAAATCACAAGCGTTCAAAGTGACACTCTGCATGAAGAAGCAGCAGTGCTCTGAAATCTTGGGATTCCAAATAAACCTGTTAGGACTATAATGTGGTGTCGTGTGACTTCTGGCTGCTTTCATAGGAGAGACAGACTGACTGGGGGCAGACAGCTGGAACAGCAGCAGATAACAAGTGCTTCAAGTGACCATTTCTTCAATACTATGATGGCTCCTAACTGAACCACCCTTTCAAGACAGCAAGGTCCAAACTCCCACCAACTTCCGGGTAAAATAAATCAGACGTAAAGCTCCTCTTAACTTTCTGACTTCAACCTTAAAGCTAAGGTTATTGATCTAATTACTCAGAACAAATGTTTCTTATTTTCTATCCTCTCTTGTGCATCTCCTAACAGTGAACAACTCAATCTTTTCAGTTCAAAGTGTGGAACTAGTTTAGCTTGGGATTACGAGTAAAAAATGAGATCTGCAGATGCTGGAGATCACAGCTGCAAATGTGTTGCTGGTCAAAGCACAGCAGGTTAGGCAGCATCTCAGGAATAGAGAATTCGACGTTTCGAGCATAAGCCCTTCATTCCTGATGAAGGGCTTATGCTCGAAACGTCGAATTCTCTATTCCTGAGATGCTGCCTAACCTGCTGTGCTTTGACTAGCTTGGGATTACGGTCAGCAATGGACTGTTTAGAACAAAAGGGTCTGTTTCCATGCTGTATGAATCTATAAACCCAGCCTATCTAGTCTGCCTTCACAGCTGGAAGGCTCCATCTCAGTCAACATTCTAGTGTACCTGCTGTGTATTCTCTCTATTACCATCATATCCTTCCTGTTGCGCAGTGGCCAAAACAGCATACAGTACACAAGCATGTGGTCCAACATTTTATGCAACTCCCTCATAAACTCCTTGTGCTGTATTCAATGCCTGACTTAATAAAGACAACTATCCTCTCTGTCTTCCTAACCATCTTATCACCTGTATTCTTCAAAGATTTCTAATATGCACACTGATTTCCCTCCGATCCTTTGTACTTCTCAAAATACTACACTCTCTGTCTACTCCCTTTCCTTGTTTATTCTTGCAACATTTACCACCTCATATCTTTCAGGATTAAATTCCATTTGTCATTGCTGTGCTAATCTGACCAGCCTGTCTATATTATCCCAAAATAGCTGTAGACTACATCATGTGCATTAGCTTTATTTACACATTTTGCCAAGTCCTCAGAAAACTCCATCAGTTAGAACTGATCTCCCTTGACAAAGCTATGCTGACTTTCCCCAATTCGTTGTGATCTCAACAAATGGTAGTTATTTCTGTCCTTTAGAATGTTTTCCACAGATGTCAAACTCCTGGCCTACAGTTCCCTGGTCTATCCCGACCACTCTTCTTTACTTATAGAATATTAGCTGTTTTCCAGTCCTCAAGCAATCCGTAAGTTGATGTCAGGGCCCTTGAAATTTCCTCCTGAGCCTCCCACAGCTCATTTGATATACATATCATTTAAGCCTGATCAAGAATTCAATTTCAAGTCTGCTAAAACCCTGAAGACCTCCTTCCGCTTCTATTGTAATTTGTTCAAATAGATCTCAGTCCTGCTTCCACACAGTCTGCCACTTTGATCCTCAATGGGTGCTGCTCTTTCCCTGGTTGTTCTCTTGCCCCTAATATTCCAATGAAATGCATTTGCAGTTTCTTTGAATTCCTGAACTTTTCCACTACTAACTAACATTGACAAATTGTGAAAGGCTTTGGAGGTGGGAATTCTTAACTAAATCCAAGAGAACTTCTCAGTATTGCAAATGCTCCACAGTGAGTCCACCCACAGCTCCAGCTTTACAAAGCGGTTAGCCAGTAGCTGCAGGTGGACACACTTCTTGTATACATTGCCATCAGCGACACTAAAATCATCCCATATATGTACGTTGTACAAGAGCAACATACCAGGGGTCTGAGGTCTCCTGTCATGACTTCTCTCAAAATTAAGCTTGTTACTCCTTTTACAAAGAATCCAATAGAACTGGGATCTTCCTTTGTTTCAACCATTTCTGTTATACTTGTACTTTAGCTGATATATTATTTTTAAAATCTGTAAGAAAACACTGCAAGTATCACTTACTAATTGGTTGGTTTGATTGGGCCCATGTCACTTTCTGAACTGACTGATTAAGACTAAGCATGGCATTCAGTCTTTCGGCTTCGCCTTTTCCCTGTCTTACCTCACTCTGTTTTCACCCAACTCCAAAGCACTCTCATTGAGCCAAACAGCTCTCAGTATAACTTTGTCATTTTAATTGTCTGCTCACACACACACACACACTGCCCTCAGCCTCCTCTACTGTTCCAATACAACTCAACAGGAGCTTAGGAAACAGCATCTCATCTTTCAATTCAGACTTTTATAACACTTCAGATTGAGGATCTGGATCTTTCCATTTGAAAGGGTGTTGAGACAGGAGACCACAAGGAATTTTAAAATCAAGTTTGCAGTATTCTAGAAAACGGAATTTATTGGTTAAAATTATGAACTGGATGACTGGAAGGAAATATGACAGTTCTTTCAAAGAGGCGAGGTGTATTTTGGATAAATCTGTGGTAATTTAACCAGGAATTTGAACAACTTGCTGCTTTTTGATTTACAAACATATCAGAAATATTTTCCCCACAGACAAACCTTTCTCCTTCCACAATTAAATGCCAGTGATGTTGAGATCCATGATCAGATCCGAAAGACTCTGCTGGACTGTCACAATTTGTTTTGCGATTCCCCTCTCAATTATTCTTAATTAATATCCTGTAAAATGAATTCACAAAATAAAAATCACGGTCGGCCCAGAATAGAAATCTAGAAATGACAAACATTTCTTTTGGTTTGAGTTTTATGTGTAAATACCACTCTTCAAATCACCTCGCCCCCAACTAGATCATGACGGCGGTAATCCAGGTATACCACGGCCTAAATTCCGCAGCCATTTCCACATTTACTAGAAACGCGAGACCTCAAGTTTCTCTTTAGAGTCTAACCAGCTGCATCGGATAATCGTAAAACCTCCCAGGCCAGACTGACTACAGTTTTCTCCCCTTTATCCATTGTATCTCCCGCACTCATACTATGCCTCAGTCACTTGCGGTGTTCACGATCACGTGAGGTCCCGCTGGCTCCTCCCCTCATTCACTCCCATTGGTTGGATGAACAGCTTCTTCCCGCTTGTTCTGCCATCTACACCCACCCCCCCAAAAAAATACTTTTTCCTTTCTCTCCCTGGGGTGATGTTTCATCATTCACTGTGAATGTGGCAGTAACACAGAGCATAGGGGCTGGGAACTATCCAGCCCATTGGAGCTGTAATCTCTCCCTCTGGCGATGCTGCAAATCTGTTCCAACTTCCCTTCTATTTGACAATATCCCTCCAAATCCTTCCTTAAAGCGTTAAATTCCAAAATACTTTTCAGAATAGCTGCTGAGATTCTGAATCTGTGTCCAGCTGTCTCGAATGCTCAGAAGTTGATGGGTGAAATAATCGTCACATTTTCGCCTTGCATTATTTGCCAATTACCTAATATTGGTGACCAAAAATTGTGATAACTTCTCTTTCTCTTTGAAAATTAAGTATCCTAGAAATGAGTCTGCATCTCAACTAAATCACTGCTTAACTTTCTCAGCCCCAAGGAGAATTAAGCTTCTGCTGCATCTCCACAAAACAGAAATTCGTCTTAATTTTACTTTATTGATGGGGTGTGCACTTTATTGTACAGACCAATATGTATTGGCTTTCTTTATTTGACTTGTAGAAAATGGTAGTTGTGAACTGCTACAATTCATCTGCTGTATAGACATCACTGTGCTGTTGTAGGATAATCTGCAGTCTCACAACCTTCCCTCTGTGTTTAATCTCTTCCTGCCTCAGAACTTGCATTGTCTCAATCATCCCAGCATCACAATGCTCCCTATCCCTGTAATCACCTCCATCGTCACAACCCTCTTTATCTCTGTAATCTCCTCCAGTGTCAAAATTCCCACTATCTCTATCAGCTCCTCCAGCCTCACAAACTTCCCTATCTCTGTAACACTTTTCAGCTCACAATCCTTCTGATCTCTGTGAACTTATCCAACCTCACAATCCTCCTGTCTCCATAATGTCCTGCAGCCTCACAATCCTCCCATCTCCATACTGTCATCCAGTGTCATAACCTTCCAATTCTTTAATTTCTTCCAACCTCACAAATCTCTCAGATATGTGCTTTCCTTTAATAACAGCCATATGTGGATTTCTCCGCTTTATGATGGTTCATTCAGATTCTTGGTCCCTGAGCTCCGGAATCTCCTCTGAACTGTTCCATCTCTATAGCTCACTTTAACTTCAGTTTAATTCAGATCAAGAGGAATGCAACAGATACTTTAAGATGCTGAAAGACATCCTCATAAGAGTGGGATACAATGCTCAACTCATCGATCTCCAGTTCTGATGTGCCACAGTGAAAAGCTACAAGGTCCACATCAGATGATAGACACAGGACATGGCTAATAGAGTACCCTTCATCCTCCAGTACTTTCCTGAGTGGCAAAACTAAGCCATATTCTTTGCAGCTGGTGAACATCTCACCAAGATCATCCTGAACCCCCACTTCTCACCTTCAAGCAACCACCAAATCCTAAGCAGACCATTGTTCACAGCAAACTAACCAGCCTTCAGGATGACATCTATCACAACACCACACAACCCCTCCACAGCAACCTCTGCAAGACATGCCAGACCATCAACATGGATGCTACCAGTACATGTGGGGTCACCAACTACCACATACACGACAGGTACTCATGTGACAGGCCAATGTTGTCATCTACCTCATATGCTGCAGGCAAGGATGCACCGGGGCATGGTAATTGGCGAGATCAAGCAGATGCTATGACAACTAATGAATAGACACTGTGCAATAATTGCCAGACAGGAATGTTCCCTCCTAGTCAGGGAACACTTCAAGATCAAGGACATTTAGCCTCTGATCTTCATATAATTGTTCTCCAAGATGGCCTTTGACATGCACATCAACACAGAATCACCGTGCAGGAACTTATGACCAAAAAGATGGCTTCAACTGTCATCTTGGGTTCATGCCATGCTATGTGTAACCTCAGCACATGTGTTTGTAAAATCTTATTGTGCAGTTTTGACTCCATCACCTGATAGCTTGCTACGATTTCTCAACCTTAATTAGTTTGTCCAGTTCTGAATTGCTTGTTACTTTGGTTAGACTGTTTTGAAGTTGTAGTCAAGATTAGAGTGGAACTGGAAAAGCACAGTAGGTCAGGCAGCAGGAGCCCTTCGAACATCGATTTTCCTGCTCCTCGGATGCTACCAGACCTGCTGTACTTTTCCAGCGCCACTTTAATGTTGACTCTAATATCCAGCATCTGCAGTCCTCACTTTTGTCCTGTTATGAAGTTGTAAAGGTATACTGTACTTTTAAGGGATCTGATTTTTTTGGGCTGGCGTGGCGCAAAGTGTGCTGAAAGAATTTAAAATGAAACATTTGACTGTGAAAGCAATGGTGCAACTGATTTGTCATGATACAAAAACAAATTTAAATTCCATTTAAATTATACCCCCAGATACCAAACTTCAATCAAATTTGAATTCAGTATTTTGACAACATCAAACCAATGAAATGAACTGATGTTTTGGAGTATAAAACCTGTCAGTTTGAACAGTTAGTGGGAGAACTACCAGGAAAACTGACAAGGATAGACTGCTAGCCAAACAGATCTCTGAAAGGTACCTGTTCATATGAAAGACTTGTGAAGCAAAATACTAAGAAAAGGCAGAGGAAAATCGACAGAGGAAGCTACAAAGAGAAGATTTGACAACTGGCTGGTTTTGAAATTTGATTTTTTAAAAATGTCAATCAGGATTTTTATTGGAGCAGTATTGTAGAGTGGGGAGTTAAAAGATAGGTTTAAAAGAAAGAATTGTAAATAGTTGTTGGTTTTAATATTCTCTGTTGGACTTAAAGAATACAATTTTACTTTAAGTAGTGACCTCTGGGATAGTTCTTTGCCTCTCAAAATTGAACAGATTGTGGTGCAAGATGAGCTTCTCTGTGTGTTGGTTTACCCCATGTCATAACAAAACCCTCAACATGTGACTGTCATATCGATCATGTTCTTCCAGCCATTTGATTTATCTCTAGCATCATTTTTTTTGTAATTATGTTTCTACCTAAACTAATCCAATATATGGTCATCCATTCACCAGCTAGTTAACTGTTGACTTTTACTCACAACATCTGACACTTCTGATCATCCACAGTGAGTTATTATTCAGCCTATCCATTCCATAAGTCTCGCGTTTTGATCTCTTTGCGTATACATTTTGTGCCTGTGTCCCTTCACCTGATTAGGGAGCTGCCCTCTGAAATATTGTGATTTAAAATGAACCTATTGGACTATAACATAGGGTTGTGTGATTTCTGAGGTTGTGAAATCCAGCCTTACATACAGCAGCATTTATACAGCGAATCTGAGCTGGTTCAGGGTGGGCACGGTTTATGATAATGGTTGACATGTGACATCTCCTGGTTCAAACTCCTCACAATCCAACACATTAACTTGGACCCCATTTACCACCCCACCCCCAATAAAAGAACAGGAAACGACATCTCCAACCCAAAGAAACCCAAACATATAAATAGAAAGCAGGAATCATTAACAGTGCTTCCTCTGGAGGCTCAGTGAAGATGTTACCTAGTACGGTGATGAAATGTCTGAAAATGAACCGTCCAGCTCAGATTACATCCAGACCGTCAACCTGAGTTACAAGTCTTCTCAAAACGGGTTTGTTTTTCCCTTCAGTTTTGCCAAATTGGCCAGTCAGCTTGCTGAAAGAACGCTCTGTTCCATGAGGTGGGATTTCTTGAAGAAGGATTGAGTTTCTGGACCAGAGGTGTCACTGCAGCACGCATGGCACAACAACATACATGTTGAAAGCGAAAACAACCGTGCAATCCTATTATGAATGAATCCTTCGACCAGATTATTGCATGGTTGCAGGTCTTACAGGAAACTGGGAAGCGAACTGATTGGAGACAGCGCTGAACAGGTTGACGACAATGGTGCTGTGTGTGAGGAGTGTCAGCAATGAAGGTAAATTGGAAAGTTGGGACAGTTCTCCTTGGAGGAAGTTGATCTGTTTGAAGCTTTCCAAGTTATGAGGGGTGTAGACAGAGGAAATAAGGGAGTGAAAGGATCGAGAGCTATTCGGCAGAGATTTAAAGTCAGTAAGAAAATAAGCAAAAATGAGATAAGGAAGAAGGTTTTCATACAAGGAGTGGTGCGTGTCTGTAAATCACTGTCTGATCGTGACAGAAACGCAGCTTCGACTGGGTTATTGAAAAAGAAATTAGATGGATTTGTTAAAAGTAATAATGTGCAGAGTTACATGGATAGGCAACAGAATTACACTGGAAGAGGCACTCATTTCCTCATTGTGTAGAACCAGCAGAGCTAAGGTGGCCTGGATGGCCTCCCTCTGCACTGTGACACATTTTGTGATTTTGAGTGAAATCACAGTTCGACCAACAGAATGTGGAATGTTAGATACAGTTTATATTTATACAGCCGGGAAAAGTCTATGCAACAGAAAATTACACAGCATGTACGTATCACAGGGAAGACGGTGCTGGCTGAATCAGTGTGGCCAAATCCTGCAGTGTCCTGTGAATCAGGTACAGTACGCTTTACCATGTAGATCACAATAGAAAGAGAGAACAAGGCGAATCGTCCATTGAGCATTTAAATAGTAATTGTACAAACATATGGATGATAATAGAGTAATGTAGGATAGATAGGCTTCAGGTTGGTTTCACAGATCGGTGCAACATCGAGTGCTGAAGGGCCTGTACTGTCCTGTAATGTTCTATGTTCAGATTATTCATGCATAACGTGAATAGTTGTGGTACCAACACTGACTCCTGCTGAACTCCACTAGTCCTCGGCTAAAAAAAAAACACCTTTATCCCAAATCTCTACTTTCTGCCAGTCAGTCAATCCTCAATCTATACCAGCGATTTATTCCTAATACCATAGACTCTTATTTAGCAGCTTGCTTTACTGCACGTTGCCAAATGCCTTCTGAAACATCCGAACAGCTCACCTTCACTTGTCACTCCGTTCTCTATTTGCTCATTACCTCCTCAAATAATTCTAAAACATTTGTCAGGCTTGACTTCCCCTTGACGAAGGAGAAAGTGAGGACTGCAGATGCTGGACATCAGAGCTGAAAATGTGTTGCTGGAAAAGCGCAGCAGGTCAGGCAGCATCCAAGGAGCAGGAGAATCGACGTTTCGGGAAGGGCTTTTTCAGCAACACATTTTCAGCTTCCCCTTGACTCTTCAAGTATTGTGTGATCATATCCGTACAGTGACCTTTCACACTGTGTTCAATACAAAGCCGATTTATTTGACTTTTATCTAGAATATAAAAACTTTGCTTTCAGACCTGAATATGATTAACAGCAATGTCCAATCACTGTTGAGATGCGTGAACTCTGTACTGTCTCAGCGGGGTCGATGAGTGAGTGAATTCCTTCCCCAAAAGAAGAAGGTGAATGGCCTGTCCTTCAGTGGAATCCCTCTGCTATCTCAGTAGGGTCCATGAGTGTTTTAACTGTTTTTCTCACATGGAGCAAGTAAATGCTTTCTTGCCAGTGTGAACTGAGTTGATTGCCTGAACCCAGTCCCACAAAGAGAGCACCTGAATGCTCTCTCCTCAGAGTAAATACATTGATGACGAAGTCATTCTCGCTGAGATTGTGTTGCAGATTGTTTCTGCTGTCTGGGCATTTAAAAGATCTCTCCGCTGTGTGAACATGCTGACAACCGAGCGAATCCCCTCCCACACTCGGAGCAGCTGAACGGTTTCTTCCCAGTGTGAACCTGCTAGTGCTCCGTAAGGTCAGATGATCACCTGATCCCAGTCTCACATTGAGAGCACCCGAATGATCTGTAATCAGAGTAAACACATTGGTACGACATCAGGACCCTGAGGTTTTGAAGCATTTTCCACCAGCTGCGCATTTAAAAGGACTCTCTAATGTGAGTATGTTGATGGGACGTCAGGTCCCCAGTCGTTTCATAGTATTTTCCATATTTTGGACATTTAAAAGGTCTCTCATTAATCTGAGCTAGTTGATGGTATATCAAGTCACTGGATGTTTTAAAGCATTTTGCGCAGTCAAAACATTGAAATGGTCTCTCCTCGATGTGAGCAAGATGATGCTGCAGCAGTTTAGATGACTGAGTGAATCCTTTCTCACACACTCAGCTGGTGAATTTCCTGTTACTGGCGTGACTGCATTGATAAGTTTCCAGCTCAGATGGGGAAATGAATTCCTCCCCTTAATCGCCACATTTCCACAGTTTCTCCTCAGTGTGACTGCAATAGTGGTTTGTGAGCTCTGATGTTTGGCGGAAGCCTTGCCCACACACACAAAACACCCGTACGAGTTTCTCCCCCTTTGTGAACGGAGCTTTTTGCTTCCTTGTTCAAAGTCTGATCACATTTCATTTGTGATCTAATGGGCGACTCCAACAGATCATGGCATGATATTTAGTTTAGACATCTTGCACCTTCTAATATTATGTGAAATTAATGTCAAACAAAAAACGAGAATGAAAGAGAAGAAACGTTGCAAGCATTGCGTGTGCATTCTCTGGTGCTCCAGTGGTTGGGAATCAGCCCTCTCATTTCTGTTTACTAGGTTTTATTCCTAGTCAGGGAATGAGAATTTAATGTTCCTGCGCAAACACTGAAAAATGAACATTAATTCCTGATATTAAACACAGCAAAGGGAACTGTTCTGTCAAAATCAGTGAGTGTTTCACATCAGAAATGAAAGCAAATGGGAGGAAACTTTGAAATCCATTGCTTTGGCCTGCTCAGACACAGTATTACGCAAAATGCACCTTATTGCTCCTCATAGAAGTTTTCGAAGATTTAATTTGTCGTATGCAGAAAGGTTGATTCTGTTCTAGAACAATATAGTGTCCGAGTGCCTAATATCAGAATGGGGTTGCACATTTAAAACACAGATGAGAAAGAAGCAAATTACTGCAGATTCTGGAATCGGGACTAAAGACAAAAAAAAAATGCCGGAGATCACAGCGGGTCAGGCAACATCCTTGAAGAAAAAGTAAGTTAATGTTTTCAGTCTCGATGACTCCTCATCAGAGCTGATGTGAAATGTGAAGGGGGCAGCATTTATACAATAGTGGGGACGGGGTGATAAGTGAGGGGAGAAGGACTGTTGGTAGTTTAGATTAAGTGATCAGAATGTGAGAATGTCAGAATAATGGTGTGATTGTAAACCCACTCCCATTCCTTCTCTTCCTTTAAACTTTATCTGTAACATTATCTGTCACCTTGTACTCTCTTCCCCTCCCCCCTCCAGTGAGACTGCTTGTTCTTTCCAATCTGGTAGTGGGACACACTATTGGTCTGCCAATCTCACATTCAGCTAGAATTCGCAACAAAATAGTTTGTCAGGTCTGAGTCATTAAGTATACCTGATGCTGAGATCAATAGACTTTTAATCAGTAATGGTACGAAGCGCTATCAAGAAAGGCAAGAAAGTACAGTCAGCTAACATCAGACATGAACTCATTCAAGTTAAAAATACATGGATCCCCTCCAGGCACTGAACCAAGGTGAGATGTGCAAAGGGCAACACACAAAGGAGAGTCATTATGGATTATTGATCCAAATTGATCAGTTTACCAGGGTAAACAAGAAAACTTACCATCAGCACCCACTTTGAGCCTGGCTCCACAAGGCCCACAATTAACTCTCCCAAAGAAAATGCCCTACCGTTGTCCTGCCATTCCTTCTGTTTTTGTTTTAAACCGATGGCACATCAGCCAATTGCAGCTGATATTTTTGATGTGAAACTGTAACATGCAGGGAAGTGATTCTGACTTATCCACGGCGTCATTCTACTTCTGAAGATCAGGCAAAATTTCATATTGATTATTGTAAATATTAACCATTATTAGGCCATTGCAGTGAGAGCACTGAATCCTTAACACTCAATTCCCAGAGAAGATCCCTCTCTATATCACGCTGGACACTGTCTGATCAGCATTACATTCTCCCATCTTTCTGAACATGGTCCCCCTCGACTCTGTCTCGGTTTTGTTAGATTCTTTAGGTTTATGATACACAGACTATCCAGTCATTTATTATCTTGCAGTTTCTAATGCAAGACACCTTCTGTTTCAGATGTTAATGTGCTGGCTCTGTTGGTCAATGGTTAGAACACTGGCCTTGTAAACCACATTCCTGCTTTTCCCTTCAGGAATTTGAGGAAGACCATTTAGAATGACAGGAAGCATCGGACATGAGCAATGTTTCAGTTTGACAGGAAGAGTGAGGTAAGGCAGCATAAACTGCAGAGTGATGGGGAATCAATGGGGGTGGAACACTGACACGGGAGCTGCTGCACACTTTCTTTTCTTGCTGTAACCAGACTGTTATTGAAGTCTGAAATGTGACAATATAAGCCAGGTGGGTGAAATCCTACTTCCTTGTTAGTCTATCCTGAGGCCTCTGACACTCTGTGGAGCATGTGTCTGTGTGTTTTACTCTGTAGGTGAAAGTGATGTTCAATTTCCCGAAGGAGCGTGAACACACATATCTCATCTTAAACTTGAGTCCCATTCATTGTGTCATTTGAGATTAAAACATTCCAGTGAAAGTATCATTTAGATAAACCTTTGAAATGTCAGAGTACACAAGGCTACGGGCCAAGTGTTGGAAACTGGGATGAATGGTCTCTTTCCAAGCTATAAAAACTTGATGACTCCATCATTTTTTAGGAGAAATTCAGTGTCAATAATGGAAAAAAGCCAGAAGATGCGTCATTAAGAAGCAATGCAAGGGCTTCTGTAGTCATCCTTGGTAATTTGTTGGTTTGGGTTCAGCGCTTTCACCGCAGTGGCCCTGGTTGGATTCCCAGTCGGGGAATCAGGGTTTATTTCCCGTGACAGTGACAACAGCAAAAGCTGGCAGCTCTGGCCGGAATCCGTTCAATGTTGCAGATCAGTTCATACAATGAGAACATCAGAGTTAATGTCCCAGCCTCTCATAGAAGAGGAAGTTGTCTTGACTGTCTCTGTTCAGTTGGACAGTTTACCCTTCATCCCCCTCTGATTCCACTTCTCAAAGAGTTTCCAAAGATTCCCAAGCTAAGATTGGGCTATTAGAGGCACGGTGATTGGGTTGGTGGGTTTGGGAAATGATGAAGGTGCCCATGAGCAACGTGCAGCTTTCCGTCCTCTCACAGTGTTCTGGTGTACTCAGTAACATTTAGTGATGAGAGATAATGTAGGATTCTTGTTCCTGCAGATCAGGAACTTAAGCCTCATTTTGGCTTCAGAATAATAAGAAATATTAGTTCATGAGTTTAATAAAAGCTTGCATTGCTCGTGAGCCAGATAGGAGCCAAACGACATAGGTAAGAAGAGGGATGAGGATGTTAGGCAGGCTTTCAGGGAGTTACGTTGGAAGCTCAGAGTTAGAACAAACAGAGTTGTTGTCTCTGGTTTGATACCCGTGCCACGTGATAGAGAGTCGAGGAATAGGGAGAGAGAGCAGTTAAATACGTGGCTACAGGGATGGTGCAGGAGGGAGGGATTCCGGTTTCTGGATAACTGGGGTACTTTCTGGGGAAGGTGGGACCTCTATAAACAGGATGGTCTACACCTGAACCTGAGGGGCACCAGTATCCTTGGGGGAAGGTTTGCTAGTGCTCTTTCAGGGGATTTAAACTAATTCTGCAGGGGCATGGGAACCTAGACTGTAGCTTTAGGGTGCAGGACCTGGAGTGTACGGAGGTTAGGAACATGGCATCAATCTCGAAGGAGGGTGCCTGTAAACAGGAAGGTGGCTTGAAGTGTGTATACTTCAATGTGAGAAGTATACAAAATAAGGTAGGTGAACTTGCAGCGTGGGTAGGTACCTGGGATTTCGATGTTGTGGCTATTACAGAGACATGGGTAGAACAGGGACAGGATTGGCTGTTGCAGGTTCCAGGGTTTAAATGTTTTAGTAGGGTCAGAGGTGGGGGTAAAAGAGGGGGAGGTGTGGCATTGCTTGTCAAAGATAGTATTACAGCAGTGGAAAAGACGAAGGATGAAGACTCGCCATCTGAGGTAGGTTGGGCTGAGGTTAGAAATAGGAAAGGTGAGGTCACCCTGTTAGGAGTTTTCTACAGGCCTCCAAATAGTCCTAGAGACGTAGAAGAAAGGATTGTGAGGATGATTCAGGAGAAGAGTGAAAGTAATAGGGTGGTTGTTATGGGGGACTTTAAATTTCCAGACTGGGAAAGCTATAGCTCGAGTACGTTGGATGGGTCGGTGTTTGTCCAATGTGTGCAGGAGGGTTTCCTGACATAATATGTAGACCGGCCAACAAGAAGTGAGGCCATACTGGATTTGGTTCTGGGTAACGAATCAGGCCAGGTGTTAGAATTGGAAGTAGGTGAGCACTTTGGAGACAGTGACCACAATTTGGTGACTTTTACTCTAGTGATGGAGAGGGATAAGTGTGCACTACAGGACAAGAGTTATAGCTGGGGGCAGGGAAATTATGATGCGGTGAGACAGGACTTAGGATGCGTGGTTTGGAAAAGTAGGCTTCAAGGGAAGGGTACAAACGATATGTGGAGCTTGATCAAGGAGCAACTATTGAGTGTCCTTGATAAGTATGTACCTGTCAGGCAGGGAGGAAAGGGTCGTGTGAGGGAGCCGTGGTTTAATAAGGAATTGGAATACCTTGTTAAAGGGAAGAGGGCAGCCTATGTAAAGATGAGGCGTAAAGGTTCAATTGGGGCGATTGAGAGTTATAAGGTAGCCAGGAAGGATCTAAAGAGAGAGCTAAGAACAGCAAGGAGGGGACATGAAAAGTCCTTGGTAGGTAGGGTTAGAGAAAACCCAAAGGCTTTCTATAGGTATGTCAGGAATAAAAGAATGACTAGAGTAGGAATAAGTCCAGTCAAGGATAGTAGTGGGAAGTTGCATGTGGAGGCTGAAGAAATTGGGGAGACACTGAATGAATACTTTTCATCAGTATTCACTCAGGAACAGGACATTGTTGCCAATGTGAATATTGAATCACAATTAATTAGAATGGATGGCTTTGAGGTATATAGGGAAGAGGTGTTGGAAATTCTGGAAAGGATGAAAATAGATAAGTCCCCTGGGCCTGATGGCATTTATCCTAGGATTCTCTGGGAAGCAAGGGAGGAGATTGCAGAGCCATTGGCCTTGATTTTTATGTCCTTGTTGTCTACAGGAATAGTGCCAGAAGATGGAGGATAGCAAATGTTCAAGAAGGGGAGTAGGGATAACCCTAGTAACTATAGGCCGGTGAGTCTTACCTCTGTTGTGGGCAAAGTCTTAGAGAGAATTGTAAGGGATAGGATTTATGAACATCTGGATAGGAATAATGTGATCAAGGATAGTCAGCATGGTTTTGTGAAGGGCAGGTCATGCCTCACAAACCTTATTGAATTCTTTGAGAAGGTGACTAAGGAGGTGGATGAGGGTAAAGCGGTAGATGTGGTGTATATGGATTTTAGTAAGGCGTTTGATAAGGTTCCCCAGGGTAGGCTACTGCAAAAAATATGGAGGTATGGCATTGAGGGTGAGTTGGAGGTTTGGATTAGGAATTGGCTGGCTGGAAGAAGACAGAGGGTAGTAGTTGATGGTAAAGGTTCATCTTGGAGTGCAGTTACCAGCGGTGTTCCGCAAGGATCTGTTTTGGGACCATTGCTGTTTGTCATTTTTATCAATGACCTGGAGGAGGGGCTAGAAGGTTGGGTGAGCAAGTTTGCGGATGATACGAAAGTCGGTGGAGTTGTTGACAGTGAGGAAGGATGTGGCAGGTTACAGCAGGATATAGATAAACTGCAGAGCTGGGCAGAAAGGTGGCAAATGGAGTTCAATGTAGCTAAGTGTGAAGTTATTCACTTTGGTAAGAGTAACAAGAAGATGGAGTACTGGGCTACTGGTCAGATACTTGGTAGTGTGGATGAGCAGAGGGATCTTGGTATCCATGTACACAGATCTCTGAAAGTTGCCACCCAGGTAAATAGTGCTGTGAAGAAGGCATATGGTGTACTGGCTTTTATTGGTAGAGGAATTGAGTTCCGGAGTCCTGAGGTCATGGTGCAGTTGTATAAGACTCTGGTGCGGCCGCATCTGGAGTATTGTGTGCAGTTTTGGTCGCCATACTATAGGAAGGATGTGGAGACACTGGAACGGGTGCAAAGGAGGTTTACCAGGATGTTGCCTGATATGGTAGGAAGATTGTATGAGGAAAGGCTGAGGCACTTGGGGCTGTTTTCGTTGGAGAAAAGAAGGTTTAGGGGTGACTTGATAGAGGTGTACAAGGTGATTAGGGGTTTAGATAGGGTTGACCATGAGAACCTTTTTCCACGTATGGAGTCAGATATTACGAGGGGACATAGATTTAAATTAAGAGGTGGCCAGTATAGGATAGATGTTAGGGGTAGATTCTTTACTCAGCGAGTCGTGAGTTCATGGAATGCCCTACCAGTAACAGTGGTGGACTCTCCCTCTTTATGGGCATTTAAACGGGCATTGGATAGGCATATGGATGATAGTGGGCTAGTGTAGGTTAGGTGGGCTTGGTTCGGCGCATCATCGAGGGCCGAAGGGCCTGTACTGCGCTGTATTTTTCTATGTTCTATGTTCTATGTTCAAACCTACAATCGGTTGATCTGTAATCAGGCGTGTCCCCAATTACACCAACGATCCCCCACAGAGCTGCAGCTTGTATGCTGCAGAGTTGTGGTGCGAACATAGTCATGAGCAATCATCGTAACAGTCACATGGTGAACAACCAACAAAGATATTCACAGTTACTGCTTCGCTTCAATGGTATCCACTTTGTGAAGCGGTGAGTGTCACTGGCAAAAGAAAACACGTTTGTCCTCACGAAGCATCCACTTTGTCTGCTCAGCCATTCAATGAGATCACTGCTGATCTGACCAATTTCACCTTCACTTTCTTGTTGTTCCTCCATAATTCAAGGTAAACTCAAGCCTAATCACAACATCGTATATCCCCGTTAATATTCGGAGCTTTAGATTACTTTAATGACCTGGGCGAGTTTGCAGGAAATTGAATAATATGAAACCAGCTAAAACAAAATCCCTCATGGAAATTTAACCCAGTGCCGAGTCAGTCATATGAGGGTGTTCAGAGAGCAAAAACATTACCGCGGTTTCTCTCTGCACAGATGCTCTTCCACTAGTTCAGTCTTTGCAGATTTTTTTTTCAGACTGGATTAGATTGCATTCCCCGCAGTATGGAAACAGGCCCTTTGGCCCAATAAGTCCACACCGATCCTCCGAAGAGTAACCCACCCGGACCCATTCCCCCACCCGCTATTTACCCCTGAATAACGCGCCTAACACTATGGGCAGTTAAGCATAGCCAATTCATCTGACCTGCACATCTTTGGATTGTGAAAGGAAACCCGCAGACACGGAGAGAATGTGCAAACTTCACACAGACAGGTGCCTGAGGTGGGGACTCGAACCCGGGTTCCTGTTGCTGTGAGGCGGCAGTGCTAACCACTGAGCCACCGTGTTTATAATTGAGACATTTCCCTGGGACAGATCCTCCCTCAATCCACAAAAATGTGCCCTGCCGAAAACCGTTTCACTTCAGGTTAAAATAGTGGAGTATCGGTGGCCCCAGCCTGATGTCCCGATACTCGCTGCTCCATGTCAACAGAAGCTGCTCCAGGTGAGGGTGGCGCTCCCAGCCTGATGACCCAAAGCTCCCTGCTCCATGTCAATAGAAGCTACTCCAAGTGCTCCAGCTCTTAGCTCCGCATTTCACGTGCCTCTCGTCTGACATGGAAGAACTGCGTGCTCGCCGAATGCATTACTGGAGCCACGTAAGCATTCCCTTCCCCATTTCCGATCTTCGTGGCCGCGCCACCTGGTTTCTCTAATTCTGGGCCTGGGAACTGGGATAATATGATCGTCTGCACCAGTGGGTACTACCAGGTGTGAGGAAATTGGTGAAGTAACCGTTGTTGAACTGCACTCCTATTGAAAGATGCTTTTCAACAATATCCTGCACTATCCTCTGAATATTTGTTGTTTTGTAGAAATGTATCAATCTCAGCCTTCAACAGACCCAGTGATGGAATATCAACAGCCTCCATGGACATCGAAGTTAAAGATTCAGCCCCTTCTGAGTTTCCACATCTCAGTGGACTGTTTGGCAACGTTCCTCTTGCGTATCTGGTGTTGTTCTTGACTTATCCTCTACCCCACTATTTATTGTTATTTTTTGTAACCTGCTTCTCTATGTGGTACCGTGATAGTATTGTGGTTACTCTGCGTTGTGGCCGCCCCAACCTCAGTGCAAATTCGAGTGATGACAATGGGCATTTTTCCTATTTTATGCCTCATAACATGTGCTAGACAGATAGAGTCATAGAGACATACAGCATGGAAACAGTCCAACCTGATATCCCAACCCAATCTAGTCCCACCTGCCAGCACCAGGCCCATATTCCGCCAAATCCTCCCTATTCATATACCCATCCAAATGTCTCTTAAATGTTGCAATTGTACCAGCCTCCACCACTTCCTCTGGCAGCCCATTCCATACAAGAAGCACCCTCTGCGTGAAAAGGCTGCCCCTTAGGTCTCTTTTATATCTTTCCCCTCTCACCCTAACCTATGCCCTCTAGTTCTGGACTCCCCAACCCCAGGGAAAAGTTTTGCCCATTTATCCTATCCGTGCCCCTCATAATTTTGTAAACCTCTATAAGGTCACCCCTCAGCCTCCGAGGCTCCAGGGAATACAGCCCCAGCCTGTTCAGTCTCTCCCTATAGCTCAAATCCTCCAACCCTGGCAACATCCTTATAAATCTTTTCTGAACCCTTTCACGTTTCACAACATCTTTCCGATAGGAAGGAGACCAGAATTGCACGCAATATTCCAACAGTGGCCTAACCAACGTCCTGCACAGCCGCAACATGATCCCCTAACTCCTGTACTCAATACTCTGGCCAATAATGGAAAGTATACCGCCTTCTTCACTATCCTATCCACCTGCGACTCCACTTTCAAGGAACTATGAATCTGCACCCCAAGGTCTCTTTGTTCAGCAACACTCCCCAAGACCCTACCATGTGGGAAGGAGTCAGTCATTTTTTACATGAAAATGCTCTCCGAGCTGGTGATTTTAAAAATTCAAACCACTGCTCTCTGACATCTCTGCAAGCCATATATCAAGATTTAAACCCACACATTCTCAGATATTTTCTCCCTCCCACATTCACTGACCCTCCTTTACGTCCCTCCTCCCATTTCGCTGAGGCACTGCACAATCTAACACTTCTACATTGACACTGTTCAACCTGTGATGCTGTGGTCACTTATGCTGGGTGAATGTCCACCATCACTAACTCGTGAACTCGTTAACCTTCAAATCACTTCATCCATTTTTGAACACTTGGTATTAAATTTAGATTAGATTCCCTACAGTGTGGAAACAGGCCCTTCGGCCCAACAAGTCCACATCGACTCTCCGAAGAGTAACCCACCCAGACCCATTTCCCTCTGACTAATGCGCCTAACACTGTGGGCAATTTAACATCGTCAATTCACCTGACCTGCACATTTTTGGACAGTGGGAGGAAACCGGAGCACACCCACGCAGACACGGGGAGAATGTGCAAAGTCCATACAGACAGTCCCGCGAGGCTGGAATCGAACCCGGAACCCTGGTGCTGTCAGGCATTTACCATTTTTTTTACCTCACTCAGTGCTATGCAACCTTTGACACCCAGGGTTCCCTAGGCTTGTTGATCCCACCTTTCATCTCCGCGGTGGCTCTCACGATTACCTTTTCGAATTTCTCCCACTGCTCCGATGTGGATTTTCCCTACAAACAGTTTCTCCTGGCCCACTTTCGGCAGATCCTGACTTTCAGCTGGCTTCTCCCCAGTTCAGAATTTTGTACCGGATCTATCTTCAGCCTTACCCATGATGTTCTTAAATATCAGTCATTGTCACACCACCACTTTTCCACTTCATTCCCGAAAATAAAGTTCAGCACATCCCACTCTCCTGTGGGATTTTACACGTGCCGCCTTAAGAAAATACTCCCACGGATAGATTTGAAGAAATTTTACCTCCATCTAAACCTTTCAAACTTTGTGTCTCCCGCTTACTATCGGGGAGGTCAAACTGGGAGAAGGTGACGACCTAGTGGCATTATCGCTGGACTGGTTAATCGAGAGGTCCAGATAATGTTCTGCGGACCTGGATGTGAATGGCGGATGATGGAATTTGAATTCAATGAAAAAAAATCTAGAGTTAAGAGTCCAATGATGCTCATGAATCTGTTGTCGATCTTCAGAAAAACCTATCTGGTTTCCTAATGTCCTTTCGGGAAGAAATCTGCCATCTTTACCTGGTCTGGTCTAGATGCGACTCCAGACCCACAGCAATGGGGTTGACTCTTAACTTCCATCTGAGTAATTAGGGACAGACAGTAAATACTCCCCACAAAGTGATGCCCTCATCCCGTGAATGAATTAAAAATAAATCCCTATCATTACAATGTTGTATTTACACTTCTTAGAGATTTGCCTCATAGGCGGCATGGTGGCTCAGTGGTTAGCACTACAGCCCCAATGCACCAGGGTCCCTGGTTCAACCCCAGCCTCGGCCGACCATCTGCACATTCTCCCCGCGTCTGCACGGGTCTCCCCCGGGTGCTCCGGTGAACCGGGCATGCTAAACTGCCCATAGTGTTAGGTGCATTCGTCAGAGGGAAATGGGTCTGGGTTGGTTACTCTTTGGAGGTCAGTGTGGACTGGTTGGGCCGAAGGGCCTGTTTCCATACTGTGGGGAAGCTAATTCATTTCCTCAGAGAAAGTGAGGACTGCTGATACTGGAGATCAGAGTTGAGAATGTGGTGCTGGAAAAGCACAGCAGGACAGACAGCATCCGAGGAGCAGGAGAACCGACGCCCCAGGCACAAGCCCAACAGCAGGAATGAAGGGCCTCCGACCGAATCTTCGACGCTCCCGCTCCCTGGACGATGCCCGACCCACTGCGCCCCTCCAACAATGCACCCTCGACTCGTATCTGTCTCCCTCTATTGGTCTTCGGAGGTCTTTAGTACATTCCCAGCAAAAGAATTGCCTCATCTATTCCCTCATTTTTCCTTATATTAAGTTATACCTATACGGCCTCACCTCAGGAACTTTCTAAGGTATCATTCCTCTGCCGCAGTAGTTGAGTCTTCAATCAATATGAAACCTCACCTTCATTTACAACACACACATTCCACCAACCCAAGCTATCCCTGTCACACTGCAGTTCCTATGGTTAACCCACCCAGCCTGCACATCCCTGCATACCACAGGACAATTTCCCATGCCCATCCCTGGATCGTGGGAGGAAACCCACAAAGACGCAGGGAGAATGTGCAAACTCCACACTGGCAGTCGCCCAAGGCTGGAACCGAACCGGGCCCCCAGCACTACGAGGCAGCAGTGCTGACCACTGAGCCACAGTCCCATACTTGCCCTGTACATCATTTCCCCCCCCCCCCCCATGTACCTTCCCTCCTTACCCCATGCACCTGCCAAATTAGCTGAAAGCCACTCCCAATGCACGAACTCACTACAGCCATCAGCCCTGGCAATATCTCATTCTGGTTCTGATGGAACTCCCGTCGGACTTGTCCAGGCCTCACCTTCCCCAGAAATCAACACAGTGATGCTGAAATCTAACGACCGCCTAACTCGTCAGTTTGATCACCTAAACTCGCTTCACGTGGCACCAGGAATAATCCAGAGATTACAACCTTCGATGTGCTGCTTTCTGAACTCCCACCAAGCCCCCTTGTTGCAGGAGCCTTTGGGCCAGTATCCTTGGTCCCAGTGTGAACCACAATCGCTGATTGCTCACCACCAACCGCCCCCCCCCCCCCCACTTCAGAACGACACCCTTGATCCTGACCCAGGGAGGCAGCCACTACCCTGGAGGCACATCTGTGGGCCCAGATAATCCTGTCTGTCGCCCTCGAGATTGAATCTCCTACCACTATTCCTCTACCTCCCCTTCGACTGTGCAGCTGGGCCGTGGCTGCACTCCCCCAGGGGATACGGTCACTCTCACCGGGACCGACACAGAAAGTCTGTTCCTGACTGAGATGTCCAAGAGGCTTTCCTGACAACCAATGCCTTTCTTCTAAATGATGGTCACCCATTCCCTCGCTGAGTGGACTTCGTGAAGCTGCGGAGTGACCACATCTTCAAAAAAGAGACATGCCATCCACACAACTCTCAGCCTTACAGACGCACTACTGTGACACAAGTTGATGCTCAGTGTCCAAAATCCAGCGCTTAAACCAGCGGCACTTCCTACTCATCCAAACTTCCAAGAGTGTTTGAGATTTCTTACATACTACAGGCCTTGTATTTACACAGGACTGAATCTCTCTGCCACGCCTAGGCTCAACTTACACCCCTTGACTCTTAATTTTACTCTCCTTCCCTTCTCCTACTTTGGCTTACTTGGATGACTTTCACCAACTTCAGGCGCTCTCTGAGGCAATCACCCAAGGTTACGGTGCTGTTCCAGAGCGGATAAAGGGTTTTATCCCACACTCTGCGCCACAGTGCATTGCTCAAACGGCAAAACAAAAGGACTGTCAGGTCGTAATCACAACGCAGCTAATGGGAGCTTGCTGTGCATCCACCATCAAACACAGGTCTTGCATGAGAATACTGAGGACACTTTAATTGGATACGGTGACCAGACATGGTGAGAGGGGCACGCTGAACGCAGGCCATTCGTTCACCACTCTGTGCTAACCTATGAACCAGACAGCGGTAGGATGTGAATCGAGTGAGCTGGGCAGGAAGACTCAAAGGTCATTGACAGATTAGGGTCAGAGGCTTCAGCCAACACCCATTCCCCCAATGCTGTCAGTGGGATTTCAGGGGGGAAGGAGTTGGCGTGATGAACACCCCACTGTATGGCTGTCATAGAGATGTACAGTACGAAAATAACACCCTTTGGTCCAACTCGTCCGTGACGACCAGGTATCCTATTTGCCTCTAAACCCTTCCTATTCATATACTCATACAGATGCCTTTTAAATGCTGTAATTATGCCAGCCTCCTCACACGCACCACCTTCTGCTCCTCAGGTCCCTTTTAAATCTTCCTCACCTCACCTTAAACCGATGACCGCTACTTTGGACTCCCCCACCCCAGGGAAAAATCTTATCTCATGATTTTATAAACCTCTATAAGGTCACTCCTGAGCCTCCAATACTCCAGTCCCTTTAGCCTCTCTCTCTTGCGCAAACCCTCCAAACCTGGCAACACTGCTGTAAAGTATTTTCTGAAGCCTTTCAAGTTTCACAGCATCTTTCCGATAGCAGGGAGATCAGAATTGAATGCAGCATTCCAAAAGTGGCCTCACCGAGATACTGTATAGCCGCAACATGGCTTCCCAACTCCTTTATTCAATGTACTGTCCAATAAAGGCAAGCAAGCCGAATGCCTTCTTCACTAACTTGTCTATCTGCAATTCTACTTTCAAGGAACTATGAACCTGCACTCCAAGATCTCTCTGTTCAGCAACACTCCCTTGCTGGAGACCTCTGCTGTTCTCGGTAGTTGTGTGATCAATCCTTATGAAGCAGCATATACCGACACTAGCCAGAGATTATGGAAGTGTCAGGAACAGGAAAAGGACGCAGAGCAGTATCGAGGAAAAAAAGACTGTGGGAAAAGAACAAGTTCTGTGGCTTCTGCATCATGTATTTTATTTGTTCATTTGGCTCTCACTAGTATAGGGTGCAGTTCTGCAATTCACGTTATAGCAGGGATATGATAGCTATCGAAAAGGTGCAGAAGTGATTTAGCAAGATATTGTCTTGGCTGAAGAGGTTGAGTTATGAAGAGAGACTGGACAGACTGGGTTGTTTTTCTTAGAGCAGGGGAGATTGAGACGAGATACAAAATAATGAAGGATATAGATAGGGTAGGCTGAAAAAATGAGTTTCCCCTTGATGGAAGGATTGATCACCAGGAATTTATGGTAAGAACAGAAAGCTTTGTGTAGATGTGCGGAAAAACTTTATCAGCCAGCAGGTGATTGAATCTGGAGCTCTGTAAGGGTTTGGAGATGTAAAAACCATCATAATCTTCAGAAGTATTCAGATGTGAGTTTGTGATGCTAAGGCATACAGGGCCAAGTGACGGAAAATGGAGTGAGGACAGTCAAGCGGTTGTTCTTGACAAGAGCGCGAACAAGGAGTCTGAAGGCTGCCTTTTCGTGAGTTTTCTTCGGCAACATAGTGGCTATTATCCCCACCAGTTTCAATTTCCCGCTGGAGAGGATTCGAGTATCTTGGAGCTTCAAGGAGTGTGTAAAGTTTTGTACCCCGGATGTTATGCGGACGTTCGGCAAAGCTGAGAAAATGGTTTGCAACTGAGAAAATTAATTGCAATTAATTTCGTTTTGTTCCCACTGGCTGCGGATGTTCATTGTGGTGGACAGTATATTGGGTCGAGGTCAAAGTGCTTATTGATGGAGTCCGTGGATGAGTGCCATGCTTCTCGAAATTTTCTGGCTGCCCTCTATTTGGCTTGTCCTGTTTTTGTTGTGCTGTTCCAGTGGAATGTGTGGTCCTTGTTATCTGTATGTTTGTTACTAGGTACAGCTGGTCGTGGCGATTCGTGGGTACTATACAGATTGTTTGCCCAGAACGGTAATCCCTGCAGCTTCATCTGCAGATGCCTTCCGAACAAACAAGGCGACGTGGACATGCACGACCCAAGACAATAGCCACTCTACTGACATAATAAAAACATCTCACAACTGACAGACAGACTCGACCCACCTCTTGAGTTTATGACAGCCCATAAACGACAGCCACGCTCAGATAACAACTCACCAGAACAAAAGGCCTAAAACCTATCATTTGCAGGACAAACCCCCTGGTGTATAAGATTCTATGCAGGGACTGCATGAAACACTATATAGGACTAACAGACGGACAATTGGCGATCCACATTCATGAAGATCAACGAGCACCTAACCGCCACGGCCAGCTGTCACTAGTAGCTATACTCAGGGCACTTAGTGTCTCTGATTCCAGGATTAGGAAATGGGATTATATGACTATCTGCAGCACCATCTACTTCCTTGTGTGAGGATCTGCTGATATAACCTATGAGAAATACATCCAAGATGGTAGCCCAGAAAAAAATATTTCTGTTGTGTTTCTGGTGCGGTTCCTGGCATGGCCTGCGGCATTGTCCTTATTTTACGCTTTCTGACAGTTCAATATGTGCTTCTATGATCGTATAGTGGACAGTACTCTGCATTGTGCCTACAGTAATGCGTGTTCGAAACCCAGTTCCCACCAGTAGCGATTTTGTTTTTTCTCTTAATATATGCAATAGTAACACAGTAAAGGATCAACTAATATTGCAAGAAGACGTATAGAGGCGTGTGAAGTGCTGATGTGTGGTGACATTTTTACAATGCTTAGAGGCTACCTTGATTCAGGAGATAAGGATCTGTTTGGGTACAGATGAGGAACAGTAAGGGAAAGAAATCACAGGATGTCATTTACAAGTCTACTCACAGTAACCACAATGTGAAATACAACATTCAAGAAAATATATTGTTTGAAAGAGATAAAGGAAAGTCAATAACCGTGGGTGATCTTATTTTCCCTCTCCCACTCCCAGCTCCGTTGTAAATAAAGTTTAGAGAATCTAAACGATATATCAACTCTGTCCTATAGAACAACATCAGTTGTATATTGTTCTTTGATTTATTTACAGGTTACTTAGTATCAGTCTTTTTTCTGGGAAATCATTGCGAGCATTTGGAAAGGAGGCCATTGTTTTTGCTAGAAAAATAAATGTCTCTGATCTTTGTTTGTTTCATACACAAGAACACCCAGATTCCTCTGCATTACGTGTTTCTGGAGTTTAATAATAGCCTGACTTTTGACTCTTGACTTTTGAAAGTACATGACATTTCACTCCCGACATGAAAGTGCATCTGCCAAGCTTTTGCTCATTCACTCAACCTACTAAGATCCCTTTGCAGATTCCCCCGTCCTCATCACAACATGGTCTCCCACCTATTGTGTATTGTCAGCAAAACTGGACACGCCAAACTGCCACTTCGTCCAAGTCATTAAACAAAGATAAATAATTTAAATCCTATGATTGACCACTCTACATTTCACTAATTATATCTTTCCAACTTGAAAAATACCCATTAACGCCGATTCTGTGTCTTGTGTTAAATAAACAATGGACAGTCATTTATTACTCAAACACCGTGAACTCCTATCTTGTGCAATGATCTTTGCAATGGTTCCTTGAGTACCTGCAAGAAATTCAAAGCACTTTATCTACCAGCTCCTTTGATCAAACTTGCTTGTAATGTTAGCAAAGAAATCTGGCGAGTTATCAAGTGGGATTTTTCTTTAAACAAATGATGTTGACTCGATTTGACAGCAATCATCTTTTCTTAACGTTCTGTTTATTTCATTTACAATGGTCTCTCACATTCTCCAAAGAAAAGATATTGGAGCAGATGGTCTGTCAGGTCAGCTATAACTCAATCTCTCATCAGCCACCTGCGTTCTGAACAACGACAGGGGGACAGGAAATTGTGCGGACAGGGGAAGGCTAGTATGAAGCTTTCCTATTGCAACTCTCTATTCCATTAGAAATATTAAGCAATAACTGGGAGCAATGTAGTCGTCACTGAGTTCCCGCTGGCAGGTTTGAATCGTACTGATTACGTTTCTTCAAAACGCCTGTGGGACGAATTCTCACTCCATCTCCAGAAAACCTGTCTCAACAAACCTGTCCAGTCATTTGTTTGCATTTAGGAAACTCGAATTCTGAATCAGAGAAGAACCACACTCAAAGCATTAGCTCTGTTTCTCGTTCCAAAGACACCGTCACTTTTCTGCAGTATTCTCTGCATTTATTCTGCAGGTATGCTGTTTTGCATTAAATTTCTTCGATCCCAGTCCTCTGGCAACTGACCTTGGCCAGTGGCAACATTTTCTCGTGATCATCAACCCGCCCATTCAAACAGCTCCCTCCCACTTCATTATAAACAACCCCACGAAACCTTCTTTGCACTAAAGAGCACATTCCCCATCTCGGGACTCTCTGCACAAAACGGGATTTCCTCATCACTGGAGATGGTTCAAGCGGACGATTGTGAAGAGATTTTGGGGAAAATATTGTGAGTTGTCAGTTGGAAAAATGTTCAGCAAGCAATCCAGAAAACCCAGATTTGTGAATCTTCAGAAAATCTTTGGTAAGCAAAATCAGAAGAGAAGGAAGGGCGAACTGTCCGACTGAGCAGAGACAGTCTCATCTTCCCCCTTTTTTTAAGAGGCCGGGACATAGATTGTGATTTTCTGGGACATGAACTGATCAGAGACATTGAAAGTATTCCTGTTCTGCACATCAGGAATTTAAACCTCATCTAGGCGCTGGGACAATGAGAAAATTCAGGAACAAACAAGGCACTGAAAGGCTCAAGGGGAGATGGCCATAGTTGTCGGAGAGCTGGTACTGGGTTGACATGAATGTGTCTGCAGAGGATGGGATCAGACTGTTCCCATGTCTCCACAACAGATGTCCCAGGCATTATTATGGAAAAGTAAACTTGATAGAGGACAGTTGTCATTCCGGGAGAGGCAAGCTGAAGCTTGAAATTGCTTACAGCTTGCTTTAGGGGATTGTGCAGGACCCCAGCTGACCAGGCTCTGTGGCTAAATGGACGGTGCATTTGGCTGCCGACGGGGAGTTTGGTGGTTTAAAACCACCCAGGGGTTTCTGCACAGCTCCGGGTTTTAATGAGTTTAGAACATTTTTCATCAAATTTTATCGAGTGAGGAACCACAAAGGGCTTTCTATATTTCTTTAATGGTTAACGTAAAGAAATGCGGAAGCAGGGAATCTGAAACAAAACAGAAACTGCTGGAGAAACTCAGCGGGTTTGGCTGAACCTGTGGGAGAAAACAAAGTTCTGATAAAGTTCTGAAACATTTTCTCTGATTCTCTCTTCACAGATGCTGCCAGAATTGCGAAGTTTCTCCCGCATTTTCTGTTTGTGTTTTTAAATGAATGTCCATTTCATCTGTTGGGACGGAACACCCAAACCTGCCATGTACTGACATTTAACCATTTCAAAAGATGTGAAGTGATTGGATTCCAACAAACCCAACAATAATTCACACTTTCTCAGCTCCACACAGAGAGAGAGACCTGGGAAGTGATGGTCAGTGCGGTTGCGTAAGTGGCTAAGTGGTTAAGTGGATGGACTTGAAATCCATTGGGGTTTGCCCGCACAGGCAGGAATACTACCGACTGCTATTGAATTAATAAATGTTCAAATCACAGGACGGAGAAAAAAAACAATGCAGCCAGATTGGGAATGGTGGGAACCTGAAACCCACAGCCTGTAATGGTGGAACAAGCAGATAGCCCCTGAGCAGTTGAGAATTATTGAGATGCATACTTGCATCGCTAACTTCGCTAACATTGAGCCAAATGTTGGAAAATGAGGCCTGAACAGTCATGGTTTTGTCTTCGACAGGTGTAGTCACAGATAGGCCGAATGGCACTTTCTGTGCTGGTGACCTCCATGACCAGCTGTGGTGAGCTCAGTTTATGAAGTGGAGAGTGTGGTGCTGGAAAAGCACAGCAAGTCGGGCAGCATATAGCAGAGAGTTTTAAACAAAAACATGATGAGGATAATGTAAATCTCCACCAAGGAATATCATGGGCCTCCTCTTTAGGTTAGATTACTTATAGTGTGAAAAGACACCCTTCAGTCCAATGAGTCCATACCGACCCTCTGAAGAGCAACCCACCCATACCACTACGGGCAATTTAGCATGGCCAATTCGCTTAAATGTTTGGACTGTGGGAAGAAACTCAGGAGGAGAATATGCAAACTCCACACAGACAGTTGCCTAAGGTGGAAACTGAACCCGAGTCTTTGGCGTTATGAGGTAGTAGTGCCATCGTGCCGTTCCGTTCTCGCATTTGGAACAGACAACTCCTGTTGCAGCTTTAGGTCAGATAGTGCAGGATTCTCACAGGCTCCTCGGATGCTGCCAGACCTGCTGTGCTTTTCCAGCAGCACACTTTCGACTTTAATCTCCAGCATCTGCAGTCCTCACATCTGCCTCAGTTTGTGAAGTGACAGGACAATGTTTCCAAAATATACCCGACCCAGGATGGGGCTGGGGCTGAACCGATTCGCCTTTGATCTGTCTGTCTGACATTGGGATTGGTGCTAATCGGCATTATATACATTCCTGAAATAATCCTGTGAGAGAATCAGGAAGATGAGATCCTGGTGCCTCCTTAGCCAGTCGTGTGCAAGTCCAACGCTTCTGAATACCTTGTACCTGACATTCCCTGGCCCTATTTTACAGGCAAAGATTGACGTTACGATCTGCCTGTGTTTGTATCAAGCAGCTCATTGACCTCTGTGCGGGATGGTCAGAGGGAGCTGAAGGTGAGACTGGGTCAGAAAGAGATGAGACGTGAAAGTGTTTAGTGTTTGCCGTGAGTCAGTTGTTTTTAGTGGGGAATATATGCCCGACGCTGTCCTGACAGATTCCCAGAATCCGCAGGGATTGTATCGCTGGGTTTTGTGAAATTGGAAGTTACACATGAGCAGCGCGTGGGACTATTTCAGTTCAATTTCCATTTCATATCCCAGCTCATTGCAGCGGTTCTCATTGTCTGGAGAAGTGGCTTATGTTACAACTAAAGCTGCCTTTTGTCGGAGAAACTTGTGGACGTGAAGCTCATGGAGCGGGTATAATCCTGAGCCCCCTGACTATTAATGCGAAAGAACTGAGCTGTTTATATTAGCTCTGCATTAAAGGGAAGCCTGTCAGCTCAGTCCGCTTTATGATTGGGTTACGAAATAAAGTGATAACAATAGCGTGGGATTAATTCTCGCAATGTCTGTGCTTACCATAAGGACTGTAAGACGATGGAGACACTAACATCTCTTTAAAGGAAAGTTATACCACAGTGAGTAGGAATTGACCTGTCGATGTAACACCATTGTTATTGTCACCATTCGCCTTGAACATTTCGCCGCAATCACCGGCAAGAGACTGAGTCAACTTAATAGGCACTCATCTCCGTCCAAGAAATCCAGCGATAAGATTCACCCTTATTCCCGTTTGAACCCTCTGTTCTTCACAGCTGCACTTCAAAAAGTCTTGACCATGTCGATATAAGATTTTCCGACAGTTCAAACTACTCAATGAGTCAAATCTGAGTCTTATGCGATTGGTTTAATGATCTGCTCGCATTTGCAGTAAATGGAATAATATGAAATAAGCTAAACAGCCTAACTCAGAAATTAACCCAGCTCTCCTCACCTCTGTTTCTCTATCCACAGATTGATAGTCACCTGGGGAACATTTGTGGCTGCTCGGGTAATAATTTAGGTATTTCCCTAGGACAGAACGCTGGACAAAATCAGAAGCTGGACTTTTAGAATAAATGCTGATTTCCTGAACATTGTTTTGCAACTGGTCCTCAGGATGATGTTCCAATAATGCCTGGTTACTGTCAGTAAAAGCTCCTCCAGGTGAGGATCAACTCACAACCTCGGCATTTCACGCACTTCGATACTGGTCATATAAGTACCACGCGCTGACCGATTGCGCCACTGGAACCATAAGCTATGGTCTTACCATTGGGCCTTTCAATCCAATAACTCTATTTTTGCTGTGGTTTTGAAATGAAATCTCTCGCAAAGGAGATAATACTGATAATGAACCACTCAGTACCCTGTATGGAGCATCAAGTTCAGGTAAGGGACAGAGAAGATGTGTAAAATAGACTTTCTTAAAAAATAATTGTCTGTGGATTCCTGCTTTGATTACAGACAAATGCTACATCGCCGCTATCACAGGGCTTTTCAGTCCATCAGCTTCAATTCTCACAGAATTCACATCAGCGAATTCTCACTGACACTTCGCCAATTTCCTTTGGAAAAGTCATACAGAAAACATGACCACATGACACACATCGTCAACAATCTTCACCATTTTTCCATCGAAGAGCATGTAGCACGATTTTTATAAATACTGAAGAGATAAGAATATCATACAAGGGCAAACTGAATTTCAGTTTAAATTGCGAAGTAGCAAGAATCCAGAGTAAGATTTCGAATGTCAGAAATTCATGTTTCTTACGGTGGACAGAACTCCAGCCCAGCAAAGGGAAATCTGTCCCTGAATCTCCAATATCCAAAGGGTCGCTTGCTCTATGTGTTCCGGTGAAAACCTGTGTTAAGGGGCATGCAGTCGGACAAAGGGCCTGTGAGAATCGTCAGTGTGCTGCTGGAAAAGCACAGCAGGTCAGGCAACATTCGAGGAGCGTGTGAGAATCCTCCACTGTCTGACCTAAAGCTGCAACACAAGTTGTCTATTCCAGTTGTGGGAGCGGAGCGGAGCGGATATTCCGTGGTGGGGATTCACATTGTCCTCATCATGCTATTGTTTAAAACCCTCTGCTAGAAACAACACACACACACTGGAACAGGAGGAGACCATTCAACCCACCGGCCCTGTCTGACCATGGCTGACAGAACATGTCTTTTCCCAGCTCATCCATATCATCCTGTCGCCCACAGAGAAACAGAATTTATCGGGCTGTACCTGAAAACGAAATAGAAAATGTGCAAATGTGGGAGGGAAAAGTTATGTTTCGAGACAGTTGGGTTTCTGCACGAACTTTGCAGGTTTTGTGGGTGAGAAGCTGATGCCCATTTGATCATGCTTCAAACGATGTGATTCCCTCAAACCTTGCCTCGAGAAGTTGAAGAATTCCCTCTGGAACTCCGACAGGAATTGATGACGAATCACCAGAACATCACTGATTCATTTCAAAGAACTACAAAAGAAGTGGCAGAACTGGAACATACAGGACTGAAGGAGGCGATTGTTCCTGCTTTCTTCCCACACCTCTTGATCACTACAATCCTAAGAACAAGTGCAGAAGCAAAATACTAAATTTCTGATGTAGAAACAGAAAATGCTGGAAATACTCAGCATGTGTGGCAGTTCCTGAAAGTGTGATAGAGGTCAACACCATCACAACTTGATTGTCCTTACTTTGGATTCACGATAACTAATGTTCAAGTTACAACTCATTCAGACACATTTCTTTGTCTTAACCTCTCTACTGCTACACCCTTTTATTTAGCGATGTGAAACTTTTTGTCAATTAATTCAGCACTGACAGAACAGCCATTTAAATCTGGGTGCTATGGAACATGTTAGAAACGGTCATAGTAGACAAAATGAGGAACTATTTGAAGAAATGTGGGTTTCATTCAGGAAAGCTAAAATTGAATCGTCACAGAAAATTGATGATCTGTTTCTCGAGTTGTATTGATGAGGGAAGGAGTATTGAGGCTGATAATCCAAACGATAGGATTGGCAAAAGTATTGAGAGCCCTGTGAGCAAAACCTAGATCTGAAGCAATAAAGGGGAGAGTAACGACGTTGATCATAACTTAGCTGCGTGAAAGGAAGCAGAGGCAACATTAACAGTTGTTTTTTTTTAACCGGAGGAAGGTTTCCAGCGAAATCTGATAGAAATTCCGGATAGGTTAGTTTGGCCCGACGAAATTTTCTGATTTATCCGGAAGACCGACCGTCCCTCACTTTCTCTGATTGCTTGGTTGACCAGAGGTTTTCCAGTCCCGCCCTTTATTCGCTTCTGATTATGTCACGCCGTCAATTGGTCAGGCGAAGTGTTAGAGCATGCGCATAGTCAAGTGGATTGTGGGTATGCGTCCCGTGAGTGATGGCAAGAAGAAAAAATGTCGGTAGATCCCGTCCACAGGCGGTGAGTGAAAGTGAAAGTGAAAGGGGAGGGCAGTGGAAGGAGCTATGTTCCGTTTAGAAGATTTCATGGTTGATCAGTGTAGGGCTTAAAAATGTGTTGCTGGAAAAGCGCATGGTTGATCAGTGTAGGGCTGTGCCCCAAACATGGGGTTGCGGTGCTGCGATTTGAGCCGCAGGGAGTCAGGCTTCTTCCCTGAAACAGGCCCCGGTCAACGTTCGCGATTCTTGGTTCAGTTTTGTTTTTTCAGTATATCGTTTCGTTGTTCGTTTATCTGTCTTTGGTATGAATGGAGCTGAAAACAAAGGTTAAATCATTGCTGTATTCAGTGAGGAGTATGTGAAGTGTGCTGGCCAGAGGCACTTGTGTGTGTCTGTCTCTCTGTGTTAGTGACTGAGATTAAAGGGAAAGTGTCCCCGTGTAAACATTTTTGTTACTGAGTTGGCGGTCAGTTTGAAAGAGGCTGAGAGAATGGAGCAGGGAGGGAGGCAAGTGAACAAGATGGAGGGGGTTTGGAAAATGGGGTCGTTTGTTGCCCATCCCCCACGAAAAAACCCAGCCCATTGTTTTTATCACTGCTCCCCTTCCCCAACCCACCACTTCCCCAGTATTAGTAAACTTCTAAAAATATTTTCTTCTTTCCTATGTACTATGTCACTTTTGTCAGAGCATTCAACAATTTGAGAACTGGATTGAAAACAAGAGACAGAGCAGCCAAAGCACAAGCTTCAAAAATCACTCTGCACCATCTTGAATTGCTGTAGTCCATGTCGTAAAAGTGACTCCCAGATTGCTGTTCGGTGAGGAGTTAGAGGATTTTCATCCTCTAAGATAGTGCTGATATCTGTGTCAGTTACAAACATTTGTTTTTATATCACACCTTTAACAGAATAGAAATATGAAAAACTGGAACAGGAGATTTTTTTGTGATGTTCAATCATGTTTCACTATTCAGTAAGTTCATGGCTGATCATTCCACCCAGTAGTCTGCTATTACTTTAGAATCATACCCTTCGATCTCTTTAGCCCTCAGAACTATAGAACATAGAACAATACAGCGCAGAACAGGCCCTTCAGCCCTCAATGTTGCACTGACCTATGAACTATTCTCAGCTCGTCCCCCTACACTATTCCCAAATCATCCATGTGCTTATCTAAGGATTGTTTAAATCTTCCTGAGTTGACTGAGTTGACTACATTAACAGGTAGGGCATTCCCCACCCTTACTACTCTCTGTGTAAAGAACCTGCCTCTGACATCTGTCTTAAATCTATTACCCCTCAATTTGTAGTTGTGCCCCCTATCATCATCCTAGGAAAAAGACTTTCACTATCTACTCTATCTAATCCTCTAATCATCTTGTATGTCTTGATCAAATCCCCTCTTAGCCTCCTTCTTTCCAATGAGAACAGGTTCAAGTCTCTCAGCCTTCCTCATAAGACCTTCCCTTCAGACCAGGCAACGTCCTGGTAAATCTCCTCTGCACCTTTTCCAATGCTTCCACATCCTTCCCGAAACGTGGGGACCAGAACATGTTCCAAGTGTGGCCGTACCACCGTTTTGTAGAGTTGCAGCATGATATTGCGGCTCTGGAACTCAATCCCTCTACGAATGAAATCTAACACACCATATGCCTTCTTAAAAGCACTATCCACCTGGGTCGCAACTTTCATAGATCTATGTACATGGACTCCAAGATCCCTCTGCACATCCACACTACCAAGAATCTTTCCATTGACCCAGTACTCTGCCTTCCTGTTATTCTTCTCAAAGTACATCACCTCACATTTGAACTTCATTTGCCACCTCTCAGCCCAATTCTGCAGTTTATCCAAGTCTCCCTGCAACCTTTTAACATTCTTCCAAACTGTCCACTACTCCTCCAACTTTAGTGTCATCTGCAAATTTACTAATCCATCAACCTATGCCTAAGTCATTTATAAAAATGACAAACAGCAGTGGTCCCAAAACAAATCCTTGTGGCACACCACTAGTAACCCAACTCCAGGCTGAATATTTTCCATCAACAACCATACGCTGCCTCCTTTCAGAAAGCCATTTTCTACTCCAAACTGCTAAATCACCCAAATTTCATGTCTCTGCATCTTCTCCAATAACCTATCATATGGAACCTTATCAAAGGCTTTACTGAAGTCCATGTATCCCACGTTAACTCTCAGCTACATGCTTGCTCACTTACTCAAAAAAAACCCAGAGGTTTGTGAGACATGACCTGCCCTTGACGAAACCGTGTTGATTATCTGAAATCAAATTGTTGCTTGCTAGATGATGATAAATCTTATAATCCTTTTCAAAACCTTTCCTACAACAGAAGTAAGGTTCACTGGTCTATAATTACCTGGATCACCTCTACTGCCCTTCTTGAACAATCCTCCAGTCCCCTGGTACTAAACCTGTACACAATAACTCAAATATCAAAGCCAAAGGCTCTGTTACCTTCTCCCTAGCTTCCCAGAGAATACTCGGATAAATCCCATCCGGCCCATGCGACTTGTCTACCTTCACTCCTCCTAGAATTTATAACACCTGTTCGTATCTAATTTTAATCCTTTCTGGTCTAATATCTCATACCTCATTCTTCTCCTCCACAATATTTTCCTTTTCCTGAGTGAAAACCAATGAGAAATGTTCATTTAGCACCTGTCCCATCTCCACAGGGTCCACACTCAACTTCCCACTTCTGCCTTTGACTGGCCCTATTCCTCCCCGAATTATCCTTTTATTCCTCACATACCGATAGAAAGCTTTAGGGTTCTCCTTTATTCTATGTGATAAAGACTGGTCGTGTCCTCTTTTTGCTCTTCACTCTCTCTTTCAATCCTTCCTCGCTGATCTGTAAATCTCCATCGCCTCATCTGAACTATCCAGCCTTATCAACACATAAGCCGCCTCCTTCTTCTTAACCAGAGCTGCAGTTTCTGTAGTAAACGACGGTTCCCTTACCGTACCGCTTCCTCCCTGCCTGACAGGGACACACCCATCAAGGACATGCAATATCTGTTCCTTAAACCAGCTCCACATTTCCATTGTCTATACCTGCGTTCATCTTAGAAACATTCCATGTTTTGGCCTTAACTGGCTGTAAATTCTGCTGGCTAAGCATTTTGTTTTCCTCATGTCAGTCCTGGACTTCCTGATCATTGAGAGCATCCTTCCTGCATTTACCTTGTTAGTGTCTTTTAGCATTTTGTTTCTGTGACATCCTACTTCATCATTTTAAGCTCTCGTGATTTGCATCCTAACCAATCAATTCTATCCTCGTATGTCAGTCCTGCCACTCCATGAATCAGTCTGGTAAATATTTGTTGTGCAGTCTTCATAGGCAGAATATCCTTTATCAGATAACGATTCCAAATCTGCATACAAAACTCTAGGTATGGTCTCAACAAGACCCTGTACAATTTCAGCAAGACATCTCTGCTCCTGTCTTCAAATCCTCTCGTTACAAAGGCCAACATACCTTTTGTCTTCCTCACTTCCTGCTGCACCTGCATGCTTATTTTTCAGTGATTTGTGTACAAGGACACCAGATCTCATAGCTCACTCTCTTTTCAGTTTCGTAAATCTATGCTGACTGACTCTGTCCAATTACACTTACTGCTTTCCAGTGTTAGGTTAACAGATCTATCTTTCCATGTTTTCTCTGCCTCCTTTTATAAATAGTGGGGTCACCTTAACTGACCTCCAATCCATAGAAATTGTTCCAGAGTCTATGGAGTCTTGAAAAATGGCAATCAATTTACTCTATTTAGATTCAAGACTCTAGTTTTGGAATACATCCACTTGAGGATGACTTTAAGCACACTGGGATATAGATCTCAGGTGCTAGAATTTGTTTGCTTTTAATCCTGTTGATTTCCCCAACCCATTTCCTTGCTAATACTGATTTCCTTCGGTTCCTCCCCCTTATTACTTTCCCCCAGCATATTAGGAATAGTATTTGTGTCATCCTTTGTGAAGATAGAACAAAAATATATAGTTAATTGGTAAGCCATGTATTCCTGAAGAAGGGCTTATGCCCGAAACGTCGATTCTCCTGCTCCTTGGATGCTGCCTGCTGCGCTTTTCCAGCAACACATTTTTCAGCTCTGATCTCCAGCATCTGCAGTCCTCACTTTCTCCAAGCCATGTATTTATCCCACATTACAACGCCCCCTGGTTCTCATTATAAAGGATTTATTTTCATTTTTTTTTCTCTTCATATGCCTTTTGGAGCTTTAACAACCGACTTGTATGTTTCTCTTAAGCTTACGTTTTAGACTTTATTTTTCACTGTGAATTAATCCCTTAGTCCTCTTTTACTGAAATCTGAACTGCTCCCTGTCTTGAGGTCAGCTGCTGTTTTTACAATTTGTGCAATTTGTACACATCTTCCTTGGATCAAATGCTATTCCTAGTATCCCTTGTTAGCCATGGCTGGGTCACCTTTCCCATTTTATTATTTTGCCAGACGGAAATGAACAACAGTGGCAGTTCCTCCAAGTGCTCTTTAAATGTTTGTCATCCATTTACATTATGTTCCCAAATTGTTGTAGCCTACTTGTGTTTCATACCGTTGTAATTTCCTGTATATAGATTTGACCTCACCATCTTGGAATCAACTGTCACTCTCCATCTTAATGAAGACTTCCATCATTCAGCCATGTTCACTTTTCCACAAGGAACCTCACGCAGCTAGATTGCCAGTTACTCCCTTCTCATTGCAAACTTGAAACTTTGAAACCAAAAGTTCATGTAATCCCAGAAGATCATGGGACTGCTCTCTCATTAGACAGAGAGTGGGTGTGTGTGAGAGAGAGAGAGATGACTGATGGTGCTTTAAACTGAGGGTCACGGTGCCTCAGGCAAGGGGCAAGATTAAGAATGTGAGACCATCATGATGACCTCAGCCGGGGCAGGGATTGAGTACACGCTGTCATTCCACATCACAAAGCAGCCATCAGCCAATTGAGCTGATCAACCCTGTGCATTATGCAGTCGAGATTGGCCAGACGGCCATTTGGGTCCCTAAAGTATGGATCCAAAAATCATCTCATCGACTCTCCAGGAATGCCTCCTCTACAGTACTGTTACTGATTTGATTTGCTCAATCAATTTGCAGATTGAAGTTACCCATAATAACCATAAGACCCCAAGATATAGGAGCAGAATTTGGCTACTGGCCTATCGAGTCTGCTTCTCGATTTGAACATGATTGATGTTTCTCAACTCATTCTCCTGCCTTCTACCTTGTCCCGTAATCATTAATCCCCTTCCCAGTCGAGAGCCTCTCTATCTCTGTCATAAATACCCTCAATGACTTGGCATCCACAGCCCACTATTATAATGAGTTCCCCAGAATCACTACCCTCTGGCTGAAGAAATTCTTTCTCCTCTCAGTTCAAAAGGGTCATTCTTTTACTCTGAGGCTGTGCCCTCCTATTCTTGTATCTCATACTGGTTGAAACATCCAGACCTGTCAGTGTTCTGTAAATTTGAATCACATAGTATCGTCGCAAAAGACAACAGGGAAACAGACCCCTTTGTCCAATCAGTCCATGCTGACCATGTTCCGAACCTAAAGTAGTTCCACCTGTCTGCACTTGGCCCATATCGCTCTAAACCTTTTCTATTAATGTACTTGTCCAAATGTCTTTTAAATGTTATAACTGTAGCCATATTCACCACTTTTTCTGGGACCACACACGTAACACTCTGTACAAAAAAAAAAGTAACCCCTCATGTCTTTTTAAATCTTTCTCCTCTCACCTTTAAAAAATGCCCTTTTTTTTAGAAAAATGTCCCAGCCTATCTAGCCTCTCTTTATAAGGTAAAAACGATGACTGCAGATGCTGGAAACCAGATTCCGGAATAGAGTGGTGCTGGAAAAGCACAGCAGTTCAGGCAGCATCCGAGGAGCAGGATTTTCCTTCTCCTAAGGAAAATCCTGCTCCTTAGATGCTGTCTGAACTGCTGTGCTTTTCCAGCACCACTCTATTCCAGAGCCTCTCTTTATAACTTAATCCTTCCATTCCTTGCAACATCATAGTAAATCTCTTTGGAAATCTCTCCAGCTTAAGAATATTTTTTCTATAACAGGGTGACCAGAACTGGACACTATACTCCAGAAGATACCTCACCAACATCCGTACAACCTCAACATACTGTCTGAACTCTAACACAAAAGGTCTGAGCAATCAAAGTAAGCATACTAAAAGCCCTCTCAACCATCTGCCTATATGTGACACCAACTTCAAAGAATTAGGTCACTGAGCCCTGAGTCTCTGTTCTACAGTATTATCCAAGGCTGTACTTTTAATTGTATAAGTCGTTCCTCCCTTGTTTGTTTTACCAAAATGTAATATGTTGCATTTATCCAAATTAAATTGCATCTGCCAATTCTCAGCCCATAGACCCAGTTGATCACAATCTCTTTGCCATCTTAGCTAACCTTCTTCACTGACCATTATACCACCAATTTTGGTGTCGCCTGCAAAACAGACTTTGATATTCTGATCTAAACCATTTGTAAAAATGACAAACAAAAGTGGACCCAGCACCGATCAATGTGGAGCACTGCTAGTCACAGGCCTCCATTCTGAAACATAACCCTCTACCACAGCACCCTGTCTCCTGTCCTTAAGCGAATTTTGGTCAGCTCACCTGAATCCTTTGTGATCTAACTTTATTCGTTAGTCTACCATGTGGAACCGTGTGAAAGGCTTTACTAAAGTTGAAATAAACAATGACTATTTTTCTGCCCTCATCAATCTTCTTGGTTACTTCCTCAAAAAATTCAGTCAAATTTGAGAGACATGATTACCCTTGTGCAAAACCATGCTGATGATCCAAATCACTCTTTGCCTCTCAGCAAAGACCTCCAACAATTTGCCCACCACCAAATTCAGTATCAACGGTCTGTAGTTCCCAGTCTTCTCCCTGCAGTCCTTCTTCAACAAAGGCATAACAGTAGTCACTCCCCAGCTATCTGGCACCTCAGCAGTATTTACAGATGAGACACCTTTCCTAAAGGAGCCCTGCAATTTCCCATCTTAGTTCCCACAAAGCCCTGGGATACACTGCATCAGGGACCAGAGGTATATCCACTTTTATATTTCCTAAGACTACCAGCACTTCCTCTCCTGCAATGTGAACTGTTTTCAAACATCAATATTTATTGCCCTAAGTTCTCCAGCCTCCTTTAGTCTAAACCATCCTTGCTGACTGGATTTCCCAAACTGACCTAGTCCCTCTTGTTTGCGTTTGGTCTTTATTCCTCTCAAACTTATCTGTCCACATGCCTTTTAAATCTTGTAACTGTACCTGCATCTGTAACCTGCTCTGGCAGTTCGTTCCATGTACAAGCCATCCTTTTGTGAAAAGGTTGACCCTTGTTCTCTTTTAAATCTTCCTCCTCTCACCTTATAAAAAAATTATACTCTCTAGTTTTGGACTCCCACATCCCAAATCACTCATGATTTTGTAAACCTCTGTAAAGTCAGCACTAAACCTCCTGTGCTCCAGTGAATGAAGTCCTAGCCTATACAGTCTCTCCTTGTAAGTCAAACTCTCCCGTCTTGGGAACAGAAAGATACTAAATGTAGCATAAAGCCAAACAGTAGAAAATCAATCCAGCCTCTGGAAACATCACCTAATTCTCTTTCTTTGGCCCTTGGTCAAATAGTTTGGCAACCGGAACTATCCAGCTTCATAAATGGAGAGTGAACATTTGGGCTAATTTTCTCTGCAGTAAAAGATGATGTGAAATATGCATTTAGTATCTCTCCCATCTGCTGAGTTTGAGTTACAAAGATAACCTTCTTGATCTTCCAGGTGGACAACTGCTCTCTTGCTCTGTATGTGTGCAGTATTATGACACTGAGTAAATACTCCTGCTTAATTTCAAACCAGCAACACAGATAAGATTTATCCCATGCAGTAATCTGTGAAAATTCGATTGGCCAAGAGCTAATGTAAAAATTAACAACTTTATTTCTTAAAGTATAGCAGAGAATAATTAACAAACATCTATTTACAAGTCCTTCCTCTAACCTATCTTTTACCTTCCCCTTCTACAATATTAGTCCGATAAAACTACCGATTACAATTGACAAACAAAATTCTTTATCTCCAAAACCAGGCTGCTTTCATTCTTCTCTGTATTTCTGTCTTCTGTTCTTCACAGAATCATTATAGGTTACTCATCGATATAGGTACTTTCAAGACAGCAAATTTTCAGGCAGTCTTTTACATGCTGGTGGCTTGACAGTTCTTCTCTCAACTGTTCAATTTTCCCTGGTCTTATACCCCAAAACATTGGATTGTGTCATTGTCATTTAAAATTGTCAACATACTAAATTCAAACTGAATTGGTGTTTGGTATTTTTCGGGGTATAATTCAAACTGATTGGCCTAATTCAAATCTGTTTTGTTGTTTCCAGACAACCAGTTACCCGAGCTACCCCCATAGCTGGAACACATATTACATTATATCTTTTTTCAGAACGCTTTGTGCTGTCCGATAGTTTTTGCTAGCTTTTAACTCTCTTAAAGGTACAGCACACCAACTTCTTCAGAACAGTTTGTGGGCGGCACGATGGCACTGCTGCCTCAAAGCGCCAGAGACCTGGGTTCAATTCCTGACTCAGACGACTGACTGTGTGGAGTTTGCACATTCTCCCTGTGTCTGCGTGGGTTTCCTCCGGGTGCTCCGGTTTCCTCCCACAGTCCAGAGATGTGCAGGTCAAGTGAATTGGCCATGCTGAATTGCCCGTAGTGTTAGGTAAAGGGGTAAATGTAGGGGAATGGGTGGGTTGCGCTTCGGCGGGTCAATGTGGACTTGTTGAGCCGAAGGGCCTGTTTCCACACTGTAAGTAATCTAATCTAATCTAGAATCTCTTTGGATTATCATTAGCCTTGGCAGATTAGGTTATCTCACATCCCCTCTTTGTCTTCCTGATCTCCCTCTTAACAAAGCCCTTACAAGAAATTCATTTGAACCCACCTGTCTATATCTAATCTAATTCTTTTTCATTCTTCACTAGCACCTCAATACCTTTATTCATCCGTTGTTCTGTAATCGTAACAGCTTTACCTTTTACAATATCTGGTCATGCAGTTGGGTAGTAGGAATAGGGGCATAGGCTATTTTCTGAATTTTCGCCCCATTTGGAAATCTGAAATGCGGAAAGGTAAACTTGCAGATTGAGTCAGTGATTAGGAAGGCAAATACACTGTTGTCATTTATCTCGAGAGGACTGGAATATAAAAGCAGGGGTGTACTATGGAGGCTTTATGAAGGTCTGGTCAGACGACATTGAGAATATTGTGAGCAGTTTTGGGCTCCATACTTCAGGAAGGGTGATCTGGCCCTGGAACAGGTCTAGAGGAATCATGGGAATGATTCCAGGAATGAAAAGTTTAACACATGAGGAATGTTTGAGGACTCTGAGACTACACTCAATGGAGAATCAAAGGATGCTGGGGTGGGGGCGGGGGGGGTTTAATTGAAACTTCCAGAATACTGAACAACCTGGACAAAGTGGACAATGGGAAGATGTTTCTATTGGCAGGAGGGACGAGGATGTGTGGGCAGAGCTTTAGAGTCAAGGGAAGACCCTTTAGCACGGAGATAAGTAAAGACTTCTTCAGCCAGAGAATGGTGCATATGTGGAATTCATTGCCACAGAAGGCTGTGGAGACGAGGTCATTGAGTATTTTTAAAACAGGGATATATTAGTTCTTGATTAAGGGGATCAGTAGGGAGAATGGAATTGAAAAACACATGATTGAGAGGTGGAGCAGTCTCGATGGCCTAATTTATACTCTTCTATCTCATTGCTTGTTAACACACTTTTGAAAGCCCCCCACTTATCAAGTCTTTACCTGTGAACAGTCTACTTCAATCAACTAATAAAAGTTCTTGTCTCACACCATTAAAAATTGCCTTACTGCTGTTGAAACCATTAGCTGTTATAGAAGACAGTTTGAAATTGATATAATTATGGTCATGAGATCTGAAATGTTCCTCTACTATCACTTCAGTCACTTGCCCTGCCTTATTACCTGAGAGAAGATAAAGTTTTGCTCCATCTCTCGCAGGAACATTTACATGTTGCTTAAGGAATTTTCTTGAACATTTTTAACAAATTGTTCTCCATCCCAGCCTTTAACCTGATGGTAGTACCGGTCAATGTTTGAGAAATTAAAATCACCACTTAATGCTTTATTATTCTCACATATCCGAAATCTCTCTGCACATTTGTTCCTGTTTCCTTCTGACTGTTGAAGCGGAGCTATTGTACAACCCCATCAAGGTGATTATTCCTTTGTTAGTTCAAACCAAATACTTTCACTGGATGATGTTTTAGAAACAGTTTCTCTAGTTACAGCTGCAATGTTTTCCTTAGTTAAAAGTACCACCCGCCTTTTCATTGCCTCCCTTCCTATATTCTCTTTCATACTTCTAAACTCAGTTGAATACAGACCCCAAAGTCCTCAACTGATATTTTGTATGAAAAGCCATTCATCCTGGGATCATTCTTGTAAACCTATTCTGGACCCTCTCCAATGCCAGCACATCCTTCCTTAAATAACGGGCTCAAACCTGTTTGCAATATTGAGTGCAGCCTGACCAGAGCTGATACAGCCTCAGCAGTATATTTCTGTTATAGAACATAGAACATAGAAGGATACAGCGCAGTACAGGCCCTTCGGCCCTCGATGTTGCGCCGACCGAATCCTACCTAACCTATACTAGCCCAATAACTTCCAAATGCCTATCCAATGCCCGCTTAAATGACCATAAAGAAGAAGAGTTCACCACTGATACGGGCAGGGCATTCCATGAACTCACAACCCGCTGTGTGAAGAATCTACCCCTAACATCTGTCCTATACCTACCACCCCTTAATTTAAAGCTATGTCCCCTAGTAACACCTGACTCCATTAGCGGTAAAAGGTTCTTAGTATCTACCCTATCTAAACCCCTAATCATCTTATACACTTCTATCAGATCTCCCCTAAACCTTCTCTTCTCCAATGAGAACAGCCCCAAGTGCCTCAGCCTTTCCTCATAAGATTTTCCTACCATTCCAGGCAACATCCTGGTAAACCTCCTCTGCACTCGTTCTAAAGCTTCCACATCCTTCCTATAGTAAGGCGACCAAAACTGCACACAATACTCCAGATGAGGCCTCACCAGAGTCTTATACAACTGCAACATGACCTCAGGACTCCGGAACTCAATTCCTCTGCCAATAAAGCCCAGTACACCATATGCCTTCCTCACAGCACTATTTACCTGGGTGGCAACTTTCAGAGATCTGTGTACATGGACACCAAGATCCCTCTGCTCATCCACACTACCAAGTAGCCTACCATTAGCCCAGTAATCCATCATCTTGTTATTCCTACCAAAGTGAACGACTTCGCACTTAGCTACATTGAATTCCATTTGCCACATTTCCGCCCAGCTCTGCAACTTATCTATATCCCGCTGTAACCTACCACTTCCTTCCTCACTATCCACAACTCCACCGACTTTTGTGTCATCCGCAAACTTGCTTACCCAGTTCTAGTGTGATACCCCTTTTGAAATAAATGTTAAAATGGCATTTACCTTTTGAATTGTCAACTGAATCTGCATGTTATCCTTAAGAGAATTCCTGAAGTAGGACTCCCAAAGTCCCTTTGCCGTTCAGATTTCTGCAGTGTTTCACTGCTCACAAAGTGATCTGCATGTTTATTCTTTGTACCAAAATGCATAATCTCACAGATTCCCACATTGTGTTCCACTTGCCACTTCTTTGCCCACTCTCCTAGCCTATCCAAATCCTTTTGCACTCTCTCCACTTCCTCAACACTAGCTGCCTCTCCACCTACCTTTGTGTCATCTGCAAACATGACAGCAATGCCCTTAGTTCCTTTGTCTGTATCATTAATGTATAATGTGAATGGTTGTGGTCCCAATGCTGACCTGTGAAAGTCCACGAGTCACCGGCTGCCGCTCTGTACAAGACCCTTTTTATCCTGACTCTGTCTTCTGCAAGGCAGCCAAACCTCTACCGTGCCACTAAAGCTATCCTCTTATCTTATTTAACAGCCTGCTGTGCAGTATCTTACTACAGTTCTTGAGGAAATCCAAAAATGTCACATCACTGGCTGTCCTTTGTCTATCTTGTTTGTTACCTCAAATAATTTGAACAGATTTGTCAGGCATGATCTCCCTGTGATGAAGCCGTGTTGACTGGCCTATTTTACCATGTATTCCAAGTACTCTGCAGTCTCATTCTTAGCAAGGGACTCTAAAATCATACCAACAACTGAGGTCACACAACCTGGCCTATAGTTTCCTGCTTCCTTTCTTACACAGGCGTGTTGCATTGGCCATCTTCCAGTCACCTGGGACCCTCCCTGACTCCAGTGATTTATGAAAGATCTCTACCACTGTCTCTTCAATCTCCTCTGCTATCCCCTTCGCCCATCCAGTCTTGGTAATTTATCCATATTCAGCTGCGCAGCACCTTCACCTTACTGGGGGCCAGTGCACTCACTTCTGCTCCATGTCTCTCATGAAGTTCTGATCTGCTGCTAGTCTCTTCCAATGTGAAAACTGATGGAAAGTACCTCTTCAGGTCCTCAGCCTATTCCTTTGTTTCCCATTACTACTTCTCTATCATCATTTTCCAGTAGTCCAATGTCCACTCTTGACCCTCTAACTTTTTAGATATTCAATGAAATCTCTTGTTGTCATCTTTTATATTAGTAGCTAGCTTACTCTCATATGTCAAATATGCCTTTTTTTTAAAAAAGTTATCCTCTGCTGGTTTTTAAAGGTTTCCAAATCGTCTGGTTTCCAGTAAACTTCACCATAATGTCAGCTTTTTCTTCTGCTTTTATGCTGTCCTTGACTTCCTTTGTCAGCCATGGTATATTTCTTCAGTATATGCTGCCTTCCTTTGGATGAATTTCTGCAGTGGCTTCTGAATTGTCCTAGGAATCCCTGCCTTTGCTGCTCCACAATCTTCCCTGCCAAGCTCCTCTTCCAATCAACTCAGGCATGCTCCACCCATGTACCTTTACACAATTGTAAAACCATTACATCTGTTTCAATCTTCACCCTCTCAAACTGCAGTGTGAGCTCTATCATGTTATGGCCCCTGCCTCAGATGGGTTCCTTCACCTTGAATTCCCTAATCAATTCTGCCTTATTACGCATCAATAAATCCAGAATTGCCTGATCCTTTACTGGTCTCCACCACAAGTTGCACCAAAAAAAATCTTGCAGACATTCCACAAATTCTTTTTATTGAGATCCACCACTAAGCTGATTTTTCCACTCCACATGCACTTCCTCATCATTCTTGCAGTGGTACCTTCCATACATGCCTTTCCTATCTCCTGATTTATTTTCTTCCCCACATCATGATGACTGCTTACAAGTGGATTTTACACTTTCCGACTCTTTTTCCCTGCTTGCTGTCAATTTAATTTTATTTTTACTGACAAGGCTACCAAAATGTTTGGTAGCTAATCTAAAGGGTGTGACTGCCTCCTGTAATACTGTGCCAGATAACTCTTCCCATTTCCTGATGTGTGGCAGTGTTCAGAGCTCAGGTTTTAAAATTTCTTAGTGAAAGAACACCCACCAATGATGGGGTGATTAGTTGACCAAGTTCAAAATGCCAGCATTATGCGAGTGTAGATATCTTGAGCGATTGTGTATTTGGCAGAGATGGGAATGATCGCTATTATGGAGGGATTTGAAACTAAGGACAGGAACCTTTTAAAAATGTTGCTGTTTCCCAACTGGCAAGGTTTTCAAGACAGTGAGTTCAAGGTGAAGTGAAGAAGACTCAGTATGAGTGAGGACACGGGTAGCGGAGTGTTAGATGAGCTGAAGATTACAGGGAGGTTGAAAGTGGAAGGTGGGTCAGGAGTGTGTTAGGGTCAATCAGTCTCGAGGTAACAAAAGACTGGACAAGACTTTTGGCACATGGCGCTGAGACTCTGCTGGATTCGGGTCATGTTACTGAAATGGAACTAGAATGTCACACTAAGGACGTGGCTCTGTGGCTGAAAGCTGATCTCCAACCACCAACTTTGCGAAGTGCTTGGGTCAGGCAGTTACCAGAGCGAGTGATACAGTTGAAGGTAGGAAGTTTGTAACAGGACCTACCTGGGGAAACTAACAGCAGCCAGGCCTCTGGCACTGAGTCAGGCCCTGTGGCTCAGAAGAGGAGAGTGATAGTAATAGGGGATTCATTGTTTACAGAACAGACAGAAGGTTCTGTGGACTAGAATGAGACTCCTGGATGGAATGTTACCTCCTGGGTGCCCTTCCTGATGTAGTGCCAAAATGTTGATTATCCTGCTATACAGACACTGCCTGACCTGCTGTGCTTTTCTAGCACCACACTTTCGACTCCTGGGTGCCAGTCTCAGAAATGTCTTGGATCAATTCTTTGGCTGTTTCAAAGGAGACAGTGAGCAACCAGAAGTCGTGGTACATGTCGGTAGCAATGACATAGCTCTGAAAGGGGATGTGGTTGAGAAAAAAGTGAATTTAGGGAGTAAGGAAGAAAGTTAAAAAGAAGGTCATCAAGGATAGTAAGCTCTGGGTTACTGCCTGTGCCACATGCTAGTGAGGGCAAGAATAGGATGATATGGCAGACAAATATGTGGCTGAAGAGTTGGTGCAGAGGGCAGGGTTTTAGGTTTGTGGATCATTGGGTTCTCTTCTGGGGCAAGTATGACCTGTACTAAAGGGACGGGTTATACCTGAACTTGAGGCGGGCAAATATTCTTGTGGACATGTTTTCTGGAGCTGTTGGGAATCTTTAAACTCAGTTGGCAGGGAAGTGGGAAGCAGAGCGTCAGGTCAGAAGATGCTGCAATTATTGTAAAGGTGGATGCAACTAGGAGAGATGCTATGAGGAAGGATAGACGAAAATGGCAACAAGGTGGGAGTCCAGGCAGAAGGAAGCAATGTAGAGACCAGAGCAAAAGTTAGAATAGAAAACAAGGAAAATTAGATGACAATAATTTGCAAAAGACAAGGAGGTTGTCCATTTACAATCCAGCAGTGAGTATAAAGGCATGCTTTCTGAATGCCTGTAGTACTGAAAATGAAGTCAATGAACTTGTGCAAATCAGGGCAAAAGATTATGGTTTAGTTGCCATTACAGAACATGGTTGCAGGGTGGTGATGACTGGAAAATAAATATCCAAGAGTATCATGTAATTAGGAAGGATAGGCGGAAAGATAAGGGAGGTGGGGCACTCTCTTAATTAAGGATGAGATTAGGATGATAAGAGTCGATATAGTCGATTTGGGCGGCACAGTGGTTAGCACTGCTGCCTCACAGCGCCAGAGACCTGGGTTCAATTCCCGCCTCAGGCGACTGACTGTGTGGAGTTTGCACGTTCTCCCCGTGTCTGCGTGGGTTTCCTCTGGGTGCTCCGGTTTCCTCCCACAGTCCAAAGATGTGCAGGTTAGGTGAATTGGCCATGCTAAATTGTCCGTAGTGTTAGGTGAAGGGGTAAGTGTAGGGGTATGCGTGGGTTGCACTTCGGCGGGTCAGTGTGGACTTGTTGGGCCGAAGGGCCTGTTTCCACACTGTAAGTAATCTAATCTAATCTAATCTGATTTTAGGAGCAAAATGTTGAATCCATTTGATTGAAGATCAGGAAGGGAAAAAAATGACTTTTGGAAGTAGTCTATCGGCCACCTAATAATGTTACAGTGACAATCAAGAAATATTCTGACACGTGTAAGAATGCAATGGCAGTCATCATGGGCAACTTTAACATGCACATTAATTGGCTGAATGAAGTCAGTAGAGGCAGGCTTGAAGAGTTCGTAGAACTTGCTTGAACAGTGTTACTGAACCTAAAAAAGGGAGCATGCCATTTTAGATCTGGTCCTGTGTAATGAGGTAGGTAAATTTAAGGATCCTCTTGGAAATGTGATCACGATATGATTGAATTTTGGATACAAATGGAGGGTGAAATAGTATCATCTAAAATCAAGGGGTTATGCATGAGATGAGGAAGGAATGGCTAAATTAGTCTGGGAACACAAGTTATATGATGGAACAGTGGAGGACATTCAAAGACATTTTTCAGTACTCAAGGAAAGTATTTTCTTGTCAAAAACGAGGATAGCAAGGGTAGGAAGAGCCGGCCTTGGATAACCAAAGAAATAAAGGAAGGCATCCAATTAAAAGCTCAGGCTTAGACTAGTGGGAAGCAGGAAGATTGGGAAAACTTTAAAATGCAACAAAGAACCACAAAGCAAACAATGAAAGGAAAGCTGGATGATGAATGCAAACTAGCACAGTATATAAAAACAGATTTAAAAACATGTTTTTATAAATGGAAAAAGGGAGCTAAAGTGGACCTAGGTCCCTTGCAGGCTGAGAAAGGGGAATTAATATTGGTTAATGATCAAATGGTAGAGGTCTGAAGTAACTATTTTGTCTGTTTTCACAGCGGAAGATGTGTCTAACATGCCACAGAATGATGTTAAGGATACGATGGGAGCTGAGGACCTCAATTCGATTGTTATCATTAAAGGGGTAGTGTTGAGCAAACCTTAGTGTCGAAAGGTAGATAAGTCCTCTGGTCCTGATGGAATGAAAGAAATGGTGGAAGCTACAATAGATGCATTAATTCACAACTTTGGGCAGATTCCACTGGACTGCTGCTGTTTAAAAAGGGGTGTAGGCAAAAGGCGGTTAACTATGGGCCAGTTAGCTTAACATCTGTAGTCAGGAAAATGCTGGATGCTATCATGGATGAAGAAATGTTGTGACATCTGGATGGAAAGGATTCCATCAGACAGATGCAGCATGGATTCAGGAAGGGAAGATCATGTTTGACAAACTTACTGGAGTTCTTTGAGGATGCAAAAAGTGCGGTGGATGGACATGAACAGGTGAATTTCCAGAAGAACTTTGATAAGGTGTTACATAAAAGACTCATCCGTAAGATACGAATGCATGGCGTTGCGAGGAATGTGCTAGCATGGATCAAGGACTAGTTAGCCAATAGAAAGTAGAGATTTGGGATAAAAGGGTGATTCTCTGGTTGGAGATCAGTGGTAAGCTACAGGAGTCGATGTTGAGGCCGCAACGGTTCACAATATATATAGTTGATTTGGAAGAGGAGACTGAGTGTAACATATCCAAATTTGCTAATGACATGAAATTGATTGGAAAGGCAAACTGTGTGGAGAATGTGGGCAGTCTGTAGAGAGATTTTGATAGGTTTAATGAGTGAGCAAGTGAGGTACAAGGTTGGTAAATGTCAAGTTTTCCACTTTGAAAGTAAAAATAGTAGGTCAGAGCATTGGTGAAAGATTGCAGCAGAAGGACCTAGAAGTGCTCATATGTGAATCGTTGATTTGCAGATGCAACAGGTAATCAGGAAGGCACACCAAATATTGGCTTTCTTTGCTAGAGGCTTAGAATCTAAGAGCAGGGAAGTTCTGCAATTTATAAGGGGTTGGTGAGGCCACACCTGGAGTGTGGTGCACAATTCTGGTCTCCTTACTTGAAGAAGGATATCCTGGCTTTGGAAGTGGTGCATAGGAGGTTCGCCAGGCTATTTCTGGAGATGAAAGGTTACCCTATGAGAAGAGGTTGAGCCGCCTCGGACTGTACTCACTAGAATTTAGAAGAATGAGAGGAGATTTTATAGAAACATATATAATTATGAAAGGGATAGAAAAGGTGGAGTTAGGCAAGTTGTTTCCACCAGTGAGTGAGAGTGGGCTACGGAATATGGCCTCAAGATTAGGAGGTGTAGATTTTTGGACAGAAATGAGGATGAAATGCTTTTTGCAGAGAATAGTGAATCTATGGAATTCTCTGCCCAAGGAGGCAGTAGAGGCAGCTTCATTCAGTATATTCAAGACACAGTTAGATGGGTTTTGCATGGTTGGGAAATTAAGGGTTATGGGGATAATGCAGGTTGGAGGAGCTGAGACATCGGATAGATCAGCCATGATCTGAATGAATGGCCAAGCAGATTCGACGGGCCAATGGCCTATTCCTGCTTCTATTCTGAGTACGAAATTACTTTTGTGTCATCTGGAATGTAGCAACAATGCCTTCTGTTCCTTTGTCCAGATTGTTAATGTATACCGTGAATAGTTGTCCCAAATGTGAGACCTGTGGAAGTCTGAGTGACCGACTGCCATTCTCAAAAACTTCTGACTTTGCCAGTCATCCAATCCTCTACTTGCCACTAACACCATGTTCTTATTTAGCAGCCTGCTGTAGGTATCTTATAAAAGGCTGGCTGGAAAACCAAATAGATCAAGTCCACTGGCTCTCCTTTGTCTAACTTAGTTGTTACCTCAAAGAAATTGAAAAGATTTGTCAGGCGTGACTTCCCTTTGACAAAACCATACTGACCCTGCTCTATTTTACCATATAGTTCTGCAGTCTTATCTTTAATAAGGGGCTTTAAAAACTTATCAACAATTGAGTATCCTGCCTCTGCCTCCCTCCTTTCTTAAACAGGGGTGCTGCATTAGCCATTTTCCAAACATCTGGGACCCTCCCTGATGCCAGTGATTTCTGAAAGATCACCACCAATTCCTGTACTATCTCCTTCATAAATCTGGGGTTTGGTCCATCTCGTCTTAGTGATTTATCCATCTTCAAACCTATAAGCCTCCCCAGCGCCTTCTCCTTAGTGATGGCCGCTACACTCATCTCTGGCCCATGTCTCTCAATTTTTGTATGGTACTGTTATCTTCCACTGTGAAAACTGATGCAAAGTACCTACTCAGTTCCTCCACTGTTTCTTTGCTCCCTGTTAGTCTTCTCCAGCTGTCCAATGTCTACCTCTGCTTCTCTGTAAGCAAGCTTTTGCAGCCTCCTTTTGTGTTATGAGTTAGATTACTTTTGTATTTCATTTTGTTGCCTCTTATTGCTTCTTTTTGGTTATTCTCTGCTGAACTTTAGAGGCTTCTTAATGCTTGGGCTTCCAGTAACCCTCACCATATTGTATGCTTTTCCTTTTGCTTCAATGCTGTCCCTGACTTCCCTTGTCAGCCATGGTTGCCTCATCCTCTCCTTAATATGTTCAGGTGAGGAGTGAGTAATGGATCTGGACAGTGAAGGGGCAGCATTCAGAAATATAATGGTTGTGCGACTGTTTAGAGGCTTATGCTCCTTGTGCGCAAGTGTGTGGGCAGTCACTCTCGGTGTTTCTAGGCCCTGAGGGTGTCATTACGGCCAAGGATAATGGCTGCCATTTTTACAGGGCAGTAGGGCACACGTGTGGAGACTATGACCAAGTCCCAATGTTGTGGGTATCTCTCCTAGACAGATGGAGGTAGGTTTGAGAATTTCTGCTTATAGGGGGGTCAGGAAGAGAGTATTTCCACACAGCAAACTCAAACCCAGGTGATATTTGTCTCTTCTGAATTTCTCTCCTGGGTTGACAGTGATGAATTTTAGATAGCCTGTTTATTATTTTACCATAACTCCTGCTAACCTTGTCTTAATGAGTTTCCACCAGAGCCTGTGATGGTCACAGCTCTACTCCATTCTCTTCTGCTTCTCAGATCACAAAGAGCGTCCAGTTCTGCTGCATTTTTATTTCCTGATTTCATTCCATGCATTCACTTTCTTTCTGTCATTGTAGATACTGTCTGACTTGCTGAGTTTTTCCAACATGCTCTGTTTTTTAACTCATATTTCCAGCTATTATTTTGTTGCAGGTGTTTCTTACAGCACTGAGGCTGGAAGCACAGAAGCACCAGTGATCAGCTGCTTTATACCAGGGTAAGTGTTATGTTAGAGAAATTATTCCCTGGCCTCCATTGTGAGACCTTTTTTTTAAATTGAGTCACAATTATCGAGTGATTGCAACAGAAGATAATTTAGCCCATCTTGCCTGTGCTGGCTATCTAAAAGAGTAGATCAGCTCACTCCACTCCCAAGGCCTCTCATGAACAAGGCCGGCAAATATTGCCAATCTCCAGTTGCCCATGGTGAAGGCGATGATTGAGCTTCTTGAACTGCTGCATTCCATGCAGTGAAGTTCGTCCTAGACTATTGTTAGGTGAGAAGTTACGGATTATTCGCCTAGCAGTGATGAAGGAACTGTAATGTATGTCCAAATCAACAACATTAACTTGTATTTGTTCAGCACCTTCCATTGAACAGAATTTCCAAGGTGATTGACAAGAATGTGAAAAAGCGACATTTGACACTGAGCCAAAAAGGAAATGTTTGGGCAGGTGGCCGAGCATGTTTTTATGGATTCTCTCTCAATTACTTTTTTGTCTTTTAAATCCATTTTACAGGCTAATGGAAGGATTAATTTGGATCAAACATCACATCTGAGTCACTTGATTAATTGTAACCTGAATACCAAGGAACTTCAAACATGAAAGCAAAAAGCACCATTCACAGTGGGGAGAAACCATATACCTGTGTGTGTGGGCGAGGCTTCAACCGATCATCTGGTCTGTCAAGACACAAATGGAGTCACAGCAAGGAGAAACCCTGGAAATGTCAGGATTGTGGAAAGGGATTCAGATTCCCATCTGAGCTGGAAACACATTATCGCAGTCACACTGGAGAGAGACCTTTCACTTGCCCTGACTGTGGGAAAGGGTTTACAAATGCTTCTGACCTGCATACACACCAACGAGTTCACACTGGGGAGAAGCCATTCACCTGCTCTCAGTGTGGGAAGGGATTCACTCAGTCGTCTGGTCTGCAGATACACCAGCGGGTTCACACTGGGGAGAGGCCATTCACCTGCTCTGTCTGTGGGAAGAGATTCACTAATTCTTCTGACCTGCTGAAACACAAGCTGGTTCACACTGGGGAGAGTCAGGTCACCTGCTCAGAGTGTGGAAAAGGATTCAGTAATTCTTCCAGCCTGCGGATACACCAGCGAGTTCACACTGTGGAGAGACCATTCACCTGCTCTGAATGTGGGAAGGGATTCACTAATGTTTCCAACCTGCAGATACACCAGCGAGTTCATACAAATGAGAGACCATTCACCTGCGCTCAGTGTGGGAAGGGATTTAGAGATTCCTCCAACCTGATGTCCCATCAACGTGTTCACACTGATGAGAGACCATTCAGATGCTCCCTATGTGACACGAGGTTCAGTCGTTTATCTGACCTCACTAGACACCAGCGGACTCACACACAGGAGAGACCATTTACCTGCCCTGAGTGTGGGAAAGGGTTCACACAGTCATCTGGTCTGCTGATACACCGGCGAATTCACACAGCAGAAAGGCCATTTACCTGCTCTGAGTGTGGGAAGGGATTCAGTGATTCATCGAACCTCCGCACTCATCAGCGAGTTCACAGTGATGAGAGACCATTCATTTGCTCCCATTGTGGGTCTCGGTTCAAACGTTTATTTGAACTCACCAGACACCAGCGGACTCACATGAGGGAGAAACCATTCACCTGACCTCAGTGTGGAAAGCAGTTCACTCAGTTATCCGGCCCACTGAGAAACCAGGGAATACCTGAGTAAGCAGGTTTTTCTTGCTGAGAGTGTAGAGAGGGTTTACTCAGTTATCCAGGCTGCTGAAACTGTTGGGAATTCAGACTAATCATCGATTATTTAAATGCCTAAATTGTGGAAAGTGTTTTAATCATTCAGCGGTATTGATGTCCTATCAACTTTTGCACTTGTGCTCTTTCTGTGGGACTATGGTCACATAATCATCTCAACATATTGTACTTCAGTAAATGCACATTTAGGAGAGGTCATTAAACCAAATATGTGAGAGAAGGGATTCAGTCTGTCATCCAACATGCTGAACCATCAGTAATGATACTGTTTGGAGTTTGTTGTTAATCTCATCCAAGGTGGAGCCCTGTTCACGGTGTCTGCTTGTGTTGATGAAAATGAACCTCAGTCCAGTTATAACTGTTAACCACTGTTATTAGTCAGCAGAAAGTTGTTCATAAACAGCACCTGAGTATTGCTGCAAGCATGCATACTTTGCTGATTTTATTTTTCTCTTACACACATTGGGAGAATTTCTAAGAATATAAATTAAACACAGAACCGATGTTTACACTGTATGAGAAGTGAACATTGATTGGTGGAGGCATTGCCATGAAGATACACATTCTATCCATGAAGAACAGAATTAATGATATATATGTGGGCACAAATTCAGGTTACCAGTTTAGGGTTAGTGCTAATGTTTTAATATATCGATACAGGATGCCTGAACCACACTAAAGTATTTTCCCGTTTATGTTCTATTTCATTTCTGATCAGTTCTATATCACAAAGGTGTCAAGTGGTGGCATGAATTGCTCCACCCAGCTGTGAGCAATTTTTCCATTTACATAAATAAATGGTATAGATAGTAATGTAGTGACTGTGTGCCTAATTGACATTGTGAGGCTATTCACCAATAAGCCATAGGCTGCTGTGCTGTAGCACCATATTGTGGTGATCTAGACACCAGAACCGTAAGAATTAGTAGTTATTGAGTGTACGAACTTACAAATGGGAAGGACCAATTCTGGATGTTTTCAAGTTGGATGTGTTGCATCTTAATTGGACAGAAACTGACATACACCTGGGAAGACTTGATAATGCTAACGATTTTTGAGAAGATTTGTAGCTGAGGTTAATGATAACTAGGGAAGTTAGCTCACTGAACTTGAAGGTTTGTTTTTAGGTAACATTCATCAGTGAGAGGCTCTGATGAGGCACTGGTGGTATGCTCCACTTCTCTATTTATAGTTCTTGGCTTCTTAAAGTGGGTAATGTCATTTCTGGTTCATTTTTGTTTTCTCAATGGATGGTAGATAGGGTCAAAATCCATGAGTTTACTGATGGAGTTCTGTTTCGAATGCCATGCCTCTATGAATTCTCGTGCGTGTCTTTGTTTCACTTGTCCTGGGATGTGTGTGTTGTCTCAGTCAAGGTGGTCTTCTTTGTGTGTGGAAACTACTGATAGTGGGTTGTATCTCTTGGTGGCCAGTTGTTCATGTATCCTGGTGGCAAGTTTTCTGCTAGTTTGTCTTTTTACAGTTCTTGCATGGTATTGTGTAAATGACATTAGTTTTGCTGGTGGTATCTAATGGATCCTTTATGTTCATTAGTTGCTGTTTGTGTGTTGGTAGGTTTGTGGCCGGCCATTGTGCCAAGGGGTCTAAGTAGTCTGGAGGTCATTTCTGACATGTCTTTGTCAGGTAATGTAGCTATAGTTTTTGGTTGTGCTGTGTCTGCTTGTTTGGGTTTATTTCTGGAGTATCAGCATATTGTATTTATTGAAAACATTGTATAGATATTTTTCTTCTGCTTTTTGTAGTTCTTGGGTGCTGCAGATTTCAACCCTATCTACCTTCCCTTGAAAAATGAAAGGGAAAGGACTGCACCGAACTTAAGGAACCAAAACTATAGTGAGGCGGGACATACCACCAGCGGTTCACTAGAGACTCTGTGATGATGTTGCCTAGTAGTTTGACAAAAGCATCTGAAAACAAACCTTCAAGCTTAGTGAGCTAACTTAATACTTGTTTCATAATGCTGTTGAAGGAGGTTCAAAATTGTCAAGATGAGAACCTGAGAGGGAGCTCCGTTTCAAGGGAAGCACAGCACAAGTGGCAATAGAAAAGTAGAAAGCAAAAGCAGAATTCTAGTGAAGTAAAGAGAAGCATCAAGCAGCATCTTAAGAGAATATTTTGTTTTGAAATAATGGTTCTCTCTCTGAATCCATGTAGCAGCCACAAGATGGTTGGTAATTTGAATGCACAAATTGAGGTAAGTGGGTATGATTTAATTTTAAACTAAATACACTATTACTAAATTATGATGATCAGGAACTGTCTAAGGATATTTGACATTTAGAAGGGATGGGCAAAAAGGCACAGGAAATGCGGGAAAGGTCAGAACATTTAAGATTGCAGACTGAAGAATCAAAATGTAAAATCAGCTTGGGAGGATCTCCAAATCAGAAAATAAATATTTATTGTTGTAGTAGGTCACCAAACTGTCACAGTAGTTTTCAGAAACAAAAACAATTTGCTGGGACAAGCCAGCATGGCAGGCAGCATCTGTGGAGCTTTGTTTTTTCACTTTATGGTAATTTTCAGTAACCATACCAGGAAATTAGTGATATATGTAAAGTAATGGGTCCTTTCAAATTACTCAGCAGGATAATTAAATCATCCTGCTGAGTAACATTAAAAATTAGTGCTGTGAAGCACGAATTCCTGGAGTGAGAGAGAGATGGGTTTCTGAGGTACCACATTGAGGACTAAACTAGATGTTGAGCTATTTTGGCTTTAATGTTCTGACATGAAAAATACTCACTAATAACTTTGTTGTAAAGTAACCTTTGGAAAAGAGTGACCATAACTTTGAATTTTGCCTGAAGTTTGAATATGATAAAGTTCAAAGAACAAAGAAAATTTACAGCCCAAGAACAGGCCCTTCAGCCCTCCAAACCTGAGCCGATCCACATCTACTGTCTAAACCTGCCACCCAATTCCTAAGCATCTATATCCTTCTGCTCTCCATCTACTCATGCTTCTGTCCAGATGCATCTTAATTGAATCTACAGTGCCTGTCTACCACCTCTGCTGGCAACGCATTCCAGATACCTACCACCCTCTGTGTGAAGTACATGCTGCATGTATTCCCCTTAAACTTTTCATCTCTCACTTGAAAGTGTGACCTCTCTTTATTAAATCCTTCAGTTGTGGAACTAAGGTGTTAAATCTGAAGGAACAAAATTATGATAGAATGGGGTGCAAGATGGCAGCATGGATTAGGAAAAACACAAAAAATGATTTGAAGGTAGTTAATGTTTGAGGCGGAATGAGTGGCACAGTGGTTAGCACTGTTGCCTCAGCGCCTGAGACCTGGGTTCAATTCCTGCCTCAGGCAACTATCTGTGTGGAGTTTGCACATTCTTCCTGGGTCTGCGTGGGTTTCCTCCAGGTGCTCCGGTTTCCTCCCACAGACCAAAAATGTGCAGGTTAGGTGAATTGGCTATGCTAAATTGCCTGTAATGTTAAGTGAAGGGGTAAATGTAGGGGAATAGGAATGGGTGGGTTGCTCTTCGGAGGGTCAGTGTCGACTGTTGGGACAACGGTCCTGTTTCCACTCTGTAAGTAATCTAAACAAAGCTCCATATGGTCTGCAGGAGGTACATGTGGTTACTGGGAAAAAAAATACTTTTTAATGACAGCAAGGCATGCATTTTTAAGCCTGGGGAATGGGAGCAATTTAGAATCCAACAAAGAAGCAATAAGGTATAGTTTAAAAAATGATAGACGAATTGAAACAAACTTGCAAGGAAATCATAAAAGCTCATTAGGTACATGAAAAGATGAGCTGCCACAAATTTGAGCACGTTGTAGACAAAGGAAAATTATATTACAAAACGTGGAGTTGGTAAAGAAGCTCAGAGTTTCTTTATACTGTCTTCATGGGAGATTAAATGCCTCAATAATGTGAGGACAGCAAGGGAGATGTGAAACGGGTAACAAAAAGAGGTATACTTCAAAGTTTGATAGGTCTGACTGGATCAGACAGGCTTCATCTCAAAGTGTTGAAGGGAGAGAGGGAGACAGTGAGAGACCGGATGTATTGGCAGTTAACTTTCAAATTCTTGTACTTTCTGGAAAGGTTCCTGTGGAGTGGAAGTCAAAAATGGAACCCAAATCTTTTAATATGGGATGTAGACAGAGAATAAAGAATGACAAATCCGTTAGTTTGATGTCAGTACAGGGAAAATGTGACAGTCTGTTATAAAACATTGTAACCAGTGAACTTTCTGAGAGTAGTAAAACTGAGGAAAGCCAACAAGAATTTATGGAAGTGAAATCGTGGCTCAAAACATGAAGATGTTGAGGACATTCTTGTAGCATAGATTAAGGAAAACTTGCATGTTCAAAAGGTTTTTGATAAGGTGCCACACGACATTGGTAAGTAAAATGAGATTGGGGAAAATATACCAGTGTGGATGAATGATTGTTCAATAACTGGAAAGCAGAGTGCACGAGTAAATACACCATTCGCAGGATGGTAGGCTGTGATGGTGTGCCATAAGGATCAGCAGCAGCATGGTGGCTCAGTGGTTAGCACTGCTGTCTCAAAGCACTAGGGATCTGGGTTCAATTCCAGCCGTGGATGACTGCCTATGTGAAGTTTGCATTTTCTGTGTCTGTGTGGGTTTCATCTGGGTGCTCCAATTTCCTCCCACCGTCCAAAGATATGCAGGTTAGGTGAGTTGGCATTGTGTCTGGCAATGGACAGGCAAGGTTGATTGGCCATGGGAAATGTTACAGAATCCAAACAGGTTCTGGAACCCTCAGCTACATTGGATGTTGGATTGGCTGGTAGAGGCAGTGGAAGTTTTTAACCAAAGGTTCATCAGCTTCTTCCTCCTCCCTTGCAAACTCTGGCTTTACATCCCTCACAAAGACCATTGTTTTGGTTTAGAATGCCTTCTTCTAAGTCTCCTCCCAAACATCATCCTTCCTCGCTTCTCAGTGAGAATGTGACTGAGTTTTTTGATTGTAAGGGAGTACATATGTGAGAACTTAGAGTACAGTCTGTGAAAATAAGAGAAATGATTGTGTTGTGAGTGTGTGCCACTGCGTGTGTTTGTGTATCTGAATGGCTGTGCACCCAACTCACTCCTCCAAAACTGTTAGGGAACTGGAGCGGGTTTTAGATGAACTTCAGATCTTTCGGGAGGCAGAGGCTGTGATGGATATGAGTTACAGAGGAGTAGTTACTCCTAAGCATGAAGAAAGCTGGGTGACTGTTCGAAAGGGGAAAAAGAGTCAGTGGAGGGATCCCCTGTATTCGTTCCCCTGAAAAACACGTATACCGTTTTGGATACTGTTGAGTGGGATGACTTACCAGGGGCATACAGTGGGGCCCAGGTCTCTGGCACAGAGCCTGTCCCTGTTGTACAGAAGGCAAGGAGGGAAAGGAGGTGAGTGTTAGTCACTGGGGACTCAATAGAGGCACAGAAGGTTTGTTGGAAGTGAACGCGACTCACGGTTGATGTGTTGCCTCCCAGTTGCCAGGGTCTGTGATGTCTCGGATCACATCTTTGGGGTCCTGAAGGGAGAGGGTGACCAGCCTCAAGTCATCGTCCATGTAGGTACCAATGACATAGGCAGAGGGATAGGGATGTAAGGCAGGATTTCAGGGAGCTTGGGTGAAAGCTGAGAGCTAGAACAAACAGTTACCTCTGGTTTGTTACCCATGCCACGTGATAGCGAGGCAAGGAATAGGGTGAGATATCAGCTGAACGTGTGGCTGCAAGGATGGTGCAGGAGGGAGGGTTTCAGGTTCTAGGATAATTTGGGTTCATTCTGGGGAAGGTAGGACTTGTACAAACAGGACGGCCTTCACTTGAACCAGAGGGGTACTAATATCCTGCATGGGAAATTTGCTGGTGCTATTCGGGTGGGTTTAAACTAGCTCAGCTGGGGGATGGGAACCGGATGTGTAGTTGCAGTGCACAGGAGGATGAGAATAGGAAGGATATGGATAGGATTTCAGAGTCACAGGAATGTGCTGGCAGACAGCGAAGTGGTTTGAAGTGTGTATACTTCAATGCCAGAAGTACCCAAAATAAGGTAGGTGAGCTTGTAACATGGATAGGTACCTGGGACTTCGATGTTGTGGCCATTCCGGAAACATGGATAGAGCTGGGTGAGGAATCGATGTTGCAGGTTCCTGGGTTTAGATCTTTAATTAAGAAATGTTTGTTTAGCATCCTTCTGATCTCCACAGGGTCCACACTCAACTTCCTACTTTTGTCTTTGACTGGTCCTATTCCTACCCTAATCATCCTTTTATTCCTCACATACCTATAGAAAGCTTTAGGGTTCTACTTCACTCTATTTGCTAGAGGCTGTTTGTATCCTCTTGTTGCTCTTAACTCTCTCTTTAAATCCTTCTTCGCCTCATCCAAACCGTCTTGCCTCATCAACGCATAAGCCTTCTTCTGCTTAAAAAGAGATGCGGTTTCTCCCGTAAACCACAGTTCCCTTACCTTATCACTTCTTCTCTGCCTAACAGGGACATACCTATCAAGGACATGCAATATCTGTTCCTTAAACCAGCTCCACATTTCCATTGTCTGCATCCCCTGCATTTTGCTACCCCATTCTATGCATCCTAATGCTTGCCTAATTGCATTATAACTGTTGACACTTTACGAAGAGTCTGTTAACTTGATTCGTTTTCAGGTCTCTCTCTTTATTTATTTTCTTCCTTTGTTTAGTCCTGTGCATGCTTTCAGAGCAACGGAATATGGATGTTAGGGAGTTGCATGTTCCTCCTGCAGAATGTGGGAGGTGAGAGACAAGTCGCATGTTTCTGTCAACTACATCTGTGGGAAGTGCACCCAACTCCAGCTCCTCATAAACAGAGTTAGGAACTGGAGTTGGAACTGGATGAACTACAGATCAACAGGGAGGCTGAGGGCGAAATTGAGAGGATGTACAGGGAGGTGGTCACTCCTGAGCCACAGGACAAGGAAAGCTGCATTACTGTCAGGGGGAGGAAAGGGAACAAACAGAACAGGGATCCCATGTGGGCGTTCCTCAGCAATAAGTATAGTGTTTTGAATATTGTTGGTGGGGATGACCTATCATGGGAAAGGCATAGTTGTCAGGTCTCTGCCACTGAGCCTGGCACTGTGGCTCAGAAGGATAGGGGGAAGAATGGAAAAGTGCTAGTGATAGGTGTCCCAATATTTAGACAGATTGACAGGAGATTTAGTGGTCAGGAACAAGACTCCCAAAAGGCATGTTGCCTCCCTGGTGACTGGGTCTGGGATTTCGCCAATTGGGTTTTTGAAGGGGGAGGGTGAGCAGCCAGAAATCGTGGTACATATTGACACCAATGATATAACCAGGTAAGGGATTGAGGATCTGAAAAGTGACTACAGAGAGTTAGGTTGGAAGCTGAAGAGCAGGACGAATGGAGGAGTGATCTCGGGTTTGCTACTAGTGCCACGAGATAGTGAGGTAAGGAGCAGTCAGCAAGTGCAGCTTAACACGTGGCTGTGAGGCTGGTGCAGGAGGGAGGACGTCAGATACCTAGACCATTAGGATACCTTCGGGAAAGTGGGACCTGTACATGAAGGGCAGGTTGCAACTGAACTGGAGGAGCACAAATGTGGGAAATTTGCTCGTATGGTTCAGTAGGGGTTAAACTAGTTTGTCAAGGGGTGGGATTCGCTGCCACATACCTTTGGTGGTGGTGGGGGAAGGGGAGACTTGCAAATGGGGCCGTGACAGTGTGTAATGAATCTATTGGGAAGGTTTCTCACGCGATGAAGCAAAGAGATCAGTTAAAATGTGTTTGCTTTAATGCGAGGAGTGTCAGAAATAAGAGGTATGAACTTAGAGCATGGAACAGTACTTGGGGCTTCAATGTTGCGGCCATAACGGAGACATGAGTTTTACAGAGGCAGGAATTGTTGCTTGATGTTTCAGGATTTAGAACGTTTAAAATGAACAGGGAAGATGGGAAAAAAAACAGGTGGTGGTGGTGCAGCATTGCTAGTCACCACAGCTACAGAAACGAAGTATGTTGAGGAAGGTTTGTCCACTGAGTCAGTATGGGTGGAAGTTAGGAACAGCAAGGGAACAGCCAACCTCATTGGGAGTTTTCTACAAACTCCTAATAGTAGAGAGTTTGAAGAATTCATAGATGGGCAGATTTTGAAAAAATGCAGATGTAGCAGGGGTGTTATGGGTTGACTTCAACTTTTCCAGTATCGACTGGAAATTCCTTAGTATTTTGGATGGAACCGTTTTTGTCAGGTGTGTTCAGGAGGGTTTCCTTACTCAGTATGTAGACAGACGGACAGGAGCAGAGGCCATTTAGGATTTGATGTTTGACAATGAGCCAGGAGAGGTGTCACATCTTCAGGTGGGAGAACATTTTGGTGACAGTGATCACAACTCCCTCACATTTACCATTAGCCTTGGAGAGGGAAAGGAGCAGTTATCGAGGGAAGATATTTAATTGGGGAAAAGGAAATTATGACGCAATCTGTCAGGAGTTGGGAAGTACAGACTGGGAACAATTGTTCCATAGAAAGGGCACAGCAGCCATGTGGAGACAGAGAGTGGTTGTAGATGGGAAATGTTCTGCCTGGAGCTTAGATTTGACTGGGGTCCTGCCGGGCTATGTTCTTGGATCTCTGCTGTTTGTCAATTTTATAAAATGACTTGGATGAGGAGGTTGAAGGGTGGGTTAGTAAATTTGCAGATGACACAGGTTGGAGGTGCCATTGGTACAATGGAGGGTTATTACAGGCTGAAGTGTGTGTGGCTTTCCTGTATACCTTTGTGGTGAATTACCATTCAGTGTTCTCTGTACCATCATGTCTAGGAACGGGAGTTGGTTGTCCTTTTCTTCCTCTCTCGTGAATCAGATTCCTGTGAGTGTTGCGTTGATGATCCGGTATGTGTTCTCTATTTCTGTGTTTTTAATGATTACAAAGGTATCATCTACATATCTGACCCAGAGTTTGGGTTGAAGTTGGGGTAAAACTGTTTGTTCTAACCTTTGCATTACCACTTCTGCTACGAGTTCAGAGAGGGGTGAGGCCATGGGTGTGCAATTGATTTGTTCATATATTTGGTTGTTGAATGTGAAGTGTATTGTGAGGCACAGGTCCAGTAGTTTGAGTATGCAGTCTTTGTTGAAAGGTTCCTCGTCTTGTTGTCTGCTCTGTATGTCTAGCAGGTTGGCTATTGTTTCTCTGGCTAGGGTTTTGTCGATAGAGGTGAACAGTGCCGTTACATCGAATAAGACCATAGTTTCTTCCTTGTCTATGTGTATATTTCTGATGTCCAAGAATTCCTGTATAGTGTGTCTGGATCCGCTGATCAGGTGTTTCAGTTTCTGTTGTCGTTCTTTAGCCAGTTTGTGTGATGGTGTCCCTGGTAGTGACACTATGGGTCTGATTGGAATGTCTGGTTTGAGTACTTTAGGTCGTCCATAGAATCTGGGGGTGTTGTTGCTTTCGGATTTCATTCTCTGTAGGTCAAACCTGGTTATCTGTCCGTTTTTTTTTGTAGGTTCCTCAGTGTGTTGTTTATCCTATTGATGAGCTGTGGGGTGGCATCTTTTGGTGGGTGTTGGTATCTGTAAATAGTTGCACTTTTTGGATGTACTCTGTTTTGTCTAGGATGACCATCATTCTGCCTTTGTCTGCTGGTAGTATGATTATGTTCTTATCGTTTCTTAGTGCTTTTAGTGCTTCCCTCTCCTTGGCGTTGAGGTTATGTGTTTGTCTTTTCCTTGTTATCAGGGGTACGATACTTTGTCTCACTGTTTGTTGTGTCTCTTCTGTCAGTCCATCGTTTCTGAGTGTGCATTGTAGACTTCCTAGCAAGGAAGTCTGCTGTCTTGGCGTCCCTGTGGTTGTAGTTGAGTCTCTTGGCCAGTATTGTTCTTTCCGTGTCTGTGGGAGAGGTTTCTAACCCAGGAGTCTGTTGTGACTTGAGGATGTCACCTAGACAGGGGATGAAAAGCCTGCAACCCGAAATTCACAGCTCGGCGAAGAGAACCACATGAGCACCCGAGCTACAAATCATCTCCCAAACTTTGAACACCTACGGGCAAGAGACATTAAGACAAGCCAGGAAATTGGAATCCTGTGCCAACTGCCTAAACGCCATATATGAACAACTCCGGTTCCTGCACGAATGCTGAAAGAATCAAATCCTTCCACCATGTGTATACAGACCACCAACCAACAACCCACAAGCCAGGGACACATCCAGACAGAACGGATTCAGGATGATCCAGGTAATGATCACAGACTCACACAACAAACCACACAAATACATACAAGAAATTGCGCGCCAAAAGTCGTTAATTTCAAAAGCCACCAATCAACCGTAGAACAGGCCATATCACCATAGTACAGAACAGGACCTAGACTGCAAAAAAAACAGCACTCAAAGAAAAAAATGGCCAAACTCTCACACAACAGAGAGGACTCGGTTGGTTGCCTGTTGGTCGGCCAGACAGACAGGCAGGCTGTCTGTCTGCCTATCTTTCTGCCTGTCTATCATTGTCTCTTGGCCCGCTGGTCTCTCGGCCTGCCGGTCTCTTGGCCTGTCTGGACTATCTGTCTGTCTGTCTGCTCTTTCTGTCTGTCTGTCCCTCTGTCTGTCTGTCCCTCTGTCTGTCTGTCCCTCTGTCTGTCTTTCTATAGTTCAATCTGTCTGTCTGTCCTCATGTCTGTCTGTCCTCATGTCTGTCTGTCATTCTATCTTTCTATGTATCTTTCAATCTGTCTGCTGGTCTTTGCCTGTCTGCCTGTCTTTGTCTGTATTTCTTTCTATCTGTATTTCTGTCTGTCTGTCTGTCTATCTATGCATGTGTCTTCCTATCTGTCTATCTGTCATTCTTTCTATCTATCTATCTTTCTATGTGTCTGTCTGTCTCTCTGTGTGTCTCTGGCGATGGAGATCTGAATAGAAAACAAAGTTCTGTGGCAACATCTGGAGGACAGACTGGTCTGGAATTCCAAAGGATGTATTTCAATTCCCTGGTAGCAGGGGTTTAAATTTCAGCAGGTCATTTGGTGGGACCCGAGTAATTTTTCAATGTCATGAAAAAAATAGCTAGTCCCAGTAATAGGAACTAAGAGACCATCATGGAGAAGCGTAACAACTGAACCAGTTCTTTCATAGCGTTTCAGGAGGTAAATTTGCCATCCTCACCTGGTACTGCCTACATGACCCACAGGTATTTGGTCAACTCGTCAGAATGAGGTGAACAAACATTTTCCTTCTGTCTTCATAATACATCAAACAAAGCGAAATACTGTAAACCCAGAAGATGTCATATTGTCCCAGAGCAAGTGCAAGAGATGTCAGACATTTTAGGTCGTCTTGTTCAATTGTCTGAACAGGGTATCACTGGCTCGGCTAGCACTTTAATTGACCATCCCTAATTACACGAGGGGAAAATGCCGGTGAGCTGACACCCTGAATTCTTCTGCTGTCGTTTACCCACACTACTGTTCACGAAGCAAGTCTAGCATATTAGTCATTGGCGTTGGAGGAACATTTATACATTTACAATTCAGAATGGTGATGGGCTTGGAGGTTAACTTAGAGAGGGAGTGGTACTCCCACAGAACTGGATCTTTGGTGAATTTCTGCAGTGTGTCTTTTGAATAGTACACACTGCTGCTACAAAACATCACTGGTGAATGGAATGTATGTTTGTGGATGTGGAGTAAATCAAGCAGGGAACTTCGACCTGGATGGTGTCAACCCTCTTCAGTGTTGCTGGAGTTGAACCAATGCAGGCAAGTGGGAAGTATTCCTGATGAAGTGCTTTTGCCTGAAACTTCAATTTTCCTGCTCCTCGGATGCTGCCTGATCTGCTGTGTTCTTCTAGCACAACACTCGACTTTAATGTCCAGCATCTGCGGTCGCAACTTGTGCCTAGTATTTCGTTACACACTTGACTTGTGGTTGGAGAGGTGGACAGCCTTGGGGTAGTCAGGAGGTGAGTTACAGGACTCAGGATTCCTAACTACTGACCTATTATTTTAATTACGGGCTATACTACCAGTCAAGTTCAGTTTCTGGTCAATAGGAACCGTCAGAAGTTGCTGGTAGAGAATTCAGTGACAGGCACAAATATCAAAGGGCATGAGTTAGATTGTCTCTGATGCAGAAAGTCATTGCCTAGCATTTGCATGGCGTAAATATTACTTGCCACTTTTCAGCACAAGCCTGGATATTGTCCAGGTCCTTTTACGTGATTAGCTTCAGTACATAAGAAATTGTGAGTTACGCTGAATATTTCATCGTCGTCATTGAAAATACCCACTTCGGACCTTATCATGAAAGGAAGGTTACCGATGAATTCGGCTTAGGACGCTACCATTGGAAACTTGTTCTGTTGAAGTACACTCATAGTGTTTCTACCTCTGGGATAGAAGACATTGGCTGAAGTTCCACGTGCTTTTGGGCTACATCATAAACTCTCTGTACACAATAATTAAAACTACTTGCCCTGAGCAGCTCCTGCAGAGATGTCCTGGAACTGAGATTACTGACCTCCAATATACACAACTATTTTCAAATATGCATCATCCTCTCTACCTTGGGATGGATGAGAGTGCAAACAAGACTGAACAAAATTAATCGATTCTCAAAAAGCTTTACAGAGTGAATGCAGATTATAAAGCCACGCCCAACCCGAGACTAGCGTATTGAAGAGTTATCATCAACTGAAACATTCACTGCCTTTTTTTTGTCTCTGCACAGAGGCGACCAGACCTGCAGACCATGTCCAGCAAAACGCCATGATTTTTCTTTTAAAATTACTTCAAACTGAGATAATGAGAAATGTAACATTAAATCATTCTGGATCATTCTCACATCTAGCAGCCAAGGAAGAATTAAATAAAATATGAGCATTAGGAGGCCATTCAGCCCATCAATGTCTGTTAACTTGATCATGGCTGATGATTTAACTCAATCCCCCATTCTCCTTTTCCTCACATGCTCTATGATCCGTTAGCCAAAAGAATAGTATCTATCTCCATTGTGGAAGCTTTCAATGCTGTGATCTTACCTATTTTCTGTGGTAGTGAATTCCACCGGCTCACTCTCGCTGGGTGAAGAGATTTCTCATCATGTCAGTCCTCAATGACCCATCCTGTATCCTCAGACTGTGATTCATGATTCTGGACTGCTTGGTGATCAGGAACATTCTTCCTGTGTTTTCTCTGCACAAAACCCTGCAGGGCTGATCTCATCAAGGCCATGAACAATTGTAGCAATTCATTTCTGCTGCTGTACTTGAATCCTCTCACTATGAACGTGAACATAACATGTGCCTTCTTCACTTCCTGCTGCCCCCGCCTGTGGCTTTCAGTGAATGATGGGCATGGACAAACAGCTCTGACTGAAATACCCTACTGTTCCTACGCTAGGATCATTAATTTAATAAACTGACTTCGCGTGTTTGGTGCCAAAGGGGACACAATCACATTTGACCACTTCTTCACTCCCTGCTATTCCTGCATGCTTACTTTCCATGACTCGTGTACAAGAACATGCAGGTTTCGTTGCACCTCTCCTTTTCCCAAACTATCGCCATTTAGAAAATAATCCACCTCCCTATTTTTATTCCCAGAGTGGAGAAACTTGAATCTGTCGACATTATATGTCACCTGCCATACATTTACCCACTCACTGAACTTGTGACAATCGGACTGAAGCATCTCTTTGTCTCATTCACTGTTCACCTCGGCCCTCTCACTCCCACTCAGCCTTGTGTCATGTACAAATTTAGGGATTTTTACATCCAGTTGGTTCCTCTAAATTATTACCATATATAAATGTGGCCCAAACACTGTTACTTGCTACTGTCTGCCATTTAGAAAAAGACCCGTTCATTTTTCTTGGCTGACAGACAGTTTTCTATCCATGTCAGTACATTGTCCCCAGTCACATGTGCTTTAATTCCTCTTGCTAACATCTGTCATGGCAGTTTATCGAAAGACTTCTAAAAATCCAAGTAAAATCCATCCGCTCCTTGCCCCAATCAGCTCTATGCATGAAATCTCAGAACATTGCACTAGATTAAGAAGGGCTCGTGCCCAAAACGTCGATTCTCCTGCTCTTTGGATGCTGCCTGACCTGCTGCGCTTTCTGTCGGTTAGTCTTTCTTTAGGTCGGACTGTCTGTCGGTCGGTCTTTCTGCCCAGTTGGTCGTTCTGCCCGCCCACCCGCCTGCCTGTCCATCTGTCTATCTGTATATCTGTCTATTTTTCAATTTGTTTAGGTTTCTATATGGCTTTCTTTCTATCTGTCGGTCGGTCTGTCGGTCAGTCGGTCTGTCTCTATCTGTCGCTCTGTATCTATCTCTCCTTTCTATCTCTCCGTCCCTCTCTTTTACGATCTGCCTTTCTTTCCTTCTGCCTTTCTTTCCTTCTGCCTTTCTTTCTGTCTGTCTTTCTTTCTGTCTTTCTTTCCGTCTGTCTTTCTTTCAGTATGTCATTCAGTCTGTCCTTCTATCTGTCTGTCTGTCTATTTTTATCTGTCTTTCTATCTATCTTTCGATATGTGTATCTTTACTATTTATCTATCTATCTTTCTGTCTATCTATCACTTTCTATCTGTATGTCTGTCTTTCGGCCTGTCTTTCGGCCTTTCTGTCTATCTGCACATCTGACTTTCTATCCATCTGTCTTTCTATAGTTCAATCTGTCTGTCTGTCTATCTGTCCTCCTGTCTGTTTGTCGGCCTGTCTGCCTGTCGGCCTGTCTGCCTGTCCTCCTGTGTATCTGTCGGTCTGTCTGTCGGTCGGTCTGTCTGTCCTCCTGTCTGTCTGTCCTCCTGTCTGTCTGTCTGTCTGTCCTCCTGTCTATCTGCTGGTCTGTCTGTCTGTCGGTCTATCTGTCCTCCTGTCTATCTGTCGGTCTGTCGGTCTGTCGGTGTCTCTGTCGGTCTCTCTGTCGGTCTGTGTATCTGTCCTCCTGTCTATCTGTCGGTCTGTCTGTCGGTGTCTCTGTCGGTCTCTCTGTCGGTCTGTGTATCTGTCCTCCTGTCTATCTGTCCTCGTGTCTACCTGCCTATCTGTCGGTCTGTCTGTCTATCTATCTGTCCTCCTGTCTATCTGTCCTTCTGTCTGTCTGCCTGTCTTTGTCTCTCTGCCTGTCGTCGTCTGTCTTTCTTTCTATCTGTATTTCTGTCTGTCTATCTATGCATGTGTCTATCTATCTGTCTATCTGTCATTCTTTCTTTCTGTCTGTCTTTCTCTCTGTCTTTCTGTCTGTCTGTCTTTCTTTCTGTCTATCTGACTTTCTATCTAGCTGTCTTTCTATCTATCTGTCTTTCTATAGTTCAATCTGTCTGTCGGTCTGTGTGTCTGTCGGTCTGTGTGTCTGTCTGTTTGTCTGTCTGTTTGTTTGTCTGTCTGTCCTCCTGTCTGTCTGTCCTCCTGTCTATCTGCCTATCTGTCTTTCAATCTGTCTGTCTGTCTGTCTGTCTATTTGTCTGTCTGTCTGTGTGTGTCTCTGTCTGTCTATCTGTCCTCCTGTCTATCTGCCTGTCTTTGTCTGTCTGCCTGTCTTTGTCTGTCTTTCTTTCTAGCTGTATTTCTGTCTCTGTCTGTTTGTTTGTCTGTCTGTCTATCTATGCATGTGTCTATCTATCTTTCTGTCCGTCTGTCCGTCTGTCTTTCTGTCTGTCTGTCTGTTTGTCTGTCTGTCCTCCTGTCTGTCTGTCCTCCTGTCTGCCTGCCTATCTGTCTTTCAATCTGTCTGTCTGTCTATCTGTCTGTCTGTCTGTGTCTCTGTCTGTCTATCTGTCCTCCTGTCTATCTGTCTGTCTGCCTGTCTTTGTTGTCTGCCTGTCTTTGTCTGTCTTTCTTTCTATCTGTATTTCTGTCTGTCTGTTTGTTTGTTTGTTTGTTTGTTTGTTTGTTTGTTTGTTTGTCTGTCTGTCTGTCTATCTATGCATATGTCTATCTATCTATCTATCTATCTATCTATCTTTCTATGTATCTGTCTTTGTCTGTCCTTCTATCTTTCTGTCTGTGTCTCTTTCTGTCTTTCTGTCTGTCTATCTTTCATGATTTATTACATGAATGGTAAAAAGTTTCAGCAGTTGTTATGGGGACCTCAGTGTCCTGATATACGTATCACAGAGGATTGGCCTGCAATAAACATTTAATGAGGAAGGCAAAGATATTTTAGCAACGCAGGACAAAGAGATTGAGATTAAATGCAGCGAAGTTATGTTGCAGCTGTATAGGTTACTGATGAGCCCCCCCCCTTCTGGGTCTCTGCGTGCAGTTTTAGTTTGCTCACTTGAGAAAAGATGTTCTGGGGCCACATGGGCTACAGAGGAGGCTTACTAAGTTGGTTCCACATTTGTGGGGGTTGGTTCATGAGGAGAGACTGAGTAGGCTGAGATTATTTGCATTGGAATTCAGAAGAAATGGGGGGTCTTACATAAACATGAAAGATTATGAAGCGAATAGATAAGATAGAAATAGAGATGTTTCCACTGACAGGTGAAAGTAGGACAAGAGGGCTCAAAACTAGGGAAGCAGATATAGGGTTGAGCCCAGAGGGGTTGTGATACTATGGAATTCCTTGCCCAGTGAAGCAGTTGACGCGACTTCAAAAACCAAGATATGCTTAGTGAACTAAATGATAACTTATTGGTTGGCAGAGCATGCTCGAAGGATGAGATAGCCTACACCTGCTCCCAGTTTTCATGTTCCTATGTCCAATGGTATGATTAAACGTTATATGTACAAAACAGAAACAGAAAGATCACATGTAGTTATATATGTAAGTCATTTCACGCAATACAACTGCGCCAAGAAATTGTCAATACTGTTCAATCAATTCCAACAATACAACATTGGAAACAGAACACATGGAAATGATGCAGAAACTGCAGGTATTAATGATTTGCGGAGGAAACTGCGGAGGTGTATGTTCTACCCCCAAACTCAGAAACCATTTCACAAATAGAATACTACATTCAGGCAATTTATCTTGTCGTCTTCATTCTTTATGGATCTCCTTCACATTCCATTTTCTTCCACTCTCTAGGCTACCTCCAAAATGAAGCTCTCATTCACTTCCAGGCATGGTCTCATGCCTTCCTTTACCCTGAGTATGTGACTGCTTATCATTAGCGCATACTTAATTTCTAGTAGCCACACTGGGGTGATCGTGAACAGGTCAGCCAGCTGAACCTCAGAGAATATGAGTTCCTTGACTGTGATTTTTTAATTCTGGTTCAATGAATTTCCATTAGCAGAATTATGTTAGCAGATATATTCTATTTTGCATAAAAAGGACACAATCTGTAGGCAGTCAGTCCATGTGACGTTTTGTATATTCGTACTTTGGAAATAAAGCCAGTCTGGCTCAAGTTTGTAACACAAACATTGCTTTAATGCATTGTCTGAGCTGAAATGTTACTTTTATTTTATAAAATCTAGAGTTATCTCGGAATGAGACTTGAAAGAAGTTCTGGAATTTACAAATTAATGAATTGACACCTGCATTCGCATTCTATGTGGTTAAAGACTTAACAGCAATCTAGGTTTCTTCAATATATCCAACCAGTTGCATACTTGACACTGGGATATTTTGCTATAAATTCTGTGCGCTCGGCTCCTGTCCCAGTAGGAGAAGTGCTCCGAACGCTTGCATTCCTAAATATATCTATTGGACTATAGCCTCGTGTTGTGTCATTTTTAAATTTGTATGGAAATGAAGGAGGAAACGTGTGAAAGAATAGTGTAAAATATTCAACAAAAGAGGACATTATTTAACTCTGTGAATCCTTGCCATCTGATTCCCTCAATTTACAGCACATACCCCAGCATTTTCCAGCTTCTTGCAGTTCTGAACAAGAGTCAGTTCAGAATACAGACATTAATTATGTGTCTCTCCACGGAACGTTGCTCAACTACTCACTTCCTGCAGCACACTTTGAGTGGACTCCATTACGCGTGCTGCCCTGGGATAAAGCGTATGCGCAGTAATAGCCAGTGAACTTTGTGTCAACAAAAGACTGTCTACGTGCCCGCTGGGGTTATAGTTCTGGCGAGCGTGCATCGGTTGGTGAGCAATGGTCGGGAGTTCAAAAGTAAGTGCGTCTGGCCCCCTCAAGTGGCAGTCACATGGTACAGCTGGTGGAACACCCTGGATAAATACCAATGGGAGAGGGCAGTGTTTATAGACCCATAGAGCTCCCTCAATCAACAGGATTCTTCTAAACCTGGGCACATGGGAGAATAAGGAAATGGCATACACTAATTTACATCAATATCGTTATTCCTTTTATAACGGGAAACAAAAGAAATACCAATTTTAGGGTAAAGGGGATCCTCAGAGAATCAAGGTTTTGCAGATTTCTGCAAAAATAAAGAGAAAGAGAAACAAATTCATGGCGATGGAGATCTAAATGATCTGTGGCAGCATCTGGAGGACAGACTGGTCTGGAATCCCAAAGGATATATTTCAATTCCCTGGTAGCAGGGGTTTAAATCTCAGCAGGGCATTTGTGGAACCCGAGTAATTTTTCAATGTCATGAAGAAAATAGCTAGTCCCAGTAATGAAGAGACCATCATGGAGAAGCGTAACAACTGAACCAGTTCTTTCATAGCGTTTCAGGAGGTAAATTTGCCATCCTCATCTGGTACTGCCTACATAACCCACAGGTATTTGGTCAACTCGTCAGAATGAGATGAACAAACATTTTCCTTCTGTCTTCGTAATACATCAAAGCGAAATCCAGAAATAACTGTAAACCCAGAAGATGTCATATTGTCCCAGAGCAAGTGGAAGAGATGTCAGACATTTTGGGTCTTCTTGTTCAATTGTCTGAACAGGGTATCACTGGCTCGGTTAGCACTTTAATTGCCCATCCCTAATTACACGAGGGGAAAATGCCTGTGAGCTCACCCTCTGAACTCCTGTAGTTCATCTGCTGTTGTTTACCACACTGCTGTTCACGAAGCAAGTCTAGCATATTAGTCATTGGCGTTGAAGGAACATTTATACATTTGCAATTCAGAATGGTGAGTGGCTTAGAGGTTAACTGAGAGAGGGAGTGGTACTCCCATAGAACTGGATCTTTGGTGAATTTCTGCAGTGTGTCTTTTGAATAGTACACACTGCTGATACAAAACATCACCGGTGAATGGAATGTATGTTTGTGGATGTGGAGTAAATCAAGCAGGGAACTTTGACCTGGATGGTGTCAAACCTCTTCAGTGTTGCTGGAATTGAACCAATGCAGGCAAGTGGGAAATATTCCTGATGAAGTGCTTTTGTCCAAAACTTCAATTTTCCTGCTTCTCGGATGCTGCCTGATCTGCTGTGATTTTCTGGCACAACACTCTCGACTTTAATGTCCAGCATCTGCGGTCGCAACTTGTGCCTAGTATTTCATTACACACCTGACTTGTGACGGAGAGGTGGACAGCCTTGGGGGAGTCAGGAGGTGAGTTACAGGACTCAGGATTCCTAACTACTGACCTATTATTTTAATTACGGGTTATACTACCAGTCAAGTTCAGTTTCTGGTCAATAGGAACTGTCAGAAGTTGCTGGTAGAGAATTCAGTGACAGACACAAATATCAAAGGGCATGAGTTAGATTGTCTCTGGCTGCAGAAAGTAATTGCCTGGCATTTGTATGGCGTAAATATTACTTGCCACTTTTCAGCACAAGCCTGGATATTGTCCAGGTCCTTTTATATGATTGGCTTCAGTACATGAGAAGTTGTGAGTAATGCTGAATATTTCATCATCGTTGTTGAAAATACCCACTTCGGACCTTATCATGAAAGGAAGGTTACAGATGAATATGCTACAAAATTGTTCGGCTTAGGACGCTACCATTGGAAACTTGTTCTGTTGAAGTACACTCATAGTGTTTCTAACTCTGGGATAGAAGACATTTGTTGAAGTCCCACATGCTGTTGGGCTGCATCATATACTCTCTGTACACAATAATTAAAATTACTTGTCCTGAGCAGCTCCTGCAGAGATGTCCTGGAACTGAGATTACTGACTTCCAATATACACAACTATTTTCAAATATGCATCATCCTCCCTACGTTGGGATGGATGAGAATGCAAACAAGACTGAACAAAATTCATCAATTCTCAAAACGTTTTACAGAGAGAATGCAGATTATAAAGCCACGCCCAATCCGAGACTAGCGTATTGAAGAGTTATCATCAACTGAAACATTCACTGCCTTTTTTATGTCTCTGCACAGAGGCGACCAGACCTGCAGACCATGTCCAGCAAAACGCCATGATTTTTCTTTTAAAATTACTTCAAACTGAGATAATGAGAAATGTAACATTAAATCATTCTGGATCATTCTCACAGCTAGCAGCCAAGGAGGAATTAAATAAAATATGAGCATTAGGAGGCCATTCAGCCCAGCAATGTCTGTTAAATTGATCATGGCTGATGATTTAACTCAATCCCCCGTTCTCCTTTTCCTCACATGTTCTATGATCCGTTAGCCGAAAGAATAGTATCTATCTCCATTGTGGAAGCTTTCAATGCTGTGATCTTACCTATTTTCTTTGATAGTGAATTCCACCGGATCACTCTCGCTGGGTGAAGAGATTTCTCATCATATCAGTCCTCAATGACCCACTCTGTATCCTCAGACTGTGATTCATGATTCTGGACTGCCTGGTGATCCAGAACATCCTTCCTGTGTTTCTCTGTCCCGGCAAGTTAGATTCTCGCAGGTAATGAGATCCCAATATCGTCCTAACCAAACGAACTTCTTTCCTGAACTTTGCTGTCCTCAAAGGAATCAATCTGGTAAACCTTTGTACTACCTCTGCAGCCAGAACATCATCTCAAATAAAGGAAAACAACAATGCACAAAACTCTGCAGGGCTGATCTCATCAAGGCCATGAACAATTATAGCATTTCATTTTTGCAGCTGTACTTGAATCCTCTCACCATGAACGTGAACATAACATGTGCCTTCTTCACTGCCTGCTGCCCCCACCAGTGGCTTTCAGCGAATGATGGGCATGGACAAACAGCTCTGACTGAAATACCCTACTGTTCCTACACTAGGATCATTAATTTAATAAACTGACTTCGCGTGTTTGGTGCCAAAGGGGACACATTCACATTTGACCACTTCTTCACTCCCTGCTATTCCTGCATGCTTACTTTCCATGACTCGTGTACAAGGACATGCAGGTCTCGTTGTACCGCTCTTTTTCCCAAACTATCGCCATTTAGAAAATAATCCACCTTCCTATTTTTACTCCCAGAGTGGAGAAACTTGCATCTGTCGACATTATACGTCACCTGCCATGCATTTACCCACTCACTGAACTTGTGACAATCGGACTGAAGAATCTTTTTGCCTTGTTCACTGTTCACCCTCTCACTCCCACTCAGCCTTGTGTCATGTACAAATTTAGGGATTTTTACATCCAGTTGGTTTCTCTATGCGGCCCAAACACTGTTACCTGCTTCTGTCTGCCATTTAAAAAAAAGACCCGTTCATTTTTCTTGGCTGACAGACAGTTTTCTATCCATGTCAGTACATTGTCCCCAGTCACATGTGCTTTAATTCCTTGCTAACATCTGTCATGGCAGTTTATCGAAAGACTTCTAAAAATCCAAGTAAAATCCGTCCGCTCCTTGCCCCAATCAGTTCTATTCATGAAATCTCAGAACATTGCACTAGATTAAGAAGGGCTCATGCCCAAAACGTCGATTCTCCTGCTCTTTGGATGCTGCCTGACCTGCTGCGCTTTTCCAGCAACACATTTTCAGCATTGCACAAGATTTGTCAAGCATGATTCCCCTTTACTAAATCATACTAAATTGCTCTGCTGTTATATTCATTAGATTCCAGCAATTCATCATTTCTGATTCCAGGCAAATAGGTCCATAATTCTGTTTTCTTTCTGTGTCATTTTCTAAAAGAGTAGGGATCCATTGCTGCCCTGCAATCCATGAGAACTGTTCGAGAGACTACATCCTTGAAGGCGTACAATACACCAAATCCTTCCCATACCTTTTCTATACGTATGCTGGAGAGATAGGACACAGTTCTTCTCCGCGCTAAGGAAGATTCAGTTACAGAGTACAAGGAAACTGGAAGAGTGCTTTCAGAGCGCATTCAAACTCCACCTTAAAGCTATAAATTTCTTCTTTATTTATTGAGGTATTTCTTATGGGTAAAGTTTCCAGCAGCTGACAGTAATCTGTGAGGATGGAAAGTCAAATTTTGCAAAATGGAGAATGTTGTGTGGTCCAGGATGTGGAGTTTTTGGAAGAGACGCTGCTACATTGCCACTTTGGGTACAGGATCTCGGAGGACGAGAGATAACTCAGTGTATTTCAGAAACATAGAATGATCAGCACAGGAGCGGGGAGAACACAGAACATAGAACATCGAAAAATACAGCGCAGTACAGGCCCTTCGGCCCTCGATGTTGCGCCAACCGAAGCCTACCTAACCTACACTAGCCCAATAACCTCCATATGCTTATCCAATGCCCGCTTAAATGACCATAAAGAGGGAGAGTCCACCACTGCTACTGGTAGGGCATTCCATGAACTCACAACCCGCTGAGTAAAGAATCTACCCCTAACATCTGTCCTATACCTACCACCCCTTAATTTAAAGCTGTGTCCCCTAGTAACAGCTGACTCCATTAGTGGAAAAAGGTTCTCACTGTCAACCCTATCTAAACCCCTAATCATCTTGTACACCTCTATTAAATCTCCCCTAAACCTTCTTTTCTCCAATGAGAACAGCCCCAAGTGCCTCAGCCTTTCCTCATACGATCCAAGTTCCATCCTATGGTGACTGGGTTGGGCTTTCGAGGGGTTTTCCCATTCTACTAATTTCATGGTTTTGTGAATAATAAAATTATTCTCTGAAAGTTGCTATTGGATCTGTTTCCACTTCCCTTTCTGGCAGTGATTTCTGGATGACAATAGATCACTGTATAACATATTGCTCTTCTTCAGGAGGTTGAAACACCCAAGTATATCTCCCACATTTTCTCTATTCTAAATAGAGCACTCTGAAATTACTTAAACAGAACTGAATTCCTAAATCGCTGAAACAGTTCTTAGCAGTGTCTTCTGCAGCGCCATCAGGGTCTTGAAGTCTTTCCTGACGGCCGGGAAATACATAAAATTACCAGAATGAGTTGTAATCAGTACTTCATACAATAATATTATTAACTCCTTGTTTTTGTGCCATATCCTGAATGATCGTTCATGTTTTATTCATACAACTCTTTGCTCAATTTGCCTTTCCCAAAGTTCTGTTCAAAGGTTGCAGCTGAAAAGTGGTTATGTTTCTTTTTGTTTGTTAGTTTTTTTGCTTGTATGTTAACACTTTAAAAATAAACTATGCTTTACTTAAAGCCCAATAGTTCGACCAATCGAATCACATCTGAATCACTGCACCTTATGCATGCCTTTAATATAAAAGTTAGAGTCCAGGCTATCGCGTTGACTTACTTTGAGGGGGTTTGGTCTCGTCCATAATAAATGTCTTCACCTCCTCCTAACATTTCCTGAGACCTGTGTACGAATACTCTAAGATCTCACTGATCCTGAATGCACTTTTTTATGGTGTCTTTTACTTTGAGCTCATTCATCAAACTGCCTGATTAAAAAGGCTGATGACATGTAAAACACCCATTTTAACTGCTCACATCCGGTTCAATAAGCAACATTCACTTCCCTGGAGTTGGAAACTAGCTTCTGCTCCGATACTATAAAAATTCAACAATTGGCTCAGAGAAAGGTAACCTAGTTTGAGCATAATATTTCTTGATCTGGAAAAATAGGCAATAATTTCTAAATTGGATTTCTGGAGCAGTGCCAGTTCACTCTTTGGTAGATACACACTGTTTCGTCATTGCACTTTTATCTTAAAGTGACCACAATGTCTGGAGAGAATGAAAGTAACATTTCAGGCCCGTGGTCTCCCACCAAAAGGGAGAAATATTCAATATATAACTGGAGTCATACAAGATAAAATGAAAGTGATTGGGTAGAGAAGGGTGGCGAAGAAAAATGGACATTAACTATTTAAAATGAACCAAACAAAATGAACCTTAGTATTCGTAACACCACTGCAGAAAACATTATGCAGCAGAACTCACAGTACTTCATCGGAATAATCTGAGTCCAAATAAAAAAGTTCGCAATTGGACACCTACATCCCAGGAATCCCTGTCAATGCTGACATCCGCCTGGAATCCTTAGAATTACCAACAGGATCACCTGGCATCAACCTAGGCACTGCAAAAAGCAAACAGCAGAAACATGTTGCCTCTGCTACATCCTCCTTACTAACATCTGGGAAGTAGTGTCAAACTTGGGAGACCTGTGTCACAGACAGCTAAAACAACAGCCCGACAGAGACTTACTCCAAAATCATATCTGACAGACAATGTGCTGGACACCACACGCACCATTCCTAGCTATGTCCTGGATCATGGGAAGGTCAGAACAAGCAGACGTGAAGCACAGTGGCATGCAGTTGGAAATGAGTTGCCATGGGAGTCCTCAAGAAGTCTCATAATTTCACAAGATGTCAGAGTAGAATTAGAGTATTCAACCCATCGATTCTGATCTACCAATCGATCATGGCTGACATGCTCCCCACTCCAATTTTCCTGCCTTCTCTCTGTCACCCTTAAATTACCATTACCAATTCAAAGTGTGTCTAAGTCATCCTTAAACTTGCTCAGTGTCCCAGCATGCACGGCACTCCAGAGTAGCGAATTCCACAGATTCACTTCCCTTTGGGAGAAGTAGTTCCTCCTTAACTCTGTTTTGAATGAGCGGCACAGTGGCACAGTAGTTAGCACTGCTGTATTTATAATGCCAGAAGGCCTGGGTTCAATTCCCACCTCAGGCAACTGTCTGTTTGGATATTGCACATTCTCTAGGTGCTCAGGTTTCCTCCCACACTCCAAAAATAAATGTATAGGTTAGGTGAATTGTCTGTAGTGTTAGTCAGAAGGAAGTGGGCCTGGGTGGGCTGCTCTGCGGAGGGTCACTGTGGACTTGTTGGCCTGAAGGGTCTGTTTCCACACTGAAATCTGCGCTTGCTACCCCTTATCTTAAGACCATGACTTCTCGTCCTAGAATGTCCCACAAGAAGAAGCATCAAAGTCATGTTTAGTTTATCCATGCCTTTAATCATCTTGAACACCTTAATTTGATATCCACGTATTTTTCACAATTCGAGAGAGTACAGGCCTAAACTTTTCAATCTCTCTTCATATGACAAACCCCTCAACCCTGGAATCAATCTGTTGAGCACGTCTGAACCACAGATTCCGAAGATCAGAGTCGAAAAGTGTCGGGTTGGAAAAGCATACGAGGTCAGGCAGCACTCGAGTAGTAGGAGAGTCGATATTTCAAGCTTAAGTCCTGCAACAGGAAGGCTGATGAAGGGCTTATGCCCGAAATGCCAACTCTGCTATTCCTCGGATGCTGGCTGACCTGCAGCACTTTCCCAGCGCCAATCCTTTGAAATTAATCCATATGATCCAATCTTACGAATTAACCTTTTGTGCAACATCTTATCAAATGCGTTCTGGAAGTCTACAAACATTACATCTGCAGAATCCCCATTATTCACTCGTTAGTTTTCATATTCAAAGAAATCCAGCAAATTAGTCAAATATTATTTGCTCTTCATAAGATCATGCTCAATCTGATGGATAGCGTTGGAATTTCCATATATTCTAATATTGCTTCCTTGGTAATTGTTTCTAACACAATCCCAACAATAGATGTTAAACTAACTGGTCCGTAATTTTCTACACATTGCTTCCTTCCCTTTTTGAATAAGTGTGTTGCATTACCATTGTGTTAGCATTTTTCTAATCTACTGGAACCTTTGCCATGTCAAGGGAGTTTAAGAATAGTCTAACACATGGATCCATTATCTCCATGGCCACTTCCTTTAATAATATAGGATGTAGACCATCAAGCCCGGGGGTCTTGTCTAGTCTTAATCCTAATATATTTCTTAGTATCGTTTTCTTATCAATGTGGATCATTGTAAGTTCTATCATTTCTATTGGCTCTGACGTATCCATTCCAGTAGTAGTGATGCTGTTGTCCTACACCATGAAAATTGAGGCAAAGTATTCATTTAACATCTCTTCCATCACAGTATTGTCCACTATTAACTCTCCCGTTTCACCTTCCAAGGGACCGACATTGCAACTGTCTTCCCTTTTGGATTCTGACAGAAACTTTTGTTACTCTTTTTGATATGTTGTGCTAGTTTTCTTATGTAATTTATCTTCGCTCTTTTTATTTACAATATCCCTTTGTTTATATTTTAGTGTGTCTCAACCTTCCTGGCTGCTACCGGCCTTTGCAATATTCTATACTTAAGTTTTACACTTTATATTGTTCTTTATGTTTAGCCATGGAACTTAATATCTTTCTTCCTTACCAGGATATATTCTAGTTGTGGGGAATTGGGTACGTCCTTAAACAACTGCCACTGCTCATCTGTTATCTTACTTTAACCTTCGCATCCAATTTACTGAGGACGAATCTGTCCTCATGCCGATGCAATTTCGATTGTTTAATTCCAGAAAACCACTGAGGGACTTCGCTTTCTCAGCCCCAAAATTGAATGCTGAATTCTATCATACTCCGGTGACTACACGCGAGCAAATCCCAAATAATCTGTGCTCACTACACAAAACCAAAGCCAGAGTAGCCTACCCCCGATTTATTTCACAACAAACTTCTTCAAGAAATATTCTCTAATACATTTATTGAACACTGCTTCAATCGATGCTTTCCAATTTGATTCTTCCCATCGATGTGCATGTTAAAATCACCCATGATTATTGCTTTATCTTTCTTGGAGCTTTTGATACTTCCTGGTTTATACAGTGCCCAGCCCCCTCTCCCTCTCCCCCCCCCCCCCCCAACTGCAGAACTACTGATTGGGGAACCAAGAAATTATTCCTATCAAGTACTTCTTCCCTTTGCTATTTCTTATTCCTACGTTCTCTGATTTCACACCTTGATCTCCCGTGCTTAAGTCATTTCTCATCACAGCACTCATTACAGCATTACAACACAAGGAAAAGAGATTCTTCAGTCCGATTGTCACAAGTTGGGTGAAAGGGTATGGCAGGTGACGTATAATGTCGAGAGATGCCAGTTTCTCCACTCTGGGAGTAAAAACAAGAAGGTGGGTTATTTTCTAAATGGGGATAGTTTGGGAAAACGAGAGGTGCAACGAAACCTGCATGTCCTTGTACACGAGACATGGAAAGTAAACATGCAGGAATAGCAGGGAGTGAAGAAGTGGTCAAATGTGATTGTGTCCCCTTTGGCACCAAACATGCGAAGTCAATTTATTAACTTAATGATCCTAGCGTAGGAACAGTAGGGTATTTCAGTCAGTGCTGTTTGTCCATGCCCATCATTCGCTGAAAGCCACAGGCGGGGAGGCAGGCAGTGAAGAAGGCACATGTTATGTTCACGTTCATGGTGAGAGGATTCAAGTACAGCAGCAGAAATGAATTGCTACAATTGTTCATGGCGTTGAGATCAGCCCTGCAGAGTTTTGTGCATTGTTGGTTTCCTTTATCTGAGATGATATTCTGGCTGCAGAGGTAGTACAAAGGTTTACCAGATTGATTCCTTTGAAGACAGCAAAGTTTAGGAAGAGAAGTTCGTTTGGTTAGGACGATATTGGGATCTCATTACCTGCGAGAATCTAACTTGCCGGGACAGAGAAACACAGGAAGGATGTTCCTGATCACCAGGCAGTCCAGAATCATGAATCACAGTCTGAGGATACAGAGTGGGTCATTGAGGACTGATATGATGAGAAATCTCTTCATCCAGCGAGAGTGATCCGGTGGAATTCACTATCAAAGAAAATAGGTAAGATCACAGCAAGTATCATAGAACATGTGAGGAAAAGGAGAACGGGGGATTGAGTTAAATCATCAGCCATGATCAAGTTAACAGATATTGATGGGCTGAGTGGCCTCCTAACGCTCATATTTTATTTAATTCTTCCTTGGCTGCTAGATGTGAGCAATGATCCAAAATGATTTAATGTTACATTTCTCATTATCTCAGTTTGAAGTAATTTTAAAAGAAAAAATTTTGCTGGACATGGGCCGCAGTTCTGGACGCCTCTGTGCAGAGACAAAAGAAAGGCAGTGAATGTTTCATTTGGTGATAACTCTTCAATTCGCTAGTCTCGGGTTGGGCGTGGCTTTATAATCTGCATTCACTCTGTAAAGCTTTTTGAGAATCGATTAATTTTGTTCAGTCTTGTTTGCCCTCTCATCCATCCCAACGTAGGGAGGATGATGCATATTTGAAAATAGTTGTGTATATTGGAGGTCAGTAATCTCAGTTCCAGGACATCTCTGCAGGAGCTGCTCAGGGCAAGTAGTTTTAATCATTGTGTACAGAGAGTTTATGATGCAGTCCAACAGCATGTGGGACTTCAACAAATGTCTTCTATCCCAGAGTTAGAAACACTATGAGTGTACTTCAACAGAAGAAATTTCCAATGATAGCATCCTAAACTGAACAATTTTGAAGCATATTCATCTGTAACCTTCCTTTCATGATAAGGTCCGAAGTGGGTATTTTCAACGACGATGATTAAATATTCAGCATAACTCACAACTTCTCATGTACTGAAGCAGATCATGTCAAACGTAAAAGGACGTGGACGATATCCAGGCTTGTGCTGAAAAGTGGCAAGTAATATTTACGCCATGCAAATGCCTGGCAATGACTTTCTGAAGCGAGAGACAATCTGACTAATGCTTTTTGATATTTGTGCCTGTCACTGAATTCTCTACCAGCCACATCTGACGGTTCCTATTGAGCAGAAGCTGAACTGGACTGGTAGTATAACCGGTAGTTAAAGTAATAGGTCAGTAGTTAGGAATCCTGAGTCCTGTGACTCACCTCCTTACTCCCCCAAGGCTGTCCACCTCTCCAATCACAAGACAAGTGTGTAATGAAATACTAGGCACAAGTTGCGACCGCAGATGCTGGACATTAAAGTCGAGAGTGTTGTGCCAGAAAATCACAGCAGATCAGGCAGCATCCGAGAAACAGGAAAATTGAAGTTTTGGACAAAAGCACTTCATCAGGAATACTTCCCACTTGTCTGCATTGGTTCAACTCCAGCAACACTGAAGAGGTTTGACACCATCCAGGTCGAAGTTCCCTGCTTGATTTGCTCCACATCCACAAACATACATTCCGTTCACCAGCGATGTTTTGTAGCAGCAGTGTGTACTATTCAAAAGACACACTGCAGAAATTCACCAAAGATCCAGTTCTATGGGAGTACCACTCCCTCTCTAAGTTAACCTCCAAGCCATTCACCATTCTGAATTGCAAATGTATAAATGTTCCTTCAACGCCAATGACTAATATGCTATTCTAGCTTCGTGAACAGCAGTGTGGTAAACAACAGCAGATGAACTACAGGAGTTCAGGGGGTCAGCTCACCGGCATTTTCCCCTCGTGTAATTAGGGATGGTCAATTAAAGTGCTCGCCGAGCCAGTGATACCCTGTTCAGATAACTGAACAAGACGACCTAAAATGTCTGACATCTCTTGCACTTGCTCTGGGACAATATAACATCTTCTGGGTTTACAGTTATTTCTGGATTTCGCTTTGTTTGATGTATCATGAAGACAGAATGAAAATGTTTGTTCACCTCATTCTGACGAGTTGACCAAATACCTGTGGGTCATGTAGGCAGTACCAGGTGAGGATGGCCAAATTTACCTCCTGAAACGCTATGAAAGAACTGGTTCAGTTGTTACGCTTGTGGTGGACTCTCCCTCTTTATGGGCATTTAAACGGGCATTGTATAGGCATATGGAGGATAGTGGGCTAGTGTAGGTCAGGTGGGCTTGCGTCGGTGCAACATCGATGGCCAAAGGGCCTGTACTGCGCTGTATTTTTCTATGTTCTATGTAAGTGCATGGTTCTCTGAACGTGGAGTCGCAGGCAAACTGAGCAGTGAAGAGCAGCGGTGAGGCCGGACTTTGTTTATTGTGTTCTGTTTTGGTCACCTTGTAATAAGAAGGATGTTTTTAAACTGGAAAAAGAAGGGAAGAAAGTTACAAAGATGTTGCCTTGATTCAATGGTCTGAGATTGGGACATGTTGGACAAGCTCAATCTGTTTTCTTCGGAACGTAGGAGACTGGGGGGGGGGGGGGGGGGGAGCTTTATAGAGGTGTACAGTTTCATGAGAGGCATGGTCAGTGTGAATTCACTCAGTCTTTTTCCCAAGTTGGGGGAAATCAGGGACGAAAGAACATCAGTTTAAGGTTAGAAAGGAAAGAATAAAAGGGAATCTGAGGGGCAACTTTTTTTTGCACAGAGGGTGGTATACATATGGAAAGATCTGCCAACAAAAGTGGTTGAGGCAGATGCATTAACATTTAAATGGCATTTGGAAAAATACATGGATAGGAAATGATTAGAAAGATATGGGCCAAGTGCACGGAACTGGGGCTAGTATGGACAGATATTTTGGTCAGCATGGACCAGTTTGTGCCAAAAGACTGTGGATTCTATGTGCCATGATGCAATCGTTTCAGTGATGTATCATAACATTTATGGTCAGGTGCTTAGAAATTCTCTCTCAATACAAGGTGACAATTGTGGTTAGGATTTCTTTGTCAGGGTTGATATGCAGTGAGTCTCAGACTTAGTCACTTTGTCTTGATTAAACCCTTCGCTGTTGTCACTGCAAGTTTTACATTTCCCCAAGTCACACCCCCACCCCCCCCCCCCCCACCCCCAATGCTTGGATCTAAGTTTTCATTTGTGCACTTTACCTACCCAGCATCCCCAACCTCAAGCAGACAAAAAAAAAACATGCCATGCCTAGCTGTGCACTGTCTCCCTTTGGAAGCCAGGGAGTCATTTAAGACAATAACCTCCTCCCTCTTTCCTCTCAGCTTGTTTGATCACCTTGCATATTGAATTCTCCCCTTTGAGTATTGTAATTCCATCTGCATCCCTGCTTTGCAGGTCTCAATCCGACAATTAAATTCCCACATTCCCTTCTGCAGCAGTAGTCCATAATTAGCCCTTCGTGAGTTTTAGTGGATGGAGCCCCAGAATAGATCAGACTCCATTCTCTTGAAAGACGAGACTTAGCTGGACAAACAGTGTCCTGACTGCTTTCCCATGACAGGTTGCACCTGGACTCAGACAGCAGTCCATGACCAACTCTTGGCACTGAAGAGGAGCGACTCCCTCATTGTGATTGTTGATGACCATTCAGCTGTCTGACCAAATTCAACCTGCTGGGCAGTTATCATATACTGCCATTGACCTATTGTACACCTTGACTGAAGGCCCAGACTTGACTAAGGCCTATTCTCATTAGACTCTGGATTAGTGGTGCTGGAAGAGCACAGCAGTTCAGGCAGCATCCAAGGAGCAGCGAAATCGACGTTTCTGGCAAAAGCCCTTCATCAGGAATAAAGGCAGAGAGCCTGAAGGGTGGAGAGATAATCTAGAGGAAGGTGGGGGTCGGAATAAAGTAGCAGAGAGTACAATAGGTGAGTGGGGGTGGGGATGAAGGTGATAGGTCAGGGAAGAGAGGGTGGAGTGGATAGGTGGAAAAGGAAATCATCAGGTAGGACAAGTCCGGAGAAATCATGGGGACAGTGCTGAGCTGGAATTTTGGAACTAGCGTGAGGTGGGGGAAGGGGAAATGAGGAAACTGTTGAAGTCCACATTGATGACCTAGGGTTGAAGTGTTCTGAGGCGGGAGATGAGGCGTTCTTCCTCCAGACGTCTGGTGGTGTGGGAGTGGCGGTGAAGGAGGCCCAGGACCTCCATGTCCTCAGCAGAGTGGGAGGGGGAGTTGAAATGTTGGGCCACAGGTCGGTGTGATTGATTGGTGTGGGTGTCCAGGACAAGCGCTTTGGTAGGAGGCGCCCAGCCTCCCCAATGTAGAGCATCGGGAGCAACGGATACAATAAATAATATTAGTGGATGTGCAGGTAAAACTTTGATGGATGTGGATGGCTCCTTTACGGCCTTGGATAGAGGTGAGGGAGGAGGTGCGGGCGCAGGTTTTACAGTTCCTGCGGTGGCAGGGGAAGGTGCCAGGATGGGAGAGTGGTTTGTAGGGGGCGTGGACCTGACCAGGTAGTCATGGAGGGAATGGTTTTTGCGGAAGGTGGAAAGGGGTGGGGAGGGAAATAGATCCCTGGTGGTGGGGTCTTTTTGGAGGTGGCAGAAATGTCGGAGGATGATTTGGTTTATCTGTTTGGAGGTGGAGGCGTAATGAACTGTCTGTAAAACATGTGGCGTGTTTGGCATTCTGAAACAGAGACACAAAACTCGAAACAGTAAATCTGTTTTATAACCTCTGCAGTTACTGCTGAAGATGCTTAGCTTTGTGTTTTCACTAAACAGCACAGCAAGACAACAGTGAGCCACCGTGCTGCCCTGTCATTCACACTACTCCTCCATAGCACCAGGGTCTCAGGTTCAAATCAAACCTCAGGTGATTGTATGAAGTTTGCACGAGGGTGTCTGTGTAAGTTTGCACGAGGATGTCATCCAGGTGCTCTGTTTTCTCTCACTGTGCAGGTTAGCTGGATTGTTTGTGCTATATTGCCCATTGTATCCAAGGTTGTGCAAGCGGATTAGGCATAAGAAATGTAGGGCTGAAGAGGCCTGGTGGTACTGAGTGGTATACCCTTTGGAAGGTCACTGTGGACTTGATGGACTGAATGGCCTGCTTCTACACTGTCGGGATTCTACTCTTAAAAAGGTCTAGCCGAGGGGCCAAAAGTGCTAAAAGCACCAGGGAGGTACAACAGTCTGAGCAGTAAGATGTCAACTGAGCTGCTTGAAATGCAGCCTAGTCCAGTCTGTGAGCTCTATACTTCCGCTCAAATTGTCCTTGGAGCATGGCAATGCAGACACATGTAACAAGGCAATTATTGTGATTTAACAAAGCATAAATGTTGGCATGTGTCAGATGCTACATGTTAAATGTCAGTGTCTACAGACATGGGGTGCATGCGGCTGTCACCATTTGGCTTTACCCTGAGATGTTAATGCCATGTGTGCAAGCTAGATGTCTGGAAGAACAAGAAGCGAGCTCCTGTCACAAATATTCACTTATGTGTTGCAAGTTCTTGGCACCTAGTTGCTTTTTGACAGGTATTAGAATAGAAATCTATGCATTAAATAAGGCGAGAGAAGTAATAATGAGCCTTGTAATGAGCATGCCCTTGCCATTTACTCGTAATAATCTCATCTCAGGCTCCAGGATTTGCTTGGTAAATCTGACCTGTAGACCTCAACAGCAAGAAAGGCCTCACTTCACATCTAACACAATTCTTCCAATTATTCACTGTCATTGACAGTTTTTGGGGCTCATGATCAGTTATCAAATTAAGGTCCGTCGACTGACTCCGAGCTGGCTGGTCACAGCCAGTGTATTGTGAGGAGGAAGAGAGTATAAAAGGCAGTCAGCAATGTGGAAGTGATTTTCTCATGGTTTATTGAGTTTGCAAAGAAGCGTCAGTTTAGGTATGCCATATTAGATAATTAGATAAATAAAGTATACAACTGTGACAATTGGTAGTAGTGACTGATACCAAAGGACAAACAGACACTTGGCACAAAATGTTTTAATCTTTTTAAAGTGGTGGAATTGCATCGTGCTGTCGTGCTGAAAGGGTAGCGAACTCTTCCCTTGACCTTCCTCCTCTTCTTCTGGTCCATCTTCCATCTGTCAGATGAGGACTGCTCAATGAAGACTGCTCTCTGGAGACAACTGAATGAGATCTGCTATATACAAGGTCTGCTTGCTGAGAACTACCCTCATCACTTCTTTCTGCCCCAACACATTATTAAATCATATTTCCAGGGGCATGTAGTTTACACGAAGTCAATCAATTGTCTGAATTCTTTTGGCCAGTTGAAATGGGGCAACTGCATGGAAGCACAGGAAATAGCAGCTTTTGAATGCAGCTGCTTGTGGGATGGAAAGCGAGGAACAAAGTTGTGGCAGGGAAGAGAAGGGGATGGTGAGGGCATAAGCATGGGAAATGGGTGGGACATGGCTAAGTACCATGTCAATCCCAATGAGGGCCTCAAATATTTTATCTCAAGTGATGATTCCACCAGTCTTCACTTTCTACTCCACCAGCATCTTTGATTTGATTTTTGTCACATAGAACTTTTCACTGTATCTAAGTATATTTGCCTGCAGCACAGGCAGATTGTACTCTACAAAGTGCATTCGATAATACAACAAAGCAAGGAATGTAATGTTACGGCTGCAGAGGGAAGGTGCACAGAAATCGAGATCCAATTTAAATTTAAATTCAAATGGTCCAATCAGAAGTGTAATAATACATCTAATAATCTTTGGATCATTCAGGAGCGGATGGGATTATTGAGAGGCGTTACAAGGAGGTACTCATTCCTCAGGTACAACAAAGAGGCACGTGGGTTATTCAGGGGATGGAAAGGGAACTGGCAGATAGTAAAGGGATCCCCTGTAGCCGTTCCCTTCAAAAGGATATACTGATTTGGATAGTATTGGCAGGAGGGAGGGAATGACTTAGCAGGGTTAAGTTATGGTGTACAGGTCTCTAGCACAGACTCTGTCCCTGTTGCTCAAGAGGGAAGGTGGTGAGTGGGGGGCGGTGAGAGGAGCAAAGCATTAGTCACCGGTGATTCCCTAGTTAGGGGTTCAGATAGGAGGTTCTGTGGGAACGAGAGAGACTGATAGTTGGTGTGTTACCTCCCAGGTGCCAGAGTTCGTGATTTCTCGGATCATGTTTTCAGGGTCCTTGAGAGGATGAGGGAAGCAGCTCCAAGTCGTGGTCTACATAGGCACTAATGATGTAGTTAGGAAAAGGGTCGGGCATTTAAGGCAGAAATTCAGGAAGCTACTGTGGAAGCTTAGAGCTAGAACAAACAATCAGAGGCATTATCTCTGCTTTGTTACCTGTGTTGCGTGCTGGCAAGGCGAAGAATAGGGGAAGAGAAAGCGAGAGAAAGGAGTTGAACACGTGGCTACAGGGATGGTGCGGGAGAGAGAGTTTTTGATATCTGGATAATTGGGGCTCATTGCGAGGTAGGTGGGACCTCTACAAACAGTTTGGTTTACACCTGAACCAGAGGATGCCAATATCCTCGTGGGCGGAGGTGGGGGGGGGGGGTGTTGGGGGACGTTTGCTAATGCTCTTTGGGAGGGTTTAAACTAATTCAGCAGGAGAATGGGAACATAAATTGTCGTTCCAGTGTCCAGGAGATTGAGGTCATAAATATGGTTTCAAGGTTGCGAGAGTGCACCAGCAAGCAGGAAGGTGGTTAAAGTGTGTCTATTTCAACATCAGGAGTATCCAGAATAAGTTGGGTGCACATGAAGCAGGGGTTGATATCAGGAACTTAAATGTTACAGCCATTTCAGAGACATAGATAGAGCAGGGACAGGAATAGCTGTTACAGGTTCCGGGATTTAGCTATTTCAGTAAGAACAGAGAAGATAGCAAAAGAGGGGGAAATGTGGCATTGTTAGTCAAGGACAGTATTACGGTGGTGGAAAGAACATTTGAAGACTTGTCTACTGAGGTAGTATGGGCTGAGGATGGAAATAGGAAAGGAGAGGTCACCCTGTTGGGAGTTTTCAATCGGCCTCCAGATTAGTTCTGGAGAGGGAGAGGAAAGCATTGGAAAGGATCGGACCAAGCGTAACAGGGTAGTGTTATGGGGAAGGGATTACAATCTAGCTAGGAAACATCTGAAGAGAGAACTAAGAAGAGTCAGGAGGGAACATGAAAAGTTGTTGGCAGATAGGATCAAGGAAAACCCTAAAGCTTTTGATACGTAAAATCAGGGATATTCATTTAACCATCTAAATGCCTTTTCCTTCTTGTAACTGTACCAGCCTTCCTCTGGCAGCTCAATCCATACATGCACTACCTTTTTCATGAAAACATTGCCCCTCCGTACTCCTTTAAATATTTCCCCTCTCACCCTAAACCTGCATCCTTTAGTTCTGGACTCCCGCACCCAAGGGAAAAGCCCTTGTCTATCCATACCCCTCACGATTTTATAAATCTTATAAAGGTCACCTCTCAGCCACAGCCACTGCCATTGCAGGGAAACAGCCACAACCAATTCAGTCTCTCCCTACAACTCACTCTCCAACCCTGGTAACAGCCTTATGCATCTTTTCTGAACTCTTTCAAGTTTAGAACATTCGTCCTTTAGCAGGGAGGCTAGAATTGCCCACAAAAGACCAAAAGCTGCCTTGCCAACGCCCTGTACAGCTGCAAAATAACCCACAACCTCCTATACTCGACGCTCTGACCAATGAAGGAAAGCATACCAAATGTCTTCTTCACTGACCTATCTACATGCGACTCCACTTTCAAGGAACTATGAACCAGGACTCCAAAGGTCTCTTTGTTCAGCAACATTTACCAAGACATGACTATTAAGTAAGGCGCCACCACCTTCTCTCCCCGCAGTCAGCCCTGCCCCAGCTCAGAGCCACACTCTCCAATATCTGCAAAGGACCTCTGTTGTTCTTCATTCTGAGAAAAGATCCACACACTCCCACAGCTGCCTGGATGACACCTCCTACTATTCCTCCCATAAAAACATGATCCCTTACTCCCACTTCCTCCACTTCCACTATTTCTGCTCCCAGGAAAGCAGTTCCACTCCAGGACATACTAGATAGCCTCCCACGTCAAGGACTGCAATTTCCCTGCCCACATGATCAACAATGCCCTCCAGCGCATCTCCTCCACTTCTCGCACCTCCGCCCTTGTACCCCACCTGTCCAACAAAGGCCAGAACCCTCCCCCAAGTCTTACTTTACACCCCAATAATCTCCAGGTACAGCACATGAACCTCTGCCACCTACAATCAGATCCCAACACCAGAAATGTTTCCCTCCTACCCCTATCTGTGTGCTGCAGAGACCATTCACTCAATTACTCCCTCATTAGGTCCATGCACCCCACCCCCCGAACACACCTGGCACCTTCCTTTGCCACTGCAAGCATTGTAAAACTTGCACCTAAACGTACCATCTCACCTGCATCTAAGGCCGCAATGGATTATTTTACACACAGCAGAGATTTTCCTGCACATCCAAACACCTCACCTATATATCCGTTGCTCTTGATTAGGTCTCCTCTAAATTGGGGAGAAAGGGGCATTTTATGGAATTTATGGACCGTTTCAGGGAATATCTCTGGGACATGCACCAAACAACCCCCCCTCCCACGCTGCCTAGGACATGCAATTCAGGGCCTCCTCCTCCATCAAATCCAAGCTATCCAATGACTGAAGGAAGAAAGCCTCATCTTCTGTCTTGAGACCGTTCAATCACAAAGCAGCAATACTGATTTGATGAGTTCCCTTATCTCCACTCCTCCCAGCGCATCCCAGATCCAACTTTTGGCATTGCCCTCTTGAAATGTCCTACTTTTGCATCTTTCTTCCCACCAATCCGCTCCACCCACCCCACCAAACTACCACTGTCACCCCTCCATCAGCATCTACATATCGCCTTTCCAGCTACCTTGCCACGCACTCCCACATTTATCTCTCACCAAATGTCAAGTCTCACATTCCTAAGAAGGGCTTATGCCTGAAACGTGGATTCTCCTGCCCCCTTGGATGTTGTCCGACCTATTGTGCTTTTTCAGAACCACACCTTTCGATCCTTTCCATTAAGTATGCAAGTGCCATGATTTGCCTTTCCAAAATACAGCAAAGCACATTTATATAAAATAAAAGCCATCTGCAATTCCTCAGCTCATTGGCCATTCTGATCAAGATCCCGTCATACTTGAATGGGATCTTCTTTGCTGTCCACTACATCTCCAATTTTCGTGTCATCTGCAAACTAACTATGCCTTGCATGTTCGTATCTAAATCATTGATATAAATAACGACAAACAGTGGACTCAGCACTGATCCTTGTGGAACACTAGGCCTCCAGTCTGAAAAGCAACACTCCAACCCCATAGTCTGTCATCTACCTTCGAGCCAGTTTTGTATCCAAATGGCTACTTCTCTCTGTTCTGTGACTGAAACTTGCCAACCAGTCTACCATGAGGAAACTTGTCGAATGTCTTACTGAAGTCCATATAGATCATGTCCACTGCTCTGCACTCTATCCACTTCATGATTTCTTCAAATGAAAAACCTCAATCAAGTTCATGCAACATGATTTCCCTTGCACAAAACCACGTTTACTATCCCTAATCAATCCCTGCCTTTCCAAATACATGTAAATCATGTTCCTCAGATTTTCTCCAGCAATTTACCCACCACTGATGTCAGGCTCACTGATCTATAGTTTCCTGGCTTTCCCTTACATAGTGGCAACACGATAGCCAACCTACAGTCTTCCAGCACCTCATCTCTGACTGTTGATGATCCAAATATCTCAGCAAGGGCCCCACCAATCACTTCCCTAGCTTCCCACAGACTTCCAGGGTATTGCTGATCAGGTCCAGGAGATTTATACACCTTCATGTGTCTAAAGGCAGCCAGCAGCCCCTCCTCTGTAATATCGACATTTTTCAAGATGTCACCATCTATTTACCAAATTCGTCCATTTCCATAGTAAACACTGATGCAAAATATTCATTTCCGTATCCCACCCATCTCCTGTGATTCCACACATACTGCCTCTCACAGATCAGAAAGGCAGCCCATTCTCTCCCTAGTTACTCTTTTGCCCTTAACGTATTTATACATCCCTTGGGATTCCGCTGAACCTTATCTGCCAAAGCTATCTCCTGTTCCCTTTTAACCCTTCTTACTTTCCTCTTAAGTATACTCTTCCCAGAATTCACTCGAACTCTGCTGTCTACACCTCTCTATTCAGCATTCCCTATACCTACCAGCCTTGCCTTTCACCCTAGCATGAACAGATTGCCTCTGGACTAATTATCTCATTTTTGAATGCTTCCCATTTTCTAACTGTCCTTTCACATATAAACATTAGCCCCCAATTAACTTTTGCAAGTTCTTGCCTAATACCGACATAATGGGCCTTCCTACAATTTATAACTGGAGCTTTTAGATCCAATATATCCGTTCCCCTCACTATTTTAAAACGAGTAGCATTATAATTCTGGCCCCAAAGTGCTCCCCCACTGATACCTCTGTCACTTTCCCTGCCTTCTTTCCCAAGAGAAGGTGCAAAACCTGATCTGCTCTAGTAGGTACATCTACATACAGCTGAATCAAAAAAAATTTGTACATCCTTAACAAATTCCTCTCCATCTAAACCCTTAACAGTATGGCAGTCCCAGTCTACATTTCGAAAGTTAAAATTCCCAAACACAACCATCGTATTATTTTTACAGATAACTGAGACAGAACATGGAATAGTATAGCACAATACCTTGTTAGGGCCTTTCAGCCCTAAATGTTATTTCCATCTTATATCCTATTCTAAGGTCATAATAACCTACACACTCTTCATTCTACTCACCCATCATCCATGTGCCTATCCACAATTTGCTTAAATGTAACTGGCTCTACTACCACCACTGACAGTGCATTTCAGTACCCACTATCTGTGTAAAGAGCCGACCTGTGACATTTCCCCCTACCTTTCTCCAATCACCTCAAAATTATGCTCTTCCTTGATAGCCATTTTTGCCCTGGGAAAAGGCATTATCTACGCCTCTTATCTTGTATACCTCTATCTAAGGCCTCTCACCCTTTTTCGCTCCAATCAGAAAAAGCTTAGGTTCCCCCACCTTTCTTCATAAGCCATGCACTCCAGTCCAGAGAGCATCATGGTAATTTTCTGTACCCTTTCTAGAGCTTCCTCATCCTGAAAACTGAACACAATATTCCAAATGTGGTCTAACCAGGCTGTGCAGAGCTGCAGCATAACCTCACAGCTCTTAAACTCAATGCCCTTGCTAATGAAAGCCAAGACACCATATGCCTTCTTAACAATCCTATCAACCTGGGTGGCAACTTGGAGGAATTTTTGGCCGTGGATACCAAGATCCTGCTGTCATTCCATGCTGCCAAGAACCCTGCCTTTAACTCTTTTCAGCATTCAAATTCGACATTCCAAAATTAATCACTTCACACTTTCCAAAGTTGAACTCCATCTGCCACTTACCATGTCAATGTCCCGTTTCAAACTACAACAGTCCTCTACACTAACTGCCACTCCATTGGCAAACTTACCTTTTCGTTTCCTCGTCCAAGTCATTTATTAAAGTCACAAAGAGCAGAGGACCCAGAATAAATTGCTGCGGGATATTACTGGTCACTGAGCTCTAGGGTGAATTTTTCCATCTACTGTCACCTTCTGTCTTCAATGGGCCAGCCAATTCTATAACCAGACAGCCAAGTTTCCCAGTATCCCATGCCTCCTTACTTTTTGGATGAGCCTACCATGGGAACCTTGTTAAATACCTGGCTAAGATCCATAAACATCACATTCACTAGTCCACTTTTATGAAAAGTGTTTTGTCACTTCCTCAAAGATTCCATAAGTGTGGAATTGTAGGATTGGTAAGAAGGCGTCTGTTGTGGTGGCTTTCATTAACAAGGGGATTGAGTTTAAGATCCGTGGGGTTATGCTGCAGCTCTGTAGAGCCCTGATTAGACCACATTTGGAAGTACCTTGGCTTTATCTCCACAGATCGTACCAAACCTGCCGAGTCTCTCTAGTGATTTCTCTAGTGATGCTTGACCTGCCCATTAAAAAGCCATGCTGGCTATCTTCTAAACAATATATTGCATTTCAAGAAATTATAAATCCTGTCTCGCAGAATGTTCTCTAGTAATTTGCCCACCACAAAGTAAGACTGGTCTGTAATTCCCAACAGTATTCCTATTCCCTGTCACAAATCAGGAAATAACATTTGCCACAGTCAAACCATCTCCTTACAAACTTGTTTCACATTTTACCACTGACTACTGGGGGCGGGAGACGGGGGGTCAAAAGTAAATCGCAATCTGGGTGATGATCCCTTTCTTGTTTCTCAGTTTCACCCAAATAACGTCCCTGGACACATTTCCAGTAATATCCTCCCTAACTACTTCTAGCCCTTTTTGAAAAGCACCACTTCCCCCTCTCCACGTCCCCCCCTTACCCCCCACCCCCACACTCCCACCACCCCACCTCCTTTCTGTCCTTCATATAGCATTTGAACATTAAGCTGCCAGTTTTATCCATCCCTGAGCCATGTTTCTGTACTTGCTATGACATCCCAGCCCTGTTCCCAACCATGCCCTAAGTTCACCTGTTTTCCCCATTCGGCCTCTTGCATTGAAATACGTGCAGTTTAATTTATCAGTACTATGTCATTCTATGCTTTGTCCCTGCTTGCCCTGGCTATTTGACTTACACCTTTTCCAAACTGCACGGGTCTCAGATATACAGATCTTTATCCCCATGAATCCCACCCAACCGTACAAGTTTAAATCCTACCGAGCAGCTCTAACAAATCTCCCTGCCAGTATGATAGCCCCCTTCAGGTGCAATCCCTCCTTCTTATACATGTCACTTCCACCCCAGAAGAGATTCCAATGATCCAAAAATGTGAACCCTTCTCTCCTGCACCAGTTTCTCAGCCAAACGTTCAACTGCTCTATTCTCCTATTCCTACCCTCACTAGCTCATCACACAGGGAGTAATCCAAGTATTACTACAGTGAGACCTCCTTTTTAAATTCCTACCTAACTTTCTATATTCTCTTTTCAGAATATCATCCTTTTTCGTTCCTCTGTCATTAGCTCCAACGTGCACAATGTCCTCCGGCTGGTCCAATTTCCCTTTCAGAATATTCTGCACTCAGATATCCTTGATCCTGGCTCAAGGAGGCAATATCAAGTTCAACAGTGTTAGAGGATAACCACCTTCTGCAATGTCCATTACCCACAGCCCAGGCCCTTGTCAGGTTGCTTCAGGGACAGCCAGCCCCATGATCAGCTTTTATTGCTCCCTGCCTCACAGTGATCAGGCTCTTTCTCTGTTGACTGCTCTTCTCTCTCTTCCTGAGTTCTATCTCCACCTCCTGTAGAAGTGCTCACTGCTATCTCTACATTTTCCTGATTCCTGAAGAAGGGCTTATGCCTGAAACGTCGATTCTCCTGCTCCTCGGATGATGCCTGACCTGCCATGTTTTTCAAGCACCACATTTTTCAACTCTACTTGCTATCAATTCTGATGAAGGAGCACTAAAGAAAAAGTCCTGCCAAACTTGCTGCCGTGTTTCTCCAGTGATTTCTCTTTCCATTCACATTCATCTCCAAGCGACATTCCCTGGATGGATCCTCATTCCTTACTGGCTAGAACCATGTGATCGACAGACACATTCACCAAGAGCTTCGGACCGCCCTGAGGGCTCATGCGGAGTCTAGAGACGCGGCTGTTTAACTGACTCTGCGCGAGCTCTTGGTTGGGGGGGGGAATGGGCGGGGCGGTTAGCAGCTTGTAATTGCGTCATCGTGTAACCACGAGCGGGCCATGGTGCTATCTCTGTGGGGTTTCCACTGGAACAGAGTGAGAGGGTTTTATTAAAATCATTCTAGTGAGTTTTGAAAATAGTTTCGATGTGTGTTAACAAACTGATATACTGAGGAGAAAGTCACGTATGTTTGACTGGGAGGAGGTGTCAGGAGACTGGAGGATTGACATTTCTAGCCATACTCTAAAGAGGGTTGTAAAGTCATTCCTGGCAGTTACAGTTTAACTCTGGTGATGGGAGAGCTTTTGGCAAAAGTTATTTAGAATAAAGCTCGGAGTCATGTGGAAAAAGGTGGGGTGATTAGGAAAAGTCAAGGGGAAATTGTGCATTAGTAAACTCGCTGAAAGGTTTTGAATTAATGGAAAGGTAGATGAGGGCAACGTTGATGATGCGATACACATGGATTTCTATAAGACTTGTGAGGAAGGTTACAGGTCGTAGACACAAAATTGAATTGAGAGTTAGGAAGGAGAAAGTAATGACCAATGGATATTTTTCCAGCTGGAAGAATGTTTGGAGTGGAGTTCCCAGGAGTTCAATATTGAGACCAGCATGTTCCAGAAAGGAAGAAGGATAAGGATGGCAAAGCAAGGAGGCTTGGATAACAGGGAGGTTGTGAATTTCATCAAGAAGGAAAACAGAAGCATATGTAAAATTTAGGGAAGTAAAATTGAACAGTACCCGTGAGGAATATAAAGAAAAGAGAACAAAAACTCAAATAGGGAATTTGGAGAGCAAGGAGCGGCCATGAAATTACTTTGGCAATTAGAGTTAAAGAGACTCCCAAGGCTTTCCATACATACCTTCTCCCGAGTTATCCTCTTATTTTTAATGTATGACCAGTGGCCGCTTAAAGATAAAGGAGGTAATGTGTACTTGGAGGCAGAGGGTGTTGGTGAGGTCACAAATATTTTGCATTCAGTATTCACCCAGGAGAAGAGTATGGAGAATAGTGAGATTTCTGTGGAGCATGCTAATAAGCTGCAGCATTTTGAGATCAAGAAGGAAACACTGCAGGGTCACCTGAAGATCATACAGGTGAGTAGGTCCTCATGTCCTGATGGTATCTACCCCAGGTTATTGAGTGGGGCAAGAGATTGCTGGGGTCTTGACCATGATCTTTGTATTCTCATTAGCCGCTGGGAGAGGACAGAGTGATTAAATAATGTTGTTCCTCTGTTAAAGCTTTGTGTTCAATTCTGATTGCCACATAAGAAGAAATGTAGGCTTTGGAAAGGGCGCAGAAAAGGGTGACCAGGAAGCTGCCTGGATTAGAGGATACGAGCTATAAGGAGAGGCTTAAAAACTTGACTTATTTTCTGTAATGCAGAGGAGGAAGAGGGGAGACTTGATAGAAGTCTTTTCAATTGAGATAGAGTTGACAGTGAGAGTCCTTTTCCATAGAGTTGATACGTCCAATACTAGGGGGCATGCAATTAACATGAGAGTGGGTAAGTTCAAAGGAAATGTGAGGGGCAAGTTTTTTTTACACTGAATGGTAGGTGTCCAAAAATCATTCTGAGGTGTAATGTTGGAGACAGGCACGATAGAAGCACTTAAGATTTATCATTTTTATTACAGCCACTTCTGGGAATGTATAGCTAGTCATATACACAGGAGTGTCTGCTGCCCTCTCTGAGGGAGGCTAATATCTCCCTTATTTTAAAGAAGAGGAAAGATCCTGAAGCGTGTGCTTCATACAGACCAATTTCACTGTTGAATGTAGACTTTAAAATTCTATCCAAGTTGCTGACTCTGAGGTTGGAAAAGATTATAAAAGAAGATTTTATATCAAGAAGCTCACCCAACAGTATCAGGAGAGTACTGAACACACTGCCAGCAAAGCTTGATCCCGGGTTTGGTGGTCTCCCTGGACACAGAAAAAGCATTTGACTGAATAAAATGGTCGTACCTGTTTGCACTTTGGAGCGGTGCAGATCCTTTCCCAGATTGGCGGCAGTCAGCACAAATGGCACTAACTCAGATAACCTTAGTATTGAGAGAGATAGTCGACAGGAGTGTCCTCTTTCACCACTGTTATTTACCTGGGAATGGAGCCGTTAGCTGAGGCTATCCAGAGGGATCCTGAAATAGTGGCTCCAAGGATAGGAACAAGGGAGTACAACATCACCCTATATGCTGATAACATCCTTTTGTTCTTGGCCAGTCCAGAGGAGTCTGCTCCTTGATTGATTCAAACTATTAATTTATTTGTCAATTTTCCAGGCTACAGGATCAACTTTACAAAATTGGAAGACATGCCGCTGGGGTCGGGGGAGGGGGTTAGTGGAGCTTCCTGATCTGAAGGATAGAATGTAGTTCCTGTTTAGATGGTTATCACAATTTTTTTTGTATTTGGGAATTTTTATTACCCCTGCCTTACACCAGCTGTATAAAGCTAACTATGTACAATTTCTGGAGAGGGTAAAACAGGATTTTTAGTGTTGGGAGGGATTACTGATATCATAGTTAGGCCAAATAGTCCTGATCAAAATGAATGTTCTTCCTCACCTGTTGTACCCCATGAGAATGTTCCTGTTATTGCTACCCAGGCGACCATGACAGAGGCTCAATAGTTGGCTAGAATCCTTTATTTTGTGTTGCAGGTGCCCCCTAATTAAATTTACCAAATTGCAGCTCTCACTGGCTGAGGGATTGGTAGACCTTCCGGATTTGAATAGATATCATATAAGCACCTTGTTAGCATATGTCATTGATTGGGTAAGGGGGGATTTGAAGTTAATTTAGCTTGACGTTGAAACCTCGCAGTCGAGATGTCCGCTAGTTAATTTATTGCTCATAGATAAGATGAAATCTGTGACCGAGCAGTGTTAGAGCCCAATCATTTTAGTTGCAGAGAAAGCCTGGAGGACAATGAGGCAAGACGAGCGCAATTGGTCAAAGACCTCGCCGTTTACCCCGTTGACGGGTGCCCAAGGATTTAAATCTGGGGCAATGGGCTCTGCTTTAAGGTATGGGAGAATAAGGGAATATCTTGTCTGGGAGACTTATTCGAGGTCTTGATGTCATTTAGCCAGCCAGGTCAGAAATATGGATTGTCTAATAGGGACCTTTATCCCGTACTTGCAGATAAGGGATTATATACAATGGAAGACCACCATCCTAGTTCAGTTTTACAAGTCGGACGTGGAGAAAAGAGTGTGCTAATGCATGGGTGCTCTTTCAATTAGTACATTATATCATCTACAGAAGGGATGTGCCTTGGGAGACGTGGGACATACAATCCAGAGCTCGGAGAGGATATCTCATTGGAAGTATGGGAAAATGTAAGGAAAATATCAGCATGTATCGAACTGCAGGCCATACAATTGAAGATTTTGCACAGTGCTCACATGGCTGGAAAAGTTCAAAAGAGGAGTGTCACCAGGGTGTCCCAAATGTACATTAGTATAGGCACACTTGCATACTGCTGCTGGTCGTGTTGCAAGATCCAGAGATATTGGAGTGCTATAGCAAGGGACATCCTTCATTGGGATTGAAGCTAAAGTGGATCCAGTATTTCTTCAGGGGTTGCCAAATTTGCCCTCTCTGGGGGAATATGGGAAGAGATTGTGTAGCATTCTTCCCCACTGTCTGAGGAAGAACATTTTAATGAATTGGACGTTGGAAAACCCCCCAGGTCTTACTAGGTGGGGTAGACTGGTGATGGAGCATCTGCCCCAAGACTATCTCACAAATATGGTGCACCACAAAACTGAGCTGTTTTACAAGACGTGGTGGACCTTTGTAAATTATATTGACGCAGACTTATCAGTAATATTAATTAGGGCTGTGATATAGATGTGGGAATCAGTATGGGCACCGTTTGGGCCCTGTGAGTGGGAGGTTGGGAAAAACAATACGGGTACAATGACTGGTGCTCCCAGGGAGGGAACCTCAATGGAGATGTGGTGTGTGAAATAGAATAAAGTACATAGAACATCGAAAAATACAGCGCAGTACAGGCCCTTCGGCCCTCGATGTTGCGCCGACCAAAGCCTACCTAACCTACACTAGCCCAATAACCTCCATATGCTTATCCAATGCCCGCTTAAATGACCATAAAGAGGGAGAGTTCATCACTGCTACTGGCAGGGCATTCCATGAACTCACAACCCGCTGAGTAAAGAATCTACCCCTAACATCTGTCCTATACCTACCACCCCTTAATTTAAAGCTGTGTCCCATAGTAACAGCTGACTCCATTAACAGAAAAAGGTTCTCAGTGTCTACCCTATCTAAACCCCTAATCATCTTGTACACCTCTATCAAATCTCCCCTAAACCTTCTTTTCTCCAATGAGAACAGCCCCAAGTGCCTCAGCCTTTCCTCATACGATCTTCCTACCATGCCAGGCAACATCCTGGTAAACCTCCTCTGCACTCGTTCCAATGCCTCCACATCCTTCCTATAGTATGGCGACCAAAACTGCACGCAATACTCCAGATGAGGCCGCACCAGAGTCTTATACAACTGCAACATGACCTCAGGACTCCGGAACTCAATTCCTCTACCAATAAAGCCCAGTACACCATATGCCTTCTTCACAGCACTATTTACCTGGGTGGCAACTTTCAGAGATCTGTGTACATGGACACCAAGATCCCTCTGCTCATCCACACTACCAAGTAGCCTACCATTAGCCCAGTAATCCATCTTCTTGTTACTCCTACCAAAGTGAATGACTTCACACTTAGCTACATTGAACTCCATTTGCCACCTTTCTGTCCAGCTCTGCAACTTATCTATATCCCGCTGTAACCTGCCACATCCTTCTTCGCTGTCCACAACTCCACCGACTTTCGTGTCATCCGCAAACTTGCTCACCCAGCTTTCAAGCGCCTCCTCTAGATCATTTATAAAGATGACAAACAGCAATGGTCCCAAAACAGACCCTTGTGGAACACCGCTCGTAACTGCACTCCAAGATGAACCTATTCCATCAACTACTACCCTCTGTCTCCTTCCAGCCAGCTAATTCCTAATCCAAACCTCTAATGCACCCTCAATGCCATACCTCCGTAGTTTTTGCATTAGCCTACCATGGGGTACCTTATCGAACGCCTTGCTAAAATCCATATACACCACATCTACTGCTTTAACCTCGTCCACCTCCTTAGTCACCTTCTCAAAGAACTCAATAAGGTTTGTGAGGCACGACCTGCCCTTCACAAAACCATGCTGACTATCCTTGATCACATTATTCCTATCCAGATGTTCATAAATCCTATCCCTTACAATTCTCTCTAAGACTTTGCCCACATCAGAAGTGAGACTCACTGGCCTATAGTTACTCGGGCAAGTAGTGTGATACAACTTAATTTAAGTTGATTTAATTCAGTTTAATTTAATTTTTATTTAATTTGTTTGTAGTTTAGATTAATTTAAGTAGTCATGTTTGTTCTAGTAGAATAGTAGTTAGTTCATTATTAGTAGTATTGTGATATGATATTGTTGTACTGATTTTATCTTTCTGTATTTTGGGATTATTCTTTCTAGCGTATAGTTGTTTTCTAAAATATTTGAAGAAGTTTCTAATAAAACTATTTTTATAATAAAAAAAGGCGTATAGTGCGTTAGCTTTTATTGGTAGTGAGGTTGAGTTTCAGAACCATAAGGTCATGCTGCAGATGTACAAAACATCTGGTGTGTCTGCACTTGGAGTATTGTATTCAGTTCTGGTCACAGCATTATAGGAAGGACGTGGAAGCAATGGACAGGGTTCAGAGGAGATTTACCTGGATGTTACTTGGTATGCAGGGAACGTCTTATGAGGAAAGGCTGAGGGACTTGAAGCTGTTTTCGTTAGAGAGAAGAAGGTTAAGAAGTGACTTAGCAGAGCCATGCAAGATGATCAGAGGATTAGTAAAGTTGGATAGTGAGAGACATTTTCCTCAGATGGTGACAGCAAACACAGTTTTAAATTGAGGGGTGACACATAATGGACAGATGTCAGATGTTTGTTGCTCAGAGAGTATTACAGGTGTGGGGTAATTTGCATGCAACAGCAGTAAACTCACCAGCTTAAAGGGTATTTAAGTGGTCATTGGCTAGACATATGGATAATTATAGAATTGGGGCCTGTACTGTGTTTCATTGTTCAATGTTCAATATGTTCTGTCACGTTGGGGGCAATGGGGGGTGGGGGAGGGGCGGATTTGGCGGTGAAAAGATGAGAGTGCTGAATGGAACTTGGGTTGCAGCTGTTCAAGAAGACAGCTCACCAACACCTACTCAAGGGACAGGTAATAAACACTGATGCAACCAGAGAGACCAACATTCCACTAGTAAATTAAATTTAAAAATCGTTGTCTGAGAACATTGGATCCTCCTGTGGGCTCCACTTAATCATAATGCAAGGAATTTATCCAGCCAGGTACTTTACTACGTTACTGATCTTCTCTCTGAACCCAGACAATGTTGCTGCATAAATAAATGTGTTTGTGCAACAACTGAGGTTCCACAGAATGAAACCAACTCTTCTGAAGTGATACAGAAAAAGGTGCAAAATCATCAGGATCTATTGTTTGAATGACATAATATAAGAAATTTACAACATAGACTAACCACAGGAGGATGAAGCTTCCAGAGATGGTGAAGAGCAAAATCACAGCCTTCCTTCTGCTCTCCATCTCTGGGTGTCTCCTTTACTCTCACCCTTCAGCCTCTTCCGGACTTGACTGGTCACTAAAATGTGTCTGACTGTTAGAGAATTGAGCAACAGAATTAAAGCAAATGCAGTCAAGGGGTCAAAATGGTATTAAACCAATCCAATACCACCCACCAAGTCTCAGTATAGTCGCTCAACTTTGTATTACAATAGAATGACACATTGTTGATTATCTTCTGAGGCTCATATTGAAAATAGAAAGAAATGCTTTTCAAACAGAATATGGGGCACATTAGATTAGATTACTTACAGTATGGAAACAGGCCCTTTAGCCCAACAAGTCCACACCAACCTGCAACCCACCATTTACCCCTTACCTAACACTACAGGCAATTTAGCATAGCCAATTCACCTGACCTGCACATCTTTGGACTGTGGGAGGAAACCAGAGCACCCAGAGTAAACCCACACAGACACAGGGAGAACGTGCAAACTCCACACAATCAGTCACCTGAGTCGGGAATTGAACCTGGGTCTCAGGCGCTGTAAGACAGCAGTGCTAACCACTGTGCCACCGTGCCGCCCAAGGTTGTTGCGAGAACCACAGTCGCAGTTTTCTCAGTACAATATTTTGTTTTCAGTTTCTAACAACAAATGGTCACAAATCGGCCAAAGGAGAAAGTGACGTGAACCAGACAGAATAGTCAGTATCTGCTCAATGAAGGACTCCAATAGCACTGCATACTAGAATGATGTCCAGGAAACACAATGTTTAATAATAATAGGGAAACCTTCTCAGTATAGCATCAGTGATAAGCACTATCAGATCGGCAGCTGCCATAATCACCAGGTAGCGGGTAATGCAAGGGGCCACACCACGTTTTCCACCTGATAGGATTCCAATCGCCAGAAAATTAACTGCAGAGGACAAATTGGAAAAGACGTGCTGAATTACTGATTATAAATTCTTCCCGCTGTTCCAGAGAGTAACAATAGGACTTTAACATCACACATCAGTTTACTGTGTGCGTAGATTGGGGTTAAATGAGTTTAAATTTTAAGATTGTCACACGCACCTCAAATTTTCCTCCAGCCCAATCATTCTGGAGAATGTGGAGTTTGGACAGGGACTGAGCCTCATCATCCCTTCTAGGAGAACAGATGGCAGTCTCTGGTCATTTTTTGTTTTCAAGATAATTACTTGAGTGATTGCAATAGATTATTAAAGTTCTGACAGGCACAGAACACCATTACAAACATTGCTCTCAACTCAGTAATAGAACTGCTGATTGTACTGTCAATAAACCAAACTCTCCCTTTTTCCTTGGATTAAGTCATACCTGCTCTAAGCATTGGACTAAATACTGGTTGAAGCGACAACGGGACCAGAAAACAAGTTATCAGAACCTGACTAAGATTTCAAACCAGACTACTGCATGTGTCTTACACAACTGCAGTACAACAGAGCACGCAGAGTCTCAGTAGTGACAACGTGTGAAGGTGAGGCCTGCTGTGATACTCACACTGTAAAGCTGGACATATGTACATGACTAATGTCTCAATGCACAGGGATCAGGAGGACAAGCTGTGAAGATTTGAATTGCCTGTTCAGAGATGGTGAGAAAAGGGAGAATTTGCAGAAGAGATGGGAGTTAGATGAAGCTTTACAAATCAAAGCATGGCTCATATTATTCAAATCCTTTGCTTAACAAAAAAAAACTATCTCATTTAAACTGATCAACTGATCCAGTACCCACTACCATTTGTATAAGATAGTTCCAAAACTCCCCTCCCCTTTGCATGTGAAATGCATCCAAGCATCTCCACTGAACGCTGTGGCACTAATTCTCAGGCTATGCTCCCTCTTTTTAGAATCTCTAACCAAGGGAAATAGTTTATATTTTCCAGTTAATACGTTGCAGGACTTCACTCAGATCATCCCTTAACCTTCAAAATTCTCTCAAAAACAGGCTTCATTTGGATACCAAAAACAGAAATAGCTCAGCAGGATTGGCAGCATCTGTGGGAGAGGAAGAAGGGTTAAAATGTCTGCCCCAGTGATCCTTCTTCAGAACTAACTAGCCTGATCTTTCCTCATACCTTCACACCATATGAAAGTGGAAGAGATGACAGAACACTGAGATCAGATAATGCTGTAGCAGCAGTGACGTTGGGAGTCTCTGTCAGTGGAGAATTGTACTGATAATGTTGTCCAGTGAATTGCTATTAGTGTTCCAGTGTCTGGATAAGGCTATGAATATTATTGTTCAAAAGATAACTCCAGAGAGCAGATCATCAGCAGATTAAAACAAGTTCAATTCTCATAATGCCATACCAGGGATGCCAATAAAATCAAGGATGGTGTAGAATACCTTCTCTGAATGTTGAATTGGTTGATGCATTTTTCTGAGTGAGGTGATCTGTCCCTTCAGACAGCTGTCAAACTCCTTGTTTGAAACTCTGAGCGGATGCACTCCCAGAGACGCTGCCTTATACTGTGTGGAAACTCTTTGGGGAGATCGAAGTGACAGCTTTGCTGCTCAGCTTTGATGCTGTTTTTCAAATTTCTGTCAATGAACGTACTAATTACAATAACACATTTAATCCCAATTATGGAGTGTTGATACTCATACATTATAACAAAATAACAAAAAACGGAATCTGGAACCTGCCAGCAATGATACTTTCCACTCAAAAACCATGAACCCATTCCGAGATCACAAAACATTTCAACCACTGCAGCATTGAGATAGTTTACTCGGATTGTAAAAATATATCTCAGAGCTATTCTGCATTCTAGGCTGTGAGCTGCCCTCTTTAGACAGGAACATTTCACTCACTGGTTGAAATATGATTCTTCTCACGCACTGAATGTGAGCATTGCTGCGGAGGTCAGCATTAATTTCCCATTCCCTATTTCCCAGGATCTGGAGTCAGATGAAGGACCAAGGGAGGAGAACATACTGCCTTTCCTGAGTAAAAGGGACTCAGTGGGAATGGAGAAATCACTGACAGCACTCTTACTGACACTGTCCAACCCGATATATCACTGACCTCTCTGACCTTATTGCCACACTCTATCTCCACTCATTCTTGCCTTTTCCTGTTTACAAAGTGAATACCAGTGCTGCGCTATCATACAATGTCTGTCGTGTACAAACCTAAAATGGCTGACTGACTGACACTTTCGAAATCCATTGTCCCAGCTTTGCACCTCACAGTTTGTACATGATCACATCTCAGCGCCCTACAGATGGAATGCAGTGAGATAGAAAGTGACGTTAGACTGTGGAGGAACAATAAAAGCTAAATGGTACAATGTTAACCTGGAGGCAGGAACAAAAAAGGACCTGGATTTTTGTTAGCACAGGTGAGGGACGATTTGTCAAAAGCTTTTTACAAATTTAGTCAAACCGTCACATTTCTGTGATTTGTGTACAAGGATCCATGAAAATATGTTTAATATTAAATATGTACTAGAGGAAAGGAGTATTTGGGTCTAATGTCTCACAAATACACACACACAGTGACGAACTTTAATATTTGGAAATCGCAAAATATTTGGCCATTCCGTGTCCCTGTATAACTGTGTGAGCGTGCGTGTGTGGCCAAAGCATGCATTATTAGGTGTAATAAGACTTTAGTCCAGGACCTATTAAATATTCAATAATATTGAATAATATTGAATCGTCACTGTGTGTGTATGTTTGTATTTGTGAGACATTATGCCCAAGTAGTACATTTCCTCACGAAATGGTGGGGTGGCATGGTAGCACAGTGGTTAGCACTGCTACCTCACACTGCCAGAGACCCGAGTTCAATGCCTGCTTCAGGCAACTGTCTGTGTGGGTTTTGCACATTCTCCCTGTGTGGGTTTCCTCACACAGTCCAGGTTAGGTGAATTAGCCATGCTAAATTGCCCGCAGTGTTAGGTGAAGGGGTAAATGTAGGGGAATGGGTCTCGTTGGTGTGATCGGTGAAGGGCCTATTTCCACATCGTACACAATCTAGTTCAATTTTCCAGATTCTTGTACATAAATCGCAGAAAGTCAATGTGATGGTTTCACCCAAGTTCAGATGTGCTTTTGAAACATGTTCCCCTCTCCTGTGCTGATAGAATCCCTGATCCATAACTGAATCTCTGTCCTTGCCACCCAGGTTAACATTGGACCATTTAGTCTGCATTGTCCCTCCTCAGTGTAACATCCAAACGCCATAAATTCCATTCTCACTATATTTTATCTGAAGGAGGCTGAGGGATGATTTTGTAAGGGCTGTTTTAATTGGCAAAACCAGGATGAAAGATTCCGAAGGTGTCAGCCATTTCATGTTAGCCCAGCACTGACATCGACTTTATAAATAGGGAGAGGCAAGAAAGAGTGGAGTCTTGGGGAGTGCATGTGTATCTGAGTGCAGTGTAGATTCACCAGAATGAGAGCTGGACAGCAAGGATTCCCTGGGGAGGGAGGGAAATGACTCAATCCCAGGGTTGTGTCCCTGGGATTTAGAAGCATCAGAGGAAATGAAAGTTTTGAGACAGCAACGGAAATGGCTGGGATAGAGAGAAAGGCCTCTGGCTGCTTCTGAGTCTAAGATGAGAATCAGCGTCTAAAACTCTAACAATACTCTGAAACCGTTTCAAGATGGAAATGAAGTTAAAAAGAATCTGTCAGTGTGATATTGCACAGACCATGCCTCACTCACTCACTGAACCTGTTCAACCCCCTTCCCAGCCCTTCTGTGTCCTCTTTGCATTTTACTGTCCCGCATCTGTTTGCGATATCAACAAACGGAACACAGGATCCCATCATCTCAGTCATTCATAGAGACTGTGTCCAGTGCACTGTAGGTAGAGTCAGGCTTTGATTTGAGTTAAATCCAGGCCAGGCCTCTTCCCCCGAGTGACCATTGGGTGACGGTTTGGCTCTTTACAATGTCTCTATCACACACATCCACATGCAAACAGTCTCAACAACATACACCATCTCTCTCATACACCATCACGCTTGCTCTCTCTCTAATGCACCACCTCACTGTTGTTTTTTCCTGTACACTCTCTCTCTTTCTTTCTCTCTTTCACACACACACACACATACACAAACACACACACGCACACACACACACACACACACACGTGATCTCGGTTTGGTTGTTGTGTCTAAATGAACCACGGCGACCTAAGGGGGAGGATGGGATTAGGAATTGAGCTCGATTTTCAGCGTTGATCATATCAAATGACAGAGCATGCTCGAGGGGCCGAACGGTCTGCTCCTGCTCCTGCTCCTACCTTCTATGTTTCTATGTGATGTCTCCAGGGTCACTGACAAGACCCTCGTTGAGAGGGTGAGAAAACTTTGGGGACGACCAAAAAAACTGTGACCCAATACGGACAGCTTCACTGAGTGAGCAAGTCATTGGCAGATGGAATATAATGTGGCAAAATGTCCATGTGCAGCACAGATTTCCAAATTAACTAGGTGATAGATTAAAATCCCCGTTCTCTGCCCAGTCCACACTTCCATACCCAGGGAGTTTTTGTCCCTGAGGGAAGCAGGTTTCTGACTGGATATTATTACATTGCAACATGAAGGTCCCAAACTGTCTCTATCTCTATAATGGAAGTTAGACTCATAGACCGTAGAACATTACAGCGCAGTACAAGTGCTTTATGGAACCGCTCGTCTCATAGAGGAAGTTAAACTCATTCAACACAGAACAGTACAGCGCAGTAATGGCCCTTTATGAAACCACTCGGCTTATACAGGAAGTTAGACTCAAATAGCATAGAATATTACAGCACAGTACAGAGCTTTAAGGAACCGCTCAGCTGATAATGGAAGTTAGTTTCATTGAACATAGAACATGACAGCGCAACATAGGCCCTTTATGGAACTGCTCGGTTGATAAAAGAAGTTAGACTAATACAACATAGCATATTACAGACCAGTACAGGTCCTTTATGGGACTGCTTGGCTAAGTATGACCGTTACATTCAAAGGGAATAGAACATGACAGCACAGTACAAACGCTTTATGGAACTGTTTGGCTAATAAAGGTAATAATTGCACTCACAGAACTTAGAACATTACAACGCAGGACAGACCATTTAGGGAACCGCTCGGCTAATTATGACCATTATATTCATAGGAAATAGAACATGACGGCACAGTACAGGCCCTTTATGGAACTGTTCGGCTAATTAAAGAAGTTAGACTAATACAACATAGCACATTACAGCCCAGTACAGGTCCCTTATGGAACTGCTCAGCTAACAAAGGAAATTAGACTCATAGAACATTACAACGCAGCACAGGCTCTTGAGGGAACCGCTTAGCTAATTATGACTGTTATATTCACAGGAAATAGAGCATCACAGCGCAGTACAGGTCTCTTATGGCATCGCTCAGCAAAAAAGGAAGTCGGACTCATCAAACGTAGAATATTACTGCTCAGTAGGGGCATTTCACTGAAACGCTTGGCTGATAAAAGGCAGTTAGATTCATAGAACATAGAATATGGCAGCGCAGTACAGGAGCTTTGTAGAACCGCTCTTCTAATAGAGTATGTTAGACACATAGAACATATGACCTGTAGTGCGCTGTAATGTTCTTTATGAAACAGCTCAGCTAATAAAGGAAGTTAGACTAATACAGCATGGAATATAACAGCGCAGTACAGGCTTTTTATGGAACGGCTCGGCAAATACGGGAAGTTAGACTCACTACAGCGCTGTACAGGCTCTTTACGGAATCACCCCTCTAATACAGGAGGATATACTCATAGAACACAGAACATTTCAGCCCACTACATGGCTATTATGGAACCGCATGGTCAACAAAGGAAGTTACATTCATAGAACATAGAAAATTGCAGTGCAGGACAGGCCCTTTACGGAACTGTTCAGCTAATGAATTAAGTTAGATACATAGAACATAGAGCTGAAAAGGTGTTGCTTGAAAAGCGCAGCAGGACAGGCAGCATCCAAGGAGCAGGAGAATCGACGTTTTGGGCATGAGACCTTCTTCAGGAATGAGGAGAGCGTGCCAAGCAGGCTAAGATAAAAGGTAGGCCTTGGGGAAGGGGCGTTGGAAATGCGATAGGTGGAAGGAGGTTAAGGTGAGGGTGATAGGCCGCAGTGGGGGTGGGCGCTGAGAGGTCAGGAAGAAGATTGCAGGTTAGGAAAGTGGTACTGAGTTCGAGGGTTGGGACTGAGACAAGGTGGGGGATGGGGAAATGAGGAAACTGGAGAAATCTGAGTTCATCCCCTGTGGTTGGAGGATTCCTAGGCGGAAGATGAGGCGCTCTTCCTTCAGCCGTTGTGTTGCTATGGTCTGGCAATGGAGAAGTCCAAGGACCTGCACGTCCTTGGTGGAGTGGGAGGGGGAGTTGAAGTGTTGAGCCATGGGGTGGTTGGGTTGGTTGGTCCGGATGTCCCAGAGGTGTTCTCTGAAATGTTCCACAAGTAGGCGGCCTGTCTCCGCAATATAGAGGAGGTCACATCGGGTGCAGCGGATGCAGTAAATGATGTGTGTGGATATGGAAGGATCCCTTGGGGCCTTGGAGGGAAGTAAGGGGGAAGGTGTGAGCACAAGTTTTGCATTTCTTGTGATTGCAGAGGAAGGTGCTGGGAGTGGAGATTGGGTTGGTGGGGGGTGTGGTCTTTTCGGAACGCTGATAGGGGACGGGAGGGAAATATATCCCTGGTGGTGGGGTCCATTTGGAGATGGCAGAAATGGCGACAGATGATATAATGTATATGGAGGTTGGTGGGGTGACAGGTGAGGACCAGTGGGGTTCTGTAGTGGTGGCGATTGGAGGGGTGGGGCTCCAGGGCAGAGGAGCGGGAAGTGGAGGAGATGCGGTGGACAGCATCGTCGATCACGTCTGGGGGAAATTGCGGTCTTTGAAGAAGGAGGCCCATCTAGGTTGTTCGATATTGGAACTGGTCCTTCTGGGAGCAGATGTGGTGGAGACAAAGGAATTGGGAATATGGGATGACTTCTCCGCCCTCACCCCCACTCCAGCCTATCACCCTCACTTTAACCTCCTTCCACCTATCGCATTCCCAACGCCCCTCCCCCACGTCCCTCCTCCCGACCTTTTATCTTAGCCTGCTTGCCACACTCTCCTCATTCCTGCCCATGCGCAAAATGTCTATTCTCCAGCTCCTGCGCTTTTCCAACAATACATTTTCAGCTCTGATCTCCAGCATCTGCAGTCCTCACTTTCTCCACATAGAACATAGAATATTACAGCGCAGAACAGGCCCTTTGTTGAACCACTTGGCTTTTTAAGGATGTTAGACTCATAGAACATAGAACTTGACAGAGCAGTACAGGTTCTTTATGGAACTGTTCAGCGAATAACGGAAATTAGACACTTAGAACATAAAACATTACAGCACACTACATGTCCTTTATGGAACCGCTTGGCCAACAAAGGAATTTAGACTTGTAGAACATAGAAAATTACAGTGCAGTATAGGCCCTTCATGGATCTGCTCAGCTAATAAATCAATTTTGACTAATAGAACATAGAACATTACAGAACAGTACAAAAGCTTTATGGAACCGCACGGCTAATACAGGTAGTTTGATTCATAGAACATAGAACATGACAGCGCAGTACAGGCCTTTTATGGAACCGCTCAGCAAATAAACGAAGTGAAACTAATACAACTTCGAACATGACAGCGCAGTACAGGCCCTTTATGGAACCGTTGGGCGAATGACAGAAGTTAGACGAATAAAACCTAGCACATTATAGCGCATTGCAGGCCCTTTATGGAACCGCTCAAGTACTAAATGAAGTTAGACTCATAGAACATGAAATATGACAGCGCAGTATAAGCTGCTTATGAAACCGCTTGGGAAATAAAGGAAGTTAGTACAGGCCCGTTATGGAACCGTTGAGCTAATAAAGGAAGTTAGGCTCATAGAACACACAGCATTACAGCGCAGTATAGGCCCTTTATGGAACCTCTCTGCTAATAAAGAGTTCAACTCAGAGAACATAAAACATGACAGCACAGTCCATTTAAGGAACCGTTCTTCTCAAAAAGGAAGTTAGACACATAGAACATAGGGCCTGTAGTGCGCTGTAATGCTCTTTATGAAACCGTTTGGCTAATAAGTTAGACTAATGCAGCATAGAATATGACAGCGCAGTACAGGCTCTTTATGGAACGGCTCAGCAAATACGGGAAGGAAGACGCATAGAACTCACTGCATTACAGCGCAGTAGAGGCCCTTTATGGAACTGTCCGTCTAATAAAGGAAGTTATACACATAGAACATAGAACATTACAGCGCAGTACAGGTTCTTTATGGAACCGCTCAGCTTTTTAAGGAAGTTAGACTCATAGAACATAGAACATGACAATGCAGTACAGCTCCTTTATGGAACTGCTGAGCGAATTATGACCGTTATATTCAGAAGAAATAGAACATGACAGCACAGAACAGGCCCTTTTTGGAATTATTTGGCTAATAAAGGAAGTTAGACACATAGAACATTACAGCGCAGTACAGGCCCTTTAGGGAGTCGCTCGGCTAATTATGACTGTTTAGATCATAGGAAATAGAGCATTACAGCGCAGTACAGGCCTTTTATGGAATTGCTCAGCGAATAAAGGAAGCCAAATTAATACAACATTTTAATTCGCATCCTGGTTTCCATGGAAAGACATTGTGCTACTATACTTGGCATGTTTTCTTCATATGCCTGGAGTTGGAGGGTGATAGACAGGTTAAGTGGGAACTTGGGAAAATGCAAATCTGTGGTGTCACCTGATGGGTATTTAACCAAAAAAAAATGACTGAGTCTGAGATTCTCTGCATATACTTCTAGCTCATCAGCCCTGATCAAAAAATCCTAACCATAGCTCTACCCTTGTACTGGTCGAGATTTTCTAATCAACTTGATTAGAAATGTTATTACCCACTTTGGGTAATAATTTGAAACAATTTGGATTTGAACCGCCCACCTCCTGGCTCAGAGTTAGGGTCACTACCACGTGCCACACGAATCCTCTTTGAATTATATGTTCGCTCATTTGGTTGAACAGCTGCATATAAGATGCTAACAGTGCAGGTCCAATTTTTGCACCAGCTGAGGTAACCATGTCTTCTCAGTCTAACCTTTTCTTTAATTTCAAAAATGTATTTTATTTATCAAGAAAATTGTGTCCAGTTTTGGTCACCTTGTTAAAGGAAAGACATAATTAAACAAGAAAGGGTCAAAGAAGAATTATGAGGATGTTTCCAGAACTAGTAGGCCTGAGTAATAGGGAGTGGTTGGCCAAGATAGGACTTTTTTCCTTGGAATGCAGGAGAATGAGGGATGATCTTATTGATGTACATAAAATCACGAGGAGCACAGATAGGATGAATGAATGCAGTCTTTTTCCCAGGGATGGGGGTTGAAAAGTAGAGGGCGGAGGTTTAGGGTGAATGGGGAAAGATTTAAGAAGGACCTGAGGGGGCAACTTCTTCAAGCAGAGAGTGATGGAATGGGCTGCTGGAGAAAGTGGTTGAGGCAGGTACAAAAGCATCATTTAAAAATATTTGGATAGGTGCATGGATGGGAAGGCTTAGAGAGATAAGGACTAAATATGGGAAGTTGGAACTAGCTGAGTGGGTACTATAGTCAGCATGGATCAGTTTGTGCTGAAGGGCATGTTTCCATGCTTATTACTCTATGATTTTACTATCTTTATAAATGTGCATAGTCACAAACACAGTTCAGTTCTCTACATTAACGTTTCAAGGAAACAAACATTGGAGTTTGTTTATCTAACAAACAAACCAAATGCATCACTTTCTTGTGTAAGATTATACTTCCATATAGTTGAGCTGTTGGTAAAGTCTGATAACTCGACAGACTCACATTTAACTTTGGCAGGAAGACCTCAGACAGGGGCCCTTCTCCATTGTGCCTTGGTGGCAGCTGACCCAAGTTTTAATGTGTCCCTCAACACATACTCCTGGACCTAAACATGTGCCAGTCTGCAACACTTGGTTGTGTCAACTCCTTGTTCTGGAAGTCCAAAAGGTTTCAGGTAGACCAAAGAATGTCTTTCACTGAGTTGATGGTTCTCCAGGTGAAATCAATGTCTTGGTGTGCATTCCAGGGAACATACTGATGAGCACTGTGTCCTGTGTCAGGGAACTGCTCGGGATGAATGTTGACAAAAACCACTGCATCTTTCTCCAGATTTCCTGTGCAAAGATACATTTCAGAAAGAGATATGTGGCATTCTTTACCCCTCCACAGTTGCTTCAAGGGCAGTGTGCAGTGGTGCAGACTGAGCGGGCATAGAAAAACAATCTCACAGATAGCGCTCTTCTCACTACAAGCCAAGCAATGGCTTGGTGCTTGTTGGAAAGTTCTGTGTGAGTTTGTGTGTGGTTATGTGTGTATCTGTGCATGTCAATGTCTGTATGTGTGGAACTGTTTGTGTGTGGGTATGTGTGTGAGCGTTTATTTGTGTATGTTTACGTGGTTGTGTGTGTATCTGCGTGTATGAGACCCCGTGTGGTTATGAGTGACTGCATATGTTACTGGGTGTGTGTGAAACGTTGTGTGTGTATGTATATAAGTATGTGCAGTGTGTGTGTAGATCTGCATGTTTGTGTATGTGAGTGTGTTTGTGTTTTTAACTGAGTATGTGTGTCTGTGTGAGCCCATGTATGTTACTGTTTGATTCAGAAGTGAAATGGCCCTTCAAGTGCACATCACATATTGTGCGTGTGTTGTGGTTCTGCAATTATTGACTACAGGATAGTCTGCGTTATCATGTAAGGAGCTTCCTTCTCTCAGACAGCTCAAAGTGCCGCAGAAAATCAATGGAGGATGAGAACTGTCCTGTTCTTAGTTCTTATGTTCTTTGTGATGATGCAGCCAGGCGCTGCTGACGATGTTGTGAAATAACATCCTCCCTTACACAAGTCTACCTCTCCTGAAACAGACGTCACAAGCATTCAGAATGGCAGACTGAAGTCATTCATCCCCCTGAGACCAAGTTCCATTCCATTGGTTTTAGTTGACAAGAGCCAAAAATCAATCAGTTAATATGTACGAATGCAGCTCCTGGGATGCTAAGCCAAGATTTATTGTCCATCCACTCTTGCCCAGAAGACATTTAGGAATGAATGTGGAGTCACATGTAAATCATGCTAGGTAATGACAGCAGATTTCCTTCGCTTAAGGACATTAATGAAATAGCTATTCCCTTGTTTCACCACCACCAACCGGGCCCCGGAAAATCAACAGTATTTATATATCTGACATTAGACCACTTGATCAGATTGGAAAAGAAGCCCTCAGTACATGAGATTGATAGTCCTGGATATGAGTCCGGTGTCCCATCCAGTCACTGCATTTGGTAAATGATTGCAGACATTTCCCATAAGTGAACAATCAACTTCTCTTCTGAAATATTTTATCCTTTGATTCCCTTTGGAATAAATAAACAATGGATTGTATCCTTTTAAACCATCCAATGTCAACTTATCCTTGATTATATCATAGTTACAATTGGCAAATTGTTCTTCCTGGGCATGTCCATCATACACCAGTTTCTCATCAGTAACTGAGAGAGCATTTCTCTTTACAGTTCATGGTCCATTTAGCGGGGTTGGTTGTAAGTTGTGGCCCCTGACTGCGGACATGAAATAATTAATTTTCTTTGTTTTTCAGATGAGAGAGAGATTATGGTGGGTGGTGGGGAGGTGAGGAGAGAGAGAGAGTGTTTGTGTATAACAGAGAGAGAGAAAGAGAGACAATGTCCAGCAGAGGGAGTGTGTGAGTGGGGATTTGTTCCTCATGCTTGATTCATATTGTCAGAGATGCTCAGCTGCGCAAGATGCTGCAAATGGACACAGCAAACAATTACTTTCTCCCTGTTTAAACATCTCCGTTTGTGTGTTAACTGATCTCTCTCTCTCTCCTTGACTTCATGCCAAATGTTACTGCCCCTCCATATCCTTTTCTCATCTCTCCTTGCATCTTTTTCAGCCCCTTTCCACATTTATTCCACGCCCACACCCGCCCCCAGGCCAACTTTCTGTCTGGGAATCCTTGGGGAAAAAAAATGAGCGTATTCACCCTTTCCATCACTCATGATCTTACACACTTCAGCAAGATCCCTCTTCAGTGTCCTATGCTCTAAATAAAAATGTGTCGGCTTGTTCAAGCTTTCCCGATACCTCAGACCTTTGAGTCCTGGCAACAACCTTGTAGATTTGCCAGTAGTATTAAATGAAGGGGTAAATGTAGGGGAATGGGTGTGGGTGGGTTGCGCTTCGGCGGGTCGGTGTGGAGTTGTTGGGTCGAAGGGCCTGATTCCACACTGTAAATAATCTAATCTACTCTAATCTGCACCAAGTGGCAGATGGAGTTTAATTCAGATAAATGCAAGGTGCGGCATTTTGGGAAAGCAAATCTTAGCAGGACTTACACATTTCATGGTAAGGGCCTAGGGAGTGTTGCTGAACAAAGAGACCTTGGAGTGCAGGTTCATAGCTCCTTGAAAGTGGAGTGGCGAGTAGATAGGATAGTGAAGAAGGCGTTTGGTATGCTTTCCTTTATTGGTCAGAGTATTGAGTACAGGAGTTGGGAGATCATGTTGTAGCTCTACAGGACATTGATTAGGCCACTGTTGGAATTCTGGTCTCCTTCCTATCGGAAAGATGCTGTGAAACTTGAAAGGGTTCAGAAAAGATTTACGAAGATGTTGCCAGGGTTGGAGGATATGAGCTATAGGGAGAGGCTGAACAGGCTGGGGCTTTTTCCCCTGGAGCATTGGAGGTTGAGCGGTTACAAAATTATGAGGGGCATGGATAGGATAAGTAGACAAAGTCTTTTCCCTGGGGTCGGGGTGTCTAGATCTAGAGAGCATAAGTTTAGGGTGAGAGGGGCAAGATATAAAAGAGACCTAAGGGGCAACAGATCAATGGGGAGAGATATCCCGCCCACAGTGAGCCCCATCAGCATGGCCAGGTGGAGCGCCTGCTCAGTCTTGAGGAAAACCGTGGCGTTCCCATACATGTGGGCTGAAGCAATGATGGCCCGTGAGTCGACCGCACTAGCCTTACTGCAGGTCTCGATGGTTATGCTTAGGTAGGGATAGGTCTTTACCCACAGGCGTTTAGTTAGGTGCATGAATGGGGTTGGAGTCATATTCGGGGCTGGAACAGTCGAGCCGAACGCAGCAGCTCCCCCAGCATAAGTACAGCTTAGATATGGCATTTTGAGCCTCGCTATTGTGTGCTGCTGGACAGTCTGAGGTGGATCTACTCTTCGTGAGGTTCAAGCAATGGTAGCCAACCCTAGACTGATTGCCCTGGGCAACAGTGGTGACCAACCCTAGACTGGATGACACGGGAAAGAGTGGTAACCAACCCTAGACTGGATGGCCCAGGCAACAGTGGTGACCAACCCTAGACTGGAAGGCCCAGGAAACAGCAGTGACCAACCCGAGCCTGGATGACCCAGGAAACAGCAGCGATCAACCTGAGACTGAATGGCCCAGGAAACAGCAGTGACCAACCCCAGACTAGATGGTCCAGGAAACAGCGTGACCAGCCCAGCCCTAATATAAATACCTCCCTATCTCTCCTTTTTTTAGCTTTGACAAAAGGTCAGGTAGACTCAAAACATCAGCTCTTTTCTCTCCTTATAGATGCTGCAAGGCTTGCTGAGATTTTCCAGCTTTTTCTCTTTTTTAGGAACAGCAGTGACCAACCCGAGACTGGATGGCCCAGGAGACAGTGGTGACAAACCCGAGACTGGATGGCCCAGGAAACAGCTATTATCAAACCCAGACTGGATGGCCCAGGAAGCAGGAGCGACCATCCGGAGACTGGATGGCCCAGGAAACAGCAGTGAGTAATCCCAGACTGGATGTTCCAGCAAACAGCAATTACCAACCCCAGATTGGATGGCCCAGGAAACAGCAATGACCAACCCAAGACTAATGGCCCAGGAAACGGTAGGGACCAACCAGAGACTGGATGGCCCAGGAAACAGGAGTGACCAATCCGAGACTGCATGGCCCAGGAAACAGTGGTGATCAGCCTGAGACTGTATGGCCCAGAAAACAGCAGCGACCAACCCTAGAATGAATGGCCGGGCAAGGCCATAGTGTTTATTTATTGCCCAGCGCCCTCGTTGTGTGTGTGTGTGTGTGTGTGTGTGTCACAAGGAGCACAGAAATCTTTATTTATTCCACGACCAGAAAGAAAGGAACGACCCGAGTGGCCAGAGTCAAGCACTGCCCTTCTCATCAAAGATCAATGCTGCGTGATCAAGAATGTGGAAGAGTAGTGCAGGGATTAAGTCAAACTATAGTTGGAGTGGGAAATAAAACACTCTGCTTCTGTGGTGCCCACCTCTCCCTGAATAGCTCGAGGGTGTCGGTGGATACCATGTGCTCCTTCTTCAGGGGCACCCGGGCTCTAACATAACTGCTGAAGAGGAGCAGGCAATCAGCCCTAACGACCTCCACGGCCCGCTGCCTGGACGTGTGTATGGCCAGTTTGACCAGGCCCAGGAGCAGACTCACGAGGTCGTCATCTGATCAAACCTCCCACTTCCATATTGGGTGATCAAAGGTCAGGAGTGTGGGGCTGAAGTGCAACTAAAAACTGAAAAAGTGTTGGAAGAAAGCAAAACTGGAGAGCAAATGCCCACACCCAAAATATACCTCGTACACGGATGCAACAGCGGCACAGAACAAACAGTTGGACTGGGAGTCCGAGAACCACCCCAATCTGCCATTGCAGGGAACTGTTGTATGCGGCACTCTCCACCATAGATCCTCGATAAAATTCATTTTCCAAACAGGATTCCTCAGCTGGGCTGAGGTAGACCCCCAGGTAGAGCAGATGGATGGTACACCAGCTGAACCCCTGTAACTCCTCCAGCAGAGAGTCCACCCACCACGGACCAACCAGTAGTCCGAAACATTGATCCAGCTGATCCTGGTGGGAGATGCTGCCGAGTACACCACCTGGCATTCGCGCATCCTCTCCAGTTCAGCCGGGTCAGTGAAAGTGAAGAGCACGCTGTCAGCGTAGGCTGAGAGGACCACTCCCATGCCCGCACTGTGCAGAACCAACCCTGATAACCTCCTCCACAAGAGGCACAGGAAAGGCTCTGCACACAGGGAATACAGTTGGCTGGACAGGGGGCAGCCTTGACGTAAACTTCTCCCAAAGAGAAGGGTAGCCATCAGGGACCCATTAACTATATGGCAGCGTACAAAAGCTGGATCTGGGTGACGAATGCCCGCAGTGTCCCACGCAGATACTCGTCTTCGAATGCCTTTTCCTGGTCGAGAGACAGTAAGATGCTCGGCAGACCAGCCCATCGACAGAAATGGATCAGGTCCCAGACCAGATGGACGTTGCCATGTATCCTCTGGCCCAGGACTGTGCAGGACTGATCTGGGTGAATCATGTGGGCCAGCACAGAAGCCAGGTAAGAAGAAAACACCCTACCGCAGATTCTGTAGTCCATGCCAAAGCGAGAGACCGGACATCAGTTCTTTAACGAACGATGACTGCCCTGTGCCAAGAAAGGGGCAGCTCTCCAGCCGTTAGACACTCCCACAGGGCCTGTGCATAATCGCTCCCCAGGACGTCAATGATTGCCCTGAGGAACTCCACAGTCTACCCGTCCAGCTTCGGGGACTTGCCCCTCAACTGCCGGTCATGGGTGCCAGTCAGCTCCTCTAAGGTGACTAGAGCATCGAGCCTTCCGGCATCCTCTGTTCTGAGCTGCGGCACGTCGTCCCACAGAACTCTGCGAGCTGGACGATTCCGGAGAGAACAGAGCCATGTAAAAAAAAATAAATCACCCGAGTCTCCTCATGATACTGTTCACTTTGAGGTGTCTGAATACAATTGCAGTGGAAAAGCTATTTTATGTGCTGTTGTGAACCATAATGTTACCAGATCATATTGGCTGCTCTCTTATTAGAGAGAAGCGACTGATGGTGATTTAACCTGAGGCCCATCAGACCTCAAGCGCGTGAGGAGAGGTTGAGGAGGAGAGGCCTTCATGGTAACCTGACACCAGTGAAGGGAATTGAACCCATACTATTAGTATTACACTGCTCTGCAAACTGACAATTCAGCCAAATGAAATAAACCAGTACACATGTTGTGTTTAATGCCAGGAATACTGCTTAAAGTCAAATCATTTCTACATTCTGGAGAGAGAGAACACATTTTTCCACATGAGCATGTTCCACCTCAGTCCAACTGTGACCCTTTCCACACCAGCCTTGTGGGTGTCTGCATGTAGGTGGTGCTGTCAGTTTTGGATGGTGCTGTGAGCTGCTGTTCTCTCTCTCTCCCTCTCTGACTGAATTCTTGATGGTTTTCACCCTCCATCACCCCCATGCAATACCGTGGTCTGGCCAGCAGAGGGTGACATTGTATCACTTTCACCACAAGGGAGCTCCATTGTACTATTTTGACTCTGCTCCCCATGACAGGAAATTTCTGATTAAACTGCATTGGAGTAGCGGCCCATTAAAATAGAGCAGCTTGATGCTGAAAAACAGGGAGCCCAGACGTTTGTTACCATTTGTTTGGTGGGTGGGTTCTGATAACGTCATGGAATCACCTGCCATAATTTCTAACATCAACACAACTTATAGGTGGCTGTATGGATTTTGTTGCGTTGTCACTACGCAGTGATACTATGTATTTAATAGTGGAACATTTTGTCATTAACTATTCTGTTTAATTTCATCAGCACCCTCTGACGGATTTGATTGTGAGGGTTAGAGGCTTCCAAGCTGATAAGAATTACCACGTTGGAAATTCCATTTCCCTGAACAATTCCTTTGGATTGTGTTGTGATGGGAAATCTGCAGGTTCCCAGCTCAACTTGCTCCCTGCATTGGGATGAGGACTCTCTGTCAGGAGTGTGGGGGAATACTTCCCACATGCTTGGATATGTGCAGCTCCAACACTCAAGGAGCTTGACACCATCCAGGACAAAGCAGCCAGTTGATTGGCATCACATCCACAAACAATCACAGCCTCCACCACCAGCATGCAGTAATACCAGTGTGCACTGTCTACTAGTTGTATTAAAGAAATTCACCAAATATCTTCAACAGCACCTTCCTAAGTTCATGACTATTTCCATCTCGAAGGACAAGGGCAGCAGATACCTGGGAACACCACGCCCTGCAAGTTCCACTCCAAACCACTCACTATTCTGAATTGGAAATATATTGCTGTTCCTTCACTGTTGCTGTGTCAACCATCTGGAATGCATTTCTTTACAACATTGAAGGTTTACCGACAGCACATTGACTAGCAGTCGGTCAAGAAGGCAGCTCACCACGAAATTTGCAAAGGGGCAACTAGGGATGGGTCATAAACATTGACCCAGTCAGTGATGCCAAAGTCCCATGAGAGAATAATAACAATCCATGGTCTGGAAATGATGGGGCCCTCCTGTGGGTTTCACTGAGGAGTTTTATTTATTCAAGATGCAAGAACATCATGTAACCAGGTGTTTTACTGCGTTACTGATCTTCGCTCTGAACCCAGACAATGTTGCTGCATAAATAAATGTGTTTATGCAACAACTTCGGAGCTTCAGCTTTATTGAAGTGACAAAACTTTATTGGTGCAACTTTATTGAAGTGATACAGAAAAGGTGGGAAATCATCAGGATTTATTGTTTGAATATATAATATTAAAAAAAATACAAAATAGATTAACCACAGGATGTTGAAGCTCTCAGAGATGGTAAAGAGCAAAATCAAAGACTTCCTTCTGCTCTCCATCTCTGGGTCTCTGTGATTCTCTTCTTTGCTCTCACCTTTCAGCCTCTTCCAGACTCGGCTGATCACTAAACTGTGTCTGACTGTCAGAGCATTGAGCAACAGAATAAAACCGAATGGTAGTAAATGAGTCAAAACCGTATCAAGCCAATCCACTAGAACCCACCAAGTCTCAGTAAAGTAGCTTGATTTTGTTTTACAGTAGAATGGCACATTGTTGATTAACCTCTGAGGTTGTTGTGGTTCTGTTCGCCGAGCTGGAAGCTTTTGCTGCAAACGTTTCGTTCCCTGGCTAGGGAACATCATCAGTGCTATTGGAGCCTCCTGTGAAGCGCTGCTTTGATGTTTCTTCCGGTATTTATAGTGGTTTGTTCTTGCCGCTTCCGGGTGTCAGTTTCAGCTGTAGTAGTTTGTATGTGGGGTCCAGGTCGATGTGTCTGTTGATGGATGTTCTTGCCGCTTCCGGGTGTCAGTTTCAGCTGTAGTGGTTTGTATATGGGGTCCAGGTCCATGTGTCTGTTAATGGAGTTTGTGGATGAATGCCATGCCTCTAGGAATTCCCTGGCTGTTCTCTGTCTGGCTTGACCTATGATGGTAGTGTTTTCCCAGTCAAATTTGACTGGGAAAACACTACCATCATAGGTCAAGCCAGACAGAGAACAGCCAGGGAATTCCTAGAGGCATGGCATTCATCCACAAACTCCATTAACAGACACATGGACCTGGACCACATATACAAACCACTACAGCTGAAACTGACACCCGGAAGCGGCAAGAACATCCATCAACAGACACATCGACCTGGACCCCACATACAAACTACTACAGCTGAAACTGACACCCGGAAGCGGCAAAAACAAACCACTATAAATACCGGAAGAAACATCAAAGCAGCGCTTCACAGGAGGCTCCAATAGCACTGATGATGTTCCCTAGCCAGGGAACGAAACGTTTGCAGCAAAAACTTCCAGCTCGGCGAACAGAACCACAACAACGGACACCCGAGCTACAAATCTTCAACCAGACTTTAAACCTCTGAGGCTCATATTGAAAACAGAAAGGGATGTTTTTCAAACAGAAGAGGGTGCAGGTTGTTTCTAGAACTACAGTCGCAGTTTTGTCAGTGCAATATTTTGTTTTCAGCCTCTGACAACAAATGGTCACAAATCGTTCAAAGGAAAAAGTGACTGTGAACCAGACAGAGCAGTCCCTGGCTGTACATTACTGAACCCAGTAATACTACGCACAGGAGTGAGGTCCAGGAAAAACCATGGGAAATAATAAGTGGGAAATCTCCACAGTATAACCACAATGATAATGACCATCAGATCGGCAGCCGCCATGACCACCAGGTAGCGATTTGTGCGCAGTGAATTACCACACTTTCCCTGAGAAAGGATTGCAGTTGCCAGCAAATTAACTGTGGGAGATAAATCGAAAAAGAAGCGGTGAATTACTGATGAGAAAATACCCTGCCTCTTAAAGAGAGCAACATTAAGAATTTATCAACAAAACTCAAAGCACTGTGTGTGTGGAAGTGGTTTGGTGTTGAGTGACTTTGAATGTTAAGGCTTTCGATACCACCTCAGATTGACCTCCAGCCCAGTCCTTCCAGAGATTATAGAGTGTAGCTAGACACTGAGCTGATGGTCCCTCCTAGGAGAGCAGAGGGAAGTCTGTGACTGTGTTTGGTTGCAAGGTAGCTATTTAAATGTGTGTAATAGATTCTTGCAGTTCTCAGTTCCAACTCTGGTAGCTGCAGAACCCCATGAGAAATCTTTATCTAAACTCAGTCATAGGAGTGGTGGTTGGACTCTCGATCAACCAACCTCTCCTTTTCTCCGTGGATCAGGTCATTGCCTGCTCTTAGCATTGGACATAATCCTTATTGGAGCCACAACAAGAGCAGGACATAGGTCATCAGAACCTGTGTAAGGATTCAAACAAGACTACTCCATATGCCTTACACAAGTGCAACATAACAGAGCATGCAGGTCTCCCTGAGTGACAATGTGTGAGTGTTAGGATTGTTGTGATGATTACCCTGTAAATCTACACATGTGTATATCACAAATGTCTCAATGTGTAGGGATCAGGAGGGCAATCTGTCAATGTTTGAATTCCCTGACCAAAGACAGTGAGGAGGAGAGAATTTCAAGAGGGATGGCGGTTAGATGAAGATTTGTGAATCAAAATGTGGCACATAGCCCACAATTAATTTGCTGAACAAAACAAACTTTCTCATTTAAACGGACCAATTGATTCAAGATCCACTGCCATTTGTGAAAGAGAGTTCCACATCTCTCCCACCCTTTGTGTGTAGAAGTATTTCCGAACATCTCCCCTGAACACTGGTCCTAATTCTCAGACAGTGCTCCCTCATTCCAGAGTCCCCGACCAATGGAAACAGTTTATCTTTTCCTGTTAATATATTGTAGGATTTGGCTCAGATCATCCCCTAACCTTCAAAGTTCTCGCGAAAACAGGTATCACTTGGATAACAAACACAGAAAAAGCTCAGCAGGACTGGCAGCATCTATAGGAGAGAAAGCAGAGTTAATACTTGGTGTCCAGTGACCTTTCTTCAGAACTAACTTGTCTGATCTCTCCTCATAGCTTCACACCATATGAAACCGGAACAGATGACAGAACACTGAGATCTGAGAATGCTGCAGCAGCAGTGATGTTGGGAGTTTCTCTTAGTGGGGAATTGTCCCGAGAATGCTGCTCAGTGAATTGCTGTCACTGTTCCCGTGTCTAGATAAGGCTGACCAGTCAGTGAGCTGGATACATTATTGTTTAAAAGATAAACCCAGAGAGCAGATCAGCAGCAGATTAAAACATGTTCAATTCTCATGATGCCATACCAGGAACGCCAATGGATGGTTTAGAACACTCTCTCAAAGTGATCAATTGATAGATGCATTTTTCTGCGTGAGATGATCTGTTCGTTCAGGCAACTGACAAGCTCCTTTCTCACACATCATAAAGAAATAACAAAAACAGAATCTGAAATCGGCCAGCAATATCACTGTCCATTCAAACACCATGAGCCCCATCCCGAAATCACAGATTAATTCATTTAATGTTGTACCGAGCCAGATTATTCCAGTTTGAAAATATGTCTCAGAGCTGTCCTTCTGCACTCCAGTGCGGGAGCTGCCCTTTTTAAACAAGAACATTTCCCTCACTGATTGAAATGGGAGTCGTCTCACACACTGAATGTGTGCGTTGCTGTTGAGGGCAGCGTTTAATCCCTATTCCCTATTTCTCAGGCTCTGGAGTCACATGAAGGACTGAGTGAGGAAAACACACTGTCTTTCCTGAGGGAATAAGATGGGCTTCCATCAATGGAGGCGTCACTGACCTCACTCTTACTGACACTGTTCATCCAAACGTCTACAGAACGGCAGAGTTTTAAATGTGAACAGGGATAGAGTCACCTTGGCGTTCATGTGCATACATCATTTAATGTGTCAGGATCTGCCAAAGAAGGAAATAGCAGAAGTCTAGGATCAGAGGTATCACAAAAGACACAGTAAGGAAGAAAAAAACAAGAAATGCATGAAAAGGAAACAAAGCTTTTATTGGAAAACTGAAATCTAACCTCAGCAGGTCTGTCAGTATCGGTGATGAGAGAACCACATCCCAGTTCTCCCACGTCAGGCTTTGAGCCACCAATGACCCTGCCAAATCTGAATACCCCTGTGCCAATTAACACTTGGGAGAGATATTAATCCAGAGCTTCAGCTTCTGAATTGGACACCGAACTCCTGACAGTGGGTCTGCAGGACCTTGTTTCTTGCCTGGTATGTGTTGTCTGTACCTATGTGGATCAGTAAGATTGTCTCCTATCCGTCCCATTGCGGACTCATCTACAGCCCTGACCGTAGACCCTGAATCTCAGCACAGAAAGGGAACACAGCCTCCAGGACTCACGTTCATTGCTGCAGAAAAGGGTGACGATTCCTGTGAGCACCCTCCTACAGCTCCATTACTTTTGGCGTTCTCCCACTTGACTAGTTTTCTGTTCCTTCTAGTATCACTCTTGCCAAAGATGAGGCTCCTGCATTCCTGCTGGCTCCCTATGCATACCACGCTCACAACCACACTCTCCTGTCATTGAATACTGACCAAATCAGACAGGCTAACCCTAAAAGGTGTGACAGCCTCCTGCTGCAAACAATCCAAGGAACATTCCCCGCACTTCTGTATTTCAGCGAAATGCTCACATACTGCAGCTGTGACACATTTCTCATTTGCTGCTGGCCTTAATGTGCTCCAATTAACTACTTCCTTTTCTCGAATTAAGCTTATATTTCGATGTTTTCACGTCTTTGCTTGAACTTACAGCTCATCACTAGCTTAACATAAAGCTTACAATAGGTATTCCAGTGTAAGATCCACTTAAGTGGTAAGTTGCTCTCGTTTGACAAGATTCATATGCTCCATCCAAAATGGATTCTGGATCAGTGATGCTGGAAGAGCACAGCAGTTTATAGAGTAGCATAGAGTAGCACAGAGTACAATGGGTGAGTGGGGGAGGGGATGAAGGTGATAGGTCAGGGAGGAGAGGGTGGAGTGGATAGGTGGAACAGGAGCTAGGTCGGACAAGTCCGGACAAGTCATGGGGACAGTGCTGTGCTGGAAGTTTGGAACTCAGGTGAGGTGGGGGAAGGTGAAATGAGGAAGCTGTTGAAGTCCACATTGATGCCTTGGGGTTGAAGTGTTCCGAGGCGGAAGCTGAGGCGTTCTCTCCGTAATTACACTGGCACCACTCCCCACCTCTTGCTCTGCTCTATTGATGACTGCATTGGCGCCATCTCATGCTCCTGCGAGGAGGTTGAGCAATTCATCAACTTCACCAACACATTCCACCCTGACCTTAAAATTATCTTGACCATCTCTGACACCTCCCTCTCCTTCCTGGACCTCTCCATCTCCATTAATGACGACCGACTTGACACTGACATTTTTTAAAAACCCACCGACTCCCACAGCTACCTGGATTGCACCTCTTCCCACCCTATCTCTCGCAAAAATGCCATCCCGTATTCCCAATTCCTCCGCCACCGCCGTATCTTCTCCCAGGAGGACGAGTTCCACCATCGAACACACCAGATGGCCTCCTTCTTTAGAGACCGCAATTTCCCTTCCCACGCGGTTAAAGATCTCCTCCAACGCAACTCGTCCACATCCCGCACCTCCGCCCTCAGAACCCACCCCTCCAACCGTAACAAGGACAGAACGCCCCTGGTGCTCACCTTCCACCCTACAAACCTTCACATAAACCAAATCATCCACCAACATTTCCACCACCTCCAAAAGGACCCCACCACCAGGTGTATATTTCCCTCCCCACCCCTTTCCACCTTCCGCAAAGACCGTTCCCTCCATGACTACCTGGTCAGGTCCACGCCCCCCTACAACCCACCCTCCTATCTTGACACTTTCCCCTGCCACCGCAGGAACTGTAAAACCTGTGCCCACACATCCTCCCTCACCTCTATCCAAGGTCCTAAAGGAGCCTTCCACATCCATCAAAGTTTTACCTGCACATCCACTAATATCATTTACTACATCCTCTACATTGGGGAGACTGGGCGCCTCCTAGCAGAGCGCTTTAGGGAACATCTCCGAGATATCCGCACCAATCAACCACACCACCCCGTGGCCCAACATTTCAACTCCCCCTCCCACTCTGCCGAGGACATAGAGGTCCTGGGCCTCCTTCACCGCCGCTCCCTCACCACCAGACGCCTGAAGGAAGAATGCCCCATCTTCCACCTCGGAACACTTGAACCCCATGGCATCAATGTGGATTTCAACAGCTTCCTCATTCTCCCTTCCCCCAACTTACCCGAGTTCCAAACTTCCAGCTCAGCACTGTCCCTATGATTTGTCCGGACTTATCCAACCTGCCTAGCTCCTTTTCCACCTATCCACTCGTTGGATGCTGCCTGAACTGCTGTGCTCTTCCAGCACCACTGATCCAGAATCTGGTTTCCAGCATCTGCAGTCATTGTTTTTACCTCCACCCAAAATGGATCGATTTGAATCAGTTATGGAGGAGCCATTTTCAGCTGCTTCTTTGAGTAAATAAGGCCAAATGTATTGTTACCCAGGGGAGATCTTGTCAAACGCTCCTTTTAAGAGGGAATTTCACATCTTTATCTGTAGGTTTCAGTTAAATCCAACCTAATAGCATGTACAGACAAAATTTGATTTGTCCAAAAGTTCAGATTCTCACACTTGGTTCTTCATTCTCCTTTTAGACTTTTCTGTTGCCGGTCAAACTGCATCACCTTGAAGAATGAGGATGGTAGTGACGGGGTGGTGGGAATTTCACTGCAATAATCATCCAGAAACACAAGAGAACAGCGCCACCATAACAGCTGGTGAAATGTGAAATGGAATGAAAAAAATGTAATAAAGAAGCAGCTGTAACAATGCTCAATTTTCCTAAACATCCATTTGGTTCCGGAATGTCTGTTCAGGAATAAGAATGATAATTACGACTTAGGTGACTCCAGAGCTAGAGTAATGTGTCACTGTCTCTGAGCTGCCCTTTGGATGATTACTGATGGATGAATGTTGGAATGTGTCACTCACACCCATGAATAAATGAAGAATCTGAAATATACAATAAAGCAAGATGGAATGGGATGCAATTCAGGATGGAATTCGCCTGTTGAAAGCATGCTGGCCAGTGACAATTCACATCATGTGCAGGACTCCAGATTCTGAGGGGAACTGATCCCGTGAAGTCTTTTCTGACAGCAAGAGATTGCGGAGAAACCAAGGTTGAGGGGATAGGTGAGCAAATCAGACACATGATATAATGAAGTCTAGACAAACACACGTGGAATAGCAGCACCAACTGAGAAGGCTGAATGGCCTCTTACTTTTGTTCACTCTGCCCTGTCCTCAAACAACCATACCTTGCTTATTAAAACAGACTAAAGGATAAATCCTTTTGTGCTGGCAATCTGAAGCAGACACTGATGGAGAGACTCGACAGGTCTGCCAGCATCTGTGCAGAGGCAGAGAGAGAAGTAGAGTTCACCTTTCTAGTCTGCTCTCACTCTTTTTCAGAATATCTTCAGGAATGGAACTGGAAATGTGAGCAGTGTTTCTCTCACACTTCGGACGCTGCCATACCAGCTTAGGATTTCTCCAGCATTCTCCATGCTCGACCTTCCCCTATGAAAGACATCCTCACCTCCCACCAACACCCAGGGTACCCCATCTCCATCGGCAGTGATGGGCTCAGCCATTATCAAGTAGCTTAATCACTGCTTTCACCATCCTCTGCTGATCACTGTCCAGCCACTGTGTGAGGCGTCAGACCACTGGGACATGTTATATGACCAAACAGACGGTTAAACAGTCAATCATCATACAGCTATGGAGGACACAGCCTCCACTTTCAACGTGCTAAAGGGTCAGACCATTGACTGTGCCTATTGTGAATGGGACAGAGCGGATTGTGCAGGCTTGTTACAGTCTCCCATCGAGCTGTTTGTGGATGTCGCAGCACACATCAGTGGCTGTAATTGGCTGAGGTAATAGACAATAGACAATAGGTGCTGGAGTAGGCCATTCAGCCCTTCGAGCCTGCACCGCCATTCAATATGATCATGGCTGATCATTCCTAATCAGTATCCGCTTCGCGCCTTATCTCCATAACACTTGAATCCACTATCTTTGAGAGCTCTATGTAACTCTTTCTTAAATGAATCCAGAGACTGGGCTTCCACTGCCCTCTGGGGCACAGCATTCCACACAGCCACCACGCTCTGGGTGAAGAAGTTTCTCCTCATCTCTGTCCTAAGTGGTCTACCCCGTATTTTTAAGCTGTGTCCTCTGGTTCGGCACTCACCCATCAGCGGAAATGTGTTTCCCGCTGCCAGAGTGTCCAATCCTTTCATAATCTTATATGTCTCAATCAGATCCCCTCTCAGTCTTTTAAACTCAAGGGTATACAAACCCAGTCGCTTCAGTCTTTCAGTGTAAGGTAATCCCTCCATTCCAGGAATTGACCTCGTGAACCTACGCTGCACTCCCTCAATAGCCAGAATGTCTTTCCTCAAATTTGGAGACCAGAACTGCACACAGTACTCCAGTTGTGGTCTCACCAGGGCCCTGTACAGCTGCAGAAGCACCTCTTTGCTTCTATACTCAATTCCTCTTGTTATGAAGGCCAGCATGCTATTTGCCTTCTTCATTACCTGCTGTACCTGCATGCTTGCCTTCATTGACTGGTGTACAAGAACACCCAGATCTCTCTGTACTGCCCCTTTACCTAAATTAATTCCCTTGAGGTAGTAATCTGCTTTCCTGTTCTTGCCACCGAAGTGGATAACCATACATTTATCCACATTAAACTGCATCTGCCATGCATCTGTCCACTCACCTAACTTGTCCAGGTGACCCTGTAATCTCCTAACATCCTCATCACATTTCACCCTGCCACCCAGCTTTGTATCATCAGCAAATTTGCTAATGTTATTGCTGATACGATCTTCTATATCATAACATATACTGTAAAAAGCTGCGGTCCCAGCACGGATCCCTGCGGTACCCCACTGGTCACTGCCTGCCATTCCAAAATGGAGCCGTTTATCACTACCCTTTGTTTCGTATTAGCCAACTAACTTTCAATCCAATCTAGTACTTTGCCCCCAATACTGTGCGCCCTAAGTTTACTCACTAGACGGGAATGGAACCTCTGAATTCCAGCCTGTAATTTCTGTCCGACCGCTCTACAGAATCCCATGGAACAGAAGAGACTCTCTGAGGGGACAGACAGCAGTCTTAGCTGTGCCTGGGAAGCCTGTGACATTGATTCCAGCCTCTGCCTCATCAGTTCAGCTCAAAGACAGTCTGCCCAGACTGGCTGGGTTTGAAACCACATCCTGAAAACGCATCCTGGGACTCTAGAATAACAGGCCGACAATAATACTACTCCACTGTCACCACCCCAGTAATCACATGCAATTCTAATCCCATTTCCAGCACTTGGCCCACAGTCTTGCATGCTTTAGTGTTATAAGGGCACATTGAGAATTCCAGATAGTATGGCCGAACACCAGGCCACTCAGCCCACCATGTCTATTCTGACCATGATGCGATTCTACTCTCATCCCATCTGCCTGCTCATTGTCTGAATCCATCAACTCACTGCCTGTTCATGTGTGTGTGATCGAGAGGTATTTTTGTTAATCAGGAAATAAATCGAGGATAACGGGGAAAAGGCAGGGAAGTGGGTTTGATGACGATCAGATCAGCGATGATCTAATTGGCTGCTCGATGGGCACTCCGCCAATGGTGAGAATATCATCTTTGAGGTAGGGAGACCAAAACTAGACATAATAATGCAGGGATGATCTCACCAAGTTCCTGTATCACATCAGTGAGTCACCCCGACTTCTGAACTCCAATCCTCTTGCAATGAAGGCCAACATGCCATCTACCTTTATCATTGTTTGCTGTGAGTTAGACAGGGTTCACAGTGTGGTCAAGATTCCAAATAGCTTGAGAAAGAGAGTCAGACAGGATGGGGTCTGGTTCCACTTCAGAAGGAAATTTTGAAGAAAACAACAGCAGCTGATAAGAAATGTTTGACCATTGAGAGACCTCCATTGGTGGTGGTTTAACCAGAGGAGTCTCCCCACCTCAGGCAAAGGGAGACACTGAGAAGTTGGGCACTGCAGGGGCTTAATGAGTTGGAGCAAGGAAGTGAACATCCTGTTTGCAAGCTTCCAAACGACAACACAATGGCTGGAAAGGCAGGTTTAAGAGTGATACAAGCAGTTTGTTGAGAGATATTCACAGTTTAATCAGTTTCAAAATGTTGTTAGTAAAGAAGTTGTTCATCTTTGAAGGGAGAACAGAGCAAAGCGTACTATTTAAATGGAGAAAGCCGCAACACAAAGGGACTTAGTGGGACTTGTGCACATTACAGAGAAAGGTCACACTGAGGGGCAACAGAAAATTCAGAAGGCCATTGGAATGTCGGCCCTTCCTACAAGGGGGTTGAAGTATTAGAGTATTGAAGTCTTGCTGCACCTGTAAGGTGCTGGTGAGATCACATCTGGAGAACTATGAGAAGTTTTGGTCACCATGTTTAAGGAAATACATAATTTCATTGCAAACAGTTCAGAGAATTTACACTCGGAAGATTCTTGGGGTGGAGAAATTGCCTTCTGAGCAAAGGTGAAAGCAGATTGGACTCTATTTACTGGAGTTTAGGAGAATGAGAAGTCATCTCCCATGAAATATACAGGATTCTTGAGGAGATTGACAGGATAAGTGCTGAGAGGATACTTCCCCCTTATTGGGGAGACAAGGAGCAGACCCTCAGAATAAAGGAACTCCAATTTCAGACTGAGTGGAGGAAAAAGTTCTTCTCTCAGAGGATTGTAAAGATTTGTAGCTCCTTATGACAGAGAGCGATGAGGGCCAGAATCTCTCCACATATTTCAGGGTGACAGAGAAAGAGATTCTTGATCGGACGGGGAAACCGAGGGTTATGGAGACAGGGCAGGAAAGTAATATTGGAACACACATGATCCTGTTGAATAACAGAGCAGGTTTAAGGGGTCAAATGTCCTTCTCCTCATCTTCTCTCTTTTGATCTTTACCTCAGCTAGAACAGGAATTTAATTTTTCATCATGGACAACGCACTACGCTGCAATCGAGCCACCCAGCCAACTGAGCTACCCAAGCCAATATCAATGTAAGAGCAATGATATGAAGATGGAAACTTGAAATATTGTTTGCAGATAGTGATAAATAGGAATACAGCAAGGTAGCGACACTAATGGAGAAACAGTAAGGAGAACATAGAGTAATACAGTGCAGAACAGGCCGTTCGGCCCTCGATGTTGCGTCGACCTGCAAACTATTCTCAGCTCGTCCAACTACACTATCCCATTATCATCCATGTGCTTATCCAGGGAATGGTTAAACCTCCCTAATGTAGCTGAGTTAACTACATTGGTAGGTAGGGCATTCCACGCCCTTACCACTCTCTGTGTAAAGAACCTGCCTCTGACATCTGTCAAATCTATTAACCCTCAATTTGTTGTTATGCTCCCTCGTACACGCTGACACCATCATCCTGGGAAATAGACTCTCACTGTCTTCCCTATCTCTGATCATTTTGTACGTCTCTACCAAATCCTCTCTTAGTCTTCTTCTTTCCAATGGGAACAGACCCAAGTCTCTCAGCCTTTGCTCATTAGACCTTCCTTCCAGACCAAGCGACGTCCAGGTAAATCTCCTCTGCACCTTTTCCAATGTTTCCACATCCTTCCCGAAATATGGCAAACAGAACTGCACACAATATCCCAAGTGTGGCCGCACCAGCGTTTTCTGTAGTAGCAGTATGACATTACAGCTCCGAACTCAATCCCTCTACCAATAAAAACTAACACACCGTATGCCTTCTTAACAGCACTATCAACCTGGGTGGCAATTTTCAGCAATCTATGTACATGCACACTAAAGAATCATTCCATTGACTCAGTACTCTGCCTTTCTGTTATTCTTCCTAAACCTCACATTTAGCTGCATTGAACTATATTTGCCACCTCTCAGCCCAATTCTTCTGTTTATCCAAGTCTTCCTCAACCTGCAACATTCTTCTACACGGTCCACTACTCCATCAATTTTAGTATTATCTGCAAACGTACTAACCCATCCACCTATGTCTACATCTAAATCATTTATCAAGCTGGCAAACAGTAGTGGTCCCAAAACAGATCTTTGTGGCACACCACTAGTACCCCGACTCTAGGCTTAATATTTTCTATCAACCACCACTCGTTGCCTTCTTACATAAAGCCAGTTTCTAATCCAAACCGCTAAATCATCTTTAATCCCATGGCTCTGCATTTTCTTCATGTGGAACGTCACCAAAAGCTTTACTGAAGTCCATATCAATTCCCTACCCTCATCCACATGTTTGGGCACCTTATCAAAAAGCTCAATGAGGTTTGTGAGACATGACCTGCCCTTGATGAAACCATGTTGACTGTCTCCAATCAAATTGTTGCTTGGTAGTTGATTATAAATCCTATCTCTTATAATCCTTTCCAAAACTATTCCTTCAACAGACATAATGTTCACTGATCTATTAATTACTTGGGTCATCTCTACTGTCCTTCCTCAACAAGGGCACAATATTTACAATCCTAAACCTGTAGACAACCTGATGACTCAAAAGATCAAAGCCCAAGGCTCCAGCACCTCCTCCCTAGCTTCCCAGAGAATCGTTGAATAAATCCCATCCGGCCCACACCTTTTCCTTACTAACCACAATCCTTTTTAGTCTAATATCCATATATCATTCTTCTCGTCTACAATATTCTCCTTTTCCTGAACGAAAACCAATGAGAAATAATCCTTTAGCACCTCACTGATCTCCACAGGGTCTCCCATTCTGTCTTTGACTGCCTTTATTCCTACCCTAGTCATTCTTTTATTCCTCACATACCCATAGAAAACTTTAGGATTCTCCTTTATTCTACCTGTTAATGAGTATTCATATCCTCTCTTTGGTCCTCTGAACTCTCTCTGAATCCTTCCTAGCTGAATCTGTAGCTCTCCATCGCCTCATCTGAACCATCTCGACTCATAAGCCTCCCTCTTCCGGTCAACAAGAGATACAATTTATTTAGTAAGCCACAGTTCCCTTACCTTATCACTTCCTCCTTGCCTGACTAACAAAGCCACTCCTCCCCCTCTTTACCTTCCCTGACCGTATTGAAAGATCTAAATCCTGGAACCGGTAACATCCATTCCTGACCCTGCTCCAACCATGTCTCTGAAATGGCCACAACATCGAAGTCCCAAGTGCATATCCACACTGAGAGATCACCTACCCTTTTCCAGATCCTCCTGGAGTTGACGTAGACACACTTCAAACCAGCTTGCTGTCTACCAGCACTCTCAAGTGACTGTGAATTCCTGCCCCTGTCCTCTGTAATCTCATCCTCCTGTGCAGTGGAACTACACCAGTATTCCATTCCCCCGCTGAGCATGTTTAAACCCATCCAAATAGCACTAGCAAATTTCACACACAGGATATTAGCACCCCTCTGGTTCAAGTGAAGACTGTCCTGTTTGTAGATGTCCCACCTTCCCCAGAATGAGCCCCAAATGAGTACCTGAAACCTTCCCTCCTGCTCCATCCCTGCAGCCACGTTTTCAGCTGCTTTCTCTCCCTGTTCCTCACCTCGCTATCACATGGCACGGGTAACAAGATAACAACTCTGTTTGTTCTAGCTCCCAGTTCCCTTACGTCCCCATCCCTCTTTCTACCTATGTTGTTGATAGTTTGTAGACCATGGCTTGAGGCTGGTCACCCTCTCCCTTCAGGACCCCGAAGACACGATTTGAGGCATCACGAATCCTGGTACTTGGGAGGCAACACACTAGCCGTGAATCTTGTTTGTTCCCAACAAACCTTCTTCTGACTCTCCAACTATTGAGTCGCCAATGACTAACACTCTCCTCCTTTCCCTCGTTCCCTTCTGTGCAACAAGGACAGACTCTGTGCCAGAGACTTGCACACCACTGCATGCCCCTGATAAGTCATTCCCCCCCAACAGTATCCGAAATGGTATACATGTTTTTCAGTTGAATGACCAAAGGGGATCCCTGCACTGACTGTTTTTTCCCCCTTCTAACAGTCACCCAACTTTCTTCATGCCTATGAGTAACTGCTTCCCTGTAACGCTTATCTATCATAGCCTCTGTCTCCCGAATGATCCGAAGTTCATCCAGCTCCCAAACGTGGTCTTGGAAGAGGAAGAGTTGAGTGCACTTCCGACAGGTGTACTTGGATGGGAGACTAATGGCATCCCCTACCTCAAACACCATGCAGGAGGAACATTCCTCTCCCTGCACTGCCATCCCTGCACTTTCATAATCAGAAAGTAAACAAAAGAAGCTTACCTGATATGTCTCTGGTATTTAAGGTTATAGGTGGTGGTTGGGTGGGAGGCTCGGGTTTAGAAAACACTCGCTGCATAGCTGGAGGGAACTAAAAAATGTCCCTCCTTTACTAGAAACCTCTGATCTCCGATGTCAGATGTAAAGACTCAAATCACAGACTCACTGCTCCCGACAGGCCCTTGGTCCGACCTCTCACGCATCAAGCTGCTGCTGCTACTGCTGAAAAACAGAAATGGATATTATAGGAAATATTGAAGAGACAAAACAGAGTGATAGAGAGAAAAAGAGAGGGGGAATAATCAGTTAGAAGCAGCGAGAGACGGATAGGCAGGTAGATAGGAACAAAAAAGGAGATGGAGAGAGGGTAAAGCAGAGAGAGATGCTGAGAACGGGACAGATCAGGAAAGCTGCAGAACTAATGGATCCAACTGACAGCACCTTCCAGGGTCCAGGACATCTCAGAATGTTGGACAGACCTATAATGTTTAATGAGTGCTGTCACTAGTTTAATAGGGGAGAGAAGGAAATTGCGCACAGTCAGCTCCCAATGTTTACAATAAAGTATCGACTGGTCTGGTCGAGGGGTAATTATTGGTGCCAGAGCACGGGGAGTAAATCTCAAGTTCTCCTTCCAAGAAATGTTCGAGTTTGGTGGAGGTTCAGATACTAGGAGAGATACACCGATGGGAACTAGGAGAAAGTTGATTGGGATAATAAGGAAAATTGCCTACAAGGCTGGTTAACTGGAACCTCACTCGGTTATGCCAGGCAGCGTCAGAAGTAGATATGGAATCGGAAAAGATAGGAACAGGAGACCTATCAGGAAAGCAGATCCGATGGCATAATCTCCCAGCCTCGTTCAAACATTATAAATACACCAAACCCGACTGAATTGTAATGGATTCCTTCTTGACCTCATGCCAATGATGGTTTCAACAAGCAGCAGCCGTTCTTAATTTGAAACAAGACATGGCTGCCTTTTTAAAGTTAGCTTTTTGCTTCCTAGGTTTGATGAGTAGATGAGGGAGATGAACTCAGATCTCCTGGATCAAAGATGGGAACACTTCTATGGTACCTCAAGAGCCCTCGGTAATGTGTCTATTATTGTTAAGTCTTTAAGAGTAAGTCAGTGAGTGAGAATCAGCTGGAGAGTAATCTCTCATCAGGGATACAAGAGCAGGCGAAAAGCCTGGAAATGAACACAATGAGCAGAAATACTTCCACTTCAGAGGCATGAGGGAAACAATCTCTGATCATTTTGGACAAACGATCGTTTTGTTAAATATTTGACTCTTAAGCGGATCTCACTGGTCACAAGGCTCCATTCAGTCTCCGAGAGTTCAACAATTGCTGCATTGTCCAACTGTAAAGACTGGAAAGGATCCAGCATGTCACTGTGTGCTTGTTTGTTCAGTACACAGACTGCCTTCAGCTGAATGCTCAAATATCTGTCTCCAAGATGGTACACTTTGCATTACTATAGACAATACACAGAGTGCACTCTGTTCACTGTCCAAATTTCAATTGTTCCATAGTGTAAATGTTATATCACTGTTGGCAGTACATACTTTACATACTGCAGAGCGTCCATATGTTGGTTATTTCACGCTGTAGATATTGTATTACTGTGGATGTCATATAACGATAGACAATTCACACATTGCACACAGCTGAGTATTCAAATTTCAGCTGCCCCGCAAAGTAGCGCTTGTGTTGCTGTAAACAATCCAGCAGCTGAATCCTGCTGTGTGCCCAAAATATCAGGAATCCCACACTGTCACTATCATATTAGTGCAGATTGTGTCTGTGTGTGTGTGTCTATCTGCTTGTGTCTGTGTGTGTGTGTGTTTGTCGGAGTGAGGGTGTGCATCTGTGTGTATGCGTGGGTGTGCATATGCATTTATAATTGTGTATATGGGTATATACTATTTTGTGTGTGCGTGTATGTGTATCAGCGATTGTGTATATGGGTGTATATTGGTTTCTGTGTGTGTCTGGTTGTTTAAGTACACATTTCTTTGTCTCTGTGTGTTATTGTTTGACTCGTAATTGAAATGACTCCTTCACGTTTGCATCACGGATTCTATCCTTGTTGTGGTTTTGCAATTATTGATTGCGGGACAATCTGTGTAGCATATAAGGAGCTTCCATCCTCCAGGCAGCTCATAGTGCAGCAGAACGTCAGGGGAAGATGAGAACTGTCCTGTTCTTCGTTCCTGTCGCCTTGGTGATGGTGCAGACAGGCACTGCTGATGAAGTCATGAAACAACGTCTTTCCTTTAAACGTGAGTCCATTTATCCTCAAACAATGTTCACAAATATTCAGTGGGCATCTTGAACTCACTCATCTCTCTGGAGACCAAGTTTTCACCATTGGCTTAAAATCCTAAAATCAATCAGTTAATATGCACGATAACCATTTCTGGAATGCTAAGCTAAAATTGATTGTCCATCCCTTATTGTCCAGAAGGCACTTAGGAATGAATCTGGAGTCACATGTAAATCAGATCAGTTAATGTCAATAGGTTCCCTTTGCTTAAGGACATTAACGAAGTAGCTATTTCCTCGTTTCACCACCAGCATCCCTCCGCAAGATATTCAATAGCATTTCCATGCTTTACATGAGATTATTTGAATATAACTCATATTTCATCATCTTCCTCGATGAGATTCAAAGGCAGCTCTTCAGAACATGAGCTTGATGGTCTTGGATATCTGTCCAGTGATAGTCCCATCCGTCTATCATGCATTCCCTGTGCATTTGATGAATTATGGCAGACATTTCCCATGAGTGAACAATCCACATCAGTTCCAAAACATTTCGTGTTTTTCTTTTTCCTTTTGGAGTAAGTAAACAGCAGATTATACCCTTTAAGACAATCCTCTGTCAATGGATGACCACCAATGACCTACTCTTGATCACATCATTGTTGCAAAGAACAGGTTGCCCTTCCTCGGAGTGGCCTCTGTTCATCATGTACAGATTTCTCATCAGGGGTTTCACAGGCTGTGGTGAAATCTTGGCCCCTGACTGCAGGAATCAATTACCTTCTCGTCTTTGCTTTCCAGATTTATTCAGGCACTGTGAAATTATCAGAGGGGTGTGCAGAGCTGGACCATGTTTCGATGATGAAATCCACATGGCTGTGAGGTGCGCAAATTTTGATCGTTGCTGCAAAAAGGACCTGAAAAAGTAAGGTTAATCTGAGGCTGTGCCTGAAGCTAACTGCAGTCTCTGCCGTCTGGACCCATCGTGATTGGATGGGTCCCCATGGGCCCTGAGCCACTGCTTCTGAGTCGTGATTAAAGCTGTTCATTGTGTTACTCACATCCCGTGGCCCATGTCTGATTTCAGACTGTGACTGATGTGTCTGGTATTGTCATTGGTGTGGGGGTGGGGAAGGCGGGGGGGGGGGAGCAATGGCCAGAAATGGCAGAAATATGGTCACCACTGTCAGCTCCTAACTACCCAACTTCATAGAACCATTGTCAACACATCCCTTAACTGTGTCCGACCCATCTCCCAGACTTACACCATCAACACCTTACCCCTCTTGCAACAGAGATCGGGCTCCCCTTGTCCTTACCTACCATCCCACCAGTATCCACATCCAGACAACCATCAGCTGCCATTTCCACCACCGAGAGTGAAATGCCACGCCAGGCACATATTCTCCTCTCCTCCCTTGTCCACCTTCAGCATGGATCATTCCTTCTGAGACACTCTGGTCCACCATTCCTTCATTCCTAACAGCCCCAACACCCACCTGGCACCTTCCCATGCAACCCCATAAAGTGCAACACCTGCCATTTACCACTTCCCCCCTCAGTATGTAAGAACCCAAACATGCCTTTCAGGTGGAGCAGCGATTTATCAGCACTTTCCACAACCTAGTCTGCTGCATTCGCTGCTCACTATGTGGTCTCCCCTACACTTGGGAAACCGAGCGTAGACCGAATTGGACTTTTCAGGACATCTGTTCCCAAAAAGGACCCTGAGATTCCAGTTGCCTGCCCACCTGAGGATCTAAAATTTGAATGTCGGCTGTTGTCAGAAGTATCTGCCGATTTTTATTAACCACCAAAATGGCTTTTGAATTTAAAATGACACAACAAAATGGCTGCAACCAATGATTTGACTCTGTGAACTTGAAATGATGCTTTGCTAAGTTGTTTGTATTTAGAGATAAGATAGACAATGGATTTTTCATAATATGAACCATAAGACAATGATTTGAACTAACCTTGAACTGCTGTAATGGCATGAAGTTTTACGTAAATTAAGACCAGTTTCCCAGGAAATATCATTGGATTACCCTGTTGTCAATCATATAACCTTATTACAGTTGATTGGACTTTTATTGTAATTAAGAACCCTTTCCTAGGAAATATCATTGTAATATCATTATATCAAGTTATCATTATAACTTACTGTAATTCATGTCTCCTTATTATATGTAATTAAGGCTGTATTATCTCTTAAAAAACATATGAATAATGTCTAATTTTCGAATATAATTGCGTGACTTCACCATGGAACACAAAACCTTTAACCTCTGTAATTCTGGACAGAATTGCGTCAAGGTGACTTAATTAAAAAAAAAAATGACCATTGCTTTTGTACCGACCGCTTTCTACTGAATCTTTTGACCGATCTCGACCCCTCTTGAGGGGTCTGACATGAACCCTCGCTGTTTATTTTTCAGTGCAGCCCAAACGGATCGTTTTTAGCAAGGGTTAGGTCTGGGGGACTAAAGGTGGTGGTGGTTGGGGGCGGGGGCGGGGGTTGGGGGGAGAGATTCATTGAGGTTGGAGTTGTTTTTGTACTTACGGACAGTAGTTTCAGAAAATTGCTGAACTATGAGGAGAGTTTTGAATTCTGAATCTCCCATGCTTCGTTAATTTCCGCGTTTAAAAAAAACCCTCCAATCTTTGGATCTCCACGAAACTTATCGGAGGTTCGCGGCCTGAACAGTTTTAATACAGGCAGTTAACTATTAGGAGGCAGGAGGGCCACAATATTTGTGGCTATTACGGGGGGCAGTTGACCTCGATATTTAATACAGGTGGTTGATGGTAATTTAAAGTGTATTGACTAAGATTTATTTGCTTCTAATAGATAGAAAGGAGGCCGGGAACTTAATAATAAGTTAATAACTAATAATAGATTAGATTACTTACAGTGTGGAAACAGGCCCTTCGGCCCAACAAGTCCACACCGACCCGCCGAAGTGCAACCCACCCCTTATCTAACACGACGGGCAATTTAGCATGGCCAATTCACCTGACCCGCATATCTTTGGATTGGGGGAGGAAACCCACGCAGACACGGGGAGAACGTGCAAACTCCACACAGTCAGTCGCCTGAGTCGGGAATTGAACCCGGGTCTCAGGCGCTGTGAGGCAGCAGTGCTAACCACTGTGCCACCTACTACCAGTGTGCCACCGTGCTGCCCAATAACTCAATCAAACCACTTAAGTTGATTAATAAAAGAAAATATTGCGATATTTTATAATGAAAGTCAATTTGATTTTAAAAAAGGGTATGTGAAATAAATTACATTTTGGGGAATTCTAATTGGTGAGTAATTTTTTAATCAGTTGCTATAAAACTGAAGTAGTTTTAAAATGGGCAATTGTATAGACAGAACAGATGATCCATCCTCAACGTTTGTGAAATTATGTGAAAAAGCTCGAGATCCAGGTCTGTTTTGAATCTGATTTGCATTTTGGAAATTTAACATGATTTCTTTTAATGTTAAGGATCCTTCATTGATTATGAAATAAAATATTAACTCCTGTTCTTTTTACAGGTCATGACTGCCCTACTGTCAGTTTGTAACTAATCTCTTTTATCCTTACATGAAAGTCAACCTTATTCGATTTCAAATCTGTTTAATAAGAAGGAAGACAACATTGTAACCTTTGTTGTTTCAGACTCATTTGTTTGCACATAATTTTAAATCTGCCGTGTTTTGTTGGTGACTGAAGTTGGTTTCATCGATGAATGACCATTGATGTTTCGGTTCAACATTAGGTTGTGATACATCATCTAAAAAACTACTATGGTAAATATGGTAAGTCTTTGGATTGAGCCATTATTCATGCATTAGAAGTTTTTTTTTCATTTGAGTAGACAAAACGGTTTAAGGCAGTTCCAGTTATTTCATGACCTATAGCATTGTAAATGAGCAAGGACTGGTCAGGACCACTAAAGAAATCTAACCTTGGACTTTCTGGGTAATTATAGTGGATTTCAAAGTTGGAACTATTCACATGTTACGTTTTAAATATTAAATACTGATTAGCTGAATTTCCACTTTATGTTGATGTATGTAAGAAAATAAAATGTTGCATGATACTCAGATACGTATTGTAAAAATAATGACCATTGATATATCATCACAGAGGAGATCTGCTCTCAAAACAAGACAAAGAGAACTAAGCTCTGATGATTCTCCACTGTCCACAAAAATAAATGAAAACTTATTATCCGGACTCTTCTTCAGCTGGATCCCCACTCAATAATGCGCAAAGTATGCTTGGTACCACTCCACTCAGTGCCCTCCCCAGTATCCAAACTGAATTCTATCCACATTATTAGATGTCTCTAACAAATTGACAAGTCCTAGAAAACGGACTAGTGCTTGACTTAGGCAGGCACTACTCTAACCCAGCATTCCACTCTTTGGGCAATAGTGACAGCCAAACATATCGAGGAATAGGATAGTAAATCAACCACTATTTCTTGTCACAGCCATGTGTTACAGGAACCAAGGCAAGTGAACGAGACAAATCACCTATTTAGATATTCTCCTCTTGCAATTTTTGATTTGCTGAAACTTCAGGTCCTAAAACTAGCTTTCAGATTATGACAATCAAGATGCCAAAATGTAGAGTCAGGAACAGGCTTTAAAGTAAGACAAACATAAATTGATAAATTGGTTAAATAAGGTTAAATTAGAAATAAAGGCTAGGAGATCAATTACAGAAGGGAAGAGAATGCTGCAATAAGTACGATAAAGCAGCACAGTGCAGTATTTAAAATGTCTTATTGGGTTCCCACCCTGAATTAGAAATAAGATTAACATATTTATTATTTTATAATAATATTTAATAATATTTATAATCATCAATTATATTAGCCCAAATCAAATTTAACTGGCAGGGTCGCTTGTTTTATTTCCTTTACACATTGTCAGTGACCTGTCTTATTGCCTCATGGGTAATTTAAAACATGGCTGCATTAATTCATTGTTAATAAAAGAATGGAAAGCTACCTTATTGGCCAGTTGAAGATATATATATATGTGTGTGTGTGTATGTGTGTGTGTGTATATATATATATATAAGGTTAAAGCAATAATACGATCAATTAAATAACTTAGTTTCTATTCGGAATCCCGAGCCTATGTCTGGCATACCGACTCTTTTTGAGGATTGAGATTTGGTTCCAGTATACCAACTGAGCCGCTCACATCTCCTGATTGTCACCAGCCTTAATTTAAACTACCCACTTGTTACAAACCTTTCTTTATTTTGAAAATGACGCATCCAGCCTTCGTAGCCGTTATCATGGGGACAAGTGGCATAAGCACTTGTCACCGGTGCCCAGTGGTTCCCATCCGAGGAATTAGAGTTATGTTAATGAAGCATGCCCCTGACCACAAGACCAAACCAGCTCAATTTAGTCAATATGTGAAAGGGTGATGCGAATATAAATGCAGTGAGATTCTGAGAGTAGCCTGAATATGAATGGCTTGTGTTACAAGACTGAAAGATGTGGCTCTCTGTCTAATGGAAGTGACAAACAATTGAGCAATAATCAAGACGCCCAATTATCTTGACTTAATCCTATGTTTTTGCAATGTTTTCCACCTGGAGTTACTGTCAGGATCCAGATCAACAGTACGAACCAATCCAGGGATTTCCAGTCGCAAATGAGGTGAGTGGTGTTTTTTTTTAATTGTGATGACCAGAAACGGACTGAACCATGATGCAAGTAACAGGTAAAACAAATTATATCCAGCGCCCTGGCGATCAGAAGTGCCATATGCCAGCCCTGATATGTTTGATTGGAACCAGAATACCCACTGGGGGGCGGAATCTACCTCATGTACCTACCAGACTACCACTGCTGGACAATCTTTTCCGGAGGGGCTCCTAAAAATGGGGACAGGCGATCCCCAGCACTTCACCTTTGAGACTGGGAACAAGACAGCAAAATCCCCCAGGGACAAATGTCTGGCCCTTGCTTTAACTGTTGAAATGTGGCCAATGGGGAGTAATAGTCTTTAATGTTACCTGATGTTGGAATCGACATGCTTTCATCCTATCAAAAGGAAAATCTACTAATATACACTGACTCTTCATTGCGTTTTTAATATGATAAACGATGTTGGGGCCTTGTGGGAATATTGAAGATTTTGAACCCCCAAGGGGGCGGGGTCATACTAATGCTTTTTGTCCAATCAATCTGACGCTTATCAAGATTTTCGGCTCATGCTGATGAAACTGATACATTTCCTGAAGTAGTGGGCAAGTATATGCAGCTGCCAAGCAGGCAACCTTACACCCCAAACTTCTGATCCCATTGGGTCCCCAGCAAAACCTGGTTAGACAAAGCATAAGGACGGGTATGCCAGACCTGAGTAAGGTACAGAAATCACGGGGGAATGATTTATGTTCTGTGCCAATTCACAATGTAAAGGTTGATTTCTCTATTGTTTACTGACTGTAAGCAGGTTTAGTGTTTGGATTGTTCTCCATATTGTTTGTAAATCTGGAAGTAATTTGCAAATTACCATTTCTGAAATAATACAGGCACTTTATATTACAATATACGACTGACTGAATTATCAAGTGATTTGATTTCATATATAGATATTATGCCTAAATGTCTTTGCTTTGTGTATGGGGCTTATAAAAATGCACACTGGTTGATTTTATATATCTTTGGACTGGGCTGTTGGATCTAAGGAGAAGTGTCTGCCTTCCAGCCAATACTCATCACCAACTTTTCTGGTCAAAATCACCACCTGGTTTCTACACTTAATTCTAAATACTGTTAACTACAGCTGTAGGTCAGGGCATTTGATTGGGCTCAATGTCTTTAAAAAGAATACAACATATTTCTGAACTAATCTAACTTTTAGGTAATATTGATGTTTATATTAGCAACTCTTCGAAGAGTATTACTTTTAAGCAAAGCTGGATTTATAAAACTGGGTTTGCTTAATTCGCCCATGCCTGTGCTCCTCCATATAACATCATAAAATAATGGGTAAGAGTTTAAAATGATTGATCCTTTTTGTCAGTGTGGGCAATATATTAACTTCAGTGAGATATGTGAGTTTGATTAATTTGAGAATTATTTATTTCAAAATTGCTTTTAGGACTTCTCGCCTGAAGAGCACAAATTATGGCCTCAAATAGGGAATGATGCTCAAACTATAGAACATAGAACAATACAGCACATAACAGGCCCTTCAGCCCACGATGTTGTGCCGAACATTTGTCCTAGATTAAGCACCTATCCATGTACCTATCCAATTTCCGCTTAAAGATCAAAAATGATTCTGACTCTGCCACTGCCACAGGCAGCACATTCCATGCCCCCACCACTCTCTGGGTAAAGAACCTACCCTTGACATCTCTCTGATACCTTCCACCCTTCACCTTAAATTTATGTCCCCTTGTAACATTCTGTTTTACCCGGGAAAAAGTCTCTGACTGTCTACTCTATCTATTCCCCTGATCATCTTATAAACCTCTATCAAGTCACCCCTCATCCTTCACCGTTCCAATGAGAAAAGGCCTAGCACTCTCAACCTATCCTCGTACGACCTATTCTCCATTCCAGGCAACATCCTGGTAAATCTCCTCTGCACCCTCTCCAAAGCTTCCACATCTTTCCTTAAGTGAGGCGACCAGAACTGCACACAGTACTCCAAATGTGGCCTTAGAAAGGTCCTGTACAGATGCAACATCACCTCACGACTCTTGAATTCAATCCCTCTGCTAATGAACGCTAATACACCGTAGGCCTTCTTACAAGCTCTATCCACCTGAATGGCAACTTTCAAAGAGCTATGAACATAGACACCGCGATCCCTCTGCTCCTCCAATTTACTAAGAACCCTATCGTTAACCCTGTATTCTGCATTCTTATTTGTCCTTCCAACCTTACACTAGACAGGTTTGAACTCCATCTGGCCTTGTCTGCATCATATCTAAGTCCCTTTGCAGCTGACAACAGCCCACCTCACTATCCACAACTCCACCAATCTTCGTATCGTCTGCAAATTTACTGATCCACCCTTCGATTCCTTCTTCCAAGTCATTAATAAGAATTACAAACAGCAGAACCCAGAACCGATCCCTGTGGAACTCCACTTGTAACTGGGCTCCAGGCTGAATATTTACCATTTACCAGCACTCTCTGACTTCGACCGGTTAGCCACTTCTCTATCCAACTGGCCAAATTTCCCACTATCCCATGCTTCCTGACTTTCTGCATAAGCCTACCATGGGGAACCTTATCAAATTCCTTACGAAAATCCATGTACACTACATCCACTGCTCGACCCTCATCCATATGCTTGATCACCTCCGCAAAGAATTCAATAAGACTCGTAAGGCAAGAGCTACCCCTCAGAAATAAGTGCTGGCTGTCCCTCATCAAGCAGTGTCTTTCCAGATACTCATAAACCCTATCCCTCAGTACCCTTTCCATTACTTTGCTTACCACCGAAGTTAGACTGACTGGCCTGTAATTCCCGGTGTTATCCCTATTCCCTTTTTTGCACAGGGGCACAACATTCGCTACTCTCCTGTCCCCTGGTACCACCCCCGTTGACAGTGAAGACGAAAAGATCATTGCCAACGGCTCTGCAATTTCCTCTCTTGCTTCCCACATAATCCTAGGATATATCCAGTCAGGCCCGGGGGACTTGCCTATCCTCAAGTTTTTCAAAATGCCCAACATATCTTCCTTCCTAACAAGTATCTCCTCTAGCTTACCAGTCCGTTTCATACTCTCCTGTTCAACAATAAGGTCCCTCTCATTTGTAAATACTGAAGAAAAGTACTCATTCAAGACCTCTCCTATCTCTTCCGACTCAATACACAGTCCCGCACTGCTGTCCTTGATCAGACCTGTCCTCGTTCTCATCATTCTCATGTTTCTCACATACACATAAAAGGCCTTGGGGTTATCCTTGTTCCTACCCGCCAAAGATTTTTCATGCCCTCTCTTAGCTCTCCTAATCCCTTTCTTCAGCTCCCTCCTGGCTATCCTGTATCCCTCCAACGCTCTGTCTGAACCTTATTTCCTCAACCTTATGTAAGCCTCCTTCTTCCTCTTTGCTAGACATTCAACCTCCCTCGTCAGCCAAGGTTCCCTGACATGACCATTTCTTTCTTGCCTGACAGGTACATGCATATCAAGGACACGTCGTATCTGTTCCTTGAAAAGGTTCCACATTTCAATGACATCCTTCCATGACATCCTATGCTCCAAACTTATGCTCCTCAGATCCTGTCTTGCAGCATCGTATTTACCTTCCCCCAAATGTAAAATCTACCCTGTTGTGCGCACCTATCTCTCTCCATAACCAAGGTGAAAGTCACAGAATTGTGGTCACCATCACCAAAATGTTCATTCACTAACAAGCCCATCACATTTGTCCCGGTTCGTTATCGAGTACCAAATCCAATATGGCCTCCCCTCTGGTCGGACAATCTACATACTGAATTAGAAAAGCTTCCTGGACACACTGCACAAACACCCACCGGTCCAATCTACTTGATCTAAAGAGCTTCCAATCAATATCTGGGAAGTTGAAATCGCCCATGACTACTACCCTGTGGCTTCTGCACCTTTCCAAACTCTGTTTCCCAATCTGTTTCTCCACATCTCTGCTGCTATTGGGGGGCCTTTAGTAAACACCCAACAAGGTGACTGCTCCTTTGCTATTTCTGACTTCAGCCCATACTTCCTCCCTTCGAACTGCCTTTCTGCAGCCATTATGGCACTTCTAATTAGCAACGCCTTGCTCCTCCATTTTTACCACCCTCCCCTAGTCTTACTGAAACATCTGTAACCAGGAACCTCCAACAACCATTCTTGTCCCTCTTATATCCACGTTTCCGTGATGGCCACAACATCGTAGTCCCAAGTACCAATCCACGCCTTAAGTTCACCCACCTTATTTCTGACACTCCTTGCGTTGAAGTATACACACTTGAACCCATCTCTGTCTGCAAGTATTCCCTGTCAGTGATATCTTCTCCACTGCCTTCCTACATTCTTCGACATCCTGAAAAACAGCTAATCTACTTGCTGAACTATAAGCCCGGATCCTATACCCCTGTCAAATTAGTTTAAAACCCCCTGAAGAGTGCTAGCAAACCTACCTCCCAGGATATTTGTGCCCTTCTGGTTCAGGTGCAACCCGTCCTGCTTGTACAGGTCGTACCTTCCCCAGAATGCGGTCCAATTGTCCAAATACCTGAAGCCCTCCCTCCTACACCATCCTTGCAGCCACGTGTTCAACTGCACTCTCTCCCTATTCCTTGCCTCACTGTAACGTGGCACCAGCAACAACCCAGAGATGATGACTCTGTCCGTCCTAGCTTTTAGCTTCCAGCCTAACTCCCTGACCTCCCCACCCCTCTTCCTAACTATGTCATTAGTGCCAATGTGCATCACGACTTCTGGCTGCACACTCTCCCCCTAAAGGATTCTGAAGACATGGTCCAAGACGTCTCGAACCCTGGCACCCGGGAGGCAACAAACCATCCAACAGTCTCGCCCATGTCCACAGAACCGCCTGTCTGTCCCTCTATATATAGAGTCTCCTATAACTTCCTTCTGAGCCTCAGACGATATGGGTGACCTCTACTGGATTAGTTTGTGTTACTTTTTTGTTGCTGCCTATTTTAGTTGATTATGTGTATATTGTATATACTTATATGCAAGGAGGAAATGGTTTATACTTTATTAAAAAGAACACTCCATGGCTTCCAACCTTGCAAAGGGAAGATGATAAAAATCGAACTTCACCAGCTGTGTAGACTTGCCATTGCCAGTATTGGTGCATAAGAAGGGACAGCTTACCTATGCGATCCTGAGCAAATACAGACTGTGTACCAACTGTGTTTTTGTGTGCTGACAGACTGAATGTTACAAGAATGACTATTGCAGTGGTCAACTGCATCACAAAGATCGAACAGCTCATTTGCAGTACAAGTCTAAATAGTTTTTACCCTGCAAAGGTGTTGAGTGCCAGTTTGATTATATTTGTACTAGGGGCAACCCTGGTAAGCCTTATCTCTTTTCAGATAGATCACATAGATTAGATTCCCTACAGTGTAGAAACAGGCCCTTCAGCACAACAAGTCCACACCAACCCTCCGAAGAGCAACCCACCCAGACCCATTCGTAACACTCACCCCTTAACAATGCACCAAACACTTTGGGCAATTCAGCTTTGCCAATTCACCTAACCTGCACATCTTTGGACTGTGGGAGGAAACCGGAGCATCTGGAGGAAACCTGCGCAGACACGGGGTGAATGCAAACTCCATATAGACAGTTGTCCGAGGTGGGAATTGAACCCGGGTCCCTGGCGCTGTGAGGCAGCACTGAATCACCATGCCGCCCCAAAAGAGAAAAAAGGGGGAGGTTATCTTTCAGTAACAATTTGCATCTAGAAACCAAGAATGAAATATTTGGAGAGAATGAATTAGTTTGTTACGCCCTTGTTTGTTATGCAAGATACTCCCTGACCCCTTTTATCGTTCCAAGTCCTTGGAAGGATAAAAGGGGTCAGGGAGTATCTTGGTATAGAGTGGAGGTATAGAGTGGTTCTAAAGTATTTACAGGATTATGGAGTTCCTCCAATAAATCCACGCTATCCTATCCAAATTGACATAATGGTAAGGGATGGGGGTACACTTATGTAAAAGTGCCTAAAATTATCCCCCGAGCTGCGATTAAATGTACTGCTTCCCTGAAGGACTTTGCATCTCATGTGCATGCCTTAAGGAGGAATGTGCCTCTATTACCACTGGTATCCAAATCATTTGTGGGGTGATAACAACACCCTCCTTCATTATAATACCGCTAATGGCACTAATATTTTCCCAATTACTGGATGGATAGAACTATTCTGGGATGTCGATCACATCTCTTATCAAATGATTTTTAACCTTTACGTTCGGGACCAAATTATGTCATCATGGGTTACCCAGGTCCTCCAGGAAGTCACAAAGATAGGCCTGCTTCTTATTGGGAAGATCCCTCCATTATCTATACTAAACCTGGGTATTATTTTTTCAGTTATAATAAGGCATCCAAATACCTTGTCCTGAATAGAGCAAGTACTCATGTCGTAGCTGTAGGAAAATTACTACCAACTATTGTTCCCTGTGCAGTTACCTGGCCACGAGATTTAAATTCCCGTTTTAAATGTTCAGTTTCTCCTGACTTTTGTGTAGATTGGAAGAATCCAAAGTTTCTATCAAACAGTAAAACTCACTCATTGCCATAGTGTTCTTTCCGTTGGAGGTCTTCAGGAGTTATAATCATCAAAACCTTAATTTCACTCATGATTTGTGAAATGAGACAACTGCTGTCCTAATAGAAATTAGGGACATGCTTTCAGAATTGTGCCTATTTACCCAACAAAACCGCTATACTCTCGATTACATACTTGCAAAGGAAGGTGGAGTTTGCGCCATAGGCAAAGGAGAATGCTTTATGGGGTAACTGATCTTATTGGAAACATTACTAGACATTATTCATAATTCATAATAGTCACACTTTTATCAACCTAATAAATGAAGGTGCGGGATGGCGAGTTTGGGTTTTTGGCTCATGGTGCAACTGGCTAATTAATATGGCTGTTGTTTTAGTTGGTATTTATGTTAGTATTACAATTGTTAAGTGTATTATTGCTATAATATTAGCTTCTATTGACAACATTGATTCCACCTAGAAAATACTTCTTTTTCACCTGGATGATGATGAGGAAGCACCATTGCCTGCCCCGGTTCCCCTTAGGAGGCAGAGGAAGTATGGCATTTTTCACTGCCATTGAATTGGATTAATGTGATCCATGCCTTTATGATGTGGTCATGGAATGACCAAAGTGGGGAATGAGGATTTTAAACTTGAATTTAGATTGTTGTCAGAAGCAGCAAGTATCTGGCGATTTTTATTAAATACAAAATGACTTCCCAATTTAAAATAACACAACAAAATTGCTGAAAGGAATAATTTGGCTGTGTGAAATTGAACTGATGCTTTGCTAAGTTGGCTGTTTTTAGAGATAAGACAGAACATTGGATTTTTCATAATACGAATCATAAGAGAATGATTTGGTATTCAAAATAAAACTGCTTGCATTGGATGGTGCTTTAAGTAGATTAAGAACCCTTTCTCCCAGGGATAATCATTGGATTAACCTGTTGTAAATCATGTCGACTTACTACAGGTGTTTGGTCTTTTCTTGTTATTAAGGTGTTACTATATCTTAAAAATATATAAAATATGTGTAAGTTTTGAATGTAATTGAACCATTTCTCCATGGAACACGGAAAGTTTTAACCTCCATGTTGCTCGATAAATCTGCACCAGGCTGCCTTATTTTATTAAACTGGTAACCTTGCTTTAAACAAACAGTATTCCCAGGGATTCTTTTAACCGATCTAAAACCAAGAGGTCCCTTTGGGGGCGTGATCTTCATCTGTGTATTATATAGAGAACAGCAGTCCCTAAGTATAATATAGAGGACATCAGTCCCTCTATCTATTACAGAGAACAACAATGCCTATGTATACTACAGAGAACACGAGAGTAGTACTTGTGTTTTATGAAGAGAACAACAGTTCCTGTGTATAATATACTGAACACGAGTCTCTGCATTAATTATAGAGAACATCAGTTACTGTGTTTAATGAAGACAACAGCAATCCCTGTGTATAATATAGAGAACAGCAGTCCCTCTTTCTATTATAGAGAACAGCAGTCCCTGAGTCTAATATAAAGAACAGCAGTCCCTCTGTCTAATATAGAGGACTGCAGTCCCTCTGTTGAATGTAGAGAGCAGCAGTCCCTATGTATTATATAGAGAACAGCTGTCCCTCTGTCTATTATCGAGAACAGCAGTGCCAGCGTATTATGTGGAGAACAGCAGTCCCTGTGTCTAATATAGAGAACAGCAGTACCTGTATATAACATAGAGAACAGCAGACCCTGTGTTTAATGAAGAGAACAGCAGTCCCTGTATATAAAATAGAGAGCAGCAGTCCCTGGGCATCATAAAGAATACAGCTGTTCCTTTTTACAAAATAGAGAACAGCAGTCCCTGTGCATCATATAGAGAACAACTGACCCTGTTTACAAAATAGAGAACAGAAGTCCCTGTGTATAAAATAGACATAAGCAATCCCTGTGTATATAGAGTACATGACTGACTGTGTATAATATAGAGAGCAGCAGTCCCTGTGTATAATATAGTCCTAGAGAGCAGTAACACTTGTGTATAATATAGAGAACACATGTCCCTGAGTAAAATATAGAGAACAGCAGCAGTATAATGTAGAGCACAGCAGTTGCTAAGAGTTTGGTAGAGATAAGCAGTCCCTGTGTATAATGTGGAGAACAGTAGTCCTGCGTACACTGTAGAGAGCGGCAGTCCCTGTGTACAATATCAAGAGCAGCAGAGCCCGTGTATTATAGAGAACAGTAGTCTCTGTTGTATTAAAGACAACAGCAGTCCCTGTTGTGAACAGCTGTCCCTCTTTATAATATAGATAACAGTAGTCGCTGCATATAATATGGAGAACAGCAGTCCCTGGGTATAACATGGAGAACACCAGTCCCTGTGGAGAATATAGTAAACAGCAGCCCCTGTGTACAATGGAGAGAACAACAGTCGCTGCGTACAATGTAAGAACAGCAGCCCATATATGCAATGTGGAGAACAACAGTGCCTCCTTACATTTCAGAGAACAGCAGTCCCTCTGTGTAATTTAGAGAATAGCTGTCCCTGTGTTTAATAAAGAGAACAGCAGACCCAGTGTCTACTCTACAAAAGAGCAGTCCTGTGTGTAATATAGAGAACAGCAGTCCCTGAATGCACGGTAGAAAACATCAATCCCTGCTTACAATGCAGAGAACAGCAGCCATTGTGTGCAATGCATGAACAGCAGTCACTGCATACAATGCAAGAACAACAGCCCATGGGTACAATGTGGAGAACATTTCAGAGAACAGCAGTCCCTATGTGTAATTTAGAGAACAGCAATCCCTGTGCTTTATAAAGAGAACGGCAGTCTGTGTTTATTAATGAGAACAGCAACCCTACTGTGTACTATATAAAAGAACAGTCCTGCGAATAATATAGAGAACAGCAGTCCCTGTGTGTATTATAGAGAACAGCAGTCTCTACCTGCAATATAGTGAACAACAGTGCGAAGTATAATACAGAGAACAGCAGTCTCTGTGTATAATATTGTGAACAGCTGTCTCTCTTTATAATATAGAGGACAGCAGTCTCTGTGTACAATATCAAGAGCAGCAGAGCCTGTGTATATTGGAGAACAGCAGTCCCTGTGTGTAATATAGATAACACAAGTCCCTGTGTATATTATAGAGAAGAGCATTCGCTCCATATAATATATTAGGACTGCTCTATATTAGTCCCTCTCAATAATGTAGAGAACAGTAATCTCAGTGTTTAATAAAGAGAACAGCTGTCTCTGTGTTTAGTATAGAGGACAGCAGTCCCTGCGTTTAATAAAGAGAACAGCAGTCCCTGTGCATAAAATAGGGAACATGAGTTTCTCTCTATTATGGAGAGAACAGCAGTCCCTGTGTATAACATAGTCAACAACAGTCACTGTGTACATTATAGAGAACAGCAGTCCCTATGTACAAGGTCAGGACCTGCAGTCACGGTGTTTATTATAGAGGACAGCAGTCCATGTGTTTAATATAGAGAACAACAGTTCCTGTGTCCAAAGCAGAGAACAGCAGTCCCTGTGTATAATAATGAACAGCAGTCTGTGTGTATTAAAGAGAACGACAATCCCTGTATAATATAGAAAACTGCAGTCCCTGTGTATAATATAGAGAAGAGCAGTTGCTGCGTGTAATATAGAGAACATGTGTCCCTCTGTACAATGCAGAGAACAACAATCTCAGTATTTAATAAAGAGAACAGCTGTCTCTCTGTATAATAAAGAGGACAGCAGTCCTTGTGTTTAATAAAGAGAACAGCAGTCCCTGTGCATAAAAGAGACAACATGAGATCCTGTTTATAATAGAGAGAACAAGAGTCCCTGTTTACAATGTCGATAGCAGCAGTCCCTGTGTGCAAAGAACAGCAGTGCCTGTGTATAATACAGAGGGCAGCAGTCCCTGTGTATAATATAGAGAACAACGTTCCTGAGTACAATATAGACAATAGCAGTCACTGTAACTATTATAGAAAACAGCATTGCCTGTGTTTCATTCCGAACTGCAGTCCTTATGTACAATGGAGAGAACAGCAGTGCTTGTGTTTCATAGCGAACTGCAGTCCTTATGTACAATGGAGAGAACAGCTGCCCCTGTGTACAATATAGAGAAAAGCAGTCCCTGTGTATAATATGGAGAAAAGCAGTCCCTGTGTACAATATGGAGAACAGCCGTCTCTGTGTATATATAGAACAGCAGTCCCTGTTATAGTATAGAGAACAACAGGGCCTGTGTATAAGACAGAGAATAGCAGTTTCTCTAAGTGAAACAGTCAACAGCAGTCACTGCAGTATACTATAGAGAACAACAGTTGCTATTATAATATGGAGAACAGCAGTCCTTGTCTCTTATATAGTGAACAGCAGTTCCTCTGGATCAAATACTCAACAGCAGTCCTTGTGTATAATGTGGTCAACAGTAGTCTCTGAGTATAATTTACAGAAGAGCAGTCCTTCAGTGTATGGTACAGAACAGTACGACGTCTGTATAATGTAGAGAACAGTGGCCCTGCGTACACTGTGGATAACACCAGTCCCGGTGTACAGTGTAGAGAACTGCAGTCAATGTGTAAAATTTCGAGAACAGCAGAGCCTGTGTACATTGTAGAGAACAGCAGTCCCTGTGTATAATATGGAGAACAGCAGTCCCGATGTTTAATAAAGAGAACAACAGTCCCTTTGCTTAATATAGAGAAGAGCAGTCGCTGTGTATAATATAGAGAATAACAATCCCCGTGTAGAAACTCTGCCACTAATGAAGAGAACAGCTGTCACTCTGTATAATATAGTCAACAGTAATCGCCATGTTTAATAAAGAGAACAGCTGTCCCTGTGTATAAGACAGAGAACAGCAGTCCCTTAGTCAACTATATACAACAGCAGATCCCGTGTTGAATATGGAGAACAGCAGTCCCTGTGTCTACTCTCGAGAACAGCAGTGCCTGTGTATAATTTAGAGAAAAGCAATCCCCATTTATAATACAGAGAGCAGCAGTCACGGTGACTCTTATGCAGAACAGCAGTGACTGTGTATAATATAGAGAACAGCAGTCACTGTTTGCAAAGTAAAGAACAGCAGTCCCTGAGCAACAGATAGAAAACAGCAACCCCGGTAGTTTAATAAAGAGATCATTAGTTCCTGAATATATAGAGAGAACAGCTGTCTATGTGTATAATATAGAGAAGTACAGTCGCTGTGTATAATGTAGAGAACAGCAGTCCTGCGTACGGCGTAGAGAACGGCAGCCCCTGTGTACAATGTCAAGAGCAGCAGAGCCTGCGTATATTAAAGACAACAGCAGTCCTTGTGTATAATATAGAGAAGAGCAGTCGCTGCATATAATACAGAGAACGTGAGTCCCTCTGAATAATGTAGAGAACAACAATCTGTGTATAATAGAGAACAGCTATCTCGGTGTTTAATACAGAGAACACCAGTCCCTGTGCATAAATTAGACAAGACGAGTTCCTGTTTTCAATAGACAGAACAGCAGTCCCTGTGGATAATACAAAGAAAGGCAGTCCCTATGCTTAATATCGAGAACAGCACTCCATATGTATAATACAGCGAACAGCTGTCCCTGTGAGTAGTAGAGAGAACAGCAGTCCCTATTGAAATGTCGAGAACACCACTCCATGTGTGCAAAGAACAACAGTGCCTGTGTATAATGCAGAGAACAGTTGTCCCAGTGCATAATATAGAGAACAGCAGTCACTGTGTGTAATATAGAGAATAAGAGTCCTATAATATAGAAAACAGTAGTCCCGGAGTATAACATAGACAAAAGCAGTCACTGTAATTATTATAGAAAACAGAAGTGCCTGTGTTTCAGAGAGAACAGCAGTATAATATAGAGAATAGCAATCCCTATATTCAATAAAGAGAATAGCAGTCCCTTTCTATAATATAGAGAACAACAGCCCCTGTGTCTCATATAGGGAATAGCAGTCCCTATGTCTAATATAGGGACAGCAGTACCTGTGTACCATACAGAGATTAGTAGTCCTGTGTATAATATAGAGAACAGCAGTCCCTGCGTCAAATAAAGAGAGCAGCAGTCCCTGTGTTTAGTAATGGGAACAGGAGTCCCTGAGTCTAACATGGAGAACAGCAGACAGTGTGAAAAATGTAGAAAACAGAAGTCCCTGTTTATAATGTGGAAAATAGTAGTCCCTGTATATATTGTGGTGAACAGCAGATCCTGTGTCTCATGTAGAGAACAACAGTCGCTGTGTATAATACAGAAAACAGCAGACCCTGACTGTATGGTGGAGAACAATAGGCACTGTGTAAAATGTAGAGAACAGCGGTCCTGCGGGCATTGTAGAGAACAGCATTTCCTGCGTTTAGTGCAAAGAACAGCCATCCCTGTGTATATTATAGAGAACAGCAGTCGCTGTGTATTATGTAGAGAACACGTGTCCCTGCGTATATTACAGAGAGCAGGAATCCCCCTGTGTAACATAGAGAACAGACTTGCCTGTATATAATATGGAGAACAGCAGTCCTTGTGTCAATTATGCAGAACAACCGTGCCCATTTATAAGAAAGAACAGCAGTCCCTGTATATAACATAGAGAACAGCAAACTCTCTGTATATTATGGAGAACAGCTGTCTCTGTGAGTCATGTAGGGAACAGTTCTCCCCGTGTCTAATACAGGGAACAACAGTCACTGTGTATAACACAGAGAACAGCAGCCAATGTATATAACATAGAGAACATGAGTCCCTAAGTATAATATAGAGAACAGCAGTCCCTGTGTACAATATGGAGAACAGCTATCCTTGTGGATAATATAGAGAACATGAGTCACTGTGTATAATATAGAGAACAGCTATCCCTGTGTGCAATATAGAGAACAGCAGTCCCTCTGCCTTTTTTTTAGAGAACAACAGTCCCTATGTACAACAGCTGTGCACTTATCTATTTTAAAGAACAGCAATGCCTGTGTATAATACAGAGAACCACAGTCCCTGTGTATAATGTAGAGAATAGCAGCCCGTATGTATAATATAGAGAACAGCGTTCCCTTCGTATAATAAAAAATCACCAGATCATCTGTATAATATAGTGAATACCAGTCCCTGTGTTTCATATAGTGAACAGCAGTCCCTGTGTGTAATTTAGAGAACAGCAAACGTTGAGAATAATGTAGAAAATACATTATTCCCTGTTTCTAGTGTGGGGAACAGCAATCTTAGTGTGCAATAAAGAAGCCAGCTATCCCTGAGTGTCTGGTAGAAAACAGTAGACCCTGTGTAAAATGTAGAAAACTGTAGTCCTGCGTACATTGTAGAGAAGGGCAGGTCGTGCCTCACAAACCTTACTGAATTCTTTGAGAAGGTGACGAAGGAGGTGGACAAGGGTAAAGCGGTAGATGTGGTGCATATGGATTTTAGTAAGGCGTTTGATAAGGTACCCCATGGTAGGCTACTGCAGAAAATACGGAGGTATGGCATTGAGGGTGAATTGGAGGTTTGGATTAGGAATTGGCTGGCTGGAAGAAAACAGAGGGTAGTAGTTGATGGTAAAGGTTCATCTTGGAGTGCAGTTACCAGCGGTGTTCCGCAAGGATCTGTTTTGGGACCATTGCTGTTTGTCATTTTTATCTATTACCTGGAGGAGGGGCTAAAAGGTTGGGTGAGCAAGTTTGCGGATGATACGAAAGTCGGTGGAGTTGTTGACAGTAAGGAAGGATGTGGCAGGTTACAGTGGGATATAGATAAGCTGCAGAGCTGGGCAGAAAGGTGGAAAATGGAATTCGATGCAGGTAAGTGTGAAGTGATTCACTTTGGTAAGAGTAACAAGAAAATGCAGTACTGGGCTAACGGTCAGATACTTGGCAGTGTGGATGAGCAGAGGGATCTTGGTATCCATGTATACAGATCTCTGAACGTTTCCACCCAGGTAAATAGTGCTGTGAAGAAGGCATATGGCTTTTATTGGTGGAGGAACTGAGTTCCGGAGTCCTGAGGTCAAGTTGCAGTTGTACTAGAATCTGGTGCGGCCACATCTGGAATATTGTGTGCGGTTTTGGTCGCCATACTATAGGAAGGACGTGGAGGCACTGGAACGGGTGTAGAGGAGGTTTACCAGGATGTTGCCTGGTATGGTAGGAAGATCGTATGAGGAAAGGCTGAGGCACTTAGGGCTGTTTTCATTGGAGAAAAGAAGGTTTAGGGGTGACTTGATAGAGGTGTACAAGATGGTTAGGGGTTTAGATAGGGTTGACCATGAGAAGCTCTTTCCACGTATGGAGTCAGATATTATATGGGAGCAAAGCTTTAAATTAAGGGGTGGTAGGTATAGGACTGATGTTAGGGATAGATTCTTTACCCAGCGAGTCGTGAGTTCATGGAATGCCCTGCCAGTAACAGTGGTGGACTCTCCCTCTTTATGGGCATTTAAACGGCATTGGATAGGCATATGGAGGATAGTGGGTTAGTGTAGGTTAGGTAGGCTTGTATCGATGCAACATCGAGGGCCGAAGGGCCTGTACTGTGCTGTATTTTTCTATGTTCTATGTTCAAACAGTTGTCCCTACATATACAATAGAGAACAGCCGTCCCTGTGTTTAATAAACAACAGTTTATAATGTAGAGAACAGAAGTCCTATGTACATTGTAGAGAACAGCAGTCCCTGTATTTCATAAAAAGAACAGCAATCACTACGTATAATATACAGAACAGCAATCCCTGTGTTTCATAAAGGTAACAGCAGTCCCTGTGTATATTATAGAGAACGTGTCCGTGTGTATATTATAGAGAGCAGGAATCCATGTGTGTAAAATAAAGAACAGCCTTACCTATGTATAATATACAGAACAGCAGTCCTTCTGTCTAACACAGAGCACAACAGTGCCCACGTATAAGAGAGAACAGCAGTCCTGTGTACAAATAGAGAACAGCGGTCCCTGTGCATAATGTCGAGAACAGCAGACCCCATGTACAATACAGAGAACAACAGTCCCTGTTGTATGACAGAGAGAGCAGCAGTCCCTGTTTCTATTATACGGAAGAGCAGTCTCTGTGTGTATTATAGAGAACAACGTTCCTGTGCACACTGTAGAGAACAGTATTCCCTGTGTACATTGTCGAAAAGAACAGTGCCTGCATGCATTGTAGAGAACAGCAGTCCCTGTGTCTATTATGCAGAACGGCAGTCCCTGCGTACAATAAAGAAAAAAATATTCCTGTGTCTATTAGACAGACCGGTAGACCCTATGTATAAAATAGAGAACACCACTCCCTGCGCACACGCAGAGAACAGCATACATTGTAGAGGACAGTAGTCCCTTTATATAATATGGAGATGAATAAACCCTGAGAGTAATGTAGAACACAACAATCCCTGTTTATAATGTGGAGAACAGTAGTGCCTGTGTATATTCTAGAGAACAGCAGATCTTGTCTCTCATGTAGGTAACAGCAATCCAAGACAATAAGAGAACAGCTCTCTCTCTGAGTGTCTAGTAGAGAACAGTCGTCCCTGTGTAAAATGTAGAAAACTGCAGTCCTGTGAACATTGTAGAGAACAGCCGTCCCAGTGTTTAATATACAGCAGCCTAGAATGTAGAGAACAGCGGTCGTATGCAGAGATGAGTTCGGTGGGGCAGGAGCAGGCTGAGACAATGGGTCGGCCGGGGCAATCAGGTTTGTGGATTTTGGGCAGGAGGTAGAAACGGGCGGTGCGGGGTTGTGGGGTTGCGGGATTATGAGGTTGGAGGCGGTGGATGGGAGATCCCCTGAGGTGATGAGGTTATGAATGGTCTGGGATATGATGGTTTGGTGCTGGGAGATGGGGTCATGCTCCTTGGATGCTGCCTGACCTGCTGAGCTTTTCCAGCAAAACATGTTTCAGCTCTGATCTCCAGCATCTGCAGTCCTCACTTTCTCTTCAAGGAACATTCAGCTTTACAGCGCAGTACAAGATCTTTATGAAACCACTCGGCTAATACCGAACATTAGACCAATATAACATAGAACATTACAGCGCAATACAGGTCCTTTGTGGAATCGTTCGTCTACTAAATGCAATTAGACTAATTGAACATGCAGCATTACAGCGCAGTACGGGCCATTGATGGAACCACTTGGGTAATAAACGAAGTTAGACTCTAGAAGGTAGAGAATTTCAGCTCTGCACACGTCCTCAACTACTAAAGGCAATTACACTCATTGAACATAGAATATTACAGGTCAGCACAGGCCTATTGTGGAACTGCTCAGGAAGTTAGACCAATGCAACATGGAACATAACAGCACAGTACAGGCCCCGGATGGAACCGCTCATCTATTAATGGAAGTTAGAGTCATGGAACATACAGCATTACAGCGTAGTACAGGCCCTTTATTGAACGAATCGGCAAATAAAGGAAGTTAAGCGTCAGATAACATTCAGCATTACACCGCAGAACAGGCCCTGTATGGAACCATTCGGCTCATACCAGACATTTGACCAATACAACATAGAACATTACATCGCAGTACAGGTCCTTTGTGGAATCGCTTGACTCCTAAATGCAATTAGACTTATTGAACATAGAACATTCAGAGCAACACAGGCCCATTATGGAACTGCTCAGCTAATAAAGGAAGTTAGTGTGAAACAACAGAGAACATTACAGCGCAGTATAGGTCCTTTATGGAACCGCTCAGCTAATACCGGACAATAGACCAATACATCACAGAACATTACAGCACAGTGCAGGTCGTTTATGAAACCGAATGGAATTACAGCATGGTACACTCGGAACCACTCGGAACCACTCGACTAATACCGGACATTAGACCAATACAATAGAGAACATTACAGCACAGTACAGCCCCTTGCTGGAACCGCTCGGTTAAAACAGGAAGTTAGAGTCATAAAACACACAGCAATATAGCGCAGTACAGGCCCTTTAGGGAACCACTTGGCTAATAAAGGAAGTTAGTGCTATACAACATAGAACATTACAGCGCAGTACAGGTCTTTTATGGAACCGCTCGGCTAATACTGGACATTAGACCAATACTTCATAGAACATTACAGCGCAGTACAGGTCGTTTATGGAACGATTATGCTAATAAAGGAAATTAGTGCCAAAGAACAAACAGTATTACAGCACAGTACAGGCCCTTTATGGAACCATTCAGCTTTACCGGACATTAGATAAACACAACATACAACATTACAGTGCAGTGCAGGTCCTTTGTGGAATCACTCGACTACTAAATGCAATTAGTCTCATTGAACATAGACCATCACAGCGCAACACAGGCCCTCTATAGAATTGCTTGGATAATAAAGGAAGTTAGAATCATAGAACATAGAGCATTTCAGCGCTGTACACGTCCTTTATGGAACCGCTCAGCCAAAACAGTAAGTTTCAGTCATAGAACATACAGCATTACAGCGCAGTACAGGCACTTTATGGAACCACTTGGCTAATACCGGACATTACACCAATACAACATCGAACATTACAGCGCAGGGCAGGTCCTTTATGGTCCTTTACAGCTTGTCAAAAACAGGAACATGAATTCAAAGAAGGTAGAGAATTACAGCACAGTACCAGCCTATCATGGAACCATTCGGCTAATACCGGATATTAGACAAAACACTATAGAACATTACAGTACAGTACAGACCCATGATGGAACTGCTCGGCTAATAAAGGAAGCTAGAATCATAGAACATAGAGCATTACAGTGCAATACAGGACCTTTATGGAACCACTTAGCTAATGCCGGACATTAGACCAATACAACATGGAACATTACAGCGCAGTACAGATCCTTTAGGGAACTGCTCCGTTAATAAAGGAATATAGAATCAATGAGCATAGAGACTTGAAGCAGAGTACAGGCCCTTTATGGAACCACTCAGCTAATACCGAACATTAGACCAATACAACAAAGAACATTATAGCACAGTTCAGGTCTTTTATGGAACCACTTGGCTAATACAGGAATATAGATTCATAGAACGTAGAGATTTACAGCACAGTACAGGAGGTAATAAAGGAAGGTTCCGAACATACAGTATTACACCACTCAGCACCCGACATTAGACCAATACAACATAGAATATTACAGCGCAGTACAAGTTCTTTATGGAACTGCTTGTCTAAAAAAGGAATGTGAATTCATAGAACGTAGACAATTATGGAATCGCTCGACTATTAAAGGCAATTCGACTCTTTGAACATAGACATTACAGTGCAACACAGGCCAATTATGGAACTGCTCAGCTAATAAAGGAAGTTAGACTAATACAACATAAAACATAACAGCACAGTGCAGGCCCTTTACGGAACCAGTGGGCTAATACCGGACATTAGACCAATACAAGATAGAACATAACAACACAGTACAGGCCCTTGATGGAACCGCTCGACTAATAGAGAAAGTTAGAGTCATAGAACATACAGTATTCCAGCGCAGTACAAGCCCTTTATGGAACCACATGGTCAATAAGACATTAGACCAATACATGACAGAACATTACAGCGCAGTTTAGGTCGTTCATGAAACCACTCAGCAAATAAAAGAATGTAGATTCATAGAGCATACTGGATTACAACACAATACAGGCCCTTTATGGAACCAATCAGCTAATATCGGACATAAGACCAACACAACATAGAATATTACAACACAGTCCAGCCCCTTGATGGAATCACTCGGCTAATATTGGAACTGAGAGACATAAAACAGCACAGCACAGGTCCTTTAGGGAATCGCTCAGCTAATACCGGACATTAGACCAATACAATATAGAACATAACAACACAGTACAGGCCCTTCATGGAACCGCTTGGCTAATAAATGAAGTTAGAATCATAGAACATACAGCATTCCAGCGCAGCTCAAGTCCTTGATGGAACCACACGGCTAATACCAGACATTAGACCAATACAAGATATAACATTCGCCGAACCATTCGGCGAATACTGGACATGAGACCAATACATGCTTGAAAATTACAGCACAGTACAGGCCCTTGTTGGAACCACTTGGCAAATAAAGGAAGTTAGAGTCACAGAACATACAGCATGACAGCACAGGACAGGCCCTTGATGAAACAGCTCGGCAAATATGGGTAGTTAGAGTAATGGAACATACAGCATTACAGTGCAGTACGGGCACTTTATGGAACCACTCAGCTCAAACCAGTCATGAGACCAATACAAGATAAAACATTACAGCGCAGTACAAGCCCTTTATGGAACCACTCGGCTAATTCCAGACATTAGACCAACACAACTTAGAACATTTCGGCACAGTACAGGCCGTTGTTGCAACCGCTTGGCAAATAAAGGAAGTTACTCATAGAACATAGAGCATTACAGCACAGTGCAGACCCTTGATGGAACCGCTTGGACATTAAAGGAAGTTTGACCCATAGAACATACCGCATTACATTGCAGACACGGCACATTACGGAACCACTCAGCTAATACCGGATATTAGATCAATACAAGATATAAAATTACAGCATACTACAGTTCCTTTATGGAACCACTCAGCTAATTCCGGACGTTAGACCAGTACATGATTGAACAATATAGCACATTACAGTCCCTTGTTGGAACCGCTTGACAAATAAAGGAATTTACACATAGAACATACAGCATTACAGAACAGTATAGGGCCTTAATGGAACTGCTTGGATAATAAAGGAAGGTAGATTCATAGAACACACAGCATCACATCGTAGTACAGAAGTTTTATGGAACCACTCAGCTAATATCGGACGTTAGACCAATACAACACAGAACATTACAGCACAGTACAGGCCCTTTATGGAACTTCTCGGCTAATAAAGGAAGTTAGAGTCATAGAATATGCAGCATTAAACCGCAGTACAGGAGCATTATGGAACTGTTCAGCTAATACCGGACATTAGACCAATACAACATGGAACATTACAGCACAGTATAGGCTGATTATGGAACTGCTCGGTAAATAAAGGAAGTTAGACTCATAGACCATACGGCATTACAGCGCAGTACAGGCCCTTGATGGAACCACGCGCTAATTCTGGATGTTAGGGGTAGATTCTTTACTCAGCGGGTTGTGAGTTCATGGAATGCCCTGCCAGTAGCAGTGGTGGACTCTCCCTCTTTATGGTCTTTTAAGCTGGCATTGGATAAGCATATGGAGGTTATTGAGCCAGTGTAGGTTAGGTAGGCTTCAGTCGGCGCAACATCGAGGGCCGAAGGGCCTGTACTGCGCTGTATTTTTCTATGTTCTATGTTCTATTTTCTATAACTTACAGAATAAAGAATGGCCTGAACAGAATAGAAGCCAGAAAGATCTTTCCATTGGTAGGAGAAACCAGGGCATGTGGGTACAGCCATTGAGTAAAGGGAAGACCCCTTAGAAAGGAGATGAAGAGAATCTTCTTCAGCCAGAAAGTGGCGAATCTATGGAATTCATTGCCAAAGGAGGCTGAGTAAGCCAGGTTATTAAGTATGTTTAAGACAGAGATAGATAGGTTCTTAATTGTTAAGAGGATCAAAGGTTATGGGGTGAAGGTTTGAGAGTGTGGTTGAGAAACATATTAGACATGATTGCATGTCTGATGTAAGACTAGATGGGCCAAATGGATTAATTTCTGCTCCTGTTTCTAATGGTCTAATACATGATCGATTTTGCATTGGCTAAATGATATTTCAACAACTGAGTTGAATTAATTCATCTACGTCAGAAAACAATGGAACACCACTGGAAACGGGTGTCTAGACATAGCTCATTCCTAGTTGGGATTAACAGCAGCAATAGCAGCAGAATCTAACCTCTGCTGTCAGATATAAGCTTGCTAGTGTCTCCGGACCTTGTTTTTCTGAGGGATCCCTTCCTACACTCGGAACTGGTGAACAGCCTCTCCCCAATGTGACTGAATAAATGAGATTCCACCTCAGTCAGTAATTGAATCCCTTCGCATAGTCCCCACATTTCCCTGTTTCTCTGTGTTTACCTAGTTTGGACAATCATGTATTCGCAACCACGTAGACATGAGTCCAATTTTGCCCTATTTTAAATGTGTTGGTATTCTTCCTTATCCTCCCAGTGGATGTGAGTATCTTTTTTTCCGACAGCATTTGTTGTTCATCCCTAATTCAACTCGAACTGATATCAGAGGGCAGTTAGGGGTCAAAAGCATAGTTGTGGGCCTGGAATTACATATACGCCAGAGCAGGTAAGATCGGCAGATTTCCCTGATGAAAGGACATGGATAAATGGTATTTCAGTAAATCAAAATCATGATCTGTGTTCATGTGATCGGGTTTATATTCTAGATTTGATTCATCAAATTTAAACGCCAGATCTTGTTATCACAAAGTCTGCCATTACACAGTACTTATTGTGAGCCACGAACACTTTCCATTAACAACTATTCACTCTCCCAGCCAGATCGTTATCCACTCCTTTGTCTGCCTATCTGTTCTTCTCTCTCTTTGGGCTCCATTCCCAACTATCGTTTACTCTTTACCCCTTCCTTCACCCAAACTTCTGCATATATACTGACATTTTCTTATCTACCATCAATTGTGAAGAAGGGTCACCGGACCTGAAATGTTTCTTTGGATCTCTCAGCACAAATACTGCTAAACCTGCTGAGATTTCCAGCAACTCTGTCTCTGTTTCTGATTTACAGCAACCAGAATTATTTCGGTTTTTACTGAAGGCGTCTGGTCAAACTTCAATAGACTGAGTTCAACACACTGACAAATGAAAAAAGATTGGAGCTTAGACAAATGGTCAGGTAGACTCATTCATTTAATCAATGAAATCAAACTTCATGCATGCATTCATCCAATGAATCAAACGTTATTCATTCATTCAATGAAACAAACTTAACTCATTTATTTAGTAATCAAACAACATTCATTCATTCAATGAATCAACCTGCACGCATTCAGTCAGTGGCATGAGTTTCACGCATTGATTCAATGAAACAAACTGCACGCAGTCGTTCAATGAAAAGACCACACATGTTAATTCAATAATAGGAGCTGCTCTGATTGTCTTCAATGTCTCAAGTTTAAAGTTTTCATTCAATGAATTAAACTGAATTCAGTCAACCATTGAATCAGACTTCAATCATTCATTCAATGGTTCAAAAGTTACTCATTGATTCGATGAAACAAATTTAACTCATTTATTTACTCACTAAATTCAACTGCGTGCAATCATTCAATGAAACAAACTGCATTTTCCATTCCAGTGAGCAGAGCTTTTCCCATTTATCAACTGAAATTCACATATTCATTCAAAGTAACAACCATTCATTCAACGAAACACGCTGCACGCTTTAATTCTCTCATTCATGCTTCTCTCGTTCATTCAATGCCATCAGTTCCACGCTTTGATTCATTGAAACAAACTGCACATAATCATTCAATGAAACAAACTACATTTGTTAGTTCAATGAGTAGTGTTTCTCTCAATCATTCACTGTGTTTAAACGAAACAGACCGGACGCTTTCATTAAATGAGGCAAAACGCATTTAATTTGATTTGATTGAAATCAAACATCAATCATTGATTCAATGAAACAAACTTAACTCATTTGTTTAGTGAAACAAACTGCATTCATTCAAGGAAATGGACTGCGCCACTTCATCCAGTGATTGGAACGTTTGCAATTCATTGAATGAAATAAACTGCACTCATTCATTCAGTGCACAAACTGCATTTATTCATTCAATGAAATACTCTGGACGTGACAACGAAACAAAGTGTATGCATGCACCGAATGAAACAGACTGCATGTGTTAATTCAATGAGTAGATCTTCTCTCATTTATTCAATGTCTCGAGCTTGATGCTTTCATTCAATCCAATAAGATGCATTCATTCAATCATTGAATCAAACTACAATGATTGATCCAATGAATCAAACGCATTCGTAGATTCAACGAAAGAAACTTAAGTCATTTATTTAGTCAAACCAACTGCATTCGTTAATTCAATGAATCAAACGGCACTCATTCATTCAATGAAATACACTGCAAGTGCTAATTCAATGAGTAGAGCTTTTGCCATTCGTTCAATGAAACAAACTGAATGCATTCATTCAAAGAAACACACTGCACAGATTTATTCGTGAGAGGAATTTCTCTCATGTATTCAATGTCACGAGCATAAGGCTTTTATTAAATGAAACTTACTGCATTCATTTAATCAATGAAATCAAACTTCAAGTATTGATTCAATGAATCAAACTTAACTCATTTATTTAGTGAAACAAACTGCATTCAATGAATCAACCTGCGCACATTCATTCAATGTAACTCACAGCACGTGCTCATCCAGTGAGGAGAGCTTTTGCTATTCTATTAATGAACAACATGGAGCGCATTCAATCAACGACTCAAACTGCGTTCATTGAATGAAAAAGACTGTACGTTTTAATTTAATGAGTAGAACCTCTCTCATTTCTTCAATGTCCCGAGCTTAACGATTTCATTCATAAATGAATCACACTTCAATCATTTATACAATGAATCAAACGTCAATACTAGATTCAATGAAAGAAACTTAATTAATTTATTTAGTGAAACCATCTGCATTCATTAATTCAATCAATCAACCTGCACTTGTTCATTCAATGAAACACACTGCATGAGTTCATTAAATGAGTAGAGCTTCCCTCTTTCAGTAAGTGGCATGAGTTTCACGCATTGATTCAATGAAACAAACTGCACGGACTCGTTCAATGAAACAGACCGCACAGGTTAATTCAATAAGAGGAGCTGCTCTCATTTTTTCAATGTCTCAAGTTTAATGTTTTCATTCATAGAAACAAACTGAATTCATTCAATCATTGAATCAGACTTCAATCACTCATTCAATGGTTCAAACGTTAAACTGCATTGATTCGATGAAACAAATTTAACTCATTTATTTACTCACTAAATGCAACTGCATGCAATCATTCAATGAAACAAACTGCATTTTCTATTCCTGTGAGTAGAGCTTTTCCCATTCATCAACTGAAACAAACTTCACGCATTCATTCAAAGTAACAAACTGCACACACTCATTCAACGAAACACGCTGCACGCTTTAATTCTCTCATTCTTGCTTCTCTCGTTCATTCAATGCCATCAGTTGCACGCATTGATTCATTGAAACAAACTACACATAATCATTCAGTGAAACAAACTACATTTGTTAATTTAATTAGAAGTGTTTCTCTCAATCATTCAGTGTGTTTAAACGAAACAAACTGCACGCTTTCATTAAATGAAACAAAATGCATTTAATTTGATTTATTTGAAATCAAACTTCCATCATTTATTCAATGAAACAAACACAACTCATTTATTTGGTGAAACAAACTGCATTCGTTCAATGAATGAAACTGCACTCATTCATTCAATGAAATAGACTGTGCGTGTTCATCCAACGAGGAGAACGTTTGCAATTCATTCAATGAAATAAACTGCACGCATTCATTCAGTGCAACAAACTGCATTCATTCATTCAATGAAATACTCTGGACGTGACAACGAAACAAAGTGTATGCATTCATTGAATGAAACAGACGGCACGTGTTAATTCAATGAGTAGAGCTTCTCTCATTTATTCAATGTCTCGCCCTTCACGCTTTCATTCAATCAAATACCGTGCATTCATTCAATCATTGAATCAAACTACAATGATTGATCCAATGAATTACACGTATTCGTAGATTCAACGAAAGAAACTTAAATCATTTATTTAGTCAAAACAACTGCATTCGTGAATTCAATCAATCAAACTGCACTTATTCATTCAATGAAACATACTGCACGTGTTAATTAAATGGGTAGAGCTTCCCTCATTCAGTCAGTGGCATGATTCAATGAAACAAACTGCATGCACTCGTTCAATGAAACAGACCGCACATGTTAATTCAATAATAGGAGCTGCTCTCGTTTATTCAATTTCTCAAGTTTAACGTTTTCATTCAATGAAACAAACTGAATTCATTCAATCATTGAGTCAGACTTCAATCATTCATTCAATGGTTCAAACGTTACTCATTGATTCGATGAAACAAATTTAACTCATTTATTTACTCACTAAATTCAACTGCATGCAATCATTCAATGAAACAAACTGCATTTTCGAATCCTGTGAGTAGAGCTTTTCCCATTCATCAACGAAACAAACTTCATGCATTCATTCAAAGTAACAAACTGCACACATTCATTCAACGAAGCACGCTGCATGCTTTAATTCTCTCAATCATGCTTCTCTCGTTGTTTCAATGCCATCAGTTGCACGCATTGATTCATTGAAACAAACTGCACGTAATCATTCAATGAAATAAACTACATTTGTTAATTCAATGAGTAATGTTGTCACGTCCAGAGTATTTCATTGAATGAATACATACAGTTTGTTGCCCTGAATGAATTCATTGAATGAATTGTAAACGTTCTACTCATTGGATGAACAGGCGCAGTCTATTTCATTGAATGAAATCAATCATTCAGTGTGTTTAAACGAAACAAACTGCACACTTTCATTAAATGAAACAAAATGCATTCAGTTCATCTTCGAAATCAAACTTCAATCATTGTTTCAATGAAACAAACTTAACTCATTTATTTAATGAAACAAACTGCATTCATTCAATGAATCAAACGGCACTCATTCATTCAATGAAACAAACTGCATTCATTCATTCAATGAAATACTCTGGACATGACAACGAAACAAAGTGTATGCATTCATTGAATGAAACAGACTGCACGTGTTAATTCAATGAGTAGAGCTTCTCTCATTTATTCAATGTCTCGAGCTTGACGCTTTCATTCAATCAAACAACGTTCATTCATTCAATCATTGAATCAAACTACAATGATTGATCCAATGCATCAAATGTATTCGTAGATTCAACGAAAGAAACTTAAGTCATTTATTTAGTCAAACCAACTGCATTCGTTAATTCAATGAATCAAACTGTACTCATTCATTCAATGAAATACACTGCACGTGCTACTTCAATGAGTAGAGCTTTTGCCATTCGTTCAAACGAACAGAATGCATTCATTCAAAGAAACACACTGCACAGATTCATTCGTGAGAGGACTTTCTCTCATGTATCTAATGTCACGAGTATAACGCTTTTATTAAATGAAACTAACTGGATTCATTTAATCAATGAAATCAAACTTCAAATATTGATTCAATGAATCAAACTTAACTCATTTATTTAGTGAAACAAACTGCATTCATGCATTCATTCAATGAATCAAACTGCACTCATCCATTCAATAAAATACACTGCATCCAATGAACCAAACGTTGAACATTCATTCAATGAAACAAACTTAACTCCTTTACTTAGTAATCAAACTGCATTCAATGAATCAATCTGCACACATTTTTTCAATGTAACACACAGCACGTGCTAATCCAATGAGGAGAGCTTTTGCCATTCGTTTAATGAACAACATGAAACGTATTCAATCAATGACACAAACTGCATTCATTGAATGACCAAGATTGTACGTTTTAATTTAATGAGTAGAACTTCTCTCATTTCTTCAATGTGTCGAGCTTAACGCTTTCATTCAATCGTTGAATTAAACTTCAATCATTTATACAATGAATCAAACGTTAATACTAGATTCAATGAAAGAAACTTCATTAATTTATTTAGTGAAATAATCTGCATTCATTAATTCAATCAATCAAACTGCACTCGTTCATTCAATGAAACACACTGCACGTGTTAATTAAATGAGTAGAGCTTCCCTCTTTCAGTAAGTGACATGAGTTTCACGCATTGATTCATTGAAACAAACTACACGCTCTCGTTCAATGAAACAGACCGCACAGGTTAATTCAATAAGAGGAGCTGCTCTCATTTTTTCAATGTCTCAAGTTTAACGTTTTCATTCAATGAAACAAACTGAGTTCATTCAATCATTGAATCAGACTTCAATCATTCATTCAATGGTTCAAATGTTAAACTGCATTGATTCGATGAAACCAATTTAACTCATTTATTTACTCACTAAATTCAACTGCATGCAATCATTCAATGAAACAAACTGCATTTTCTATTCCAGTGAGTAGAGCTTTTCCCATTCATTAACTGAAACCAACTACTCGCATTCATTCAAAGTAACAAACTGCACATAATCATTCAATGAAACAAACTACATTTCTTAATTCAATTAAGAAATTCTTAATTCTCACAACCATTCAGTGTGTTTAAACGAAACAAACTGCACGCTTTCATTAAATGAAACGAAATATATTTAATTTAATTTATTTGAAATCAAACTTCCATCATTTATTCAATGAAACAAACGTAACTCATTTATTTAGTGAAACAAACTGCATTCATTCAATGAATGAAACTGCACTCATTCATTCAATGCAATAGACTGCGCCTGTTCATCCAATGAGGAGAACGTTTGCAATTCATTCGATGAAATAAACTGCAGGCATTCATTCAGTGCAACAAACTGCATTCATTCAGTCAATGAAATACTCTGAAGGTGACAACGAACTAAAGTGTATGCATTCATTGAATGAAACAGACTGCACGTGTTAATTCAATGAGTAGAGCTTCTCTCATCTATTCATTGTCTCGAGCTTAACGCTTTCATTCAACCAAATAACGTGCATTCATTCAATCATTGAAACAAACTACAATGATTGATCCAATGAATTACACGTATTCGTAGATTCAACGAAAGAAACTTAAATCATTTATATAGTCAAACAACTGCATTCGTGAAGTCAATCAAACTGCACTTATTCATTCAATGAAACACACTGCACGTGTTAATACAATGAGTAGAGCTTCCCTCATTTAGTCAGTGGCATGATTCAATGAAACAAACTACACGAACTCGTTCAATAAAACAGACCGCACATGTTAATTCAATAATTGGAACTGCTCTCATTTTTTTCAATTTCTCAAGTTTAACTTTTTCATTCAATGTAACAAACTGAATTCATTCAATCATTGAGTCAGACTTCAATAATTCATTCCATGCTTCAAACGTTACTCATTGTTTCGATGAAACAAATTTAACTCATTTATTTACTCACTAAATTCAACTGCATGCAATGATTCAATGAAACAAAATGCATATTCTATTCCTGTGAGTAGAGCTTTTCCCATTCATCAACTGAAACAAACTTCACGCATTCATTCAAAGTAACAAACTGCACATAATCATTCAATGAAACGAACTACATTTCTTAATTCAATAAAGAAATTCTTAATTCTCTCAATCATTCAGTGTGTTTAAACGAAACAAACTGCACGCTTTCATTAAATGAAACAAATGCATTTAATTTGATTTATTTGAAATCAAACTCCCATCATTTATTCAATGAAACAAACATAACTCATTTATTTAGTGAAACAAACTGAATGAATGAAACTGCACTCATTCATGTGCAGTTATTAAGAGTGTTGAATGAATGTTTAACGTTTGATTCATTGATTGAAAGTTGATTCAATGATTGAATGAATGCTCATTGTTTCATTGAATGAAAGTGTTAAGCTCGGGATTCTGATTAAGTGAGAGAGGCACTATTCATTGAAATAACACGTGCAGTCTGTTTCCCTGAATGAATGCGTGTAGTTTATATCATTGAATGAAAGTCAAAAGCTCTACTCATTGGATTAGAGTATTTCATTGAAAGAATGAGTGCAGTTTGATTCATTGAATGAATGAGTGATGTTGAATTCATAACCATTTTATTCAGTTTATTTAATTGAATCACTGAAACACCGTTTGATTCACTAAATCAATGATTGAAGTTTGATTCAATGATTGAATGAATGAAAGTTGTTTCATTGAGCGAAAGCGTTTATCTCGAGACATGGAATGAATGACAGAAACTCTACACATTGTAGTAACATGGGCAGTCTGTTTCATTGAATGCAAGTGTGCAGTTTGTTTCATTGAACCGAGGCCTTAAACTCGTGGTATTGAATAAATAAGAGGTGTACTCGTTGAATTAACTCGTGCAGTCTGTTTCATTGAATGAAGGAATGCAGTTTGTTTAAAGTAGACAATCTGATTTTGCTGGATTCTACAAGCAGACAACTTGGCATTACAGAGTTTGCAAAACAGTCAAATTCAGCAAGAGTCAGGGAAAACATAAGCTTCATATCAACAGCCGAATGTTCCCAGTTCTTTTCCTTGAGCGTGTGATAAGGAAAGATTACAGTAAAGCTTTTTCTTTGCTTTTGCTAACATTTGAGACGAGTCGATTTAATTTCCACAACAGTAAGTATGCCTCATTATTGCACCGATACAAACATTAGGAATAAGTCGCAGATACCCTGTCCATTTGACATCATGCGGCTGCAACAAATTATCCTGACACGACATTATTGTCTGGAATAAATAATCTCACCCACAATACTACAATCTCTCAGTGCCATAGGATTGCACTGGCTCTAGGCAGCAAGATACACACCAACAATCTTATAAGACATCGTTGATACTCAGACTTGGAAGGAACTGTCAGGTTAAAAATGTTAAGTAGATTTTGAGGACCATCTTAAAGAGGATACGCAGCTGGGCAAGTGGAGAAGTCCAGTGAATGAGGTAATAATTTTAACTGAGCTCAAGCGAAAGCAAGTTTTTGTCTTTGCATCTGATACCATGTGGAATTATCTTTGTCAGCCATTGTTGTGGGATATTTACACTTCTTTGCTTCCAACTCAGCTTTCTGAAATTGTCCATTAAATGGCCCTTGATTGTATTATAGTTGAGAAAATCTACAGCACCATCTTCATTGATCTGCTCTGATACTTGCTTAATAAACTGACCTTTCTTGTCCATACGTGTGTTTTCCATTTGCATCTCTATTCTAGTTGCTTCTTGTGAATCCAATATTTCTGAGGAACAAATTATTCTCCCCAAAAGGTAGACTCTGGAAGTATCCTCAATATTTTAATTATATTACATTGGCTGTTCTTTATTACAGGGTTTGTCTCTTCGTTTATGTAAAGAGATGGCAACTGAAAACTCTTACTCCTTTGACCACATTTCCATATCTATGGAGCATTAAATAGTTAAGATGAATCACTTTACTGTTGTGTCCGATCCTCAGAAACATTCAGACATCCCATCCAAACTGAGCAAATGTATTAATTTACCACGGTATGAAACAAATTGATTTGAATGGGGTTAAGTGAACCTGCTCGTTCAGTGATTGTCATTAATGTCAGTCTCCACGCATCAATTTGTTTCACTAAAAGATTCACTTCCTATTAAAAGGGGCTTTTATAATATGTTATCACATAGTATCAGTAGGAACTTCACCTTCAGCACTAAACAGGATTAATAGCTCAAGTGTGAGGGAGAAAAGAGCTCAGAGTCTGAGAACAATGCATTTGAGTGTTCCAATAATGGACGAGAATATGAGAACAATTGATTGGAACGTTCCAATATTGACCAGGGGTTTATATTTGGGTCATTACAACCTTCCTCAAGATTGGGTGGATCTTTAGTGTGCTTTGCTGATTCAAGCTGATTTCTATATTTTCCTCACTATTATTCCTGATAAGTCTTTCTATCTGACTATGAATTCAATAAACTGTTTGACCTAACTTATTGTCCTTATAATTTAAATACTGTAAAAAAGGAAGCCATTGCCATGACTTCTGGCCACAAAACACATTCCTTACCAAGCAATTTTAATGTCAATATCTGAAGTGGAATCAAACTCTTCACAACTCCAACAAGCACGTTTGCTCTAAGCTGATATGTACATCCATATTCTCTCCAGCACCAATTCTGTTCACTTCCAACTTCACAATATCACAAGTCTCCCATTTTGTCTTAGTCTAGCTGCTGAATAAACATCTTCGTTACATCCAGATTCAACGGTTCCTATTGTCTTCCAACGACAAATAACTTGACCAGAAATGTTGAGTGTTCTCCCTGATAGGTACTGACTTCAGTGTGATAATATCACTACTCTTGCAATCAGACTCACAAGGCTATTATTGTGGATAGTCAGAGGCTTTTTCCCAGTATGCTAATCTCAATTACGTAGTTTCAATGTAAAGAAGGAAAAGTTTAAAGGAGGTATAAGACAGGTTTTTTACACAGATGGTGATAAGTGCCTGGAATATGCTTCCCAAGATAGTGGTGGAGGTGGATACAATAGTAACTTCTTGAATAGGTAGGGAATCAAGGGATATGGATCATGAAAAAAATAAAAGGTTTTACATTTGGAAAGGCATCAATGTTAGCACAGTCTTGGTGGACCGAAGGGCCTGTTCCTGCACTGTACTGTTCTTTATTCATTCTTCTCTCTTTCCTCTATAGCTGTTTAAAAGAGTTGCATCACCTCCTTGTTACACTGTGTAGTACGCTCTGAGTGCTGAATGCAAGTTCCTATGCAACTCTTCAGAGGGGCTGAATGGTGTATTACTCTGCCTCAGTAACAGCCTTGAAGAATTCAGTGTGACATTACATGGGATGTAGGAGCACTAGTTGACCATTTGGTTCCTGCTTCACCATTCAGACAGATCAGAGTTGATCTGACAGTGGGTGAACTCCCTGTCCATCTCTGTTCCCAATAAACATGGACTTCTTTGACCATCAAGAATCTACTGAGTTGAGCCTTGAATATCTTCACTGCTCCCTGCAGATGAGAATGCCACAGTTAGTACATTCCTCAGGACAAAGGAACATCCTTATCTCAATCTAAAATGGTAGTACCTTTACATTTAACGCGATTGTCATTGCAACAAATCACCTCCTATTTGTGACATTTCTCCTTTTCTCAGAGTGCTGTGAGACATAGAAGTACAGAATAGAAACCTTACACTGTGCAAGATGCCATGTAGCCCCTCAAGTCTGCACTGACCCTAGGCCCAGTACCCTCACCCTATCCCTGCATTTCCCAGAGCTTTCCAATTGACCTGCACAATCCTGGTCACTCTGGGGCAAATGTACCATGGCCAATCATCTAACCTGCACATTTTTGGACTGGAGTTCTGAGTAGAAACCCATGCAGACACAGGGAGAATGTGCAAACTCTGCACAGGCTGTTGACCCAGATTGGAATCAGTCCCATGTCCCTGGCGCTGAGAGGCAGCAATGCTAACCGCGGAGAGTGGCACGAGCCGGGCGGAAGTGAGGTCGGAGCGCAGAGCTGGTCGGGAAGGTAAGTGAGTAGTATTTAAAGAACTTACCTCGACGACAACGGTCTTTTCAACGCGGAGAGCGGCGCGAGCTGGGCGGAAGTGAGGTCGGAGCGCAGAGCTGGTCGGGAAGGTAAGTGAGTAGTATTTGAGTGGGTGTGTTCTAGACCCCAGGCCCTACTTCCTAGGGCCTCCTCTAACCTAACTTTAAAGTCCACAGGTAAGCGACTCAGTGTTATTGACTCAGTGTTCTTGTTTTGGAGACAAAGTGTACAGTCATGGTAGCGCAGGCAGTGGAGTGTTCTTCATGCAGGATGTTTGAGGTAGGGGTGACCACCGATACTCCTGCCGACTTCGTCTGCAGGAAATGCAGTCAGATCCTGCTCCTCACCGAACGAGTTAGGGAACTGGAACTGGAGTTGGATGAACTGAGGATTATTCGAGAGGCTGAGAGGGTGATTGATAGAAGCTACAGGGACATAGTTACGCCGGAGAACAGAGGTGGCTGGGTAACAGTTAGAGGTGGGAAGGGGAAGAAGCAGGCAGTGCAGGGTTCCCCTATGGTCGTTCCCCTAAAAAATAGGTATACAGCTTTGGAAACTGTTGGGGGGGACAGCCTTGCAGGTGTAAGCTGCAGTGAAGGGGTCTGTGGCGTGAGGTCTGGCTCTGAGACTAAGAAGGGAAAGGGGGAGAGCAGGAGAGTGCTAGTTATAGAAGACTCTCTAGTTAGAGGGACGGACAGGCGGTTCTGTGGACATGGGCGAGACTCTCAAATGGTTTGTTGCCTCCCGGGTGCCAGGGTCCGAGACGTCTCGGACCGTGTCTTCAGAATCCTTAAGGGCGAGGGTGTGCAGCAAGAAGTCGTGGTACACATTGGCACCAACGACATAGGTAGGAAGAGGGGTGGGGAGGTCATTCAAGAACTCAGGGAGTTAGGCTGGAAGCTAAAAGCTAGGACAGACAGAGTCGTCATCTCTGGGTTGTTGCCGATGCCACGTGACAGTGAGGCAAGGAATAGGGAGTGAGTGCAGTTGAACACGTGGCTGCAAGGATGGTGTAGGAGGGAGGGCTTCAGGTATTTGGACAATTGGACTGCATTCTGGGGAAGGTGGGACCTGTACAAACAGGACGGGTTGCACCAGAACCAGAAGGGCACCAATATCCTGGGGGGTAGGTTTGCTAGCACTCTTCGGGGGGGGGGGTTTAAACTAATTTGGCAGGGGGATGGGATCCGGACTTGTAGTCCAGCAAGTAAGCTAGCTGTGTTTCAGGATGTCCAAGAATGTAGGGAGGCTGTTGAGAAGGTAGCACTGACAGGGAATACTTGCGGACACAGAGATGGGCTCAAGTGCGTATACTTCAACGCAAGAAATATCAGAAATAAGGTGGGTGAACTTAAGGCGTGGATCGGTACCTGGGACTATGATGTTGTGGCCATCACGGAAACGTGGATAGATGAGGGACAGGAATGGTTGTTGGCGGTTCCTGGTTACAAATGTTTCAGTAAGATTAGGGAGGGTGGTAAAAAAAGGAGGGGGGTGGCATTGCTAATTAGAAATGGTATAACGGCTGCAGAAAGGAAGTTTGAGGGGGATCTGCCTTTGGAGGTAGTATGGGCTGAAGTCAGAAATAGGAAAGGTGCAGTCACCTTGTTGGATGTTTACTATAGGCCCCCCAATAGCAGCAGAGATGTGGAGGAACAGATTGGGAAACAGATTTTGGAAAGTGCAGAAGCCACAGGGTCGTAGTCATTGGGCGACTTCAACTTCCCAAATATTGATTGGAAGCTCTTTAGATCAAGTAGATTGGATGGGGCGGTGTTTGTGCAGTGTGTCCAGGAAGCTTTTCTAACTCAGGATGTGGATTGTCCAACCAGAGGGGAGGCCATATTGGATTTGGTACTCGGTAATGAACCGGGACAAGTGTTGGGCTTGTTAGTGGGTGAACATTTTGGTGATGGTGACCACAATTCTGTGACTTTCACATTGGTTATGGAGAGAGATAGGTGCGCACAACAGGGTAGATTTTACAATTGGGGGAAGGGAAATTACAATGCTGTAAGACAGGATTTGAGGAGCATAAGTTGGAAGCATAGGCTGTCAGGGAAGGATGTGGTGGAAATGTGGAACTTTTCCAAGGAGCAGATACGACGCGTCCTTGATATGTATGTACCTATCAGGCAGGAAAGAAATGGTCATGTGAGGGAGCCTTGGTTGACAAATGAGGTTGAATGTCTAGTAAAGAGGAAGAAGGAGGCTTACATAAGGTTGAGGAAACAGGGTTCAGACAGAGCAGTGGAGGGATACAGGATAGCCAGAAGGGACCTGAAGAAAGGGATTAGGAGAGCAAAGAGAGGGCATGAAAAATCCTTGGCGGATAGGATCAAGGATAACCCCAAGGCATTTTATGCGTATGTGAGAAACATGAGAATGACGAGAACGAGGGTAGGTCCGATCAAGGACAGTAGGGAGAGATTGTGTATTGAGTTGGACGAGATAGGAGAGGTCTTGAACGAGTACTTTTCTTCAGTATTTACGAACGAGAGGGACCGTTTTGTTGAAGAGGAGAGTGTGAAACGGACTGGTAAGCTAGAAGAGATACTTGTTAGGAAGGAAGATGTGTTGGACATTTTGAACAACTTGAGGATAGACAGGTCCCCCGGGCCTGACGGGATATATCCTACGATTATGTGGGAAGCAAGAGAGGAAATTGCAGTACCGTTGGCAATGATCTTTTCGTCTTCACTGTCAACGGGGGTGGTACCAGGGGACTGGAGAGTAGCGAATGTTCTGCCCCTGTTCAAAAAAGGGAATAGGGATAACCCCGGGAATTACAGGCCAGTTAGTCTTACTTCTGTGGTAGGCAAAGTAATGGAAATGGTCCTGAGGGATAGGATTTATGAGTATCTGGAAAGACACTGCTTGATTAGGGACAGCCAGCACGGATTTGTGAAGTGTAGGTCTTGCCTTACAAGTCTTATTGAATTCTTTGAGGAGGTGAGCAAGCATGTGGATGAGGGTAGAGCAGTGGATGTAGTGTACATGGATTTTAGTAAGGCATTTGATAAGGTTCCCCATGGTAGGCTTATGAGGAAAGTCAGGAGGCATGGGATAGAGGGAAACTTGGCCAATTGGATTGAAAACTGGCTAACCGGTCGAAGTCAGAGAGTGGTGATAGATGGAAAATATTCAGCCTGGAGCCCAGTGGAGTTCCGCAGGGATCAGTTCTGGGTCCTCTGCTGTTTGTAATTTTTATTAATGACTTGGATGAGGGAGTCGAAGGGTGGGTCAGTAAATTTGCAGATGATACGAAGATTGGTGGAGTTGTGGACAGTGAGGAGGGCTGTTGTCGTTTGCAAAGGGACTTAGATATGATGCAGAGCTGGGCTGAGGAGTGGCAGATGGAGTTCAACCCTGCCAAGTGTGAGGTTGTCCATTTTGGAAGAACAAATAAGAATGCGGAATACAGGGTTAACGGTAGAGTTCTTAGTCAGGTGGAGGAACAGAGGGATCTTGGGGTCTATGTATATAGATTTTTGAAAGTTGCCACTCAGGTGGATAGATCTTGTAAGAAGGCCTATGGTGTATTAGCGTTCATTAGCAGAGGGATTGAATTCAAGAGTCGTGAAGTGATGTTGCAGCTGTACAGGACTTTGGTTGGGCCACATTTGGAGTACTGTGTGCAGTTCTGGTCGCCTCACTTTAGGAAAGATGTGGAAGCTTTGGAGAGGGTGCAGAGAAGATTTACCAGGATGTTGCCTGGAATGTAGAATAGGTCGTACGAGGATAGGTTGAGAGTTCTCGGCCTTTTCTCGTTGGAACGGCGAAGGATGAGGGGTGACTTGATAGAGGTTTATAAGATGATCAGAGGAATAGATAGAGTAGACAGTCAGAAACTTTTTCCCCGGGTACAACAGAGTATTACAAGGGGACATAAATTTAAGGTGAAGGGTGGAAGGTATAGGGGAGATGTCAGAGGTGGGTTCTTTACCCAGAGAGTGGTGGGGGCATGGAATGCGCTGCCCGTGGGAGTGGTAGAGACAGAATCATTGACGACCTTTAAGCGGCAATTGGATAGGTACATGGATGGGTGCTTAGTCTAGGATAGATGTTCGGCACAACATCGTGGGCCGAAGGGCCTGTTCTGTGCTGTATTGTTCTATGTTCTTAACAGTTTCCTGTTGGGCATTCGCTGATGTAATATCTATGCTGTACTGCTTTATATCGGTCGGATGGTCCTGTGTGGTTTGCCGTATCTTTCACCTTTGATCAATTTGTGGCCATTTGTTGACAGAAGCTGAAAATTAAACATTGCAGTTAGAAAACTGTTCTGGGAGCAGCGACTGTGCTGAGCTGTTTAAAGAACATTTTCTGGTATTTTTTGCTCCTAGCTCTGTATTGGCTGCATAATGCCCCGTGGTTTTGTGATGTAATATTCGGTGTTCATTACTCTTGAGTCTTGATCATAATTGAGTTCCTCCACCACATTCTAACCCGACTTTCCGATTTCACCTGATTCTGCTCCTCAATAGTTTCATCATCAGACACATTTTTATCACCAGCAGAGCCCACAGGAGACCAGTGGAGAGTCTCACAGGGACACCGAAATGCAAAGGCTAAAGTAAATCCATCTTGTTACTGTCAGTGTTAACAATGTATTCGACATGGAGCCAAATGGTTGTGATAGGCTACAGGTCTACATATCTACATGAATTGTACTGGAATTGGGATTCATGCTGCCGTTTCTCAGTTGCTGCATGGCATTTTTGCCATGACCCTGACAAAGTTCAGGCAGCAATTGAAGAAGGTGCTGAAATATCCTTTTACTCTAATCAATGAATGGATCAATCAGATTCGATTGTTATGTACTTGTTGGGCCGAACAGCCTGTTTCCACACTGTAGGGATTCTATAAGGACATCGATGTGTCAGTGTTGGACTGACAAATCACACAACACCTGGTTATAGTCCAACAGGCTTATTTGGAGGCATGAGCTATCGATAGCTTCATCGGATAGCTAGTGAGGCAAGATCATGTAAAACAGAATGTACTATAATCCTGCCCCACTAGCTACTTTATGGAGGAGTAGCGTCTAGTCAGTCCGGGATTTTCTCATTGTAATTCAAATTCACAGCAATGAAACAACTTATCACAATGGTAACAGACTGAGCGCAGTTGACTGAGGTGTCTGTGTGGGAGCTCTTTGGGGCCAGCGACCAAAGTTCGAGAAATTTTAAAGTATTAATGGTTTTGTTTGTGGGAAATCATGTCGCACGAATTTGACTGATTGTTTTTGAAGAAGTAACAAAGAGGATTGATGAGGGCAGAGCAGTGAACGGGATCTGTATGGACTTCAGTAAGGTGTTTGACAAGGTTCCCCATGGGATACTGGTTAGCAAGATTAGATCATATAGAATACAGGGAGAATTAGCCATTTGAATTGGCTCGAAGGCGAGCGGAGGTGGTGTAAGGTTACTTTTCAGAGTGAAGGCCAGTGATGTGCAACAAAGATCAGTGTTGAGTCCATTGCTTTTCATCATTTATATAAATGATTTGGATGCAAACATAGGAGATATAGTTAGTAAGTTTGCAGATGGCAACAAAATTGGACGTGCAGTGGATAGTGAAGAAGGTTACCTTAGATTACAATGGGATCCTGATTAAGTGGGCCAATGGGCTGAGGTCTGGCAGTTGGAGTTTAATTGAGATAAATGCTGCATTTTGGAAAAGCAAATCAGAGCAGGACATATCCACTTAATGGTAAGGGTGCGTTGCTGAACAAAGAGACATTGGAGTACAGATTCATGGTTCTTTGAAAGTAGAGTTGCAGTCAGATAGGATAGTGGAGAAAGCATTTGCTATGCTTTTCTTTATTGGTCAGAGTATTGAGTATAGGAATTGGAGGGTCATGCTGTGGTTGTACAGGACATTGGTTAGGCCACGTGCATAGAATATAGAACAGGCCCTTCGGACCTTGATGTTGTTCCAACCTGCCATACCTATCTGAAGCCCATCCCACCTACACTATTCCATGTATGTCCATATGCTTGTCCAATGATGGCTTAAATGTACTTAAATTTGGCGAATCTACTACTGTTGCAGGCAAAGCATTCCATACCCTTTGAGTGAAGAAACTACCTCTGACATCTGTCCTCTATCACCCCTCAATTTAAAGCTGTGTCCCCGCGTGCTCGCTGTCACTATACTTGGAAAATGCTCTCCCTATCCAACCTATCTAACCCTCTGATTATCTTATATGTCTCTATTAAGTCACCTCTCAACCTTCTTCTCTCTAACGAAAACAGCCTCAAGTCCCTCAGCCTTTCTTCGTAAGACCTTCCCTCCATACCAGGCAACATCCTAGTAAATCTCCTCTGCATCCATTCCAAAGCTTCCACATCCTTATTATAATGCGGTGACCAGAACTGTACACAATACTCCAAGTGCGGCCGCACTAGAGTTTTGTGCAGCTGTAGCTTAACCTCATGGTTCCAGAACTCAATCCCTGTATTAATAAAAGCTAAAAAAACTGTATGCCTGCTTAACAACCCTATCAATCTGGGTGGTAACTTTCAAGGATCTGTGTACCTGGACACCGAGATCTCTCTGCTCATCTACACTACCAAGAATCTTACCATTAGCCTATTAATTTGCATTCCAGTTACTCCGACCAAAGTGAATCACCTCACACTTATCCGCATTAAACTTCATTTGCCAGCTCTGCAGCTTATCTATGTGCAATTCTGGTCTCCTTCCTATCGGAAGAGTGTTGTGAATCTTGAAATGGTTGAGAAAAGATTTACAAATATATTGCCAGAGTGGGGGATTTGAGCTATAGGGAGAGGCTGAAATTGGCTGGGGCTGTTTTCCCTGGAGCGTCGGAGACGTCTCAAGTTTCATAAAATCATGAGGGGCATGGATCGGACAAAATATTTTCCCTGGGGTGAGTGAGTCCAAAATTGGAGGCCGTAAGGCTTTGGCTGAGAGGGGAAAGATTTAAAATGGACCTAAGGAGACAACTTTTTCACGTAGAGGATGGTGTGTGTATGGAATGAGGTACCAGAGGAAGTGGTGGAGACTGGTACAATTACATCTTTTAAGAGGCATCTGGATAGGTATATGAACAGGAAGGGTTTAGAGTGATATGGGCCAAGTGCTGGCAAATGGGACTAGATTAGGTTAGGATATCTGGTTGGCATGAATGAGTTGGACCGAAGGGGTTGTTTCCATACTGTACATCTCTATGACTATGACTAACTAAGATAGAGCATACAGGGCTCCCTTAGTGACAGCAAGTGAGTGTTCACACTGAGGTGATATTTGCACTGTAAATCTACACATCTGTACATGACAAACACCTCAACATACAGAGAAAGGGAGGGCAATCTGTCAAGACCTGAGTTCTCTAACCAGAGACTGTGAGAACGAGAACATTTCTGGGAGGCATAGTAGATGAATGTAACTTTACAAATCAAAACACGTGTATCCTTCAGTTCCTTTGTTTAAAAAAAGTTCTCATTTAAACTGACTAACAGTTCCAGTATCCAGTGTCGTTTGTGGAAGTGAGTTCCAAACCTCTGCCATCCTCTGCATGTAGAAGTGCTTCCTAACATTTCTCCTGAATGTCTGGTTCTCATTCTCAGACTGTGTCACCTCGTTAGAGAATTGCCAACTAATGTAAATCATTTATCTTTTTCTGTTAATGTCTTGTAGGATTTCACTCAGATGATCCCTTAAACTTCAAGATTCTTGCAACACAGGCCTCATTTGTATAAACAAAACCGAAATTGTTCAGCAGGCTGGCAAGCATCGGTGAGAGAGAAAGCAGAGTTAATGTTTCAAGTCCGGAGACCCTTCTTCAGAACTAAGTTGCATTACCTCTCTTCATACCTTCAGAACATATGAAACCAGAACAGATGACAGAATACTAAAGTCAGGAAATTCGGCAACAGCAGTGACTTTGGGAGTCTCTGTCAATGGAAAATTGTACCAAGAATGCTGCTCACTTGATTGTTATCACTGTTCTGGGGTCTGGATATGGCTGACCAGTCAATTAGATGGCGATATTGTTGTTCAAAAGGTAAGACCAGAGAGCAGATCAGCAGCAGATTAAACTAAGTCCAAATGTCTTTATGCCACACCAGGAACGCCAATAAAATTAAGGATGGTGGAGAACATCTTCTCCACCTGCTGAACTGGTTGATGCATTTTTCCATGCGAGGTGATCTGTCCCTTCAGGCAGCTGACAAGCTCCTTGTTTGAAATTCTGAGCTGATGGCATTCCCAGAGATGCTGCCTTTTACTGTCTGAAAGCTCCTTTGGGAGATTGACACGACAAGGCATTGCTCACCTTTGTTTCAAACTCTGACAATGAACAACTAATTACAATAACAAATTTAATCCCAGTTATGAAGGAGCGTTGCTGTTCAGTACAACATAATGATGTAACAAAAAACAGAATCTGGAATCTGCCAGCAATAATGCTGCCCACTCAATTACCATGAGCCCCATCACAAGATCACAAATGATTTCAACCAATGCTGCATCGAGCCAGTTTATTCCATGTGTGAAAGTATATCTCAGGGCTGTTCTTCTGTTCTCTAGAGTAGGAGCTGTCCTCTTTACACGAGAGCATTTTACTCACTGATGGAAATGCGATTCTTCTTACACACTTGAATGTGTGCTTTGCTGTCGAGGTCAGCATTTATTCCCCATCTCTAATTGCCCATGTATCTGGAGGCACATGAAGGGCTTTCCTGGAGGAAGGGAGAATAACATGGGCTTCCAACAATGGTAGTATCTCTGATGTCACTCTTATTGTCATTCTCCATCCGTCCCTAAGGGCAGCTAGGGATGGGTAATAATCGCAGACCCAGCCAGTGATGCCCACATCCCGTCAGTGAATAAGAATAAAGTGATAACCCTGGGAGTTCCATCTACTTTATAGACCCTGGTGTGTATTCATCAGGATCATGTGCCTTTTAGAAACTGCAATCATAACCACCAATACCCCGAGATATATCAAGGTGAATGCAGTTAGGACCGCAGCTTGATGTGGGAGGAGCTGAATTCATGGATGACAGGCTATGGGCATGTGATGGTATGGTCTGTTCCTTCACATTTGCTTAAGAGTGGCCCCTGCCATTGTCCACTCTACCTTCACAGCATGCGGGAGGAAGATACGATAAGCCATCTAAATACACTTTTATATAATTCCTATAATTTTGACGTCATCCTAACTTTATCACTTGGGATAAGTGGAATCCCTAGCACTGACAGTGTCTTTGCAGTTGCCATTAAACCAGACCGTGGTGAGCTGCTGCAATGGGGGTGGACCGTGGCAATTGCTGCCTCACAGTGCCAGGGACACCGTTTCATTTTCAGCCTTGGGTGACTGTCTGAGTGAAGTTTGCACATTCTCCACTTGGCTGCATGGATTTCCTACCACAGACCAAAGATGTGCAGGTTAGGTGAATTGGCCATCCTAAATTGCCCATAGTGTTATGTGCATTGTCAGGGTTAAAATAGGGTAGGGAAATGGGTTAGTCTTCAGAAGGTCGGTATGGACTTGTTGGGCTGAAGAGCCTGTTTCCATATTGTAGGAAATGTAATTTAAACTGGCAGTCAGAGATATTGGTGTGGGTCTTCTCCTGGAACAAATGTTTACGCTGCTTGTCACAAATTTGCTATAGGACTTTCCCTTGACTGGCCTGTCTGAACTCCTCCCTCATCCTGTTCCTGTAGATACTGCACAGGGTATCCCAGCGGTAATGAAGGTGGTCAACAAAACTGCATACTGTGCAGTGTCTACAGAACAGAGACTCAGAGATGGAGAGCAGAAGGAAGTCTGTGATTTTGTTCTTCGCCATCTCTTGGAGCTTTATCCCCCTGTTCTTCACCTATGTTTTTGAGTTTCTTACATTATGTTATTCAAGGAGTCCATCCTGAAGATTACTCACCTTTCCTGCATAACTTCACAAAACTTGGTTATATGCTGCAGACCCTAAGTTGGTGCACAAACAAATTTATTTATGCAGCAACATTATCTCGGTTCAGAGTGAAGATCAGTAACACAGCAAAGCAGCACGTTAAACAAATTCTTTGCTTAATGAATAAATAAAACTCCTTAGTGAAGCCACAGGAGGATCCTGTTATTGCAGGCATGAAACTATTTTTCAAATTAATTCCTGGGATGTGCATTTATTACCCATCCCTAGTTGCCCCTTGAGAAGTTGGTGGTGAACTGCCTTCTTGAACCACTATTGTCCATGTCGGTCGACCCATAATGTTGTTAGGGAAGGAAGTCCGGGAATTTAGCCCAGGGGTATATTTCCACTTCAAGATGGTGAGAGGTTTGGAAGGCAACTTGTATTGGGTTATGTTCCAATGTATTTGTTTCCATTGTCCTAAATGGAAGTGGTTGTGGGGTTGGAAGATGCTGTCTGAGAATCTTTGGTGAATATCTGCACTGCTGCTATTGAGCATCTTTGGTGGAGGGAATGGATATTTGTGGGCGGGGTGCCAATCAAGCGGGTTGCTTTGTCCTGGATGGTGTCAAGTTTCGAGAGTGTTTATTGGAGCTGAACTCATCCAGGCAATTGGAGCATAGTCCATCACATCCTACAGACAGTTCTTATCCCAGTGTAGGGAAAAGGTTGAGCTGGGAAGCTGCAGATTCCCCATCTTCGCACAATCCAAAGGAATTGTCCAGGAAAATTGAATTTCCAACTGGGTAAGTCCTATCAGCTTGGAACCTCTAAGTGTCCATCAAAAATCAAATTCTTCATCGGGTTCTGTTGCCTTTAAACAGACTAGTTAATCTGCAAATATTCCATGTCAACCGACCCTACACTAATGCCCAAAATAGCTACCTATGAGCTGTTTTGAAGGGAGGATTTGTGGCAGGTTATTACATGATATTATCAGAACCCAGTCACCAAACAAATGGCTGGCCTCTATTTTTCAGCGTCAAGCTTCCAGTTTCTTTGGCTGCTTATCCATTGCAGTCTCATCAGAAATTTCCTGCCATGGGTTACGACGAAGAGGTCGAACAACTGTTAATAAAACCAAACACCCAGAGAGTCTTGGTTCACTCTGTAATCTGTTAAAATATAATGGACAGAGAACTCCAAAATTCCATTACTTAAAGAAAATGACTGAATCCAAGATGGCGGCGACTCAGCAAGTCTGAGTCTATTGTGCTATTCCCAAGACTTGGGTAAAGTGGGTCACCCACCCCCACCACACTCACCAAATCATTCATAATAGCTGTTAACTTTAAATAGTTACTTAGTATTACATTTAAATAGTCTAACATTTAGTTAAAAATGACCAAAGGGAAGGGAGCCCGCAGCTCTCAATAAGCAGGACCCCCTCCCCCATCCTCTCCCTCTTCAGCTGCAGCAGAGGCGTCCACAACCGCCCCGGGGGACTTACCGATGGTAACAAGCCTTGTGGAGATGATCACCAGCTGGACGTAAAGATTGTTGCCTTTATCGAGGAGTCCCGAAATCGCTGGGAATCACTCTTGGCCGCGCTACAGAAGCACGGCCGAGACATCCAGGAACTCGAGCGCCGAGTCGGAGGGGCGGAGTTAAAGGCTGCGACCTCCGAGACCGCAGCTCAATCGGCCGCGGATCCGGTGCAGACTCTCGAGCAGTGAGTCCGGGCCTTAGAAAATCATGTTGATGACCTTGATAATCGAGGTCGTCGAAAAAAAATATTCGTTTGCTGGGCCTTCCCAAACGGGAAGAGGAAGGCCAACTTACAGCATTCCTGGAGCAATGGCTGCCACAGCTTTTAAATCTGCATGCTGGATCAGGCCAGGTAAGGCTGGAGTGGACTTATCGGGTCGCAATACGTGGGCCCGGCTCAAACCAGCGCCCACGCCCGGTCCTGTTCCAGCTGCAGAGCTATAGGGAGAGGCAGATGCTCCTAGAAGCCTCAAGAAATCTCGGAAAAGATCCCCAAGCCATGATCTATAAAGGATCCAAGATCATGCTATTCCAGGACTTTTCCCCAGCTCTGGTCCGAAAGAGGAAGGCATTCGATGAGGTGAAGAAGCGTTTAAGGGACTTAAATACTCAGTACTCCTTACGCTCTCCAGCGACGCTACGCTTTAACCACAAAGGATCCATATATAACATCGGATCACCAGAGAAGGCTAAGGAATTCTTGGACTCTCTTAGATAAACTGTAAGAGATTGTGGATGTTGGTTTGCCTTTCCCCCTACTTTGGTCTATATCCCCCCCCCCTTTTTGTTTTGTCTCTTTTTTTTACCTTATTGTTTAATATTATCATGGGGGCGGGGAGAGGGATTTGATTTTCTCCCCCCCCGCTTGGGTTTGTTTTCTTTTATGACTTTATGTATATATATATGTTGGGGCGTTTGGTTAATGTTGGTGGGGGGGAGGTGGTTACCTTATTCTATTTTACCTCTGTCTTTAGGAGCGGGGTTGTTTTTCCCCTGTTATTTTGTATTGTTATATTTAATTATTACTTGTGGAGATTGTAATTTTATAGTTATATATTTATATATGGTATTAACATTCCGAAATATATCCAGGTGTTGGTGTGGGCGGGGATAGAGTGCTCACTGTTAACTCTAGCTTTGTATTATATTTGAATTCTCCTCATTTTATTGAGGAGCACCTGGGTCAAGGGTGGGGCATTCGTTGGGAGAGGATAAGATGGACTATTGGAGAGGAAGTGACACTCCCTGGGAACAAGGGGGAAAATCTCCACTTAGGTACGTTTTATATTTTTTTTATTTAGAAATAGTTTTTTTATTATACTGCTGTGAGTGTATTAGAGAGCCTTTATTTTTGTAAATTTTATATGCTCCATGCTCGGGATGTTCCAGATAGGGTTTCCCCTCCCGAGGGGTCTCGGATCTGCCCAGATGATTATGGTTGATCAGTCGGTTAAGTGGTGCACCTGGAATGTCAAGGGGAGTAATTCGCCAGTCAAAAGAAAGAAAATATTATTGAATCTTAAGAAAGAAAGAGTTGATATAGCTCTCCTACAGGAGACACACCTGTCGGATAAAGAACATTTAAAATTACGACAAGGTGGATTTGATCAGGCCTCTTTTTCTTCTTTTAGCTCAAAAAGCAGGGGAGTTGTTATTCTTGTTCGGAAGAATTTCCCTTTCAAAATCCTAAATCATATAAAAGACGAATTGGACGATATATTTTGATTAAAGCCCTCATAAATGGAGAGGAATGGGATTTTAAATTTGTACTGCCCCCTGGCACACCCCTTTAAGTTTATAACGGAAGCTTTTTCAAAATTGATGGCCTTTGGTGCCCGTCATACAATTATAGGGGGAGACTTTAATTGTATTATGGATCTGGAAATAGATAGGATTCCCAAGAGTGCTGCCGGAGTATCTCCCAGATCCAGACAACTGGCGGATCTGAATAAAGAATTAGGATTGGTAGATGTATGGAGATGTCTTCATCCACAGGGTAGAGATTTTTCTTACTACTCTAATCCACATAAATGTCATACAAGAATTGATATGTTTTTTGCCCCATTGATTTTTTAAAATTCCATATTATCCTGTAAAATAGGTACTATAGCAATTTCCGACCACGCTGCTGTATATATGGAAACTAAGGCAAGGAACAATGGGACATCTGCTCGGCATTGGCATATGGACCCCTTCCTGATAAAAGACAGTAAATTTGTAAAGTACTTCTCCCAAGAATTTAAAACTTTTTTGGAAATTAATTCAGGTACGGCTAGCAACCCATCAATGATGTGGGAGACCATCAAAGCTTATGCACGAGGTTTGATCATCTCCTACTCAGCGACCCAGAAAAAATTGAAGGGAGAACAACAGTGTCTGCTCGAAGCACGCTTAAAAGCAGCTGAAACAGCATACACTGATAGACCTTCTATTATAAAATTGCAAAGGATTACGGGTCTTCGGACAGCTCTAAACACTACGCTTACTCAAACGGCTAAGAGGGAAATATTATTTGCAAAACAAAGGTTATAAGAATATGGCGACAAACCGGATAGATACTTAGCATTTCTTGCAAAGAAAAAGAAGGCCCCTCAGACTATTACGACTATCAAGGAAAGTACAGGTACTTTGACTCATGATCATAAAAAGATTAATGCGATCTTTAGAGAATTTTATTCTGAGTTATATAAATCGCAGGATTGTGAAGATAGGACTAGGAGGATGCAGTCATTTTTCAAAAATTTGACCTTTCCGGGCTTGACTCCGGAACAGGTATTGGTTCTAAATGCTCCTCTAACAGTCCAAGAAATACTTGATGCAATTAGGCAACTCCAGAGCGGAAAGGCACCGGGCCCAGATGGTTTTCAAGTTGAATTCTATAAAGAATTTACAGAAATATTGGCTGATCCACTTATGGACTATATAGTCAGAGCTGTCTCCCGCCTTCGCTGAAAGAGGCAAATATCTCTCTTATCCTTAAAAAAGGAAAAGATCCAGAAGACTGTACATCATATAGACCAATATCCTTGCTAAATGTAGATTTTAAAATCCTCTCTAAAATGTTAGCACAGAGACTAGAAAGGGTACTGCCATATATTATAAAGGAGGATCATTAGACGCGGAAAAGGCATTCGATAGGGTTGAATGGTCATATTTGTTTCACACATTGGAAAGGTTTGGCGTTGGACAGGTGTTTACCAAATGGGTCTCAACATTGTATAGTGATCCCAAAGCAGTTGTGGTTACCAATGGATTAGGTTCGGATAGCTTCAGTGTGGGTAGGGGCTGCCGTCAAGGATGTCCTCTCTCGCCATTGTTATTTACGCTAATAATTGAACCACTAGCAGAAGCTATACGGACTGATCCTAATATAACGGCCCCGAGGATTGGTACAGGTAAACACAAAATTACCCTTTATGCAGATGATGTTCATTTTTTTCCTCAGTAATCCTTTGATGTCCGTACCTCGTCTAATCCACGTTATTAATACATTTAGTGCATTCTCAGGCTATAAAATTAATTTTTCAAAATCGGAGGCTATGCCAATGGGTGGCCTGGTTATGACACCCCACTTAGTGGACGGATCCCTTTTTCCCTTTCGTTGGTCCCTGGAGGGCTTCTTATATTTAGGTATTTTTATTACTCCAGTATTTGGTTAGTTGTATAAGGCTAATTTTGTGCAATTACTGGAAAGGATAAGGCAGGACCTCCAGCGATGGGGAGACCTTCCAATTTCCTGGTTGGGTAGAATAGCACTAATTAAAATGAATGTCCTGCCCCGTCTCCTATATCCTATGAGAATGCTCCCGGTGATGCTGCCAAGGATGGCCCTACGTAAATTATATGGCTGGCTGGGTTCCTTTATCTGGAATCATAGACGGCCCCTCATTAAGGTGAAGAAGCTACAGCTTCCACAGGCAAGGGGAAGATTGGACTTCCCAGACTTTAGGAAAAACAGTTAAGTTCCCTGTTAAGTTACATAGCTGATTGGGTCTTGTCTGATCCACAATCAATCTGGCTGGACATCGAGGCCTCTCAAGTAAAATACCCACTTATTAACCTGTTATTTTCAGACAAGAGGAAAATCATTAAAGATCACTGTAAAAACCCCATAATACTAAACACAATTAAGGCCTGGAATATCATGCGGCACAATGAGGTTAATTTACATAAAACATTCCCCTATGCACCGATAGTAGGGGCATGGGGATTCCTACCGGGGTTTACAGATGCCACTTTTAAACTCTCGAGATCCAGGGTTATCTCATGTTTAGGGGACCTATTTAAAGATTGGGTCCTGATGTCTTTTGAACAGCTGGTAAACAATAGGTAAACAATTCGGATTACCTAATGGAGACCTCTTTCGATACTTCCAAATTCGAGATTATATACAGAAGAAGACTACGTTAATAGATAATCTTTATAAATCAGATAGAGAATGTAATGTCCTATACCAGTGGGAGTATCCTCCGTCAGTACTATTTTTGATTTACTACATGAAGTATCGGGAGATATGGACAATCTGCTTAAAACATGGGATCAGGATTTGGGACTAGAAATCTCTATAGAAATGTGGAATGATATTTGGGAAAATGCTAGCAGAATTACTATCTGTAACAGAACCCAGGCTATCCAGCTGAAGATACTTCATAGGGCCCATATAGCACCGGCTCGATTGGCAAAATTTAAGGCAGGAGCATCTCCAATGTGTCCCAAATGCAAAATAGACGTGGGCATTCTTGTACATTGCCTATGGACTTGTCATAAGATCCGTAGATATTGGACTAAAGTAGCAAGTACCCTGACAGAAATTTTAGGAACGGAAATTAGAGTGGACCCTTCATCTCCCCTTTTGGGCTTTTCGAACTTTTCCTCTCTGGATATGCACGGGAAGAGACTATTTTCTATTCTCTCTTTCTGTGCAAGGAAAAATATTTTGGTGAACTGTGTGACTGAGGCCCCCCAGGACTTTCAAATTGGCACAGATTAATTATGGAATGTATTCCCCTTGACTTCCTTACAAATATGGTGCACCGAAAGACTGAATTATTTTATAAAATATGGCAGCCCTTCTTGAATTACATAAATGCAGATATTTCGGCCATCCTAACAAGGGCTTTTATTTAATGAAGAGTACAAACCTGGCTGCTCCGGGGCCCCTTAGGAGAGGAATCCCGCACGAGTACGGGTTGTATTACATTTGATGTCAATACATTCCGAGCATGTGAGAGACTTAAGTATACACTCTGGTTAGTTACAGGTTAGATTAGTAGAAAGTGGAGTTTTTTTTTATTTTGGCATTTTTTTTCCTTTGTTAAATTTTGACTATTGTATATTTGATTTAATTGTACATCAATGTTTGTATTTGAGAGATTTGTTTACTTTTGTAAACTTGTAAAAATGTGAAATTTCTAATAAAAATATCTAAACAAAAAGAAAATAACAATTATTTTCTTAACTGTAACAGTGAACACTAAACAACAGCTGTTCACAAATCCAAATCACCCTATTTTACCTACGTAGTATCTGACTCCAACTCCAGAAAAATACATTGTTCAAATTATTAAACTGGACACTTATTACACATTGCATTAACTTAATCTCAAGACCAAACAGGTTCCTCTGTTTTCAATCCTCTAGCTGCTGATTTCGCTGGGCTGTCTTGTTTCTTTTTTTTTAACTGTGAGAAGGTTTTACACGAAAAGGTACCTTTGGTAGAAATTGTTTTCTAACTTCTTTGAGAGGATGATGCGAGAAGAGCATTTAGCTCTCGGGCTCGACAGCAGTTGCTCACTATTTTATGGCAGTTGTTCTCCCTCATACTTTCAAAATACCGGGTTTATATAACACCCACGACTCATTAAATTCTTATAATCAGTTTCAAGGTTTCATAATAATCAAACCAAATGCCATTGGTTTCTGGTATCCTGGGCATAATTTAAACTAATTGGGTAAATTGGAATTGTGGTCAGAACAGCAGTCAAACCTCAGGTAAGTGCAACATGTATCTATTTTGGAACAGCTCATCTCTCAGCTGACAGCAGTTGCTGTACTCTGTTGACTTTGAAACAATATAGATTCGTTGATTACAGTTCCAGATACAGCCTGTATATCCATCAGTACTGTCGACAAAAAACCAGATGCACCAACACTGCAATGACCCGCTCGCTGACTAATCCCTCCTCAGCATCGCAATCACCAAATCCATGACTGAAAACGACCCAAAACTGTAATCATCCCCTCCCTGACTGATCTCTCCCCAACATTGCAAACAACCCCTCCCTGACTAACCCTTATACAACACTGCAATCTTCTCCACCCTCAATGATTCCTACCCAACGCTGCAATCTCCCCCTCCCTGACTGATCCATACCCAATACTGCACTCACACCCGTCCTGACTGATCCCTCCCAAACATTACAATCATGCCCTTCCTGATTAATCCAGACCCAACATGGTAATCTGCTCCTCCCTGACTGATCTCTACTCACTGTGTAATCTCCCTCTCTATGACTGACCCCAAACCAATTATGAAATCTGCACCTTCCTGACAGATCTCTGCACAACACTGCAATCAACCACTCTCTCACAGTTCCCTACCAACACTGTAATCACCCCGTCCCTTACTAATCCCAACACACAATTACAATCATCCCCTCCCTAACTGATCCTTACCCAACACAGCAATCACCCACTCACCTCACTTAGTGATCCATACCCGTCACGACACTCAATCCCAGATCGAATGGATTGGTTGAAGAGACAGTTAGAAGCGATGAGTAACTTGCAACAGCAACGGTATGCGATGGATGGCAGTTATAGGAAGGGGGGGCGGGGGAAGTTTCAGATACAGTCACATAGATGGGTTAACTCCAGGTAGGTAGCTAGTCTTTTATGGATATACCCATTTCAAACATATATGCTGTTTTGGAAAATGCAGGGGGTGATGGATTCTCAGGGGAATGTGGCAGGAACAGTCAAGTTTCTGTTATTGAGACCGGCTCTAATTCAACGAGGGGTAGTTCGGCTTCCAGGAGATCAATTGTGTTAGGGGATTCTGAAGTCTGGAGTAAAGACAGACATTTCTGTGGCCAGCAGAGAAAAAGCAGAATGGTGTGTTGTTTCCCTGTTGCCAGGATCAAAGATGTCTCTGAGAGGGTGCAGAATGTTCTCACGGGGGAGGGGAGCCAGCAAGAGGTCATTGTCCACATTGGACCGAACGATATAGGAAGGAAAAAGGTTGAGATTCTGAAGGGAGATTTTAGAGAGTTAGGCAGTAATTTAAAAAGGATGTCCTCAAGGTTAGCAATATCTGGGTTACTCCCAGTGCTACGAGCTAGTGATGGCAGGAATAGGAGGATAAAGCAGAAAAATGCATGGCTGAAGTGCTGTTGTATGGGAGAAGGAATCCCATTTCTGCATCATTGGAATCTCTTTCGGGGTATAAGTGACCTGTACAAGATGATTGCACTTAAATTGGAAGGGGACTAACATACTGGCAGGGAAATTTGCTAGAGCTGCTCGAGAGGATTTAAACTAGTAAGATGGGGCGGAGGGGGGTTTGGGTGGCGGGGGGGGGGGGGGGGGGGACCCAGGGAGATAGTGAGGAAAGAGATCAATCTGAGACTGATACAATTGAGAACAGAAGTGAGTCAAACAGTAACGCCAGGCAGGGACAAGATAGGACTAATAAATTAAACTGCATTTATTTCAATGCAAGGGGCTCACAGAGAAGGCGTGGATAGGAACATGGGACTGGGGTATCATAGCAATTACAGAAACATGACTCAGGGATGGGCAGGACTGGCAGCTTAATGTTCCAGGATACAAATGCTACAGGAATGATAGAAAGGGAGGCAAGAGAGGAGGGGAGTGGCATTTTTGATAAGGGATAGCATTACAGCCGTGCTGAGGGAGGATATTCCCGGAAATACATTCAGGGAAGTTTTTGGGTAGAACTGAGAAATAAGAAAGGGATGATCACCTTATTGGGATTGTCAGAGGGACATTGAGAAACAACATCTGGAGATCTGAGTTATCTGTAAGAATAGTAGAGTAGTTATGGTAGGGGACTTTAACTTTCCTAACATTGACTGGGACTGCCATAGTGTTAAATACTTAGATGGAGAGGAATTTCTTAAGTGCATACAAGACAATTTTCTGAATCAGTATGTGGATGTATCTACTAGAGAAGATGCAAAACTAGACCTTCTCTTGGGAAATAAGGCAGGGCAGTTAACTGAGGTGTCAGTGGGGCAGCGCTTTGGGGCCAACGACCATAATTCTATTACATTTGAAATAGTGTTGGGAACGGATAGACCAGATCTAAAAGTTGAAGTTCGAAATTGGAGAAAGGCCAATTTTGATGGTATTAGGCAAGAACTTTCGAAAGCTGATTGGAGGCAGACATTCGCAGGTAAAGGGATGGTTGGAAAATTGGAAGCCTTCAGAAATGAGATAACAAGAATCCAGAGAAAATATATTCCTGTCAGGGTGAAAGGAAAGGCTGGGAGTAATAGGGAATGCTGGATGACTAAAGAAATTGAGGATTTGGTTAAGAAAAAGAAGGAAGCATACGTCAGGTATAGACAGGATAGATCGAGTGAATCCTTAGAGGAGTATAAAGGAAGTAGGAGTATACTTAAGAGGGAATTCAGGAGGGCAAAAAGGGGACATGAAATAGCTTTGGCAAATAGAATTAAGGAGAATCCAAAGGGTTCTTCCAAAACATTAAAACAAAAGTGTAACTAGGGAGAGAATAGGGCCCATCTAAGATCAGCAAGACGGCCTTTGTGTGGAGCCACAGAAAATGGGGGAGATACTAAATGAATATTTTGCATCAGTATTTACTGTGGAACAGGATATGGAAGATATAGACTGTAGGAAATAGATGGTGACATCTTGCAAAATGTCCAGATTACAGAGGAGGAAGTGCTGAATGTCTTGAGACAGGGAGAACTCGCCATTTGGACACAGAAGTGGCTCAAAGGTAGAAGACGTAGGTTGATGGTGGAGGGTTGTTTTTCAGACTGGAGGCCTGTGACCAGCGGAATGCCACAATGATCGGTGCTGAGTCCTCTACTTTTTGACATTTACGTAAATGATTTGGATGTGAGCATAACAGGTACAGTTGGTAAGCTTGCAGATGATACCAAAATTGGAGGTGTAATGGACAGCAAAGAGGGTTACCTCAAATTAGTATCTGAACCAGATGGGCCAATGGGCTCGGAAGTGGCAGATGGAGTTTAATTCAGACAAATGCGAGGTGCTGCATTTTGGAAAAACAAATCTTAGCAGGATTTATACACTTAATGATAAGGTCCTAGGGAGTGTTGCTGAACAAAGAGACCTTGGAGTGCAGGTAGGTAGGATAGTGAAGAAGGGGTTTGGTATGCTTTCCTTTATTGGTCCAGTGTATTGAGTACAGGAGTTGGGAGGTCATGTTGCGGCTTTACAGAAAGTTGGTTAGGCCACCGTGGGAATATTGTGTGCAATTCTGGTCTCTTTCCTATTGGAAAAACTTGGAAGTGTTCAGAAAAGATTTACAAGTATGTTGCCTGGGTTGAAGGATTTGAGGTATAGAGAGAGGCTGAACAGGCTGGGGCTGTTTTCCCTGGAGCATTGGAGGCTGAGGGGTAACCTTATAGAGGTTTACAGAATTATGAGGAGCATGGATAGGATAAAAGCACTTCAAATGCCAGAGGAAAGATCACAGAAGCGCTTCGTAAGAGGCTCCCAAGCACCGAGGATGTCATCTAGACAGGGGACGTAACGTCTGTAGCACAATTTCCCAGCTCGGCGAACAGAACTACAACAACGAGCACCCGAGCTACAAATCATCTCCCAAACTTAAGATAAATAGGCAAAGTCTTTTCCCTGGGGTCAGGGAGTCCAGAACTGTAGGGCATAGTTTTAGGGTGAGACAGGAAATATATAAAAGAAACCGAAGGGGCAACGTTTTCACGCAGAGGGTGTTCCGCTTGTATACAATGAGCTGCCAGAGGAAGTGGTGGAGGCTGGTACAATTGCAACATTTAAGAGGCATTTGGATGGTTATATTAATAGGAAGGGTTTGGAGGGATATGGGCCGGGTGCTGGCAGGTGGGACTAGATTGGGTTGGGATATCTGGTCGGCATGGATGGATTGGACCGAAAGGTCTGTTTCCATGCTGTACATCTCTTTGATTCTATGGGTCTACGACTGATGCCTACACAATAAAGTAATTTCCCCCTCACAGCCTGATCCCTTCACAATAATGTAATCTCCCCCTTCCTGACTGATCCCAACCCAACGCTGCTATCTCAGCCTCCCTGAGTGATCCGTACCCAACACTACATTCACCCCCTCACTGACTGATCCGGACCCAGCACTGAATCAACTGATCCGTGACTGATCTGGACAAGTAAAATAATCACCCCCTCCCTGACTGATCGATACCTAGCACTGCAATCACCCTCCCTTCGTGTTACCTACACAACTCTGCAATCACACCCCTCTTTGACTGATCCCAACACAACACCACAATCAACCACATCTTGACTGAACCCTGCTCAATAAAGGAATCTCCACCCTGGCTGAGCCCTACCCATCACTATAATCTCCCCCTCCCAGACAGATCCCTCCCCAACACTTTAATCACACCCTGACTGATTCCTATCCTTCATTTCCCACCTCAGGTGACTGTCTATGTGGAGTTGCACAATGTCCCACTGTCTCTGTGGGTTGCCTCCCTGAATCCAAAGATGTGCAGGTCAGGTGAATTGGCTGTGCTAAATTGCCCGGAGTGTTGGTGAATTCGTCAAGGGTAAATATACGGTAGGAGAATGATTCTGGCTTGGTTACTCTATAGAGGGTCAACATGACTTGTGGGGATGATGGGCCTGTTTCCATACTGTAGGGAATCAAATTTAACACTGTAATTGCACCGTCCCTGACTGACCCCTCCCCAACACGCAATCTCCCTCTCCCTGATGGACCCCTACCCAACACTGCAATCTCCCCCTCCTTGACTAATCCATACTGAAAACTGCAATCTCCCCCTCCCTGACTGATCCATACCCATAATTGCAATCTCCCCCTCCCTGATTAATCCCTACCCAACACGCACTCACACCCACCCTTACTGATCCCTACCCAACACGGCAATCACACCTCTCTGACGGATCCCTACCCCAAACTGCAATCACACCCTACCTGACTGTTCCCTAACCAACACTGCAATCTTTCCCTCACCGATTGAACCCTACCCAACATTGCACTCACCCCGTCTCTGACTGCTTCCTACCCAACACTGCAATCTCCCGCTCCCTGACTGATCCCTACCCAACACTGCATTCTCCCCCTTCCTGAGTGATCCCTGCCCAACAATGCAATCTCACACTCCCGGACAGATCCCTAAACAACACTGCACTCTCCATCCCTCTGACTGACCCCTCGCCAACGCAGCAATGTCCCCCTGCCTGACTGATCCCTACTTAATACTTAATCTCTCTGTCTATGACTGATCCCTACCAAACACTGCTCTCATCCCCTTCCTGACTGAACCTTACCAAACTCTGCAATCTCCCTCTCCCTGACTGATCCCGACCCAATTCTGCATTCTCTCCCTCTTTGATGATCTCTACCCAACACTGCAATCACCCCCTCCCTGAATGATCCCTTCGCAACACTGCACTCACACTTCCCTGACTGATTCCTACTATTCTCTGCAATCTTCCCTTCCCTGTGTGATCCCTACCCAACTCTGTAATCTCCCCCGCTGACTGATCCCTGCCAACGCTGCAATCTCCCCTCCCTGACTGACCGCTACCCAAATCTGCAATCTTCTCCTCTCTGACTGATCCCTACCAAACACTGCAATCTCCCCCTCCCTGACTGATCCCTACCCAACACAGCAATCTCCCCCTCTCTGACTGATCTCTACACAACACTGCAATCTCACCCTCTCTGACAGATCCCGACCCAACACAGCACTCACTCCCTCCCTGACTGATCTCTATCCAACACTGAACTCACACCTTCCCTGAATGATCCCTAACAACGCTACAATCTTCCTCTCTCTGACTGATCCGTGCCCAAATCTGCAATCTCCCTCTCTCTATCTGATCCCTACACAACACTGCAATCTCACCCTCTCTGACTGATCCCTTTCCAACACTGGACTGATATCCTCCCTGACTGATACCTACACAACACTGCACTCACCCCCTCTCTGACTGACCCTACCCGACATTGCAATCTCCCCTTCCCTGACTAATCCCTTCCCAACACTGCACTCACCACCTCTCTGACTGATCCCTACCCAACTTTGCAATTACCCCCTCCCTGACTGATCCCTACCCATCACTGCAATCTCCCCCTCTCTGACGAATCCCTACCCAAAACTGCAATCTCTCTCTCTATGACTGATCCCTACCCAACACTGCAATCCCACCCTCCCTGATGGATCCCTGCACAACACTGCACCCACACATTCCCTGACTGAATCCTACATTCTCTGCAATCTCCCCCTCCCTGTGTGATCCCTACACAACTCTGCAATCTCCCACCCTCTGACCGATCCCTACCTAAATCTGCAATCTCCCCCTCCCTGACTGACCCCTACCCAACTCTGCAATCCCCCCCTCTCTGACTGGTGCATACCTAACATTGCAATCTCCCCTTCCCTGACTGATCTCTATCCAAAACCGCACTCACCCCCACTCTAACTGATCCCTACCCAAAATGCACTCACCCTTCTCTGACCGATCCCTACCCAACACTGCAATGTCCCGCTCCCTGACTGATCCCTACTCAACACTGCAATCTCCCCCTCTCTGACTGATCTCTACACAACACTGCAATCTCACCCCTTCCCCGACTGATCCCTAACAACACTGCAATCTCCCTCTCTCTGACTGATCCGTGCCCAACTCTGCAATCTCCCTCTCTCTATCTGATCCCTACACAACACTGCAATCTCACCCTCTCTGACTGATCCCTACCCAACACTGCACTGACATTCTCCCTTACTGTTCCCGAAACAACACTGCACTCACCCCTCTCTGACTGATCTGTACCAAATACTGTAATCACTCCTCCCTGCCTGATCACTACCCAATACTGCACTCACCCCCTCTCTGACTGACCCTAACCGACACTGCAATCTCCCCTCCCTGACTAATCCCTTCCCAACTCTGAACTCACCGCCTCTCTGACTGATGCCTTCCCAACATTGCAATCAACCCCTGTCAGACTGACCTCTCCACAACACTGCAATCTCCTCCTCCCTGACTGATCCCTGCCCAGCACTGCAATCACGCCCTACCAAACTGATCGCCTGCAAGGTGTTAGAAAGGATTTTGAGAGATACGATTTATCACCATCTGGAAGAGCATGGCTTGATTAAATGCAGTCAACACGGCTTTGTGAGGGCAGGTCATGCCTCACAAACCTTATCGAGTTCTTTGAGGATGTGACTAGAAAAGTTGATGAGGGTCGAGCTGTGGATGTGGTGTATCTGGACTTCAGCAAGGCATTTGATAATGTTCCCCATGGCAGGCTCATTCAGAAGGTCAGGAGGAATGGGATTCAGGGGAACATAGCTGTCTGGATCCAGAATTGGCTGGACAACAGAAGACAGCAAGTGGTAGTAGAAGGAAAATATTCTGCCTGGAAGTCTGTGGTGAGTCATGTTCCACAGGGCTCTGTACTTGGGCTTCTATTGTTTGTAAATTTTATGAATGACTTAGATGAGGGGATTGAACGATGGGTCAGCAAGTTTGCAGATGACACAAAGGTTGGAAGTGTCGTGGACAGTATAGAGGGCTGTTATCGGCTGCAGCGGGACATTTGTCAGGATACTATCGTTTTTGATCTAAATAAAACACCCTTTCTGAACATTTTCGTTGCAGATTATTTTCAACATGTCTTCGAAGATTTACAAAGAATTACAAACTTCCCACTCTAATCCTTGACTGTCCCAAAGTTAACTCTCGTCATTCTTTTATTCCTGACATACCGATGGAAAGCCTTCGGTTAACCGATGGAAAGCCTTAGGGTTAACCCTGATCCTATCCGCCAACAACTTCTCATGTCTCTTCCTGGCTCTTCTCAGCTCTCTTTGTAGGTCTTTTCTGACATCGTTGTAACCCTCGAGCGCTCTAACTGAGTTTTCACCTTTTGTCCCAACATAAGACTTCTTGTTGTTCTTGACCAGGGATTCCACTCCCTTAGTAAACCACGGCTCACGCATTCTATGTCTTCCTCCCAGCCTGACAGGTACATACTTATCTAGGACACACAGGAGCTTTTACTCGAATAAGCTCCACATTTTTAATGTGCTCAGCCCCTGCAGTTCCCGACACCATTCTACGCTTCCTAAATCCAAACTCATTACATCGTAATAAGCTCCTCATTGCAAAGTGCTCACCTACTTCCAAATCTGAAACCTGGCCAGGCTCGTTACCCACTACCAAATCTAAAGTGGCTTCATCTCTTGAAGGCCTGTCGAAATACGGTGTCAGGAAGGCCTCCGCACACACTGGACAAAAACGGACCCATCTATAGTAGTCGCACTGCAGTGATCTTGGTCAATATTTGGATATTGTATTGAGTGTTCCAGAGTTTTTCATTGTCCCAGAATCCAGATGAAGGTTGTATTCCTCACGTACGGGAGCGAGAATTCTTTCAATGTCTCAGGTGAGTTCCTGTCCCGAGAACATCAGAGTCAATGTCCGGTCCTCTACTCGGTCCGAGATTTCACACTTCTTCATTCTCCTCTGATTCCATTTCCCAAAGGTTTTCTCAAGATTTCCAAAGCTGGATCCTAGATTATATGGTTTGCTTCCTGAACATTTTTCCAACTGCCAATTGACAATATTTTCACAGTCTCTCTTCACAATCCTCTAGCTTGCACCATGTCCAGGCATGAGAAGTCCCGTTTGGTGCAGAGATTCCCGAGGCTGGTGAGTTTCACTTTGGAACAAAGATGGTTAAGTGGCAATTTCCTGCGGTTGTTTGTAATGATGGGAGAGGGAGCGGTGGGGAATGAGCACTTTGACGTGCATGAAGAAGTGTTGCCAATGACCAGAGTCAGTGAACAGAGGACTGGGATTAAAGGAATCTAATGAAAAGCAGCACTTCTGCTCAGGACGTTCAGTAACAACTGCAGAAACCCGATGTGTCGAGCAGTGTATCTGGAAAGAAAAACAGCGATAACGTTTTAAATATGCAGCATTTCTGATGAAGAACTCGAGTTTGCCAAGTCTCATCAAATGACTAGCCTGGTTTGCAAAGTTAGAACGAAATTTGCAACAACAGGGAGGCATTCAGAACGTCGTCAGCAGGATTCGAACCGACGTGGGGAAACCCCAAAGGTTTTTTAATTCATCGCCTTAACCACTCGGTCATGACTACAGGCCGTCAGTACCAAAGGCTTGAAAGCTGTTGCTGACGTGATGAGCTCAAGGCTTCCATCTCCTTTCATACCTTTGCTGTCATTTGGAAGGTGCTAGACATCAATGTAAAAGAACAAAAGCACGAAGTTACGAAAAGATATTTGCAGCCAAACTGAGTCAAAATTATTTATTGAAAGGAAAATCACACTTGGCAATTTGCTAGATCTCTCTGCGAACATGACCAACACAGCTTTTCAAGGGAGCTATTGATCTGAGAGTTCTTGGACATGAAACAAACAAAAGTTAGTGACATATTCTGGTGAACGAAATGGTCTTTCCTGATGGTTACAATGAAAGAGATGGTTCCCAATAAAAGACAAAGATTAAGTCCCATGTAGATATATTTCAATGTGATAAGATTCTCTTTCAGTCCCCAATTACCCCAGAGATGGATGGGGTGAGTTACTTTTCTTCCCTCTTCAACTCCTCAGCATGGAGGAACAGACATGAAACCGCTAGAGGTGGAGTTGTTGAATTGGGAACCAGCGACACTGAAGAAACTAGGAAAAAGTGAGGACTGCAGATGCTGGTAACCAGATTTTAGATCCAAGTGATGCTGGAAAAGCACACTCGGTCAGGCAGCATCCGAGGAGCAGGAAAGTCGACGTTTCTGTTGCCAGGCTTGCTGTGTTCCGTGAACAATTTTCGTTTTTGGCTCAGATTTCCAGCAACTGCAGCTGTTTGTTTTATGTTAACATTCATAATGTTTTGGACAAAACCAATGACCTGCTTGCATCGGAAAATCCGCAGAAGTACTGATACACCAATATGTTTGCTGAACAAGACAACCATTCCGTGAGCGGGAATAGGATCCGGGCCACGGTGCTTAGAGTAACGAATCCTCACAAGTAAATAATAAGACAAGGCGATAGATACTATCGTATTTGGTCGAAATAAAACACCCTTTCTGAACATTTTCGCTGCAGATTATTTTCAACTTGTCTTCGAAGATTTACAAAGTGGGAAAAGGCCATTCTGCCCATTGTGCATTGCGGCTAATCAGAGAGCCATCAATTCAAGTCGCAGTTTCCAACTTTGGCTCAAAGTCTTGTGTTCTAATGTTTCCAGGGCAAATGTCAATGAGGTTATCCTGTGTTCTTAAATGGCACAATAATGGGGCAGAGGTATGACATTTTCACAACGAATTGTAACTCTTTTGAGGAGCTCATGCTGATTTCCACCCACACCTCGAGACTGACAGAAGTGTCCGATGTGGTGAGTTGAAATTTGAAATGGACAAGAGAACAAACACAAGTTTTAAATTTAGAAACACCATCCCGACAAAGACTTCATTGAGGAGCGTCAACGCGGACCACGTTTAAAGTGAGACATCCCCCACGAGCCAGGTCCGACTCGAATCTAAAAAAACTCCTGATTGGAAGTCAGACACGTTATCCATTTAGCCACTGGCTCAAACGGCAGGCTAAGCGTACGCAGCATGTTGATATGTAATGTCATTGACTAACACGGAATCAGAATTAAAAAGGTGAACAAGCAGCGAAGGTAATCGCCAACACTGCTTCACTTCGAAGCTTCCAATTTGTGAAGCAATGCCTTTTACTGGCAAAGGAGAAACATTTGTCCTCAGCTGCCTGCTTCAGGGTCGACTCCTTCTCTGCTGGAAGTTTCCATCGTTTTATTCACAGTCAGGACGCGATTTCATGATCCACTCCAGTGAAAGAGTGTCATGGCGTCGTCCAAGCAAGACCCTGCAGAAACTCAGCGAGAGACCTCGGGTCATTTCGAGCTCAGGGTGTGGAATAAGACGAGATGCGTGACAACTTTTATTGACGCCGCTACTTCACTGCCAATTAGCGGCTCAAAACGAGCCGTTGTGAGCATCAGCTTGATTTGTACCTTCCTACAGTGCATTTGCTAAACAGCATCAGATAGATCCCATCCGGCGCAGGGATTTTTTCACACTCTATTTTCACACTCTGCAGTATTTCTAATAACTCTCCCTTGTGAACCTCAAACTCTTCTAAGTCTAGATGCAATTATCTCTGTATCATCCACGCCAACATTTTCATTTTCTGTAGCAAACACTGTCGAAAACTATTTACTTAGTACTTCCCCTATCTCCTCTGAATCCACACACAACTTCCCACTATGATCCTTGACTGTCCCAAAGTTAACGCTCGTCATTCTTCTATTCCTGACATACCTATGGAAAGCCTTAGGGTTACCCCTGATCCTATCCGCCAACAACTTCTCACGTCTCCTCCTGGCTCTTCTCAGCTCTCTTTTTAGGTCTTTTCTGACATCGTTGTAACCCTCGAGCGCTCTAACTGAGTTTTCGCGTTTTGTCCTAACATAAGGCTTCTTGTTCTTCTTGGCCAGGGATTCCACTTCCTTAGTAAACCACGGCTCACACGTTCTGTATCTTCCTCCCTGCCTGACAGGTACATGCTTATCTAGGACACACAGGAGCTTTTCCTTGAATAAGCTCCACATTTTTAATGTGCTCAGCCCCTGTAGTTTTCTATACCATTCTACGCTTCCTAAATTCTACTACATTGCATCGTAATAAGCTCTTCATTGCAACGTGCTCACTTACTTCCAAATCTAAAACCTGGCCAGGCACGGTACCCTTTACTAAATCTAAAGTGGCTTCATCCCTTGAAGGCCTGTCTACATACTGTGTCAGGAAGCCCTCCTGCACACACTGGACAAAAACTGACCTTCTGTAGTAGTCGTACTGCAGTGATCCCAGTCAATATTTGGATATTGTATTGAGTGTTCCAGAGTTTTCATTGTCCCAGAATCCAGATGAAGGTGGTATTCCTCACGTACAGGAGTGAGAATTCTTTCAATGTCTCAGATGAGTTCCTGTCCCGAGAACATCAGAGTCAATGTCCGGTCCTCTACTCGGTCCGAGAGTTCACACTTCTTCATTCTCCTCTGATTCCATTTCCCAAAAAGTTCTCAAGATTTCCATTGCTGAAGCCAAGATTACATGGTTTGCTTCCTAAACATTTTTCCGACTGCCAATTGCCAATATTTTCACAGTATCAGTTCAAACATTACTCATTGATTCGATGAAACAAATTTAACTCATTAATTTACTCACTAAATTCAACTGCATGCAATCATTCAATGAAACAAACTGCATTTTGTATTCCAGTGAGTAGAGCTTTTCCCATTCATCAACTGAAACAAACTTCACGCATTCATTCAAAGTAACAAACTGCACACACTCATTCAACGAAACACGCTGCACGCTTTAATTCTCTCATTCATGCTTCTCCCGTTCATTGAATGCCATCAGTGCCACGCATTGATTCATTAAAACAAACTGCACATAATCATTCAATGAAACAAATTACATTTGTTAATTCAATGAGTAGCGTTTCTCTCATTCATTCAGTGTGTTTAAACGAAACAAACTGCACGCTTTCATTAAATGAAGCAAAATGCATTCATTTCATGATTGAAATCAAGCTTCAATCATTGATTCAATGAAACAAACGTAACTCTTTTATTTAGTGAAACAAACTGCATTCATCCAATGAATCAAACTTAACTCATTCATTCAATGAAATCGACTGCGCCTGTTCATCCAAGGAGAAGAACGTTTACAATTCATTCAATGAAATAAACTGCACGCATTCATTCAGTGCAACAAACTACATTCGTTCATTCAATGAAATACTCTGGACGTGACAACGAAACAAAGTGTATGCATTCATTGAATGAAACAGACTGCACGTGTTAATTCAATGAGTAGAGCGTCTCTCATTTATTCAATGTCTCGAGCTTAACACTTTCATTCAATCAAACAACGTGCATTCATTCAATCATTGAATCAAACTACAATGATTGATCCAATGAATCAAACGTATTCGTAGATTCAACGAAAGAAACTTAAGTCATTTATTTAGTCAAACCATCTGCATTCGATAATTCAATTAATCAAACTGCACACATTCATTCAATGAAATACACTGCACGTGCTAATTCAATGAGTAGAGCTTTTGCGATTCATTCAATGAAACAAACTGCATGCATTCATTCAAAGAAACACACCGCACAGATTCATTCGTGAGAGGACTTTCTCTCATGTATTCAGTGTCACTAGCATAACGCTTTTATTAAATGAAACTAACTGCATTCATTTAATCAATGAAATCAAACTTCAAATATTGATTCAATGAATCAAACTTCACTCATTTATTGAGTGAAACCATCTGCATTCATGCATTCATTCAATGAATCAAACTGCACTCATTCATTCAGTAAAATATACTGCATGTATCCATCCAATGAATCAAACGTTGTACATTCATTCAATGAAACAAACTTAACTCATTTATTTAGTAATCAAACTGCATTCATTCATTCAATGAATCAACCTGCACACATTCATTCAATGTAACACACAGCACGTGCTCATCCAATGAGGAGAACTTTTGCCATTAGTTTAATGAACAACATTGAACGCATTCATTCAACGACTCAAACTGCATTTATGAAATGAAAACGACTCTACCTGTTAATTTGATGAGGAGAGCTTCTCTCATTTATTCAATGTCTCGAGCTTAATTCTTTCGTTCAATCATTGAATCAAACTTCAATCATTTATACAATGAATCAAACGTTATTCGTAGATTCAATGAAAGAAACTTAATTAATTTATTTAGTGAAACCAAGCGTATTCATTAATGCAATGAATCAAACTGCACTTATTCATTCAACGAAACACACTTGCACGTGTTAATTAAATGAGTAGAGCTTCCCTCATTCAGTCAGTGGCATGACTTTCACGCATTGATTCAATGAAACAAACTGCATTCATTCATTCAATGAAACAGACAGCACATGTTAATTCAATAATAGGAGCTGCTCTCATTTTTTCAATGTCTCGAATTTAACGCTTTCATTCAATGAAACAAACTGCATTCATTCAATCATTGAATCAGGCTTCAATAATTCATTCAATGGTTCAAACGTTACTCATTGATTCGATGAAACAAATTTAACTCATTTATTTACTCACTGAATTCAACTGCATGCAATCATTCTTTGAAACAAACTGCATTTTCTATTCCAGTGAGTAGAGCTTTTCCCATTCATCAACTGAAACAAACTTCACGCATTCATTCAAAGTAACAACTTGCACACATTTATTCAATGAAACACACAGTACGCTTTAATTCTCTCATTCATGCTTCTCTCGTTCGTTCAATACCATCAGGTCCATGCATTGATTCATTGAAACAAACTGCACATATTCATTGAACGAAACAAACTACTTTTTTTAAATTCAACGAGTAGTGTTTCACTCCTTCATTCAGTGCCATGAGACATACGAATTGTTTAAATGAAACAAACTGCACGCTTTCATTAAATGAAACAAAATGCATTCATTTCATCATTGAATTCAAACTCCAGTCATTGATTCAATGCAACAAACTTAACTCATTTATTTAGTGAAGCAAACTGCATTCATTCATTCAATGAAATAGACTGTGTCTGTTCATCCAAAGAATAGAACGTTTGCAATTCATTCAAGGAAATAAATTACACGCATTCGTTCAGTGCAACAAACTGCATACATTCATTGAATGTAACATACTGCACGTGTTAATGTAATCAGTCGAGCTTCTCTCATTTTTTCAATACCATGAGTTTAACGGTTTGTTTCAAGGAAACAAACTGCACATTTGCATTCAATGAAACAGACTGCCCATGTTAATACAATAAGTAAAGTTTCTGTCATTTATTCCATGTCTCGAGCCTAACGCTTCCATTCAATGAAATAACGTTCATTCATTCAATTATTGAATCAAACATCAATCATTGATTTAGTTAATCAAACGGTATTCAGTGATTCAACTGAATAAACTGAAATAGTTTGGGTATGAATCAACAGCACTCATTCATTCCATGAATCAAACTGCATTCATTCTTTAAATGACATACTCGGAACGTCTTAATCCAATGAGTAGAGCTTTTGACATTCAATCAAACTTGCATTCAATGAAACAGACTTCCCATGTTAATACAATAAGTAGAGTTTCTGTCATTTATTCCATGTCTCGAGTCAAACGCTTCCATTCAATGAAATAACGTTCATTCATTCAATCATTGAATCAAACATCAATCATTGATTTAGTTAATCAAACGGCATTCAGTGATTCAACTGAATAAACTGAAATAATTTGGGTAAGAATCAACAGCACTCATTCATTCCATGAATCAAACTGCATTCATTCTTTAAATGAAATACTCGGAACGTCTTAATCCAATGAGTACAGCTTTTGACATTCAATCAAATATATAATCTGCACGCTTTCATTCAGAGATACAGACTGCACGTGTTATTTCAATAAGTAGTGCTTCTCTCATTTATTCAGAGTCCCGTGCTTAACACATTCATTCAATGAAACAATCAGCATATTCATTCAATCATTGAATCAAACTTCACTCATTGATTCAATCAATCAAACGTGATACATTCATTCAATGATATAATCTGAACACATTTGTTCAGTGAATCCAACTGCATTCCTTCCTTCAATGAATCAAACTGCACACATTTATTCTATGTCACACACTACACGTGTTAACCAATGAGTAGAGCTTTGGCTATCAATTCATGGGCCGCATTGAACGCACTCATTTAAAGAAACAAAATGCCTGCATTATTGAGTGAAACAGACGGCACATGTTAATTCAATGCCCCCGAGGGTAACGCTTTTATTAAATGAAACTAACTGTATTCATTTAATGATTGAAATCAAACTTCAAACATTGATTCAATGAATCAAACTTAACTCATTTATTTAGTGAAACAAACTGCATTCATGCAATAAAATACACTGCATGTATTCGTTCAAAGAATCAAACGTTACACATTCATTCAATGAAACAAACTTAACTCATTTATTTAGTAATCAAACTGAATTCATTCATTCAATGAATAAACCGGCACACATTCATTCAATGTAACACACTGCACGTGCTAATCCAATGCGGAGAGTTTTTGCTATTCATTTAATGAACAACATTGAACGCATTCATTCAATGAAACAAACTGCATTTATTGAAATGAAAAAGACTGTGCGTGTTAATTTAATGAGTAGAACTTCTCTCATGTATTCAATGTCTCGGGCTTAACGCTTTTATTCAATCATTTAATCAAATTTCAATCATTTATGCACGGAATCAAGCGTTATTCATAGATTCAATGAAAGAAACTTAATTAATGTATTTAGTGAAACCAACTGCATTCATTAATTCAATGAATCAAGCTGCACTCACTCAATCAATGAAACACACTTGCACGTGTTAATTAAATGTGTAGAGCTTCCCTCATTCAGTCAGTGGCATGACTTTCACGCATTGATTCAATGAAACAAACTGCACGCACTCGTTCAATGTAACAGACAGCACATGTTAATTCAATAATAGGAGCTGCTCTCATTTTTTCAATGTCTCGAGTTTAACGCTTTCATTCAATGAAATAAACTGCATTGAATCAGATTTAAATAATTGATTGAATGGTTCAAACGTTACTCATTGATTCGATGATACAAATTTCACTCATGTATTTACTCATTAACTTCAACTGCATGCAATCATTCAATGAAACAAACTGCATTTTCTATTCCAGTGAGTAGAGCTTTTGCCATTCATCAACTGAAACAAACATCACGCATTCATTCAAAGTAACAAACTGCACACCTTCATTCAACGAAACACGCTGCTCACTTTAAGTCTCACATTCATGCTTCTGTCATTCATGCAATGCCAACAGTTCCACGCATTGATTCATTGAAACATTTATTAATTCACTACTCATTAGTAGTGTTTCTCTCATTCATTCAGTGTGTTTAAACGAAGCAAACTGCACATCTTCATTAAATGAAACAAAATGCATTCATTTATTCGTTGAAATCAAACTTCAATCATTGAGTGAAACAAACTTAACTCATTTATTTAGTGAAACAAACTGCACTCATTCATTCAATGAAATAGACTGCGCCTGTTCATCCAATGAGTAGAACGTTTGCAATTCATTCAATGAAATAAATTGCACGCTTTCATTCAGTGCAACTTTCTGCATACATTCATTCAATCTAACATACTGCACGTGTTAATGTAATGAGTAGAGCTTCTCTCATTTTTTTTCAATACCATGCGTTTAAAGCTTTGGTTTGAGGAAACAAACTGCGCACTTGCATTCAATGAAACAGACTGCCCAATGAAACAACGTTCATTCATTCAATCATTGAATCAAACATCAATTGTTGATTTAGGTAATCAAACTGTATTCAGTGAGTCGATTAAATAAACTGAAATAATTTGGTTATGAATCTAACAGCACTCATTCATTCAATGAATCAAACTGCATTCATTCTTTCAATGAAATAGTCTGAACGTCTTAATCCAATGAGTAGAGCTTTTGACATACAAACAAAGATATAATCTGCACGCTGTCATTCAGAGATACAGACTGCACGTGTTATTTCAATGATGAAATGAATGCATTTTGTTTCATTTCATGAAAGTATGCAGTTTGTTTCGTTTAAACAATTCGTTTAACTCATGGCACTGAATGAATGAGAGAAACGCTACTCATTGAATTACCAAATGTAGTTTGTTTCGTTGAATGAACACCTGCAGTTTGTTTCAATGAATCAATGCGTGGAACTGATGGCATTGAATGAACGAGAGAAGCATGAATGAGAGAATTAAAGCGTGCAGCATGTTTCGTTGAATGAATGTGTGCAGTTTGTTACTTTGAATGAATGTGTGAAGTTTGTTTCAGTGCATGAATGGCAAAAGCTCTACTCACTGGAACAGAAAATGCAGTTTGTTTCATTGAATGATGGCATGCAGTTGAATTTAATGAGTACATAAATGAGTTAAATTTGTTTCACCGAATCAATGAGTAACGTTTGAACCACTGAATGAATGATTGAAGTCTGATTCAATGATTGAATGAATTCAGTTTGTTTCATTGAATGAAAGCGTTAAACTCGAGACATTGAAAAACTGAGAGCAGCCCCTATTATTGAATTAACATGTGGTGTCTGTTTCATTGAACAAGTGCATGCACTTTGTTTCATTGAATCAATGCGTGAAACGCAGGCCAGTGACTGAATGAGGGAAGCTCTTCTCATTTAATTAACACGTGCAGTGTGTTTCATTGAATGAATGAGTGCAGTTTCATTCATTGAGTTAATGAATGCAGTTGGTTTCACAAAATAAACTAAGTAGGTTTCTTTCATTGAATCTACGAATAACGTTTGATTCAATGATTGAATGAAAGCGATAAGCTCGAGACTTTGAATAAATGAGAGAAGCTCTACTCATTAAATTAACGTATACAGTCTTTTTCATTCAATGAATGTAGTTTGTGTCGTTAAATGAATGCGTTTAATGTTGGTCATTAAGCGAATAGCAAAAGATCTCCTCATTGGATTAGCACGTGCAGTGTGTTATATTGAATGAATGTGTGCGGGTTGATTCATTGAATGAATCAATGCAGTTTTATTGCTAAATAAATGAGTTAAGTCTGATTCATTGTATCAATGTTTGAAGTTTGAATTCATTGGTTAAATGAATGCAGTTAGTAACATTTAATGAAAGCGTTATGCTCCTGACATTGAATACATGAGAGAAGGTTCTCTCACGAATGAATATGTGCAGTCTATTTATTTGAATGAATGCACTCAGTTTCTTTGAATAAATTCGTTAAACTGAAGGCACTGAATAAATGAGAGAAACACAACTCATTTAATTAACACGTGCACTTTGCTTCATTGAAAGAACGAGTTAAGCTTGAAACATTGAACGAATGAGAGAAGCTATATTCATTGATTTAACACGTGCATTGTGTTTCTTTGAATGAATGGCAAAAGCACTACTCGTTGGATTAGCACGTGCAGTGTATTCCACTGAATGAATGGGTACAGTTTGATTCATTGAATTAACGAATGCAGTTGGTTTGACTAAATAAATGACTTAAGTTTCTTTCGTTGAATCTACAAAAATGTTTGCTTTATTGATTCAACCATTGTAGTTTGATTCAATGATTGAATGAATACACGTTGTTTGATTGAATGAAAGCGTTAAGCTCGAGACATTGAATAAATGAGAGAAGCTCTACTCATTGAATTAACATGTGCAGTCTTTTTCATTCAATGAATGCAGGCATTTTGTTTCCTTAAATGAGTGCGTTCAATGCGGCTCACTGAATGGATAGCAATAGCTCTACTCATTGGTTAGCACGTGTAGTGTGTTACATTGAATAAATGTGTGCAGTTTGATTCATTGAAGGAAGGAATGCAGTTGGATTCACGAAACAAATGCATTCAGAGTATATCATTAAATAAATGTATTACGTTTGATTCATTGAATCGATGATTGAAGTTTGATTCAATGATTGAATGAATATTCTGAAACTCGAGACATTGAATAAATGAGAGAAGCTCTACTCATTGAATTAACACGTGCAGCCTGTTTCATTCAATGAATGCATACACTTTGTTTCGTTGCTACGTCCAGAGTATTTCATTGAATGAATGAATGCAGTTTGTTTCCCTAAATAACTGAGTTAAGTTTGATTCATGGAATCAATGTTTGAGATTGATTTCATTGATTAAATGAACTTAGTTTACATTGAATGAATGTTTGCAGTTTGCTTCATTTAAGGAATGAATGCAGTTGGATTTACAAAACAAATGCGTTCAGATTATATCATTGAATGAATGTATTACGTTTGATTCATTGAATCGATGATTGAAGTTTGATTTCAATGATTAAATGAATGCATTTTGTATCATTTCATGAGAGCGATCAGTTTATTTCGTTTACAAGATTCATTTAACTCAGAGCACTGAATGGATGGGGGAAACGCTACTCATTGAATTAACAAATGGAGTTTGTTTCATTGAATGAATATGTGCGGTTTGTTTCAATGAATCCATGGGTGGAACTGATGACATTGTATGAACGAGAGAAGCATGAATGAGAGAATTAAAGCGTGCAGCCAGTCTCGTTGAACGAATGTGTGCAGTTTCTTACTTTGAATGAATGCGTGAAGTTTGTTTCAGTTGATGAATGGGAAAAGCTCTACTCAATGGAATAGAAAATGCAGGTTGTTTCATTGAATGATTGCATGGAGTTGAATTTAGTGAGTAAATAAATGAGTTAAATTTGTTTCATCGAATCAATGAGTAACGTTTGAACCATTGAATGAATGATTGAAGTCTGATTCAATGATTGAATGAATTCAGTTTGTTTCATTGAATGAAAGCGTTAAACTCGAGACATTGGAAAAATGAGAGCAGCTCCTATTTTTGAATTAACATGTGGTGTCTGTTTCATAGCATGAGTCCGTGCAGTTTGATTCATTGAATCAATGCGCGAACCTCATGCCACTGACTGAATGAGGGAAGCTCTACTCATTTAATTAACACGTGCACTTTGCTTCATTGAATGAATGAGTTAAGCTTGAAACATTCAATGAATGAGAGAAGCTATACTTATAGAATGACCACGTACTGTGTCTTTCATTGAATGAATGAGTGTAGTCTAATTCATTCAATTAATGAATGCAGATGGATTCACTCAATAAATTAATTAAGTTTTTTTTATTGAATCTACGAATAACGTTTGATTCATTGAATAAATGATTGACGTTTGATTCAATGATTGATTGAATGCACGTTGTTCGATTGAATGAAAGCATTAAGCTCGAGACATTGAATAAATGAGAGAAGCTCTACTCATTAAATTAACACATGCAGTCTTTTTCGTTCAATGAATGTAGTTTGTGTCGTTGAATGAATGCGTTAAATGTTCATTAGACGAATAGCAAAAGCTCTCCTCATTGGAATAGCATGTGCAGTGTGTTTGATTGAATGAATGTGTGCAGTTTGATCCATTGAATGCAGTTTGATTACTAAATAAATGAGTTAAGTTTGTTTCATTGAATGAATGTATAACGTTTGCTTCATTCAATGAATACATGCAGTGTATTTTATTAAATGAGTACAGTTTGTTTCATTGAATGAATGAATGCAGGTAGTTTCACTAAATAAATGAGTTAAGTTTGATTCATTGAATCAATGTTGGAAGTTTGATTTCATTGATTAAATGAATGCAGTTAGTTTCATTTAATGAAAGCGTTATGCTCGGGACTTTGAATACATGAGAGAAGCTCCTTTCAGTAATGAATATGTGCAGTCTGTTTATTTGAATGAATGCGTGCAGTTAGTTTCTTTGAATGAGTTCGTTAAATTGAAGGCACTGAATAAATGAGAGAAACACGAATCATTTAATTAACACGTGCACTTTGCTTCATTGAAAGAATGAGTTAAGCTTGAAACATTGAATGAATGAGAGAAGCTATACTCATTGAATTAACACGTGCAATTTGTTTCATTGAATGAATCAATGCGTTGAACTGATGGCATTGACGGAACTTGTGAAGCATGAATGAGAGAATTAAAGCGTGCAGTGTGTTTTGTTGAATGAATGTGTGCAATTTGTTACTTTGAATGAATGCGTGAAGTTTGTTTCAGTTAGTGAATGGCAAAAGCTCTATTCACTGGAATAGAAATGAGGTTTGTTTCATTGAATGATTGCATGTAGTTGATATAATGAGTAAATAAATGATTTAAGTTCGTTTCATCGAATGAATGAGTGACGGTGACGATTGAATGAATGCATATTGTTTCGTTGAATGAATGAATGCAGTTTGTTTCATTGAATGAAAGCGTTAAACTTGAGACATTGAAAAAATGAGAGCAGCTCCAATTTTTGAATTAACATGTGGTGTCTGTTTCATAGCATGAGTCCGTGCAGTTTGATTCATTGAATCAATGCGCGACACTCATGCCACTGACTGAATGAGGGAAGCTCTACTCATTCAATTAACACGTGCACTTTGCTTCATTGAATGAAAGAGTTTAGTTTGAAACATTCAATGAATGAGAGAAGCTGTACTCATGGAATGAACACTTGCAGTGTCATTCATTGAATGAATGAGTGCAGTTTGATTCATTGAATTAATGAATGCAGTTGGTCTCACTAAATAAATTAATTAAGTTTCTTTTATTGAATCTACGAATAACGTTTGATCCATTGAATGAATGAATGCAGTTTGTTTCGCGAAATAAATGAGTTCAGTTTAATTCATTGAATCAATGTTTGAAGTTTGATTTCATTCATTACATGAATGCAGTTAGTGGAGAATTAACGTGTGCAGCGTGTTTCATTGAATGAGTGAATGCAGTTTGTTTCATTGAATCAATGCGTGAAACTCATGCCACTGACTGAATGAGGGAAGCTCTACTCATTTAATTAAAACGTGCAGTTTGCTTCATTGAAAGAACGAGTTAAGCTTGAAACATTCAATTAATGACAGAAGCTGTACTCATGGAATTAACACGTGCAGTGTGTTTCTTTGTATGAATTCATGCAGTTTGTTGCATGTAATGAATGGCAAAAGCTCTACTCATTGGATTAGCACGTGCAGATTATTTTATTGAATGAATGAGTGCAGTTTGATTTTTGAACGAATGAATGCAGTTGGTTTGACTAAATAAATGACTTAAGTTTCTTTCATTGAATCTACGAATAATGTTTGATTCGTTGAATAAATCATTGAAATTTGATTCAATGATTGAATGAATGCACGTTGTTTCATTGAATGAAAGCGTTAAGCTCATGACATTGAATAAATGAGAGAAGCTCGACTCATTGAATTAACACGAGCAGTCTGTTTCATTCAATGAATGCATTCACTTTGTTTCGTTGTTACGTCCAGAGTATTTCATTGAATGAATGAATGCAGTTTGTTTCACTAAATGAATGAGTTAAGTTTGATTCATTAAATCAATGTTTGAAATTTGATTACAATGAATAAATGAATGCAGTCAGCTTAATTTAATGAAAGCGTTACACTTGGTTCATTGAATTATCATATGCAGTCTGTTTCATTCAATGAATGCATGCAGTTTGTTTCCTTGAGTGAGTGCGTTCAATGTGGTTCATTGAATGGATAGCAAAAGCTCTATTCATTGTAATAGCACGTGTAGTGTGTTACATTGAATGAATGTGTGCAGTTTGATTCATTGAAGGAATGAATGCAGTTGGATTCACTAAACAAATGCGTTTAAATTAGATTACTTACAGTGTGGAAACAGGCCCTTCTGCCCAACAAGTCCACACTGACCCGAAGCGTAACTCACCCACCGAAGCGTAACCCATTTACCCCTTTACCGAACATCAGGGGCAATTCAGCATGGCTAATTCACCTAACATGCACAGATTTAGACCGTGGGAGGTAACCGTAGCACCCAGAGGAAACCCACGCAGTCACATGGAGAATGTGCAAACTCCACACAGAGAGTCACCTGAGGCAGGAATTGAACCAAGGTCTCTGGCACTGCGAGGCAGTCGTGCTAACCACCGTGTCGCCCACACCGTTTAGGTCATTGCCACCGTTTATATCATTCAATGAATGTTTAACGTTTGATTCATTGATTGAAAGTTGATTCAATGATTGAATGAATGCTCATTGTTTCATTGAATGAAAGTGTTAAGCTCGGGATTCTGAATAAGTGAGAGGGGCACTACTCATTGAAATAACACGTGCAGTCTGTTTCATTGAATGAAGGAATGCAGTTTGTTTAAAGAAGACAATCTGATTTTGCTGGATTCTACAAGCAGACAACTTGGCATTGCATGACTTGCAAAACAATCAAATTCAGCAAGAGTCAGGGAAAACATAAGCTTCATATCAACAGCCGAATGTTCCCAGTTCTTTTCCTTTATAAGGGTAAGTGAAATGTATAAAAGGAATACGTGAAAGTTGTTCAGCTCCTTCCATGCAGCATTTTGCCAAGTGTATTCGCCCCTGTAAAGGTTACAATAAAGCTTTTTCGTTGCTTTTGCTAACATTTGAGACGAGTTGAATTAATTTCTACAACAGTAAGTATGCCTCATTATTGCACCGATACAAACATTAGGAATAAATCGCAGATACCCTGCCCATTTGACATCATGCTGCTGCAACAAATTATCCTGACACGGCATTATTGTCTGGAATAAATAATCTCACCCACAATACTACAATCTCTCAGTGCCATAGGATTGCACTGGCTCTAGGCAGCACGATACACACCAACAATCTTATAAAACATCGTTAATACTCAGATTTGGAAGTAGATTTTGAGGACCATCTTAAAGAGGATACGCAGCTGGGGAAGCGGAGAAGTCCAGCGAATGAGGTAATAATTTTAACTGAGCTCAAGTGAAAGCAAGTTTTTTTTCTTTGCATCTGATACCATGTGGAATTATCTTTGTCAGCCATTGTTGTGGGATATTTACACTTCTTTTCTTCTAACTCAGCTTTCCGAAATTGTCTATTAAATGACCCTTGATTGTATTATAGTTGAGAAACCCTCCAGCACCATCTTCATTGATCTGCTCTGATACTAGCTTAATAAACTGACCTTTCTTGTTCATACGTGTGTTTTCCATTTGCATCTCTATTCTCGTTGCTTCTTGTGAATCCAATATTTCTGAGGAACAAATTATTCTCCCCAAATGGTAGACTCTGGAAGTATCCTCAATATTTTAATTATATTCCATTGGCTGTTCTTTATTACAGGGTTTGTCTCTTCTTTTATGTAAAGAGATGGCAATTGAAAACTCTTCAGTCCTCTGACCACATTTCCATATCTATGGAGCATTAAATAGTTAAGATCAATCACTTTACTGTTGTGTCCGTTCCTCAGAAACATTCAGATATCCCATACAAACTAAGCAAATGTATTAATTTACCACGGTATAAAACAAATTGGTTTGAATGGGGTTAAGTGAACCTGCTCGTTCAGTGATTGTCATTAATGTCAGTCTCCACACATCAATTTGTTTCACTAAAAGGTTTACTTCCTATTAAAAGGGGCTTTTATAATATGTTATCACATAGTATCAGTAGGAACTTCACCTTCAGCACTAACCAGGATCAATAGCTCAAGTGTGAGGGAGAAAAGAGCTCAGAGTCTGAGAACAATGCATTGGAGTGTTCCAATAATGGACGAGAATATGAGAACAATTGATTAGAACATTCCAATATTGACTAGAGGATTATATTTGGTTCAATACAACCTTCCTCAAGATTGGGTGGATCTTTAGTGTGCTTTGCTGATTCAAGCCGATTTCTATCCTCTCCTCACTATTATTCCTGATCAGTCTTTCTATCTGGCTATGATTTCAATAAACTTTGTTGAACTAACTTACTGTCCTTATAATTAAAATACTGAAAAAAGGAAGCCATTGCCATGACTTCTGTCCACAAAACACATTCCTTACCAAACAATTTTAATGTCAATATCTGAAGTGGAATCAAACTGTTCACAAGTCCAACAAGCACGTTTGCTCTAAGCTGATATGTACATCCCTATTCTCTCCAGCACCAATTCTGTTCACTTCCAACTCCACAATATCTCAAGTCTCCCCTTTTGTATCAGTCTAGCTGCTGAATAAACATCTTCGTTACATCCAGATTCAACGGTTCCTATTGTCTTCCAACTACTAATAATTTGACCAGAAATGTTGAGTGTTCTCCCTGATAGGTGCTGACTTCAGTGTGATAATATCACTACACTTGCAATCAGACTCACAAGGCTATTATTGTGGATAGTCAGAGGCTTTTTCCCAGTATGCTAATCTCAATTACGTAGTTTCAATGTAAAGAAGGAAAAGTTTAAAGGAGGTATAAGACAGGTTTTTTACACAGATGGTGATAAGTGCCTGGAATATGCTTCCCAAGATAGTGGTGGAGGTGGATACAATAGTAACTTCTTGAATAGGTAGGGAATCAAGGGATATGGATCATGAAAAAAATAAAAGGTTTTACATTTGGAAAGGCATCAATGTTAGCACAGTCTTGGTGGACCGAAGGGCCTGTTCCTGCACTGTACTGTTCTTTATTCATTCTTCTCTCTTTCCTCTATAGCTGTTTAAAAGAGTTGCATCACCTCCTTGTTACACTGTGTAGTACGCTCTGAGTGCTGAATGCAAGTTCCTATGCAACTCTTCAGAGGGGCTGAATGGTGTATTACTCTGCCTCAGGAACAGCCTTGAGGAATTCAGTGTGACATCACATGGGATGTAGGAGCACTAGTTGACCATTTGGTTCCTGCTTCACCATTCAGACAGACCAGAGCTGATCTGACAGTGGTTGAACTCCCTGTCCATCTCTGTTCCCAATAAACATGGACTTCTTTGACCATCAAGGATCTACTGAGTCCAGCCTTGAATATCTTCACTGCTCCCTGCAGATGAGAATGCCACAGTTAGCACATCCCTCAGGACAAAGGAACATCCTTTTCTCAATCTAAAATGGGAGTACCCTTACATTGAAAGCGATTGTCATTGCACCAAATCACCTCCTATTTGTGACATTTCTCCTTTTCTCAGAGTGCTGTGAGACATAGAAGTACCGAATAGAATCCTTACACTGTGCCATGTAGCCCCTCAAGTCTGCACTGACCCTAGGCCCAGTACCCCCACCCTATCCCTGCATTTCCAGAGCTAATGCAATGTGCCTGCACAATCCTGATCTCGCTGGGGCAAATGTGCATGGCCAATCATCTAACCTGCACATTTTTGGGCTGGAGTACTGAGTAGAAACCCATGCAGACACAGGGAGAATGTGCAAACTCCTCACAGACTGTTGACCCAGACTGGAATCAGTCCCATGTCCCTGGCGCGGTAAGGCAGCAGTACTAACCACTAAGGTACTGTATCCTTACCTCCACATTAATGTATAATTTCTTTGCATGCTTTCTTCACAGTTAATGTAGTGATGATCTTTATGCTGCTTGTTAAAGATTGTGGATTGTCTCATGTGATACTCATAACCTGGTGGCCATGGTAGTGGCTGGTCTACTGGTAGTTATCCTCAACCTGATATTGAGACACATTCCCATTGTTTATTGAGAGCACCACAGTTTCCTGTTGGGCATCCCTATATGTAATATCTATGCCATACTGCTTTATATCGGTCGGATGTTCCTGTGTGGTTTGCCGTATCTTTCACCTTCGATCAATTTGTGGCCATTTGTTGCCAGAAGCTGAAAATTAAATATTGCAGTTAGAAAACTGTTCTGGGAGCAGCGACTGTGGTGAGCTTTTTAAAGAACATTTTCTGGTATCTTTTGCTCCTAGCTCGGTATTGGCTGCATAATGCCCCCTGGTTTTGTGATGTAACAACGGTTTTTATTACTCTTGAGTCTGGATCGTAATTGAGTTCCTCCACCACATTCTAACCCGACTTTCTGATTTCACCTCATTCTGCTCCTCAATATTTTCATCATCAGACACATTTTAATGACCAGCAGAGCCCGCGGGAGACCAGTGGAGAGACTTACAGGGACTCAGAAATGCAAAGGCTAAAGTAAATCCATCTTGTTACTGTCAGTGTGAACAATGTATTCGATGTGGAGTCAAATGCTTGTGATAGGCTACTGGTCTACATATCTACATGAATTGTGCTGGAATTGGGATTAATGCTGCCGTTTCTCAGTTGCTGCATGGCATTTTTGACATGACCCTGACAAAGTTCAGGCGGCAATTGAAGATGGTGCTGAAATATCCTTTTACTCTAATCAATGAATGAATCAATCAGATTGACTTGGTATGTACTTGTTGGGCCGAACAGCCTGTTTCCACAATGTAGGGATTCTATGAGGACAAAGATGTGGCATTGTTGGACTGGGGGTGGCCAAAGTTAAGAATCACACAAAACCTGGTTATAGTCCAACAGGTTTATTTGGAAGCATGAGCTTTCGAGAGCTTCATCGGGTAGCTCGTGAGGCAAGATCATCGATCACAGAATTTACTATAAATTTGGTGTCCTGTGATCCTGCCCCACTAGTTACTTGATGGAGGAGTAGCGTCCAGTCAGTCCAAGATTTTCTCATTTTAATTCAAATTCACTCTCAGGGTGTGGAATAGGATGAGATGCGTTACGCCGCCACTTCATTGTCAATAAGCGGCTCAAAATGAGCCGATGTGAGCATCAGCTTGATTTGTACCTGGAGTGAATGTGAGGGGGTCAGGGTGACAGTGATGGAGTGTGTGTGAGGGGTCCAGTGCAACGCTGATGGAGGGATTAAGTGAGTGTCAGGATGACGGAGATGGGGTGAATGTGAGTGGTTCACTGTGACAGTGATGGAGTGAGTGTGAGAGGTTCAGGGTGATGGAGGTGGAGCGAGTGTGAGGGGATCAGTGTTAATGTGATGGAGTGAGTGTGAGGGAGCCATGGTGACGGTGATGGAGAGACTGTGAGAGGATCAGGGTGACGAAGACGTAGTGAGTGTGAGAGTGTCAGGGTGATGGAGATGGAGAGAATGTGAGGGAGCCGGGGTGACGGTGTTGGAGAGTGTGGGAGAGGGTCAGGGTGACGGTGCTGGTGTGAGTGTGAGAGGGTTAGGGCATGGTTGATGGTGTGAGTGTGAGTGGGTCAGGGTGATGGTGATGGAGCGAGTGTGAGGGGGTCAGGGTGTTAGTGATGCAGTGAGTGTGAGAGGGTCAGGGTGACGGAGATGGAGAGAATGTGAGGGAGCCGGGGTGACGGTGTTGGAGAGTGTGGGAGAGGGTCAGGGTGACGGTGCTGGTGTGAGTGTGAGGGGGTTAGGGCATGGTTGATGGTGTGAGTGTGAGTGGGTCAGGGTGATGGTGATGGAGCGAGTGTGAGGGGGTCAGGGTGTTAGTGATGCAGTGAGTGTGAGAGGGTCAGGGTGATGGTGATGCATTGATTGTGAGGGTTTCAGGGTGAAAGAGGTGGAGCGAGTGTGACGGGGTCAGAGTAACAGTGATGGACTGAGTGTGAGTGGCTAAGGGTGATGGAGGTGGAGCGAGTGTGAGGGGGTCAGGATGACGGTGATGGAGTGAGTGTGAGGGGTTCAGAGTGACGAAGATGGAGTGAGGTTGAGAGGTTCTGGATGACGGAGATCAAGTGAGTGTGAGGGGTTCAGTATAACGGTGATGGAGGGATTCTGAGGGTGTCAGGATGACTGAGATGGGATGAATGTGAGTAGTTCACTGTGACGGTGATGGAGTGACTGTGAGGGGGTCAGGGTGATGGTGCTGGAGTGAGTGTGAGGAGCCAGGGCGACGGTGATGGAGTGAGTGTGAGGGGGTCAGGATGACGGTGATGGAGTGAGTGTGAGGGATTCAGGGTGACGGTGATGGAGTGAGTGTGAGGGCGTCAGGGCGACGGTGATGGAGTGAGTATGAGGGAGTCAGAGTGACAGTGATGAAGTGAGTGTGAGGGAGTCAGGGTGACGGTGATGGAGTAAGTTTGAAAGGGTCAGGGCGATGATGATGAAGTGATTGTGAGGGGGTCAGGTTGAAAGAGGTGGAGCGAGTGTGAGGGGGTCAGGGCGACGGTGATGGAGGGAGTGTGAGGGCGTAAGGGTGATGGCGATGGAGCGAGTGTGATTAGATCAGGGCGATGATGATGGAGTGAGTGTGAGGTAGCCAGGTTGACGAAGACAGAGTGAGTGTGAGAGCGCCAGGGTGACGGTGCTGGTGAGAGTGTGAGGGGTTCAGGGCATTGTTGATGGAGTTAGCGTGAAGGGAGCGAGTGTGACGTGGTCAGCATGACGGAGATCAAGTGAGTGTGAGGGGTTCAGTGTGACGGTGATGTAGTGAGTGTGCGGAGGTCAGGATGATGGTGATGGAGTGAGTGTGAGGGCGACGCCGATGGAGTAGGTGTGAGGGTGCCAGCGTGACGGTGATGGCGGAAGTGTGAGGGGGTGAAGGTGTCAGTGATGGAGCGAGTGTGAGTGAGTCAGGGTGATGGTGATGGAGTGAGTGTGAGAGGGTCAGTGTGACGGTGATGGAGTGATTGTGAGAGGGTCAGGTGACAGTGATGGTGTGAGTGTGAGAGATTCAGGGTGACGGTGATGGAGTGATTGTGATGGGTTCAGGGCGAAAGAGATGGAGCGAGTGTGAGGGGTTCAAGGTGATGGAGATCAAGTGAGTGTGGGGGTTCAGGGTGATGGAGATCAAGTGAGTGTGAGGGATTCAGGGTGATGGAGATGGAGCGAGTGTGAGGGGTTCAGGGTGATGGAGATCAAGTGAGTGTGAGGGGTTCAGTGTAACGGTGATGGAGGGATTCTGAGGATGTCAGGATGATGGAGATGGGGTGAATGTCAGTGGTTCACTTTGACGGTGATGGAGTGAGTGTGCAGGGTTCAAGGTGATGGAGATGGAGCGAGTGTGAGGGGTTCAGGATGAGGGTGTTGGAGTGAGTGAGAGTGGGTCAGGGAGACTGTGATTGAGTGACTGTGAGGGGGTCAGGGTGACGGTGATGGAATGAAGTGAGAGGGTCAGGGCGACTGTGATGGAGTGAGTTTGAGGGTCAGAGTGACGGTGATGGAGTGAGTGTGAGAGGTTCAGGGTGATGGAGGTGGAGCGAGTATGAGGGGATCAGGATGACAGTGATGGAGTGAGTGTGAGGGAGCCAGGCTGACGGTGATGGAGAGAGTGTGAGAGGGTCAGGGCAACGAAGACGGAGTGAGTGTGAGAGCATCAGGGTGACGGAGATGGAGATAATGTGAGGGAGCCAGGGTGACGGTGATGGAGAGTGTGGGAGAGGGTCAGGGTGACGGAGACTAAGTGAGTGCGAGAGCGTCAGGGTGACGGTGCTGGTGTGAGTGTGAGGGGGTTAGGGCGTGGTTGATGGAGTGAGTGTGAGTGGGTCAGGGTGTAGGTGATGGCGTGAGTGTGAGGGGGTGAGGGTGATGGTGATGGAGCGAGTCTGAGGGGGTCAGGGTGATGGTGATGCAGTGAGAGTGAGAGGGTAAGGGTGATGGTGATGCATTGATTGTGAGGGTTTCAGGGTGAAAGAGGGTCAGGGCGACAGTGATGGACTGAGTGTGAGTGGTTAAGGGTGACGAAGATGGAGTGAGTGTGAGGGGTTCTGGATGACAGAGATAAAGTGAGTGTGAGGGGTTCACTATAACTGTGATGGAGGGATTCTGAGGGTGTCAGGATGACTGAGATGGGATGAATGTGAGTGGTTCACTGTGACGGTGATGGAGTGAGTGTGAGGGATTCAGGATGACGGTGATGGAGTGAGTGTGAGGGAGTCAGGCTGACGGTGATGGAGAGAGTGTGAGAGGGTCAGGGCAACGAAGACGGAGTGAGTGTGAGAGCATCAGGGTGACGGAGATGGAGATAATGTGAGGGAGCCAGGGTGACGGTGATGGAGAGTGTGGGAGAGGGTCAGGGTGACGGAGACTAAGTGAGTGCGAGAGCGTCAGGGTGACGGTGCTGGTGTGAGTGTGAGGGGGTTAGGGCGTGGTTGATGGAGTGAGTGTGAGTGGGTCAGGGTGTAGGTGATGGCGTGAGTGTGAGGGGGTGAGGGTGATGGTGATGGAGCGAGTCTGAGGGGGTCAGGGTGATGGTGATGCAGTGAGAGTGAGAGGGTAAGGGTGATGGTGATGCATTGATTGTGAGGGTTTCAGGGTGAAAGAGGGTCAGGGCGACAGTGATGGACTGAGTGTGAGTGGTTAAGGGTGACGAAGATGGAGTGAGTGTGAGGGGTTCTGGATGACAGAGATAAAGTGAGTGTGAGGGGTTCACTATAACTGTGATGGAGGGATTCTGAGGGTGTCAGGATGACTGAGATGGGATGAATGTGAGTGGTTCACTGTGACGGTGATGGAGTGAGTGTGAGGGATTCAGGATGACGGTGATGGAGTGAGTGTGAGGGAGTCAGGCTGAGGTGATGGAGTGAGTGTGAGGGAGTCAGGGTGACGGTGATGGAGAGTGTGTGAGAGGGTCAGGGTGACGGAGACTCAGTGAATGCGAGAGCGTCAGGGTGACGGTGCTCGAGTGAGTGTGAGAGGGTGAGGGCGTCGGTGATGAAGTGATTGTAAAGGGGTTAGGTTGAAAGAGGTGGAGCGAGTGTGAGGGGGTCAGGGCGTCGGTGATGGAGTGATTGGAAGGGGCTCAGGGTGAAAGAGGTGGAGCGAGTGTCAGGGACTCAGGGTGACAGTGATGGAGTGAGTGTGAGGGAGTCAGGATGACGGTGATGGAGTAAGTTTGAAAGGGTCAGGGCGATGATGATGAAGTGATTGTGAGGGGGTCAGGTTGAAAGAGGTAGAGCGAGTGTGAGGGGGTCAGGGCGACAGTGATGGAGCGAGTGTGTGGGGGTCAGGATGAGGGTGATGGAGTGAGTGTGAGTGGGTCAGGGCGACAGTGATGGAGTGAGTGTGAAGGGTTCAGGGTGATGGAGGTGGATCGACTGTGAGGGGGTCAGGTTGACAGTGATGGAGTGAATGTGAGAGGGTCAGGATGACGGTGATGGAGTGAGTGTGAAACGGTCAGGGCAAAGGTGATGAACTGATTGTGAGGGTGTCAGGGTGAAAGAGGTGGAATGAGTATGAGCGGTCCAGGGTGACAGTGATGGAGTGAGTGAAAGCGGGTCAGGGTGATGGTGATGGAGTGAATGTGAGAGGATCAGAGTGACAGTGATGGGATGAGTGTTAGAGGGTCGGAGTGACGGTGATGGAACGAGTGCGAGGAGGTCAGTGTGATGGTGATGGAGTGAGTGTGAGAGGGTCAGGGTGACGGAGATGGAGTGACTATGAGAGCGTCAGGGAGACTGTGATTGAGTGAGTGTGAGGTGGTCAGGGTGACAGTTACGGAGTGAGTGTGAGGGACTCAGGGTAACGGTGATGGCGTGAAAGCGAGAGGGTCAGGGCGAATGTGATGGAGTGAGGTTGAGGGCCAGGGTGACGGTGATTGAGTGAGAGTGAGGGGGGTCAGGGTGACGGTGACAGAGGGTGTGAGGGAGTCAGGGTGACGATGATGGAGTGAGTGTGAGAAGGTCAGAGTGACGCTGATGGAACGAGTGTGGGGGGTCAGGGTGACAGTGATTGAGTGAGTGTGAGGGAGTCAGGGTGACGGTGATGGAGAGAGTGTGAGAGGGTCAGGGTGACGAAGACGGAGTGAGTGTGAGAGCATCAGGGTGACGGTGATGGAGAGAATGTGAGGGAGCCAGGTTGACGGTGATGGAGAGTGTGTGAGAGGGTCAGGGTGACGGAGACTCAGTGAATGCGAGAGTGTCAGGGTGACGGTGCTGGTGTGAGTGTGAGGTGGTTCGGGCCTGGTTGATGGAGTGAGCATGAGGGGCTAGGGTGACGGTGATGGCATGAGTATGAGGGGGTGAGGGTGATGGTGATGGAGCGAGTGTGAGGGAGTCAGTGTGACGGTGACGGAGTGAGTGTGAGGGAGTCAGGGTGACGGTGATGAAGTGAATCAAACTTAACTCATTTATTTAGTGAAACAAACTGCATTCATTCATTCAATGAAACAGACTGCGCTTGTTCATCTGATGAGTAGAACCTTTACAATTCATTCAATGAAATAAACTGCACGCATTCATTCAGTGCAACAAACTGCATTCATTCATTCAATGAAATAATGTGGACGTGACAACGAAACAAGTACGTATGCATTCATTGAATGAAACAGACTGCACGTGTTAATTCCATGAGTAGAGCTTCTCTCATTTATTCAATGTCTCGAGCTTACCGCTTTCATTCAATCAAACAACGTGCATTCATTCAATCATTGAATCAAACTACAACGATTGAATCAATGAATCAAACGCATTCGTAGATTCAACGAAAGAAACTTAAGTCATTTATTTAGTCAAACCAATTGCATTCGTCAATTCAATGAATCAAACTGCGCTCATTCATTCAATGAAATACACTGCTCGTGTTAAATCAATGAATATAGCTTCTCTCATTCATTCAATGTTTCAAGCTTAACTCACTCTTTCAATGTAGCAAAGCGCACGTGTTAATTAAATGAGTCGTGTTTCTCTCATTTATTCAGTGCCTTCAGTTTCACGAATTCATTCAAAGAAACTAACTGCATGCATTCATTCAAATAAACAGACTGCACATCTTCATTCGTGAGAGGACATTCTCTCATGTATTCAATGTCAGGAGCATAACGCTTTTATTAAATGAAACTAACCGCTTCATTTAATCAATGAAATCAAACTTCAAACATTTATTCAATGAATCAAACATAACAAATTCTCTCATTCATGCTTCTCTCGTTCATTCAATGCCATCAGATCCACGCATTGATTAATTGAAACAAACTGCACATAATCATTCAATGAAACAAACTACATTTGTTAATTCAATGAGTAGTGTTTCTCTCATTCATTCAGTGTGTTTAAACGAAAGAAACTGCACGCTTTCATTAAATGAAACATAATGCATTCATTTAATCATTGAAATCAAACTTCAATCATTGATTCAATCAAACAAACTTAACTCATTTATTTAGTGAAACAAACTGAATTCATTCATTCAATGAAATACATGAACGTGACAACCAAACATTCATTCAGTGCAACAAACTGCATCCGGCAGTTCAATGTATCATACTGCACGTGTTAATGTAATCCAATGAGTAGAGCTTTTGACATACAATCAAAGATTTAGTAGTGGGTAACGAGCCTGGCCAGGTTCTATATTTGGAAGTAGGTGAGCACTTTGCAATGAGGAGCTTATTACGATGCAATGAGGTAGGATTTAGGAAGCGTAGAATGGTGTAGGAAACTGCAGGGGCTGAGCACATTAAAAATGTGGAGTTTATTCAAGGAAAAGCTCCTGTGTGTCCTAGATAAGTATGTACCTGTCAGGCAGGGAGGAAGATATAGAACGCGTGAGCTGTGGTTTACCAATGAAGAGGAATCCCTGGTCAAGAAGAACTAGAAGTCTTCTGTTAGGACAAAATGTGAAAACTCAGTTGGAGCGCTCGAGGGTTACAACGATGTCAGAAAAGACCTAAAAAGAGAACTGAGAAGAGCCAGGAGGAGACATGAGAAGTTGTTGGCGAATAGGATCCGGGTTAACCTAAGGCTTTCCATAGGTTAACCTAAGGCTTTCCGTAGATATGTCAAGAATAAAAGAATGACGAGAGTTAACTTTGGGACAGTCAAGGATAAGAGTGGGAAGTTGTGTCTGTTGTCAGAGGAGATGGGGAAGCACTAAGTAAACAGTTTTCGACAATATTTGCTACAGAAAATGAAAATGTTGGCGAGGATGATACAGAGATAATTGCGTCTAGACTTAGAAGAGCTTGAGGTTCACAAGGAAGAGTTATTAGAAATACTGCAGAGTGTGAAAATAGAGCGTGAAAAAATCCCTGCGCCGGATGGGATCTATCTGATGTTGTTTAGCAAATGCTCTGCAGGAAGGTACAAATCAAGCTGATGCTCACAACGGCTCGTTTTGAGCCGCTAATTGGTAGTGAAATGACGGCGTCAATGAAAGCTGTCACGCATCTCGTCTTATTCCACACCCTGAGCTCGAAATGACTCGAGGTCTCTCGCTGAGTTTCTGCAGGGTCTATCTTGGACGACACCATGACACTTTTTCACTGGAGTTGACCATGAAATCGCGTCGTGACTGTGAATAAAACGATGGAAACTTCCAGCAGAGAAGGAGCCGACCCTGAAGCAGGCAGCTGAGGACAAATGTTTCTCCTTTGCCAGTGAAAGGCACAGCTTCACAAATTGGAAGCTTCCGAGTGAAGCAGTGTTGGTGATTATCTTCGCTGCTTGTTCACCTTTTTAATTCACGTTTCGTGATAGTCAATGACATTACATATCAACTTGACAGCCAGCGCGGTGCGCGTTGATTGGGCCCGTGGTGTAACGGATAACGCGTCTGACTTCGGGTCAGAAGATTGTAGTTTTGAGTTCTTCCTGGCTCGTGGGGGACGTTTCTCTTTAACCGTGGTCCGTATTGAAGCTCCCCAATGAAGTCCTTGCCGGGATGGCGCTTCTGCATTTAAAACTTGTGTCTGTTCTCTTGTCCATTTCAAATTTCAGCTCAACACAACGGAAACTTCTGTCAGTCTCGGGGTGTCTCCCTCTGTGGGTGGAAATGAGCATGAGCTCCTCAAAAGAGTTACAATTCGTTGTGAAAATGTCATACTTCTGCCCCATTATTGTGCCATTTAAGAACACAGGATAACCTCATTGACATTTGCCCTGGAAACATTAGAACACACAAGACTTTGAGCCAAAGTTGGAAACTGCGACTTGAATTGATGGCTCTCTGATTAGCCGCAATGCACAATGGGCAGAATGGCCTTTTCCCACTTTGTAAATCTTCGAAGACAAGTTGAAAATAATCTGCAACGAAAATGTTCAGAAAGGGTGTTTTATTTCGACCAAATACGACAGTATCTATCGCCTTGTCTTCTTATTTACATGTGAAGTTTCGTTACTCTAAGCACTGTGGCCCGGATCCTATTCCCGCTCACGGAATGGTTGTCTTGTTCAGCAAACATATCGGTGTACCAGTACTTCTGCAGATTTTCCGATGCAAGCAGGTCATCCGTTCTGTCCAAAACATTATGAAGGTTAACATAAAACAAACAGCTGCAGTTGCTGGAAATCTGAGCCAAAAACGAAAATTGCTTTGTGGAACACAGCAAGCCTGGCAACAGAAACATCGACTTTCCTGCTCCTCGGATGCTGTCTGACCAATTGTGCTTTTCCAGCATCACTCTGATCTAAAATCTGGTTTCCAGCATCTGCAGTCCTCACTTTTACCTAGTTTCTTCAGTGTCGCTGGTTCCCAATTCCACAACTCCATCTCTCGCGGTTTCATGTCTGTTCCTCCATGCTGAGGAGTTGAAGAGTGAAGAAAAGTAACTCACCCCATCCATCTCTGGGGTAATTGGGAACTGAAAGAGAATCTTATCACATTGAAATATATCTACATGGGACTTAATCTCTGTCGTTTATTGGGAACCATCTCTTTCATTGTAACCATCAGGAAAGACCATTTCGTTCACCAGAATATGTCACTAACTTTCATTTGTTTCATGTCCAAGAACACTCAGATCAATAGCTCCCTTGATAAGCTGTGTTGGTCATGTTCGCAAAGAGATCTAGCAAATTGCCAAGTGTGATTTTCCTTTCAATAAATAATTTTGACTCAGTTTGGCTGCAAATATCTGTTCCTAACTTTGTGTTTTTGTTCGTTTACATTGGTGTCTAGCATGTTCCAAATGACAGCAAAGGTATGAAAGGAGATCGAAGCCTTGAGCCCATCACGTCAGCGACAGCTTTCAATGAGATGATGGGGGTTTGTCTGTAGTCATGGCCGAGTGGTTGAGGCGATGGATTTGGAATCCATTGGGGTTTCCCCACTTAGGTTGTAATCTTGCTGACTTCGTTCTGAATGCCTTCCTATTGGAGCAATTTTCGCTCAAAGTTCAGGAAACTTACTTTGCAAACTAGGCCTGTCATTTGATGAGACTTGGGAAACTCGAGTTCTTCATCAGAAATGTTCCACATTTAAAACGTTATCTCTCTTTCTCTTTCCAGATACACTGCTCGTCACACCGAGTTTCTGCAGTTGCTATTGAACGTCCTGAGCAGAAGTGCTGCTTTTCATTAGATTCCTTTAATCCCAGTCCTCTGTTCACTGACTCTGATCAGTGGCAACACTTCTTCCTGCACGTCAAAGTGCTCATTTCCCACCGCTCCTTCTCCCATCATTACAAACAACCGCAGGAAATTGCCACTTAACCATCTTTGTACCAAAGTGAAACTCGCCAGCCTCGGGAATGTCTCCACCAAACGGGACTTCTCATGCCTGGACATGGTGCAAGCCAGAGAATTGTGAAGAGATACTGTGAAAATATTGTCAATTGGCAGTTGGAAATATGTTTAGGAAGCAAACCATATAATCCAGGATCCAGCTTTGGAAATCTTGAGAAACTCTTTGGGAAATGGAATCAGAGGAGAATGAAGAAGTGTGAAATCTCGGACCGAGTAGAGGACGGGACAGTGACTCTGATGTTCTCGGGACAGAAACTCATCTGAGACATTGAAAGAATTCTCGCTCCCGTACGTGAGGAATACAAACTTCATCTGGATTCTGGGACAATGAAACACTCTGGAACACTCAAGACAATATCCAAATATTGACTAGGATCACTGCAGTACGACTACTATAGATTGGTCAGTTTTTGTCCAGTGTGTGCAGGAGGGCTTCCTGACAGTATGTAGACAGGCCTTCATTAGTACGGGAGCGAGAATTCTTTCAATGTCTCAGATCAGTTCCTGTCTCCCTCACTCTCACTCCATCACCGTCACCCTGAGCCCCTCACACTCCCTCCATCACCGTCACCCTGACCCCCTGAGACTCATTCAATCACAGTCTCCCTGACCCACTCTCACTCACTCCATCACCCTCATCCTGACCCCCTCACATTCACTCCATCACCGTCACCCTTGAACCTCTCGCACTCACTCCATCACTGTCGCCCTGACATCCTCACAATTGCTCCACCTCTTTCACCCTGACCCCCTCACAATCACTCCAACACCATCACCCTAACACCTTTACACTCACTCCATTACCGTCACCCTGAACCCCTCACACTCACTCCACCTCCGTCTACCTGAATCCCTCAAACTCACTCCATCTCCATCACCCTCACACCCTCACACTCACTCCAACAACCACGCCCTGACCCCCTCACACTCACTCCATCTCTGTCACCATGCACCCCCCATAGTTGCTCCTTCACCATCTCCCTTACCTGCTCACACTCACTCCATCACTGTCACCCTGACTCCCTCACCCTCGTCCATCACTGTCACCCTGACCCCCTCACACTTGCTCCATCACCTTCTCTCTGACCCTCTCGCACTCACTCCATCACCGTCAGCCTGAAACACGCACACTCACTCCACCTCCGTCAACCTGAACCCCTGAAACTCACTTCATTTCTGTCAATCTGACCCCCCATACTCACTCTGTCAACCACGCCGTGACCCATTCACACTCGCTCCATCACAGTCACCCTGACTCCCTCACACTCACTCCATCACCATCAGCCTGACTTCCTCACACTCATTCCATCACCGTCAGTCTGACCTCCTCACACCCACTCCATCACCTTCACCCTGGCCCACTCACATTCACTCCATCACCGTCAGCCTAACCTCCTCACACCCACTCCATCACCTTCACCCTGGCCCACTCACATTCACTCCAGCTCCGTCACCCTGACCCCCGCACACTTACGCCTTCGCTGCCATCCTGACACTCTCACTCGCACTCCATTGCCGTCGCCCTGACCCTCTCACACTTACTACATCACTGTCTCCTTGAATCACTCCATCACTGTCACCCTGACCCTTTCACCCTCACTCCATCACTGTCTCCCTGACTCACTCCATCACAGTAATCCTGAACCCCTCACACTCACTCCATCACTGTCTCCCTGACCACCTCACACTCGCTCCATTACCGTCACTCTGAACCCCTTACACACTCCATCTCCATCACACTGACAACCTCACATTCGCTCCAACACCATCACGCTGACTCCCTCACACTCAATCCATCACCGTCAGCCTGACCCCCTCACACCCACTCCATCACCGTCACAATGACCCCCTCACACTACCTCTATCACCGTCTCTGTGACCCACTCGCACTCACGCCATCACGGTCACCCTGACTCCCTCACACTCAATCCTTCTCTGTCACCCTGACACTCTCACACTCACTCCATCTTCGTCACCCTAAACCCCTCACATTCACTCAATCTCCATCACCCTGACCCCCTCACACTCAATCCAACACCATCACCCTGAACCGCTCACACTCACTCCATCTTCGTCACCGTGAACCCATCACACTCACTCCATCACCGTCAACCTGAATCCCTTAAACTCACTCCATCTCCGTCACCCTGACCCCCTCACACTCTCTCCATTATTGTCACCCTGACACCCTCACACTCACTCAATCTCTGTCACACTGAACCACAAACATTCAGTCCATCAGTGTCTCGCTGACCCTCTCACACTCACTCCATCACCGTCACCCTGACCCCTTCACACTCACTCCATCCACGTCACAGTGAACCACTCACAGTCACCCCATTTCCGTCATCCTGACACCCTCAGAATCCCTCCAGCACCGTTGCACTGAACCCCTCACACTCAGTCCATCACTGTCACACTGAACCCCTCACATTCACTCCATCACTGTCTCCCTGACCCCTTCATACTCGCTCCATCACCGTCACTCTGAACCCCTCACATAATCCAACCCCATTACACTGACAACCTCACATTCACTCCATCACCGTCTCCCTGGCCCACTCACACTCACTCCATCACTGTCACCCTGACCGTCTCACAATCACTCCATCACTGTCACCCTCACCCCATCACACTCACTCCATCACCCCCACCCTGAAACACGCACACTCACTCCACCTCCGTCACCCTGACTCCTTCACACTCACTCCATCACCATAACCCTGACTCCCTCGCACTCTCGCCATCACCGTCACCCTGATTCCCACACACTCACTCAATCACAGTCTCCCTGACACCTTACACTCACTCCATTACTGTCACCCTGACCCCCTCACACTACCTTTATCTCCATCACCCTGAACATCTCACACTCACTCCATCACTGTCACCCTGACAATCTCACACTCGATCCATTCCCATCACTCTGACCCTTTCACATTCACTCCATCACCGTCATCCTGACCCCCTTGCACTCACTCCATCACTGTCACCCTGACCCCCTCACACTCGCTCCACCTCCATCACCCTGAACCCCTCACACTTACTCCATCACAGTCGCCCTGAAACCCTCACATTCGCTCCATCACCATCACACTGACCCCCTCACAATCACTTCATCACTGTCACCCTGACCCCATCACACTTGCTCCATCACCGTCTCCCAGACCCCCTCACACTCACTCATTCACTGTCACCCTCACCCTCCACACTCACTCCATCTCTGTCACCCTGACCCTGTCACACTTACTCCATCACTGTCAACCTGACCCTCTCACACTCAATCCATCACGGTTAACCTGGGCCCCTCACAAGCACTCCAGCACCGTCACCCAGACCCCCTTCCACTCACTCCATCACCGTCACCCTGACACCCTCACACCCACTCCATCACCGTCAACCTGACACCCTCACACTCACTCCATCACTGTCTCCCTGTCTCACTGCATCACCGTCATCCTGAAACCCTCACACTCACTTCAGCACTGTCTCCCTGACCACCTCACACTCACTAAATCAACGTCACCCTGAACCCCTCACACTCAATCCATCACCGTCACCCTGCACCATCACACTCACTCCACCTTCGTCACCCTGAACCCATCACATTTACTCCATCACCGTCACCTTGAACCCCTTACACTCACTCCACCTCCGTCAACCTGAACCCTCAAACTGACTCCATCTCCATCACCCTGACCGCCTCACACTCAATCCAACACCGTCACCCTGACCCCCTCACACTCACTCCATCTTCGTCACCGTGAACACATCACACTCACTCCATCACCGTCACCATCAACCCCTCACACTCACTCCACCTTCGTCACCCTGACCCCCTCACACTGACTCCATTAACCACGCCCTTACCCCCTCACTCTGACTCCATCACTGACACCCTGACCCCCTCACACTCACTCGATTACTGTCACCCTGACACCCTCACACTCACTCAATCTCCGTCACACTGAACCACAAACATTCAGTCCATCAGTGTCTCGCTGACCCTCTCACACTCCATCCATCACCATCACCGTGACTCCCTCACACTCACTTCATCACCGTCATCCTGACCCCCTCACACTCACTCCATCCACGTCACAGTGAACCATTCACACTCACCCCATCTCCGTCATCCTGACACCCTCAGAATCCCTCCAGCACCGTTGCACTGAACCCCTCACACTCAGTCCATCACTGTCACACTGAACCCCTCGCATTCACTCCATCACTGTCTCCCTGACCCCTTCTCACTCGCTCCATCACCGTCACTCTGAACCCCTCACACAATCCATCCCCATTACACTGACAACCTCACATTCACTCCATCACCATCACCCTGGCCCACTCACACTCACTCCATCACCGTCACCCTGACCGTCTCACAATCACTCCATCACTGTCACCAAAACCCCATCACACTCACTCCACCTCTGTCACCCTGACTCCTTCACATTCACTCCATCACCATAACCCTGACTCCCTCGCACTCACGCCATCACCATCACCCTGACTCCCACACACTCACTCAATCACAGTCTCCCCGACACCTTACACTCACTCTATTACTGTCACCCTGACCCCCTCACACTAGCTCCATCTCCATCACCCTGAACATCTCACACTCACTCCATCACCGTCACCCTGACAATCTCACACTCTCTCCATCACCATCACCCTGACCCTCTCACATTCACTCCATCACCGTCATCCTGACCCCCTTGCACTCACTCCATCACTGTCACCCTGACCCCCTCACACTCGCTCCACCTCCATCACCCTGAACCCCTCACACTTACTCCATCACAGTCGCCCTGAAATCCTCACATTTGCCCCATGACCATCACACTGACCCCCTCACAATCACTTCATCACTGTCACCCTGACCCCATCACACTTGCTCCATCACCGTCTCCCTGACCCCCTCACATTCACTCAATCACTGTCACCCTCACCCTCCACACTCACTCCATCTCTGCCACCCTGACCCCGTCACACTTACTCCATCACTGTCAACCTGACCCTCTCACACTCAATCCATCACAGTTAACCTGGGCCCCTCACAAGCACTCCAGCACCGTCACCCAGACCCCCTTCCACTCACTCCATCACCATCACCCTGACACCCTCACACTCGCTCCATCACCGTCAACCTGACACCCTCACACTCACTCCATCACTGTCTCCCTGACTCACTGCATTACCGTCATCCTGAACCCCTCACACTCACTTCATCACTGTCTCCCTGACCACCTCACACTCACTAAATCAACGTCACCCTGAACCCCTCACACTCACTCAATCTCCGTCACTCTGACCCCTTCACACTCAATCCATCACAGTCACCCTGAACCCATCACACTCACTCCACCTTCGTCACCCTGAACCCATCACATGTACTCCATCACCGTCACCATGAACCCCTCACACTCACTTCACCTCCGTCAACCTGAACCCTCAAACTGACTCCATCTCCATCACCCTGACCCCCTCACACTCACTCCATCACTGTCACCTGACCCCCTCGCACTCACTCAATCTCTGTCACACTGAACCACAAACATTCATTCCATTAGTGTTTCGTTGACCCTCTCACACTCACTCCATCCCTGTCTCCCTGACTCACTCCATCACCGTCATCCTGAACCCATCACACTCACTCCATCACTGTCTCACTGACCCTCTCGCACTCACTCCATCACCGTCACCCTGACCCCCCTCACACTCACTCCATCACCATAACCCTGACCCCCTCAAATTCATTCCATCACTGTCGCCCTGACCCTCTCACTCTCACTCCATCACAGTCACCCTGATCCATCACATATGTTCCACCTCCATCACCCTGACCCACTCTCACTCGCACCACCTCCATCACCCTGAACCCCTCACACTCACTCCATCACTGTCACCCTGACCCCCCACACTTGCTCCACCACCGTCACGCTGATCCCCTTACACTTGCTCCATCACCTTCTCCCTCACCCTCTCGCACTCACTCCGTCACAGTCTCCCTGACCCAGTCTCACTCACTCCATCACTGTCACCCTGACCCCCTCCCAAGCCATCACCATCACCCTGACTCTCTCAACTCACTCCATCACCATCACCCCGACCCTCTCACACACGCTCCTCCTCCATCACCCTGACCCCCTCAAACTCACTCCATCAACATCACGCTGAACCCCTCACACTCACTCCATCACTGTCACCCTGACCCTCTCGCACTCACTCCAGCACCGTCACCCTGACTCTCTCAACTCACTCCGTCACCATCACCCTGACCCCCCACACACGCTCCACCTCCATCACCATCACCCTGAAGCCCTCACACTCACTCCATCACTGTCACCCTGAACCCCTCAAACTCAGTCAATCACTGTCATCCTGACGCTCTCACACACGCTCTACCTCCATCACCCTGAACTCCTCAAATTCACTCCATCACCATCATCCTAAACCCCTCACACTCACTCCATCACTGTCACCCTGACCCTCTCACACTCACTCCAGCACCGTCACCCTGACTCTCTCAACTCATTCCGCCACCATCACCCTGACCCCCCAAACACGCTCCACCTCCATCAAACTGACCCCCTCAAACTCACTCCATCACCATCACCCTGACTCCCTCACACTCACTCCATCACCATAACCCTAACTCCCTCGCACTCTCGCCATCACCGTCACCCTGACCACATCACCCTCACTCAATCACAGTCTCCCTGACCCCCTTACACTCGCTCCACCTCCATCACACTGAACTTCTCCCACTCACTCCATCACTGTCACCCTGACCCCCTCACACTCGCTCCACCTCCATCACACTGAACTTCTCCCACTCACTCCATCACCATCACCCTGACCCCCTTCCACTCATCCATCACCGTCACCCTGACCCTCTCACATTCACTCCATCACCGTCACCCTTACTCCCTTTCTCTCACTCCATCACTGTCACCCTACCCCGTCACACTCACTCAATCACCGTCACCCTGACCCACTCACAAACACTTAATCAACATCGCCCTGACCGTCTAACACACATTGCCTCAACATCACCCTGACACCCTCACACTCACTCCACCTCCGTCACCTTGACACACTCATACTCACTCCATCACCATAACCTGACTCCCTCGCACTCTTGCCATCACCTTCACCCTGACCCCCTCACACTCACTCAATCACAGTCTCCCTGACCCCCTCACACTTGCTCCACCTCCATCACACTGAACCTCTCACACTCACTCCATCACCGTCACCCTGACAACCTCACACTCGCTCCATCACTTTCACACTGATCCCCTCACACTCGCTCCACCTCCATCACCCTGAACCCCTCACACTTGCTCCATCACCGTCACCCAGACCCCCTCACAATCACTTCATCACCATCACTCTGACCCTCAAACACACACTCCATCACAGTCACACTGACCTCCTCACACTCAGTCAATCACTGTCACCCTAACGCTATCACACTCACTCCATCTCCGTCACCATGACTCCCTCACACTCGCTCCATCACCGTCACCCTGACCCCCCAAACTCACTCCATCACCTTCGCCCTGACCCACTCACATTCACTCCATCACCATCACCCTGACCCCTTACGCTCACTCCATCTCTGTCACCCTGACCCCCTCACACTCACTTCATCACAGTCGCCCTGAACCCGTCACACTCACTCCGTCTCCGTCACCTTGACACCCTCATACTCACTCCATCACCATAAACCTGACACCATCGCACTTTTCCATCACCGTCACCTTGACCCCCTCACACTCACTCAATCACAGTCTCCCTGACCCCCTCACACTCGCTCCACCTCCATCACACTGAACCTCTCACACTCACTCCATCACTGTCACCCTGACAACCTCACACTCGCTCCATCACCATCGCTCTGACCCTCTCGCATTCACTCCATCACAGTCGCCCTGAACCCCTCACACTCGCTCCATCACCATCACGCTGGCCCCCTCACACTCACTCCACCTCCATCACCCTGAAACCCTCACACTCGCTCCATCACCGTCACCCTGACCCCCTCACAAACACTTAATCACCATCGCCCTGACCCTCTAACACACATTGCATCAACGTCACCCTGACACCCTCACACTCACTCCACCTCCATCACCCTGAAACCCTCACACTCGCTCCATCACCGTCACACTGACCCACTCACATTCACTCCATCACCATCACCCTGACCCCCTCACACTTGCTCCACCTCCATCATCCTGACCCCCTCAATCTCACACCATTACTGTCACCCTGAACCCCTCACACTCTCTCCATCACCGTCACCCTGACCCCCTTCCACTCACTCCATCGCTGTCACCCTGACACCCTCACACTCACTCCACCTCCATCACCCTGAACCCCTCACACTCGCTCCATCACCGTCGCATTGACCCACACACATTCACTCCATCACCATCACCCTGACCCCCTCACACTTGCTCCACCTCCATCATCCTGACCCCCTCAATCTCACACCATTACTGTCACCCTGAACCCCTCACACTCTCTCCATCACAGTCACCCTGAACACTTCACACTCACTCCAACTCCGTCACCTTGACACCCTCATACTCACTCCATCACCATCACCCTGACTCCCTTGCACTTTTGCCATCACCGTCACCCTGACCCCCTCACGCTCACTCAATCACCGTCACCCTGACCCCCTCACACTAGCTCCATCTCCATCACCCTGAACATCTCACACTCACTCCATCACCGTCACCCTGACAATCTCACACTCTCTCCATCACCATCACCCTGACCCTCTCACATTCACTCCATCACCGTCATCCTGACCCCCTTGCACTCACTCCATCACTGTCACCCTGACCCCCTCACACTCGCTCCACCTCCATCACCCTGAACCCCTCACACTTACTCCATCACAGTCGCCCTGAAATCCTCACATTTGCCCCATGACCATCACACTGACCCCCTCACAATCACTTCATCACTGTCACCCTCACCCTCCACACTCACTCCATCTCTGCCACCCTGACCCCGTCACACTTACTCCATCACTGTCAACCTGACCCTCTCACACTCAATCCATCACGGTTAACCTGGGCCCCTCACAAGCACTCCAGCACCGTCACCCAGACCCCCTTCCACTCACTCCATCACCATCACCCTGACACCCTCACACTCGCTCCATCACCGTCAACCTGACACCCTCACACTCACTCCATCACTGTCTCCCTGACTCACTGCATTACCGTCATCCTGAACCCCTCACACTCACTTCATCACTGTCTCCCTGACCACCTCACACTCACTAAATCAACGTCACCCTGAACCCCTCACACTCACTCAATCTCCGTCACTCTGACCCCTTCACACTCAATCCATCACAGTCACCCTGAACCCATCACACTCACTCCACCTTCGTCACCCTGAACCCATCACATGTACTCCATCACCGTCACCATGAACCCCTCACACTCACTCCACCTCCGTCAACCTGAACCCTCAAACTGACTCCATCTCCATCACCCTGACCCCCTCACACTCACTCCATCACTGTCACCTGACCCCCTCGCACTCACTCAATCTCTGTCACACTGAACCACAAACATTCATTCCATTAGTGTTTCGTTGACCCTCTCACACTCACTCCATCTCTGTCTCCCTGACTCACTCCATCACCGTCATCCTGAACCCATCACACTCACTCCATCACTGTCTCACTGACCCTCTCGCACTCACTCCATCACCGTCACCCTGACCCCCCTCACACTCACTCCATCACCATAACCCTGACCCCCTCAAATTCATTCCATCACTGTCGCCCTGACCCTCTCACTCTCACTCCATCACTGTCACCTGACCCTCTCACACTCACTCCATCCCTGTCTCCCTGACTCACTCCATCACCGTCATCCTGAACCCATCACACTCACTCCATCACTGTCTCACTGACCCTCTCGCACTCACTCCATCACCGTCACCCTGACTCCCTCACACTCACTCCATCACCATCACCCTGACCCCCATTACATTCACTCCATCACCGTCACCCTGACCCCCATCACACTCACTCCATCACCATAACCCTGACCCCCTCAAATTCATTCCATCACTGTCGCCCTGACCCTCTCACTCTCACTCCATCACAGTCACCCTGATCCATCACATATGTTCCACCTCCATCACCCTGACCCACTCTCACTCGCACCACCTCCATCATCCTGAACCCCTCACACTCACTCCATCACTGTCATCCTGACCACCTCACACTCACTCCATCACCGTCACCCTGACTCCTTCACAACCTCCATCACCATCACCCTGACCCCCCTCACACACACTCCATCACCGTCATCCTGACCCCCTCAAACTCACTCCATCACTGTCTCCCTGACCCCACACACTCGCTCCACCTCCATCACCCTGAACCTCTCACACTCTCTCCATCACTGTCGCCCTGACCCCGTCACACTCGCTCAATCTCTTTCACCGTGACCCCCACACAATCACTCCAACATCATCGCCCTGACCCTTTTATACTCACTGCATCACCGTCACCCTGACCCTCTCACACTCACGCCATCACCAACATGCTGGCCCGATCACACTCACTCCATCAGCGTCACCCTGATGTCCTCACACTTACTCCATCACCGTCACCCTGAGTCCCTCACATTCACTTCATCACAGTCTTCTTGACCCCCTCACGCTCACTCCATCACTGTTACCCTGACCCCGTCACACACTCCCTCCATGTCGCAGTGAACCACTCACATTCACGCCATCACCGTCATCTTGACACCCTCAGAATCCCTCCATCACCATTGCACTGACCCCCTCACACTCACTCCATCACTGTCTCCCTGACCTCTTCACACTCGCTCCATCACCGTCACTCTGAACCCTTTACACACTCCATCTCCATCACACTGACAATCTCACATTCGCTCCAACACCATCACGCTCACTCCCTCACACTCACTCCATCACCATCACCCTCACCGGCTCACAATCACTCCATCACTGCCACCCTCACCCCCTCACACTCACTCCATCACCCCACCCTGAAACACGCACACTCACTCCACCTCCGTCACCCTGACTCGCTCACACTCACTCTATCACCATAACCATGACTCCCTCGCACTCTCGCCATCACCGTTACCCTGACTCCCACACACTCGCTCAATCACATTCTCCCTGACATCTTACACTCACTCCATTACTGTCACCCTGACCCCCTCACACTCACTCCATCTCCATCACCCTGAACCTCTCACACTCATTCCATCACCGTCACCCTGAAAAATTCACACTCGCTCCATCACCATCAACCTGACCCTCTCACATTCACTCCATCACCATCATCCTGACCTCCTTCCACTCACTCCATCACTGTCACCCTGATCCCCGCACACTTGCTCCACCTCCATTACCCTGAACCCCTCACACTCACTCCATCACAGTCGCCCTGAAGCCCTCACAATCACTTCATCACTGTCACCCTGACCCCCTCACACTTGCTCCATCACCTTCTCGCTGACCCCCTCACACTCACTCAATCACTGTTACTCTCACATTCACTCCATCTCCGTCACCCTGACCCCTCACAATCACTCCATCACCGTCACCCTCACCCTCTCACACTCACTCCATCTCCATCACGCTGGCCCCTCACAATCACTCCATCACTGTCAACCTGACCCTCTCACACTCAATCTATCACGGTCACCTGGGCCCCTCACAGTTACTCCAGCACCGTCGCCCAGAACCCCTTCCACTGACTCCATCACCGTCACCCTGACTCCCTCACACACTTTCCTCATTCCTGATGAAGGGCTTTGCCCGAAACGTCGAATTTCCTCTTCCTTGGATGCTGCCTGACCTGCTGTGCTTTAACCAGCAACACATTTTCAGCTCTGATCTCCAGCATCTGCAGACCTCACTTTTTACCCTCACACTCACTCCATCACTGTCTGCCTGACTCACTGCATTACCGTCATCCTGAACCCCTCACACTCACTTCATCACTGTCTCCCTGACCACCTCACACTCACTCCATCACCGTCACCCTGACCCTCTCGCATTCACTCCTTCACCGTCACCCTGACACCCTTCCACTCACTCCATCGCTGTCACCCTGATCCCCTCACACTCGCTCCACCTCCATCACTCTGAATCCCTCACACTTGCTCCATCACCGTCACCCTGACCCCCTCACAATCACTACATCACCATCGCCCAGACCCTCTAACACACACTCCATCACGGTCACACTGACCTCCTCACACTCAGTCAATCACTGTCACCCTAAAGCTATCAGTTTCACTCCATCTCCGTCACCATGACTCCCTCATACTCGCTCCATCACCGTCACCCTGACCCCCTCAAACACACTCCATCACCTTCGCCCTGACCCACTCACATTCACTCCATCACCATCACCCTGACCACTTACACACACTCCATCTCTGTCACCCTGACCCCCTCACACTCACTTCATCACAGTCGCCCTGAACCCCTCACACTCACTCCGTCTCCGTCACCTTGACACCCTCATACTCACTCCATCACCATAACCCTGACTCCCTCGCACTTTTGCCATCACCGTCACCCTGACCCCCTGAAACTCACTCAATCACCGTCTCCCTGACCCCCTCACACTCGCTCCATCACCCTCTCCCTGGCCCCCTCACTCAGTCAACCACTGTCACCCTGGCGCTCTCACACTCACACCATCTCCATCACCCTGACTTGGTCACACCCTCCATCACCGTCACACTGACACTCTCACATTCGCTCCATCACCGTTACGCTGAACCTCTCACAATCACTCCGTCACAGTCTCCCTGACACACTCTCACTCACTCCATCACCGTCACACTGCATCCCTCGCATTCACTCCACCACTGCCACCCTGACCCCCTTACACTCACTCCATCACCGTCACCCTGACACCCTCACACTAGCTCCAACACTGTCACCCTAACCCTCTCACATTCACTCCATCGCTGTCACCCTGAACCCCACACACTCGCCCCATCATTGATACCTTGAACCAGCACACTCACTCTATCACCGTCATGCTGGCTCCCTCACTCTCGCTCCATCCCCGTCACCCTGACTCCCTCACACTCACTCCACCTCCGTCACCCTGACTCCCTCACACTCGCTCCATCACCATCACCCTGACTCCCTCACACTCACTCCATCACCATAACCCTGACTCCCTCGCACTCTCGCCATGACTGTTACCCTGACTCCCAAACACTCACTCAATCACAGTCTCCCTGACACTGTACACTCACTCCATTACTGTCACCCTGACCCACTCACACTCGCTCCATCTCCATCACCCTGAACCTCTCACACTGACTCCATCACTGTCACCATGAACCACTCACACTCACTCCATCTCCATCACCCGGACACCCTCACTCTCGCTCCATCACCGTCTCGATGAAACCCTCATAGTCATTCCATCTCCGTCACCCTGACCCTCCCACACTCACTCCATCACTGTCTCCCTGACTCACACCATCACCGTCATCCTGAACCCCACACACTCATCCATCACTGTTTCCCTGACCCCCCACACACACTCCATCACCGTCACTCTGACCTCCTCATACCGACTCCGTCACCGTCACCCTGACCCACTCACACTCACTCCATCGCCGTCGCTCTGGCCCCGTCATACTCACTCCATCGCTGTCACCCTGATCCCCTCACACTCCATCACTGTCACCCTACCCCGTCACACGTACTCCATCACTGTCACCCTGACTCCCTCACACTCACTCCATCACCATAACCCTAACTCCCTCGCACTCTCGCCATCACCGTCACCCTGACCACATCACCCTCACTCAATCACAGTCTCCCTGACCCCCTTACACTCGCTCCACCTCCATCACACTGAACTTCTCCCACTCACTCCATCACTGTCACCCTGACCCCCTCACACTCACTTCATCACAGTCGCCCTGAACCCCTCACACTCACTCCGTCTCCGTCACCTTGACACCCTCATACTCACTCCATCACCATAACCCTGACTCCCTCGCACTTTTGCCATCACCGTCACCCTGACCCCCTGAAACTCACTCAATCACCGTCTCCCTGACCCCCTCACACTCGCTCCATCACCCTCTCCCTGGCCCCCTCACTCAGTCAACCACTGTCACCCTGGCGCTCTCACACTCACACCATCTCCATCACCCTGACTTGGTCACACCCTCCATCACCGTCACACTGACACTCTCACATTCGCTCCATCACCGTTACGCTGAACCTCTCACAATCACTCCGTCACAGTCTCCCTGACACACTCTCACTCACTCCATCACCGTCACACTGCATCCCTCGCATTCACTCCACCACTGCCACCCTGACCCCCTTACACTCACTCCATCATCGTCACCCTGACACCCTCACACTAGCTCCAACACTGTCACCCTTACCCTCTCACATTCACTCCATCGCTGTCACCCTGACCCCCACACACTCGCCCCATCATTGACACCTTGAACCAGCACACTCACTCTATCACCGTCATGCTGACTCCCTCACTCTCGCTCCATCACCGTCACCCTGACTCCCTCACACTCACTCCACCTCCGTCACCCTGACTCCCTCACACTCGCTCCATCACCATCACCCTGACTCCCTCACACTCACTCCATCACCATAACCCTGACTCCCTCGCACTCTCGCCATGACTGTTACCCTGACTCCCAAACACTCACTCAATCACAGTCTCCCTGACACTGTACACTCACTCCATTACTGTCACCCTGACCCACTCACACTCGCTCCATCTCCATCACCCTGAACCTCTCACACTGACTCCATCACTGTCACCATGAACCACTCACACTCACTCCATCTCCATCACCCGGACACCCTCACTCTCGCTCCATCACCGTCTCGATGAAACCCTCATAGTCATTCCATCTCCGTCACCCTGACCCTCCCACACTCATTCCATCACTGTCTCCCTGACTCACACCATCACCGTCATCCTGAACCCCACACACTCATCCATCACTGTTTCCCTGACCCCCCACACACACTCCATCACCGTCACTCTGACCTCCTCATACCGACTCCGTCACCGTCACCCTGGCCCACTCACACTCACTCCATCGCCGTCGCTCTGGCCCCGTCATACTCACTCCATCGCTGTCACCCTGATCCCCTCACACTCCATCACTGTCACCCTACCCCGTCACACGTACTCCATCACCGTCACCCTGACTCCCTCACACTCACTCCATCACCATAACCCTAACTCCCTCGCACTCTCGCCATCACCGTCACCCTGACCACATCACCCTCACTCAATCACAGTCTCCCTGACCCCCTTACACTCGCTCCACCTCCATCACACTGAACTTCTCCCACTCACTCCATCACTGTCACCCTGACCCCCTCACACTCGCTCCACCTCCATCACACTGAACTTCTCCCACTCACTCCATCACCATCACCCTGACCCCCTTCCACTCATCCATCACCGTCACCCTGACCCTCTCACATTCACTCCATCACCGTCACCCTTACTCCCTTTCTCTCACTCCATCACTGTCACCCTACCCCGTCACACTCACTCAATCACCGTCACCCTGACCCACTCACAAACACTTAATCAACATCGCCCTGACCGTCTAACACACATTGCCTCAACATCACCCTGACACCCTCACACTCACTCCACCTCCGTCACCTTGACACACTCATACTCACTCCATCACCATAACCTGACTCCCTCGCACTCTTGCCATCACCTTCACCCTGACCCCCTCACACTCACTCAATCACCGTCACCCTGATCCCCTCACACTCACTCAATCACAGTCTCCCTGACCCCCTCACACTTGCTCCACCTCCATCACACTGAACCTCTCACACTCACTCCATCACCGTCACCCTGACAACCTCACACTCGCTCCATCACCTTCACACTGATCCCCTCACACTCGCTCCACCTCCATCACCCTGAACCCCTCACACTTGCTCCATCACCGTCACCCAGACCCCCTCACAATCACTTCATCACCATCACTCTGACCCTCAAACACACACTCCATCACAGTCACACTGACCTCCTCACACTCAGTCAATCACTGTCACCCTAACGCTATCACACTCACTCCATCTCCGTCACCATGACTCCCTCACACTCGCTCCATCACCGTCACCCTGACCCCCCAAACTCACTCCATCACCTTCGCCCTGACCCACTCACATTCACTCCATCACCATCACCCTGACCCCTTACGCTCACTCCATCTCTGTCACCCTGACCCCCTCACACTCACTTCATCACAGTCGCCCTGAACCCGTCACACTCACTCCGTCTCCGTCACCTTGACACCCTCATACTCACTCCATCACCATAAACCTGACACCATCGCACTTTTCCATCACCGTCACCTTGACCCCCTCACACTCACTCAATCACAGTCTCCCTGACCCCCTCACACTCGCTCCACCTCCATCACACTGAACCTCTCACACTCACTCCATCACTGTCACCCTGACAACCTCACACTCGCTCCATCACCATCGCTCTGACCCTCTCGCATTCACTCCATCACAGTCGCCCTGAACCCCTCACACTCGCTCCATCACCATCACGCTGGCCCCCTCACACTCACTACATCACCATCGCCCTGACGCCCTCACACTCACTCCATCACTGTCACCCTACCCCGTCACACTCTCTTCATCACCGTCACCCTGACCCCCTCACAAACACTTAATCACCATCGCCCTGACCCTCTAACACACATTGCATCAACGTCACCCTGACACCCTCACACTCACTCCACCTCCATCACCCTGAAACCCTCACACTCGCTCCATCACCGTCACACTGACCCACTCACACTCACTCCATCACCATCACCCTGACCCCCTCACACTTGCTCCACCTCCATCATCCTGACCCCCTCAATCTCACACCATTACTGTCACCCTGAACCCCTCACACTCTCTCCATCACCGTCACCCTGACCCCCTTCCACTCACTCCATCGCTGTCACCCTGACACCCTCACACTCACTCCACCTCCATCACCCTGAACCCCTCACACTCGCTCCATCACCGTCGCATTGACCCACACACATTCACTCCATCACCATCACCCTGACCCCCTCACACTTGCTCCACCTCCATCATCCTGACCCCCTCAATCTCACACCATTACTGTCACCCTGAACCCCTCACACTCTCTCCATCACAGTCACCCTGAACACTTCACACTCACTCCAACTCCGTCACCTTGACACCCTCATACTCACTCCATCACCATCACCCTGACTCCCTTGCACTTTTGCCATCACCGTCACCCTGACCCCCTCACGCTCACTCAATCACCGTCACCCTGACCCCCTCACACTAGCTCCATCTCCATCACCCTGAACATCTCACACTCACTCCATCACCGTCACCCTGACAATCTCACACTCTCTCCATCACCATCACCCTGACCCTCTCACATTCACTCCTTCACCGTCATCCTGACCCCCTTGCACTCACTCCATCACTGTCACCCTGACCCCCTCACACTCGCTCCACCTCCATCACCCTGAACCCCTCACACTTACTCCATCACAGTCGCCCTGAAATCCTCACATTTGCCCCATGACCATCACACTGACCCCCTCACAATCACTTCATCACTGTCACCCTGACCCCATCACACTTGCTCCATCACCGTCTCCCTGACCCCCTCACATTCACTCAATCACTGTCACCCTCACCCTCCACACTCACTCCATCTCTGCCACCCTGACCCCGTCACACTTACTCCATCACTGTCAACCTGACCCTCTCACACTCAATCCATCACGGTTAACCTGGGCCCCTCACAAGCACTCCAGCACCGTCACCCAGACCCCCTTCCACTCACTCCATCACCATCACCCTGACACCCTCACACTCGCTCCATCACCGTCAACCTGACACCCTCACACTCACTCCATCACTGTCTCCCTGACTCACTGCATTACCGTCATCCTGAACCCCTCACACTCACTTCATCACTGTCTCCCTGACCACCTCACACTCACTAAATCAACGTCACCCTGAACCCCTCACACTCACTCAATCTCCGTCACTCTGACCCCTTCACACTCAATCCATCACAGTCACCCTGAACCCATCACACTCACTCCACCTTCGTCACCCTGAACCCATCACATGTACTCCATCACCGTCACCATGAACCCCTCACACTCACTCCACCTCCGTCAACCTGAACCCTCAAACTGACTCCATCTCCATCACCCTGACCCCCTCACACTCACTCCATCACTGTCACCTGACCCCCTCGCACTCACTCAATCTCTGTCACACTGAACCACAAGCATTCATTCCATTAGTGTTTCGTTGACCCTCTCACACTCACTCCATCCCTGTCTCCCTGACTCACTCCATCACCGTCATCCTGAACCCATCACACTCACTCCATCACTGTCTCACTGACCCTCTCGCACTCACTCCATCACCGTCACCCTGACTCCCTCACACTCACTCCATCACCATCACCCTGACCCCCATTACATTCACTCCATCACCGTCACCCTGACCCCCCTCACACTCACTCCATCACCATAACCCTGACCCCCTCAAATTCATTCCATCACTGTCGCCCTGACCCTCTCACTCTCACTCCATCACAGTCACCCTGATCCATCACATATGTTCCACCTCCATCACCCTGACCCACTCTCACTCGCACCACCTCCATCACCCTGAACCCCTCACACTCACTCCATCACTGTCACCCTGACCCCCTCACACTTGCTCCACCACCGTCACGCTGATCCCCTTACACTTGCTCCATCACCTTCTCCCTCACCCTCTCGCACTCACTCCGTCACAGTCTCCCTGACCCAGTCTCACTCACTCCATCACTGTCACCCTGACCCCCTCCCAAGCCATCACCATCACCCTGACTCTCTCAACTCACTCCATCACCATCACCCCGACCCTCTCACACACGCTCCTCCTCCATCACCCTGACCCCCTCAAACTCACTCCATCAACATCACGCTGAACCCCTCACACTCACTCCATCACTGTCACCCTGACCCTCTCGCACTCACTCCAGCACCGTCACCCTGACTCTCTCAACTCACTCCGTCACCATCACCCTGACCCCCCACACACGCTCCACCTCCATCACCATCACCCTGAAGCCCTCACACTCACTCCATCACTGTCACCCTGAACCCCTCAAACTCAGTCAATCACTGTCATCCTGACGCTCTCACACACGCTCTACCTCCATCACCCTGAACTCCTCAAATTCACTCCATCACCATCATCCTGAACCCCTCACACTCACTCCATCACTGTCACCCTGACCCTCTCACACTCACTCCAGCACCGTCACCCTGACTCTCTCAACTCATTCCGCCACCATCACCCTGACCCCCCAAACACGCTCCACCTCCATCAAACTGACCCCCTCAAACTCACTCCATCACCATCACCCTGACTCCCTCACACTCACTCCACCACCATAACCCTAACTCCCTCGCACTCTCGCCATCACCGTCACCCTGACCACATCACCCTCACTCAATCACAGTCTCCCTGACCCCCTTACACTCGCTCCACCTCCATCACACTGAACTTCTCCCACTCACTCCATCACTGTCACCCTGACCCCCTCACACTCGCTCCACCTCCATCACACTGAACTTCTCCCACTCACTCCATCACCATCACCCTGACCCCCTTCCACTCATCCATCACCGTCACCCTGACCCTCTCACATTCACTCCATCACCGTCACCCTTACTCCCTTTCTCTCACTCCATCACTGTCACCCTACCCCGTCACATTCACTCAATCACCGTCACCCTGACCCACTCACAAACACTTAATCAACATCGCCCTGACCGTCTAACACACATTGCCTCAACATCACCCTGACACCCTCACACTCACTCCACCTCCGTCACCTTGACACACTCATACTCACTCCATCACCATAACCTGACTCCCTCGCACTCTTGCCATCACCTTCACCCTGACCCCCTCACACTCACTCAATCACCGTCACCCTGATCCCCTCACACTCACTCAATCACAGTCTCCCTGACCCCCTCACACTTGCTCCACCTCCATCACACTGAACCTCTCACACTCACTCCATCACCGTCACCCTGACAACCTCACACTCGCTCCATCACTTTCACACTGATCCCCTCACACTCGCTCCACCTCCATCACCCTGAACCCCTCACACTTGCTCCATCACCGTCACCCAGACCCCCTCACAATCACTTCATCACCATCACTCTGACCCTCAAACACACACTCCATCACAGTCACACTGACCTCCTCACACTCAGTCAATCACTGTCACCCTAACGCTATCACACTCACTCCATCTCCGTCACCATGACTCCCTCACACTCGCTCCATCACCGTCACCCTGACCCCCCAAACTCACTCCATCACCTTCGCCCTGACCCACTCACAATCACTCCATCACCATCACCCTGACCCCTTACGCTCACTCCATCTCTGTCACCCTGACCCCCTCACACTCACTTCATCACAGTCGCCCTGAACCCGTCACACTCACTCCGTCTCCGTCACCTTGACACCCTCATACTCACTCCATCACCATAAACCTGACACCATCGCACTTTTCCATCACCGTCACCTTGACCCCCTCACACTCACTCAATCACAGTCTCCCTGACCCCCTCACACTCGCTCCACCTCCATCACACTGAACCTCTCACACTCACTCCATCACTGTCACCCTGACAACCTCACACTCGCTCCATCACCATCGCTCTGACCCTCTCGCATTCACTCCATCACAGTCGCCCTGAACCCCTCACACTCGCTCCATCACCATCACGCTGGCCCCCTCACACTCACTACATCACCATCGCCCTGACGCCCTCACACTCACTCCATCACTGTCACCCTACCCCGTCACACTCTCTCCATCACCGTCACCCTGACCCCCTCACAAACACTTAATCACCATCGCCCTGACCCTCTAACACACATTGCATCAACGTCACCCTGACACCCTCACACTCACTCCACCTCCATCACCCTGAAACCCTCACACTCGCTCCATCACCGTCACACTGACCCACTCACATTCACTCCATCACCATCACCCTGACCCCCTCACACTTGCTCCACCTCCATCATCCTGACCCCCTCAATCTCACACCATTACTGTCACCCTGAACCCCTCACACTCTCTCCATCACCGTCACCCTGACCCCCTTCCACTCACTCCATCGCTGTCACCCTGACACCCTCACACTCACTCCACCTCCATCACCCTGAACCCCTCACACTCGCTCCATCACCGTCGCATTGACCCACACACATTCACTCCATCACCATCACCCTGACCCCCTCACACTTGCTCCACCTCCATCATCCTGACCCCCTCAATCTCACACCATTACTGTCACCCTGAACCCCTCACACTCTCTCCATCACAGTCACCCTGAACACTTCACACTCACTCCAACTCCGTCACCTTGACACCCTCATACTCACTCCATCACCATCACCCTGACTCCCTTGCACTTTTGCCATCACCGTCACCCTGACCCCCTCACCCTCACTCAATCACCGTCACCCTGACCCCCTCACACTAGCTCCATCTCCATCACCCTGAACATCTCACACTCACTCCATCACCGTCACCCTGACAATCTCACACTCTCTCCATCACCATCACCCTGACCCTCTCACATTCACTCCTTCACCGTCATCCTGACCCCCTTGCACTCACTCCATCACTGTCACCCTGACCCCCTCACACTCGCTCCACCTCCATCACCCTGAACCCCTCACACTTACTCCATCACAGTCGCCCTGAAATCCTCACATTTGCCCCATGACCATCACACTGACCCCCTCACAATCACTTCATCACTGTCACCCTGACCCCATCACACTTGCTCCATCACCGTCTCCCTGACCCCCTCACATTCACTCAATCACTGTCACCCTCACCCTCCACACTCACTCCATCTCTGCCACCCTGACCCCGTCACACTTACTCCATCACTGTCAACCTGACCCTCTCACACTCAATCCATCACGGTTAACCTGGGCCCCTCACAAGCACTCCAGCACCGTCACCCAGACCCCCTTCCACTCACTCCATCACCATCACCCTGACACCCTCACACTCGCTCCATCACCGTCAACCTGACACCCTCACACTCACTCCATCACTGTCTCCCTGACTCACTGCATTACCGTCATCCTGAACCCCTCACACTCACTTCATCACTGTCTCCCTGACCACCTCACACTCACTAAATCAACGTCACCCTGAACCCCTCACACTCACTCAATCTCCGTCACTCTGACCCCTTCACACTCAATCCATCACAGTCACCCTGAACCCATCACACTCACTCCACCTTCGTCACCCTGAACCCATCACATGTACTCCATCACCGTCACCATGAACCCCTCACACTCACTCCACCTCCGTCAACCTGAACCCTCAAACTGACTCCATCTCCATCACCCTGACCCCCTCACACTCACTCCATCACTGTCACCTGACCCCCTCGCACTCACTCAATCTCTGTCACACTGAACCACAAGCATTCATTCCATTAGTGTTTCGTTGACCCTCTCACACTCACTCCATCCCTGTCTCCCTGACTCACTCCATCACCGTCATCCTGAACCCATCACACTCACTCCATCACTGTCTCACTGACCCTCTCGCACTCACTCCATCACCGTCACCCTGACTCCCTCACACTCACTCCATCACCATCACCCTGACCCCCATTACATTCACTCCATCACCGTCACCCTGACCCCCCTCACACTCACTCCATCACCATAACCCTGACCCCCTCACAATCACTACATCACCATCGCCCAGACCCTCTAACACACACTCCATCACGGTCACACTGACCTCCTCACACTCAGTCAATCACTGTCACCCTAAAGCTATCAGTTTCACTCCATCTCCGTCACCATGACTCCCTCATACTCGCTCCATCACCGTCACCCTGACCCCCTCAAACACACTCCATCACCTTCGCCCTGACCCACTCACATTCACTCCATCACCATCACCCTGACCACTTACACACACTCCATCTCTGTCACCCTGACCCCCTCACACTCACTTCATCACAGTCGCCCTGAACCCCTCACACTCACTCCGTCTCCGTCACCTTGACACCCTCATACTCACTCCATCACCATAACCCTGACTCCCTCGCACTTTTGCCATCACCGTCACCCTGACCCCCTGAAACTCACTCAATCACCGTCTCCCTGACCCCCTCACACTCGCTCCATCACCCTCTCCCTGGCCCCCTCACTCAGTCAACCACTGTCACCCTGGCGCTCTCACACTCACACCATCTCCATCACCCTGACTTGGTCACACCCTCCATCACCGTCACACTGACACTCTCACATTCGCTCCATCACCGTTACGCTGAACCTCTCACAATCACTCCGTCACAGTCTCCCTGACACACTCTCACTCACTCCATCACCGTCACACTGCATCCCTCGCATTCACTCCACCACTGCCACCCTGACCCCCTTACACTCACTCCATCACCGTCACCCTGACACCCTCACACTAGCTCCAACACTGTCACCCTAACCCTCTCACATTCACTCCATCGCTGTCACCCTGAACCCCACACACTCGCCCCATCATTGATACCTTGAACCAGCACACTCACTCTATCACCGTCATGCTGGCTCCCTCACTCTCGCTCCATCCCCGTCACCCTGACTCCCTCACACTCTCTCCACCTCCGTCACCCTGACTCCCTCACACTCGCTCCATCACCAACACCCTGACCCCCTCACACTCACTCCATCACCATAACCCTGACTCCCTCGCACTCTCGCCATGACTGTTACCCTGACTCCCAAACACTCACTCAATCACAGTCTCCCTGACACTGTACACTCACTCCATTACTGTCACCCTGACCCACTCACACTCGCTCCATCTCCATCACCCTGAACCTCTCACACTGACTCCATCACTGTCACCATGAACCACTCACACTCACTCCATCTCCATCACCCGGACACCCTCACTCTCGCTCCATCACCGTCTCGATGAAACCCTCATAGTCATTCCATCTCCGTCACCCTGACCCTCCCACACTCACTCCATCACTGTCTCCCTGACTCACACCATCACCGTCATCCTGAACCCCACACACTCATCCATCACTGTTTCCCTGACCCCCACACACACTCCATCACCGTCACTCTGACCTCCTCATACCGACTCCGTCACCGTCACCCTGACCCACTCACACTCACTCCATCGCCGTCGCTCTGGCCCCGTCATACTCACTCCATCGCTGTCACCCTGATCCCCTCACACTCCATCACTGTCACCCTACCCCGTCACACGTACTCCATCACTGTCACCCTGACTCCCTCACACTCACTCCATCACCATAACCCTAACTCCCTCGCACTCTCGCCATCACCGTCACCCTGACCACATCACCCTCACTCAATCACAGTCTCCCTGACCCCCTTACACTCGCTCCACCTCCATCACACTGAACTTCTCCCACTCACTCCATCACTGTCACCCTGACCCCCTCACACTCACTTCATCACAGTCGCCCTGAACCCCTCACACTCACTCCGTCTCCGTCACCTTGACACCCTCATACTCACTCCATCACCATAACCCTGACTCCCTCGCACTTTTGCCATCACCGTCACCCTGACCCCCTGAAACTCACTCAATCACCGTCTCCCTGACCCCCTCACACCCGCTCCATCACCCTCTCCCTGGCCCCCTCACTCAGTCAACCACTGTCACCCTGGCGCTCTCACACTCACACCATCTCCATCACCCTGACTTGGTCACACCCTCCATCACCGTCACACTGACACTCTCACATTCGCTCCATCACCGTTACGCTGAACCTCTCACAATCACTCCGTCACAGTCTCCCTGACACACTCTCACTCACTCCATCACCGTCACACTGCATCCCTCGCATTCACTCCACCACTGCCACCCTGACCCCCTTACACTCACTCCATCATCGTCACCCTGACACCCTCACACTAGCTCCAACACTGTCACCCTTACCCTCTCACATTCACTCCATCGCTGTCACCCTGACCCCCACACACTCGCCCCATCATTGACACCTTGAACCAGCACACTCACTCTATCACCGTCATGCTGACTCCCTCACTCTCGCTCCATCACCGTCACCCTGACTCCCTCACACTCACTCCACCTCCGTCACCCTGACTCCCTCACACTCACTCCATCACCATCACCCTGACTCCCTCACACTCACTCCATCACCATAACCCTGACTCCCTCGCACTCTCGCCATGACTGTTACCCTGACTCCCAAACACTCACTCAATCACAGTCTCCCTGACACTGTACACTCACTCCATTACTGTCACCCTGACCCACTCACACTCGCTCCATCTCCATCACCCTGAACCTCTCACACTGACTCCATCACTGTCACCATGAACCACTCACACTCACTCCATCTCCATCACCCGGACACCCTCACTCTCGCTCCATCACCGTCTCGATGAAACCCTCATAGTCATTCCATCTCCGTCACCCTGACCCTCCCACACTCATTCCATCACTGTCTCCCTGACTCACACCATCACCGTCATCCTGAACCCCACACACTCATCCATCACTGTTTCCCTGACCCCCCACACACACTCCATCACCGTCACTCTGACCTCCTCATACCGACTCCGTCACCGTCACCCTGGCCCACTCACACTCACTCCATCGCCGTCGCTCTGGCCCCGTCATACTCACTCCATCGCTGTCACCCTGATCCCCTCACACTCCATCACTGTCACCCTACCCCGTCACACGTACTCCATCACCGTCACCCTGACTCCCTCACACTCACTCCATCACCATAACCCTAACTCCCTCGCACTCTCGCCATCACCGTCACCCTGACCACATCACCCTCACTCAATCACAGTCTCCCTGACCCCCTTACACTCGCTCCACCTCCATCACACTGAACTTCTCCCACTCACTCCATCACTGTCACCCTGACCCCCTCACACTCGCTCCACCTCCATCACACTGAACTTCTCCCACTCACTCCATCACCATCACCCTGACCCCCTTCCACTCATCCATCACCGTCACCCTGACCCTCTCACATTCACTCCATCACCGTCACCCTTACTCCCTTTCTCTCACTCCATCACTGTCACCCTACCCCGTCACACTCACTCAATCACCGTCACCCTGACCCACTCACAAACACTTAATCAACATCGCCCTGACCGTCTAACACACATTGCCTCAACATCACCCTGACACCCTCACACTCACTCCACCTCCGTCACCTTGACACACTCATACTCACTCCATCACCATAACCTGACTCCCTCGCACTCTTGCCATCACCTTCACCCTGACCCCCTCACACTCACTCAATCACCGTCACCCTGATCCCCTCACACTCACTCAATCACAGTCTCCCTGACCCCCTCACACTTGCTCCACCTCCATCACACTGAACCTCTCACACTCACTCCATCACCGTCACCCTGACAACCTCACACTCGCTCCATCACCGTCACACTGATCCCCTCACACTCGCTCCACCTCCATCACCCTGAACCCCTCACACTTGCTCCATCACCGTCACCCAGACCCCCTCACAATCACTTCATCACCATCACTCTGACCCTCAAACACACACTCCATCACAGTCACACTGACCTCCTCACACTCAGTCAATCACTGTCACCCTAACGCTATCACACTCACTCCATCTCCGTCACCATGACTCCCTCACACTCGCTCCATCACCGTCACCCTGACCCCCCAAACTCACTCCATCACCTTCGCCCTGACCCACTCACATTCACTCCATCACCATCACCCTGACCCCTTACGCTCACTCCATCTCTGTCACCCTGACCCCCTCACACTCACTTCATCACAGTCGCCCTGAACCCGTCACACTCACTCCGTCTCCGTCACCTTGACACCCTCATACTCACTCCATCACCATAAACCTGACACCATCGCACTTTTCCATCACCGTCACCTTGACCCCCTCACACTCACTCAATCACAGTCTCCCTGACCCCCTCACACTCGCTCCACCTCCATCACACTGAACCTCTCACACTCACTCCATCACTGTCACCCTGACAACCTCACACTCGCTCCATCACCATCGCTCTGACCCTCTCGCATTCACTCCATCACAGTCGCCCTGAACCCTCACACTCGCTCCATCACCATCACGCTGGCCCCCTCACACTCACTACATCACCATCGCCCTGACGCCCTCACACTCACTCCATCACTGTCACCCTACCCCGTCACACTCTCTTCATCACCGTCACCCTGACCCCCTCACAAACACTTAATCACCATCGCCCTGACCCTCTAACACACATTGCATCAACGTCACCCTGACACCCTCACACTCACTCCACCTCCATCACCCTGAAACCCTCACACTCGCTCCATCACCGTCACACTGACCCACTCACATTCACTCCATCACCATCACCCTGACCCCCTCACACTTGCTCCACCTCCATCATCCTGACCCCCTCAATCTCACACCATTACTGTCACCCTGAACCCCTCACACTCTCTCCATCACCGTCACCCTGACCCCCTTCCACTCACTCCATCGCTGTCACCCTGACACCCTCACACTCACTCCACCTCCATCACCCTGAACCCCTCACACTCGCTCCATCACCGTCGCATTGACCCACACACATTCACTCCATCACCATCACCCTGACCCCCTCACACTTGCTCCACCTCCATCATCCTGACCCCCTCAATCTCACACCATTACTGTCACCCTGAACCCCTCACACTCTCTCCATCACAGTCACCCTGAACACTTCACACTCACTCCAACTCCGTCACCTTGACACCCTCATACTCACTCCATCACCATCACCCTGACTCCCTTGCACTTTTGCCATCACCGTCACCCTGACCCCCTCACGCTCACTCAATCACCGTCACCCTGACCCCCTCACACTAGCTCCATCACCGTCACCCTGAACATCTCACACTCACTCCATCACCGTCACCCTGACAATCTCACACTCTCTCCATCACCATCACCCTGACCCTCTCACATTCACTCCTTCACCGTCATCCTGACCCCCTTGCACTCACTCCATCACTGTCACCCTGACCCCCTCACACTCGCTCCACCTCCATCACCCTGAACCCCTCACACTTACTCCATCACAGTCGCCCTGAAATCCTCACATTTGCCCCATGACCATCACACTGACCCCCTCACAATCACTTCATCACTGTCACCCTGACCCCATCACACTTGCTCCATCACCGTCTCCCTGACCCCCTCACATTCACTCAATCACTGTCACCCTCACCCTCCACACTCACTCCATCTCTGCCACCCTGACCCCATCACACTTACTCCATCACTGTCAACCTGACCCTCTCACACTCAATCCATCACGGTTAACCTGGGCCCCTCACAAGCACTCCAGCACCGTCACCCAGACCCCCTTCCACTCACTCCATCACCATCACCCTGACACCCTCACACTCGCTCCATCACCGTCAACCTGACACCCTCACACTCACTCCATCACTGTCTCCCTGACTCACTGCATTACCGTCATCCTGAACCCCTCACACTCACTTCATCACTGTCTCCCTGACCACCTCACACTCACTAAATCAACGTCACCCTGAACCCCTCACACTCACTCAATCTCCGTCACTCTGACCCCTTCACACTCAATCCATCACAGTCACCCTGAACCCATCACACTCACTCCACCTTCGTCACCCTGAACCCATCACATGTACTCCATCACCGTCACCATGAACCCCTCACACTCACTCCACCTCCGTCAACCTGAACCCTCAAACTGACTCCATCACCATCACCCTGACCCCCTCACACTCACTCCATCACTGTCACCTGACCCCCTCGCACTCACTCAATCTCTGTCACACTGAACCACAAGCATTCATTCCATTAGTGTTTCGTTGACCCTCTCACACTCACTCCATCCCTGTCTCCCTGACTCACTCCATCACCGTCATCCTGAACCCATCACACTCACTCCATCACTGTCTCACTGACCCTCTCACACTCACTCCATCACCGTCACCCTGACTCCCTCACACTCACTCCATCACCATCACCCTGACCCCCTCACTCCATCACCGTCACCCTGACCCCCCTCACACTCACTCCATCACCATAACCCTGACCCCCTCAAATTCATTCCATCACTGTCGCCCTGACCCTCTCACTCTCACTCCATCACAGTCACCCTGATCCATCACATATGTTCCACCTCCATCACCCTGACCCACTCTCACTCGCACCACCTCCATCACCCTGAACCCCTCACACTCACTCCATCACTGTCACCCTGACCCCCTCACACTTGCTCCACCACCGTCACGCTGATCCCCTTACACTTGCTCCATCACCTTCTCCCTCACCCTCTCGCACTCACTCCGTCACAGTCTCCCTGACCCAGTCTCACTCACTCCATCACTGTCACCCTGACCCCCTCCCAAGCCATCACCATCACCCTGACTCTCTCAACTCACTCCATCACCATCACCCCGACCCTCTCACACACGCTCCTCCTCCATCACCCTGACCCCCTCAAACTCACTCCATCAACATCACGCTGAACCCCTCACACTCACTCCATCACTGTCACCCTGACCCTCTCGCACTCACTCCAGCACCGTCACCCTGACTCTCTCAACTCACTCCGTCACCATCACCCTGACCCCCCACACACGCTCCACCTCCATCACCATCACCCTGAAGCCCTCACACTCACTCCATCACTGTCACCCTGAACCCCTCAAACTCAGTCAATCACTGTCATCCTGACGCTCTCACACACGCTCTACCTCCATCACCCTGAACTCCTCAAATTCACTCCATCACCATCATCCTGAACCCCTCACACTCACTCCATCACTGTCACCCTGACCCTCTCACACTCACTCCAGCACCGTCACCCTGACTCTCTCAACTCATTCCGCCACCATCACCCTGACCCCCCAAACACGCTCCACCTCCATCAAACTGACCCCCTCAAACTCACTCCATCACCATCACCCTGACTCCCTCACACTCACTCCACCACCATAACCCTAACTCCCTCGCACTCTCGCCATCACCGTCACCCTGACCACATCACCCTCACTCAATCACAGTCTCCCTGACCCCCTTACACTCGCTCCACCTCCATCACACTGAACTTCTCCCACTCACTCCATCACTGTCACCCTGACCCCCTCACACTCGCTCCACCTCCATCACACTGAACTTCTCCCACTCACTCCATCACCATCACCCTGACCCCCTTCCACTCATCCATCACCGTCACCCTGACCCACTCACATTCACTCCATCACCGTCACCCTTACTCCCTTTCTCTCACTCCATCACTGTCACCCTACCCCGTCACATTCACTCAATCACCGTCACCCTGACCCACTCACAAACACTTAATCAACATCGCCCTGACCGTCTAACACACATTGCCTCAACATCACCCTGACACCCTCACACTCACTCCACCTCCGTCACCTTGACACACTCATACTCACTCCATCACCATAACCTGACTCCCTCGCACTCTTGCCATCACCTTCACCCTGACCCCCTCACACTCACTCAATCACCGTCACCCTGATCCCCTCACACTCACTCAATCACAGTCTCCCTGACCCCTCACACTTGCTCCACCTCCATCACACTGAACCTCTCACACTCACTCCATCACCGTCACCCTGACAACCTCACACTCGCTCCATCACTTTCACACTGATCCCCTCACACTCGCTCCACCTCCATCACCCTGAACCCCTCACACTTGCTCCATCACCGTCACCCAGACCCCCTCACAATCACTTCATCACCATCACTCTGACCCTCAAACACACACTCCATCACAGTCACACTGACCTCCTCACACTCAGTCAATCACTGTCACCCTAACGCTATCACACTCACTCCATCTCCGTCACCATGACTCCCTCACACTCGCTCCATCACCGTCACCCTGACCCCCAAACTCACTCCATCACCTTCGCCCTGACCCACTCACATTCACTCCATCACCATCACCCTGACCCCTTACGCTCACTCCATCTCTGTCACCCTGACCCCCTCACACTCACTTCATCACAGTCGCCCTGAACCCGTCACACTCACTCCGTCTCCGTCACCTTGACACCCTCATACTCACTCCATCACCATAAACCTGACACCATCGCACTTTTCCATCACCGTCACCTTGACCCCCTCACACTCACTCAATCACAGTCTCCCTGACCCCCTCACACTCGCTCCACCTCCATCACACTGAACCTCTCACACTCACTCCATCACTGTCACCCTGACAACCTCACACTCGCTCCATCACCATCGCTCTGACCCTCTCGCATTCACTCCATCACAGTCACCCTGAACCCCTCACACTCGCTCCATCACCATCACGCTGGCCCCCTCACACTCACTACATCACCATCGCCCTGACGCCCTCACACTCACTCCATCACTGTCACCCTACCCCGTCACACTCTCTCCATCACCGTCACCCTGACCCCCTCACAAACACTTAATCACCATCGCCCTGACCCTCTAACACACATTGCATCAACGTCACCCTGACACCCTCACACTCACTCCACCTCCATCACCCTGAAACCCTCACACTCGCTCCATCACCGTCACACTGAACCACTCACATTCACTCCATCACCATCACCCTGACCCCCTCACACTTGCTCCACCTCCATCATCCTGACCCCCTCAATCTCACACCATTACTGTCACCCTGAACCCCTCACACTCTCTCCATCACCGTCACCCTGACCCCCTTCCACTCACTCCATCGCTGTCACCCTGACACCCTCACACTCACTCCACCTCCATCACCCTGAACCCCTCACACTCGCTCCATCACCGTCGCATTGACCCACACACATTCACTCCATCACCATCACCCTGACCCCCTCACACTTGCTCCACCTCCATCATCCTGACCCCCTCAATCTCACACCATTACTGTCACCCTGAACCCCTCACACTCTCTCCATCACAGTCACCCTGAACACTTCACACTCACTCCAACTCCGTCACCTTGACACCCTCATACTCACTCCATCACCATCACCCTGACTCCCTTGCACTTTTGCCATCACCGTCACCCTGACCCCCTCACGCTCACTCAATCACCGTCACCCTGACCCCTCACACTCACTCCATCACAGTCTCCCTGACACCCTCACACTCGCTCCACCTCCATCACACTGAACTCTCACACACTCCATCTCTATCACACTGACAACCTCACACTCACTCAATCAACGTCACCCTGACCACCTCACCCTCGCTCCATCATTGTCACCCTGAACCCCTCACACTCGCTCCATCACCGTCACCCTGACTCCCTCACACTCACTCCATCACCGTCACAATGAACCCCTCACATTCACTCCATCTCCATCACCCTTATCCTCTCACACTCACTCCATCACTGTTCTCCCAGACTCACTCATTCACCGTCATCCAGAACCCCTCACACTCACTCCATCTCCATCACCCTGACTACCTTTCACTCGCTCAATCACCGTCACCCTGACTCCCTCAAACTCACTCCATCACTGTCTCCCTGACTCCTTCTTACTCGCTCCACCACCGTCACTCTAAACCCCTCAAACCCTCCATCTCCATCTCACTGACAACCGCATACTCACTCCATCACCGTCACCCTGACCCCCTCACACACACTCCATCAACGTCACCCTGGCCCACTCACACTCACTGCATCGCCGTCAGTCTGGCCCCCTCATACTCGCTCCATCAGCATCACACTGACCCCCTCACACTCGCTCCATCACTGTCACCCTGACCCCCTCACACTCACTACATCACAGTCTCTCTGACCCACTTCTCTCATTCCATCACCCTCATCCTGACTCCCTCAAACGCACTCCATCACCGTCATCCTGCCCGTCTCACACTCACTCCATTGCTGTCTCAAAAAACCCCTCACATACACTCAATCTCCGTCAACCTGACCCCCTCACTCTCACTCCATCTCTGTCACCCTGACCCACTCACACTTGCTCCATCACCGTCTCCCTGACCCCCTCACTCAGTCAATCACTGTCACAATAGCGCTCTCACTCACTCCATTTCCGTCACACTGACTCAGTCATACCATCCATCACCGTCACCCTAACCCCTTCACACTCGCTCCACCTCCATCACCCTGAACACCTCACACTTACTCCATCACCGTCACGCTGCATCCCTCGCATTCAATCCACCACCGTCACCCTGACCCCCTTACACTCATTCCATCACCGTCACCCTGACTCCCACACACTCACTCAATCACAGTCTACCTGACCAATGACCTGGCTTGCACCATGTCCAGGCATGAGAAGTCCCGTTAGGTGGAGAGATTCCCGAGACTGGTGAGTTTCACTTTGGAACAAAGATGGTTAAGTGGCAATTTCCTGCAGTTGTTTGTAATGATGGGAGAGGGAGCGGTGGGGAATGAGCACTTTGACGTGCAGGAAGAAGTGTTGCCACTGATCAGAGTCAGTGAACAGAGGACTGGGATTAAAGGAATCTAATGAAAAGCAGCACTTGTGCTCAGGACGTTCGATAACAAATGCAGAAACCCGATGTGACGAGCAGTGTATCTGGAAAGAGAAACAAAGATAACGTCTTAAATGTAGAACATTTCTGATGCAGAACTCGAGTTTCCCAAGTCTTATCAAATGACCGGCCTGGTTTGCAAAGCAGGTTTCCTGAACTTTGAGCGAAGATTGCTCCAACAGGAAGGCATACCAAACGTAGGCAGCAGGATTCGAATCGACGTGGGGAACCCCTAAGAGATTTTCAATTCATCGCCTGAACCACTCGGCCACGACGACAGACGAAGCCGGCCAGCTCGTTGAAAGCTGTAGCTGATGTGATGGGCTCAAGGCTTTCATCTCCTTTCATACCATTGCTGTCATTTGGAAGGTGCTAGACACCAATGTAAAAGAACAAAAGCACAAAGTTAGGAAAAGATACTTGCAGCCAAACTTAGTCGAAATTATTTATTGAAAGGAAAATCACACTTGGCAATTTGCTAGATCTCTTTGCGAACATGACCAACAGAGCTTATCAAGGGAGCTATTCATCTAAGTGTTCTTGGACATGAAACAAACAAAAGTTAGTGACATATTCTGGCGAACGAAATGGTCTTTCCTGATGGTTACAATGAAAGAGATGGTTCCCAATAAAAGACAAAGATTAAGTCGCATGTCGATATATTTCAATGTGATAAGATTCTCTTTCAGTCCCCAATTACCCCAGAGATGGATGGGGTGAGTTACTTTTCTTCACTCTTCAACTCCTCAGCGTGGAGGAACAGACATGAAACCGCTAGAGATGGAGTTGTTGAAGTGGGAACCAGCGACACTGAAGAAACTAGGTAAAAGTGAGGACTGCAGATGCTGGAAACCAGATTTTAGATCTGAGTGATGCTGGAAAAGCACAGTCGGTCAGGCAGCATCCATGGAGCAGGAAAGTCGACGTTTCTGTTGCCAGGCTGGCTGTGTTCCGCAAACAATTTTCGCTTTTGGTTCAGATTTCCAGCAATTGCAGCTGTTTGTTTTATGTTAACCTTCATAATGTTTTGGACAAAACCAATGAACTGCTTGCATCGGAAAATCTGCAGAAGTCCTGGCACACCAATATGTTTGCTGAACAAGACAACCGTTCCGTGAGCGGGAATTGGATCCGGGCCACGGTGCTTTGAGTAACGAAACTTCACATGTAAATAAGAAGACAAGGCGATAGATACTATCGTATTTGGTCGAAATAAAACACCCTTTCTGAACATTTTCGTTGCAGATTATTTTCAACTTGTTTTCGAAGATTTACAAAGTGGGAAAAGGCCATTCTGCCCATTGTGCATTGCGGCTAATCAATTCAAGTCGCAGTTTCCAACTTTGGCTCAAAGTCTTGTGTGTTCTAATATTTCCAGGGCAAATGTCAATGCGGTTATCCTGTGTTCTTAAATGGCACAATAATGGGGCAGAAGTATGACATTTTCACAACGAATTGTAACTCTTTTGAGGAGCTCATACTCATTTCCACCCACAGAGGGAGACACCCGAGACTGACAGAAGTGTCCGTTGTTTTGAGTTAAAATTTGAAATGGAGAATAGAACAGACACAAGTTTTAAATGCAGAAGCGCCATCCCGACCAGGACTTCATTGGGGGGCATCAACGCGTACCACGTTAAAAGTGAGACACCCACACATGAGCTAGGTACGACTCGAATCTACAATCTTCTGACGCGAAGTCAAACGCGTAATCCATTACGCCACTCGGCCGCTTGTCGATATGTCATGTCATTGACTATCACGGAATCCAGAATTAAAAAGGTGAACAAGCAGCGAAGATAATCGCCAACACTGCTTCACTTCGAAGCATCCAACTTGTGAAGCTGTGCCTTTCACTGGCAAAGGAGAAACATTTGTCCTCAGCTGCCTGCTTCAGGGTCGGCTCCTTCTCTGCTGGAAATTTCCATCGTTTTATTCACAGTCACGACGCGATTTCATGATCCACTCCAGTGAAAAAGTGTCATGGTGTCGTCCAAGCAAGACTCTGCAGAAACTCAGCGAGAGACCTCGGGTCATTTCGAGCTCAAGTTGTGGAACAAGACGAGATGCGTGACAGCTTTTATTGACGCCGCCACTTCACTGCCAATTAGCGGCTCAAAACGAGCCGTTGTGAGCATCAGCTTGATTTGTACCTTCCTGCAGAGCATTTGCTAAACAGCATCAGATAGATCCCATCGGGCGCATGGATTTTTTCACACTCTATTTTCACACTCTGCAGTATTTCTAATAACTCTTCCTTGTGAATCTCAATCTCTAAGTCTAGACGCAATTATCTCTGTATCATCCTCGCCAACATTTTCATTTTCTGTAGCAAATACTGTCGAAAACTGTTTACTTAGTGCTTCCCCTATCTCCTCTGACTCCACACACAACTTCCCACTATTATCCTTGACTGTCCCAAAGCTAACTCTCGTCATTCTTTTATTCTTGACATACCTATGGAAAGCCTTAGGTTAACCTATGGAAAGCCTTAGGGTTAACCCTGATCATGTCCGCCCTCATGTCTCCTCCTGGCTCTTCTCAGCTCTCTTTTTAGGTCTTTTCTGACATCGTTGTAACCCTCGAGCGCTCCAACTGTTTTCTCACATTTTGTCCTACCAGAAGACTTCTTGTTCTTCTTGATCAGGGATTCCTCTTCGTTAGTAAACCACGGCTCACGCGTTCTATATCTTCCTCCCTGCCTGACAGGTACATACTTATCTAGGACACACAGGAGTTTTTCCATGAATAAGCTCCACATTTTTAATGTGCTCAGCCTCTGCAGTTTCCTACACCATTCTCCGCTTCCTAAATCCAACGTCAATACATCGTAATAAGCTCCTCATTGCAAAGTGCTCACCTACTTCCAAATATAAAACCTGGCCAGGCTCGTTACGCACTACTAAATCTTTGATTGTATGTCAAAAGCTCTACTCATTGGATCACATTATAACGTGCAGTATGATACTTTGAACTGCAGGATGCAATTTGTTGCACTGAATGAATGTTTATTTGTCACGTTCAGAGTATTTCATTGAATGAATGAATGCAGTTTGTTTCACTAAATAAATGCGTTAAGTTTGTTGGGTTGAATCAATGATTGAAGTTTGATTTCAATGATGAAATGAATGTATTATGTTTCATTTAATGAAAGCGTGCAGTTTCTTTCCTTTAGCACACTGAATGGATGAGAGAAACACTACTCATTGAATAAACAGATGTAGTTTGTTTCATTGAATGATTATGTGCAGTTTGTTTCAATTAATCAATGCGTGGATCTGATGGCATTGAATGAACGAGAGAAGCAAGAATGAGAGAATGTGTTATGTTTGATTCATTGAATAAATGTTTGAAGTTTGATTTCATTGATTAAATGAAGCAGTTAGTTTCATTTAGTTTCATTTCACGCTCACACACTCACTCCATCTCCGCCACCCTGACCCTCTCACACTCACTTCATCACCATCACACTGACCCCCTCGCACTCGTTCCATCACCGTCACTCCGACCCTCTAACACTCATTCCATCACTGTCACTCTGACCCTCTCACATTCACTCCATCACCTCACGCTGACCCCCTTCCACTCCCTCCATCACTGGCACCCTGGACCGCTCATACTCATTCCACCTCTTTCACCCTGACACCCTCACAATCACTTCATCACCATCACCCTGTCCCACTCACACTCACTCCATCATCCTCATCCTGACCCTCTCACACTCGCTCCATCACTGTTGCCCTGACCCCTTCACACTCGCTCCACCTCTTTCAACCTGACCCCCTCGCAATCACTTCATCACCTTCGCCCTGACCCTTTCAAACTTACTCCATCACCGTCAGCCTGACCCTCTCACATTCACTCCATCACTGTCACCCTGACTCCCACACACTCGCTCCACCTCGATCATCCTGAACCCCTCACACTCACTTCATCACCTCACCCTGACTCCCTCACACTCACTCCATCACTGTCGCCCTGACGCCCTCACACTCACTCCATCACCGTCACCCTGAATCCCTCACACTCACCCCATCGCCGTAATCCTGACCCCTTCATACTCACTCCATCACCGTCACCCTGGCCCCTCACACTCACTCCAGCACGGTCACCCTGAACTCCTCACACTCACTCCATCACCGTCACAGTGAACCACTCACATTCATCCCATCTCAGTCATCCTGTCACCCTCAGAATCCCTCCATCATCGTTATACTGAACCCCTCACACTCACTTGATCTCCGTCATCCAGAACCCCTCACACTCACTCCATCAATCACTCTGACCTCTCACACTCACTCCAGCACCGTCACCCTGACCACCTCACACTCACTCCATCACCGTCACAGTGAACCACTCACATTCATCCCATCTCAGTCATCCTGACACCCTTTGAATCCCTCCATCAATGTTATACTGAACCCCTCACTCTCACTTGATCTCCGTCATCCAGATCCCCTCACACTCACTCTATCTTCGTCACTCTGAACCCCTCACACTCACTCCATCACCGTCATCCTAACCCCCTCACACTTGCTCCACCTCCATCACCCTTAACCACTCACACTCAGTCCATCACTGTCGCCCTGACCCCGTCACACTCGCTCCATCTCTTTCAGCCTGAAACCCTCACAATCAATCCATCACCATCACCTTGACCCTCTCAAACTCACGCCATCGCCATCACCCTGACCCCCTCACACCCACTCCATCAACCACTCCCTAACCCCCTCACACTCACACCAGCACCGTCACCCTGACGCTCTCGCACTCATTTAGTCTCCGTCAACCTGACCCTCTCCCACACTCTCCATCATCGTCACCCTGTCTCCCTCAGATTCTCTCCATCTCCGTCACCCTGACCCTCTCACACTCGCTCCATCACCGTCACCCTGGCTCCCTCACACTCACTCCATCACTGTCACCCTGATCCCCTCACACTCGCCCTACCTCCATCTCCCTGAACCCGTCACACTCACTCCATCACCGTCACTCTGACCCTCAAACTCACTATATCACCGTCACCCTGACCCTCTCACATTCACTCCATCACCGTCACCCTGACTTCCTCACACTCACTCCATCACCGTCACCCTGACCCCCTCACACTCACTCAATCACAGTCTCTCTGACTCACCCTCACTCACTCCATCACTCTCATCCTGACCCCTCACACTCTCTCCACCTCCATCACCTTGAACCCCGCACACTCACTCCTTCGCCGTCACAGTGAACCACTCACATTCACCCCATCTCCATCATCCTGACATCCTCAGAATCCCTCCTTCACCGTTACACTGAACCCCTCACACTCACTTGATCTCCATCACACTGAATCCCTCACACTCACTTGATCTCCATCACCCTGAACCCCTCACACTCACTTGATCTCCATCACCTTGACCCCCTCACACTCGCTCCTGCTCTTTCACCCTGAACCCCTCACAATCACTCCATCACTGTCACTTTCACCCCCTCACACTCACGCCATCACCGTCACGCTGACCCCCTCACACCTACTCCATCACCGTCGCCCTGACGCCCTCACACTCACTCCATCACCGTCATCCTGACCTCCTCACACTCACTCCATCACCGTCACACTGAGTCCCTCACACTCACTTGATCTCCGTCATCCTGACCACCTCACACTCGCTCCCCTTACGCAAACTCCATCAACAACGCCCTGAACCCCTCACACTCACACCAGCACCGTCAGCCTGGCGATCTCACACTCACTCCGTCTTCGTCACACTGGCTCCCTCACATTCGCTCCATCATCATCGCCCTGACCTAATCACACTTGCTCCATCACCATCACCCTTACCCCCTCACACTCCCTCCATCACCGTCGCCCTGACAACCTCACACTCGTTCCATCACCGTCACATGCAACTCCTCACACTCACTTGATCTCCATCATTCTGACCACCTCACACTCGCTCCACCTCTTTCACCCTGATCCCCTCACACTCACTCCATCACCGTCACTTTGAAACCTTCACACTCACTGGATCTCCGTCATCCTGACAACCTCACACTTGCTCCATCAACGTCACACTGCACATCTCTCAATCACTCCATCACCATCATCCTGATCCCCTCACACTCACTCCACCACCGTCACCCTGAACCTCTCAGAATCAATCCATCACGATCACAGTAAACCTCTCACATTCACTACATCCCCGTCAGCCTGAACACCTCACACTCACTCCACCTCCGTTGGCCTGAATCCCTCAAACTCACTCCATCTCCGTCACCCTCACCCCCTCACACTCACTCCATCAATCACGCCCTGACCCCCTCACACTCACTCCATCTCTGTCACCATGCAACCCCACAGTTGCTCCATCACCATCTCCCTTACCCACTCACACTCACTCCATCACTGTCATCCTGACTCCCTCACACTCACTCCATCACCCATCACCCTGACCCTCTCACACTCAACCCATTAGCGTCACGCTGACACACTCACAATCATTCCATCACTGTCACACTGAACCCCTCGCACGCACTTGATATCCGTCATCCTGACCACCTCACACTCGCTCCACCTCTTTCACCCTGATCCCCTCACACTCACTCCATCACCACCACTCTGAACCCCTCACACTCACTTGATCTCCGTCATCCTGACAACCTCACACTTGCTCCATCAACATCACACTGAAGCTCTCTCAATCATACCATCACCATCATCCTGATCCCCTCACACTCACTCCATCACCGTCACCCTGGCCCCCTCACGCTCACTCCATCACCGTCACCCTGAACACATCACACTCACTCCATCACCGTCACCCTGAACCCCTCACACTCACTCCATCACCGTCACCCTGAACCCCTCACACTCACTCCACCTCCGTTAACCTGAATCCCTCAAACTCACTCCATCTCCGTCACCCTCACCCACTCACACTCACTCCATCAACCACGCCCTGACCCCCTCACACTCACTCCATCTCTCTCACGCTGCACCCATCGCACTCACTACATCATCATCACCCTGAACCCCTCACACTAACTCCATTATCGTCACCCTGAACCCCTCACACTCTCTCCACCTCTGTCAACCTGAATCCCTCAAACTCACTCCATCTCCGTCACCTTCACCCCCTCACACTCACTCCATCAACCATGCCCTCACCCCCCCCACACTCACTCCATTTCTTTCACACTGCACCCAACACACTCACTCCATCACCATCACCCCGAACCCCTCACATTTACTCCATTACCGACACACAGAACCCCTCACACTCACTCCACTTCCGTCAACCTGAATCCCTCAAACTCACTCCAACTCCATCACCCTGAAACCCTCACACTCACTCCATCACCGTCACACTGAGCCACTCACATTCACTCCTTCACTGTCTCTCTGACCCCCTTACACTCTCTCCATCACTGTCTCCCTGACTCACTCCATCACCGTCATCTGACCCCCTCACACTCACTCCATCTCTGTCACCATGCACGCCCCACACTTGCTCCATCACAATCTCTCTTACCCGCTCACACTCACTCCATCACTGTCATCCTGACTCCCACTCACTTACTCCATCACCCATCACCCTGACCCTCTCACACTCAATCCATCACCGTCACGCTGACACCCTCAAACTCGTTCCTACACCGTCACACTGAACCCCTCACACGCACTTGATCTCCGTCATTCTGACGACCTCACACTCGCTCCACCTCTTTCACCCTGATACCCTCACACTCACTCCATCACCACCACTCTGAACCCCTCACAGTCACTTGATCTCCGTCATCCTGACAACCTCACACTTGCTCCATCACCATCACACTGAAGCTCTCTCATTCATACAATCACCATCATCCTGATCCTCTCACACTCACTCCATCACCGTCACCCTGGCCCCCTCACGCTCACTGCAGCATCGTCACCCAGACCCTCTCTGAATCACTCCATCACCGTCACAGTAAAACTCTCACATTCACTCCATCTCCGTCATCCTGACACTCTCAGAATCCCTCAATCACCGTTACAGTGAACCCCTCACACTCACTCCAACACCGTCTCACTGAAATGCTCACACCATGTCATTCTGAACAGCTCACACTCACTCCATCACTGTCACCCTGAACCCATCACACTCACTCCAGCACCGTCAACCTGAATCCCTCAAACTCACTGCATCTCTCTCACCCTGACCCCCTCACACTCACTCCATCAAAGATGTCCTGAACCCCGCACACTCACTTTATTACCGACACCCTGAACCCCTCACACTCACTCCACCTCCGTCAACATGAATCCCTCAAACTTTCTCCATCTCCATCAACCTGACACCCTCACACTCACTCCATCACCGGCACCCTGGCTCCCTCACACTCACTCCATACCGTCACCCTGAGCCCCTCACACTCACTCCATCACCGTCACCCTGACCCCGTCACACTCACTCAATCACAGTCTCCCTGACCCACGCTCACTCACTCCATCACCCTCATCCTGACCCCCTCACATTCACTCCATCACCGTCACCCTTGACACCCTCACACTCACTCCACCTCCATCACCCTGAACCTCTCGCACTGACTCTATCACTGTCTCCCTGACATCCTCACACTTGCTCCACCTCCATCACCCTGACCCCGTCACAATCACTCCAACACCATCGCCCTAACACTTTTACACTCACTCCATCACCCTCACCCTGACCCCCTCACAGTCACTCCATCACCGCCACCCTGAAACACGCACACTCACTCCACCTCTGTCACCCTGACCCCCTCAAAGTCACTTCATCTCCATTACACTGACCCCCTCACACTCACTCCATCACCGTCACACTGAACCACTCACATTCACTCCATCACTGTCACCCTGACTCACTCCATCACCGTCATTCTGAACCCCTCACACTCACTCCATCACTGTCTCCATGACACCTTCACACTCGCTCCATCACCGTCACTCCGAACGCCTCAAACATTCCATCTCCATCACACTGACAACCTCACATTCGATCCATCACCGTCACCCTGAACCACTCACAGTCACTTCATCACCGTCACCCTGAACCCCTCACACTCACTCCACCTCTGTCACCATGCACCCTCACAGTTGCTCGATCACCATCTCCCTTACCCACTCCCACTCACTCCATCACCGTCACACTGACACTCTCAACTCAGTCCGTCACCATCACCCTGACCCCCTCACACACGCTCCACCTCTATCACCCTGACTCCCTCAAACTCACTCCATCACCATCACCTTGAAGCCCTCACACTCACTCCATCATTGTCACCCTGAACCCCTCACACTCAGTCAATCACTGTCACCCTGACGCTCTCACACACGCTGCACCTCCATCACCCTGACCCCCTCAAATTCACTCCATCACCATCATCCTGAACCCCTCACACTCATTCCATCACTGTCACCCTGACCCCCTCACACTCATTCTATCACCGTAACTCCAACCCTCTAACACTCACTCCGTCACCGTTCCCCTGACTCGGTCACACCCTCCATCACCGTCACCCAGATCTGCCTTACACTCACTCCATCACCATCACCCTGACACCCTCACATTCGTTCCACTACCGTCACTCTGACCCTCTCACACTCACAATCACTCCATCACAGTTACCCTGAACCCCTCACATTCACTCCATCATTGTCACCCTGACCCTCTCACACTCACTCCATCTCCCCCACACTGACCCCCTCACACTCACTCCATCACTGTCACACTGACCCTCTCACACTCATTCCATCACCCTCAACCCTTCACACTCACGAAATCACCGTCATCCTGAACCCCTCACACTCATTTCATCACCATCACCCTGAACCCCTCACTCTCACTCCATCACCGCCACCCTGAAACACACACACTCACTCCTCTGTCACCCTGACCCCCTCAAACTCACTCCAGCACCATCACCCTGACACCATCACACACACTCCTTCACTGTCACCATGACCTGCTACTCACTCCATCTCCGTCACCCGGACTCCCTCACACTCGCTCCATCACCGTCAGCCTGACCCCCTCACACTACCTCCATCACTGTCACCGTGACCCCCTTGCTCTCACTCCATCACGGTCACCCTGACTCCCTCACTCCCACTCCTTCACTGTCACCCTGACGCTCTCACACTCACTCCATCTTCGTCACCCTAAACCCCTCACATTCACTCAATCTCCGTCACACTGACCCCCACACACTCAATCCATCACCATCACCCTGAACCACTCACACTCAATCCATCGTCGTCACCGTGAACCCATCACACTCACTCCATCACCGTCACCATCAACCCTACACACTCACTCCACCTCCGTCAACCTGAACCCCTCATACTCACTCCATCTCTGTCAACCTGACCCCCTCACACTGACTCCATCAACCACGCCCTGACCCTCTCACACTCACTCTATCACTGTCCCCCTGACCCCCTCACATTCACTCGATTACTGTCACCCTGACACTCACACACTCACACAATCTCTGTCACACTGAACCTCAAACATTCATTCCATCAGTGTCTCGCTGACCCTCTCACACTCACTCCATCACTGTCTCCCTGACCCACTCCATCACCGTCATCCTGAACCCCTCACACTCACTCCATCACTGTCTCCCTGACCCTCTCGCACTCACTCCATCACCGTCACCCTGACCCGCTCACACTTACTCCATCACCATCACACTGACTCCTTCACACCCTCCATCACCGTCACCCTGACCCCCTCACACTTGGTCCACCACCGTCAAGCTGATTCCTTTACACTTGCTCCATCACCTTCTCCCTCACCCTCTCGCACTCACTCCATCACAGTCTCCCTGACCCAGTCTCACTCACTCCATCACCGTCACCATGACCCCCTCACACTCACATCATCACCGTCACCTTGACACTCTCAACTCACTCCGTCACCATCACCGCGAGCCCCTCACACACGATCCACCTCCATCACCCTGACCCCCTCAAACTCAGACCATCACCATCACCCTGAACCCCTCACACTCACTCCATCACTGTCACCCTGACCCTCTCACACTCACTCCAGCACCGTCACCCTGACTCGCTCAACTCACTCCGTCACCATCACCCTGACCCCCTCACACACGCTCCACCTCTATCACCCTGACTCCCTCAAACTCACTCCATCACCATCACCTTGAAGCCCTCACACTCACTCCATCATTGTCACCCTGAACCCCTCACACTCAGTCAATCACTGTCACCCTGACGCTCTCACACACGCTCCACCTCCATCACCCTGACCCTCTCAAATTCACTCCATCACCATCATCCTGAACCCCTCACACTTATTCCATCACTGTCACCCTGACCCCCTCACACTCATTCTATCACCGTAACTCCAACCCTCTAATACTCACTCCGTCACCGTCCCCGTGACTCGGTCACACCCTCCATCACCGTCACCCAGATCCACCTTACACTCACTCCATCACCGTTACCCTGACACCCTCACATTCGTTCCATTACCATCACTCTGACCCTCCCACACTCACAATCACTCCATCACTGTTACCCTGAACCCCTCACATTCACTCCATCGCCGTCACCCTGACCCTCTCATACTCACTCCATCACTGTCACCCTGACCCTCTCACACTCACTCCATCTCCACTAACCTGACCCCTTCACACTCACTCCATCACTGCCACGCTGACCCTCTCACACTCATTCCATCACCCTCAACCCTTCACACTCACGAAATCACCGTCATCCTGAACCCCTCACACTCATTTCATCACCATCACCCCGAACCCCTCATACTCACTTAATCACCACCACCCTAAAACACGCACACTCACTCCTCTGTCACCCTGACCCCCTCAAACTCACTCCAGCACCATCACCCTGACACCATCACACACACTCCTTCACTGTCACCATGACCTGCTACTCACTCCATCTCCGTCACCCGGACTCCCTCACACTCACTCCATCACCGTCAGCCTGACCCCCTCACACTACCTCCATCACTGTCACCTTGCTCTCACTCCATCACGGTCACCCTGACTCCCTCACTCTCACTCCTTCACTGTCACCCTGACGCTCTCACACTCACTCCATCTTCGTCACCCTAAACCCCTCACATTCACTCAATCTCAGTCACACTGACCCCTCACACTCAATCCATCACCGTCACCATCAACCCCTCACAATCACTCCATCTCCATCAAACTAAACCCCTCACACTGACTCCATCAACCACGCCCTGACCCTCTCACACTCACTCCATCACTGTCACCCTGACCCCCTCACATTCACTCGATTACTGTCAACCTGACACCCACACACTCACACAATCTCCATCACGCTGAACCTCAAACATTCATTCCATCAGTGTCTCGCTGACCCTCTCCCACTCACTCCATCACTGTCACCATGACCACTTCCATCACCGTCATCCTGAACCCCTCACACTCACTCCATCACTGTCTCCCTGACCCTCTCGCACTCACTCCATCACCGTCACCCTGACACTCTCACACTTACTCCATCACCGTCACCCTGACTCCTTCACACCCTCCATCACCATCACACTGAACCCCTCACATTCACTCCATCATCATCACCCTGACCTAATCTCACTCGCACCACCACCATCACGCTGATCCCCTTACACTTGCTCCATCATCTTCTCCCTCACCCTCTCGCACTCACTCCATCACAGTCTCCCTGACGCAGTCTCACTCACTCCATCACCGTCACCCTGACCCCCTCACACTCACGCTATCACCGACACCCTGACTCTCTCAACTCACTCCACCTCCATCACCCTGACCCCCTCAAACTCACTCCATCACCATCACCCTGAACCCCTCACACTCACTCCAGCACCGTCACCCTGACTCTCTCAACTCACTCCGTCACCATCACCCTGACCCCCTCACGCATGCTCCACCTCTATCACCCTGAACCCCTGAAACTCAATGCATCTCCATCACCCTGAAGCACTCACACTCACTCCATCATTGTCACCCTGAACTCCTCACACACAGTCAATCACTGTCACCCTGACGCTCTCACACACGCTCCACCTCCATCACCCTGACCGCCTCAAATTCACTCCATCACCATCATCCTGAACCCCTCACACTCACTCTATCACTGTCACCCTGACCCCCTCACACTCATTCCATCACCATAACTCCAACCCTCTAACACTCACTCCGTCACCGTCCCCCTGACTCGGTCACACCCTCCATCACCGTCACCCAGATCTGCCTTACACTCACTCCATCACCGTCACCCTGACACCCTCACATTCATTCCATTACAGTCACTCTGACCCTCTCACACTCACAATCACTCCATCACCGTTACCCTGAACCCCTCACATTCACTCCATCGCCGTCACCCTGACCCTCTCTTACTCACTCCATCACTGTCACCCTGACCCTCTCACACTCACTCCATCTCTCTCACTCTGAACCCCTCACACAATCCATCTCCATCACACTGACAACCTCACATTCCCTCCATCACCGTCAGCCTGACTCCCTCACACTCACTCCATCACCGTCAGCCTGACCTTCTCAAACCCACTCCATCACCTTCACCCTGACCCACTCACACTCACTCCACCACCATCACCCTGACCGTCTCACAATAACGCCATCACTGTCACCCTCACCCTCTCACATTCACTCCATCTCTGTCACTCTGAACCCCTCACTCTCACTCTATCACTGCCAACCTGTAACACGCTCACTCACACCACCTCCGTCACCCTGACAACCTCACACTCGCTCCATCACCGTCACCCTGACACCCTCACACTCCCTCCATCACTGACTCACTGCATTACCGTCATCCTGAACCCCTCACACTCACTCCATCACTGTCTCCCTGATGCCCTCACACTTGCTCCATCATCGTCACCCTGACACCCTCACTTTCGCTCCATCACTGTCACCCTGACCCCCTCGCACTTGCTCCACCACCTTCTCTCTGACCCTCTCGCACTCACTCCATCACTGTCACCCTGACCCCCTCACACTCACTCAATCACAGTCTCTCTCACCCACTCTCTCTCACTCCATCACCCTCATCCTGACTCCCTCACACTCACACCATCACCGTCATCCTGACCGTCTCACACTCACTCCATCGCCGTTTCAATAAACCCCTCACATTCACTCCATCTCCATCACGCAGTCCCCCTCACACTCACTCCATCATCATCACCCTGACCCCCTCACACTCACTCCATCACTGCCACCCAGAAACACGCTCACTCACTCCAACTCCATCATCCTGACACCCTCACACGGACTCCATCACCATCATCCTGAAGCCCTCCATCACTCCATCACTGTCTCCCTGACCCCCTCACACTCACAAAATCACCGTCACCCTGAACCCCTCACACCTACTCCATCACCGCCACCTTGAAACACACGCACACACTCCACCTCCATCACCCTGACCCCCTCAAAGTCACTCCATCGCCATCAAAATGACCCCCTCACACTCACTCCATCACTGTTCCCATGACTCACTCACACTCACTCCATCTCCGTCACCCTGACACCCTCACACTCACTCCATCACTGTCACACTGAACCCCGCAGATTCCCTCCATCCCCATCACCCTGCCCCTCACACACTCACTCCATCACTGTCTCCCTGACTCACTCCATCACCGTCACCCTGACCCGCTCACACTCACTCCATCACTGTCTCCCTGACTCATTCCATTACCTTCACTCTGAACACGTCACACGCTCCATCTCCATCACACTGACAACCTCACCCTTAATCCATCACCGTCAGCCTGACCCCCTCACACACACTCCATCACCGTCACCCTGGCCCACTCACACTCACTACATCGCCGTCACCCTGACTCCCTCATACTCGATCCATTACCATTACGCTGACTCCCTCACACTCACTCCATCACCGTCACCCTGACCCCCTCACAGTTGTTCCATCACATTCTCTCTGACCCTCTCGCACTCACTCCATCACCATCAGCCTGAAACACGCACACTCACTCCATCTCCGTCAACCTGAACCCCTCAAACTCACTTCATTTCAGTCAACCTGACACCCTCATACTCACTCCGTCAACCACGCCCTGACCCCCTCACACTCACTCCCACACATTAACTTGAACCCTCACACTCACTCCATCACCATCACACTGAACCCCTCACATTAACTCCATCACCGTCACCCAGACCCTCTCACATTCACTCCATCACTGTCTCCCTGACTCACACCATCACCGTCATTCTGAAACCCTCACACTCACTCCAACACTGTCTCCCTGACCCCCTCACATTCGCTCCATCACCGTCACTCTGAACCCCTCACACACTCCATCTCCATCACACTGACAACCTCACTCTCACTCCATCACCGTCACCCTTACCCCCTCAAACCCACTCCATCACCGTCACCCTTACCCCCTCAAACCCACTCCATCACCATCACCCTGGCCCACTCACACTCACTCCATCACCGTCACCCTGGCCCACTCATACTCACTCCATCGCCGTCGTTCTGGACCCCTCATACTCACTCCATCATGATCACACTGACCCCCTCACACTCACTACATCACCGTCACCCTGACCCCCTCACACTCGCTCCACAAACGTCATGCTGAGCCCCTCGCACTTGCACCATCACCTTCTCTCTGACCCTCTCGCACTCACTCCATCACTGTCACCCTGACCCCCTCACACTCACTCATTCACAGTCTCTCTCACACACTCTCTCTCAATCCATCACCCTCATCCTGATTCCCTCACACTCAAACCATCACCGTCATCCTTACCGTCTCACACTCACTCCATCGCCGTCACTCTGAACCCCTCACACAATCCATCTCCATCACACTGACAACCTTACATTCACTCCATCACCGTCACCCTGACATCCTCACACTCACTCCATCACCGTCAGCCTGACCTCCTCAAACCCACTCCATTACCTTCACCCTGACCCACTCACACTCACTCCATCACCGTCACCCTGACCCCCTCACACTCGTCCATCACTGTCACCCTGACCCCCTGACACTTGCAGCATCACCTTCTCTCTGACCCTCTCGCACTCACTCCATCACTGTCACCCTGACCCCCTCACACCCACTCAATCACAGTCTCTCTGACCCTCTCGCACTCACTCCATCACTGTCACCCTGACCCCCTCACACTCACACCATCACCGTCTCCCTGACCCCCTCACACTCACTCAATCACTGTCATCCTGACGCTCGCACACTCACTCCATCACCGTCACCCTGACCCCCTCACACTCGCTCCATCACCGTCATCCTGACTGTCTCACACTCACTCCATCGTCGTCTCAATAAACCCCTCACATTCACTCCATCTCCATCACCCTGATCCCCTCACACTCAATCCATCACGATCACCCTGAACCCCTCACACTCACTCCACCTTCGTCACCCAGAATCCATCACACTCACTCCAGCACCGTCACCCTGACCCCCTCACACTCACTCCATCTCCGCCATTCTGAAACACACACACTCACTCCACCTCCATCATCCTGACACCCTCACACTCGCTCCATCACCAACATCCTGAAGCCCTCACACTCACTCCATCACTGTCTCCCTGGTCCCCTCACACTCACAAAATCACCGTCACCCTGAACCCCTCACACCTACTCCATCACCGCCACCTTGAAACACACGCACTCACTCCATCTCCATCACCCTGACCCTCTCAATCTCATTCCATCTCCATCACAATGATCCCCTCACACTCACTCCATCACTGTCACCATGACCCACTCACACTCACACCAGCTCCGTCACCCTGACATCCTCACACTCACTCCATTACTGTCACACTGAACCCCTCACGTTCACTCCATCTCCCTCACCCTGACCCTCTCACACTCACTCCATCACTGACTCCCTGACTCACTCCATCACCGTCACCCTGACTCTCTCACACACACTCCATCACTGTCTCCCTGACCCACTCCATCACCGTCACTCTGAACAACTTACACACTCCATGTCCATCACACTGACAACCTCACCCTTAATCCATCACCGTCAGCCTGACCCCCTCACACACACTCCATCACCGTCACCCTGGCCCACTCACACTCACTCCATCACCATCGCCCTGACCCCCTCATACTCGATCCATCACCATCATGCTGACTCCCTCACACTCACTCCATCACTGTCACCCTGACCCCCTCACACTTGCTCCATCACCTTCTCTCTCACCCTCTCGCTGTCACTCCATCACTGTCAGCCTGAAACACGCACACTCACTCCACCTCCGTCAACCTGAACCCCTCAAACTCACTTCATTTCTATCAACCTGACACCCTCATACTCACTCCCACACCTTCACCCTGACCCCTCACACTCACTCCATCACTGTCTCCCTGACCTCCTCATACTCGCTCCATTACCCTCACGCTGACCCCCTCACACTCGCTCCACCTCCATCATCCTGACCCCCTTCACACTCACTACATCACTGTCACACTGAACCCTCACGTTCACACCATCCCCGTCACCCTGACCCTCTCACACTCATTCCATCACTGTCTCCCTGTCTCACTCCATCTCTGTCACCCTGACCCTCTCATACTCACTCCATCACTGTCTCCCTGACTCACTCCATCACCGTCACTCTGACCCCCTCACACTCACTCCATCACTGTCACCCTGACCCTCTCACACTCATTGCATCACCCTGAACCCCTCACAATCACTCCATGACCGTAACCCTGAAACCCTCACACTCACTCCATCTCCACCACCCTGAAGCATGCACACTCAATCCAGCATCAACGCCCTGATTCCTCACTCTCACTCCAGCACCAACACCCTGAGCCCCTCACACTCAGTCCATCACTGTCAAACTGAACCGCTCACATTCACTCCATCACTGTCTCCCTGACCCCTTCACACTCGCTCCATCACCGTCACTCTGAACCCCTCACACAATCCATCTCCATCACACTGACATCCTCACATTCACTCCATCACCATCACTCTGACTCCCTCACACTCACTCCATCACGGTCAGCCTGACCTCCTCAAACCCACTCCATCACCTTCACCCTGACCCACTCACACTCACTCCGTCACCGTCACCCTGACCCCCTCACACTCGTCCATCACTGTCACCCTGACCCCCTCACACTTGCAGCATCACCTTCTCTCTGACCCTCTCGCACTCACTCCAACACTGCCACCCTGACCCCCTCACACCCACTCAATCACAGTCTCTCTGACCCACTCTCACTCACTCCATCACCCTCATCCTGACTCCCTCACACTCACTCCATCACCGTCTCCCTGACCCCCTCACACTCACTCAATCACTGTCATCCTGATGCTCGCACACTCACTCCATCACCGTCACCCTGACCCTCTCACACTCACTCCATCAGCATCACACCGACCCTCTTACACTCACTCCATCACCGTCACCCTGACTCAGTCACACCCTCCATCACCGTCCCCCTGACCCCCCTTACAATCACTCCATCACCGCCACCCTGACCCCTTCAAACTAACTCTATAGCCGTCGCCCTGACCCTCACATTCACTCCATCACCGTCACCCTGACCCCCTTACACTCACTCCATCACTGTCACGCTGACCCCCTCACACTCGCTCCACCTCCACCATCCTGACACACTCAATCTAAATCCATCACCGTCACTCTGACCCTCTCACACTCACTCCATCACTGTCACCCTGACCCCCTCACACTTGCTCCACCACAGTCTCGCTGACCCCCTCACTCAGTCAATCACTGTCACCGTGGCGCTCTCACACTCACTCCATCTCCATCACCTTGACTCGGTCACACCCTCCATCACCGTCACCCTGACAACCTCACACTCGCTCCATCACCGTCACCCTGAACCTCTCACGTTCACTCCATCACAGTCTCCCTGACCCACTCTCACTCACTCCATCACCGTCATTCTGCGTCCCTCGCATTCACTCCACCACCGTCACCCTGACCTCCTTACACTCACTCAATCACCGTCACCCTGACACCCTCACACTCGCTCCATCACCGTCACCCTGACCCTCTCACATTCACTCCATCACAGTCTCCCTGACACACTCTCACTCACTCCATCATCGTCACACTGCGTCCCTTGCATTCACTCCACCACCATCACCCTGTCCTCCTTACACTCACTCCATCACCGTCACCCTGACCCCCTCACACTCGCTCCATCACTGTCACCCTGACCCCCTCACACTTGCTCCATCAGCTTCTCTCTGACCCTCTCGCACTCACTCCATCACCATCAGCCTGAAACACGCACACTCACTCCACCTCCGTCAACCTGAACCCCTCAAACTCACTTCATTTCCGTCAACCTGAACCCCTCACACTCACTCCAGCACCTTCACCCTGACCCCTCACACTCACTCCATCACTGTCTCCCTGACTCACTCCATCACCGTCACCCTGAACCCCTCACACTCACTCTATCGCTGTCTCCCTGACCACCTCATACTTGCTCCACTTACATCACCCTAAACGCATCAAACTCACTCCATCACTGTCACTCTGACGCCCTCACTCTTGCTCTATCACCATCACGCTGACACCCTCACACTCGTTCCATCACTGTCACCCTGACCCCCTCACACTTGCTCCATCACAGTCTCTCTGACCCACTCTCACTCACTCCATCACACTCATCCTGACTCCCTCACACTCACTCCGTCACCGTCACCCTGACCCCCTCACACCCACTCAATCACAGTCTCTCTGACCCACTCTCACTCACTCCATCACCCTCATCCTGACTCCCTCACACTCACTCCGTCACCGTCACCCTGACCCCCTCACACTCGCTCCACCTCCATCAGCCTGACCCCCTCAAACTCACTCCATCACTGTCACCCTGACCCCCTGACACTCGATCCATCACCGTCTCCCTGGCCCCCTCACTCAGTCAACCACTGTCACCCTAGCGCTCTCACACTCACTCCATCTCCATCACCCTGACTCGGTCACACCCTCCATTACCGTCACACTGACACTCTCACACTCGCTATATCACCGTCACCCTGACCCCCTTACACTCACTCCATCACCGTCACCCTGACACCCTCACACTAGCTCCAACACTGTCACCCTGACCCTCTCACATTCAATCCATTGCCGTCACCCTGACCCGCACACATTCGCTCCACCATTGTCAGCTTCAACACCTCACACTCACTCCACCTCCGTCACCCTGACTCCCCCACATTCGCTCCATCACCATCACACTCACTCCATCACCATAACCTTGACTCCCTCGCACTCTCGCCATCACTGTCACGCTGATTCCCAAACACTCACTCAATCACAGTCTCCCTGACACCGTACACTCACTCCATTACTCTCACCCTGACCCACTCACACTCGCTCTATCTCCATCACCCTGAACCTCTCACACTCACTCCATCACCGTCACCCTGACAACCTCACACTCACTCCATCACTGTCACACTGACCCTCTCACACTCGCTCCACCTCCATCACCCTGAACCCCTCACACTTGCTCCATCACCGTCGCCCTGAACCCCACCCACTTGCTCCATCACCGTCACACTGACTCCCTCACAATCAGTTCATCACGGTCACCCTGACCAACTCACACTTGCTCCATCACCGTCTCCCAGACCCCCTTACACTCACTCCATCACCGTCACACTGACCTTCTCACACTCACTCCAGCACCGTCACAAGAACCCCTTCCACTCACTCCATCACCATCACCCTGACACCCTCACACTCGCTCCATCACCGTCACTCTGACCCACTCACATTCACTCTATCACAGTCTCCCTGACCTACTCTCACTCACTCCATCACCGTCACGCTGCGTCCCTCGCCTTCACTTCACCACCGTCACCCTGACCTCCTTACACTCACTCCATCACCGTCACCCTGACACCCTCACACCCGCTCCATAACCATCACCCTGACCCTCTCACATTCACTCCATCACCGTTACACTGACCCCCTCACAATCACTTCATCACGGTCTCCCTGACCCACTCACACTTGCTCCATCACCGTCTCCCTGACCCCCTCACACTCACTCAATCACTGTCACCCATACCCTCTCACAGTCACTCCGTCTCCGTCACCCTGACCCCTTCACACTCACTCCAGCACCGTCACCCTGTCCCTCTCACACTCACTCCATCACCATCACAAGACCCCCTTCCACTCACTCCATCACCGTCACCCTGACACCCTCACACTCGCTCCATCACCGTCACCCTGACACCCTCTCACTCACCCCATGACTGTCTTCCTGACTCACTTTATTACCGTCATCCTGAACACCCCACACTCACTCCATCTCCGTCACCCTGAACCCCTCAAACTCACTCCATCTCCATCACAATGATCCCCTCACACTCACTCCATCACTGTCACCATGACCCACTCACACTCAATCCATCTCCATCACCCTGGCACCCTCACACTCGCTCCATCACCGTCACAATGAACCCCTCACATTCACTCCATCTCCGTCACCCTGACGCTCTCACACTCACTCCATCTCTGTCTCCCTGACTCACACCATCACCGTCATCCTGAACCCCACACACTCACTCCATCACTGTTTCCCTGACCCCTTCATACCGACTCCATCACCATCACCCTGGCCCACTCACACTCGCACCATCATCATCATGCTGACCCCCTCACACTCACTCCATCACCGTCACCCTGACCCCCTCACACTCACTCCATCACTGTTACCCTGACCACCTCACACTTGCTCCATCACCATCTCCCTAACCCCCTCACACTCACTCAATCACTGTCACCTTGACACTCTCACACTCACTCCATCAGCGTCACTCCGACCCTCTTACACTCACTCCATCACCGTCACCCTGACTCGGTCACACCCTCCATCACCGTCACCCTGACCCCCGTTACACTCACTCCATCACCGTCACCCTGACCCCTTCAAACTCACTCCATCGCAGTCGCACTGACAACCTCACATTCACTCCATCACCGTCACCCTGACCCCCTTAGACTCACTCCATCACTGTCACCCTGACCCCCTCACACTCGCTCCACCTCCATCACCTTGACCCCCTCAAACTTAATCCATCACCGTCACCCTGACCCCATCAGACTCACTCCATCACTCTCACCCTGACCCCCTCACTCAATCAATCACTGTCTCCCTGGCGCTCTCACACTCGCTCCATCAACGTCACCCTGACCGTCTCACATTCACTCCATCACCGTCTCCCTGACCCACTCTCACTCACTCCATCACCGTCACGCTGCATCTCTTGCATTCACTCCACCACCGTCACCCTGACCCCCTTACAGTCACTCCATCAACCGTCACCCTGACACCCTCACACTCGCTCATCACTGTCACCCTGACCCTTTCACATTCACTTCATCACCGTCACCCTGACTCCCACACGCTCGCTCCATCATTGTCACCCTGAACCCCTCACACTCACTCCATCTCCGTCACCCTGACCCTCTCACACTCACTCCATCACTGTCTCCGTGCCTCACTCCTTCACCGTCATGCAGAACCCCTCACACTCAGTACATCACTGTCACCCTGACCCCCTCACAATCGCTCCATCACTGTCACCCTGACCCCCTCACACTCGCTCCATCACTGTCACTCTGAACCCCTCACACATTCCATTTCCATCACACTGACAACCTCGCACTCACTCCATCACCGTCACCCTGACCCCCTCACACCCACTCCATCACCGCCACCCTGGCCCACTCACACTCACTCCATCGCCGTCGCTCTGGCCCCCTCATACTCGTTCCATCACCATCACGCTGACCCCCACACACTCACTCCATCACCGTCACCCTGACCCCCTCACACTCGCTCCATCACTGTCACCCTGACACCCTCACGCTCGCTCCATCAATGTCACCCTGACCCCCTCACACTTGCTCCATCACCGTCAGGTTGACCCCCTCACACTTGCTCCATCACCGTCTCCCTGATCACCTCACTCAGTCAATCACTGTCACGCTGGCGCTCTCACTCTCACACCATTTCCGTCACCCTGACCTGGGCACACCCTCCATCACTGTCACCCTCACAACCTCACGTTCGCTCCATCACCGTCACCCTGACCCCCTCACACTCGCTCCACCTCCATCACCCTGAACCTCTCACACTCACTCCATCACCGTCACCCTGACAACCTCACACTTGCTCCATCACCGTCATCATGACCTTCTCACATTCTCTTCATCACCGTCATCCTGACCCCCTTCAACTCATTCAATCACTGACACCCTGACCCCGTCACACTCCCTACATCTCCATCACCCTGAACCCCTCACACTTACTGCAACACAGTCGCCCTGAACCCCTCACACTCGCTCCATCACCGTCACGCTGGCCCCCTCACACTCACTCCATCACCATCGCCCTGAAACTTTAACACACACTCCATCACCGTCACACTGACCCCCTCAAACTCACTCCATCACCTTCGCCCTGACCCACTCACATTCACTCCATCACCATCACCCTCACCCCCTTACACTCACTCCATCTCTGTCACCCTGACCCCCTCACACTCACTCCATCACAGTCGCCCTGAACCCCTCACACTCGCTCCATCACCAACACGCTGGCCCCCTCACACTCACTCCATCACCATCGCCCTGACGCCCTCACACTCACTCCATCACTGTCAGCCTGAACCCCTCACAAACACTCGATCACCATCACCCTGATCCCCTCACACTCGCACCATCACCATTTCACTGACCCCCGCACACTCACTCCAACAATGTCATCCTGACGCTCTCACACTCACTCCATCACCATCACAATAAATACCTCACATTCACTCCACCACTGTCACCCTGACCCCTCACACACGCTCCACCTCATTCACCCTGAACCATGCGCACTCACTCCACCTCCGTCACCCTGAACCCCTCACACTCGCTCCATCTCCGTCAACCTGACATCCTCACCCTCACTCCATCACTGTCACCCTGAACCAATCACATTCACTCCATCACTGTCACCCTGACACCCTCACACTCGCTCCATCACCGTCACTCTGAACCCCTCACACACTCCATTTCCATCACACTGACAACCTCACACTCACTCCATCACCGTCACCCTGACCCCCTCACGCCCACTCCATCACCGTCACCCTGGCCCACTCACACTCACTCCATCGACGTCACTCTGGCCCCCTCATAATCGCTCCATCACCATCACGCTGACCCCCTCACACTCACTCCATCACCGTCACACTGACCCCCTCACACTCGCTCCATCACTGTCACCCTGACCCCCTCACACTCGCTCCATCACCGTCACTCTGAAACCCTCACACACTTCATTTCCATCACACTGACCACCTCACACTCACTCCATCACCGTCACCCTGGCCCACTCACACTCACTCCATCGCCATCGCTCTGGCCCCCTCATACTCGCTCCATCACCATCACGTTGACCCCCTCACACTCACTCCATCACCGTCACCCTGACCCCCTCACACTCGCTCCATCACTGTCACCCTGACCCCCTCACACTCACTCCATCACCGTCACCCTGACCCCCTCACACTCACTCCATCACCGTCACCCTGACCCCCTCACACTCGCTCCATCACTGTCACCCTGGCCCCCTCACACTTGCTCCATCACCGTCACGCTGACCCCCTCACACTTGCTCCTTCACCTTCTCTGTGACCCTCTCGCACTCACTCCATCACTGTCACCCTGACCCCCCTCACACTCACTCCAACAATGTTACCCTGACCCTCTCACACTCACTCCATCACCGTCACCCTGACCCCCTCACTCTCGGTCCATCACCTCACCCTGACCCCCTCACATTTGCTCCATCACCGTCACCCTGACCCCTTCAAACTCACTCCATCTCCATCACAATGATCCCCTCACACTCACTCCATCACTGTCACCATGACCCACTCACACTCAATCCATCTCCATCACCCTGGCACCCTCACACTCGCTCCATCACCGTCACAATGAACCCCTCACATTCACTCCATCTCCGTCACCCTGACGCTCTCACACTCACTCCATCTCTGTCTCCCTGACTCACACCATCACCGTCATCCTGAACCCCACACACTCACTCCATCACTGTTTCCCTGACCCCCTCATACCGACTCCATCACCGTCACCCTGGCCCACTCACACTCGCACCATCATCATCACGCTGACCCCCTCACACTCACTCCATCACCGTCACCCTGACCCCCTCACACTCACTCCATCACTGTTACCCTGACCACCTCACACTTGCTCCATCACCATCTCCCTGACCCCCTCACACTCACTCAATCACTGTCACCTTGACACTCTCACACTCACTCCATCAGCGTCACTCCGACCCTCTTACACTCACTCCATCACCGTCACCCTGACTCGGTCACACCCTCCATCACCGTCACCCTGACCCCCGTTACACTCACTCCATCACCGTCACCCTGACCCCTTCAAGCTCACTCCATCGCAGTCGCACTGACAACCTCACATTCACTCCATCACCATCACCCTGACCCCCTTAGACTCACTCCATCACTGTCACCCTGACCCCCTCACACTCGCTCCACCTCCATCACCTTGACCCCCTCAAACTTAATCCATCACCGTCACCCTGACCCCATCAGACTCACTCCATCACTCTCACCCTGACCCCCTCACTCAATCAATCACTGTCTCCCTGGCGCTCTCACACTCGCTCCATCAACGTCACCCTGACCGTCTCACATTCACTCCATCACCGTCTCCCTGACCCACTCTCACTCACTCCATCACCGTCACGCTGCATCTCTTGCATTCACTCCACCACCGTCACCCTGACCCCCTTACAGTCACTCCATCAACCGTCACCCTGACACCCTCACACTCGCTCATCACTGTCACACTGACCCTCTCACACTCGCTCCACCTCCATCACCCTGAACCCCTCACACTTGCTCCATCACCGTCGCCCTGAACCCCACCCACTTGCTCCATCACCGTCACACTGACTCCCTCACAATCAGTTCATCACGGTCACCCTGACCAACTCACACTTGCTCCATCACCGTCTCCCAGACCCCCTTACACTCACTCCATCACCGTCACACTGACCTTCTCACACTCACTCCAGCACCGTCACAAGAACCCCTTCCACTCACTCCATCACCATCACCCTGACACCCTCACACTCGCTCCATCACCGTCACTCTGACCCACTCACATTCACTCTATCACAGTCTCCCTGACCTACTCTCACTCACTCCATCACCGTCACGCTGCGTCCCTCGCCTTCACTTCACCACCGTCACCCTGACCTCCTTACACTCACTCCATCACCGTCACCCTGACACCCTCACACCCGCTCCATCACCGTCACCCTGACCCTCTCACATTCACTCCATCACCGTTACACTGACCCCCTCACAATCACTTCATCACGGTCTCCCTGACCCACTCACACTTGCTCCATCACCGTCTCCCTGACCCCCTCACACTCACTCAATCACTGTCACCCATACCCTCTCACAGTCACTCCGTCTCCGTCACCCTGACCCCTTCACACTCACTCCAGCACCGTCACCCTGTCCCTCTCACACTCACTCCATCACCATCACAAGACCCCCTTCCACTCACTCCATCACCGTCACCCTGACACCCTCACACTCGCTCCATCACCGTCACCCTGACACCCTCTCACTCACCCCATGACTGTCTTCCTGACTCACTTTATTACCGTCATCCTGAACACCCCACACTCACTCCATCTCCGTCACCCTGAACCCCTCAAACTCACTCCATCTCCATCACAATGATCCCCTCACACTCACTCCATCACTGTCACCATGACCCACTCACACTCAATCCATCTCCATCACCCTGGCACCCTCACACTCGCTCCATCACCGTCACAATGAACCCCTCACATTCACTCCATCTCCGTCACCCTGACGCTCTCACACTCACTCCATCTCTGTCTCCCTGACTCACACCATCACCGTCATCCTGAACCCCACACACTCACTCCATCACTGTTTCCCTGACCCCTTCATACCGACTCCATCACCATCACCCTGGCCCACTCACACTCGCACCATCATCATCATGCTGACCCCCTCACACTCACTCCATCACCGTCACCCTGACCCCCTCACACTCACTCCATCACTGTTACCCTGACCACCTCACACTTGCTCCATCACCATCTCCCTGACCCCCTCACACTCACTCAATCACTGTCACCTTGACACTCTCACACTCACTCCATCAGCGTCACTCCGACCCTCTTACACTCACTCCATCACCGTCACCCTGACTCGGTCACACCCTCCATCACCGTCACCCTGACCCCCGTTACACTCACTCCATCACCGTCACCCTGACCCCTTCAAACTCACTCCATCGCAGTCGCACTGACAACCTCACATTCACTCCATCACCGTCACCCTGACCCCCTTAGACTCACTCCATCACTGTCACCCTGACCCCCTCACACTCGCTCCACCTCCATCACCTTGACCCCCTCAAACTTAATCCATCACCGTCACCCTGACCCCATCAGACTCACTCCATCACTCTCACCCTGACCCCCTCACTCAATCAATCACTGTCTCCCTGGCGCTCTCACACTCGCTCCATCAACGTCACCCTGACCGTCTCACATTCACTCCATCACCGTCTCCCTGACCCACTCTCACTCACTCCATCACCGTCACGCTGCATCTCTTGCATTCACTCCACCACCGTCACCCTGACCCCCTTACAGTCACTCCATCAACCGTCACCCTGACACCCTCACACTCGCTCATCACTGTCACCCTGACCCTTTCACATTCACTTCATCACCGTCACCCTGACTCCCACACGCTCGCTCCATCATTGTCACCCTGAACCCCTCACACTCACTCCATCTCCGTCACCCTGACCCTCTCACACTCACTCCATCACTGTCTCCGTGCCTCACTCCTTCACCGTCATGCAGAACCCCTCACACTCAGTACATCACTGTCACCCTGACCCCCTCACAATCGCTCCATCACTGTCACCCTGACCCCCTCACACTCGCTCCATCACTGTCACTCTGAACCCCTCACACATTCCATTTCCATCACACTGACAACCTCGCACTCACTCCATCACCGTCACCCTGACCCCCTCACACCCACTCCATCACCGCCACCCTGGCCCACTCACACTCACTCCATCGCCGTCGCTCTGGCCCCCTCATACTCGTTCCATCACCATCACGCTGACCCCCACACACTCACTCCATCACCGTCACCCTGACCCCCTCACACTCGCTCCATCACTGTCACCCTGACACCCTCACGCTCGCTCCATCAATGTCACCCTGACCCCCTCACACTTGCTCCATCACCGTCTCCCTGATCACCTCACTCAGTCAATCACTGTCACGCTGGCGCTCTCACTCTCACACCATTTCCGTCACCCTGACCTGGGCACACCCTCCATCACTGTCACCCTCACAACCTCACATTCGCTCCATCACCGTCACCCTGACCCCCTCACACTCGCTCCACCTCCATCACCCTGAACCTCTCACACTCACTCCATCACCATCACCCTGACAACCTCACACTTGCTCCATCACCGTCATCATGACCTTCTCACATTCTCTTCATCACCGTCATCCTGACCCCCTTCAACTCATTCAATCACTGACACCCTGACCCCGTCACACTCCCTACATCTCCATCACCCTGAACCCCTCACACTTACTCCAACACAGTCGCCCTGAACCCCTCACACTCGCTCCATCACCATCACGCTGGCCCCCTCACACTCACTCCATCACCATCCCTGAACCTTTAACACACACTCCATCACCGTCACACTGACCCCCTCAAACTCACTCCATCACCTTCGCCCTGACCCACTCACATTCACTCCATCACCATCACCCTGACCCCCTTACACTCACTCCATCTCTGTCACCCTGACCCCCTCACACTCACTCCATCACAGTCGCCTTGAACCCCTCACACTCGCTCCATCACCAACACGCTGGCCCCCTCACACTCACTCCATCACCATCGCCCTGACGCCCTCACACTCACTCCATCACTGTCAGCCTGAACCCCTCACAAACACTCGATCACTGTCACCCTGACCCCCTCACACTCACTCCATCACCGTCACCCTGACCCCCTCACACTCACTCCATCACCGTCACCCTGACCCCCTCACACTCGCTCCATCACTGTCACCCTGACCCCCTCACACTTGCTCCATCACCGTCACGCTGACCCCCTCACACTTGCTCCTTCACCTTCTCTGTGACCCTCTCGCACTCACTCCATCACTGTCACCCTGAACGCCCTCACACTCGCTCCATCACTGTCACCCTGACCCTCTCACACTCACTCCATCACCGTCACCCTGACCCCCTCACTCTCGCTCCATCACTGTCACCCTGACCCCCTCACATTTGCTCCATCACCGTCACCCTGACCCCTTCAAACTCACTCCATCGCCGTCGCACTGACAACCTCACATTCACTCCATCACCGTCACCCTGACCCCCTTACACTCACTCCATCACTGTCACCCTGAACCCCTGACACTCGCTCCATCTCCATCACCCTGACCCCCTCAAACTAAATCCATCACCGTCACCCTGACCCCCTCACACTTGCTCCATCACCGTCTCCCTGACCCCCTCACTCAGTCAACCACTGTCACCCTGGCGCTCTCACACTCACTCCTTCTCCATCACCCTGACTCGGTCACACCCTCCATCACCGTCACACTGACACTCTCACACTCGCTCCATCACCGTCACACTGACCCTCTCACATTCACTCGATCACAGTCTCCCTGACCCTCTCACACTCACTCCATCACTGACTCCCTGACTCACTCCATCATCGTCATCATGAACCCCTCACACTGACTCCATCACTGTGTCACTGACCCTCTCGCACTCACTCCATCACCGTCACCCTTATCCTCTCGCACTCACTCCAACACCATCACCTTGACTCCATCACACTCACTCCATCACCATCACCCTGACCCCCTAACACTCGCTCCATCACCGTCACACTGACCCCCTCACAATCACTTCATCACGGTCACCCTGACCCACTCACACTTGCTCCATCACCGTCTCCCTGACCCCCTCACAATCACTCAATCACTGTCACCCATACACTCTCACAGTCACTCCGTCTCCGTCACATTGACCCTCTCACACTCACTCAAGCACCGTCACAAGACCCCCTTCCACTCACTCCATCACAGTCACCCTGACACCCTCACACTCGCTCCATCACCGTCACCCTGACACCCTCTCACTCACCCCATGACTGTCTCCCTGACTCACTGCATTACCGTCATTCTGAACACCCCACACTCACTCTATCTCCGTCACCCTGAACCCTCAAACTCACTCCATCTCCATCACAATGACCCCCTCACACTCACTCCATCACCGTCACCCTTGCCCACTCACACTCACTCCATCGCCGTTGCTCTGGCCCCCTCACACTCACTCCATCACTGTTACCCTGACCACCTCACACTTGCTCCATCACCATCTCCCTGACCCCCTCACATTCACTCAATCACTGTCACCCTGACATTCTCACACTTGCTCCATCACCATCTCCCTGACCCCCTCACATTCACTCCATCACCGACACCCTGACTCGGTCACACCCTCCATCACCGTCACCCTGAGCCCCGTTACACTCACTCCATCACCGTCACCCTGACCCCTTCAAACTCACTCCATCGCAGTCGCACTGACAACCTCACATTCACTCCATCACCGTCACCCTGACCCCCTTAGACTCACTACATCACTGTCACCCTGACCCCCTCACACTCACTCCATCACTGTCACCCTGACCCCCTCACACTCACTCCATCACTGTCACTCTGACCCCATCAGACTCACTCCATCACTGTCACCCTGGCGCTCTCACACTCGCTCCATCAATGTCACCCTGACTGTCTCACATTCACTCACCACAGTCTCCCTGACCCACTCTCACTCACTCCATCACCGTGACGCTGCATCTCTCGCATTCACTCCACCACCATCACCCGGACCCCCTTACACTCACTCCATCACCGTCACCCTGACACCCTCACACGAGCTCCATCACTGTCACCCTGACCCTTTCACATTCACTCCATCACTGTCACCCTGACTCCCACACGCTCGCTCCATCATTGTCACCCTAAACCCCTCACACTTGCTCCATCATCGTCTCCCTGACCCCCTCAATCAGTCAACCACTGTCACCCTAGCGCTCTCACACTCACTCCATCTCCATCACCCTGACTTGGTCACACCCTCCATCACCATCACACTGACACTCTCACACTCGCTCCAACACCGTCACGCTGACCCTCTCGCATTCACTCCATCACAGTCTCCCTGACCCACTCTCACTAACTCCATCACCATCACACTGCATCCCTCGCATTCACTACACCACCGTCACCCCGACCCCCTTACACTCAGTCCATCACCGTCACCCTCACACCAGCTCCAACACTGTCACCCTGACCCTCTCACATTCACTCTATCGCCGTCACCCTGACCCCAACACACTCACCCAATCATTGTCACCTTGAACCCCCAACACTCACTCTATCACCATCACCCTGACTCCCTCACACTCGCTCCATGACCGTCACCCTGACTCCCTCACACTCACTCCATCACCATAACCCTGATCCCTCGCACTCTCGCCATCACTGTCACCCTGACTCCCAAACACTCACTCAATCACAGTCTCCCTGACACCGTACACTCACTCCATTACTGTCACCCAGACCCACTCACAATCGCACTATCTCCATCACCCTGAACCTCTCACAGTCACTCCATCACCGTCACCCTGACAAACTCACACTCACTCCATCACCGTCACACTGACCCTCTCACACTCACTCCACCTCCATCACCCTGAACCCCTCACACTCACTCCATCACAGTCTCCCTGAACCCCTCACACTTGCTCCATCACCGTCACACTGACCCCCTCACAATCACTTCATCACGGTCACCCTGACCCACTCACACTTCCTCCATCACCGTCAACCTGACCCCCTCACACTCACTCCCATACACACACTCAATCACAGTCTACCTGACCAATGACCTGCTTTCATCGGAAAATCTCCAGAAGTACTGGTACACCGTTATGTTTGCTGAACAAGATAACCATTCCATGAGTGGGAATAGGATCTGGGTCACGGTGCTTAGAGTAACGTGGCAGAAGTATGACATTTTCACAACGAATTATAACTCTTTTGAGGAGCTCATGCTCATTTCCATCCAACAGAGGGAGAGACCCGAGACTGACAGAAGTGTCCGTTGTGGTGAGCTGAAATTTGAAATGGACAATAGAACAGACACAAGTTTTAAATGCAGAAGCGCCATCAGGACAAGGACTTCATTGGGGAGCGTCAAGGCGGACCACCTTTAAAAAGATGCGCCCCCCACGAGCCAGGAAGGACACGAACCTACAATTTTCTGATCCGAAGTCAGACGCGTTATCCAGTACGCCACTGGCCCAAACGACACAGTCTGGCCCCGCCGCATGTCGATATGTAATGTCATTGACTATCACGGACTCAGAATTGCGAAGGTGAACAAGCAGCGAAGACAATCGCCAACACTGCTTCACTTCGAAGCATCCAATTTGTGAAGCTGTGCCTTTCACTGGCAAAGGAGAAACATTTGTCCTCAGCTGCCTGCTTCAGGGTCGGCTCCTTCTCTGCTGGAAGTTTCCATCGTTTTATTCACAGTCACGACGCGATTTCATGATCAGCTCCAGTGAAAAAGTGTCATGGTGTCGTCCAAGCAAGACCCTGCAGAAACTCAGCGAGAGAACTCGGGTCATTTCGAGCTCAGGGTGTGGAATAAGACGAGATGCGTGACAGCTTTTATTGACGCCGCCACTTCACTGCCAATTAGCGGCTCAAAACGAGCCGTTGTGAGCATCAGCTTGATTTGTACCTTCCTGCAGAGCATTCGCTAAACAACATCAGATAGATCCCATCCGGCGCAGGGATATTTTCATACTCTATTTTCACACTCTGCAGTATTTCTAATAACTCTTCCTTGTGAACCTCAGTCTCTTCTAAGTCTAGACGCAATTATCTCTGTATCATCCTCTGTATCAGCCTTAGGTTAACCCTGATCCTATCCGCCAACAACTTCTCATGTCTCCTCCTGGCTCTTCTCAGCTCTCTTTTTAGGTCTTTTCTGACATCGTTGTAACCCTCGAGCGCTCCAACTGAGTTTTCACATTTTGTCCTAACAGAAGACTTCTTGTTCTTCTTGACCAGGGATTCCTCTTCCTTAGTAAACCACGGCTCACGCGTTCTATATCTTCCTCCCGGCCTGACAGGTACATACTTATCTAGGACACACAGGAGCTTTTCCTTGAATAATCTCCACATTTTTAACGTGCTCAGCCCCTGCAGTTTCCTACACCATTCTACGCATCCTAAATTCTACCTCATTGCATCGTAATAAGCTCCTCATTGCAAAGTGCTCACCTCCTTCCAAATCTAAAACCTGGCCAGTCAATATTTGGATATTGTCTTGAGTGTTCCAGAGTTTTTCATTGTCCCAGAATCCAGATGAAGTTTGTATTCCTCACGTACGGGAGCGAGAATTCTTTCAATGTCTCAGATGAGTTCCTGTCCCGAGAACATCAGAGTCAATGTCCCGTCCTCTACTCGGTCCGAGATTTCACACTTCTTCATTCTCCTCTGATTCCATTTCCCAAAGAGTTTCTCAAGATTTCCAAAGCTGGATCCTAGATTATATGGTTTGCTTCCTAAACATATTTCCAACTGCCAATTGACAATATTTTCACAGTATCTCTTCACAATTCTCTGGCTTGCACCATGTCCAGGCATGAGAAGTCCCGTTTGGTGGAGACATTCCCGAGGCTGGTGAGTTTCACTTTGGAACAAAGATGGTTAAGTGGCAATTTCCTGCGGTTGTTTGTAATGATGGGAGAAGGAGCGGTGGGAAATGAGCACCTTGACGTACAGGAAGAAGTGTTGCCACTGATCAGAGTCAGTGAACAGAGGACTGGGATGAAAGGAGTCTAATGAAAAGCAGCACTTCTGCTCAGGACGTTCAATAACAACTGCAGAAACTCGATGTGACGAGCAGTATATCTGGAAAGAGAAACAGAGATAACGTTTTAAATGTGGAACATTTCTGATGAAGAACTCGAGTTTCCCAAGTCTCATCAAATGACCGGCCTGGTTTGCAAAGTTGGTTTCCTGAACTTTGAGCGAAAATTGCTGCAATAGGAAGGCATTCAGAACGTAGTCAGCAGGATTCGAACCTACGTGGGGAAACCCCAATGGATTTCTAATCCATCGCCTTAACCACTCGGCCATGACTACAGACGAGCCTGCTCAGCTCATTGAAAGCTCTCGCTGACGTGATGGGCTCAAGGCTTCCATCTTCTTTCATACCTTTGCTGTCATTTGGAAGGTGCTAGACACCAATGTAAAAGAACAAAAGCACAAAGTTAGGAAAAGATATTTGCAGCCAAACTTAGTCGAAATTATTTATTGAAAGGAAAATCACACTTGGCAATTTGCTAGATCTCTTTGCGAACATGACCAACAGAGCTTATCAAGGGAGCTATTCATCTAAGTGTTCTTGGACATGAAACAAACAAAAGTTAGTGACATATTCTGGCGAACGAAATGGTCTTTCCTGATGGTTACAATGAAAGAGATGGTTCCCAATAAAAGACAAAGATTAAGTCGCATGTAGATATATTTCTATGTGATAAGATTCTCTTTCAGTCCCCAATTACCCCAGAGATGGATGGGGTGAGTTACTTTTCTTCACTCTTCAACTCCTCAGCGTGGAGGAACAGACATGAAACCGCTAGAGATAGAGTTGTTGAATTGGGAACCAGCGACACTGAAGAAACTAGGTAAAAGTGAGGACTGCAGATGCTGGTAACCAGATTTTAGATCAGAGTGATGCTGGAAAAGCACAGTCGGTCAGGCAGCATCCGAGGAGCAGGAAAGTCGACGTTTCTGTTGCCAGGCTGGCTGTGTTTCGCAAACAATTTTCGTTTTTGGCTCAGATTTCCAGCAACTGCAGCTGTTTGTTTTATGCTAACCTTCATAATGTTTTGGACAAAACCAATGAACTGCTTGCATCGGAAAATCTGCAGAAGTCCTGGTTCACCAATATGTTTGCTGAACAAGACAAGCGTTCCGTGAACGGGAATAGGATCCGGGCCACGGTGCTTTGAGTAACGAAACTTCACATGTAAATAAGAAGACAAGGCGATAGATACTATCGTATTTGGTCGAAATAAAACACCCTTTCTGAACATTTTCGTTGCAGATTATTTTCAACTTGTCTTCGAAGATTTACAAAGTGGGAAAAGGCCATTCTGCCCATTGTGCATTGCGGCTAATCGGAGAGCCATCTATTCAAGTCGCAGTTTCCAACTTTGGCTCAAAGTCTTGTGTGTTCTAATGTCTCCAGGGCAAATGTCAATGAGGTTATCCTGTGTTCTTAAATGGCACAATATTGGGGCAGAAGTATGACATTTTCACAACGAATTGTAACTCTTTTGAGGAGCTCATGCTCATTTCCATCCAACAGAGGGAGAGACCCGAGACTGACAGAAGTGTCCGTTGTGGTGAGCTGAAATTTGAAATGGACAATAGAACAGACACAAGTTTTAAATGCAGAAGCGCCATCAGGACAAGGACTTCATTGGGGAGCGTCAAGGCGGACCACCTTTAAAAAGATGCGTCCCCCACGAGCCAGGTAGGACTCGAACCTACAATTTTCTGATGCGAAGTCAGACGCGTTATCCATTACGCCACTGGCCCAAACGACACAGTCTGGCCCCGCCGCATGTCGATATGTAATGTCATTGACTATCACGGACTCAGAATTGCGAAGGTGAACAAGCAGCGAAGACAATCGCCAACACTGCTTCACTTCGAAGCATCCAATTTGTGAAGCTGTGCCTTTCACTGGCAAAGGAGAAACATTTGTCCTCAGCTGCCTGCTTCAGGGTCGGCTCCTTCTCTGCTGGAAGTTTCCATCGTTTTATTCACAGTCACGACGCGATTTCATGATCAGCTCCAGTGAAAAAGTGTCATGGTGTCGTCCAAGCAAGACCCTGCAGAAACTCAGCGAGAGAACTCGGGTCATTTCGAGCTCAGGGTGTGGAATAAGACGAGATGCGTGACAGCTTTTATTGATGCCGCCACTTCACTGCCAATTAGCGGCTCAAAACGAGCCGTTGTGAGCATCAGCTTGATTTGTACCTTCCTGCAGAGCATTCGCTAAACAACATCAGATAGATCCCATCCGGCGCAGGGATATTTTCACACTCTATTTTCACACTCTGCAGTATTTCTAATAACTCTTCCTTGTGAACCTCAGTCTCTTCTAAGTCTAGACGCAATTATCTCTGTATCATCCTCTGTATCAGCCTTAGGTTAACCCTGATCCTATCCGCCAACAACTTCTCATGTCTCCTCCTGGCTCTTCTCAGCTCTCTTTTTAGGTCTTTTCTGACATCGTTGTAACCCTCGAGCGCTCCAACTGAGTTTTCACATTTTGTCCTAACAGAAGACTTCTTGTTCTTCTTGACCAGGGATTCCTCTTCCTTAGTAAACCACGGCTCACGCGTTCTATATCTTCCTCCCGGCCTGACAGGTACATACTTATCTAGGACACACAGGAGCTTTTCCTTGAATAATCTCCACATTTTTAACGTGCTCAGCCCCTGCAGTTTCCTACACCATTCTACGCATCCTAAATTCTACCTCATTGCATCGTAATAAGCTCCTCATTGCAAAGTGCTCACCTCCTTCCAAATCTAAAACCTGGCCAGTCAATATTTGGATATTGTCTTGAGTGTTCCAGAGTTTTTCATTGTCCCAGAATCCAGATGAAGTTTGTATTCCTCACGTACGGGAGCGAGAATTCTTTCAATGTCTCAGATGAGTTCCTGTCCCGAGAACATCAGAGTCAATGTCCCGTCCTCTACTCGGTCCGAGATTTCACACTTCTTCATTCTCCTCTGATTCCATTTCCCAAAGAGTTTCTCAAGATTTCCAAAGCTGGATCCTAGATTATATGGTTTGCTTCCTAAACATATTTCCAACTGCCAATTGACAATATTTTCACAGTATCTCTTCACAATTCTCTGGCTTGCACCATGTCCAGGCATGAGAAGTCCCGTTTGGTGGAGACATTCCCGAGGCTGGTGAGTTTCACTTTGGAACAAAGATGGTTAAGTGGCAATTTCCTGCGGTTGTTTGTAATGATGGGAGAAGGAGCGGTGGGAAATGAGCACCTTGACGTACAGGAAGAAGTGTTGCCACTGATCAGAGTCAGTGAACAGAGGACTGGGATGAAAGGAGTCTAATGAAAAGCAGCACTTCTGCTCAGGACGTTCAATAACAACTGCAGAAACTCGATGTGACGAGCAGTATATCTGGAAAGAGAAACAGAGATAACGTTTTAAATGTGGAACATTTCTGATGAAGAACTCGAGTTTCCCAAGTCTCATCAAATGACCGGCCTGGTTTGCAAAGTTGGTTTCCTGAACTTTGAGCGAAAATTGCTGCAATAGGAAGGCATTCAGAACGTAGTCAGCAGGATTCGAACCTACGTGGGGAAACCCCAATGGATTTCTAATCCATCGCCTTAACCACTCGGCCATGACTACAGACGAGCCTGCTCAGCTCATTGAAAGCTCTCGCTGACGTGATGGGCTCAAGGCTTCCATCTTCTTTCATACCTTTGCTGTCATTTGGAAGGTGCTAGACACCAATGTAAAAGAACAAAAGCACAAAGTTAGGAAAAGATATTTGCAGCCAAACTTAGTCGAAATTATTTATTGAAAGGAAAATCACACTTGGCAATTTGCTAGATCTCTTTGCGAACATGACCAACAGAGCTTATCAAGGGAGCTATTCATCTAAGTGTTCTTGGACATGAAACAAACAAAAGTTAGTGACATATTCTGGCGAACGAAATGGTCTTTCCTGATGGTTACAATGAAAGAGATGGTTCCCAATAAAAGACAAAGATTAAGTCGCATGTAGATATATTTCTATGTGATAAGATTCTCTTTCAGTCCCCAATTACCCCAGAGATGGATGGGGTGAGTTACTTTTCTTCACTCTTCAACTCCTCAGCGTGGAGGAACAGACATGAAACCGCTAGAGATAGAGTTGTTGAATTGGGAACCAGCGACACTGAAGAAACTAGGTAAAAGTGAGGACTGCAGATGCTGGTAACCAGATTTTAGATCAGAGTGATGCTGGAAAAGCACAGTCGGTCAGGCAGCATCCGAGGAGCAGGAAAGTCGACGTTTCTGTTGCCAGGCTGGCTGTGTTTCGCAAACAATTTTCGTTTTTGGCTCAGATTTCCAGCAACTGCAGCTGTTTGTTTTATGCTAACCTTCATAATGTTTTGGACAAAACCAATGAACTGCTTGCATCGGAAAATCTGCAGAAGTCCTGGTTCACCAATATGTTTGCTGAACAAGACAAGCGTTCCGTGAACGGGAATAGGATCCGGGCCACGGTGCTTTGAGTAACGAAACTTCACATGTAAATAAGAAGACAAGGCGATAGATACTATCGTATTTGGTCGAAATAAAACACCCTTTCTGAACATTTTCGTTGCAGATTATTTTCAACTTGTCTTCGAAGATTTACAAAGTGGGAAAAGGCCATTCTGCCCATTGTGCATTGCGGCTAATCGGAGAGCCATCTATTCAAGTCGCAGTTTCCAACTTTGGCTCAAAGTCTTGTGTGTTCTAATGTCTCCAGGGCAAATGTCAATGAGGTTATCCTGTGTTCTTAAATGGCACAATATTGGGGCAGAAGTATGACATTTTCACAACGAATTGTAACTCTTTTGAGGAGCTCATGCTCATTTCCATCCAACAGAGGGAGAGACCCGAGACTGACAGAAGTGTCCGTTGTGGTGAGCTGAAATTTGAAATGGACAATAGAACAGACACAAGTTTTAAATGCAGAAGCGCCATCAGGACAAGGACTTCATTGGGGAGCGTCAAGGCGGACCACCTTTAAAAAAGATGCGTCCCCCACGAGCCAGGTAGGACTCGAACCTACAATTTTCTGGTGCGAAGTCAGACGCGTTATCCATTACGCCACTGGCCCAAACGACACAGTCTGGCCCCGCCGCATGTCGATATGTAATGTCATTGACTATCACGGACTCAGAATTGCGAAGGTGAACAAGCAGCGAAGACAATCGCCAACACTGCTTCACTTCGAAGCATCCAATTTGTGAAGCTGTGCCTTTCACTGGCAAAGGAGAAACATTTGTCCTCAGCTGCCTGCTTCAGGGTCGGCTCCTTCTCTGCTGGAAGTTTCCATCGTTTTATTCACAGTCACGACGCGATTTCATGATCAGCTCCAGTGAAAAAGTGTCATGGTGTCGTCCAAGCAAGACCCTGCAGAAACTCAGCGAGAGAACTCGGGTCATTTCGAGCTCAGGGTGTGGAATAAGACGAGATGCGTGACAGCTTTTATTGACGCCGCCACTTCACTGCCAATTAGCGGCTCAAAACGAGCCGTTGTGAGCATCAGCTTGATTTGTACCTTCCTGCAGAGCATTCGCTAAACAACATCAGATAGATCCCATCCGGCGCAGGGATATTTTCACACTCTATTTTCACACTCTGCAGTATTTCTAATAACTCTTCCTTGTGAACCTCAGTCTCTTCTAAGTCTAGACGCAATTATCTCTGTATCATCCTCTGTATCAGCCTTAGGTTAACCCTGATCCTATCCGCCAACAACTTCTCATGTCTCCTCCTGGCTCTTCTCAGCTCTCTTTTTAGGTCTTTTCTGACATCGTTGTAACCCTCGAGCGCTCCAACTGAGTTTTCACATTTTGTCCTAACAGAAGACTTCTTGTTCTTCTTGACCAGGGATTCCTCTTCCTTAGTAAACCACGGCTCACGCGTTCTATATCTTCCTCCCGGCCTGACAGGTACATACTTATCTAGGACACACAGGAGCTTTTCCTTGAATAATCTCCACATTTTTAACGTGCTCAGCCGCTGCAGTTTCCTACACCATTCTACGCATCCTAAATTCTACCTCATTGCATCGTAATAAGCTCCTCATTGCAAAGTGCTCACCTCCTTCCAAATCTAAAACCTGGCCAGTCAATATTTGGATATTGTCTTGCGTGTTCCAGAGTTTTTCATTGTCCCAGAATCCAGATGAAGTTTGTATTCCTCACGTACGGGAGCGAGAATTCTTTCAATGTCTCAGATGAGTTCCTGTCCCGAGAACATCAGAGTCAATGTCCCGTCCTCTACTCGGTCCGAGATTTCACACTTCTTCATTCTCCTCTGATTCCATTTCCCAAAGAGTTTCTCAAGATTTCCAAAGCTGGATCCTAGATTATATGGTTTGCTTCCTAAACATATTTCCAACTGCCAATTGACAATATTTTCACAGTATCTCTTCACAATTCTCTGGCTTGCACCATGTCCAGGCATGAGAAGTCCCGTTTGGTGGAGACATTCCCGAGGCTGGTGAGTTTCACTTTGGAACAAAGATGGTTAAGTGGCAATTTCCTGCGGTTGTTTGTAATGATGGGAGAAGGAGCGGTGGGAAATGAGCACCTTGACGTACAGGAAGAAGTGTTGCCACTGATCAGAGTCAGTGAACAGAGGACTGGGATGAAAGGAGTCTAATGAAAAGCAGCACTTCTGCTCAGGACGTTCAGTAACAACTGCAGAAACTCGATGTGACGAGCAGTATATCTGGAAAGAGAAACAGAGATAACGTTTTAAATGTGGAACATTTCTGATGAAGAACTCGAGTTTCCCAAGTCTCATCAAATGACCGGCCTGGTTTGCAAAGTTGGTTTCCTGAACTTTGAGCGAAAATTGCTGCAATAGGAAGGCATTCAGAACGTAGTCAGCAGGATTCGAACCTACGTGGGGAAACCCCAATGGATTTCTAATCCATCGCCTTAACCACTCGGCCATGACTACAGACGAGCCTGCTCAGCTCATTGAAAGCTCTCGCTGACGTGATGGGCTCAAGGCTTCCATCTTCTTTCATACCTTTGCTGTCATTTGGAAGGTGCTAGACACCAATGTAAAAGAACAAAAGCACAAAGTTAGGAAAAGATATTTGCAGCCAAACTTAGTCGAAATTATTTATTGAAAGGAAAATCACACTTGGCAATTTGCTAGATCTCTTTGCGAACATGACCAACAGAGCTTATCAAGGGAGCTATTCATCTAAGTGTTCTTGGACATGAAACAAACAAAAGTTAGTGACATATTCTGGCGAACGAAATGGTCTTTCCTGATGGTTACAATGAAAGAGATGGTTCCCAATAAAAGACAAAGATTAAGTCGCATGTAGATATATTTCTATGTGATAAGATTCTCTTTCAGTCCCCAATTACCCCAGAGATGGATGGGGTGAGTTACTTTTCTTCACTCTTCAACTCCTCAGCGTGGAGGAACAGACATGAAACCGCTAGAGATAGAGTTGTTGAATTGGGAACCAGCGACACTGAAGAAACTAGGTAAAAGTGAGGACTGCAGATGCTGGTAACCAGATTTTAGATCAGAGTGATGCTGGAAAAGCACAGTCGGTCAGGCAGCATCCGAGGAGCAGGAAAGTCGACGTTTCTGTTGCCAGGCTGGCTGTGTTTCGCAAACAATTTTCGTTTTTGGCTCAGATTTCCAGCAACTGCAGCTGTTTGTTTTATGCTAACCTTCATAATGTTTTGGACAAAACCAATGAACTGCTTGCATCGGAAAATCTGCAGAAGTCCTGGTTCACCAATATGTTTGCTGAACAAGACAAGCGTTCCGTGAACGGGAATAGGATCCGGGCCACGGTGCTTTGAGTAACGAAACTTCACATGTAAATAAGAAGACAAGGCGATAGATACTATCGTATTTGGTCGAAATAAAACACCCTTTCTGAACATTTTCGTTGCAGATTATTTTCAACTTGTCTTCGAAGATTTACAAAGTGGGAAAAGGACATCTTTTTAGGTCTTTTCTGACATCGTTGTAACCCTCGAGCGCTCCAACTGAGTTTTCACATTTTGTCCTAACAGAAGACTTCTTGTTCTTCTTGACCAGGGATTCCTCTTCCTTAGTAAAGCACGGCTCACGCGTTCTATATCTTCCTCCCTGCCTGACAGGTACATACTTATCTTGGACACACAGGAGCTTTTCCTTGAATAATCTCCACATTTTTAACGTGCTCAGCCCATGCAGTTTCCTACACCATTCTGCGCTTCCTAAATTTTACCTCATTGCATCGCAATGAGCTCCTCATTGTAAAGTGCTCACCTACTTTCAAATCTAAAACCTGGCCAGGCTCGTTACCCACTACTAAATCTTTGATTGTATGTCAAAAGCTCTACTCATTGGATTACATTAACACGTGCAGTATGATACATTGAACTACAGTATGCAGTTTGTTGCACTGAATGAATGTTTGGTTGTCACGTTCAGAGTATTTCATTGAATGAATGAATTTAGTTTGTTTCACTAAATAAATGAGTTAAGGTTGTTTGATGGAATCATTGATTGAAGTTTGATTTCAAGGATTAAATAAATGCATTATGTTTCATTTAATGAAAGCGTGCAGTTTCTTTCGTTTAAACACACTGAATGAATTAGAGAAACACTACTCATTGAATTAACAAATGTAGTTTGTTTCTTTGAATGATTATGTGCAGTTTGTTTCAATTAATCAATACGTGGATCTGATGGCATTGAATGAACGAGAGAAGCATGAATGAGAGAATGTGTTATGTTTGACTCATTGAATAAATGTTTGAAGTTTGATTTCATTGATTAAATGAAGCGGTTAGTTTCATTTAATAAAAGCGTTATGCTCCTGACATTGAATACACGAGAGAAGGTCCTCTCACGAATGAAGATGTGCAGTCTGTTTATTTGAATGAATGCATGCAGTTAGTTTCTTTGAATGAATTCGTGAAACTGAAGGCACTGAATAAATGAGAGAAACACGACTCATTTAATTAACACGTGCACTTTGCTCCATTGAAAGAACGAGTTAAGCTTGAAACATTGAATGAATGAGAGAAGCTTTCTTCATTGATTTAACACGAGCAGTGTATTTCATTGAATGAATGAGCGCAGTTTGATTCATTGAATTGACAAATGCAATTGGTTTGACTAAATAAATGACTTAAGTTTCTGTCATTGAATCTACGAATACGTTTGATTCATTGATTCAATCATTGTAGTTTGATTCAATGATTGAATGAATGCACGTTGTTTGATTGAATGAAAGCGTTAAGCTCGAGACATTGAATAAATGATAGAAGCTCTACTCATGGAATTAACACGTGCAGTCTGTTTCATTCAATGAATGCATGCATATTTGTTTCGTTGTCACGTCCACATTATTTCGTTTAATGAATGAATGCAGTTTGTTGCACTGAATGAATGCGTGCAGTTTATTTCATTGAATGAATTGTAAAGGTTCTACTCATTGGATGAACAGGCGCAGTCTGTTTCATTGAATGAATGAATGCAGTTTGTTTCACTAAATAAATGAGTTAAGTTTGATTCACTTCATCACCGTCACCCTGACTCCCTCACACCCACTCCATCACCGTCACTCTGACTCCCTCACACTCGCTCCAGCACCATCACCCTCACCCCCTCACACTCACGCCATCACCGTCACCCTGACGCTCTCGCATTCACTTAGTCTCCGTCACCCTGACCCTCTCACACACTCTCCATCACTGTCACCCTGGCTCCCTCACATTCTCTCCATCACCGTCACCTTGGCGCTCTCACACTCACTCCATCACTGTCACCCTGACCCCCTCACACTCACTCCACCTCCATCACCCTGAACCCCTCACACTCACTCCATCATTGTGACCCTGACCCCCTCACACTCGTTCCATCACCGTCACTCTGACCTTCTCACACTCACTCCATCACCGTCACCCTGACTCCCTCACACCCTCCATCACCGTCATCCTGACCCCCCTCACACTCACTCCATCACCGTCACCCTGGCCCTCAAACTCAATCCATCACATTCGCCCTGACCCTCTCACATTCACGCCATCACAGTCACCCTGAGTCCCTCACACTCACTCCATAACTGTCACCCTACCCCCTCACACTCACTCAATCACTGTTACCCTGATGCTCTCACACTCACTCCATCTCCGTCACGCTGACCCTCTCACACTCACTCCATCACCGTCACCCTGAACCTCTCACACTCACTCCATCACCGTCACCGTGAACTTCTCACACTCACTCCATCTCCGTCACCCTGACCCTCTCACACTCACTCCATCACCATCACACTGACCCCCCGCACTCGTTCCATCACCGTCACTCTGACCCTCTCATATTTACTCCATCACCGTCATCCTGACCCCCTTCCACTCACTCCATCACTGTCACCCTGGACCGCTCATATTCACTCCACCTCTTTCACCCTGACACCCTCACAATCACTTCATCACCATCGCCCTAATCCTTTCACACTCACTCCATCACCGTCATCCTGACCCTCTCACATTCACTCCATCACTGTCAACCTGACCCCCTCATACTCGCTCCACCTCTTTCAACCTGACCCCATCACATTCACTTCATCACCATCGCCCTGACCCTTTCAAACTTACTCCATCACCGTCATCCTGACTCCCTCACACTCACTACATCACTGTCACCCTGACTCCCATGCACTCACTCCATCTCGATCCCCCTGAACCCCTCACACTCACTCCATCACTGTCGCCCTGACCCCCGCACACTCGCTCCACCTCTTTCACCCTGACCCCCTTACAATCAATCCATCACCGATGCCTGACCCTCTCACACTCACTCCATCACCGTCACCCTGACTCCTACACATTCACTCCATCACCGTTGCCCTGACGACCTCACACTCACTCCATCACCGTCACCCTGAATTCCTCACATTCACTCCATCACCATCACCCTGATCCCCTCACTCTCACCCCATCACCGTTATCCTGTCCCCTTCACACTCACTCCATCACCGTCGCCCTGGCCCCTCACACTCACTCCAGCACCATCACCCTGACCCCCTCACACTCACTCCATCACAGTCACAGTGAACCACTCACATTCATCCACCTCAGTCATCCTGACACCATCAGAATCCCTCCATCACCGTTATACTGAACCCCTCACACTCACTTGATCTCCATCATCCAGAACCCCTCACACTCACTCCATCTTCGTCACTCTGACACGCTTACACTCACTCCATCAACCACGCCCTAACCCCCTCACACTCACACCAGCACCGTCACCTTGACGCTCTCAAACTCACTCCGTCTTCGTCAGCCTGACCCTCTCACACTTTCTCCATCACAATCACCCTGGCTCCCTCACACTCACTCCATCACTGTCACCCTGATCCCCTCACACTCGCTCTACCTCCATCACCCTGAACCCCTCAAACTCACTGCATCACCGTCACTCTGACCCTCAAACTCACTCCATCACCGTCGCCCTGACCTTCTCACATTCACTCCATCACAGTCTCCCTGACCCACTCTCACTCACTCCATCACCCTCATCCTGAACCCCTCACACTCGCTCCACCTCCATCATCCTGAACCCCGCACACTCACCCCATCGCCGTCACAGTGAACCACTCACATTCACCCCATCTCCATCATCCTGACATACTCAGAATCCCTCCATCACGGTTACACTGAACCCCTCACACTCACTTGATCTCCATCATCCTGAACCCCTCACACTCGCTCCACCTCCATCACCCTGAATCCCTCACACTCACTTGATCTCCATCACCCTGAACCCCTCACACTCACTTGATCTCCATCACCTTGAACCCCTCACACTCGCTCCATCTCTCTCACCCTGAACCCCTCACAATCACTCCATCACCGGCAACCTGAATCTCTCACACTCACACCATCACTGTCACCCTTACCCTCTCACAATCACTCCATCACCGTCACCCTGACCCTCTCACACTCACTCCATCACCATCACCCTGACTCCCTCACACTCGCTCCATCACTGTCACCTTCACACCCTCACACTCACTCTATCACCGTCATGCTGGCCCCCTCACACCTACTCCATCACTGTCGCCCTTACGCCCTCACACTCACTCCATCATCATCTACTGACCTCCTCACACTCACTCCATCACCGTCACACTGAACCCCTCACACTCACTTGATCTCCATCACCCTGAACCCCTCATACTCGCTCCACCTCCATCACCCTGAATCCCTCACACTCACTTGATCTCCATCACCCTGAACCCCTCACACTCACTTGATCTCCATCACCTTGAACCCCTCACACTCGCTCCATTTCTCTCACCCTGAACCCCTCACAATCACTCCATCACCGGCAACCTGACTCCCTCACACTCGCTCCATCACTGTCACCTTCACCCCCTCACACTCACGCTATCACCGTCATGCTGGCCCCCTCACACCTACTCCATCACCGTCGCCATGACGCCCTCACACTCACTCCATCATCGTCATCCTGACCTCCTCACACTCACTCCATCACCGTCACACTGAACCCCTCACACTCACTTGATCTCCGTCATCCTGTCCACCTCACACTCGCTCCCCTGACGTTAACTCCATCAACAACGCCCTGAACCCCTCACACTCACACCAGCACCGTCAGCCTGGCGCTCTCACACTCACTCCATCTTCGTCACACTGGCTCCCTCACACTCGCTCCATCATCATCGTCCTGACCTAATCACACTCGCTCCATCACCCATCAAACCTTACCCCCCTCACACCCCCTCCATCACCGTCGCCCTGACAACCTCACACTCGTTCCATCACCGTCACACTGAACTCCTCACACTCACTTGATCTCCGTCATCCTGACCATCTCACACTCGCTCCACCTCTTTCACCCTGATCCCCTCACACTCACTCCATCACCATCACTCTGAACCCCTCACACTCACTGGATCTCCGTCATCCTGACAAACTCACACTTGCTCCATCAACGTCACACTGAACCTCTCTCAATCACTCCATCACCATCATCCTGATCCCCTCACACTCACTCCATCACCGTCACCCTGGCCCCCTCACGCTCACTCCAGCACCGTCACCCTGACCCTCTCAGAATCACTCCATCACCGTGACAGTAAAACTCTCACATTCACTCCATCTCCGTCATCCTGACACCCTCAGAATCCCTCGATCACCGTGACACTGAACCCCTCACACTCACTCCAGCACCGTCACCCTGAACCCCTCACACTCACTACACCGCCATTAACCTGAATCCCTCAAACTCACTCCATCTCGGTAACCCTCATCCCCTCACACTCACTCCATCAACCACGCTCTGACCCCCTCACACTCACTCCATCTCTGTCATCCAGCACCCATCACACTCACTACATCACCATCATCCTGAACCCCTCACACTAACTCCTTTACCGTCACCCTGAACCCCTCACAATCACTCCACCTCCGCCAACCTGAATCCCTCAATCTCACTACATCTCCATCACCCTGATACCCTCACACTCACTCCATCACCGTCACACTGAACCTCTCATATTCACTCCATCACTGTCTCCCTGACCCCCTTACATTCACTCCATCACTGTCTCACAGACTCACTCCATCACCGTCATCCTGACCCCCTCACACTCACTCCATCTCTGTCACCATACACCCCCATCACTTGCTCCATCACCATCTCCCTTACACCCTCACACTCACTCCATCACTGTCATCCTGACTCCAACACACTCACTCCATCACCCATCACTCTGACCCTCTCACACTCAATCCATCACCGTCACGCTGACACCCTCACACTCGGTCCAACACCGTCACACTGAACCCCTCACACTCACTCTATCAACCTTGCCCTGTCCCCCTGACACTCACTCCAGCACCCTCACCCTGACCCCCTCACACTCACTCCATCACTGTCACCCTGACCCCCTCACACTCACTCCATCGCCGTCACACTGACACTCTCACACTCACTCCATCACCGTCACACTGATCCACTCAGACTCACTCCAACACCGTTACCCTGACTCCCTCGCACTCACTCCTTCACAGTCATCCTGACCCGCTCAGATTGACTCCATTATTGTCACCTTCACCCCCTCACACTCACTCCATCTCCACCACCCTGACCCTCTCACACTCACTCCATTTCCGTCACCCTGACCATCCTCACACTCACTCCATCTCCAACACCCTGTCCCCCTCACACTCACTCCATCACCATCACCCTGACACCCTCACACTCTCTCCATCAACATCACCCTGACCCCCTTACAATCTCCATCACTCTCACGTGGACTGCATCACCCTCACTCTAACACCATCACCTTGACAACCTCAAACTCACACCACATCCTTCCCTCACACCCTCAGTCTCACTCTATTACCGTCACTCTGACACCCCACACTCACTCCACCTCCACCAAACTGAAGACATCACGCTCTCTCCATCGCCATCACACTGAACCTCTCACATTCACTGAATTACTGTCACACTGACCCCATCACACTCACTCCACCTCCATCACCCTGAACCCCTCACACTCACTCCATCTCCGGCACCCTGACACCCTCACACTTCCTGCATCTCTGTCACCCTGACCCCCTCACACTCGCTCCGTCACCGTCACCCTGAACCCCGCACACTCACTCCACCTCAGTCACCCTGAACCACTCACACTCACTCCATCCCTGTCACCCTGACCCCCTCACACTCACTCCATCCCTGTCACCCTAAACCCCTCACACTCGCTCCATCTCCGCCACCCTGACACCCTCTCACTCCCTCCATCACCGTCACCCTGATTTCCTCACACTCAATCCTTCACTGTCACCCTGATACTCTAACACTCACACCATCACCGTCACCCTGAACCGCTCACACTCACTGCATCTCCATCACCCTGACACCCACACACTCACTCCACCTCCATCACCCTGAACTCTTCACATTCAATCCATCTCTGTCACCCTGACACCCTCACACTCACTCCATCACCATCACACTGAACCCCTGACACACAATTCATCGCCTTTGTCCTGACCCCCTCACACTCACTCCACCTCTTTCACCCTGAACCCCTCACACTCTCTCCCATCACCCTGACTCCGTCACACTCACTCCACCTCCATCACCCTGAACTCCTCACACTCACTCCATCAACGTCACAGTGAACCGCTCACACTCACTCCATTTCCATCACCCTGACCCCCTCACACTCACTCCATTACGATCACCCTCACTTCCTCACACTCCCTCCATCACCATTGCCCCAAACCCCTCACACTCACTCAATCTCAAGCACCCTGAACCCCTCACATTCATTTCATCTCTGTCACCTTGACCCCCTCACACTAGCTCCATCACCATCACCTTGACCCCCTCACACTTGCTCCATCACCGTCACCCTGACCCCCTCAAATTCACTCCATCTACGTCAGCCTGACCCCCCTCACACTCACTCCACCTCCATCACACTAAAGCCCCCACACCCGCTCCAGCACCCTGACCCCCTCAAACACACACCATTACTGTCACTCTCACCCCCTCACACTCACTCCAACACCATCGCACCGAACCCCTCACACTCACTCAATCTCCGGCACCCTGAACCCATCACACTTACTCCATTACTGTCACTCTGACCCCCTCACACTCACTCCAACACCATCGCACCGAACCCCTCACACTCACTCAATCTCCAGCACCCTGACCCCCTCACACTTACTCCATTACTGTCACTCTCACCCCCTCACACTCACTCCAACACCATCACCCAAACCCCTCACACTCACTAAATCACCATCAACCTGAACCCCTCACACTCACTCAATCTCCGTTAACCTGAACCCCTCACACTCACCCCACATCCATCACACTAAAGCCCCCACACCCGCTCCAGCACCCTGACCCCCTCACACACACTCCATTACTGTCACTCTCACCCCGTCACAATCACTCCAACACCAACACCCTGAACCCCTCACACTCACTAAATCACCATCAACCTGAACCCCTCACACTCACTCAATCTCCGTCACCCTGACCCCCTCACACTCACCCCATCTCCGTCACCCTGACACCCTCACACTCACTCCATCTCCGTCACCCTGACACACTCATACTTCCTCCATCTCCGTCACCCTGACCCCCTCACACTCGCTCCATCACCGTCACCCTGAAACCCGCACACTCACTCCACCTCAGTCACCCTGACCCCCTCACACTCACTCCATCACTGTAACGCTGAAACGCGCTCCAGCACCCTGACCCCCTCACACACACTCCGTTACTGTCACTCTCACCCCCTCACACTCACTCCAACACCTGAACCACTCACAGTCACGCAATCTACGTCACCCTGACCTCCTCACACTCACTCCATCTCCGTCACCCTGATACACTCACACTTCCTCCATTTCCGTCACCCTGACCCCCTCACACTCGCTCCGTCACCGTCACCCTGAACCCCGCACACTCACTCCACCTCAGTCACCCTGATCCCATCACACTCACTCCATCCCTGTCACCCTGACCCCCTCACACTCGCTCCATCTCCGCCACACTGACCCCCTCTCACTGCCTCCATCACCGTCACCCTGATCCCCTCACACTCAATCCTTCACTGTCACCCTGATTCTCTTACACTCACACCATCACCGTCACCCTGAACCGCTCACACTCACTGCATCTCCGTCACCCTGACACCCACACACTCACTCCACCTCATCACCCTTAACTCCTCACACTCACTCCATCTCTGTCACCCTGACACTCTCACACTCACTCCACCTCCATCACACTAAAGCCCCCACACCCGCTCCATCACCCTGACCCCCCACACTCACTCCATTACTGTCACCCTCACCCCCTCGCACTGACTCCAACACCATCACCCCGAACCCCTCACACTCACTATATCACCATCAACCTGGACCCCTCACACTCACTCAATCTCCGTCACCCTGACCCCCTCACACTCAGCCCATCTCTGTCATCCTGACACCCACAAACTTCCTCCATCTCCGTCACCCTGACACCCTCTCACTCCCTCGATCACCGTCACCCTGATCCCCTCACACTCAATCCTTCACTGTCACCCTGATACTCTCACACTCACACCATCACCGTCACCCTGAACTGCTCACACTCACTGCATCTCCATCACCCTGACACCCTCGCACTCACTCCACCTCCATCACCCTGAACTCTTCACATTCAATCCATCTCTGTCACCCTGACACCCTCACACTCACTCCATCACCATCACACTGAACCCCTGACACACAATTCATCGCCTTTGTCCTGACCCCCTCACACTCACTCCACCTCTTTCACCCTGAACCCCTCACACACAATTCATCGCCATTGTCCTGACCCCCTCACACTCACTCCACCTCTTTCACCCTGAACCCCTCACACTCTCTCCATCACCATCACCCTGACTCCGTCACACTCACTCCACCTCCATCACCCTGAACTCCTCACACTCACTCCATCAACGTCACAGTGAACCGCTCACACTTACACCATCTCCATCACTCTGACCCCCTCAAACTCACTCCATTACGATCATCCTCACTTCCTCACACTCACTCCATCACCATTGCCCCGAACCCCTCACACTCACTCAATCTCAAGCACCCTGAACCCCTCACACTCACTTCATCTCTGTCACGTTGACCCCCTCACACTAGCTCCATCACCATCACCTTGACCCCCTCACACTTGCTCCATCACTGTCACCCTGACCCCCTCAAATTCATTCCATCTCCGTCAGCCTGACCCCCCTCACACTCACTCCACCTCCATCACACTAACGCCCCCATGCTCGCTCCAGCACCCTGACCCCCTCAAACACACTCCAGTACTGTCACTCTCACCCCCTCACACTCACACCAACACCATCGCACCGAACCCCTCACACTCACTCAATCTCCGGCACCCTGAACACCTCACACTTACTCCATTACTGTCACTCTCACCCCCTCACACTCACTCCAACACCATCACCCCGAACCCCTCACACTTACTAAATCACCATCAACCTGAAACTCTCACACTCACTCAATCTCCGTCAACCTGAACCCCTCACACTCACCCCACATCCATCACACTAAAGCCCCCACAACTGCTCCAGCACACTGACCCCCTCACACACACTCCATTACTGTCACTCTCACCCCCTCACACTCACTCCAACACGATCACCCTGAACCCCTCACACTCACTCAATCTCCGTCAACCTGACCCCCTCACACTCACCCCACATCCATCACACTAAAGCCCCCACATCCGCTCCAGCACTCTGACCCCCTCACACACACTCCATTACTGTCACTCTCACCCCGTCACAATCACTCCTACACCAACACCCTGAACCCCTCACACTCACTAAATCACCATCAACCTGAACCCCTCACACTCACTCAATCTCCGTCACCCTGACCCCCTCACACTCACCCCATCTCCATCACCCTGACACCCTCACACTCACTCCATCTCCGTCACCCTGACACACTCACACTTCCTCCATCTCCGTCACCCTGACCCCCTCACACTCGCTCCATCACCGTCACCCTGAAACCCGCACACTCACTCCACCTCAGTCACCCTGACCCCCTCACACTCACTCCATCACTGTAACGCTGAAACGCGCTCCAGCACCCTGACCCCCTCACACACACTCCGTTACTGTCACTCTCACCCCCTCACACTCACTCCAACACCTGAACCCCTCACAGTCACTCAATCTACGTCACCCTGACCCCCTCACACTCACTCCATCTCCGTCACCCTGACACACTCACACTTCCTCCATCTCCATCACCCTGACCCCCTCACACTCGCTCTGTCACCGTCACCCTGAGCCCCGCACACTCACTCCACCTCAGTCACCCTGATCCCCTCACACTCACTCCATCCCTGTCACCCTGACCCCCTCACACTCACTCCATCCCTGTCACCCAGACCCCCTCACACTCGCTCCATCACCCCGCCACACTGACCCCCTCTCACTCCCTCCATCACAGTCACCCTGATCCCCTCACACTCAATCCTTCACTGTCACCCTGATACTCTTACACTCACACTATCACCGTCACCCTGAACCGCTCACACTCACTGCATCTCCGTCACCCTGACACCCACACACTCACTCCACCTCATCACCCTGAACTCCTCACACTCACTCCATCTTTGTCACCCTGACACTCTCACACTCACTCCACCTCCATCACACTAAAGCCCCCACACCCGCTCCATTACCCTGACCCCCCACACTCACTCCATTACTGTCACCCTCATCCCCTCACACTCACTCCAACACCATCACCCCGAACCCCTCACACTCACTATATCACCATCAACCTGGACCCCTCACACTCACTCAATCTCCGTCACCCTGACCCCCTCACACTCAGCCCATCTCTGTCATTCTGACACCCACACACTTCCTCCATCTCCGTCACCCTGAACCCCTCACACTCACTCCGTCACCGTCATCCTGAACCCCACACACTCACTCCACCTCAGTCACCCTGAGCCCCTCACACTCACTCCATCACCATCACACTGAACCCCTCACACACACATCATTGCCGTCGTCCTGACCCCCTCACACTCACTCCACCTCTTTCACCCTGAACCCCTCACACTCTCTCCATCACCATCACCCTGACCCCATCACACTCGCTCCACCTCTATTACCCTGAACTCCTCACACTCACTCCATCAACGTCACCCTGAACCGTTCACACTCACTCCATCTCCATCACCCTGACCCCATCACACTCACTCCATTACGATCACACTCACCCCCTCACACTCACTCCATTACCATTGCACCGAACCACTCACACTCACTCAATCTCCGGCACCCTGAACCCCTCACACTCACTCCATTACTATCACTTTCACCCCCTCACACTCACTCCAACACCATCACCCCGAACCCCTCACACTCACTAAATCACCATCAACCTGAACCCCTCACACTCACTCAATCTCCATCAACCTGACCCCCTCACACTCACCCCACATCCATCACACTAAAGCCCCCACACCCGCTCCAGCACCCTGACCCCCTCACACACACTCCATTACTGTCACTCTCACCCCCTCACACTCACTCCAACACCATCACACCGAACCCCTCACACTCACTAAATTACCATCAACCTGAACCCCTCACACTCACTCAATCTCCGTCACCCTGACACCCACACACTCACTCCATCTCCGTCACCCTGACCCCATCACACTCACTCCATTACGATCACACTCACCCCCTCACACTCACTCCATTACCATTGCACCGAACCCCTCACAGTCACTCAATCTCTGGCACCCTGAACCCCTCATACTCACTCCATTACTGTCACTCTCACCCCCTCACACTCACTCCAACACCATCACCCCGAACCCCTCACACTCACTAAATCACCATCAACCTGAACCCCTCACACTCACTCAATCTCCATCAACCTGACCCCCTCACACTCACACCACATCCATCACACTAAAGCCCCCACACCCGCTCCAGCACCCTGACCCCCTCACACACACTCCATTACTGTCACTCTCACCCCCTCACACTCACTCCAACACCATCACACCGAACCCCTCACACTCACTAAATCGCCATCAACCTGAACCCCTCACACTCACTCAATCTCCGTCACCCTGACCCCCTCACACTCACCCCATCTCCGTCACCCTGACACCCTCACACTCACTCCATCTCCGTCACCCTGACCTCCTCACACTCAGCCCATCTCTGTCATCCTGACACCCACACACTTCCTCCATCTCGGTCACCCTGAACCCCTCACACTCACTCCGTCACCGTCATCCTGAACCCCGCACACTCACTCCACCTCAGTCACCCTGAGCCCCTCACACTCACTCCATCCATGTCACCCTGACCCACTCACACTCGCTCCATATCCACCACCCTGACCTCCTCTCACTCCCTCCATCACCGTCATCCTGAACCGCTCACACTCACTGCATCTCCTTCACCCTGACACCCACACACTCACTCCTCCTCCATCACCCTGAACTCCTCACACTCACTCCATCTCTATCACCCTGACACCCTCACACTCACTCCATCACCATCACCATCACACTGAACCCCTCACACACACATCATTGCCGTCGTACTGACCCCCTCACACTCACTCCACCTCTTTCACCCTGAACCCCTCACACTCTCACCATCACCATCACCCTGACCCCATCACACTCGCAGCACCTCCATTACCCTGAACTCCTCACACTCACTCCATCAACGTCACCCTGAACCGCTCACACTCACTCCATCTCCATTACCCTGACCCCATCACACTCACTCCATTACGATCACACTCACCCCCTCACACTCACTCCATTACCATTGCACCGGACCCCTCACACTCACTCAATCTCCATCAACCTGACCCCCTCACACTCACCCCACATCCACCACACTAAAGCCCCCACACCCGCTCCAGCACCCTTACCCCTTCACACACACTCCATTTCTGTCACTCTCACCCCCTCACACTCACTCCAACACCATCACACCGAACCCCTCACACTCACTAAATCACCATCAACCTGAACCCCTCACACTCACTCAATCTCCGTCACCCTGACCCCCTCACACTCACCCCAGCTCCGTCACCCTGACACCCTCACACTCACTCCATCTCCGTCACCCTGACACACTCACACTTCCTCCATCTCCGTCACCCTGACCCCCTCACACTCGCTCCGTCACCGTCACCCTGAAACCCGCACACTCACTCCACCTCAGTCACCCTGATCCCCTCACACTCACTCCATCCCTGTCACCCTGACACCCACACGCTCACTCCACCTCCATCACCCTGAACTCCTCACACTCACTCCATCTCTGTCATCCTGACACCCTCACACTCACTCCATCACCATCACACTGAACCCCTCACACTCAGTCAATCGCCGTCAACCTGACCCCCTCACACTCACCCCACATCCATCACACTAAAGCCCCCACACCCGCTCCAGCACCCTGACCACCTCACACACACTCCATTACTTTCACTCTCACCCCCTCACACTCACTCCAACACCAACACTCTGAACCCCTCACACTCACTAAATCACCATCAACCTGAACCCCTCACACTCACTCAATCTCCGTCACCCTGACCCCCTCATACTCACCCCATCTCCCTCACCCTGAAACCCACACTCACTCCATCTCCGTCACCCTGACACACTCACACTTCCGCCATCTCCGTCACCCTGATCCCCTCACACTCGCACCGTCACCGTCACCCTGAAACCCGCACACTCACTCCACCTCAGTCACCCTGACCCCATCACACTCACTCCATCACTGTAACGCTGAAACGCGCTCCAGCACCCTGACCCCCTCACACACACTCCATTACTGTCACTCTCACCCCCTCACACTCACTCTAACACCATCACCCTGAACCCCTCACACTCACTAAATCACCATCAACCTGAACCCCTCACACTCACTCAATCTCTGTCACCCTGACCCCCTCACACTCACCCATCTCCGTCTCACTGACACACTCACACTCACTCCAACTCCGTCACCCTGACACACTCACACTTCCTCCATCTCCATCACCCTGACCCCCTCACACTCGCTCCATCAGCATCACCCTGAATCCCGCACACTCACTCCACCGCAGTCACCCTGACCCCCTCACACTCACTCTATCGCTGTAACGCTGTGACCCCTCGCACTCGCTCCATCACCATCACCCCGACACACGACGCTCACTCCATCACCATCACCCTGAACGCCTCACACACTCTCCATCGCCGTCGTCCTGACCCTTCACACTCACTCCACCTCGTTCACCCTGAACACGTCACACTTGCTCCATCACCGTCACCCTGACCCTGACACACTCACTCCACCTCCATCCCCCTGAACTCCTCGCACTCACTCCATCAACATCACCCTGAACCGCTCACACTCTCTCCATCTCCATCACCCTCACCTCCTCACACTCACTCCATCACCATCACCCTAAAATCCTCACTGTCGCCCTGACCCCGTCACACTCGATCCATCACCGTCACCCTGACACCCAACGCTCACACCATCACCGTCACCCTGAACCGCTCACACTCACTGCATCACCATCACACTCTCTCCATCACTGTCACGTAGACCGTGTCACCCACACTCCAACACAATCACCGCGACAACCTTGCATTCACTCCACATCCGTCACTCACCCCCTCACTCTCACTCCATCACCGTCACTCTGACATCCCACACTCACTCCATCACTGTCACCCTGACCCCCTCACATTCACTCCACCACCATCACACCGAAGCCCTCACACTCACTCCATCACCGTCACCTTGACCCCATCACACTCACTCCATCTCCGTCACACTAAAGCTCCACCAGCCGCTCCAGCACACTGACCCTCTAACACACACTCCATTACTGTCACCCTGACCCCCTCACATTCACTCCACCACCATCACACCGAAGCCCTCACACTCACTCCATCTCCGTCACCCTGACCCCCTCGCACTCACTCCATCACTGTCGCCCTGACCACTTCACACTCGCTCCATCACTGTCGCCCTGACACCCAACGCTCACTCCATCACCATCACCCTGAACCCCTCACACACACTCCATCGCCGTCGTCCTGACCCCCTCACACTCACTCCACCTCTTTCACCCTCAACCCCTCACACTCGCTCCATCACCATCACCCTGACCCCCTCACACTCACTCCACCTCCATCACCCTGAACTCTTCACACTCACTCCATCACCGTCACACTGAACCGCTCACACTCAGTCCATCTCCGCCACCCGGATCCCCTCACACTCACTCCATTACGATCGCCCTCACCCCCTCACATTCACTCCATCATCATCGCCCTGAACCCCTCACACTCACTAAAACACCATCACCCTTAACCCCTCACACTCACTCTATCTCCGTCACCCTGAAACTCACACACTCAATCCATCTCCGTCACCCTGACCACCTCACACTCACTCCATTACTGTCACCCTGACCTCCTCACACTCAATCCATCTCCGTCACCCTGACCCCCTCACACTCACTCCATCTCCGTCACCCTGACCCCCTCACACTCACTCCATCACTGTCGCCCTGACACTCGCTCCAACTACGTCGCCCTGACACCCGACGCTCACTACATCTCTGTCACCCTAACCCCCTCACACTCACTCCATCTCCATCACACTAAAGCCCTCACACTCACACCAGCACCGTCTCCCTGACCCCCTCACACTCACTCCACTACTGTCACCCTCACCCCCTCACACTCACTCACTCCATCACCATCACCCTGAAATCCTCACAATCTCTCCATCACTGTCACGTCGACCGCATCACCCTCACTCCAACACCATCACCCTGACAACCTTGCATTCACTCCACATCCGTCCCTCACCCCCTCACTCTCACTCCTTCACCGTCACTCTGACACCCCACACTCACTCCATCACTGTCAGCCTGACCCCCTCACACTCACTCCACCTCCATCACACCGAAGCCCTCACACTCACTCCATCACCGTCACCCTGAACACCTCACACACACTCCATCGCCGTCGTCCTGACCCCCTCACACTCACTCCACCTCTTTCACCCTGAACCCCTCACACTTGCTCCATCACCGTCACCCTGACCGCATCACAATCACTCCACCTCCATCACCCTGAACTCCTCACACTCACTCTATCTCCGTCACCCTGATCCCCTCACACTCAATCCATTACGGTCACCCTCACCCCCTCACACTCACTACACACCATCGCCCCGAACCCCTCACACTCACTAAATCACCATCACCCTGAACCCATCACACTCACACAATCTCCAGCACCTTGAACCCCACACACTCACCCCATCTCCGTCACCCTGACCACCTCACACTCACTCCATCTCCGTCACCCTGATCCCCTCACCCTTACCCCAACACCATCACCCTGACAACCTTGCATTTACTCCACATCCGTCCCTCACCCCCTCACTCTCACTCCTTCACCGTCACTCTGACACCCCACACTCACTCCATCACTGTCACCCTGACCCCCTCACACTCACTCCACCTCCATCACGCCGAAGCCCTCACACTCACTCCATCACTGTCACCCTGAACCCCTCACACACACTCCATCGCCTGCGTCCTGACCCCCCTCACACTCTCTCCACCACTTTCACCCTGAACCCCTCACACTCACTCCATCACCGTCACCCTGAACACCTCACACACACTGCATCTCCGTCACTGACACCGACACACTCACTCCACCTCCACTCCCCTGAACTCCTCACATTCACTCCATCTCTGTCACCCTGACACCCTCACACTCACTGCATCACCATCACACTGAACCCCTCAAACACACTTCATCGCCGTCGTCCTGATCCCCTCACAATCACTCCACCTCTTACACCTTGAACCCCTCACACTCTCTCCATCGCCATCACTCTGACCCGGTCACACTCACTCCATCACCATCGCCCGAACACCTCACACTCACTCAATCGCCGGCACCCTGAACCCCTCACCCTCACTTCATCTCTGTCACCTTGACCCCCTCACGCTCGCTCCATCACCGTCACCTTGACCCCATCACACTCACTCCATCACCGTCACGCTGATCGCCTCAATCTCACTCCATCTCCGTCACACTAAAGCTCCACCAGCCGCTCCAGCACACTGACCCCCTAACACACACTCCATTACTGTCACCCTCACCCCCTCACACTCACTCCAACACCATCACTCCGAACCCCTCACACTCACTAAATCACCATCAACATGAACCCCTCACACTCACTCAATTTCCGTCACCCTGACCCCCTCACACTCACCGCATCTCCGTCACCCTGACACCCACACACTCACTCCATCTCCGTCACCCTGACCCCCTCGCACTTACTCCATCACTGTCGCCCTGACCACTTCACACTCACTCCATCACTGTCGCCCTGACACCCAACGCTCACTCCATCACCATCACCCTGAACCCCTCACACACACTCCATCGCCATCGTCCTGACCCCCTCACACTCACTCCACTTCTTTCACCCTCAACCCCTCACACTCGCTCCATCACCATCACCCTGACCCCGTCACACTCACTCCACCTCCATCACACTAAAGCCCTCACACTCACACCAGCACCGTCTCCCTGACTCCCTCATACTCACTCCACTACTGTCACCCTCACCCCCTCATACTCACTCCAACACCATCACCCTGAAATCCTCACACTCTCTCCATCACTGTCACGTCAACCGCATCACCCTCACTCCAACACCATCACCCTGACAACCTTGCATTCACTCCACATCCGTCACTCACCCCCTCACTCTCACTCCTTCACCGTCACTCTGACCCCCACACTCACTCCATCACTGTCACCCTGACCCCCTCACACTCACTCCACCTCCATCACGCCGAAGCCCTCACACTCACTCCATCACTGTCACCCTGAACCCCTCACACACACTCCATCGCCTGCGTCCTGACCCCATCACACTCACTCCACCACTTTCACCCTGAACCCCTCACACTCAATCCTTCACTGTCACCCTGATTTTCTCACATTCACACCATCCCCGTCACGCTGAACCGCTCACACTCACTGCATCTCCGTCACCCTGACACGCACACAGTCACTCCACCTCCATCAACCTGATACTCTCACACTAACACCATCACCATCACCCTGAACCACTCACACTCACTGCATCTCCGTCACCCTGACACTCACACAGTCTCTCCACCTCCATCACCCTGAACTCCTCACACTCACTCCATCTCTGTCACCCAGACACCCTCACACTAACTTCATCACCATCACACTGAACCCCTCACACACACTTCATCGCCGACATCCAGATCCCTTCACAATCACTCCACCTCTTTCACCCTGAACCCCTCACACTCTCTCCATCACCATCACCCTGACCCCGTCACACTCACTCCACCTCCATCACCCTGAACTCCTCACACTCACTCCATCAACGTCACCCTGAACCGCTCACACTTACTTCATCTCCATCACCCTTGACCCCGTCACACTCACTCCACCTCCATCACCCTGAACTCCTCACACTCAATCCATCATCGTCACCTTGACCCCCTCACACTTGCTCCATCACCGTCACCCTGACCCCCTCAAACTCACTCCATCTCCATCACCCTGACTCCCCTCACACTCAATTCACCTCCATCACACTAAAGCCCCCACACCCGCTCCAGCAACCTGACCTCCTCACACACACTCCATTACTGTCACCCTCACCCCCCTCGCACTCACTCCAACACCATCACCCCGAACCATTCACACTCACTAAATCACCATCAACCTGAACCCCTCACACTCACTCAGTCTCCGTCACCCTGACCCCCTCACACTCATCCCATCTCCGGCACCCTGACACCCTCACACTTCCTCCATCTCTGTCACCCTAACACCCTCACACTCGCTCTGTCACCGTCACCCTGGACCCCGCACACTCACTCCACCTCAGTCACCCTGAGCCCCCCACACTCACTCCATCCCTGTCACCCTGACCCCCTCACACTCACTCCATCCCTGTCGCCCTGACCCCTTCACACTCGCTCCATCTCCGCCCCCTCTCACTCTCTACATCACCGACACTCTGATCCCCTCACACTCAATCCTTCACTGTCACCCTGATACTTTCACACTCACACCATCACCGTCACCCTGAACCGCTCACACTCACTCCATCTCTGTCACCCTGACACCCTCACACTCACTCCACCCCTTTCATTCTGAACCCCTCACACTCTCTCCATCACAATCACCCTGACCCCGTCACACTCACTCCACCTCCACCATTCTGAACTCCTCACACTCACTCCATCACCGTCGCCCTGACACCCGATGCTCACACCATCACTGTCACCCTGAACCGCTCACACTCACTGCATCACCATCACACTGAACCCCTCACACATACTTCATTGCCGTCGTCCTGACCCACTCACATTCACTCCACCTCTTTCACCTTGAACCCCTCACACTCTCTCCACACCATCACTCTGAACCACTCACACTCACTAAATCACCATCTCCCCTAACCACTCACACTCACTCCAACTCCGTCACCCTGAACCTCACACACTCACCCCATCTCCGTCACCTTGACCACCTCACACTCGCTCCATTACTGTCACCCTGATTTCCTCACACTCAATCCATCTCCGTCACCCTGACCCCCTCACACTCACCCCATCTCCGTAACCCTGACACCCTCACACTCACTCCATCTCCGTCACCCTGACCCGCTCACACTCACTCCATCACTGTCGCCCTGACACCCTCACACTCGCTCCATCTACGTCACCCTGACCCTCTCACACTCATTCCATCACTGTCGCCCTGACACCCTCACACTCACTCCATCTACGTCACCCTGACACCCGACGCTCACTACATCACTGTCACCCTGACCCCCTCACACTCACTCCACCTCCATCACACTAAAGCCCTCACACTCACACCAGCACCGTCTCCCTGACCCCCTCACACTCACTCCACTACTGTCACCCTCACCCCCTCACACTCACTCCAACACCATCACCCTGAAATCCTCACACTCTCTCCATCACTGTCACATGGACCGCATCACCCTCACTCCAACACCATCACCCTGACAACCTTGCATTCACTCCACATCCGCCCTCACCCCCTCACTCTCACTCCTTCACCGTCACTCTGACCCCCACACTCACTCCATCACTGTCACCCTGACCCCCTCACACTCACTCCACCTCCATCACACCGAAGCCCTCACACTCACTCCATCACTGTCACCGTGAACCCCTCAAACACACTCCATCGCCATCGTCCTGACCCCCTCACACTCACTCCACCTCCTTCACCCTGAACCCCTCACACTCAATCCTTCACTGTCACCCTGACACTCTCACAGTCACACCATGACCCTCCCCCTGAACCGCTCACACTCACTGCATCTCCGTCACCCTGACACGCACACAGTCACTTCACCTCCATCACCCTGAACTCCTCACACTCACTCCATCTCTGTCACCCAGACACCTTCACACTAACTGCATCACCATCACACTGACCCCCTCACACACACGTCATCACCGTCGTCCTGACCCCCTGACACTCACTCCACCACTTTCACCCTGAACCCCTTACACTCTCTCCATCACCATCACCCGGACCCCGTCACACTCACTCCACCTCCATCACCCTGAACTCCTCACACTCACTCCATCAACGTCACCCTGAACCGCTCACACTCACTCCATCTCCATCACCCTTGACACCCTCACACTCGCTCCATCATCGTCACCTTGATCCCCTCACACTTGCTCCATCACCGTCACCCTGACCCCCTCAGACTCACTCCATCTCCGTCACCCTGACCCCCCTCACACTCAATTTACCTCCATCACACTAAAGCCCCCACACCCGCTCCAGCACCCTGACCTCCTCACACACACTCCATCACTGTCATCCTCAACCCCTCACACACACTCCAACACCATCACCCCGAACCCCTCACACTCACTAAATCACCATCAACCTGAAACCCTCACACTCACTCAATCTCCGTCACCCTGACACCCTCACACTCACTCCATCTCCGTCACCTTGACCCCCTCACACTCGCTCCATCATCGTCACCTTGATCCCCTCACACTTGCTCCATCACTGTCACCCTGACCCCCTCAAACTCACTCCATCTCCGTCACCCTGACCCCCCTCACACCCAATTTACCTCCATCACACTAAAGCCCCCACACCCGCTCCAGCACCCTGACCTCCTCACACACACTCCATTACTGTCATCCTCAACCCCTCACACTCACTCCAACACCATCACCCCGATCCCCTCAAACTCACTAAATCACCATCAACCTGAAACCCTCACACTCACTCAATCTCCGTCACCCTGACACCCTCACACTCACTCCATCTCCGGCACCCTGACACACTCACATTCCTCCATCTCCATCACCCTGAGCTCCTCACCCGCGCTCCGTCACCGTCACCCTGAACCCCGTGCACTCACTCCACCTCAGTCACCCTGAACCCCTCACACTCACTCCATCCCTGTCACCCTGACCCTCTCACACTCACTCCATCCCTGTCACCCTGACCCACTCACACTCGCTCCATCTCCGCCACCCTGACCCCCTCACATTCCCTCCAACACCGTCACCCTGATCCCCTCACACTAAATCCTTCACTGTCACCCTGACCCCCTCACACTCGCTCCATCTCCACCACCCTGACCCCCTCACACTCACACCATCACCATCACCCTGAACCACTCACACTCACTGCATCTCCGTCACTGACACCGACACACTCACTCCACCTCCATCACCCCGAACTCCTCACACTCACTCCATCTCTGTCACCCTGACACCCTCACACTCACGGCATCACCATCACACTGAACCCCTCACACACACTTCATCGCCGTCGTCCTGATCCCCTCACAATCACTCCACCTCTTTCACCCTGAACCCCTCACAATCTCTCCATCACCATCACTCTGAGCCCGTCACACTCACTCCATCACCATCGCCCCGAACCCCTCACACTCACTCCATCCCTGTCACCCTGACCCCCTCACACTCGCTCCATCTCCGCCACCCTGACCCCCTCACATTCCCTCCAACACCGTCACCCTGATCCCCTCACACTAAATCCTTCACTGTCACCCTGACCCCCTCACACTCGCTCCATCTCCGCCACCCTGACCCCCTCACACTCACACCATCACCGTCACCCTGAACCACTCACACTCACTGCATCTCCGTCACTGACACCAACACACTCACTCCACCTCCATCACCCCGAACTCCTCACACTCACTCCATCTCTGTCACCCTGACACCCTCACACTCACGGCATCACCATCACACTGAACCCCTCACACACACTTCATCGCCGTCGTCCTGATCCCCTCACAATCACTCCACCTCTTTCACCCTGAACCCCTCACAATCTCTCCATCACCATCACTCTGACCCCGTCACACTCACTCCATCACCATCGCCCCGAACCCCACACACTCACTCAATCGGCAGCACCCTGAACCCCTCACCCTCACTTCATCTCTGTCACCTTGAGCCCCTCACACTCGCTCCATGTCCGTACCTTGACCCCATCACACTCACTCCATCACCGTCACCCTGATCCCCTCACACTCACTCCATCCCTGTCACCCTGACCCCCTCACATTCGCTCCATCTCCGCCACCCTGATCCCCTCACTCTCCCTCCATCACCGTCACCCTGATCCCCTCACACTCAATTCTTCACTGTCACCCTGATACTCTCACACTCACACCATCACCGTCACCCTGAACCACTCACACTCAGTGCATATCCGTCACTGACACCAACACACTCACTCCACCTCCACTACCCTGAACTCCTCACATTCACTCCATCTCTGTCACCCTGACACCCTCACACTCACTGCATCACCATCACACTGAACCCCTCAAACACACTTCATCGCCGTCGTCCTGATCCCCTCACAATCACTCCACCTCTTACACCTTGAACCCCTCACACTCTCTCCATCGCCATCACTCTGACCCGGTCACACTCACTCCATCACCATCGCCCCGAACACCTCACACTCACTCCATCACCGTCACACTGACCGCCTCAAACTCCCTCCATCTCCGTCACACTAAAGCTCCACCAGCCGCTCCAGCACACTGACCCCCTAACACACACTCCATTACTGTTACCCTCACCCTCTCACACTCACTCCAACACCATCACTCCGAACCCCTCACACTCACTAAATCACCATCAACATGAACCCCTCACACTCACTCAATTTCCGTCACCCTGACCCCCTCACACTCACCGCATCTCCGTCACCCTGACATCCACACACTCACTCCACCTCCGCCACCCTGACGCCCTCACACTCACTCCATCACTGTCGCCCTGACCTCCTCACACTCAATCCATCTCCGTCACCCTGACCCCCTCACACTCACTCCATCTCCGTCACCCTGACCCCCTCGCACTCACTCCATCACTGTCGCCCTGACCACTTCACACTCGCTCCATCACTGTCGCCCTGACACCCAACGCTCACTCCATCACCATCACCCTGAACCCCTCACACACACTCCATCGCCGTCATCCTGACCCCCTCACACTCACTCCACCTCTTTCACCCAGAACCCCTCACACTCGCTCCATCACCATCACCCTGACCCCGTCACACCCTTTCCACCTCCATCACCCTGAACTCTTCATACTCACTCCATCACCGTCACCCTGAACCGCTCACACTCAGTCCATCTCCGTCACCCTGATCCCCTCACACTCACTCCATTACGATCACCCTCACCCCCTCACATTCACTCCATCACCATCGCCCTGACCCCCTCACACTCACTCCATCTCCATCACCCTGACCCCCTCACACTCACTAAAACACCATCACCCTTAACCCCTCACACTCACTCTATCTCCGTCACCCTGAAACTCACACACTCACCCCATCTTCGTCACCCTGACCACCTCACACTCGCTCCATTACTGTCACCCTGACCTCCTCACACTCAATCCATCTCCGTCACCCTGACCCCCTCACACTCACTCCATCTCCATCACCCTGACCCCCTCACACTCACTCCATCACTGTCGCACTGACACTCGCTCCAACTACGTCGCCCTGACACCCGACGTTCACTACATCTCTGTCACCCTGACCCCCTCACACTCACTCCACCTCCATCACACTAAAGCCCTCACACTCACACCAGCACCGTCTCCCTGACCCCCTCACACTCACTCCACTACTGTCACCCTCACCCCCTCACACTCACTCCATCACCATCACCCTGAAATCCTCACAATCTCTCCATCACTGTCACGTCGACCGCATCACCCTCACTCCAACACCATCACCCTGACAACCTTGCATTCACTCCACATCCGTCCCTCACCCCCTCACTCTCACTCCTTCACCATCACTCTGACACCCCACACTCACTCCATCACTGTCACCCTGACCCCCTCACACTCACTCCACCTCCATCACACCGAAGCCCTCACACTCACTCCATCACCGTCACCCTGAACACCTCACACACACTCCATCGCCATCGTCCTGACCCCCTCACACTCACTCCACCTCTTTCACCCTGAACCCCTCACACTTGCTCCATCACCGTCACCCTGACCGCATCACAATCACTCCACCTCCATTACCCTGAACTCCTCACACTCACTCTATCTCCGTCACCCTGAATCCATTACGGTCACCCTCACCCCCTCACACTCACTACACACCATCGTCCCGAACCCCTCACACTCACTAAATCACCATCACCCTGAACCCATCACACTCACTCAATCTCCAGCACCTTGAACCCCACACACTCACCCCATCTCCGTCACCCTGACCCCCTCACACTCACCCCATCTACGTCACCCTGACACCCTCACACTCACTCCATCTCCGTCACCCTGACACACTCACACTTCCTCCATCTCCGTCACCCTGATCCCCTCACACTCGCTCCGTCACCGTCACCCTGAAACCCGCACACTCACTCCACCTCAGTCACCCTGACCCCCTCACACTCACTCCATCACTGTAACGCTGAAACGCGCTCCAGCACCCTGACCCCCTCACACACACTCCATTACTGTCACTCTCACCCCCTCACACTCACTCCAACTCCATCACCCTGAACCCCTCACACTCACTAAATCACCATCAACCTGAACCCCTCACACTCACTCAATCTCTGTCACCCTGACCCCCTCACACTCACCCATCTCCGTCTCGCTGACACACTCACACTCACTCCAACTCCGTCACCCTGACACACTCACACTTCCTCCATCTCCATCACCCTGACCCCCTCACACTCGGTCCATCAGCGTCACCCTGAATCCCGCACACTCACTCCACCGCAGTCACCCTGACCCCCTCACACTCACTCCATCACTGTAACGCTGAAACGCGCTCCAGCACCCTGACCCCCTCACACACACTCCATTACTGTCACTCTCACCCCCTCACACTCACTCCAACTCCATCACCCTGAACCCCTCACACTCACTAAATCACCATCAACCGGAACCCCTCACACTCACTCAATCTCTGTCACCCTGACCCCCTCACACTCACCCATTTCCGTCTCGCTGACACACTCACACTCACTCCAACTCCGTCACCCTGACACACTCACACTTCCTCCATCTCCATCACCCTGACCCCCTCACACTCGGTCCATCAGCGTCACCCTGAATCCCGCACACTCACTCCACCGCAGTCACCCTGACCCCCTCACACTCACTCTATCGCTGTAACGCTGTGACCCCTCGCACTCGCTCCATCACCATCACCCCGACACACGACGCTCACTCAATCACAATCACCCTGAACGCCTCACACACTCTCCATCACCGTCGTCCTGACCCTTCACACTCACTCCACCTCGTTCACCCTGAACACGTCACACTTGCTCCATCACCGTCAACCTGACCCCGACACGCTCACTCCACCTCCATCACCCTGAACTCCTCGCACTCACTCCATCAACATCACCCTGAACCGCTCACACTCTCTCCATCTCCAGCACCCTCACCTCCTCACACTCACTCCATCACCATCACCCTAAAATCCTCACTGTCGCCCTGACCCCGTCACACTCGATCGATCACCGTCACCCTGACACCCAACGCTCACACCATCACCGTCACCCTGAACCGTTCACACTCACTGCATCACCATCACACTCTCTCCATCACTGTCACGTAGACCGTGTCACCCACACTCCAACACCATCACCGTGACAACCTTGCATTCACTCCACATCCGTTACTCACCCCCTCACTCTCACTCCATCACCGTCACTCTGACATCCCACACTCACTCCATCACTGTTACCCTGACCGCCTCACACTCACTCCACCACCATCACACCGAAGCCCTCACACTCACTCCATCACCGTCACCCTGAACCCCTCACACACACTCCATCACCGTCGTCCCGACCCCCTCACACTCACTCCACTTCTTTCACCCAGAAACCCTCACACTTGCTCCATCATCGTCACCCTGACCCCGTCACACTCACTCCACCTCCATCACCCTGAACTCCTCACACTCACTCCATCACCGTCACGCTGAACCGCTCACACTCATTCCATCTCCGTCACCCTGTTATCCTCACACTCACTCCATTAAGATCACCCTCACCCCCTCACACCCACTCCATGATCATCACCCCGAACCCCTCACACTCATTAAATCACCATCACCCTTTACCCCACACACTCACTCCATCCCCGTCACCCTGATCCTCACACACTCACACACCATGTCCTTCAAATTGACCAACTCACACTCGCTCCATTACTGTCACCCTGACTTCCTCACACTCAATCCATCTCCGTCACCCTGACCCCCTCACACTCACTCCATCTCCCTCACCCTGACGCCTCACACTCATTCCATCACTGTCGCCCTGACACCCTCACACTCGCTCCATCTACGTCGCCCTGACACCCGACGCTCACTACATCTCTATCACCCTGACCCCCTCACACTCACTACACCTCCATCACACTAAAGCCCTCACACTCACAACAGCACTGTCTCCCTGACCCCCTCATACTCACTCCACTACTGTCACCCTCACCCCCTCACTCTCACTCCAACACCATCACCCTGAAATCCTCACACTCTCTCCATCACTGTCACATGGACCGCATCACCCTCACTCCAACACCATCACCCTGACAACCTTGCATTCACTCCACATCCGTCACTCACCCCCTCACTCTCACTCCTTCACCGTCACTCTGACCCCCACACTCACTCCATCACTGTCACCCTGACCCCCTCACACTCACTCCACCTCCATCACGCCGAAGCCCTCACACTCACTCCATCACTGTCACCCTGAACCCCTCACACACACTCCATCGCCTGCGTCCTGACCCCCTCACACTCACTCCACCACTTTCACCCTGAACCCCTCACACTCAATCCTTCACTGTCACCCTGCATTTCTCACATTCACACCATCCCCGTCACGCTGAACCGCTCACACTCACTGCATCTCTGTCACCCTGACCCGCACACAGTCACTCCACCTCCATCAACCTGATACTCTCACACTAACACCATCACCATCACCCTGAACCGCTCACACTCACTGCATCTCCGTCACCCTGACACTCACACAGTCTCTCCACCTCCATCACCCTGAACTCCCCACACTCACCCCATCTCCGTCACCCTGATACCCTCACACTCACTCCATCACTGTCACCCTGACCCCATCACACATTCTGCATCGCCATCGCCCTGACACACGATGCTCACTCCATCACCGTCACCCTGAACCCCTCACACACACTCAATCGCCGTCGTCCTGACACCCTCACACTCACTCCACCTCTTTCACCCTGAACACATCACACTTGCTCCATCACCGTCACCCTGACCCCGTCACACTCACCCCACCTCCATCACCCTGAACTCCTCACACTCACTCCATCTCCATCACCCTCAGCTTCTCACATTCACTCCAACAACATCACCCTGAAATCCTCACACTCTCTCCATCACTATCACGTAGACCGCGTCACCCTCACTCCAACACCATCACCCTGACAACCTTGCATTCACTCCACATCCGTCACTCACACCCTCAGTCTCACTCCATCACTGTCACCCTGACCCCCTCACACTCACTCCACCACCATCACACCGAAGCCCTCACACTCACTCCATCACCGTCACCCTGAACCCCTCACACACACTCCATCGCCGTCGTCGTGACCCCCTCACACTCACTCCACCTCGTTCACCCAGAACCCATCACACTTGCTCCATCACCGTCACCCTGACCCCGTCACACTCACTCCACCTCCATCACCCTGAACTCCTCACACTCACTCCATCGCCGTCACCCTGATACCCTCACACTCACTCCATTACGATCACCCTCACACCCTCACACTCACTCCATCACCATCGCTCTGAACCCCTCACACTCACTAAATCACCATCTCCCCTAACCACACACACTCACTCCAACTCCGTCACCCTGAACCTCACACACTCACCCCATGTCCGTCACCTTGAACACCTCACACTCGCTCCATTACTGTCACCCTGATTTCCTCACACTCAATCCATCTCCGTCACCCTGACCCCCTCACACTCACTCCACTACTGTCACCCTCACCCCCTCACTCTCACTCCAACACCATCACCCTGAAATCCTCACACTCTCTCCATCAGTGTCACATGGACCGCATCACCCTCACTCCAACACCATCACCCTGACAACCTTGCATTCACTCCACATCCGCCCTCACCCTATCAGTCTCACTCCTTCACCGTCACTCTGACCCCCACACTCACTCCATCACTGTCACCCTGACCCCCTCACACTCACTCCACCTCCATCACACTAAAGCCCTCACACTCACACCAGCACCGTTTCCCTGACCCCCTCACACTCACTCCACTACTGTCACCCTCACCCCCTCACACTCACTCCAACACCATCACCCTGACAACCTTGCATTCACTCCATCACTGTCACATGGACCGCATCACCCTCACTCCAACACCATCACCCTGACAACCTTGCATTCACTCCACATCTGCCCTCACCCCCTCACTCTCACTCCTTCACCGTCACTCTGACCTCCACACTCACTCCATCACTGTCACCCTGACCCCTCACACTCACTCCACCTCCATCACACTAAAGCCCTCACACTCACTCCATCACTGTCGCCCTGACACCCTCACACGCGCTCCATCTACGACGCCCTGACACCCGACGCTCACTACATCTCTGTCACCCTGACCCCTTCACACTCACTCCACCTCCATCACACTAAAGCCCTCACACTCACACCAGCACCGTTTCCCTGACCCCTCACACTCACTCCACTACTGTCACCCTCACCCCCTCACACTCACTCCATCTCCATCACCCTGAAATCCTCACAATCTCTCCATCACTGTCATGTCGACTGCATCACCCTCACTCCAAAACCATCAACCTGACAACCTTGCATTCACTCCACATCCGTCCCTCACCCCCTCACTCTCACTCCATCACTGTCACCCTGACCCCCTCACACTCACTCCACCTCCATCACACCGAAGCCCTCACACTCACTCCATCACCGTCACCCTGAACACCTCACACACACTCCATCGCCGTCGTCCTGACCCCCTCACTCTCACTCCACCTCTTTCACCCTGAACCCCTCATACCTGCTCCATCACCGTCACCCTGACCGCGTCACAATCACTCCACCCCCATCTTCCTGAACTCCTCACACTCACTCCATCTCCGTCACCCTGATCCCCTCACACTCAATCCATTACGGTCACCCTCACCCCCTCACACTCACTACACACCATCGCCCCTCACCCCTCACACTCACTAAATCACCATCACCCTGAACCCATCACACTCACTCAATCTCCAGCACCTTGAACCCCACACACTCACCCCATCTCCGTCACCCTGAACCCATCACACTCACTCAATCTCCAGCACCTTGAACCCCACACACTCACCCCATCTCCGTCACCCTGACCACCTCACTCTCACTCCATCTCCGTCACCCTGATCCCCTCACACTCACCCCAACACCGTCACTCTGACCCCCGCACAGTCACTCCATCCCTGTCACCCTCACCCCCTCACACTCACTCCATCACCGTCACCCTGATTCCCACACACTCAATTCTTCACTGTCACCCTGATACTCTCACACTCACACCATCACCGTCACCCTGAACCACTCACACTCACTGCATCTCTGTCACTGACACCGACACACTCACTCCACCTCCACCACCCTGAACTCCTCACATTCACTCCATCTCTGTCACCCTGACACCCTCACACTCACTGCATCACCATCACACTGAACCCCTCAAACACACTTCATCGCCGTCGTCCTGATCCCCTCACAATCACTCCACCTCTTTCACCTTGAACCCCTCACACTTTCTCCATCACCATCACTCTGACCCGGTCACACTCACTCCATCACCATCGCCCCGAACCCCTCACACTCACTCAATCGCCAGCACCCTGAACCCCTCACCCTCACTTCATCTCTGTCACCTTGACCCCCTCACGCTCGCTCCATCACCGTCACCTTGACCCCATCACACTCACTCCATCACCGTCACGCTGACCGCCTCAAACTCACTCCATCTCCGTCACACTAAAGCTCCACCAGCCGCTCCAGCACACTGACCCCCTAACACACACTCCATTACTGTCACCCTCACCCCCTCACACTCACTCCAACACCATCACTCCGAACCCCTCACACTCACTAAATCACCATCAACATGAACCCCTCACACTCACTCAATTTCCGTCACCCTGACCCCCTCACACTCACCCCATCTCCGTCACCCTGACACCCTCACACTCACTCCATCTCCGTCACCCTGACCCCCTCACACTCACTCCATTACTGTCGCCCTGACCCCCTTCACACTCGCTCCATCACTGTCGCCCTGACACCCAATGCTCACTCCATCACCGTCACCCTGAACCCATCACACACTCCATCGCCGTCGTCCTGACCCCCTCACACTCACTCCACCTCTTTCACCCTGAACCCCTCACACTCGCTCCACCACCATCACCCTGTCCCCGTCACACTCACTCCACCTCCATCACCCTGAACTCCTCACACTCACTCCATCTCCGTCACCCTGATCCCCTCACACTCAGTCCGTCTCCATAACCCTGATCCCCTCACACTCACTCCATTACGATCACCCTCACCCCCTCACATTCACTCCATCACCATCGCCCTGAACCCCTCACACTCACTAAATCACCATCACCCTGAACCTCTCACACTCACTCCATCACCGTCACCCTGATTCCCTCACACTCAATCCTTCACTGTCAGCCTGATACTCTCACACTCACTCCATCACCGTCACCCTGAACCACTCACACTCACTGCATCTCCATCACCCTGACACACTAACACTCACTCCATATCCGTCACCCTGACCCCCTCACACTCACTCCATCACTGTCGCCCTGACACCCTCACACTCGCTCCATCTACGTCACCCTGACACCCGACGCTCACTACATCTCTGTCACCCTGACCCCCTCACACTCTCTCCACCTCCATCACACTAAAGCCCTCACACTCACACCAACACCGTCTCCCTGACCCCCTCACACTCACTCCACTACTGTCACCCTCACCCCCTCACACTCACTCCAACACCATCACCCTGAATTCCTCACAATCTCTCCATCACTGTCACGTCGACCGCATCACCCTCACTCCAACACCATCACCCTGACAACCTTGCATTCACTCCACATCCGTCCCTCACCCCCTCACTCTCACTCCTTCACCGTCACTCTGACACCCCACACTCACTCCATCACTGTCACCCTGACCCCCTCACACTCACTCCACCTTCATCACACCGAAGCCCTCACACTCAATCCTTCACTGTCACCCTGACCGCATCACAATCACTCCACCTCCATCACCCTGAACTCCTCACACTCACTCTATCTCCGTCACCCTGATCCCCTCACACTCAATCCATTACGGTCACCCTCACCCCCTCACACTCACTACACACCATCGCCCCGAACCCCTCACACTCACTAAATCACCATCACCCTGAACCCATCACACTCACTCAATCTCCAGCACCTTGAACCCCACACACTCACCCCATCTCCGTCACCCTGACCACCTCACACTCACTCCATCTCCGTCACCCTGATCCCCTCACACTCACCCCAACACCGTCACTCTGACCCCCGCACACTCACTCCATCTCTGGCACCCTCACCCCCTCACACTCACTCCATCACCGTCACCCTGATTCCCTCACACTCAATCCTTCACTGTCACCCTGATACTCTCACACTCACTCCATCACCGTCACCCTGAACCGCTCACACTCACTGCATCTCCATCACCCTTACACATTAACACTCACTCCATCTCCATCATCCTGAACTCCTCACACTCACACCATCTCCATCACCCTGAACCCGTCACACTCACTCCACCTCCATCACACGGAACTCCTCACCCTCACTCCATCACCGTCACCCTGAACCGCGCACTCTCACTCCATCTCCATCACCCTGATCCCCACACTCACTCCATTACGATCACCCTCACCCCCTTACACTCAGTCCATCACCATCGCCTCGAACCGCTCACACTCACTCAATCTCCGGCACCCTGAACCCCTCACACTCACTTCATCTCCGTCACCTTGACCCCCTTACACTCGCTCCACCACCATCACCTTAACACCCCACACTCGCTCCATCTCCATCACCCTGAACCACCTCACACTCACTTCACCTCCATCACACTAAAGCCTCCACACTCGCTCCAGCACCCCGACTTCCTCACACACACTCCATTACTGTCACCCTCACCCCCTCACACTCACTCCAACACCATCACCCCGAACCCCTCGCACTCACTAAATCACCATCAACCTGAACCCCTCACACTCACTCAATCTCCCTCTTCCTGAACCCCTCACACTCATTTCATCTCCATCACCCTGACCCATTCACACTCACTCTATCTCCATCACCCTGACCCTCCTCACACTCACCCCACCTCCATCACACTGAAGTCCCCACACCCTCTCCAGCACCCTGAACCCCTCACACACACTTAATCGCCATCGTCCTGATCCCCTCACACTCACTCCATCAACGTCACCCTGTACCGCTCACACTCACTTCATCTCCATCTCCCTGACCCCCTCACACTCACTCCATTATGATCACCCTCACCCCCTCACACTCACTCCATCACCATCGCCGCGAACCCGTCACACTCACTCAATCTCCGGCACCCTGAACCCCTCACACTCACTTCATCTCCGTCACCTTGACCCCCTCAGACTCGCTCCATCACCGTCACCTTGACCCCCTCACACTTGCTCCATCACCGTCACCCTGACCGCCTCAAACTCACTCCATCTCTGTTACCCTGACCCCCCTCACACTCACTCCACCTCCATCACACTAAAGCCCTCACACCTGCTCCAGCACCCTGACCCCCTCACACACACTCCATTACTGTCACCCTCACCCCCTCACACTCACTCCAACACCATCACCCCGAACCCCTCACACTCACTAAATCACCATCAGCCTGAACCTCTCACACTCACTCAATCTCCGTCATCCTGACCCCCTCACACTTCCTCCATCGCCGTCAACCTGACCCCCTCACACTCGCTCCGTCACAGTCACCCTCAACCCCGCACACTCACTCCACCTCAGTCACCCTGAACCCTCACACTCACTCCATCCCTGTCACCCTGATCTCCTCACACTCACTCCATCCCTGTCACTCTGACCCCCTCACACTCACTGCATCTCTGCCACCCTGACCTCCTCTCACTCCCTCCATCACCGTCACCCTGACCCCCTCACACTCAATCCTTCACTGTCACCCTGATACTCTCACACTCACACCATCACCGTCACCCTAAACCGCTCACACTCACAGCATCTCCGTCACCCTGACATCCACACACTCACTCCACCTCCATCACCCTGAACTCCTCACACTCAATCCTTCACTGTCACCCTGATACTCTCACGCTCACACCACCACCGTCACCCTGAACCACTCACACTCACTGCATCTCCGTCATCCTGACACGCACCCAGTCACTCCACTACCATCACCCTGAACTCCTCACACTCACTCCATCTCTGTCACCTAGACACCCTCACACTAAGTGCATCATCTTCACACTGAACGCCTCACACACACGTCATCGCCGTCATCCTGACCCCCTGACACTCACTCCACCTCGTTCACCCTGAACCCCTTACACTCTCTCCATCACCATCACTCTGACCCCGTCACACTCACTCCACCTCCATCACCCTGAACTCACACTCACTCCATCAAAGTCACCCTGAACCGCTCACACTCACTCCACCTCCATCACCCTGACCCCCTCACACTCACTTCATCTCCATCACCTTGACCCCCTCACACTCGCTTCATCATCGTCACCTTGACCCCTCACACTCGCTCCATCGCCGACACCCTGACCCCCTCACACTCACTCCAAATTCATCACCCTGACCCCCCTCACACTCAATTCACCTCGATCACACTAAAGCCCCCACACCCGCTCCAGCACCCTGACCTCCTCACACACACTCCATTACTGTCACCCTCACCCCCTCACAATCACTCCAACACCATCACCCCGAACCCCTCACACTCACTAAATCACCATCAACCTGAAACCCTCACACTCACTCAATCTCCGTCACCCTGACACCCTCACACTCACCCCATCTCCGTCACCCTGACACCCTCACACTTCCTCCATCTCCGTCACCCTGACCCCCTCACACTGGCTCCATCACCGTCACGCTGAACCCCACACACTCACTCCACCTCAGTCACCCTGAAACTCTAACACTCACTCCATCCCTGTCACCCTGACCCCCTCACACTCACTCCATCCCTGTCACCCTGACCCCCTCACACTCGCACCATCTCCGCCACCCTGACCCCTTCACACTCCCTCCATCACCATCACCATGATCCCCTCACACTCAATCCTTCACTGTCACCCTGATACTCTCACACTCACACCATCACTGTCACGCTGAACCACTCACACTCACTGCATCTCCGTCACTGGCACCGACACACTCACTCCACCTCCATCACTCTGAATTCCTCACACTCACTCCACCTCCATCACCCTGACACCCTCACACTCACTTCATCAACGTCACTCTGAACCGCTCACACTCACTCCACCTCCATCACCCTGACCCCCTCACGCTCACTTCATCTCCGTCACCTTGACCCCCTCACACTCGTTCCATCATCGTCACCTTGACCCCCTCACATTTGCTCCATCGCCATCACCCTGACCCCCTCACACTCACTCCAAATTCATCACCCTGAAACCCCACACACTCAATTCACCTCCATCACACTAAAGCCGCCACACCCGCTCCAGCACCCTGACGTCCTCACACACAATCCATTACTGTCGCCCTCACCCCCTCACAATCACTCCAACACCATCACCCCGAACCCCTCACACTCACTAAATCACCATCAACCTGAAACCCTCACACTCACTCAATCTCCGTCACCCTGACACCCTCACACTCACCCCATCACCATCACCCTGACACCCTCACACTTCCTCCATCTCTGTCACCCTGACCCCCTCACACTGGCTCCATCACCGTCATGCTGAACCCCACACACTCACTCCACCTCAGTCACCCTGAAACTCTAACACTCACTCCATCCCTGTCACCCTGACCCCCTCACACTCACTCCATCCCTGTCACCCTGACCCCCTCACACTCGCTCCATCTCCGCCACCCTGACCCCTTCACACTCCCTCTATCACCATCACCATGATCCCCTCACACTCAATCCTTCACTGTCACCCTGATACTCTCACACTCACACCATCACTGTCACCCTGAACCACTCACACTCACTGCATCTCCGTCACTGGCACCGACACACTCACTCCACCTCCATCACTCTGAATTCCTCACACTCACTCCACCTCCATCACCCTGACACCCTCACACTCACTTCATCAACGTCACTCTGAACCGCTCACACTAACTCCACCTCCATCACCCTGACCCCCTCACACTCACTTCATCTCCGTCACCTTGACCCCCTCACACTCGCTCCATCATCGTAACCTTGACCCCCTCACACTTGCTCCATCGCTGTCACCCTGACCCCTTCACACTCACTCCAAATTCATCACCCTGAAACCCCACACACTCAATTCACCTCGATCACACTAAAGCCCCCACACCCGCTCCAGCACCCTGACGTCCTCACACACAATCCATTACTGTCGCCCTCACCCCCTCACACTCACTCCAACACCATCACCCCGAACCCCTCACACTCACTAAATCACCATCAACCTGAACCCCTTACACTCACTCAATTTCCGTCACACTGACCCCCTCGCACTCACCCCATCTCCGTCACCCTGACACCCTCACACTCACTCCATCACTGTCGCCCTGACCCCGTCACACTCGCTCCATCTACGTCGCCCTGACACCCGATGCTCACTACATCTCTGTCACCCTGACCCCCTCACACTCACTCCACCTCCATCACACTAAAGCCCTCACACTCACACCAGCACCGTCTCCCTGACCCCCTCACATTCACTCCACTACTGTCACCCTCACCCCCTCACACTCAGTCCATCACCATCACCCTGAAATCCTCAAACTCTCTGCATCACTGTCACGTCGACCGCATCACCCTCACTCCAACACCATCACCCTGACAACCTTGCATTCACTCCACATCCATCCCTCACCCCCTCACACTCACTCCTTCACCGTCACTCTGACACTCCACACTCACTCCATAACTGTCACCCTGACCCCCTCACACTCACTCCACCTCCATCACACCGAAGCCCTCACACTCACTCCATCACCGTCACCTTGAACACCTCACACACACTCCATCGCCGTCATCCTGACCCCCTCACACTCACTCCACCTCTTTCACCCTGAACCCCTCACACTTGCTCCATCACCGTCACCCTGACCGTGTCACAATCACTCCACCTCCATCACCCTGAACTCCTCACACTCGCTCTATCTCTGTCACCCTGATCCCCTCACACTCAATCCATTACGATCACCCTCAGCCCCACACACTCACTACACACCATCGCCCCGAACCCCTCACACTCACTAAATCACCATCACCCTGAACCCATCACACTCACTCAATCTCCGTCACCCTGACCATCTCGCACTCACTCCATTTCCATCACCCTGATCCCCTCACACTCACCCCAACACCGTCATCCTGATCCCCTCACACTCAATCCTTCACTGTCACCCTGATACTCTCACACTCAGTCCATCACCATCACCCTGAACCGCTCACACTCACTGCATCTCCGTCACCCTGACACACTAACACTCACTCCATCACCGTCACCCTGAACCCATCACACTCACTCCATCTCCATCACCCTGACCCTCACACTCACTCCATTACGATCACCCTCACCCCCTCACACTCACTCCATCACCATCGCCTCGAACCGCTTACAATCACTCAATCTCCGGCACCCTGAACACCTCACACTCACTTCTTTATCATCACCTTGAACCCCTTACACTCGCTCCACCACCATCACTATAACCCCCTCACACTCGCTCCATTACTGTCACCCTGACCCCCTCAAACTCACTCCACCTCCATCACTCTGACCCCCCTCACACTCACTCCACCTCCATCACTCTAAAGCCCCCACACTCGCTCCAGCACCCGGACCTCCATACTCACACTCCATTACTGTCACCCTCACCCCCTCACAATCACTCCAACACCAACACCCCGAACCCCTCACACTCACTAAATCACCATCAACCTGAACCCTCACACCCACTCAATCTCCCTCTTCCTGAACCCCTCACACTCATTTCATCTCTGTCACCCTGACCCCTTCACACTCGCTCCATTACTGACACCCTGACCCCCTCAAACTCACTCCATCTCCGTCACCCTGATCCCCCTCACACTCACCCCACCTCCATCACACTGAAGTCCCCACACCCGCTCCAGCACCCTGACCCCCTCACAAACACTTAATCATCGTCGTCCTGATCCCCTCACACTCACTCAACCTCTTTCACCGTGAACCCCTCACACTCTCTCCATCACCATCACCCTGACTCCGTCACACTCACTCCACCTCCATCACCCTGAACTCCTCACACTCACTCCATCAACGTCACCCTGTACCGATCACACTCACTCCATCTCCATCACCCTGACCCCCTCACACTCACTCCATTGCGATCATCCTCACCCCCTCACAATCACTCCATCACCATCGCCGCGAACCCCTCACACTCACTCAATCTCAGGCACCCTGAACCCCTCACGCTCACTTCATCTCCGTCACCTTGACCTCCTCACACTCGCTCCATCACCGTCACCTTGACCCCCTCACACTTGCTCCATCACCGTCACCCTGACCGCCTCAAACTCATTCCATCTCCGTCACCCTGACCCCCCTCACACTCACTCCACCTCCATCACACTTAACCCCCCACACCCACTCCAGCACCCTGACCCCCTCACACAAACTCCATTACTGTCACCCTCACTCCCTCACACTCACTCCAACACCATCACCCCGAACCCCTCACACTCACTAAATCACCATCAACCTGAACCTCTCACACTCACTCAATCTCCGTCACCCTGACCCCCTCACACTCACCCCATCTCCGTCACCCTGACACCCTCACACTCACTCCATCTCTGGCACCCTGACACCCTCACACTTCCTCCATCTCTGTCAACCTTACCCCCTCACACTCGCTCCGGCACCGTCACCCTCAACACTGCACACTCACTCCACCTCAGTCAGCCTGAATCCCTCACACTCACTCCATCCCTGTCACCCTGACCCCCTCACACTCACTCCATCCCTGTCACCCTGACCCCCTCACACTCGCTGCATCTCCACCACCCTGACCTCCTCTCACTCCCTCCATCACCGTCACCCTGATCCCCTCACACTCAATCCTTCACTGTCACCCTGATACTCTCGCACTCACACCATCACCGTCACCCTGAACCGCTCACACTCACTGCATCTCCGGCACCCTGACACCCACACACTCACTCCATCATCATCACACTGAACCCCTCACACACACTTCATCGCCGTCGTCCTGACCCTCTCACACTCACTCTACCTCTTTCACCCTGAACCCCTCACACTCTCTCCATCACCATTTCCCTGACCCCGTCACACTAACTGCACCTCCATCACCCTGAACTCCTCACACTCACTCCATCAACGTCACTCTGAACCGCTCACACTCACCCCATCTCCATCACCCTGACCCCCTCACACTCACTCCATTACGATCACCCTCACCCCCTCACACTCACTCCATCACCATCTACCCGAACCCCTCACACACACTCAATCTCTGGAACCCTGAACCCCTCACACTCACTTCATCTCCGTCACATTGACCCCCTCACACTCGCTCCATCACCGTCTCCTTGACCCCCTCACACTCACTTCATCTCCGTCACCTTGACCCCCGCACACTTGCTCCATCACCGTCACCCTCACCCCCTCAAACTCACTCCATCTCCGTCACCCTAACCCCCCTCACACTAACTCCATCTCTGTCACACTAAAGCCCCCACACCCGCTCCAGCACCCTGACCCCTCACACACACTCCATTACTGTCACCCTGACCCCCTCACATTCACTCCAACACCATCACCCCGAACCCCTCACACTCACTAAATCACCATCAACCTGAACCCCTCACACTCACTCAATTTCCATCACCCTGACACCCTCACACTCACTCCATCTCTGTCACCCTGACCCACTCACACTCACCTCATCACTGTCGCCCTGATCCCCCTCACACTTGCTCCATCACCGTCGCCCTGACACCCGACGCTCACTCCATCACCGTCACCCTGAACCCTTCACACACACTACATCGCCGTCGTCCTGACCCCCTCACCCTCACTGCACCTCTTTCACCCTGAACCCCTCACACTTGCTCCATCACCGTCACCCTGACCCCCTCACACTCACTCCACCTCCATCACCCTGAACACCTCACACTCACACCAGCACCGTCACCCTGACCCCCTCACACTCACTCCACCTCCATCACACGGAAGCCCTCACACTCACTCCATCACCGTCACCCTGAACCCCTCACACACACTCCATCACCACCGTCCTGACCCACTCACACTCACTTCTCCTCTTTCATCCTGAACCCCTCACACTCTCTCCATCACGATTTCCCTGACCCCGTCACACTCACTGCACCTCCATCACCCTGAACTCCTCAAACTCACTCCATCAACGTCACCCTGAACCACTCACACTCACTCCATCTCCATCACCCTGATCCCCTCACACTCACTCCATTACGATCACCCTCACCCCCTCACACTCACTCCATCACCATCTACCCGAACCCCTCACACACACTCAATCTCTGGAACCCTGAAGCCCTCACACTCACTTCATCTCCGTCACATTGACCCCCTCACACTCACTCCATCACCGTCACCTTGACCCCCTCACACTTGCTCCATCACTGTCACACTGACCCCTCAAACTCACTCCATCTCCGTCACCCTGACCCCCTCACACTAACTCCATCTCCATCACACTAAAGCCCCCACACCCGCTCCAGCACCCTGACCCCCAACACACACTCCATTACTGTCACCCTGACCCCCTCACACTCACTCCAACACCATCAGCCTGAACCCCTCACACTCACTAAATCACCATCAACCTGAACCCCTCACACTCACTCAATTTCTGTCACCCTGACCCCCTCACACTCACCCCATCTCCGTCACCCTGACACCCTCACACTCACTCCATCTCCGTCACCCTGACCCCCTCACTCTCACCTCATCGCTATCGCCCTGATCCCCCTCACACTTGCTCCATCACCATCGCCCTGACACCCGACGCTCACTCCATCGCCGTCGTCCTGACCCCCCACCCTCACTGCACCTCTTTCACCCTCAACCCCTCACACTTGCTCCATCACCGTCACCCTGACCCCCTCACACTCAGTCCACCTCCATCACCCTGAACTCCTCACACTCACACCAGCACCGTCACCCTGACCCCCTCACACTCACTCCACTACTGTCACCCCTACCCCCACACACTCACTCCAACACCATCACCCTGAAATCCTCACACTCTCTCCAGCACTGTCATGTGGACCGCATCACCCTCACTCTAACACCATCACCCTGACAACCTTGCATTCGCTCCACATCCGTCACTCACTCCCTCACTCTCACTCCATCATCGTCACTCTGACTCCCCACAATCACTCCATCACTGTAACCCTGACCCCCCTCACACTCACTCCACCTCCATCACATCGAAGCCCTCACACTCACTCCATCACCATCACCCTGAACCCCTCACGCACACTCCAACACCGTCGTCCTGACCCCCTCACACTCACTCCATTACGATCACCCTTACCCCCAACACTCACTCCATCACCATCGCCCCGAACCTCTCAGACTCACTAAGTCACCATCACCCTTAACCCCTCACACTCACTCCATTTCCGTCACCCTGAACCTCACACACTCAACCCATCTCCGTCACCCTGACCACCTCACACTCACTCCATTACTGTCACGCTGACGCCCTCACACTCACTCCACCACCATCACACTAAAACCCTCACACTCACACCAGCACCGTCTCCCTGACCCCCTCACACTCACTCCACTACTGTCACCCTCACCACCTCACACTCACTCCATCACCATCACCCTGAAATCCTCACACTCTCTCCATCACTGTCACGTGGACGCATCACCCACACTCCAAAACCATCAGCCTGACAACCTTGCATTCACTCCACATCCGTCCCTCACCACCTCACTCTAACTCCTTCACCGTCACTCTGAACCCCCACACTCACTCCATCACTGTCACCCTGACCCCCTCACACTCACTAAATCACCATCAACCTGAACCACTCACACTCACTCAATCTCCCTCACCCTGAAGCCCTCACACTCATTTCATCTAAGTCACCCTGACCCCCTCACACTCGCTCCATTACTGTCACCCTGACCTCCTCACACTCACTCCACCGCCATCACACTAAAACCCTCACAGTCACACCAGCACCGTCTCCCTGACCCCCTCACACTCACTCCACTACTGTCACCCTCACCACCTCATACTCACTCCATCAACATCACCCTGAAATCCTCACACTCTCTCCATCACTGTCACGCGGTCCGCATCACCCTCGCTCCAACACGATCACCCTGACAACCTTGCATTCACTACACATCCGTCCCTCACCCCCTCACTCTCACTCCATCACTGTCACCCTGACCCCCTCACACTCACTCCACCTCCATCGCACTGAAGCCCTCACACTCACTCCATCACCGACACCCTGACTCCGTCACACTCACTCCACCTCCATTACCCTGACCTCCTCACACTCACTCCATTACGATCACCCACACACCCTCACTCTCACTCCATCACCGTCACTCTGACCACCCACACACACTCCATCGCCGTCATCCTGACCCACTCACTCTCACTCCACCTCTTTCACCATGAACCCCTCACACTCTCTCCATCACCGTCGCCCTGACCCCCTCACACTCACTCCACCTCCATCACACGGAAGCCCTCACACTCACTCCATCATCATCACCCTGAACCCCTCACACACACTCCATCACCGCCGTCCTGACCCACTCACACTCACTTCTCCTCTTTCACCCTGAACCCCTCACACTCTCTCCCTCATCGTCACCCTGAGCTGCTCACACTCACTCCATCTCCATCACCTTGACCCTCTCACACTCCCTCCATTACGATCACGCACAACCCCTCACACTCACTCCATCACCATTGCCCCGAATCCCGCACAGTCACTAAATCACCATCACCCTGAACACCTCACACTCACTCAATCTCCGGCACCCTGAACCCCTCACACTCACTCCATCTCCGTCACACTGACCCTCTCACATTCACTCCATTACTGTCACCCTGTCCCCCTCACAATCGCTCCCTCACCGTCACCCTGATCCCCTCAAACTCACTCCATCTCCGTCACCCTGACCCCCTCACACTCACTCAACCTCAATCACACTAAAGACCCCACACACTTTCCAGCATCCTGATCCCCTCACACCCACTCCATTACTGTCACCCTCACCCTCTCACACTCACTCCATCACCATCACCGCGAACCCCTCACACTCACTAAATCACCATCACCCTGAACCCCTCACACTCACTCAATCTCTGTCACCCTGAACCCCTCACACTCATTCCATCTCCGTCACCCTGACACCCTCACACTCACTCCATCTCCGTCACCCTGACCCCCTCACACTCGCTCCATTACTGTCACCCTGACCCCCTCACACTCGCTCCATCACCCTCGCCCTGACCCCCCACACTCACTCCATCATTGTCACCCTGACCCCCTCACACTCACTCCACCTCCATCACACTAAAGCCCTCACACTCACACCAGCACCGTCTCCCTGACCCCCTCACACTCACTCCACTACTGTCATTCTGACCCCCTCACACTCGCTCCATCACCCTCGCCCTGACCCCCCACACTCACTCCATCACTGTCACTCTGACCCCCTCACACTCACTCCACCTCCATCACACTGAAGCCCTCACACTCACTCAATCACCGTCACCCTGAACCCCTCACACACACTCCATCACCGTTACCTTGAACCGCTCACACTCACTCCATCTCCGTCACCCTGACCCCCTCACACTCACTCCATTACGATCACCCTCACCCCCTCACACTCACTCCACCTCCATCATACCGAGGCCCTCACACTCACTCCATCACCGTCACCCTGTACCCCTCACACACACTCCATCGCCGTCGTCCTGACCCCCTCACACTCACTCTACCTCTTTCACCCTGAAACCCTCACACTTGCTCCATCACCGTCACCCTGACCCCCTCACACTCACTCCACCTCCATCACCCTGAACTCCTCACACTCACTCTATCACCGTCGCCCTGAACGGCTCACACTCACTACCTCTCGGTTACCCTGAACCCCTCACACACACTCCATCGCCGTCGTCCTGACCCCCTCACACTCACTCCACCTCTTTCACCCTGAACCCCTTACACTCTCTCCATCACCATCACCCTGACCCCGTTACACTCACTCCACCTCCATCACCCTGACCCCTCACACTCACTCCGTTTCTGTCGTCCCGAACCCCTCATACTCACTAAATCACCATTGCCCTTAACCCCTCACAATCACTCCATCTTCGTCACCCTGAACCCCTCACACTCACTCCATCCTCCACCATACTGACCACCTCACACTCACTCCATCACCGTCACCCTGACTCCCTCACAAACTGCACACATTCATTCAATGTCACATACTGCACGTGTTATTGTAATCAGCAGAGCTTCTTCGTTTTTTTCAACACCATGACTTCATTCATTCAATCATTGAATCAAACATCAATCGTTGATTTAGATAATCAAACGATATTCAGTGATTCAATTAAATAAACTGAAATAATTTGGTTATGAATGCAACAGCACTCATTCATTCTATGAATCAAACTGCATTCATTCTTTCAATGAAATACTCTGAACGTCTTAATCCAATGAGTACAGCTTTTGACATTCAATCAAAGATATAATCTGCACGTTTTCATGCAGAGATACAGACTGCACGTGTTATTTCAATGAGTAGTGCTTCTCTCCTTTACTCAGCGTCCCGAGCTTAACACATTCATTCATTGACTCAATCAGCATATTCATTCAATCATTGAATCAAACATCAATCATTGATTCAATTCGTCAAACGTGATACATTCATTCAATGATATAAACTGAACGCATTTTTTTAGTGAATCCAACTGCATTCCTTTCCTCAATGAATCAAACTGCACACATTTATTCAATGTAACACACTCCACGTGCTAACCAATGAGTAGAGATTTTGTTATCCATTCAGTGAGCCGCATTGAACACACTCATTTAAAGAAACAAAATGCATGCATGCATTGAATAAAACAGACTGCACATGTTAATTCAATGTCCCCGAGCATAACGCTTTCATTAAATGAAACTAACTGTATTCACTTAATTGTTGAAATCAAACTTCAAACATTGATTCAATGAATCAAACTTAGCTCATTTATTTAGTGAAACAACCTACATTCATTCATTCACTGAAATACTCTGGAAGTGGCAACGAAACAAAGTGTATGCATTCATTGAATGAAACAGACTGCACGTGTTATTTCAATGAGTAGAGCTTCTCTCATTGATTTAATGTCTCGAGCTTAACGGTTTCATCCAATCAAACAACGTGCATTCATTCAATCATTGAATCAAACGTTTTCGTATATTCGGTGAAAGGAACTTGTCATTTATTTAGTCAAACCAATTGCATTCGTTAGTACAATGAATCAAACTGCGCTCATTCATTCAATGAAATGCACTGCACGTGCTAATCCAACGAGTAGTGCTTTTGCCATTCATTCAAAGAAACACACTGCATGTGTTAAATCAATGAATATAGCTTCTCTCATTCATTCAATGTTCCAAGCGAAACTCGTTTTTTCAATGTAGCAAAGTGCATGTGTTAATTAAATGAGTCGTGTTTCTCTCATTTATTCAGTGCCTTCAGTTTAACGAATTCATTCAAAGAATCTAACTGCACACATTCATTCAAATAAACAGACTGCACATATTCATACTTGAGATGAACTTCTCTCATGTATTCAATGTCCCGAGCATAACGCTTTTATAAAATCAAACTAACTGCATTCATTTAATCAATGAAATCAAACTTCAAACATTGATTCAATGAATCAAACTTAAATCATTATTATGTGAATCACATTGCACTCATTCATTCAATGAAACACACTGCACGTGTTAAATAACTGAGTAGAGCTTCCCTCATTCAGTCAGTGGCATGAGTTTCACGCATTGATTCAATGAAACAAACTGCACGCACTCGTTCAATGAAACAGACCACACATGTTAATTCAATAATAGGATCTGCTCTCATTTTTTCAATGTCTCAATTTTATCGTTTTCATTCAATGAAACAAACTGAATTCATTCAATCATTGAATCAGACTTCGCTCATTCATTCAATCAATGGTTCAAACGTTACTCATGGATTCGATGAAACAAATTTAACTCATTTATTTACTCACTCAATTTGACTCCATGCAATCATTCAATGAAACAAACTGCATTTTCTATTCCAGTGAGTAGTGCTTTTCCCATTCATCAACTGAATCAATCTTCACTCATTCATTCAATGAAATCGACTGCGCCTGTTCATCCAATGAGTAGAACGTTTACAATTAATTCATTGAAATAAACTGCACGCATTCATTCAGTGCAACAAACTGCATTTATTCATTCAATGAAATACTCTGGACATGACAACGAAACAAAGTGCATGCATTCATTGAATGAAACAGACTGCACGTGTTAATTCAATGAGCAGAGCTTCTCTCATTTATTCAGTGTCTCGAGCATAACATTTCCATTCAATGAAACGAACTGAGTTCATTCAATCATTGAATCTGACTTCACTCATTCATTCAATGGTTCAAACGTTACTCATTGATTCGCTGAAACAAATTTAACTCATTTATTTACTCAATAAATTCAACTGCATGCAATCTTTCAATGAAAAAAAACAGCATTTTCTATTCCAGTGAGTAGAGCTTTTCCCATTCATCAACTGAAACAAACTTCACATATTCATTCAAAGTAACAAACTGCACACGTTCATTCAACGAAACACGCTACACGCTTTAATTCTCTCATTCATGCTTCTCTCGTTCATTAAATGCCATCAGTTCCACGCATTGATTCATTGAAACAAACTGCACATATTCATTCAATGAGACAAACTACATTTGTTAATTCAATGAGTAGTGTTTCTTTCATTCATTCAGTGTGTTTAAATGAAACAAACTGCATTCGTTTCATCATTGAAATCAAACTTCAATCATTGATTCAATGAAACAAACTTAACTCATTTATTTAGTGAAACAAACTGCATTCATTCAATAAATCAAACTGCACTCATTCATTCAATGAAATCCACTGCGCCTGTTCATCCAATGAGTAAAACGTTTACAATCCATTCAATGAAATAAACAGCATGCGTTCATTCAATGCAACAAACTGCATTCATTCTTTCAATGAAATACTCTGAAAGTGACAACGAAACAAAGTGTATGCATTCATTGAATGAAACAGACTGCACATGTTAATTCAATGAGTAGAGCTTCTCTCATTTATTCAATGTATCGAGCTTAATGCTTTCATGCAATCAAACAACTTGCATTCATTCAATCATTGAATCAAACTACAATCATTGATCCAATGAATTAAACGTATTCGTAGATTCAATGAAAGAAACTTAAGTCATTTATTTAGTCAAACCAACTGCATTCGTTAATTCAATGAATCAAACTGCGCTCATTCACTCAATGAAATACACTGCACTTATATTTCAGTGTTAATCCAACGAGTTGAGCTTTTGCCATTCATTCAATGAAACAAACTGCATGCATTCATTCAGGGAAACACGCTGCACGCGTTAAATCAATGAATATAGCTTCTCTCATTCATTCAATGTTTCAAGCTTAACTCGTTTCTTCAATGAAACAAAGTGCACGTGTTAATTAAATGAGTAGTGTTTCTCTCATGTATTCAGTGCCTTCAGTTTAACAAGTACATTCACAGAAACTAACTGCACACATTCATTCAAATAAACAGACTGCACATATTCATTCGTGAGAGGACCTTCTCGCATGTATTCAATGTCACGAGCATAACGCTTTTATTAAATGAAACTAATTGCATTCATTCAATCAATGAAATCAAACTTCAAATATTGATTCAATGAAACAAACTTAACTCATTTATTTACTGAAACAAACTGCATTCATTCATTCAATGAATCAAACTGCGCTCATGCATTCATTGAAATAGTAGAACATTTGCAATTCATTCAATGAAATAAATTGCACGCATTCATTCAGTGCAACAAAATGCATACATTCATTCAATGTCACATACTGCACGTGTTAATGTAATCAGCAGAGCTTCTCTCATATTTTTCAACACCATGAGTTTAACGCTTTGGTTCAAGGAAACAAACTGCACACTTGCATTCAGTGAAATAGACTGTCCACGTGAATACAATAAGCAAGGTTTCCGTCATTTATTGCATGTCTCGAGCCAAATGCTTTCAGTCAATAAGACAACGTTCATTTATTCAATCATTGAATCAAACACCAATCAGTGATTCAGATAATCAAACGGTATTCAGTGATTCAATTAAATAAACTGAAATAATTTGGTTATGAATCCAACAGCACTCATTCATTCCATGAATCAAACTGAATTCATTCTTTCAATGAAATACACTGAACGTCTTAATCCAATTAGTAGAGCTTTTGACATTCAATGAAAGATATAATCTGCACGCTATCGTTCGGAGATACAGACTGCACGTGTTATTTCAATGAGTAGTGCTTCCCTCGTTTATTCAGCGTCCCGAGCTGAACACATTCATTCAATTAAACAATCAGCATATTCATTCAATCATTGAATCGAACTTCAATCATTGATTCAATTCATCAAACATGATACATTCATTCAATGATATAATCTGCTCGCATTTGTTTAGTGAATCCAACTGCATTCCTTCCTTCAATGAATCAGTCTGCAAACATTTCTTCAATGTAACACACTCCACGTGCTAACCAATGACGAGAAGTTTTGCGATCCATTCAGTGAGCCGCATTGAACGCACTCATTTAAAGAAACAAAATGCATGCATTCATTGAATAAAACAGACTGCACATGTCATTCAATCTCCCCGAGCACAACGCTTTCATTAAATGAAACTAACTGTATCCACTTAATTGTTGAAATCAAACTTCAAACATTGATTCAATGAATCAAACTTAACTCATTTATTTAGTGAAACAACCTACATTCATTCATTCACTGAAATGCTCTGGATGTTACAACGAAAGAAAGTGTATGCATTCATTGAATGAAACAGACCACACGTGTAAATTCAATGAGTAGAGCTTCTCTCATTGATTTAATATCTCGAGCTTAACGCTTTCATCCAATAGATTCAGTGAAAGAAACTTGTCATTTATTAAGTCAAACCAACTGCATTCGTTAGTTCAATGATTCAAACTGCGCACATTCATTCAATGAAATGCACTGCATGTGCTAATCCAACGAGTAATGCTTTTGCCATTCATTCAAAGAAACACACTACACATTTTAAATCAATAAATATAGCTTCTCTCATTCATTCAATGTTTCAAGCGAAACTCGTTCTTTCAATGGAGCAAAGTGCACGTGTTAATTAAATAAGTCGTGTTTCTCTCATTTATTCAGTGCCTTCAGTTTAACGAATTCATTCAAAGAAACTAACTGCACACATTCATTCAAATAAACAGATTGCACATATTCATTCCTGAGACAACCTTCTCTCATGTATTCAATGTCCCGAGCATAACGCTTTTATTAAAACTGTAATCAAACTGTATTCAGTGATTAGATTAAATAAACTGAAATAATTTGGTTATGAATCTAACAGCACTCATTCATTCCATGAATCAAACTGCATTCATTCTTTCAATGAAATACTCTGAACGTCTTAATCCAATGAGTAGAGTTTTTGACATTCAATCAAAGATATAATCTGCACGCTATCATTCAGAGATAGAGACTGCATGTGTTATTTCAATGATGAAATGAATGCATTTTGTTTCATTTAATGAAAGCATGCAGTTTGTTTCGTTTAAACAATTCGTTTAACTCGTGGCACTGAATGAATGAGAGAAACGCTACTCATTGAATTAACAAATGCAGTTTGTTTCGTTGAATGAACATGTGCAGTTTGTTTCAATGAATCAATGCGTGGAACTGTTGGCATTGAATGAACGAGAGAAGCATGAATGAGAGAATTAAAGCGTGCAGCATGTTTCATTGAACGAATGAGTGCAGTTTGATTCATTGAGTTTATGAATGCAGTTTGTTTCACTAAATAAATTCATTAAGTTTCTTTCATTGACTCTACGAATAATGTTTGATTCATTGTATAAATGATTGAAGTTTGATTCACTGATTGAATGAAAGCGATAACTTTGAATAAATGAGAGAAGCTCTACTCGTTAAATTAACGAGTACAGTCTTTTTCATGAATGCAGTTTATGTCATTGAGTGAATGCGTTCAATATTGTTCATTAAGCGAATAGCAAAAGGTCTCCTCATTGGATTAGCACTTGCAGTGTGTTATATTGAATGAATGTGTGCAGTTTGATTCATTGAATGAATCAGTGCAGTTTGATTACTAAATAAATGAGTTAAGTTTGATTCATTGAATCAATGTTTGAAGTTTGATTTCATCGGTAAAATGAATGCAGCTAGTTTAATTTAATAAAAGCATTATGCTCGTGACATTGAAAACATGAGAGAAGGTCCTCTCACGAATGAATATATGCAGTCTGTTTATTTGAATGAATATGTGCAGTTAGTTTCTTTGAATGGATTCGTTAAACTGAAGGCACTGAATAAATGAGAGAAACACTACTCATTTAATTAACACGTGCACTTTGCTTCATTGAAAGAACGAGTTAAGCTTGAAACATTGAATGAATGAGAGAAGCTACATTCATTGATTTAACACATGCAGTGTGTTTCTTTGAATGAATGCATGCAGTTTGTTTCATTGAATGAATCGCAAAAGCTCTACTCATTGGATTAGCACATGCAGTGTATTCCACTAAATGAATGAGTGCAGTTTGATTCATTGAATTAACGAATGCAGTTGGTTAGACAAAATAAATGACTTAAGTTTCTGACGTTGAAGCTACGAAAATGTTTGATTCATTGATTCAATCATTGTAGTTTGATTCAATGATTGAATGAATGCACGTTGTTTGATTGAATGAAAGCATTAAGCTCGAGACATTGAATAAATGAGAGAAGCTCTACTCATTGAATTAACATGTGCAGTCTTTTTCATTCAATGAATGCATACACTTTGTTTCTTTAAATGAGTGCGTTCAATGCGGCTCATAGAATGGATAGCAAAAGCTCTACTCATTGGTTAGCACGTGTAGTATGTTACATTGAATAAATGTGTGCAGTTTGATTCATTGAAGGCAGGAATGCAGTTGGATTCACGAAACAAATGCGTTCAGATTATATCATTGAATGAATGTATCACGTTTGATTAATTGAATAGATGATTGAAGTTTGATTCAATGATTGATTGAATATGCTGAAACTCGAGGCATTGAATAAATGAGGAAAGCTCTACTCATTGAATTAACACGTGCAACCTGTTTCATTCAATGAATGCATACACTTTGTTTCGTTGTTACGTTCAGAGTATTTCATTGAATGAATGAATGCAGTTTGTTTGCCTAAATAACTGAGTTAAGTTTGATTCATGGAATCAATGTTTGAGGTTTGATTTCATTGATTAAATGAATGCACTTAGTTTCATTTAATGAAAGTATTATGCTCGGGACATTGAATTAACATGTGCAGTCTATTTCATTCAATGAATGCATGCAGTTTGTTTCTTTGAATGAATGCGCTCAATGTGGTGCAATGAATGGATAGCCAAAGCTGTACTCATGGGATTAGCACATGTAGTGTGTTACATTGAATGAATGTGTGCAGTTTGATTCATTTAAAGAAAGAATACTGTTGGTTTTACGAAACAAATGCGTTCAGATTATATCATTGAATGAATGTATTATGTTTGATTCATTGAATCGATGATTGAAGTTTGATTCAATGCTTGAATGAATTTGCTGATTGTTTCACTGAATGAATGCGTCCAATTCATTTAATTGAATGTATTGGAAAAGTTCTACTCATTGGATGAACACGGGCAGTGTATTTCATTGAATGAATGAGTGCAGTTTGATCCATTGAATGAATGCAGTTTGTTTCACTAAATAAATGAGTTAAGTTTGTTTCATTGAATCAATGATTGAAGTTTGATTTCAACGATTAAATGAATGCATTTTGTATCATTTCATGAAAGCGTGCAGTTTGTTTCGTTTGAAAGATTCGTTTAACTCAGGGCACTGAATGAATGAGGGAAACGCAACTCATTGAATGAACAAATGTAGTTTATTTCATTGAATCAATGGGTGGAACTGATGACATTGAATGAACAAAAGAAGCATGAATGAGAGAATAAAAGCGTGCAGCCAGTCTCGTTGAATGAATGTGTGCAATTTGTTACTTTGAATGAATGCGTGAAGTTTGTTTCACTTGATGAATGGGAAAAGCTCTACTCACTGGAATAGAAAATGTAGTTTGTTTCATTGAATGATTTCATGGAGTTGAATTTAATGAGTAAATAAATGAGTTAAATTTGTTTCATTGTATCAATGAGTAACATTTGAACCATTGAATGAATGATTGAAGTCTAATTCAATGATTGAATGAATGCAATTTGTTTCATTGAATGAAAGCGTTAAACTCGAGACATTGAAAAAATGAAAGCAGCTCCTACAATTGAATTAACATGTGCGTTCTGTTTCATTGAACGAGGGTGTGCAGTATGTTTCATTGAATCAATGCGTGAAAGTCATGCCACTGACTGACTCATTAAATTAGCATGTGCAGTTTGCTTCATTGAATGAATGAGTTAAGCTTGAAACATTCAATGAATGAGAGAAGCTATACTCATGGAATGATCACGTACAGTGCCTTTTATTGAATGAATGAGTGCAGTCTGATTCATTCAATTAATGAATGCAGTTGGGTTCACCAAATAAATGAATTAAGTTTTTTATTGAATCTACGAATAAAGTTTGATTCATTGAATAAATGATTGAAGTTTGATTAAAAGATTGAATGAATGCACGTTGTTTCATTGAATGAAAACGTTAAGTTCGAGACAGTGAATAAATGAGAGAAGCTCTACTCATTAAATTAACACGTGCAGTCTTTTTCATTCAATGAATGCAGTTTGTGTCGTTGAATGAATGCGGTAAATGTTCATTAGACGAATCGCAAAAGCTCTCTTCATTGGAATAGCACGTGCAGTGTGTTATATTGAATGAGTGTGTGCAATTTGATTCATTTAATGCAGTTTGATTACTAAATAAATGAGTTACATTTGTTTCATTGAATGATGGTATAACGTTTACATTATTCAATGAATACATGCAGTGCATTTTATTGAGTGAGTGCAGTTTGTTTCATTGAATGAATGAATGCAGTTTGTTTCACAGAATAAATGAGTTAAGTTTGATTCATTGAATCAATGTTTGAAGTTTGATTTCATTGATTAAATAAATGCAGTTAGTTTCATTTAATGAAAGCTAAATGCTCGGGACTTTGAGTACATGAGAGAAGCTCCTCTCAGGAATGAATATGTGCAGTCTGTTTCTTTGAATGAATGCGTGCTGTTAGTTTCTTCGAATGAGTTCGTTAAACTGAAGGCACTGAATAAATGAGAATTAACACGTGCACTTTGCTTCATTGAAAGAACGAGTTAAGCTTGAAACATTGAATTGAATTAACACGTGCAATCTGTTTCATTGAATGAATCAATGCGTGGAACTGATGGCATTGACGGAACGAGAGGAGCATGAATGAGAGAATTAAAGCGTGCAGTGTGTTTCGTTGAATGAATGTGTGCAATTTGTTACTTTGAATGAATGCGTGAAGTTTGTTTCCGTTCATGAATGGCAAAAGCTCTACTCATTGGAATAGAAATGCAGTTTGTTTCATTGAATGATTGCATGTAGTTGAACTTAATGAGTAAATAAATGACGATTGAAAGAATGCACATTGTTTCGTTGAATGAATGAATGAATGCAGTTTGTTTCATTGAATGAAAGCGTTAAACTTGAAACATTGAAAAAATGAGAGCAGCTCCTATTATTGAATTAACATGTGCGGTCTGTTTCATGGCATGTTTCCCTGCAGTTTGATTCATTGGATCAATGGATGAAACTCATGCCACTGACTGAATGAGGGAAGCTCTACTCATTTAATTAACACGTGCAGTGTGTTTCATTGAATGAATGAGTTAAGCTTGAAACATTCAATGAATGAGAGAAGCTATATCATGGAATGAACACGTGCAGCGTCATTCATTGAATGAATGAGTGCAGTGTGATTCATTGAATTAATGAATGCAGTTGGTTTCACTAAATAAATTAATTAAGTTTCTTTTATTGTGTCTACGAATAACCTTTGATCCATTGAATGAATGAATGCAGTTTGTTTCACGAAATAAATGAGTTCAGTTTGATTCGTTGAATCAATGTTTGAAGTCTGATTTCATTGATTAAGTGAATGCAGCTAGTTTCATTTAATTAAAGCGTTATGCTCGGGACATAGAATAGATGAGAGAAGGTCCTCTCACGAATGATTATGTGCAGTCTGTTTCTTTGAATGAATGCGTGCAGTTAGTTTCTTTGAAGGAATTCGTGAAACTGAAGGCACTGAATAAATGAGAGAAACTCAACTCATTTAATTAACACGTGCAATTTACTTCATTGAAAGAACGAGTTAGGGTTGAAACATTGAATGAATGAGAGAAGCGATATTCATTGATTTAGCACGTGCAGTGTGTTTCTTTGAATTAATGCATTCAGGTTGTTTCATTGAATGAATGGCAACAGCTCTACTCATTGGATTAACACGTGCAGTGTATTTCATTGAATGGATATATGCAGTTTGTTTCAATGAATCAATGCGTGGAACTGTTGGCATTGCACGAATGACAGAAGCATGAATGAGAGACTTAAAGTGTGCAGAGTGTTTCGTTGAATGAATGTGTGCAGTTTGTTACTTTGAATGAATGCATGAAGTTTGTTTCAGTTGATGAATGGGAAAAGCTCTACTCACTGGAATAGAAAATGCAGTTTGTTTCATTGAATGGTTGCATGCAGTTGAATTTAATGAGTAAACAAATTAGTTAAATTTATTTCATCGAATCAATGAGTAACGTTTGAACCATTGAATGAATGACTGAAGTCTGATTCAATGATTGAATAAATGCAGTCTGTTTCATTGAATGAAAGCGTTAAACTCGAGACATTGAATAAATGAGAGCAGCTCCTATCATTGAATTAACACGAGCAGTCTGCTTCATTCAATGAATGCATGTACTGTGTTTCGTTGTTACGTCCAGAGTATTTCATTGAATGAATGAACGCAGTTTGTTTCAATAAATAAATGAATTAAGTTTGATTCATTGAATCGATGTTTGAAATTTGATTACAATGAATAAATGAATGCAGTTAGCTTGATTTAATGAAAGCGTTATGCTCAGGACATTGAATTATCATATGCAGTTTGTTTCATTCAATGAATGCATGCAGTTTGTTTCCTTGAATGAGTGCGTTCAATGTGGTTCATTGAATGGATAGCAAAAGCTCTATTCATTGGAATTGCACGTGTAGTGTGTTACATTGAATAAATGTGTGCAGTTTGATTCATTGAAGGAATGAATACAGTTGAATTCACTGAACAAATGCGTTTAAATTAGATTACTTACAGTGTGGAAACAGGCCCTTCGGCCCAACAAGTCCACACTGACCCGAAGCGTAACCCACCCGCCGACACGTAACCCACCTACATTTACCCCTTCACCGAACACTTCAGCACGGCCAATTCACCTAACATGCACAGTTTTGGACCGTGGGAGGTAACTGGAGCACCCGGAGGAAACACACGGAGACACAGGGAGAGTGTGCAAACTCGACACAGAGAGTCGCCTGAGGCGGGAATTGAACCAAGGTCTCTGGCTAACTACAGTGCCGCCCACACCATTTAGGTCATTGCCGCTGTCTATATCATTGAATGAATGTTTACCGTTTGATTCATTGATTGAAAGTTGATTCAATGATTGAATGAATGCTCATTGTTTCATTGAATGAAAGTGTTAAGCTTGGGATTCTGAATAAGTGAGAGAGGCACTACTCATTGAAATAACACGTGCACTCTGTTTCCCTGAATGAATGCGTGTAGTTTGTATCATTGAATGAAAGTCAAAAGCTCTACTCATTGGATTAGGAAGTCCAGTGTATTTCATTGAAAGAATGTGTGCAATTTGATTCATTGAATGAATGAGTGCTGTTGAGTTCATAACCAATTTTTTCAGTTTATTTAATTGAAACACAGAAATACCGTTTGATTCTCTAAATCAATGACTGAAGTTTGATTCAATGATTGAATGAATGAACGTTGTTTCATTGAGCGAAAGCATTTAGCGCGCGACATGGAATAAATGACAGAAACTCTACACATTGTATTAACATGGGCAGTTTGTAACATTGAACCGAGGCCTTAAACTCGAGGTATTGAATAAATAAGAGGTGTCCTCATTGAATTAACACGTCAGTCTGTTTCATTGAATGAAGGAATGCAGTTTGTTTAACGTAGACAATCTGATTTTGCTGGATTCTACAAGCAGACAACTTGGCATTGCAGGGCTTGCAAAACAGTCAAATTCAGCAAGAGTCAGGGAAAACATAAGCTTCATATCAACAGCCGAATGTTCCCAGTTCTTTTCCTTGAGTGTGTGATAAGGTTAAGTGAAATGTATAAAAGGAATACGTGAAAGTTGTTTAGCTACTTCCATGCAGCATTTTGCCAAGTGTATTCGCCCCTGTAAAGGTTACAAGAAAGCTTTTTCTTTGCTTTTGCTAACATTTGAGACGAGTCGATTTAATTTCCACAACAGTAAGTATGCCTCATTATTGCACCGATACAAACATTAGGAATAAGTCGCAGATACCGTGCCCATTTGACATCATGCTGCTGCAACAAATTATCCTGACACGGCATTATTGTCTGGAATAAATAATCTCACCCACAATACTATAATCTCTCAGTGCTATCGGATTGCAGTGGCTCTAGGCAGCAAGATACACACCAACAATTTTATAAAACTTCGTTAATACTCAGACTTGGAAGGAACTGTTAGGTTAAAAATGTTAAGTAGATTTTGAGGACCATCTTAAAGAGGATACGCAGCTGGGGAAGTGGAGAAGTCCAGTGAATGAGGTAATAACTTTAATTGAGCTCAAGTGAAAGCAAGTTTTTTTTCTTTGCGTCTGATACCATGTGGAATTATCTTTGTCAACCATTGTTGTGGGATATTTACACTTCTTTTCTTCTAAATCAGCTTTCTGAAATTGTCTATTAAATGACCCTTGATTGTATAATAGTTGAGAAATTCTACAGCACCATCTTCATTGATCTGCTCTGATACTAGCTTAATAAACTGACCTTTCTTGTCCATACGTGTGTTTTCCATTTGCATCTCTATTCTAGTTGCTTCTTGTGAATCCAATGTTTCTGAGGTACAAATTATTCTCCCCAAATGCTAGACTCTGGAAGTATCCTCAATATTTTAATTATATTACATTGGCTGTTCTTTATTACAGGGTTTGTCTCTTCTTTTATGTAAAGAGATGGCAATTGAAAACTCTTCAATCCTCTGACCACATTTCCATATCTATGGAGCATTAAATAATTAAGATCAATCACTTTACTGTTGTGTCCGTTCCTCAGAAACATTCAGACATCCCATCCAAACTGAGCAAAGGTATTAATTTACCACGGTATAAAACAAATTGGTTTGAATGGGGTTAAGTGAACCCAGTGATTGTCATTAATGTCAGTCTCCACGCATCAATTTGTTTCACTAAAAGGTTTACTTCCTATAAAAAGGGGCTTTTTAAATATATTATCACATAGTATCAGTAGGAACTTCACCTTCAGCACTAACCAGGATTAATAGCTCAAGAGTGAGGGAGTGAAGAGCTCAGAGTCTGAGAACAATGCATTGGAGTGTTCCAATAATGGACTAGAATATGACAACAATTGACTGGAACGTTCCAATATTGACCAGGGGATTATATTTGGATCATTACAACATTCCTCAAGATTGGGTGAATCTTTAGTGTGCTTTGCTGATTCAAGCTGATTTCTATCCTCTCCTCACTATTATTCCTGACATGTCTTTCTATCTGAATATGAATTCAATAAACTTTGTTGAACTAACTTACTGTCCTTATAATTAACATATTGAAAAAAAGAAGGCCATTTCCATGACTTCTGTCCACAAAACACATTCCTTACCAAACAATTTTAATCCAATATCTGAAGTGGAATCAAACTGTTCAAAACTACAACAAGCACTTTTGCTCTAAGCTGATATGTACATCCCTATTCTCTCCAGCACCAATTCTGTTCACTTCCAACTCCACAATATCTCAAGTCTCCCCTTTTGTCTCAGTCTAGCTGCTGAATAAACATCTTCGTTACATCCAGATTCAACTGTTACTATTGTCTTCCAACTACAAATAATTTGACCAGAAATGTTGAGTGTTCTTCCTGATAGGTGCTGACATCAGTGTGATAATATCACTACACTTGCAATCACACCCCCAGGCTATATTTGTGGATCGTCAGACGTTTTGTCCCAGGATGCTAATCTCAATTACGTAGCTTTAATGTAAAGAAGGGATAGTTTAAAGGACGTGTAAGACAGGTTTTTTACACAGATGATGATAAGTGCTTGGAATGTGCTTTCCAAGGTAATGGTGGAGGTGGATACAATAGCAACTTCTTCAATAGGTAGGGAATAAAGGGATATGGATCATGAATAGATAAAAGGTTTTACATTTGGAAAGGCATCAATGTGAGCACAGTCTTGGTGGGCCGAAGGGCCTGTTCCTGCACTGTACTGTTCTTTATTCATTCTTCTCTCTTTCCTCTATAGCTGTTTAAAAGAGTTGCATCACCTCCTTGGTACACTGTGCAGTACGCTCTAAGTGCTGAATGCAAGTTCCTATGCAACTCTTCAGAGGGGCTGAATGGTGTATTCCTCTGCCGCAGTAACAGCCTTGAGGAATTCAGTGTGACATTACATGGGATGTAGGAGCACTAGTTGACCATTTGGTTCCTGCTTCACCATTCAGACAGATCAGAGCTGATCTGACAGTGACTGAACTCGCTGTCTATCTCTGTTCCCAATAAACCTGGACTTCTTTCGCCAACAAGGAGCTACTGAGCTCAGCCTTGAATATCTTCACTGCTCCCTGCAGATGAGAATGCCACAGTTAGCACATCCCTCAGGACAAAGAAGCATCCTTATCTCAATCTAAAATGGGAGTACCCTTACATTTAAAGCGATTGACATTGCACCAAATCGCCTCCTATTTGTGACATTTGTCCTTTTCTCAGAATGCTGTGAGCCATAGAATTACAGAATAGAATCCTTACACTGTGCCATGTAGCACCTCAAGTCTGCACTGACCCTAGGCCCAGTACCCCCACCCTATCCCTGCATTTCCCAGAGCTAATCCAATGAACCTGCACAATCCTGGTCACTCTGGGGCAAATGTACCACGGCCAATCATCTAACCTGCACATTTTTGGGCTGGAGTACTGAGTAGAAACCCATGCAGTCACAGGGAGAATGTGCAAACTCCGCACAGACTGTTGACCCAGACTGGAATCAGTCCCATGTCCCTGGCGCTGTGAGGCAGCAGTACTAACCAATAAGGTACTGGAACCTTACCTCCAAATTAATGTATAATTTGTTTGCTTGCCTTCTTCACAGTTAATGTAGTGATGATCTTCATGCTGCTTGTTAAAGATTGTGGGTTGTCTCCATGTGACACTCATAACCTGGTGGCCATGGTAGTGGCAGGTCTACTGGTAGTTATCCTCAACCTGATATTGAGATACATTCCCATTGTTTATTAAGAGCACCACAGTTTCCTGTTGGGCATCCCCATATGCAATATTTCTGCCATACTGCTTTATATCGGTCGGATGATCCTGTGTGGTTTGCCGCATCTTTCACCTGCGATCAATTTGTGGCCATTTGTTGCCAGAAGCTGAAAATTAAATATTGCAGTTAGAAAACTGTTCTGGGAGCAGCGACTGTGCTGAGCTGTTTAAAGAACATTTTCTGGTATTTTTTGCTCCTAGCTCGGTATTGGCTGCATAATGACCCCTGGTTTTGTGACGTAATATTCGGTGTTTATTACTCTTGAGTCTGGATCGTAATTGAGTTCCTCCACCACATTCTAACCCGACTTTCCGATTTCACCTCATTCTGCTCCTCAATATTTTCATCAGACACATTTTAATGACCAGCAGAGCCCACAGGAGACCAGTGGAGAGTCTCACAGGGACATCAAAATTCAAAGGCTAAAGTAAATCCATCTTGTTACTGTCAGTGTTAACAATGTATTCGATATGGAGCCAAATGCTTGTGATAGGCTACTGTCTACATATCTATATGAATTGTGCTGGAATTGGGATTCGTGCTGCCGTTTCTCAGTTGCTGCATGGCATTTTTGCCATGACCCTGACAAAGTTCAGGCAGCAATTGAAGAAGGTGCTGAAATATCCTTTTACTCTAATCAATGAATGAATCAATCAGATTCACTTGGTATGTACTTGTTAGGCTGAACAGCCTGTTTCCACACTGTAAGGATCCTATGAGGACATAGATGTGTCAATGTTGGACTGGGTGTGGCCAACGTTAAAAATCACACAACACCTGGTTATAGTCCAACAGGTTTATTTGGAAGCATGAGCTTTCGAGAGCTTCATCGGGTAGCTAGTGAGGCAAGATCATGGAACACAGAATTTACTATAAATTCGGTGTCCTGTGATCCTGCCCCACTAGCAACTTGATGGAGGAGTAGCGTCCAGTCAGTCCAGGATGTTCTCATTGTAATTCAAATTCACAGCAATGAAACAGCCAATCACAACGTTAACAGACTGAGGGCGGGTGACTGAGGTGTCAGTCGGGGAGCTCTTTGGGGCCAGTGACCAACGTTCGATTAATTTTAAAGTAGCAATGGTTTTGTTTGTGGGAAATCATGTCATACGAACTTGACTGATTGTTTTTGAAGAAGTAACAAAGAGGATTGATGAGGGCAGAGCAGTGAACAGGATCTGTATGGACTTCAGTAAGGTGTTTGACAAGGTTCCCCATGGGATACTGGTTAGCAAGATTAGATCATATAGAATACAGGGAGAATTAGTCATTTGAATTGGCTCGAAGGCGAGCGGTGATGGTGTAAGGTTACTTTTCAGAGTGAAGGCCAGTGATGTGCTACAAAGATCAGTGTTGAGTCCATTGCTTTTCATCATTTATATAAATGATTTGGATGCAAACATAGGAGATATAGTTAGTAAGTTTGCAGATGGCAACAAAATTGGAGGTGCAGTGGATAGTGAAGAAGGTTACCTCAGATTACAGTGGGATCCTGATTAAGTGGGCCAATGGCTGAGGAGTGGCAGTTGGAGTTTAATTTAGATAACTGTGAGGTGCTGCATTTTGGAAAAGCAATCAGAGCTGGACATATCCACTTAATGGTAAGGGTGTGTTGCTGAACAAAGAGACATTGGAGTACAGGTTCATAGTTCTTTGAAAGTAGAGTTGCAGGCAGATAGGATAGCAAAGAAGGCATTTGGTATGCTTTCATTTATTGTTCACAGTATTGAGTATAGGAATTGGAGGGTCATGTTGTGGCTGTAGACGACAATGGTTAGGCCACGTGCATAGAACATAGAATATTGCAGCGCTGTTCAGGCCCTTCGGACCTTGATGTTGCTCCAATCTGAAGCCCATTCCACCTACACTATTCCATGTATGTCCACATGCTTGTCCAATGATGGCTCAAATGTACTTAAAGTTGGCGAATCAACTACTGTTGCAGGCAAAGCATTCCATACCCTCTGAATAAAGAAACTAGCTCTGACACCTGTCCTCTATCACCCCTCAATTTAAAGCTTCTCGCTGTCACTATACTTGGAAAAAGGGTCTCCCTATCCACCCTATCTAACCCTCTGATTATCTTAAATGTCACTATTAAGTAACCTCTCAACCTTCTTCTCTCTAACGAAAACAGCCTTCTTCTTCGTAAGACCTTCCCTCCATACCAGGCAACATCCTAGTAAATCTCCTCTGCATCCTTTCCAAAGCTTCCACATCCTTATTATAACGCGGTGACCAGAACTGTAACAATACTCCAAGTGCGGCCTCACTAGAGTTTTGTACAGCTGTAACATAACCTCATGGTTGCAGAACTCGATCCCCCTATTAATAAAAGCTAAAAATAATCTGAATGCCTTCTTAACAACCCTGTCAACCTGGGTGGTAACTTTCAAGGATCTGTGTACCTGGACACCGAGATCTCTCTGCTCGTCTACACTACCAAGAATCTTACCATTAGCCCAGTAGTTTGCATTCCAGTTACTCCGACCAAAGTGAATCACCTCACACTTATCCGCATTAAACTCCATTTGCCAGCTCTGCAGCTTATCTATGTGCAATTCTGGTCTCCTTCCTATCGGAAGAATGTTGTGAATCTTGAAATGGTTCGGAAAAGATTGACAAAAATATTGCCAGGGTGGAGGATTTGAGCTATAGTGAGAGGCTGAAATAGGCTGGGGCTGTTTTCCCTGGAGCGTCGGAGACTTCTCAAGTTTCATAAAATCATGAGGGGCATAGATCAGACAAAGTCTTTTCCCTGGGGTGAGTGAGTCCAAAATTGGAGGGCATAGGCTTCAGGTGTGAGGGGAAAGATTTAAAATGGACCTAAGGAAACAACGTTTTCACGTAGAGGATGGTGTGTGTATGGAATGAGCTACCAGAGGAAGTGGTGGAGACTGGTGCAATTATATCATTTAAGAGGCATCTGGATAGGTATATGAACAGGAAGGGTTTAGAGAGATATGGGCCAAGAGCTGGCAAATGGGACTAGATTAGGTTAGGATATCTGATTGGCATGAATGAATTGGACTGAAGGGCATGTTTCCATACTGTACGTCTCTATGACTATGCTTAAGTATAATAGAGCATACAGGGCTCCCTTAGTGACAACAAGTGAGTGTTCACACTGAGGTGATATTTGCACTGTAAATCTACACATCTGTACATGACAGACACCTCAACATACAGAGACCAGGAGGGCAATGTGTCCAGACTTGAATTCTCGAACCAGAGTCTGTGAGAACGAGAATATTTCTGGGAGGCATGGTAGATGAATGTAACTTTACAAATCAAAAGACGTGCGTCCTTCAGTTCCTTTGTTTAAAAAAATTCTCAATGAAACTGACTAACAGTTCCAGTATCCACTGTCATTTGTGGAAGTGAGCTCCAAACCTCTCCAATCCTTTGCATGTAGAAGTACTTCCTAACATTTCTCCCAAATGCTCTGGTTCTCATTCTCAGACTCTGTCTCCTCGCTAGAGAATTGCCAACCAATGTAAATAATTTATCTTTTTCTGTTAATGTCTTGTAGGATTTCACTCAGATGATCCCTTAACCTTCAAGATTCTTGCAAACACAGGCCTCATTTGTATAAACAAAACCGAAATTGTTCAGCAGGTCTGGCAACCATCTGTGAGAGAAAGCAGAGTTAATGTTTCAAGTCCAGAGACCCTTCTTCAGAACTAAGTTGCATTATCTCTCTTCATACCTTCAGAACATATGAAACCAGAACAGATGACAGAATACTAAAGTCAGGAAATTCTGCAACAGCAGTGACTTTGGGAGTCTCTGTCAATGGAAAATTGTACCAAGAATGCTGCTCACTTGATTGTTATCACTGTTCTGGGGTCTGGATATAGCTGACCAGTCAATGAGATGGCGATATTGTTGTTCAAAAGATGAAACCAGAGAGCAGATCAGCAGCAGATTAAACTAAGTCCAAATGTCTTTATGCCACACCAGGAACGCCAATAAAATTAAGGATGGTGGAGAACATCTTCTCCACATGCTGAACTGGTTGATGCATTTTTCCATGTGAGGTGATCTGTCCCTTCAGGCAGCTGACAAGCTCCTTGTTTGAAACTCTGAGCTGATGCATTCCCAGAGATGCTGCCTTATACTATCTGAAAGCTCCTTTGGGAGATTGACACGACAAATGATTGCTCAGCTTTATTTCAAACTCTGATAATGAACAACTAAATTACGATAACAAATTTGATCCCAGTTATGAAGGAGCGTTGCTGTTCAGGACATCATAATGATGTAACAAAAAACAGAATCTGGAATCTGCCAGCAATAATGCTGCCCACTCAATTACCATGAGCCCCATCACAAGATCACAAATGATTTCAACCAATGCAGCATCGAGCCAGTTTATTCCATGTGTGGAAGTATATCTCAGGGCTGTTCTTCTGTTCTCTAGAGTAGGAGCTGCTCTCTTTACACAAGAGCATTTCACTCACTGATGGAAATGTGATTCTTCTTACACACTTGAATGTGTGCTTTGCTGTCGAGGTCAGCATTTATTCCCCATCCCTAATTGCCCATGTATCTGGAGGCACGTGAAGGGCTTTCCTGGAGGAAGGGAGAACAGGATGGGCTTCCAGCAATGGTGGTATCACTACTGTCACTCTTATTATCATTCTCCATCCTTCCCTCCGGGCAGCTAGGGATGGGTAATTATCGCAGGGCCAGCCAGTGATGCGCACATCCCGTCAATGAATAAGAATAAAGTGATAATCCTGGGAGTTCCATCTACTTTATAGCCCCTGGTGTGTATTCATCAGGATCATGTGCCATTTACAAACTGCAATCATAACCACCAATACCCCGAGATATATCAAGGTGAGTGCAGTTAGGACCGCAGCTTGATGTGAGAGGAGCTGAATTCATGGATGACAGGCTATGGGCATGTGATGGTATGGTCTGTTCCTTCACATTTATCCAAGAGTGGCCCTGTCAATGTCCACACTATCTCTGCAGCATACGGGAGGAAGATACGATAAGCCATCTGAATACACTTCCATATAATTCCGATCATTTGGACGCCATCCTAACTTTATCACTTGGGATAATTGGAATCCGTCGCACTGACAGTGTCTTTGCAGTTGCCATTAAACCAGACCGTGGTGAGCTGCTGTAATGGGGGTGGACGATGTCTCAGTGGTCAGCATTGTTGCCTCACAGTGCCAGGGACACCGTTCCATTTCCAGCCTTGGGTGACTGTCTGTGTGAAGTTTGCACATTCTCCCCGTGGCTGCATGGGTTTCCTACCACAGACCAAAGATGTGCAGGTTAGGTGAATTGGCCATCCTAAATTGCCCATAGTGTTAAGTGCATTGTCATGGGTAAAATAGGGTAGGGAAATGGGTTAGTCTTCAAAGGGTCGGTATGGACTTGTTGGGCTGAAGAGCCTGTTTCCATATTGTAGGAAATGTAATTTAAACTGACAGTCAGAGATATTGGTGTGGGTCTTCTCCTGGAACAAATGTTTACGCTGCTTGTCACGAATTTGCTATAGGACTTTCCCTTGACTGACCTGTCTGAACTCCTCCCTCATCCTGTTCCTGTAGATACTGCACAGGGTGTCCCAGCGTTAATGAAGGTGGTCAACAAAACTGCATACTGTGCAGTGTCTGCAGAACAGAGACTCAGAGACTGAGAGCAGAAGGAAGTCTGTGATTTTGTTCTTCGCCGTCTCTTGGAGTATATTCCTTCTGTTCTTCACCTATGTTTTTAAGTTTCTTACATTATGTTATTCAAGGAGTCCACCCTGAAGATTACTCACCTTTCCTGCATAACTTCACAAAACTTGGTTATATGCTGCAGACCCTAAGTTGGTGCACAAACAAATTTATTTATGCAGCAACATTATCTCGGTTCAGCCTGAAGATCAGTAAAACAGCAAAGTAGCACGTTAAATAAATTCCTTGCAGAATGAATAAATAAAACTCCTGAGTGAAGCCACAGGAGGATCCTATTGTTCCAGACATGAAACCATTTTTCAAATTAATTCCTGGGATGTTGGCGTCCCTGCCCAGGCCCAGCATTGATTATCCATCCATAGTTGCCCCTTGAGAAGTTGGTGGTGAACTGCCTTCTTGAACCACTGTTGTCCATGTAGGTCGACCAATAATGTTGCTAGGGAAGGAATTCCGGGAATTTAACACAGGGGTATATTTCCACTTCAAGATGGTGAGAGGTTTGGAAGGCAACTTGTATTGGGTGGTGTTCCAATGTATTTGTTTCCATTGTCCTAAATGGAAGTGGCTGTGCGTTTGGTAGATGCTGTCTGAGAATCTTTGGTGATTATCTGCACTGCATCTGTAGGTGGAACACACTGCTGCTATTGAGCATCTTTGGTTGAGGGAATGGATATTTGTGGGCGGGGTGCCAATCAAGCGGGTTGCTTTGTCCTGGATGGTCTCAAGTTGCGAGAGTGTTTATTGGAGCTGCACTCATCCAGGCAAGTGGAGCATATTTCATTGCATCCTACACAGTCCTTATCCCAGTGCAGGGAAAAGGTTGAGCTGGGAACCTGCAGATTCCCCATCTTAGCACAATCCAAAGGAATTGTCCAGGAAAATGGAATGTCCAACTGGGCAAGTCCTATCAGCTTGGAGCCTCTAAGTGTCCATCAAAAATCAAATTCTGGAGCGGGTTCTGATACCATTAAACAGACTAGTTAATCTGTAAATATTCCATGTCAACCGATCCTACACTAATACCCAAAATAGCTACGTATGAGCTGTTTTGAAGGGAGAATTTGTGGCAGGTTATTACATGATATTATCAGAAACCACTCACCAAACCAATGGCTGGCCGCTATTTTTCAGCGTCAAGCTTCCAGTTTCTTTGGCTGCTTATCCAGTGCAGTCTCATCAGAAATTTCCTGCCATTGGTTACGACGCAGAGGTTGAAACTCTGTTAATTAAATCAAACACCCAGAGAGTCTTGGTTCACTCTGTAATCTGTTAAAATATGAGGGACAGAGAACTCCAAAATTCCATTACTTAAAGAAACTAACAATTATTTTCTTAACTCTAATAGTGGACACTAAACAACAGCTGTTCACAAATCCAAATACCCCTTTTTCTTACCTACTTAGTATCTGACTCCAACTCCAGAAAAATGCACTGTTCAAATTATTAAACTGGACACTTATTACACATTGCATTAACTTAATCTCAAGACCAAACAGGTTCCTCTGTTTTCAATCCTCTAGCTGCTGATCTCGCTGGGCTGTCTTGTTTTTTTTAACTGTGAGAAGATTTTACATGTAAAGGTACCTTTGGTAGAAATTGTTTTCTAATTTCTTTGAGAGGAAAATGCGAGAAGAGCATTTAGCTCTCGGGCTCGACAGCAGTTGCTCACTATTCGATGGCAGTTGTTCTCCCTCATACTTTCAAAATACCGGGTTTATATAACACCCACGACTCATTAACTTCTTATAATCAGTTTCAAGGTGTCAAAATAATCAAACCAAATGCCATTGGCTTCTGGTATCCTGGGCATAATTTAAACTAGTTGCGTAAATTGGAATTGTGGTCAAAACAGCAGTCAAACCTCAGGTTATAACAACATGTATCTATTTTGGAACAGCTCATCTCTCAGCTGGCAGCAGTTGCTGTACTTTAAATTCAAAAAGCACTTTCTATCTTGCACTGAACATATACTCTGTTGACTTTGAAACAATATAGATTCATTGATTGCAGCTCCAGATACAGCCTGTATATCCATCTGTACTGTCGCCAAAAAAAAGATTCACCAACACTGCAATGACCCGCTCGCTGACTAATCCCTACTCAACATCGCAATCACTAAATCCATGACTGAAACCGACTCAAAACTGTAATCATCCCCTCCCTGACTAATCTCTCCAAAATTGCAAACAACCCTCCCTGACTAATCCCAATACAACATTGCAATCTTCCCCACCCTGAATGATTCCTAACCAACGCTGCAATCTCCCCCTCCCTGACTGATCCATACCCAATACTGCACTCACACCCGCCCTGACCGATCCCTCCCAAACACTACAATCATGCCCTTCCTGATTAATCCAGACCCACCATGGTAATCTGCTCCTTCCTGACTGATGTCTACCCACTGTGTAATCTCCCTCTCCATGACTGATCCCAAACCAATTATGAAATCTGCACCTTCCTGACAGATCTCTGCACAACACTGCAATCAACCACTCCCTCACAGTTCCCTACCGACACTGTAATCACCCCGTCCCTTACTGATTCCGACACAAAATTGCAATCAACCACCCCCTAACTGATCCCAACCCAACACTGCAATCACCCACTCACATCACTCACTGATCCATACCCGTCACGACACCCAATCCCAGATCGAATGGATTGTTAGGAGAGAGAGTTAGAAGCGATGGGGAATTTGCAACAGCAACGGTATGCGATGGATGGCAGTTAAAGGAAGGGGGGACAGTCTCAGATACAGTCACACAGATGGGTTAACTTCAGGAAAGGTAAGTGAGGTAGGCAGACTGTCTCTAATTCAACGAGGGGTAGTTTGGCTTCCAAGAGATCAATTGTGTTAGGGGATTCTGTTGTCTGAAGTAAAGACAGACATTTCTGTGGCCAGCAGAGAAAAAGCAGAATGGTGTGTTGTTTCCCTGGTGCCAGGATCAAGGATGTCTCAGAGACGGTGCAGAATGTTCTCACGGGGGTGAGGAGCCAGCAAGAGGTCATTGTCCACATTAGAACGAACGATACAGGAAGGGAAAAGGTTGAGATTCTGAAGGGAGATTTCAGAGAGTTATGCAGTAATATAAAAAGGAGGTCCTCAAGGCAAGCAATATCTGGATTACTCCCAGCGCTACGAGCTAGTGAGAGCAGGAACAGGAGAGTAGAGCAGAAAAATGCATGGCTGAACAGCTGGTGTATGGAAAAAGGATTCCCATTTCTTCATCATTGGAATCTCTTTCGGGGTAGAAGTGACCTGTACAAGATGAACGGATTGCACCTAAATTGAAAGGGGACTAACATACTGGCAGGGAAATTTGCTAGAGCTGCTCGAGAGGATTTAAACTAGTAAGTTGGGGGTGGGCGTGGGGTGGGGTGGACCCAGGGAGATAGTGAGGAAAGAGATCAATCTGAGACTAGTACAAATGAGAACATAAGTGAGTCAAACTGTCACGCCAGGCAGGGACAAGATAGGACTAATAAATTAAACTGCATTTATTTCAATGCAAGGGGCTCACAGAGAAGGCATGATTAGGAACATGGGACTGGGATATCATAGCAATTACAGAAATATGGCTCAGGGATGGGCAGGACTGGCAGCTTAATGTTCCAGGGTACAAATGCTACAGGAAGGATAGAAAGGGAGGCAAGAGAGGAGGGGAGTGGCAATTTTGATAAGGGATAGCATTACAGTCGTGCTGTGGGAGGATAATCCCGGAAATGCATTCAGGGAAGTTATTTGAGTGGAACTGAGAAATAAGAAAGGGATGATCACCTTACTGGGATTGTCAGAGGGACATTGAGAAACAACATTTGGAGATCTGAGTTATCTGTAAGAATAGTAGAGTAGTTATGGTAGGGGACTTTAACTTTCCTAACATTGACTGGGACTGCCATAGTGTTAAAGGTTTAGATGGAGAGGAATTTCTTAAGTGCATACAAGACAATTTTCTGATTCAGTATGTGGATGTATCTACTAGAGAAGGTGCAAAACTAGACCTACTCTTGGGAAATAAGGCAGGGCAGGTAACTGAGGTGTCAGTGGGGCAGCGCTTAGGGGCCAACGACCATAATTCTATTAGATTTAAAATAGTGATGGGAAAGGATAGACCAGATCTAAAAGTTGAAGTCCGAAATTGGAGAAAGGCCAATTTTGATGGTATTAGGCAAGAACTTTCGAAAGCTGATTGGAGGCAGACATTCGCAGGTAAAGGGATGTTTGGAAAATTGGAAGCCTTCAGAAATGAGATAACAAGAATCTAGAGAAAATATATTCCTGTCAAGGTGAAAGGAAAGGCTGGGAGTTATAGGGAATGATGGATGACTAAAGAAATTGAGGATTTGGTTAAGGAAAAGAAGGAAGCATACGTCAGGTATAGACAGGATAGATCGAGTGAATCCTTAGAGGAGTATAAAGGAAGTAGGAGTATACTTAAGAGGGAATTCAGGAGGGCAAAAAGGGGACATGAAATAGCTTTGGCAAATAGAATTAAGGAGAATCCAAAAGGTTTTTACAAATACATTAGGGACAAAAGGGTAACTAGGGAGAGAATAGGGCCCCCTCAAAGATCAGCAAGGCGGCCTTTGTGTGCAGCCACAGAAAATGAGGGAGATACTAGATGAATATTTTGCGTCAGTATTTACAGTGGAACAGGATATAGAAGATATAGACTGTGGGGAAATAAATGGTGACATCTTGCAAAATGTCCAGATTACAGAGGAGGAAGTGATGGATGTCTTGAAATAGGTAAAGGTGGATAAATCCCCAGGACCTGATCCTGTGTACCCGAGAACTCTGTGGGAAACCAGAGAAGTGATTGCTGGGCCTCTTGCTGAAATATTTGTATCATCGATAATCACAGGTGAGGTGCCAGAACACTGGAGGTTGGCAAACGTGGTGCCACTGTTTAAGAAGGGCGGTAGACCAATGAGCCTGACCTCGGTGGTGGGCAAGTTGTTGGAGGGAATCCTGAGGGACAGAATGTACAAGTATTTGGAAAGGCAAGGACTGATTAGGGATCGTCAACATAGCGTTGTGCATGGGAAATCATGCCTCACAAACTTAGGATTGTGTTTTTTGAAGAAGTAACAAAGAGGATTGATGAGGGCAGAGTAGTAGATATGATCTATACGGACTTCAGTAAGGCGTTCGACAAGGTTCCCCATGTGAGACTGGTTAGCAGGTTAGATCTCATGGAATAAAGGGAGAACTAGCCATTTGAATACAGAAGTGGCTCAAAGGTAGAAGACAGAGGGTGGTGGTGGAGGGTTGTTTTTCAGACGGGAGGCCTGTGACCAGCGGAGTGCCACAATGATCGGTGCTGGGTCCTCTACTTTTTGACATTTACATAAATGATTTGGATGTGAGCATAACAGGTACAGTTAGTAAGCTTGCAGATGATACCAAAATTGGAGGTGTAGTGGACAGCAAAGAGGGTTACCTCAAATTAGTATCTGGACCAGATGGACCAATGGGCTGGGAAGTGGCAGATGGAGTTTAATTCAGATAAATGCGAGGTGCTGCATTTCGGAAAAGCAAATCTTAGCAGGACTTATACACTTAATGATAAGGTCCTAGAGAGCGTTGCTGAACAAAGAGACCTTGGAGTGCAGATAGATAGGATAGTGAAGAAGGCGTTTGGTATGCTTTCCTTTATTGGTCCAGTGTATTGAGTGCAGGAGTTGGGAGGTCACGTTGCGGCTTTACAGGACGTTGGTTCGGCCACCGTGGGAATATTGTGTGCAATTCTGGTCTCTTTCCTATTGGAAAAACTTGAAAGTGTTCAGAAATGATTTACAAGGATGTTGCCTGGGTTGAAGGATTTGAGGTATAGAGAGAGGCTGAACAGGCTGGGGCTATTTTCCCTGGAGCATTGGAGGCTGAGGGGTGACCTTATGGAGGTTTACAAAATTATGAGGGGCATAGACAGGATAAAAACACTACAAATGCCAGAGGAAAGATCACAGAAGCGCTTCACAGGAGGCTCTCATGCACTGAGGATGTCACCTAGACAGGGGACGAAACGTCCGTCACACAAATTCCTAGCTCGGTGAACAGAACTACAACAACGAGCACCCGAGCTACAAATCTTCTCCCAAACTTAGGATAAATTGGCAATGTCTTTATCCTGGGGTCAGGGAGTCCAGAACTGTAGGGCATAGTTTTAGGTGAGACAGGAAAGATATAAAAGGGGCACCGTTTTCACGCAGAGGGTGGTACACGTATATGGAATGAGCTGCCAGAGGAAGTGGTGGAGGCTAGTACAATTGCAACATTTAAGAGGCATTTTAATGGTTATATGAATAGGAAGGGTTTTGAGGGATATGGGCCGGGTGCTGGCAGGTGGGACTAGATTGGGCTGGGTTATCTGGTCGGCATGGACGGGTTGGACCGAAGGGTCTGTTTCCATGCTTTACATTCGTTTTGATTCTATGACTCTATGACTCATGCCTACACAATAAAGTAATTTCCCCCTCACAGCCTGATCCCTTCACAATAATGCAATCTCCCCCTTTCTGACTGATCCCAACCCAACACTGCTATCTCAGCCTCCCAGACAGATCCCTCCCCAACACTGTAATCACATCCTTCCTGATTAATCCAGACTCAATATGGTAATCTGCTCCTCCCTAACTGATCTCCACCCTACACTGCAATCAACCCGCCCTGACTGATTCCTATCCTTCAATTCCCACCTCAGGTGACTGTCTATGTGGAGTTGCACAATGTCCCACTGTCTCTGTGGGTTTCCTCCCAGAATCCACAGATGTGCAGGTCAGGTGAATTGACTGTGCTAAATTGCACAGAGTGTTGGTGAATTCGTCAAGGGTAAACATACGGTAGGAGAATGAGTCGGGGTGGGTTACTCTACAGAGGGTCAACATGACTTGCGGGGATGATGGGCCTGCTTCCATACTGTAGGGAATCAAATTTAACACTGTAATTACCCCCTCCCTGACTGACCCCTCCCCAACACTGCAAACTCCCTCTCCCTGATGGACCCCTACCCAACACTGCAATCTCCCCGTCCTTGACTGAGCCTTACCCAACACTGCAAACTCCCTCTCCCTGATGGACCCCTACCCAACACTGCAATCTCCCCGTCCTTGACTGAGCCTTACCCAACACTGCAATCTCCCTCTCTCTGACCGATCCCTACCCAACACTACAATCACCTCCTCCCTGACTGATCCCTGCCCAACACTGCCTCACACCTTCCCTGACTGATCCCTACCCAACTCTGCAATCTCCCCCTCCCTGAGTGATCCCTACCCAACTCTGGAATCTCCCCATCTCTGACTGATCCTTACCCAACTCTGCAATCTCCCCCTCTCTACTGATCCCTAACTACACTGCAATCTCCCTCTCTCTAATTGATCCTACTCGATACTGCAATCTGTCACTCTCTGACTGATCCATACCAAACACTACAATTTCCCCCACCCTGATTGATCCCTACCCAACACGCACTCACACACACCCTGACTGATCCCTACCCAACACTGCAATCACACCTCTCTGACTGATCCCTACCCAAAACTGCAATCACCCCCTCCCTGACTGTTCCCTAACCAACAATGCAATTTTCCCTCCCCGATTGAACCCTACCCAACACTGCACTCACCCCCTCCCTGACTGCTCCCTACCCAACACTACAATCACCTCCTCCCTGATGGATCCCTATCCAACACTGCAATCTCCCGCTCCCTGACTGATCCGTAACCAACACTGCATTCCCCCCCTTCCTGAGTGATCCCTGCCCAACACTGCAATCTCACACTCCCGGACAGATCCCTAAACAACACTGCACTCTCCATCCCTCTGACTGAGCCCTCGCCAACGCAGCATTGTCCCCCTCCCTGACTGATCCCTACTTAATACTTAATCTCTCTCTCTATGACTGATCACTACCAAACACTGCTCTCACCCCCTTCCTGACTGAACCTTATCAAACTCTGCAATCACCCCCTCCCTGACTGATTCCTACTATTCTCTGAAATCTCCCCTTCCCTGTGTGATCCCTAACCAACTCTGTAATCTCCCCGCTGACTGATCCCTACCAACGCTGCAATCTCCACTCCCTGACTGACTGCTACCCAACTCTGCAATCTCCCCCTCTCAGACTGATCCCGATCCAACACTGCAATCTCCCGCTTCCTGACTGATCCCTACCCAACACTGCATTCTCCCCCTTCCTGAGTGATCCCTGCCCAACACTGCAATCTCACACTCCCGGACAGATCCCTAAACAACACTGCACTCTCCATCCCTCTGACTGAGCCCTCGCCAACGCAGCAATATCCCCCTCTCTGACTGATCTCTACCCAACACTGCAATCTCACCCTCACTGACAGATCCCTACCCACGCCTGCACTGATAACCTACTGATCACCTGCTCCCTGACTGAACTCTACCCAACACTGAACTCACCCCTTCCCTGACTGATCCCTAACAACACTGCAATCTCCCTCTCTCTGACTGATCCGTGCCCAACTCTGCAATCTCCCTTTCTCTATCTGATCCCTACACAACACTGCAATCTCACACTCTCTGACTGATCCCGACCCAACACTGCACTGATATCCTTCCTGACTGATCCCTACACAACACTGAACTCACCCCTCCCTGACTGATCTGTATCCAATACTGTAATCATTCCTCCCTGCCTGATCACTACCCAATACTGCACTCACCCCCTCTCTGACTGACCCTACCCGACACTGCAATCTCCCCCTCCCTAACTGATCCCGACCCAACTCTGCAATCTCCCCCTCTCTGACTGATCTATACCCAACACTGCAATCTCCCCTTCCCTGACTGATTCCTATCCAAAACCGCACTCACCCCAACTCTGACTGATCCCTACCCAACATTTCAATCACCCCCTCCCTGACTGATCCCTACCCAACACTGCAATCTCCCGTTGCCTGACTGATTCCTACCCAACACTGCAATCACCTCCTCTCTGACTGATGCCTATCCAACACTGCAGTCATGCCCTATCAGACTGACCCCTCCCCAATACTGCAATCTCCTCTTCCCTGACTGATCCCTGCCCAAAACTGCAATCACCCCCTCCCAAACAGATCGTCTGTAAGGTGTTAGAAAGGATTTTGAGGGATACGATTTATGACCATCTGCAAGAGCATGGCTTGATTAAATGCAATCAACACGGCTTTGTGAGGGGCAGGTCATGCCTCACAAACCTTATCAAGTTCTTTGAGGATGTGACTAGAAAAGTTGATGAGGGTCGAAGTGTGGATGTGGTGTATGTGGACTTCAGCAAGGCATTTGATAATGTTCCCCATGGTAGGCTCATTCAGAAGGTCAGGAGGAATGGGATTCAGGGGAACATAGATGTCTGGATACAGAATTGGCTGGCCAACAGAAGACAGTGAGTGGTAGTAGAAGGAAACTATTCTGCCTGTGGTGGGTCATGTTCCACAGGGCTCTGTCCTTGGGCCTCTATTGTTTGTAATTTTTATTTATGACTTAGATGAGGGGTTTGAAGGATGGGTCAGCAAGTTTGCAGATGACACAAAGGTTGGAGGTGTCGTGGAGAGTATAGAGTGCTGTTATAGGCTGCAGCGGGACATTGACAGGATACTATCGTTTTTGGTCAATATAAAACACCCTTTCTGAACATTATCGTTGCAGATTATTTTCAACTTATGTTCGAAGATTTGCAAAGTGGGAAAAGGCCATTCTGCCCATTGTGCATTGTGGCTAATCAGACAGCCATCTATTCAAGTCGCAGTTTCCAACTTTGGCTCAAAGTCTTGTGTGTTCTAATGTTTCCAGGGCAAATGTCAATGAGGTTATCCTGTGTTCTTAAATGGCACAATAATGGGGCAGAAGTATGACATTTTCACAACGGATTGTAACTCTTTTGAGGTGCTTATGCTCATTTTCACCCACAGTGGAAGACACCCCGAGACAGACAGAAGTGTCCGCTGTGGTGAGCTGAAATTTGAAATGGACAAAAGAACAAACGCAAGTTTTAAATGCAGAAGCGCCATCCCGACAAGGACTTCATTGGGGAGCGTCAACGCCGACCACGTTTAAATTGAGACACCCCCTAATAGCCAGGTCGGACTCGAACCGACAATCTCCTGATCTAAAGTCAGGATCAGAAAAAGGTGAACCAACAGCGAAGATAATCGCCAACACTGCTTCACTTTGAAGCTTCCAATTTGTGAAGCTGTGCCTTTCACTGGCAAAGGAGAAACATTCGTCCTCAGCTGCCTGCTTCAGGGTCGGCTCCTTCTCTGCTGGAAGTTTCCATCGTTTTATTCACAGTCACGACGCGATTTCATGATCCACTCCAGTGAAAAAGTGTCATGATGTCGTCCAAGCAAGACCCTGCAGAAACTCAGCGAGAGACCTCGGGTCAGGACCTGGAGTGTAGGGAGTTTAGGTACATGGCATCAATCTGGAAGGTGGGTGCCTGTAAACAGGAAGGTGGCTTGAAGTTTTTTTACTTCAATTCGAGAAGTATATGAACTAAGGTAGGTGAACTTGCAGCGTTGTTTGGTACCTGGGAGTTTGATGTTGTGGCTATTATGGAGACATGGATAGAACTGGGACAGGATTGGTTGTTGCAGGTTCCAGGTTTTAAATGTTTTAGTAAGGTCAGAGGTGGGGGTAAAAGTCGGGTACGTGTGGCATTGCTTGTCAAACATAGTATTTCAGCAGTGGAATGGACGATGGATGAAGAGTCGCTATCTGAGGTTGTTTGGTCTGAGCTTAGAAATAGGAAAGGTGAGGTCACCTTGTTGGCAGTTTTCTACAGGCCTCCTAATAGTTCTAGAAAAGTAGAAGAAAGGAATGCGAGGATGATTCTGGAGAAGAGTGAAAGAAATAGGGTGGTTGTTATGGGGGACTTTAACTTTCCAGATATTGACTGGGGAAGCGAATGCTCGAGTACGTTAGATGGTTCGGTGTTTGTCCAATGTGTGCAGGAGGGGTTCCTGACACACTATGTAGACAGGCCAACAAGAAGTGTGGCCATACTGGATTTGGTTCTGGGTAACGAACCAGGCCAGGTGTTAGAACTGGGGGTAGATGAGCACTTTGGGGTCTTTTACTTTAGTGATGGAGAGGGATAAATGTGCACTACAGGGCAATAGTTATAGCTGGGGGCAGGGAAATTATGATGCGGTGAGGCATGACTTAGGATGTGTGGTTTGGAAAAGTAGGCTTCAAGTGAAGGGTGCAATTGATATGTGGAGCTTATTCAAGGAGCAACTATTGAGTGTCCTTGATATGTATGTAAATGTCAGGCAGAGAGGAACGGGTCGTGTGAGTGAGCCGAGGTTTAATAAGGAATTGGAATCCCTTGTTAAAGGGAAGAAGGCGGCCTATGTAAAAATGAGGCGTGAAGGTTCAATTGGGGCGATTGAGAGTTACAAGGTAGCCAGGAAGGAACTAAAGAGAAAGCTAAGAGCAGCAAGGAGGGGACATGAAAAATCCTTGGTTGGTAGGATTAGGGAAAACCCAAAGGCTTTCTATAGGTATGTCAGGAATAAAAGAATGACTAGGGTAGGAATAGGTCCAGTCAAGGATAATAGTGGGAAGTTGCGTGTGGAGGCTGAAGAAACTGGGGAGACACTGAATGAATACTTTTCGTCAGTATTCACACAGGAAAAGGACATTGTTGCCGATGTGAATATTGAGTCACAATTAATTAGAATGGATGGCTTTGTAATATGTAGGGAAGAGGTGTTGGAAATTCTGGAAAGCGTGAAAATAGATAAGTCCGCTGGGACTGATGGCATTTATCCTGGTATTCTCTGGGAAGCAAGGGAAGAGATTGCAGAGCCATTGGCCTTGATTTTTATGTCCTCGTTGTCTACAGGAATAGTGCCAGAAGACTGGAAGATAGCAAATGTGGTTCCCTTGTTCAAGAAGGGGAGTAGGGATAACCTTAGTAACTATAGGTCGATGAGTCTTCCCTCTGTTGTGGGCAAAGTCTTAGAGAGAATTGTAAGGGATAGGATTTATGAACATCGGGATAGGAATAATGTGATCAAGGATAGTCAGCATGGTTTTGTGAAGGGCAGGTCGTGCCTCACAAACCTTATTGAATCCTTTGAGAAGGTGACTAAGGAGGTGGATGAGGGTGTATGTGGTATATATGGATTTTATTAAGGCGTTTGATAAGGTTCCCCATGGCAGGCCACTTCAAAAAATATGGAGGTATGGCATTGAGGGCGAGTTGGAGGTTTGGATTAGGAATTGGCTGGCTGGAAGAAGACAGAGGGTACTAGTTGATGGTAAAGGTTCATCTTGGAGTGCAGTTACCAGCGGTGTACCGCAAGGATCTGTTTTGGGACCATTGCTGTTTGTCATTTTTATAAATGGCCTGGAGGAGGGCCTAGAAGGTTGGGTAGCAAGTTTGCGGATGATAAGAAAGTCGGTGGAGTTGTTGACAGTGAGGAAAGATGTGGCTGGTTGCAGCGGGATATAGATAAGCTGCAGAGCTGGTCAGAAAGGTGGCAAATGGAGTTCAATGTAGCTAAGTGTGAAGTGATTCACTTTGGTAAGAGTAACAAGAAGATGGAGTACTGGGCTAGTGGTCGGATACTTGGTATTGTGGATGAGCAGAGGGATCTTGGTGTCCATGTACACAGATCTCTGAAAGTTGCCACCCAGGTAAATAGTGCTGTGAAGAAGGCATATGGCGTACTGGCTTTTATTGGTAGAGGAATTGAGTTCCGGAGTCCTGAGGTAATGTTGCAGTTGTATAAGACTCTGGTGCGGCCGCACTGTGTGCAGTTTTGGTCGCCATTCTATAGGAAGGATGTGGAGGCACTGGAACGGGTGCAGAGGAGGTTAACCAGGATGTTGTCTGGTATGGTAGGAAGATCATATGAGGAAAGGCTGAGGCACTTGGGGCTGTTTTCATTGGAGAAAAGAAGGTTTAGGGGTGACTTGATAGAGGTGTACAAGATGATTAGGGGTTTAGATAGGGTTGACCATGAGAACCTTTTTCCATGTATGGAGTCAACTATAACGAGGGGGCACAGCTTTAAATTAAGGGGTTGTAGGTATAGGCTTGATGTTAGGGGTAGATTCTTTACTCAGCGAGTCATGAGTTCATGGAATGCCCTGCCAGTAACAGTGGTGGACTCTCCCTCATTATGGGCATTTAAACGGGCATTGGATAGGCATATGGAGGAAAGTGGGCGAGTGTAGGCTAGGTGGGCTTGGATCGGCGCAACATCGAGGGCTGAAGGGCCTGTACTGCGCTGTATTTTTCTATGTTCTATGTTCTATATTCTATTTCGAGCTCAGGGTGTGGAATAAGACGAGATGCGTGACAGCTTTAATTGATGCCGCCACTTCACTGCCAATTAGCAGCTCAAACGAGCCGTTGTGAGCATCAGCTTGATTTGTACCTTCCTGCAGAGCATTTGCTAAACAACATCAGATAGATCCCATCCGGCGCAGGGATTTTTACACAATCTATTTTCACACACTGCAGAAATTTTAATAACTCTTCCTTGTGAACCTCAATCTCTTCTAAGTCTAGACGCAATTATCTCTGTATCATCCTCGCCAACATTTTCATTTTCTGTAGCAAACACTATCGAAAACTATTTACTTAGTGCTTCCCCTATGTCCTCTGACACCACACACAACTTCCCACTATTATCCTTGACTGTCTCAAAGTTAACTCTGGTCATTCTTTTATTCCTGACATACCTATGGAAAGCCTTAGGTTAACCATGATCCTATCCGCCAACAACTTCTCACGTCTCCTCCTGACTCTTCTCAGCTCTCTTTGTATGTCTTTTCTGACATCATAGAACATAGAACATAGAAAAATACAGCGCAGTACAGGCCCTTCGGCCCTCGATGTTGCACCGACCAAATCCTACCTAACCTACACTAGCCCAATAACTTCCATATGCCTATCCAATGCCTGCTTAAATGACCATAAAGAGGGAGAGTTCACCACTGCTACTGGCAGGGCATTCCATGAACTCACAACCCGCTGCGTAAAGAATCTACCCCTAACATCTGTCCTATACCTACCACCCCTTAATTTAAAGCTGTGTCCCCTAGTAACAGCTGACTCCATTAGCAGTAAAAAGTTCTCAGTGTCTACCCAATCTAAACCCCTAATCATCTTATACACCTCTATCAAATCTCCCCTAAACCTTCTTTTCTCCAATGAGAACAGGCCCAAGTGCCTCAGCCTTTCCTCATACGATCTTCCTACCATGCCAGGCAACATCCTGGTAAACCTCCTCTGCACTCGTTCCAATGCCTCCACATCCTTCCTATAGTATGGCGACCAAAACTGCACACAATACTCCAGATGAGGCCGCACCAGAGTCTTATACAACTGCAACATGACCTCAGGACTCCGGAACTCAATTCCTCTACCAATAAAGCCCAGTACACCATATGCCTTCCTCACAGCACTATTTACCTGGGTGGCAACTTTCAGAGATCTGTGTACATGGACACCAAGATCCCTCTGCTCATCCACACTACCAAGTAGCCTACCATTAGCCCAGTAATCCATCTTCTTGTTACTCCTACCAAAGTGAATGACTTCACACTTAGCTACATTTAATTCCACCTGCCACCTTTCTGCCCAGCTCTGCAACCTATCTATATCCCGCTGTAACCTGCCACATCCTTCTTCACTGTCCACAACTCCACCGAACTTTGTGTCATCCGCAAACTTGCTCACCCAGCTTTCAAGCCCCTCCTCTACATCATTTATAAAGATGAGAAACAGCAACGGTCCCAAAACAGATCCCTGTGGTACACCACTAGTAACTGCACTCCAAGATGAACCTAGTCCATCAACTACTACCCTCTGTCTCCTTCCAGCCAGCCAATTCCTAATCCAAACCTCTATTGGACCATCAATGCCATACCTCCGTAGTTTTTGCATTAGCCTACCATGGGGTACCTTATCGAACGCCTTGCTAAAATCCATATACACCACATCTACTGCTTTACCCTCATCCACCTCCTTAGTCACCTTCTCAAAGAACTAACATCGTTGTAACCCTCGAGCGCTCCAACTGAGTTTTCACATTTTGTCCTAACATAAGACTTCTTGTTCTTCTTTGTAAACCACGGCTAACGCGTTCTATGTCTTCCTCCCTGCCTGATAGTTACATAATTATCTAGGAAACACAGGAGCTTTTCCTTGAATAAGCTCTACATTTTTAATGTGCTCAGCCCCTGCAGTTTTCTACACCATTCTACGCTTCCTAAATCCTACCTCATTGCGTCGTAATAACTCTTCATTGCAAAGTGCTCACATACTTCCAAATCTAAATCCTGGCCAGGTTCGTTACCCACTACTAAATCTAAAGTGGCTTCGTCCCTGGAAGGCCTGTCTACATACTGTGTCAGGAAGCCCTCCTGCACACACTGGACAAAAACTGACCCATCTATAGTAGTCGTACTGCAGTGATCCCAGTCAATATTTGGATATTGTCTTGAGTGTTCCAGAGTATTTCATTGTCCCAGAATCCAGATGAAGGTTGTATTCCACACGTACGGGAGCGAGAATCCTTTCAATGTCTCAGATGAGTTCCTGTCCCGAGAACATCAGAGTCAATGTCCGGTCCTCTACTCGGTCCGAGATTTCACACTTCTTCATTCTCCTCTGATTCCATTTCCCAAAGAGTTTCTGAAGATTTCCAAAGCTGGAGCCTAGATTATATGGTTTGCTTCCTAAACATTTTTCCAACGGCCAATTGACAATATTTTCACAGTCTCTCTTCACAATCCTCTGGCTTGCACCATGTCCAGGCATGAGAAGTCCCGTTTGGTGGAGAGATTTCCGAGGCTGGTGAGTTTCACTTTGGAACAAAGATGGTTAAGTGGCAATTTCCTGCGGTTGTTTGTAATGATGGGAGAAGGAGCGGTGGGGAATGAGCACTTTGACGTGCAGGAAGAAGTGTTGCCACTGACCAGCGTCAGTGAACAGAGGACTGGGATTAAAGGAATCTAATGAAAAGCATAACTTTGGCTCAGAACGTTCAATAACAACTGCAGAAACCCGATGTGTCGAGCAGTGGATCTGGAAAGAGAAAGAGAGATATCTTTTTAAATAAGGAACATTTCGGATGAAGAACTCGAGTATCCCAAGTCTCATCAAATGACCTGCCTGGTTTGCAAAGTAGGTTTCCTGAAATTTGAGCGAAAATTGCTCCAACAGGAAGGCGTTCAGAACGTAGTCAGCAGGATTCGAATCTACGTGGGGGAAACCACGATAGATTTCGAGTCCATCGCCTTAATCACTCGGCCATGACTACAGACGCGCGCAGCAATCGCATAGAAAGCTGTCGCTGACGTGATGGGCTCATGGCTTCCATCTCCTTTCATCCCTTTGCTGTCGTTTGGAAGGTGCTAGACACCAATGTAAAAGAACAAAAACACAACGTTAGGAAAAGATATTTGCAGCCAAACTTAGTCAAAATAATTTTTTTGAATGGAAAATCACACTTGGCAATTTGCGAGATCTCTTTGCGAACATGACCCACAGAGCTTATCAAGGGAGCTATTGATCTGAGTGTTCTTGGACATGAAACAAACAAAAGTCAGTGACATATTCTGGCGAACGAAATGGTCTTTCCTAATCGTTACAATGAAAGAGATGGTTCCCAATAAAAGACAGAGATTAAGTCGCACGTAGATATATTTCAATGTGATAAGACTCTCTTTCAGTCCCCAATTACCCCAGAAATGGATGGAGTGAGTTACCTTTCCTCACTCTTCAACTCCTCAGCATGGAGGAACAGACATGAAACCGCTAGAGATGGAGTTGTTGAATTGGGAACCAGCGACACTGAAGAAACTGGGTAAAAGTGAGGACTGCAAATGCAGGAAAGCATGTTTTAGATTAGAGTGATGCTGGAAAAGCACAGTCGGTCAAGCAGCATCCGAGGAGCACTAAAGTCGACATTTCTGTTGCCAGGCCTGCTGTGTTCCGCAAACAATTTTTGCTTTTGGCTCAGATTTCCAGCAACTGCAGCTGTTTGTTTTATGTTAACCTTCATAATGTATTGGACAAAACCAATGAACTGCTTGCATCGGAAAATGCGCAGAAGTACTGGTACACCGATATGTTTGTTGAACAGGACAACCATTCTGTGAGTGGGAATAGGATCCGGGCCACGGTGTTGAGAGTAACGAATCCTCACAAGTAAATAAGAAGACAAGGTGATAGATACTATCGTATTTGGTCGAAATAAAACACCCTTTCTGAACATTTTCGTTGCAGATTATTTTCAACTTGTCTTCGAAGATTTACAAAGTGGGAAACGGCCATTCTGCCCATTGTGCATTGCGGCTAATCAGAGAGCCATCTATGCAAGTCGCAGTTTCCAACTTTGGTTCAAAGTCTTGTGTGTTCCAATGTTTACAGGGCAAATGTCAATGAGGTTATCCTGTGTTCTTAAATGGCATAAGAAGAAAGATCACCCACCCATTGTGAAGGATGGCAGTGTCTGTTAGAGGGACAGACCACCTACACATTGGGAAGGATGGTAGTGTCCCTGAGGGGGGCAAATCACACACACATTGGGAAGGAAATCAGGGTCCCTGAGGGGAGACAGACATATAGGGTAGGATGACAGGGTACCTGAGAGGGGGCAGAGCAACCACACATTGGGAAGGCAAGCAGTATCCCTGAGAGAAGACAGATCACCCACGCATTGTGACGGATGGCAGTGTGCCTGAGAGGGACTGATCACCCACACATTGTGAATGACGGCAGCGTCTCAGAGGGGCCACAGATCACCCACACAGTGGGAAAGATGGCAGGGTCCCTGAGAGAGGTTAAATCACCCACACAATTGGACGGATGGCTGGTCCCCTGAGAGGGACAGATTACCCACACATTGGGAAGGATGGCAGTGTCCCTGAGAGGGGGCATATCAACGACATATTGGAAAGGATGGCAGTGTCCCAGAGTGGGGCAGATCACCCACACATTGGGAAGGAGAGCAAGGTCCCTGAAAAGCGACAGATCACTGACAGATTGAGAAGGATCGCAGGGTCAATGGGAGGGGGAATATCACCCCCACATTGGGAAGGATAGCAGGGACCCTGAGAGGGGACAGATAACCCACAAATTGGGAAAGACGGCAGAGTCCCTGAGAGGGACTGATCAGCCACACTTTGGGAAGGATGGCAGTGTCTCTGAAACGGGCAGATGACCCACACATTGGGAAGGATGGCAGGGTCCCTGACAGGCGACAGATCACTCACACATTGGGAAGGATGACAGGCTCCATGTGTGCGGGCAGATGACCCACACATTGGGAAGGATGGCAGGGACCCTGAGAAGGGGTAGATGACGCACACATTGGGAAGGAAAGGAAGGTCCGTGAAAGGCGACAGATCACCGACGCTTTGGGAAGGAAAGCAGGGTCCCAGAGGGGAGACAGATTACCCAAACATTGGTAAGGATGGCAGGGTCACTGAGAGGGGGCAGGACACCCATACATTGGGAAAGATGGCACGGTCCCTGAGAGGGGGCAGAACACCCACACATTGGGAAGGATAGCAGGGTCAATGAGAGGGGGAAGATCACCCACAAATTGGGAAAGATGGGAGAGTCCCTGAGATGGACAGATCACCCACACATTGGGAAGTATGGCAGGGTCTCAGAAAGGAGTACAGATCACGCACACTTTGGGAAGGACGGCAGGGTTCCTGAGAGGTACTGGTCACCCACACATTGGGAAGGAAAGCAGGGACCTTGAATAGAGACAGATCACCCACACATTGGGAAGGACGGCATGGTCTCTGCGGGGGCACAGATCACCCACACAGTGGGAAGGATGGCAGGGTCCCTGAGAGGGGGTAGATCACCCACACATTGGGAAGGATGGTAGGGTCCCTGAGAGGGACAGATAACCCACAAAGTGGGAAAGATGAGAGAGTCCCTGAGAGGGACAGATCAGCCCCTCATTGGGAAGGATGGCAGTGTCCCTGAGAGGGGGAAGAACACCCACACATTGGGAAGGATAGCAGGGTCAAAGCGAGGGGACAGATCACCCACACATTGGGAAGGAATGCAGTCTCCCTGAGAGGGGGAAGAACACCCACACATTGGGACGGATCTCAGCATCTCGGAGACTGGGCGCATCAACCACAAATTGTGAAAGATGGGAGAGACCCTGAGATGGGCATTGGGAAGGATGGCATGGTGTTTGAGAGGGGGCAGATCACTCACACATTGGAAGGATGGCAATGCCCCTGAGAGGGTGCAGATCACCAACAAATTGGGAAAGATGGGAGAGTCCTTGAGATGGACAGATCACCCACACATTGGGAAGGATGGCAGGGTCTGAGGGGGCACAGAACACCATACATTGGGAAAGATGGCACGGTCCCTGAGAGGGGGCAGGTCACCCTCACATTAGGAATGATCTCAGCGTCTCTGAGACGGGGCAGATCACGCACACATTGGGAATGATGACAGGTTACCCGAGAGGGGGCAGATGACGCACAAATTTGGAAGGAAAGCAAGGTCCCTGAGAGGCGACAGATCACCGACGCATTGGGAAGGAAAGCATGGTCCGTGAGAGGGGGCAAATCACACTCACATTGGTAAGGATGTCAGCTTCTCTGAGAGGGTGCAGATCACACACACATTGTGAAGGATGGCAGTGTCCCTGAGAGGGGACAAATTACACACAAATTGGGAAAGATGGGAGAGTCCTTGAGATGGACAGATCACCCACACATTGGGAAGGATGGCAGGGTCTGAGCGGGCACAGACCACCATACATTGGGAAAGATGGCACGGTGCCTGAGAGGGGACAGATCACCCACAAATTGGGAAAGATGGGAGAGTCCCTGAGATGGAAATGCTCACTCACACATTGTGATGAATGGCAGTGTCCCTGAGAGGGACAAATCAGCCACACATTGGGAAAGATGGCACGTTCCATAAGAGGGGGCAGATCACCCTCACACTGGAATGATCTCAGCGTCTCTGAGACGGGGCAGATCACGCACACATTGAGAAGGATGACAGGGAGTTTGAGAGGGACAGATACCGCACAAATTGGGAAGGATGACAGGTTCCCTGAGAGGGGAAAGTTCACTCACACATTGTGAAGGATGGCAATGTCGCTGAGAGGGAACAAATCACCCACGCATTGGGAAGGATGGGAGAGTCCCGGACAGGGGCAGATCACCCACACATTTGGAAGGATAGCAGGGTCAATGAGAGGGGGAAGATCACCCACCCATTGGGAAGGATGGCACGGTCTCGGAGGGGAACAGATCACCCACACACTGGGAAGGCTGCCAGGGTGTTTGAGAGAGACAGACCACGCACACATTGGGAAGGATGGCAGGGTGTTTGAGAGAGACAGACCATGCATACATTGGGATGGATGGCAAGGTCTCAGAAAGGAGGACAGTCGACGCACACATTGAGAAGGACAGCAGGGTCCCTGAGAGGGACAGATCACCTACACATAGGGAAGGATGGCAGTGTCTCTGAGAGGGAGCGAATCACCCACACATTGTCAAGGAAAGCAGGGTCCCTGAGGGGAGACAGAGTACCCACATATCGCGAAGGTTGACAGGGTCCCTGAGAGGAGGCAGATCTTCCACACATTGGGAAGGATGGCACGGCTCCTGAGAGGGGGCAGATCACCCTCACATTGGGAAGGATGTCAGCGTCTCTGAGAGGGGAAAGATCACCCACACATTGGGAAGGATGTCAGCGTCCCTGATAAGGGGTAGATGACACACACATTGGTAAGGAAAGGAAAGTCCCTGAAAGGTGACAGATCACCGACGCATTGGGAAGGAAAGCAGGGTCCGTGAGTGTAGACAGATTACCCACATATTGGGAAAGTTGGCACGGTCCCTGAGAGTGGACAGATCACTCACACATTGGGAAGCATGGCAGTATCACTAAGAGCGGGCAGATCACCCACACATTCGGAAGGATGGCAGGGTCACTGATGGTGAGCAGATCACCCACACATTGGGAAGGATGGCAGGGTACCAGAGTGGGGGCATATCACCCACACATTGGGAAGGATGGCAAGGTCCCTGAGAGGGGGGAGATCACCCACCCATTGTGAAGGATGGCAGTGTCCGGGAGAGGGACAGATCACCTACACATAGGGAAGGATGGTAGTGTCTCTGAGAGGGAGCGAATCACCCACACATTGTCAAGGAAAGCAGGGTCCCTGAGGGGAGACAGATTACCCACATATACTGAAGGATGACAGGGTACCTGAGAGGAGGCAGATCTCCCACACATTGGGAAGGATGGCACGGCTCCTGAGAGGGGGCAGATCACCCTCACATTGGGAAGGATGTCAGCGTCTCTGAGAAGGGAAAGTGCACCCACACATTGGGAAGGATCTAAATATCTCGGAGACGGGGCAGTTCATGCACAAATTGGGAAGGATGGCAGTGTCCTTGAGAGGGAACAAATCACCCACACATTGGGAAGGAAAGCAAGGTCCCTGAGGGGAGACAGATTACCCATATATAGGGAAGAATGGCAGGGTCACTGAGAGGGGGCAGAACACCTACACATTGGGAAGGAAGGCAGTATCCCTGAGAGAAGACAGATCACCCACGCAATGGGAAGGATAGAAGTGTCCCTGAGAGAGTGAAGATCACCCACAAATAGGTAAAGATGTGAGAGTACCCGAGATGGACAGATCACCCACATATTGGGAAGGGTGGAAGGGTCCTTGAGAGGGCACAGATCACGCACACATTGGGAAGGACGGCAGGGTCCCTGAGAGGGACTGATCACCCACACATTGAGAAGGACGGCAGGGTCTCCGAGGGGGTAGTTCACCCACATATTTTGACGGATGGCAGGGACCCTGAGAGGGATTGATCACCCACACATTGGGAAGAATTGCAGTGTTCCTGTGAGGGGGCATATCACAGACACATTGGGAAGGTTGGCAGGGTCCCGGAGAGTGGCAGATCACCCACACATTGGGAAGGGTGGCAGAGTCCTTGAGAAGAGACAGATCACTGACACATTGGGAAGGATGGCAGGGTCCCTAAGAGGGGGCAGAACACCCACACATTGGGAAGGGTGGCAGGGTCAATGGGAGGGAGAATATCACCCTAACATTGGGAAGGATGTCAGCATCTCTGAGAGGGGGCAGACTGCCCACACATTGGGAAGAATAGCAGGAACCTTGAGGGCGGGGTAGATCACCCATACATTGGGAAGGATGGCAGGGTCTGTGAGAGGGGACAGATCATACACAAATTGGGAAGGAACGCAGGATCCCTGAGGGGAGACAGATGACCCACACGTTGGGAAGGATGGCAGGGTCCTAGAGAGGGAAAAGATCACCCACACATTGGGAAGGATGTCAGCGTCTCTGAGAAAGGAAAGTGCACCCACACATTGGGAAGGTTCTCAGCATCTCGGAGACGGGGCAGTTCATGCACAAATTGGGAAGGATGGCAGTGTCCTTGAGAGGGAGCAAATCCCCCACACATTGGGAAGGAAAGCAAGGTCCCTGAGATGAGACAGATTACCCACATATTGGGAAGGATGGCAGGGCCACTGAGGGGGGGGCAGAACACTCACACTTTGGGAAGGAAAGCAGGGTCACAGAGGGGGCAGATCATCCACACATTGGGAAGGAAAGCAGATACCTGAGAGGAGATAGCTCGCACACGCATTGTGAATGATGGCACTGTCCCTGACAGAGGAAAGATCATCCACCCATTGTGAAGGATTGCAGTGTCCGTGAGAGGGACAGATCACCTACACAGTGGGAAGGATGGCAGTGTCCCTGAGGGGGAGCAAATCTCCCACACATTGGGAAGGATAGAAGTGCCCCTGAGAGGGGGAAGATCACCCACAAATTGGGAAAGATGGGAGAGTACCTGAGATGGACAGATCACCCACACATTGGGAAGGACGGCAGGGTCCCTGAGAGGTACTGATCACCCACACATTGAGAAGGAAAGCAGGGTCCTTGAGGGGAGACAGATCACCCACACATTGGAAAGGACGGCAGGGTCTCCAAGGAGGTAGATCACCCACATATTGGGAAGGATGGCAGTGCCCCTGAGAGGTGGCATATCACCGACACATTTGGAAGGATGGCAGGGTCCCGGAGAGGGGCAGATCACCCACATATTGGGAAGAGTGGCAGAGTCCTTAAGAGGAGATAGATCACCGACACAGTGGGAAGGATGGCAGGGTCCCTAAGAGGGGGCAGAACACCCATACATTGGGAAGGGTGGCAGGGTCAATGGGAGGGGGAATACCACCCTCACATTGGGAAGGATGTTCGCGTCTCTGAGAGGGGACAGATCACCCACACATTGGGAAGGATGGCAGTGTCCCTGAGAGGGTGCAGATCACCCACACATTGGGAAGGATGGCAGTGTCCCTGAGGGAGCAAATCACCCACACATTGGGAAGGATGTCAGGGTCCCTGAGAGGGGGCAGAACACCCACGCATTGGAAGGATGGCAGGGTCAATGGAGGGGGCAGATCACGCACACATTGGGAAGGATGGCAGGTTCCCTGAGAGGGAAAAGATCACTCACACATTGGGAATGATGTCAGCGTCCCTGAGTGGGGGCAGGTGACCCACACATTGGGAAGGACGGCAGGGTCCCAGAGAGGGAAAAGATCACTCACACATTGAGAAGGATGTCAGCGTCCCTGAGAAGGGGTAGATGACATACACATTTGGAAGGAAAGGAAGGTCCCTGAAAGGCGACAGATCACCGAAGCATTGGGAAGGAAAGCAGGGTCGCAGAGGGGAGACAGATTACCCACATATTGGGAAGGATGGCTGGGTCCCTGAGAGGGGGCAGATCACCCTCACATTGGAAAGGATGTCAGTGTCTCTGAGAGGGTGCAGATCACACACAAAGTGGGAAAGATGGGAGAGCCCCTGAAATCGATAGATCACCCACACATTGGGAAGGAAAGCAGGGTCCCTGAGAGGGGGCAGATCATCCACACATTGGGAAGAATGGCAGGGTCCTTGGGAGGGGGCAGAACACCCACACATTGACCCTGCTATCCTTCCCAATTTGTGGGTGATCTGCCCCCTCTCATTGACCGTGCTATCCTTCCCAATGAGAGGGGGCAGATCACCCACACATAGGGAAGGAAAGCAGGGTCCCTGAGAGGAGAGAGATCACCCACATATTGGGAAGGATGGCAGTGTCTCTGAGAAGTGGTAGATAACCCACAAATTGGGAAAGATTGAAGAGTCCCTGAGATGGTCAGATCACCCGCACATTGGGAAGGATGGCAGGGTCCCTGAAAGGGCACTGATCACCCACACATTGGGAAGGATGGCAGGTCTCAGAAGGGGGACAGGTCACGCACACATTGGGAAGGATGACAGGGTTCTTGAGAGGGAAAAGTTCACTCATACACTGTGAAGGAAAGCAGGGTCCCTGAGAGGGGACAGATCACCCCAACATTGGGAAGGATGGCAGGGTCAATGAGAGGGGGCAGATCACCCACACATTGGGAAGATTGGCAGGGTCTCTGAGAGGGACAGATCACCCACATATTGGGAAGAATGGCAGGGTCCCTGAGACGGAATGATCACCCACACATTGGGAAGGATGGCATGGTCCCTGAGAGGGGACAGATCATCCACATATTGGGAAGGATGGCATGGACACTGAGAGGGGACAGATCACGCACACATTAGGAAAGATGGCACGATGCTTGAGAGGGGGCATATAACCGACAAATTGGGAAGGATGTCAGAGTCCCTGAGAGAGACAGATCACCCACACATTGGGAAGGATGTCAGGGTCCCTGAGAGGGTGCAGAACACCCACACTTTGGAAGGATGGCAGGATCAATGAGAGGGGGAAGATCACACACCTATTGGGAAGAAGGGCAGGGTCCCTGAGAGGGACAGATCACCCACAAATTGGGAAAGCGGGGAGAGTCCCTGAGATGGACAGATCACCCACACATTGGGAAGGATGGAAGGGTCCCTGAGAGAGGGACAGATCATCCACACATTTGGAAGGATGTCGGAGTCACTGAGGGGGACAGATCAACCAGATATTGGGAAGGATGGCAGGGTCTCTGAGAGGAGACAGGTCACCATACTTTGGGAAGGATGGAAAGGTCTCTGGGAGGGGGAATATCACACACACATTGGGAAGGTTTGCAGGGTCGCTGAGAGGGGGCACATCACCGACAGATTGGGATGGATGGCAGGCTCACTGAGAGGGGGCAGATCACCCATTCATTGGGAAGGATGACAGGGTCCTCGAGAGGGACAGAGGCACCACACATTGGGAAGAATGGCAGTGTCCCTGACAGGGACAGATCACCCACAAATTGGGAAAGATGGGAGAGTCCCTGCGATGGACAGATCAACAACACATTAGGAAAGATGGCACAGTTCCTGAGAGAGGGCATTTCAACGACACAGGGGAAAAAATGGCAGGGTCTCTGAGAGGTGACAGATTACCAATACATTGGGAAGGATGGCAGGGTTACTGCTGGGGGCAGATCACACACACATTGGGAAGGATGGCAGGGTCCCTGAGAGGGACAGATCACCCAGACATTGGGAAGGATGTCAGGGTCTGTGAGAGGGGACAGATCACCCAGACATTGGGAAGAATGCCAGGGTCCCTGACAGGGACAGAACATCCAAAAATTGGGAAAGATGGGAGAGTCCCTGGGATGGACAGATCAAACCACATATTAGGAAAGATGGCAAAGTCCCCGAGAGGAGGCATATCACCGACACATTGGGAAAGATGGCAGGGTCACTGAGGGGGGCAGATCACTCACACATTGGGAAGGATGGCAAGGTCTCTGAAAGGGCTAATAGCACCCACACATTGGGAAGGATGGCAGGGTCCCTGAGAGGGACAGGTCACCCAGACATTGGGAAGGATTGTAGGGTTCCTGAGAGGGGGGACAGATCACCCACAGCGTTGGAAGGATGTCGGGGTCACTGAGAGGGACAGATCACCCAGATATTGGTAAGGATGGACGGGCCCTGAGAGGGGTCAGATCACCCACAAATTTGGAAAAATGGAAGAGCCTCTGAGATGGACAGATCGCCCACACATTGGGAAGGATGACAGAGTCTCTGAGAGTAGGCAGATCAACCACACATTCGGAAGGATGGCAGGGTCTCTGAGACGGAATGACCACCCACACATTGGAATGGATGACAGGGTCCCTGAGAGGGGACAGTGCCCCCACACATTGGGAAGCATGGCAGGGTCCCTGAGAGGGGGCAGAACACGCACACATTGGGAAGGATGGCTGGGTCAATGAGAGGAGGCAGATCAGCCACACACTGGGAAGACGGGCAGGGTCCCTGAAAGAGACAGATCACCCACAAATTGGGAATGGTGACAGCGTCCCTGAGAGGGCTCAGATCACACACACATTGGGAAGGAAGGCAGGGTCACTGAGAGGAGACAGATCACACACGCATTGGGAAGGAAGGCAATATCCCAGAGAGGGTGCAGATCACCCACACATTGGGAAAGATGTCAGGGTCCCTGAGAGGGACAGAGCACCCAAAAATTGGAAAGATGGGAGAGTCCCTGAGTGGGGGCATATCACCGACACATTGGCAAGGATGGCAGGTTCTCTGAGTGTGGACAGATCTCCCACACTTTGGGAAAGATGGCACGGTCCCCAGAGGGGGCAGATTATCCACACTTTGGGAAGGATGGCATGGTCACTGAGGGGGCAGATCGTCCAGACTTTGAGAAGGATGGCAGGGTCTTTGGGATGGGACAGATCACCATAAATTGGGAAGGATAGCAAGGTCTCTGAGATGGGGAATATCACCTACACATTGGCAAGAATGGAAGGGTCCCTGAGAGGGGACAGATTACAAACACAATGGGAAGGATGACAGGGTCACTGCTGGGGGCAGATCACACACACATTGGGAAGGATGACAGGGTCCCTGAGAGAGACAGAACACTCACAAATTGGGAAAGATGGGAGAGTCCCTGAGATGGACAGATCAACCACACTTTAGGAAAGATGGCACAGTCCCTGAGAGGGGGCATATCACTGATACATTGGGAAGGATGACAGGGTCTCTGTGAGGGGAAAGACCACTATACATTGGGAAGGATAGCAAGGTCTCTGAGAGGGGGAATATCACACACACATTGGGAAGGATAGCAGTGTCCCTGAGACGGAATGACCACCCACACATTGGGATGGATGACAGGGTCCCTGAGAGGGGCCAGATCACCCAGACATTGGGAAGGATGGCTGGGTCACTGAGAGAGGCCAGATCATCTAGACATTGGGAAGAATAGCAGTGTCTCTGAGAGGGGGCAGATCACCCACATATTGGGAAGGATGGCAAGGTCTCTGAGAGGATACAGATCACTCACGCATTGGGAAGGATGGCAGGGTCACGGAGAGGGTGCATATCACCCACACATTGGGAAGGGAAGCAGAGCACCTGAGAGGAGACAGATCACCCACACAGTGGGAAGGATGGCAAGGTCCCTGAGAGGGACAGATCACCCACACATTGGGAAGAATGGCAGGTTCACTGACAGGGACAGATCACCCACACATTGGGAAGGATGGCAGGGTCCCTGAGAGGAGACAAATCACCCAGACATTGGGAAGGATGGCAGGGTCCCTGAGGGGGGTTGATCACTCACAAATTGGGAAGGATGGCAGGGTCCCTGAGAGGGAAAGATCACCCACACATTGGGAAGAATGGCAGGTTCACTGACAGGGACAGATCACCCAGAAATTGGGAAAGATGGGAGAGTCCCTGAGAGGGACAGATCACCCACACATTAGGAAGAATGACAGGTTCCCTGACAGGGACAGATCATCCAGAAATTGGGAAAGATGGGAGAGTCCCTGAGATGGACAGATCAACCACACATTAGGAAAAATGGCATGTTCCGTGAGTGGGAGCTTTTCACCGACATATTGGGAAGGATGGTAGTGTCTCTGAGACGGGACAGATCACCCTCATATTGGGAAGGATGGCAGGGTCTCTGGAAGGGGACAGATCACCATACATTGGGAAGGATGGCAAGGACACTGAGAGGGACAGATCACGAACAAATTGGGAAGCATGGCTTTGTCAATGAGAGGGTCACATCACCCAGACATTGGGAAGGATGGCAGTGTCCCTGAGTGGGGGCATATCACAGGCAAATTGGGAAGGACGGCAGGTTCTCTGAGCGGGGACAGATCACCCACACTTTTCGAAAGAAGGCATGGTACTCGCAAGGGGGCAGATTATCCACATTTTTGGAAGGATGGCATGGTCTCTGATGGGGGGGTGGGGGGCAGATCACCCAGATATCGGTAAGGATGGCAGGGTCCCTGAGAAGGACAGATCACCCAGAAATTGGGAAGGGTCTCAGCATCTCTTAGAAGGAGCAGATCACCCTCACTTTGGGAAAGATGGCAGGGTCTCTGGTAGGGGACAGATCACTATACATTGGGAAGGATAGCAAGGTCTCTGAGAGGGGGAATATCACACACACATTGGGAAGGATGGCAGTGTCCCTGAGACGGAATGACCACCCACACATTGGGATGGATGACAGGGTCCCTGAGATGGGCCAAATCACCCAGACATTGGGAAGGATGGCTGGGTCACTGAGAGAGGCCAGATCACCTAGACATTGGGAAGGATGGCAGTGTCTCTGAGAGGGGGCAGATCACCCACATATTGGGAAGGACGGCTAGGTCTCTGAGAGGATACAGATCACTCACGCATTTTGAAGGATGGCAGGGTCACGGAGAGGGGGCATATCAAAAACACATTGGGAAGGGAAGCAGAGCACATGAGAGGAGACAGATCACCCACACATTGGGAAGAATGGCAGGGTCACTGAGGGGGCAGATCACTCAGACTTTGAGAAGGCTGGCAGGGTCTCTGGGATGGGACACATCACCATAAATTGGGAAGGATGGCAAGGTCTCTGAGATGGGGAATATTACCTACACATTGGGAAGAATGGAAGGGTCCCTGAGAGGGGATAGATTGCCAACACAATGGGAAGGATGACAGGGTCACTGCTGGGAGCAGATCACTGACACATTGGGAAGGATGACAGGGTCCCTGACAGGGACAGAACACTCACAAATTGGGAAAGATGGGAGAGCCCCTGAGATGGACAGATCAACCACACATTAGGAAAGGTGGCACAGTCCCTGAGAGGGGGCATATCACTGATACATTGGGAAGGATGGCAGGGTCTCTGTGAGGGGACAGACCACCATACATTGGGAAGGATGGCAAGGTCTCTGAGAGGGGGAATATCACACACACATTGGGAAGGATAGCAGTATCCCTGAGACGGAATGACCACCCACACATTGGGATGGATGACAGGGTCCCTGAGAGGGACAGATCACCCAGACATTGGGAAGGATGGCAGGGTCCCTGAGATGGACAGGTCACACAGACATTAGGAAGGATGGCAACGTCCATGAGAGAGGGACTTATCACCCACACATTTCAAAGAATGTCGGGGTCACTGAGGGGGACAGACCACCCTGATATTGGGAAGGATGGCAGGGTCTCTGAGAGGGGACAGGTCACCATACATTTGGAAGGATGGAAAGGTCTCTGGGAGGGGGAATATCACACACACATTGGGAAGGTTTGCAGGGTCGCTGAGAGGGGGCTGATCACCGACAGATTGGGATGGATGGCAGGCTCACTGAGAGGGGGCAGATCACCCATTCATTGGGAAGGATGACAGGGTCCTCGAGAGGGACAGAGGCCCCACACATTGGGAAGAATGGCAGTGTCCCTGACAGGGACAGATCACCCACAAATTGGGAAAGATGGGAGAGTCCCTGCGATGGACAGATCAACAACACATTAGGAAAGATGGCACAGTCCCTGAGAGAGGGCATTTCAACGACACAGGGGAAAGAATGGCAGGGTCTCTGAGAGGTGACAGAGTACTAATACATTGGGAAGGATGGCAGGGTTACTGCTGGGGGCAGATCACCCACACATTGGGAAGGATGGCAGGGTCCCTGAGAGGAGACAAATCACCCACACATTGGGAAGAATGGCAGGTTCACTGACAAGGACATATCACCCAGAAATTGGGAAAGATGGGAGAGTCCCTGAGAGGGACAGATCACCCACACATTGGGAAGAATGACAGTTTCCCTGACAGGGACAGATCATCCAAAAATTGGGAAAGATCGGAGAGTCCCTGAGATGGACAGATTAAACAAACATTAGGAAAAATGGCATGTTCCGTGAGTGGGAGCTTTTCACCGACATATTGGGAAGGATGGTAGGGTCTCTGAGACGGGACAGATCACCCTCATATTGGGAAGGATGGCAGGGTCTCTGGAAGGGGACAGATCACCATACATTGGGAAGGATGGCAAGCACACTGAGAGGGACAGATCACGAACAAATTGGGAAGCATGGCAGTGTCAATGAGAGGGTCAGATCACCCAGACATTGGGAAGGATGGCAGTGTCCCTGAGTGGGGGCATATCACCGACAAATTGGGAAGGACGGCAGGTTCTCTGAGTGGGGACAGATCACCCACACTTTTCGAAAGAAGGCATGGGACCCGCAAGGGGGCAGATTATCCACATTTTTGGAAGGATGGCATGGTCTCTGATGGGGGGGGGGGGGGGTAGGCAGATCACCCAGATATCGGTAAGGATGGCAGGGTCCCTGAGAGGGACAGATCACCCAGATATTGCGAAGGGTCTCAGCATCTCTTAGAGGGAGCAGATCACCCTCACTTTGGGAAAGATGCCAGGGTCTCTGGTAGGGGACAGATCACTATACATTGGGAAGGATGGCAAGTTTTCTGAGAGGGCGAATATCACCCACACATTGGGAAGGATGGCATGGTCACTGAGGGGGCAGATCACTCAGACATTGAGAAGGCTGGCAGGGTCTCTGGGATGGGACACATCACCATAAATTGGGAAGGATGGCAAAGTCTCTGAGATGTGGAATATCACCTACACATTGGGAAGAATGGAAGGGTCCCTGCGAGGGGACAGATTACCAACACAATGGGAAGGATGACAGGGTCACTGCTGGGGGCATATCACCAACACATTGGGAAAGATGTCAGGGTCACTGAGGGGGGCAGATCACTCACACATTGGGAAGGATGGCAAGGTCTCTGAAAGGGCGAATAGCACCCAGATATTGGGAAGGATGTCGGGGTCACTGAGAGGGACAGATCACCCATATATTGGGAAGGATGGAGGGGCCCTGAGAAGGGTCAGATCACCCACAAATTTGGAAAAATGGAAGAGTCTCTGAGATGGACAGATCGCCCACACATTTGGAAGGATAACAGAGTCTCTGAGAGTAGGCAGATCAACCACACATTGGGAAGGATGGCAAGGTCTCTGAGAGGACGAATATCACCCACACATTGTGAAGGATGGCATGGTCACTGAGGGGGCAGATCACCCAGACTTTGAGAAGGCTGGCAGGGTCTCTGGGATCGGACACATCACCATAAATTGGGAAGGATGGCAAGGTCTCTGAGATGGGGAATATCACCTACACATTGGTAAGAATGGAAGGGTCCCTGTGAGGGGGCAGATTACCAACACAATGGGAAGGATGACAGGGTCCCTGACAGGGACAGAAAACTCAAATTGGGAAAGATGGGAGAGTCCCTGAGATGGTCAGATCAACCAAACATTAGGAAAGGTGGCACAGTCCCTGAGAGTGGTCATATCACCCACAATACATTGGGAAGGATGGCAGGGTTTCTGCTGGGGGCAGATCACCCACACATTGGGAAGGATGGCAGGGTCACTGAGAGGGACAGATCACCGACACATTGGGAAGAATGGCAGGTTCACTGACAGGGACAGATCATTCAGAAATTGGGAAAGATGGGAGAGTCCCTGAGATGGACAGATCAACCACACATTAGGAAAAATGGCATGTTCCGTGAGTGGGGGCTTTTCACCGACGTATTGGGAAGGATGGTAGGGTCTCTGAGACGGGACAGATCAACCTCATATTGGGAAGGATGGCAAGGACACTGAGAGGGACAGATCACGAACAAATTGGTAAGCATGGCAGTGTCAATGAGTGGGTCAGATCACCCACACATTGGGAAGGATGGCAGGGTCCCTGAGAGGGACAGATCACCCACACATTGGGAAGAATGGCAGGTTCACTGACAAGGACAGATCACCCAGAAATTGGGAAAGATGGGAGAGTCCGTGAGAGGGACAGATCACTCACACATTGGGAAGAATGACAGGTTTCCTGACAGGGACAGATCATCCAAAAATTGGGAAATATGGGAGAGTCCCTGAGATGGACAGATCAACCACACATTAGGAACAATGGCATGTTTAGTGAGTGGGGGCTTTTCACCGACATATTGGGAAGGATGGTAGGGTCTCTGAGACGGGACAGATCACCCTCATATTGGGAAGGATGGCAGGGTCCCTGGAAGGGGACAGATCACTATACATTGGGAAGGATGGCAAGCACACTGAGAGGGACAGATCACGAACAAATTGGGAAGCATGGCAGTGTCAATGAGAGGGTCAGATCACCCAGACATTGGGAAGGATGGCAGTGTCCCTGAGTGGGGGCATATCACCGACAAATTGGGAAGGACGGCAGGTTCTCTGAGTGGGGACAGATCACCCACACTTTTCGAAAGAAGGCATGGTACCCGCAAGGGGGCAGATTATCCACATTTTTGGAAGGATGGCATGGTCTCTGATTGGGGCGGGGGGCAGATCACCCAGATATCGGTAAGGATGGCAGGGTCCCTGAGAGGGACAGATCACCCAGATATTGGGAAGGGTCTCAGCATCTCTTAGAGGGAGCAGATCACCCTCACTTTGGGAAAGATGGCAGGGTCTCTGGTAGGGGACAGATCACTATACATTGGGAAGGATGGCAAGGTCTCTGAGATGGGGAATATCACCTACACATTGGGAAGAATGGAAGGGTCCCTGAGAGGGGGCAGATCAACGACACATTGGGAATGATGGGAGAGTCCCGGAGATGGACAGATCAACCACACATTGGGAAGGATAACAGAGTCTCTGAGAGTAGGCAGATCAAACACACATTGGGAAGGATGGCAGGGTCACTGAGACCGAATGACCACCCACACATTGGAATGGATGACAGGGTCCCTGAGAAGGGACACAGCACTCACACAATGGGAAGGACGGCAGGGTACCTGAGAGGGGGCAGAACACGCACACTTTGGGAAGGATGGCTGGGTCAATGAGTGGGTGCAGATCACCCACACATTGGGAAAGATGTCAGGGTCCCTGAGAGGGACAGAGCACACAAAAATTGGAAAGATGGTAGAGTCCCTGAGATGGACAGATCAACCACACTTTAGGAAAGATGGCACAGTCCCTGAGAGGGGGCATATCACTGATACATTGGGAAGGATGGCAGGGTCTCTGTGAGGGGAAAGACCACTATACATTGGGAAGGATAGCAAGGTCTCTGAGAGGGGGAATATCACACACACATTGGGAAGGATAACAGTGTCCCTGAGACGGAATGACCACCCACACATTGGGATGGATGACAGGGTCCCTGAGAGGGGCCAGATCACCCAGACATTGGGAAGGATGGCTGGGTCACTGAGAGAGGCCAGATCACCTTGACATTGGGAAGGATGGCAGTGTCTCTGAGAGGGTGCAGATCACCCACATATTGGGAAGGATGGCAAGGTCTCTGAGAGGATAGAGATCACTCACGCATTGGGAAGGATGGCAGGGTCACGGAGAGGGGGCATATCACCCACACATTGGGAAGGGAAGCAGAACACCTGAGAGGAGTCAGATCACCCACACAGTGGGAAGGATGGCAGGGTCCCTGAGGGGGGCAGATCACTCACACATTGGGAAGGATGGCAGGGTCCCTGAGAGAGACAGAACACTCACAAATTGGGAAAGATGGGAGAGTCCCTGAGATGGACAGATCAACCACACTTTAGGAAAGATGGCACAGTCCCTGAGAGGGTGCATATCACTGATTCATTGGGAAGGATGGCAGGGTCTCTGTGAGGGGAAAGACCACTATACATTGGGAAGGATAGCAAGGTCTCTGAGAGGGGGAATATCACACACACATTGGGAAGGATAGCAGTGTCCCTGAGACGGAATGATAACCCACACGTTGGGATGGATGACAGGGTCCCTGAGCGGGGCCAGATCACCCAGACATTGGGAAGGATGGCTGGGTCACTGAGAGAGGCCAGAGCTCCTAGACATTGGGAAGGATGGTAGTGTCTCTGAGAGGGGGCAGATCACCCACATATTGGGAAGGATGGCAAGGTCTCTGAGAGGATACAGATCACTCACGCATTGGGAAGGATGGCAGGGTCACGGAGAGGGACAGATCACTCACACATTGGGAAGGATGGCAGGGTCCCTGAGAGGGACACATAACCCACACATTGGGAATAATGGCAGGCTCACTGACAGGAACAGATCACCCACACATTGGGAAGAATGTCAGGTTCACTGACAAGGACAGATCACCCAGAAATTGGGAAAGATGGGAGAGTCCCAGAGAGGGACAGAGCACCCACACATTGGGAAGAATGACAGGTTCCCTGACAGGGACAGATCATCCAGAAATTAGGGATGATGGGAGGGTCCCTGAGATGGACAGATCAACCACACATTAGGGAAAATGGCATGTTCCGTGTGTGGGAGCTTTTCACCGACATATTGGGAAGGATGGTAGGGTCTCTGAGACGGGACAGATCACCCTCATATTGGGAAGGATGGCAGGGTCCCTGGAAGGGGACAGATCACCATACATTGGGAAGGATGGCAAGGACACTGAGAGGGACAGATCACGAACAAATTAGGAAGCATGGCAGTGTCAATGAGAGGGTCAGATCACCCAGACATTGGGAAGGATGGCAGTGTCCCTGAGTGGGGGCATATCACCGACAAATTGGGGAGGACGGCAGGTTCTCTGAGTGGGGACAGATCACCCACACTTTTCGAAAGAAGGCATGGTAACCGCAAGGGGGCAGATTATCCACATTTTTGGAAGGATGGCATGGTCTCTGATGGGGCGGGGGAGCAGATCACCCAGATATCGGTAAGGATGGCAGGGTCCCTGAGAGGGACAGATCACCCAGATATTGGGAAGGGTCTCAGCATCTCTTAGAGGGAGCAGATCACCCTCACTTTGGGAAAGATGGCAGGGTCTCTGTTAGGGGACAGATCACTATACATTGGGAAGGATGGCAAGTTTTCTGAGAGGGCGAATATCACCCACACATTGGGAAGGACGGCAGGGTCCCTGAGAGGGAGCAGAACACGCACACTTTGGGAAGGATGGCTGGGTCAATGAGAGGGTGCAGATCACCCACACATTGGGAAAGATGTCAGGGTCCCTGAGAGGGACAGAGCACCCAAAAATTGGAAAGATGGGAGAGTCCCTGAGAGGGGGCATATCACCGACACATTGGCAAGGGTGGCAGGTTCTCTGAGTGTGGACAGATCTCCCACACTTTGGGAAAGATGGCACGGTCCCCAGAGGGGGCAGATTATCCACACTTTGGGAAGGATGGCATGGTCACTGAGGGGGCAGATCGTCCAGAGTTTGAGAAGGATGGCAGGGTCTCTGGGATGGGACAGATCACCATAAATTGGGAAGGATAGCAAGGTCTCTGAGATGGGGAATATCACCTACACATTGGGAAGAATGGAAGGGTCCCTGAGAGGGGACAGATTACCAACACAATGGGAAGGATGACTGGGTCACTGCTGGGGGCAGATCACACACACATTGGGAAGGATGACAGGGTCCCGGACAGGGACAGAACACTCACAAATTGGGAAAGATGGGAGAGTCCCTGAGATGGACAGATCAACCACACTTTAGGAAAGATGGCACAGTCCCTGAGAGGGGGCATATCACTGATACATTGGGAAGGATGGCAGGGTCTCTGTGAGGGGAAAGACCACTATGCATTGGGAAGGATAGCAAGGTCTCTGAGAGGGGGAATATCACACACACATTGGGAAGGATAGCAGTGTCCCTGAGACGGAATGACCACCCACACATTGGGATGGATGACAGGGTCTCTGAGCGGGGCCAGATCACCCAGACATTGGGAAGGATGGCTGGGTAACTGAGAGAGGCCAGATCACCTAGACATTGGGAAGGATGGCAGTGTCTCTGAGAGGGGGCAGATCACCCACATATTGGGAAGGACGGCAAGGTCTCTGAGAGGATAGAGATCACTCACGCATTGGGAAGGATGGCAGGGTCACGGAGAGGGTGCATATCACCCACACATTGGGAAGGGAAGCAGAGCACCTGAGAGGAGACAGATCACCCACACATTGGGAAGGATGGCAGGGTCCCAGAGGTGGGTTGATCACTCACACATTGGGAAGGATGGCAGGGTCCCTGAGAGGGACAGATCACCCACACATTGGGAAGAATGGCAGATTCCCTGACAGGAACAGATCACCCACACATTTGGAAGAATGGCAGGTTCACTGACAAGGACAGATCACCCAGAAATTTGGAAAGATGGGAGTGTCCCTGAGAGGGACAGAGCACCCACACATTGGGAAGAATGACAGTTTCCCTGACAGGGACAGATCATCCAAAAATTGGGAAAGATCGGAGAGTCCCTGAGATGGACAGATTAAACAAACATTAGGAAAAATGGCATGTTCCGTGAGTGGGAGCTTTTCACCGACATATTGGGAAGGATGGTAGGGTCTCTGAGACGGGACAGATCACCCTCATATTGGGAAGGATGGCAGGGTCCTTGGAAGGGGACAGATCACCATACATTGGGAAGGATGGCAAGGACACTGAGAGGGACAGATCACGAACAAATTGGGAAGCATGGCAGTGTCAATGAGAGGGTCAGATCACCCAGACATTGGGAAGGATGGCAGTGTCCCTGAGTGGGGGCATATCACCGACAAATTGGGAAGGACGGCAGGTTCTCTGAGTGGGGACAGATCACCCACACTTTTCGAAAGAAGGCATGGTACCCGCAAGGGGGCAGATTATCCACATTTTTGGAAGGGTGACATGGTCTCTGATGGGGGGGGCGGGGCAGATCACCCAGATATCGGTAAGGATGGCAGGGTCCCTGAGAAGGACAGATCACCCAGAAATTGGGAAGGGTCTCAGCATCTCTAAGAAGGAGCAGATCACCCTCACTTTGGGAAAGATGGCAGGGTCTCTGGTAGGGGACAGATCACTATACATTGGGAAGGATAGCAAGATCTCTGAGAGGGGGAATATCTCACACACATTGGGAAGGACAGCAGTGTCCCTGAGACGGAATGACCACCCACACATTGGGATGGATGACAGGGTCCCTGAGAGGGGACAGATCACCCAGACATTGGGAAGGATGGCTGGGTCACTGAGAGAGGCCAGATCACCTAGACATTGGGAAGAATGGCAGTGTCTCTGAGAGGGGGCAGATCACCCACATATTGGGAAGGATGGCAAGGTCTCTGAGAGGATACACATCACTCACGCATTGGGAAGGATGGCAGGGTCACGGAGAGGGGGCATATCACCCACACATTGGGAAGGGAAGCAGAGCACATGAGAGGAGACAGATCACCCACACATTGGGAAGAATGGCATGGTCACTGAGGGGGCAGATCACTCAGACTTTGAGAAGGCTGACAGGGTCTCTGGGATGGGACACATCACCATAAATTGTAAAGGATGGCAAGGTCTCTGAGATGGGGAATATTACCTACACATTGGGAAGAATGGAAGGGTCCCTGAGAGGGGACAGATTACCAACACAATGGGAAGGATGACAGGGTCACTGCTGGGGGCAGATCAACGACACATTGGGAAGGATGACAGGGTCCCTGACAGGGACAGAACACTCAAATTGGGAAAGATGGGAGAGTCTCTGAGATGGACAGATCAACCACACATTAGGAAAGGTGGCACAGTCCCTGAGAGGGGGCATATCACTGATACATTGGGAAGGATGGCAAGGTCTCTGAGAGGACACAGATCACTCACGCATTGGGAAGGATGGCAGGGTCACGGAGAGGTTGCATATCACCCACACATTGGGAAGGGAAGCAGAGCACCTGAGCGGAGACAGATCATCCACACATTGGGAAGGATGGCAGGGTCCCTGAGGGGGGTTGATCACTCACACATTGGGAAGGATGGCAGTGTCACTGAGAGGGACAGATCACCCACACACTGGGAAGAATGGCAGGTTCACTGACAGGGACAGATCACCCACACATTGGGAAGAATGGCACGGTCCCTGAGAGGGGGCATATCATCCACGCATTGGGAAGGATGGCAGCGTCCGTGAGAGGACTCAGATCACTCACATTGGGAAGGGTGTCAGCGTTTCTTAGAGGGTGCAGATCACCGACACATTGGGAAGGATGGCAGGGTCACTGAGAGGAGACAGATCACCCACGCATTTGGAATGATGGTAGGGTCCCTGGGAGGGTGCAGATCACCCAAACATTGGGTAGGATGGCAGGGTCCCTGAGAGGGACAGATCACGAACAAATTGGGAAGGATGGCAAGGTCCCTGAGAATGAGACAGATCACCGACACATTGGGAAGGATGCAGGGTCCCTGAGAGGGGACAGAACACCCACATATTGTGAAGAATTGCAGGGTCCCTGACAGGGACAGATCACCCACAAATTGGGAAAGATGGGAGAGTCACTGACATGGACACATCAACACACATTAGGAAAGATGGCACGGTCCCTGAGATAGGGGAAAATCACCCACACATTGAGAAGAATGGCAGGGTCACTGAGAGGGACAGATCACCCACACATTGGGAAGGTTGGCAAGTTCCCTGAGAGGGCTCAGATCACCCTCACGTTGGGAAGGAAAGCAGAGCGCCTGAGAGGAAACAGGTCACCCACGTATAGGGAAGGATGGCAATGTCCCTGAGAGGGTGCAGATCACCCACACATTGGGAAGGATGTCAGGGTCACTGAGGGGGGCAGATTACCCTCACATTGGGAATGACGGCAGGGTTTCGGGGAGGGGACAGACCACCCACACATTGAGAAGAATGGCAGGGCCCCTGAGAGGGACAGATCACCCAGACATTGGGAAGGATGGCTGTGTACCTGAGAGGGTGCAGATCACCCACACATTGGGAAGGGTGTCAGCGTCTCTTAGAGGGTGTAGATCACCCACACATTGGGAAGGATGGCATTGTCCCTGAGAGGGGGCAGAACACGCACACTTTGGGAAGGATGGCTGGGTCAATGAGAGGGTGCAGATCACCCACACATTGGGAAAGATGTCAGGGTCCCTGAGAGGGACAGAGCACCCAACATTTGGAAAGATGGGAGAGTCCCTGAGAGGGGGCATATCACCGACACATTGGCAAGGATGGCAGGTTCTCTGAGTGTGGACAGATCACCCACACTTTGGGAAAGATGGCACGGTCCCCCAGAGGGGGCAGATTATCCACACTTTGGGAAGGATGGCATGGTCACTGGGGGAGCAGATCGTCCAGACTTTGAGAAGGAAGGCAGGGTCTCTGGGATGGGACAGATCACCATAAATTGGGAAGGATAGCAAGGTCTCTGGGATGGGGAATATCACCTACACATTGGCAAGAATGGAAGGGTCCCTGAGAGGGGACAGATTACCAACACAATGGGAAGGGTGACAGGGTCACTGCTGGGGGCAGATCACCCACACATTGGGAAGGATGACAGGGTCCCGGACAGGGACAGAACACTCACAAATTGGGAAAGATGGGAGAGTCCCTGAGATGGACAGATCAACCACACTTTAGGAAAGATGGCACAGTCCCTGAGAGGGGGCATATCACTGATACATTGGGAAGGATGGCAGGGTCTCTGTGAGGGGAAAGACCACTATACATTGGGAAGGATAGCAAGGTCTCTGAGAGGGGGAATATCACACACACATTGGGAAGGATAGCAGTGTCCCTGAGACGGAATGACCACCCACACATTGGGATGGATGACAGGGTCCCTGAGCGGGGCCAGATCACCCAGACATTGGGAAGGATGGCTGGGTCACTGAGAGAGGCCAGATCACCTAGACATTGGGAAGGATGGCAGTGTCTCTGAGAGGGGGCAGCTCACCCACATATTGGGAAGGATGGCAAGGTCTCTGAGAGGACACAGATCACTCACGCATTGGGAAGGATGGCAGGGTCACGGAGAGGGGGCATATCACCCACACATTGGGAAGGGAAGCAGAGCACCTGAGAGGAGACAGATCACCCACACATTGGGAAGGATGGCATGGTCCCTGAGGGGGCTTGATCACTCACACATTGGGAAGAATGGCAGGTTCACTGACAGGGACAGATCACCCACACATTGGGAAGAATGGCACGGTCCCTGAGAGGGGGCATATCATCCACGCATTGGGAAGGATGGCAGCGTCCGTGAGAGGACTCAGATCACTCACATTGGGAACGTTGTCAGCGTCTCTTAGAGGGTGCAGATCACCGACACATTGGGAAGGATGGCAGGGTCACTGAGAGGAGACAGATCACCCACGCATTTGGAATGATGGTAGGGTCCCTGGTAGAGTGCAGATCACCCAAACATTGGGAAGGATGGCAGGGTCCCTGAGAGGGACAGATCACGAACAAATTGGGAAGGATGGCAAGGTCCCTGAGAATGGGACAGATCACCGACTCATTGGGAAGGATGCAGGGTCCCTGAGAGGGGAAAGAACACCCACATATTGTGAAGAATTGCAAGGTCCCTGACAGGGACAGATCACCCACAAATTGGGAAAGATGGGAGAGTCACTGACATGTACACATCAACACACATTAGGAAAGATGGCACGGTCCCTGAGAGGGGGCAAATCACCCACACATTGAGAAGAATGGCAGGTTCCCTGAGAGGGACAGATCACCCACACATTGGGAAGGTTGGCAAGTTCCCTGAGAGGGCTCAGATCACCCTCACGTTGGGAAGGAAAGCAGAGCCCCTGAGAGGAAACAGGTCACCCACGTATAGGGAAGGATGGCAATGTCCCTGAGAGGGTGCAGACCACCCACACATTGGGAAGGATGTCAGGGTCACTGAGGGGGGCAGATTACCCTCACATTGGGAATGACGGCAGGGTTTCGGGGAGGGGACAGACCACCCACACATTGAGAAGAATGGCAGGGCCCCTGAGAGGGACAGATCACCCAGACATTGGGAAGGATGGCCGTGTCCCTGTGAGGGTGCAGATCACCCACACATTGGGAAGGGTGTCAGCGTCTCTTAGAGGGTGCAGATCACCCACACATTGGGAAGGATGTCGGGTCCCTGAGAGGAGACAGATCGCCTACACATTGGAAAGAATGGCAGGGTCCCTGACAGGGAGAGATCACCATCCATTAGGAAGGATGGCAAGGTCTGTGAGAGAGGGAATATCACCCACACTTTGGAAAGGATGGCAGGGTCCCTGAGAGGGACAGATCACGGCAAATTGGGAAGGATGGCAGTGTCCCTGAGAGGGAGAGATCACAAACACATTGGGAACGATGGCCGGGTCCCTGAGAGGGACAGATCACCCACACATTGGGAAGGATGTCGGGTCCCTGAGAGGAGACAGATTGCCTACACATTGGAAAGAATGGCAGGGTCCCTGACAGGGAGAGATCACCATACATTAGGAAGGATGGCAAGGTCTGTGAGAGAGGGAATATCACCCACACGTTGGGAAGGATGGCAGGGTCCCTGAGAGGGACAGATCACGAACAAATTGGGAAGGATGGCAGTGTCCCTGAGAGGGAGAGATCACAAACACATTGGGAACGATGGCCGGGTCCCTGAGAGTGACAGATCACCCACACATTGGGAAGGGTGTCAGCGTCTCTTAGAGGGTGCAGATCACCCACAGATTGGGATGGATGGCAGGGTCACTGAGAGTGGGCAGGTCACCCAGGCATTGGGAAGGAAAGTAGAGTCCCTGAGAGGAGAAAGGTCACACATGCATGGGGAATGATGGCAATATCCCTGAGAGGGTGCAGATCACCCACACATTGGGAAGAATGGCAGGGCCCCTGAGAGGGACAGATCACCTACATATTGGGAAGGATGGCAGGTTCCCTGAGATGGACATGTCACCCACAAATTGGGAAAGATGGCACGGTCCCTGAGCGGGGGCACATCACCGACACATTGGGAAGGTTTGCAGGGTCCCTGAGAGGGGGCGGATCACCCTCACATTGGGAAGGATGGCAGTGTCCCTGAGAGGGACAAATCACCCACACATTGGGAAGGAACGCAGGGTCGCTGAGAGGGAGCAGATCACGCACACATTGAGAAGAATGACAGGGTCCCTGAGAGGGACAGGTCACCCACACATTGGGAAGGGTGGCAGCGTGCATGATAGTGCTCAGATTACCCTCACATTGGGAAGGGTGTCAGCGTCTCTAAGAGGGTTCAGATCACCTACACATTGGAAAGGATGGCAGTGTCGTTTGAGAGGGACGGATCACGAAAAAAAATGGGAATGATTGCAGTGTCCCTGACAGGGACAGATCACCCAGACATTGGGAAGGATGACAGGGTCCCTGTGAGGGGGCAGATCAACAACACATTGGGAAGGATGGCATGGTCCCTGACCGGGACAGATCTTCCACAAATTGGGAAAGATGGGAGAGTCCCTGACATGGACAGATCAACCACACATCAGGAAAGATGGTACGGTCCCTGAGAGGGGGCATATCACTGACACATTGGGAAGGATGGCAGGGTCTTTGAGAGTGACAGATCATGAACAAATTGGGAAGGATAGCAGTGTTCCTGAGAGTGACAGGTGACCCAGACATTGGGAAGGATAGCAGGGTCTCTGAGAGGTGGCAGATCACCCACACTTTGGGAAGGAAAGCAGAGTCCCTGAGAGGAGAGAGACCACGCACGCATTGGGAAGGATGGCCGTCTCCCTGAGAAGGTGCAGATCACCCACACATTGGGAAGCATGTCAGGGTCCCTGAGAGGGGACAGGTCACCCATATTTTGGGAAAGTTGGCATGGTCCCTGAGAGGGGGCAGATTACCCACTCATTGGGAAGAATGGGAGGGTCCCTGACAGGGACAATTCACCCACAAATTGGGAAAGATGGGAGGGTCGATGAGATGGACAGATCAAGCACACATGAAGAAGGATGGCACGGTCCATGAGAGGCCGTGTTTATCACCGACACATTGGGAAGGATGGCAGGGTATCTGAGAGGGGACAGATCTCCCACACATTGTGAAGCATGAAAGGGTCTCTGAGAGGCGGCAGGTCACCCACACTTTGGGAAGGATGGCAGGGCTTTCGGGAGGGGACAGATCACCATATATTGGGAAGGATGGCAAGGTCTCTGAGAGAGGGAATATCACTCACACATTGGGAAGAATGGCAGGGTCCCTGAGAGGGTGCAGATCATCCACACATTGGGAAGGGTGTCAGCGTCACTTAGAGGGGGCAGATCACCCACACATTGGGAAGGATGGCAGGGTAACTTAGAGGGAGCAGATCGCCCACACATTGGGAAGGACGGCAGGGTCTCTGAGAGGGGACAGATCACCATACATTGGGAAGGATGGCAAGTTCTCTGTGAGGGGGCATATCACCCACACGCTGGGTAGGATGGCAGTGTCCCTGAGAGGGACAGATCACCCGCACATTGGGAAGAATGGCAGGGTCCCTGTCAGGGACAGCTCACCCAAAAATTGGGAAAGATGGGAGATTCCCTGAGATGGACAGATCAACCACATATTAAGGAAGATGGCGCGGTTCCTGAGAGAGGGCATATCTTCGACACATTGGGAATGATGGCAGGGTCTCTGAGACGGTGCAGATCACCCACACATTGGGAAGAATGGCAGAGTCCCTGAGAGGGGACAGATCACCCACACATTGGGAAGGATGGCAGTGTCCATGAGAGTGGGACAGATCACTCATACATTGGGAATGTTGGCAGTTCCCTGAGAGGGACAGATCACCCACAAATTGGGAAAGATGGGAGAGTCCCTGAGATGGACACATCACCCACACATTGGGAAGGATGGCACGGTCTCTGAGAGGGGGCTGATTACCCACACATTAGGAAGGTTGACGGAGTCCAAGAGAGGGGACAGAACACCCATACATTGGGAAGGATGGCAGTGCCCCTGAGTGGGACAGATGAACCACACATTGGGAAGGATGGCAGGGTCAATGAGTGGTGTCAGATCAACCACACGTTGGGAAGAATGGCCGGGGCCTGAGATGGACATGTCACCCACAAATTGGGAAAGTTGTCATGGTCCCTGTTCCTATCGACTTATCAAACCCTGACAATGATTGCCCTTCCCATTGCCCTCCTCCTGCGAGCAGAGAGTTGACAATCCCTCTAACACTTACTGCATAAACACTCTCTCACTTTAGAATTGTTAGTACTTTTGGTGATCTTCTAAGCCTAATAATCTAATATGGTCCATTTTGTCCTGAGTGAGGAAAGGTAGGAATTTCTTGCTGAGGTTTGACTGTTGCAATGGAATGTCCTTTTGTTGAGTGTTTTACACCGTTCTTCTTGTCTTTAACTGTTCGCTTACAGACACACATTTCGTGTTAACCCTTGGTCAGTTCTCCTCTCAACCCCATGTAAATGGGGTAATTTGTTTCTAGTTGTATCTTGTCCATTCTGTGCTTTATAATTAATTAAATTTCACTTTATCCCAATTTCCGGGAGGATCTCTCTGTGTGACATTACTCATTCACTCAGTTTCATCAGACAACGGTCGCTCTGAGACAGTTGCATCCCTCGCCAGTTGCACAATGTATTATTCAAAGAAACACTGAGCGAAAAGAAGTTCTCTGAACTCCTCTTCCAATATCACTGTTGTCAGTCTGTTTGTCTCAGAATATGTGAATATTGAAGTTTCCCAATATTATAACATTGCCTTTGTTAAAATTTCCAAAGAGTTCCTGGTTAATGCAGTGATGAGCATTTAAATGTAGTTCGGTGGCTAAAACTGTTCTGCTGCTTGTGTCCTTGGCAAGTAGTAGCCAGAATTTACATTCAGACAGACTCTACTTCATGATCTGAGGCCAACTTCTTTCTCTGTAATGCTTTTGTAACCCATTTCTGTCAGCGTTACCCAACCGTCCTTTTCCATTCTGCCTTAGATCCCGCAAGATTGTGAACAATTGAATATTTATGTTCGTCCTGTAATCATGTCTCTCTAGTCTCTAAATCCCATTTATTGCTGTGTCACAAATCCATCTACCTTATTGAAGATACTTTGTCCATTCCAAAAAAATATAATTTACTCTTTCACATAATCTCCTGTCACAAACCAATTCACTGATGTACAGTTTTAGTTAAACTTTCTGCTTTCTTCAGTCACATTCCCATGCTGTTCTGATGCTTCACTTTTTCTCTTTGGATTTGGAAAGCACCTTTCACTTGAATCCTGTACCTGCATCCCCTCTCTGTCAGTTTAAATCTCTGTCCATAAACCTACTAACATGATTACCAGGACTCCGTTCTCATCATGGTTCCATTGGATTCCAATGCAATAGGATTGTTTTTATTTACTTGTGGGATATGGGTGTTTCTAGCTGACCAGCCTTTCTTGCTCCCCTCCCCCACCCCAGCCTTTGAGCTGAGTAGCTTGCTAGGCCATTTCAAAGGGTAATTGAGTTGCAAACACTTTGTTGTTGGTACATCGTGCAGACCACATGAGGATGGGCAGATGTCCTTCTCTAAAGTACCAGTGTCTTTTTGATGAACAAAGATTATTTTGGACATCAGCAATGGTTCCATACTTATTCATGAATTGTTAATTGCAATTTTATTTTAATTAATAATTTAAATTTCCCCAATTTCTGATGGTGGGATTCAAATCTGCCTCCCCTGAACATTAACTGAGGTTTCGGATACACACTCTAGAAATAATTCCACGAGGCCATCACTTACCTGCTCATTCCTGACTGGTTATACCAGAGCATAATGAAGCAAAACCCGTTCTTCCAACACATTTGTTTGATACTGACATCTCCCAGCACTCTGGTGACATCACTCAGTCTCTCTCCATGTGGTATCCCTCACTGTGTGGCTCTAATTGTAGTCTCTGTCAGTGTCTCTCATTCTTGCAGCTACTCCCGATCCGAAGCCAACAGAATTCTCCACTCCAGAGAGACGCAACAGAACAGGCCAAGGATGGAGCCTGGGATTTTCCAGATCTCTGTGTGACTTTGTGCCATTCCCCATGTGTAACCCTCAGTGCATCAGTCTAATTTCCCATTCTGTCTATTTCTCTATCTTCTGTAGGTATTTAGGAAGTTCCTGACTCAATAGACTTTCCAATTGCTGGGCGTCTCGTCCATCGCCACATTGAAGATGGTTGGTCACCCAGAGAGACAAAGGGAAGGGAGATCGAGAGCCTTCAATAAATCTTGCAGTGAGGTAAGATCACTCACAGTGCAAACAGCAGAGAGCAATGAGACGGCTCCAAACATTGGCTAACAAGACATGATATAGATACAGTGCTGGAGGGGGAACACATTACGACACACCCCAGGCTCAATCCCCACACCTACTGTAAGTTAAGTTGTACTAAGTCTCACTAGGCTGCAACACTGTATCTGCGGCATGTCTTATGCACCAGTGTCTTCAATAATTTGTAACTCATATAACAGTTCCTGTCTCTGTAACCTCTTCCCTTCCCGATAGCCCACCACATATTTGAAATATACTGCACTCCAGACTACCATCCCTATTGCTCTAACTTGCTTCAGTGTCTATCACATGCCTTATCTCGGTCGTCTCCTCCTCCATTAACTGGAGACAGGGCCATTCAGCACGGAAACGGTTCCTTCGATCCAACTAGTCCATGCTGACCAGAGTCCATGAACGAGTAGTGTTTCCCTGCACTTGATCCATATCCCTTCAAACCTTCTCCCCTCAATGTGCCTGCCCAAATGTCTTTTACATGTTGTAATTGTACTTTTCTCTACCACTTCCCCTGAAAACCCATTTCATGCCTGCACCATCCTCTGTGTGAAAAATGTTCTCCTCCAATCCCATCTAAGTCTTTCCTCTCCCATATCATATTCATGCCCTCTAGAACACAAAACATGACAGTGCAGTAGTAGCCTTTCAGCTCTCGATGTTGCGCCGACTTGTGGAATCAATTAGAAGCCCAAGTAGCTAATAGTAGTCTATTCTTGTCCATATGACTATCCAATGACCTTTTAAATGCCTTGAAAGTTGGCGAGTCCACTACTGTTGCAGGCAATGCAATCATTGCCCCGACTATTCTGAGTAAAGAACCTACCTCTGGCATCTGTCCCATATCTATTTATTATTATTAGTATCTACCTCAATTTAAAACTGTCTTCCCTTGTGTTAGGCATCGCCATCCAAGAGAAAAGGCACTCCCTGTCCAACCCATCTCACCTGCTGACTATCTTATATATCTCAATTAATTGACATTGAATGTCTTCTCGTGAACAGAGATAGATTCAAATTCCTCAGCCTTCCTCATAAGACCTTCACTCCAGAGTCTGTAAAATCTTAGTAATTATCCTCTGAACCCTTTCTAAATCTTTCACATCCGTCCTCTAATGCAGTGATCTGAATCACAGGCAACACTCAAAATGCGGCTGCACCAGAGTTTTGTACAGCTACAGCATGATCTTATGGTTCCGAAACTCAATCCCTGTAGCAATAAAAGCTCACATGCTGAATGCCTTCTTAACAACTCTATCAACCTGGGTGGCAACTTTCAATGATCCATGTACATAGACACAGTGATCTCTCTGTTCATCTGCACGACCAAGATCTGCTTTACCCACATCCACCTGTTTGGTCACCTTCTCAAATACGTCAATAAATTTTGTGAGGCATGACCTACCCTTCACAAAACCGTGCTGACTATCTCTCATCAACTTATTCATCTCCAGATGATTATAAATGCTAGCTTTTACAAGACTTTCCAACACTTAACCCAGAATCGGAGTAAGGCTCACAGCTCTATAATTACCCAGGATTGCCTCTACTTCCCTTCTTGGTCAAGGGAGCAACATTTGTTCTCTTCCAACATTCTGGCACCATTCCTGTCAACAATGATGTCATAAAGATCAAAGCCAAAGTTTCAGTAATCTCCTTCCAGGCTTACAAGACAATCCAAGGATAATTCTGATCCAGCTCAGGGGACTTACCTATTTTTACACTTTACAGAATTGTTAGTACCTTCTCCTGCTGCAGTTCAATCCCATCTAGTTATGGACTCCTCTACCCTGGGGTAAAGACGTTGGTTAATCAACTTACCTGTACCCCTCATGGTTTTCTAAACATTTATAAGGTCACCCCTCAGCCACTTACGCCCAATGGAAATGCAAAAGACAATAACACAAATATCTCTGCTCGGGTCCCTGCCACAACTTTGTCACAATGTTCTGGCATACACTTTTTCAGGATCTAGGGCTTTCTCTACATTTGTGTTCTATGACCATCAGCACCACCTCTTTTGTAATGAGGACTCTTTACAAGCCATCACTGTTTCTTCCCTTTGTTTCCTAATCTTTGTCCACAGTACGTACTGACATGAAATATTCATTTAGGCTTTTGCCCATCTCCTGTGGTCCCACACATGGATGGCCTCACTGAACTTTGAGGGGCCCTGTTGTCTCTCCAGTTGCTTTAGAAAACTCTTCGCATTCTCCTTAACCCTATCTGCCAAAACTATCTCATCCCCCCACACCCCGCCCACCCCACCCTCATGCTGCTTATCCAGCCTCTCCGTATCTGTCAAACCTTCCATTATCATAACATGTTGGTCAATCCTTGCACCTTTTACAGTTTCAGGAAATGCTTCCTAAATCAGGATGATCAGAATTCTACACAGCGTTCCAAAGCTGCACTGACTATCCCTAATCAATTCTTGCCTTTGGAAATGCATATACATCCTGTCCCCGGAATCACTTCCAACAACATATGCATCACTGACATCAAGCTAATTGGTGTTGATATCCCTGGCGTTCCAAATGTTGATTCATTCTGTCCCTCAGAATTGTGTCCAATAATTTCCCTGCCTCTCCTGTCAGACTATCTGCTCTGTGATGACCTGTCCTATCCCTGCTGCCCTTCCTGAACAAAGGAACCACATTTGCTGTCCTTCAGTCATTCGGCACTTCACCTGTAGCCAACAAAGTATTAAATATATCCGTCAGGGCCCCAGCAATCTCCTCCCTTACCTCCCATTGCAGCCTGGGATACATTTCATTGGCACTGGAGATTTCTCCACCTTTATGCATGTGAAAAAAATTAATACTTCTGCCTTATTGATCTTAACATGTTCGAGAAGCTCGCCATCCGAACTGAAATCCCTGGCGACAATGTCTTTTTCCTGTGTGAATACAGATGGGAAGTATTCATTGAAGACCTCAACTATTTCCTTTGGTTCCATGCACAGATTGGTCCTTTAATTTCGAACAGGCCCCACTCTTTCCTCATTAATTCTCTTATCCTTACTCTACTGCTAAAATACATTGTGGCTTTTCCTTAACACTATCTACCAAGGATATTTTTCTTGCACTCCCTATACTTTTGAATGGCTTCACTTGTGTTTATTGCAGCTCATTTTCTTTATCAAACTCACAACATCGCTTGATTAGTATTTGCTGGACTTGCTGCCTTTACTATTCCCTCGTCAGGAACACACTGATCCTGAATTCTCACTGCATCACTTTAACATGCTCCCACTTTCCAAATATAGATCCAACTGCAAATAGTCCTCCCAGCCTCTGTTTGTCAGATCCTCTCTCATGATCGTGAGATGGATAGGAGACTCAGTTGTGAAGGGGACAGACAGGCGATTCTTTGGCTGTAGAAGAGACCCCAGGATGGTGTGCTGCCTTCTGGGTACGAGGTGTCTCTGAGCGGTTACAGAACATTTTGAAGTGTCAGGCTAAATACCCAGAGGTCATTGTTAGTCAAAGGGATGAGATCCTGTGAAATACGTACGGGGAGTGCGGAAAGAAGTTAAAAAGCAACACCTCAATAGTTGTGATCTCCAGAATACTCTAAGTGCCACATGCCAATGAGGGTAGAAATAGAAAGATTGGCCAGATTGATACGTGGCTGAGGAGCTGGTGGAGGGGACAAGGTTTTCAGTTCTTGGATAATTGGGATCTCTTCTGGGGTAGAGGTGACCTGGAAAAAGGCGGGGGGGGGCGGGTTGGACTTGAACCAGAGGGGCACCAGTATCCCTGGGGGGAGATTTGATTGTCTTACCCTGGAGGCTTTAAACTAATCTGGCAGGGTTCTAGACTCTGAGTAAGAGAGGGCCCATTGACCAGTCAAGTGAAAAATGCATCAGCATGTTTTCTATCCAGGATATCTAGGGGCACAGTCAAGGGATGGAAAAGACTTCTGGTTTAAAGTTCATTTATTTTAAAGTGGGAGACCTGACTGGTAAGGCAGATGCACTCAGAGCATGGATTGTCGCTGGGGGAACTGGGATATTATAGCAATAACAGAAACAAGGCTGAGAGAAGGGCAGGACTGGCAGCTCAGTGTTCCAGGATACAGAAGCTACAGTCAGGACAGAACGACAAGTAAGTGAGGAGGGAGAGTTGTCATTTTGATAAGGGGGGCGGGGGGCAGAACAACAGTTCTTAGAGAGGATAATCTTTCTGGGTGATCAAATGAGGTCATACGGTGAGAAGTTAGAAACATTAAGGGGATGGTCAGTCTGCTGGATGGTGATCTTGACCCCCAAATAGCCAGTAGATAATATAGGAGCAGATGTGAAGAGAGATTGCAGGTACCTATATAAATAATAGGGTAGTATTGGTTGGAGATTTTAACTTCCCCTGTACGGACTGGACCACCTAGAGTGTAAAATACCCGTATGGATAGGAATGTGTCAAATGTGTCCAAGAAAATTTCCTAGATAAATATATAAAGGGCCCCACTCTACTCAGGTGGGTGCAACAATGGACCTCCTCTCAGAAAATGAGGTCGGGCAAGTGACTGACTTGACAGTCGGCGAACACTTTGGGTCCAGTGACCACAACTGTCTTCGTTTTAACGCAGTTATTAAAAAATATCAGACAGGTCCACAGATTAAGGTCTTAAATTAGAGTCGGGCCAGTTTTGGGACCATTAGGCAGGATCGAGCAGAGGTCGTTTGGATGAATTAAAAATCACACAACACCAGGTTATAGTCCAACATGTTTATTTCAAAGCACCAGCTTTCAAAGTGCAGGTGACCATTCTAAAAGGTGAAAACATAAACTAAATTTGTTTGGTATTACATTCCATGACACTGCAATCTTGTTGCTATAAACTCTCTGCCTTATGACTGTGCTCCACAACCACCTGATGAAGAAGCAGCGCTCTGAAACCTAATGCCTCCAAATAACCCTGCCGGACTGTAAGCTGGTGTTTTGTGATTTTTAACATTGTCCATTGCAGTCCAACATCGGCTCCTCTACATCATTCTACCATCAACTGGGTGAGTCTGATTGAAGGAAAGTGAATTCCTGGCAAATGGGAGGCTTTTAAAATTGTAATCTCCAGAATTCAGGGCCAATATGTCCCTGTTAGAGTAAAGGGACATGCTGGCAGGTTTAGGGATTCCTGGCTGCTGGGGATTATTGAGGCTCTGTTCAGGAAAATGAAAACAGCATACATTGAATTGAAGCTGTCCGTATCTTTTTCCAGTCCGAAAGACACGATCAATCTGTGGGGACCCTACACTCCTCACAGGTCTCTGCAGCATTCCCGATCTGTAGAACTCACTCCAATGCCTGTTACTCTCCTGTTCCTATTCCAAAAAGACTCACTATCTGTGTAACCTCCTCCCGTGGCTATCTCCCACCCTGTCAATGTAATCTCCTGCCCCCTCTCCGTCCATCTACTCATCTCCATAATCTTCTCCAGCTCTTACACACCCATCTGTGCAAATGTTACCCTCCCCTACAACCCTTCCCACTTTCACTGAACTGCAGGAGGTCACTAATGCTCCCTTACCTGTGAAACTGTCTCCAACTAAAATTGCTGTCCTTATCTCCTGGTAAAAATGTCAGATTCCACACCCTCTATATCTAAATAACCTGTAGATCATTTGCCTTTCAATAACTATAAATATCTTCAGTCACGACTACCCTCCACATATCTGTGTGTTCTTCTAATGTATAAAACCGTCTTGATTCCCACAATCTGCCCCATTCACCTAAAACACTCCTGTTTGTGTAAACTACCCCATTCTATCAACATCCTTATCCCTGTCAACTGCTCCATCCCTCCCAACCTCCCCATCTCCATGAACTCCAGCAGGCCCTATTGCTCTCCCCATTTCTAAAACACCCTGTGACACTATGGTCCTCCCTCCCTGTGAAACCACCTCCTGTCCTCACACCCCTCCCAGTCTGGGTTGTCTGCTGCAGATCAGATCATTGCTGTTTCTGTTAATTCCGACAATCCTAACTAACCTTCCTATTTGTGTCTCTTCACTCAGATCCTATCCTCTCCAGCTTTCTGAAACCTCTTTGCACCATTGTAACTATTAAGAACGTAGAACAATACAGTACAGTGCAGTATAGACCCTTCGGCCCTCAATGTTGTGCTGACTTTTTATCCTATAGACCCTACATTTTACTATCATCCATTTGGCTATCTAAGAGTTGTTTAAATGTTCCTAATGTATCGGACTCTACTACCACAGTTGGCAGTGCATTCTACACACCTCCGACACTGTGTAAAGAACCCACCTCTGACATCTCCTGTAAACCTTCCTCCAATCACCTTCAATTTATGCCCCCCAATTATTTCCACTTTTGCAATGGGAAAAGTATCTGGTTATCCTCTCTATCTAGGCCTCAAATCATCTCGTTTACCTCTATCAAGTCACCTGTCATCCTTTTTTCATTCCAATGAGAAAAGCCCTAACTCCCTCAACCTTTCTTCACATGGCCTTCCATCCAGTCCAGGCAGCATCCTGACAAGTCTCTTCTGCACCCTCCGTAAAGCTTCCACATCTTTCTCATAATGAGTCAACCAGGATTAAATACAATATACCACGTGTTATCTAACAGGGCTCGATCGAGTTGCAGCATAATCTCGTAGCTTTTAAACTCAATCTGCTTGCTAATGAATGCCAACACACCATACACCTTCTGAACAAGGTTATCAACTTGAATGGCAGCTTTGAGGGATCAATGGGCGTGGACACCAAGATTGTTCTGTTCCTCCACACTGACACGAATCCTGCCTTTATCCCTGTGAAGGTTGTCTGTGGAATCCTTCAATCTTAAACCATCATTACCTTGGTAACTTCCTGGACTGGATGCAAGGCCATGTGAAGAAAGGTTGAGGGAGTTAGGGCTTTTTTCATTGGAATGAAAAAGGATGAGAGGTGACATGATAGAGTAAACGAGATGATTTGAGGCCTAGATAGAGAGGATAACCAGATACCTTTCCCAGTGAACTCATAAACTGGGAAACCTCTTCAAGACCCGACAATCCTCCTCAGCTCTGTAACCTCCCTTATCAGTATCTATCCCTCCAAATTACTGAAGCCTCTTTTTGCCACAGCAATACTCTTATATCTGCATAACTCTACAGAGTGGCTGTGCACTCTTCAGATTGCCAGGCTGGGAGATGGGAGTTCAGATGTGAATCTATTTGCCCATTCTGTCTGTGTGCCTGACACTGACCTGGTGCTGCTCTGATACAAAACAATCCCCATGCATGTGGTGACCTCCAGTTCTACGTTACTGACCAGAGCTCACCATGTCAAGGCCTTCCTTTGGAAAGTTCTTTATTTTGTCAATACTTTTAAGTGACAGTTTCCGCAGATGCAGGAATTGAGGAGTTTCCATGTTGAGAGAATGAAACCTTCATCACTGTGAATTGGGAAGCCTCCCAAAATGCGAACAGCACCCTGTTACGGTGAAAGGAAAGGCCAGTAGGTGTATGGAATGCTAGATGACGAGAGAAATCGAGGTTTCAGTTAAGAAAAAGAAGTAAGCATATGTTGGTATAGACAGGAGAGATAGTGTGAATCCTCAGAAAGGCATTCAGCGTATACTAAAGCGTGAAATAATAAGAGCGAACAGGGGACATGAGATAGCTTTAGCAAGTAGGGCTGAGGAAAATCCAAAGGGTTTTCACAAATACATATATGACAATAGGGTACGAGGGAGATCAGCAAGGCAGCCTGCATGTTGAGCTGCAAGAGATACTAAATAAATATTTTTTTAGGTTAGATTACTTACAGTGTGGAAACAGGCCCATCGGTCCAACAAGTCCACTCTGACACTCAGAGCTATCCACCCAGACCCATCTCCCTACATTTACCCCTTCACCTAACACTACGGGCAATTTAGCATGGCCGATTCACCTGACCTGACCATCTTTGGACTGTGGGAGGAAACCGGAGCACACGGGGAGAATGTGCAAATTCAACATAGACAGTTGCCTGAGGTGGGAATCGGACCTGAGTCCCTGGTGCTGTGACTCAGCAGTGCTAACCATTGAGCCACCGTGCCACCCCTCAGTGTTTAATGTGGAGAAGGACGTGGGAGATGTAGAATGTTGGGAAACAGATGGTAACATCTTGAAAAATCTCCATTTTACAGAGGAGGAGGTACTGGATATCTTGAAACGCTTAAAGGTGAATAAATCCCCAGGACCTTGTCAGGAAGGGCAAAGAATGATTAGTGATAATCAGCGTGGCTTTGTGTGTGGACGATGATGTCTCACAAACGTGAGTGTTTGTTGAGGCAGACAAATCATAGATCAAGTAAGAACAGTGGATGATGTCTCCATCGACTTTAGCAAGGCCTTTGATGATGTATTGCATGGCAGACTGGTTAATAAGTTTAGATCATACCCACCAGGGACCATTCACCAACTGGATACAAAATAGGATTGAGGGTGGGTGACAGAGTGTGTTCGTTGAGGGTTACTGCTGAAACTGCAGGCCTGTGACCAACGGTGTGCCATGGAGTTCATTGCTGGGTCACTTTTGTGCATCATTCATATAAACGGTTTGGATAATAATGCAGGAGTCATGGTTAGCAAGTTGGTGAGTGATACTGAAATTGGTGGTCAAGTGGACAGTGAATAGTGTTTCAGGGTGTAGGATTGGTCGCTGAGCTGTAGGTTTGATATCCAGACGTTTCATTACATGGTTCGATAACATCATCAGAGGCGACCTCCAAGTGAAGCGAAGCTGCTGTCTTCTGCTTTCTATTTATATCTTTCTCCTGGATGGAGTTCCTGCGGTTTATGGTGATGTCATTTCCTGTTCATTTTCTGAGGGGTTGATAGATGGCATCTAGATCTATGCGTTTGTTTATGGCGTTGTGGTTGGAGTGTCAGGCCTCTAGGAATTCTCTGGCATGTCTGCTTAGTCTGTCCCAGGATAGATATGTTGTCCCAGTCTAAATGGTGTTTTTTTTTCATCTGTGTGTAGGGCTACGAGGGAGAGAGGATCGTGTCTTTTTGTGGCTAGCTGGTGTTCGTGTATCATGATGGATAACTTTCTTCCTGTTTGTCCTACTTAGTGTTTGAAGAGGGGTATCTAAGAGTGCAATGAGGTCAACAGTACTGCTGGGCCAGTGAGGTTAGGAATATCAGGTGGAGAAAAGCATGATGTTGCATTTAGCGACGCCAAACCAGGCTGGACTTGTGCAGTTAATGTTCTGTCCCTGGGTAGTGTTGTCAAGCAGTGACCTAGGGATGCAGGTACACAATTCTTTCAAAGTGGTGTCACAGGTAGACAGGCTGGTGAAGCAGGCATTTGGGATGGTTACCTTCATTGATCAGAGCATTGAGAGTAGGAGTTGGGTGTCATGTTGTGTCTGTGCAGGGCATTAATGAAGCCACCATAAAAGCATTATTAATCATGTGGAAAAACTCAACTTGTTCATGCATGTCCTTGAGGGAAAGATATCTGACTCTTACCTGGTCTGGCTCACATGTGACTCCGGACCCACAATATGGCTGACTCTGAGCTATCCTCTGGGTAATGACCAGTGGGGTAATGTATGCTGGTCCAACTGCTGACATCCTCAACCCATGAGTGAATTAATAAAAATACATACTTCCATTGCTACCGCTGCAAACCCCTCCAGATGCGGTAATTCATATTGGCTTTATAACATTGTTCAGGCCATTGCCCATCTCTGTAACACTCTCACCAGCTTCACCTCTATCAATTCTCCCTGTTCCCATCATCTGATTAAACCCTGACAATGCTATCTCTTCCTAGACCACTCCTCCTGCTAGTAGACCCCTAACGATCCCGTTAACAAATACTTCAATATTTCTAAAGCATTGTTTGGCTTTCTTTTGTCTTCTAAGCGTCGCTTAATCAAATCTGGTAAATCCTTGGAATTATTGGGCCAAGACCGTACAAAGTCGGGGAGGAGCATTGGGAAGGTGTTGAACACATCGAGACTGCTGTGGGAAAAAGGGGAATCCAGGAGAAAATAGCACAAGGAGCACGCTAACACACCAATGCCCCAACCACCCCGTTCTCACGGCCACCTTCTGCCCCAGGAAGGTCACATCGGTCTGTACAGCCACCGACAGACTCCCCCCCGAGAGTGGGAGTGATTGAGCCTCGTCTGTGAACCATCACCAATGAGATGGTGAAATTGGAGAATTAAATCCCCACACAAATATCCCAGTAATTCCAATAATTCCCTGTTAATGCAGTGTCTAACAATGTGATGCTCTAAAGGGGCCTTTACACTGTCCTTCCAGTTCTGTACTCTGACCCTTATTACCCAAAATTTGGATTCATACTCCCTCATAAGCTGAGGCCACATATTTTCTTGGTAATACCAATAGTTATTCCGAAAGATGAGAGTTCCTCAACCAGCTTCCCATTCTTCCTTGCTTTCTGCAATGCTGTGTAGCCATGAATATTGATGCCCTATCTTTTTGTTCACTCTGTGACACTGTCGCCCTGATGGTGATTACACAGAAATCGCAGTCACACGTACATATCACTTATTTGAAAATGTTTCGTGCATTTAAATTAAGAAACGGTAATTTACTTTTCAAATAACAATTTCCTGTCACAAACCAATCTGCTGATGTACAATTTTAGTTAAACTCAGTCTCTTCCTGTTTCTTTCTGATGGAAAATTATAGGCCAATTAGCTTAACCTCGGTTATTGGTAAAATTCAAGAATCCATCATTAAGGATGAGGTTTCTAAATTCTTGGAAGAGCAGAGTCTGATTAGAACAAGTCAACATGGATTTAGTAAGGGGAGGTCATGCCTGACAAACCTGTTGGAATTCTTTAAAGAGGTAACAAGTAGGTTAGACCAGGGAAACCCAATGGATGTGGTCTATGTAGACTTTCAAAAGGCATTTGATAAGGTGCCACACGGGAGGCTGCTGAGCAAGGTGAGGGCCCATGGTGTTCGAGGTGAGCTGCTGGGATAGATTGAGGATTGGCTGTCTAACAGAAGGCAGAGAGTTGGGATAAAAGGTTCTTTTTCAGAATGGCAGCCGGTGACGAGCGGTGTCCCGCAGGGTTCAGTGTTGGGGCCACAGCTGTTCGCATTATATATTAATGATTTCGATGAGGGGACTGGGGGAATTCTAGCGAAGTTTGCCGATGATACGAAGTTAAGTGGACAGACAGGTAGTACTGAGGAAGTGGGGAGGCTACAGAAGAATCTAGACAGGTTGAGAGTCGTCCAGAAAATGGCTGATGGAATTTAACGTGAGCAAGTGCGAGGTCTTGCACTTTGGCAAAAAGAAATCATAGACTACTTTCTAAACGGTGAGAAAATTCGTAAAGCCAAAGTACAAAGGGATCTGGGAGTGCTAGTCGAGGATTCTCTAAAAGTAAACATGCAGGTTGAGTCCGTTTTTAAGATAGCGAATGCAATGTTGTCTCTTATCTCAAGAGGGTTGGAATATAAAAGCAGAGATGTGCTACTGAGACTTCATAAAGCTCTGGTTAGGCCCCATTTGGAGAACTGTGTCCAGTTTTGGTCCCCACACCTCAGGAAGGACATACTGGCATTGGAACGTGTCCAGCGGAGATTCACACGGATGATCCCTGGAATGGCAGGTCTAATATATGAGGAACGGCTGAGGATCCTGGGATTGTATTTGTTGGAGTTTAGAAGATTGAGGGGAGACTAAATAGAGACGTACAAGATAATACATGGCTTGAAAAGGGTGGACGCTAGGAAATTGTTTCCATTAGGCGAGGAGACTAGGACCCGTGGACACAGCCTTAGAATTAGAGGGGGTCAATTCAGAACAGAAATGCGGAGACATTTCTTCAGCCAGAGAGTGGTGGGCCTGTGGAATTCATTGCCACGGAGTGCAGTGGAGGCTGGGATGCTAAATGTCTTCAAGGCTGAGATTGATAGATTCTTGTTGTCTCGAGGAATTAAGGGCTACGGGGAGAACGCTGGTAAGTGGAGTTGAAATGCCCATCAGCCATGATTGAATGGCGGAGTGGACTCGATGGGCAGAATGGCCTTACTTCCACTTCTATGTCTTATGGTCTTATGGTCTTATCATCAGCCACAGTCCCATATTTCAATATTTCAAACTTCCTCTATGGAATTGGGAATTTCCATTCAGCTGAGTCCTGGCCCTCCTCGTCTGTGTCAGTTTAAAGCACTCTGCATAAAGCTGGTCATCTGATTGACTAGGGCACTGGTCCCAGCACTGTACCATCCCATTACAATAGCTGACTCCTCCCTGAGTACTGGTAACAGTGCCCACTACATCGAACCACTTTTTCTGCCACCATGGTTTCATCCTGAAATCTTCCTGCACTCTGGTGCTATCACTCAGTGTCTCTCCATGTGGTATCCCTCAATCGTGGGTGTAATTGCTGCCTCTGTCAGGGCCTCTCGCTCTCCAGCTCCTGAACCAACAGAATCCTGCAATACGGAGAGATGCAACAGCACAGGCCAGGGATGGACACTTGAATTTTCATGATCCCTGCTGGACACTGTGCTACTATACATGAGTTATCCTCACTGCATCAGTCTAATTTCCCATTTGGTCTGTTCCTGTCTCATATAGGTAATCGGGATTTTCCTGACCAAGTGAACTCATTGAAGTCAGTTGGTCAGCCAGAGAGAGATTGAGAGGGAGATCTTGAGCCCTCAGTAAATCCTGCAACTGGTAAAATCACTCATAGTAAACAGCTCGATGAGGGGTTAGTGGCCTTCTGTAGGGGACATAGATACACTGCTGGGCAAGGAACAGCAACATTCTAGGCTTCATTCCCACCATCTTGTGAGGATCCTGCTCTCACCTCTACTGTATTGGTCCTCACTGAGACAGCACAGGAGGTCCCAGGCATCAATCCTGGCCCATGCTGTATTAGTGATCTCTGTAATATCCTCCAGTCCCAATAATCCTTCTTCTGTTTGGAATCTCCTCGAGTCCACACAATGCTCTCTGTCTCTGTCAGATTCTCTAATGCCCAACACCCTAATCCCTAAACTTCTCCAGTAGATACTAAATTTCTTCATCCCTGTAAACCCTGACTGTCCTGTCTATCCCAGTAAGCTCTTCCTACCAACACCACCCTCCATGTCAATGCATTAGTCTCAAATCTCTCCATCAGTCCCCACCTGGGTAAACTTCTCCAGTTCCTACAACCCTTCCTTATCTGTGAAAAAATTCATTATCATTCTCCAATTCTTCGATCTTAATCTATTTAAACTTCACCCTCTCACCACCCCCCTCCCTGGTCATCCTGCCTGACCACAGGAACCTCTTTCAGTTTGTGCAACCCTCCCCATCTGTGTAACAGTCTCCAATCCAGCAAACTGGTATTCTCCACTGCCATCCTAACAATGTAGCCTCCAGAACCTAGAAGACGCTTTATATCTGCAAGCATCTTCGATCACTACAACCTTCCATATCTCTCTCAGCATGTACAATACTCTTCTCCCTGAAACACCCCCTGTTTACGCCTCTCCGTCGGCCTGTTTCTCCCTACATCCATCCCTATCCACTGCTCCAGAATCCAACCCTCTATCTCTGTAAATTCCACCAATCCCCAAACCCCAAACCAATCTTGACTCTGTTTAACTCGAACATCCTCGAGCCCCTGTAAGCCTCCCTATTTATGCAACCTCTACCCATCCGATCAACCTCCCCCCCCCCCCCCCCCCCACTACTGAGGAATGACTCCCTGCATTCGCCATAAGGCAGATGGAATGATAGTGAACAGATATAATGTAACTGCAGACTGACCATCGCTGGGAAGGGAATTTCGAAGAGTTGTTAGGGTTAATGCAGGATGGACAAAAAGCGGAATGAGGCCTTTTGGCCCATTGAGTATGCTCTGCCCTTCAATCAGATCATGGCTGATCTGATGATCCTCCACTCTACCTTCCTGCCTTTTCCAAAAATGTTTCCCTGATTAATTAAAATTTGACCACCTGTGCTGTAAATATTAGTGACCCAAGCTCGACAGCCCCCTGCAGTCGTGAATTCCAACAGTCCCCACCACATGAGTGAAGACATTCCTCTTCATCTCCATCTTAAATGGGTGAGCCCTTGCTGGGATTTTATGCCCTCTGGTTACCGATTCTCACACAATTGATATGAAAGAAAGTGACAAAGGTAATTATTGCAGATGATGTGAAAATTGGGGGATTTATGGTGAATGAACAAGAATATCTAAGGTTGCAGGAGATTATAGATCAGTTGGAAAGATGTGCAGAGAAATAACAGATTGAGTTGAACCTGGACAAGTATGAGATGATGGAGTTTAGGATGTCAAATTCTCGAAGAAATTTATGATACTGAAGGACATTGATATCCAGAAGGATCTTGGTGCAAGTCAGTAACTCCCTGAAAACGGCAAAAGAAGTGTTTCAGATGGGAAAGAAAGCACATGGAACACTGGCCTTCATCGGTCACAACGTTGGGTAAAGTGGTTTGCATCTGATGTTGTAATTGTTTAAAACCTTTGTTTGGCCACATTTGGAGTACTGGGTGCAGTTCTCATCTCCACACAATAGGGAGGATTGGGAGACTTTGGAAAGGGTACAAAAGGACATTACCTTTGTTGGGTTTTTAAGGGTGTATTAGGTGTAAGAGGTAATTAAACAAATTTGGATTGTTTTGTGAGTACCAGAGTATGACAGGCGAGCAGGTACAGGAATATAACATTAGGACAGGGATAGATAATGTGGAATCGAAATCTCTTTTCCAATGTGCAAGTTTCAAATACTGGATCGCATAGGTTTAAGGTTAATAATCCCTATCTTTAGACTCCATTCCCTTTGTAATAAATGGCAGCATTTAATTTGCCTTCTCTATTACCTGCTGATCCTGTAAGCTACCTTTTTCAGATTGATACACAAGAAATCCCACAACCCAATCTGAAACCAGACAGTGTTAGCCTGATAGACAGTAGGGAACATAGAACATAGAGCATAGAACATAGAAAAATACATCGCATTACAGGCCCTTCGGCCCTCGACGTTGCGCCGATCCAAGCCCACCTAACCTACACTATCCCACTATCCTCCATATGCCTATCCAATGCCTGAACAAATGCCCATAAAGAGGGAGAGTCCACCACTGTCACGGGCAAGGCATTCCTCGAACTCACGACTCGCTGAGTAAAGAATCTAACCATAACATCAGTCCGATACCTACCACCCCTTAATTTATAGCTATGCCCCCTCGTAATATATGACTCCATACGTGGAAAAAGGTTCTCATGGTCAAACCTATCTAAAGCCCTAATCATCTTGTACATCTCTATCAAGTCACCCCTAAACCTTCTTTTCTCCAATGAAAACAGCCCCAAGTGCCTCAGCCTTTCCTCATACGATCTTCCTACCGTACCAGGCAACATCCTGGTAAACCTCCTCTGCACCCGTTCCAGTGCCTCCACATCCTTCCTATAGTATGGCGACCAAAGCTGCACACAATACTCTAGATGCTTCCGCAACAGAGTCTTATACAACTGCAACATGACCTCAGGACTCCGGAACTCAATTACTCTACCAATAAAAGCCAGTTCACCACATGCCTTTTTCACAGCAGTATTTACCTGGGTGGCAACTTTCAGAGATCTGTGTACATGTACACCAAGATCCCTCTGCTCAACCACACGACCAAGTATTCGACCAGTACTCCATCTTCTTGTTACTCTTACCAAAGTGAATCAGTTCACATTTAGCTTCATTGAACTCCATTTGCCATGTTTCTGCCCAGCTCTGTAGCTTATCTATATCCCGCTGTGACCTGCCACATCCTTCCTCACTATCAACAACTCCACTGACTTTCGTATCATCTGCAAAATGCTCACCCAACCTTCTAGCCCCTCCTCCAATTCATTTATAAAAATGTCAAACAGCAATGGTCCCAAAACAGATCCTTGCGGACCACCGCTGGTAACTGCACTCCAAGATGAACCTTTACCATCAACTGCTACCCTCTGTTTTCTTCCAGCCAGCCAATTCCTAATCCAAACCTCCAACTCACCCGTATTCTTTGCAGAAGCCTACCATGGGGAACCTTATCAAACGCCTTACTAAACTCCATATACACCACATATACCACTTTACCCTCGTCCACCTCCTTAGTCACCTTCTCAAAAAATTCAATCAGGATTGTGAGGCATGACATGCCCTTCACAAAACCATGCTGACTATCCTTGATCACATTATTCCTACCCAGATATTCATAAATCATATCCCTTACAATTCTCTCTAAGACTTTTCCCACAACAGAAGAAAGACTCACTGGCCTATAGTTATTAGGTTTATCCCTACTCCCCTTCTTGAACAAGGGAACCACATTTGCTATCCTCCAGTCTTCTGGCACTATTCCTGTAGACAAGAGGACATAAAAATCAAGGCCAATGGCTCTGCAATCTCCTCCCATGCTTCCCAGAGAATCCTAGGATAAATGCCATCAGGCCCAGGGGGCTTATTTATTTTCACCCTTTCCAGAATTTCCAACACCTCTTCCCTACATACCTCAAAGCCATCCATTCTAATTATTGTGACTCAATATTTGCATCGGCAACAATGTCCTGTTCCTGAGTGAATACTGACGAAAAGTATTCATTCAGTGTCTCCTGAATTTCTTCAGCCTCTACACGCAACTTCCCACTACTATCCTTGACGGGACCTATTCCTAACCTAGTCATGCTTTTATTCCTGACATACCTATAGAAAGCCTTTGGATTTTCCTTAATCTTACCAAAGAAGGACTTTTCATGTCTCATCCTTGCTGCTCTTAGCTCTATCTTTAGATCCTTCCTGGTTACCTTATAACTCTCAATCGCCTCAAATGAACCTTCAAGCCTCATCTTTACATAGGCTGCCCTCTTCCGTTTAACAAGGGATTCCAATTCTTTATTAAACCACGACTCCCTCACACGACCCTTTCCTCTCTGCCTTACAGGTACATACTTATCAAGGACACTCAATAGTTGCTCCTTGAACAAGCTCCACATATCGATTGCACCCTTCCCTTGAAGCCTACTTTTCCAAGCCACGTATCCTAAGTCATGGCTCACCGCATCATAATTTCCCTGCCCCCGGCTATAACTCTTGCCCTGCAGTGCACACTTATCCCTCTCCATCACGAGAGTAAAAGTCACCGAATTGTGGTCACTGTCGCCAAAGTGCTCACCTACCTCCAATTCTAAAACCTGGCCTGGTTCTTTACCCAGAACCAAATCCAGTATGGTCTCACCTCTTGTTGGCCTGTCTACATATTGCGTCAGGAAACCCTCCTGCACACATTGGACAAACACCGATCCATCTAACGTACTTGAGCTATAGCTTTCCCAGTCAATATCTGGAAAGTTAAAGTCCCCCATAACAACCACCCTATTACTTCCACTCTTCTCCTGAATCATCCTCGCAATCCTTTCTTCTACATCTCAAGGACTATTATGAGGCCTGTAGAAAACTCCTAACAGGGTGACCTCACCTTTCCTATTTCTAAGCTCAACCCAAACTACCTCAGATGGCTACTCTTCATCCATCGTCCTTTCCACTGCTGTAATACTATCTTTGACAAGCAATGCCACACCTCCCCCTCTTTTACTCCCACCTCTGACCCTACTAAAATATTTAAACCCTGGAACATGCAACAGACAATCCTGTCCCTGTTCTACCCATGTCTCCGTAATAGCCACAACATCGAACTCCCAGGTACCAACCCACGCTGCAAGTTCATAGCTACTGAAATATGTCAGAAAGGACTTATCAATGAACAATAACCATTAAAAACGCATTTCATAAAAGAGAATGTGTTTTTGAGCCTGTTGGATTTTATTTGTTGTTGTGAATGTAAATGGCAGAATAGAAAATGGTGCAGGAGGGGTGTGGTTGTACGGGGATATGGTGTATTTGCGCAGAAGCCTTTACGCAAGTTTCAATAAGTGCTAAAGAGTAACTCGGTAGAGAATAGCGCTCCTTAAATATCAATTAGGTCGCCTATTAAATTAGATCCCCTACACTATGGAAACAGGCTCTTTGGCCCAACAAGTCCACACCGACCCTCTGAAGAGCAACCCATTCATTCCCTAATCCACCTAACACTATGAGCAATTTAGCATAACCGATTCACTTGACCTGCACGTCTTTAGAATGTGGAAGGAAACCTGAGCACCCAGAAGAAACCCACGCAGGCATGGGAGAACGTGCTAAATCCAGACAGACTGTTGCCCAAGGTGGGAGTTGAAGCCGGGCCCCTGGCGCTGTGAGACTGCAGTTCTAACCTCTCAGCCACCACGCCGCCCCTCTCTTTTTGTCTGCTGTTTCCCTGTACCCATTATCAAATCCCAATGTGTGGAACCATAGGAGATGGGTGAGATCTTAAACAAAAAAATAATCTTATCGGTATTTACTGTGGAGAAAGTCATGGACTCTCGGGAACTTTGGAAGTAAATAGTGATGTCTTGGAAAGAATCCTCAACAGAGAAGAGAAAGCGCTGGAATCTGAAACAAATAAAGGTAGATCAATCCTCAGTAGATCATTAGGTCTATCTTAGAAAATTGTGGGAAGCTAGGGAAGAGATTGCAGTGTCCCTAACAGAGATATTTAGATTATCAACAGACTCAGTGTGGTACCGGAAGACTGGAGGGAGGATAACGTTGTTACATCACTTCAGGACTGAAGGGAAAATCCAGGAAATTACAGCCCAGTTGTTGGAGGAAATTGTGAGAGAGAGGAGCTACGTATACTTGGAAAGACAAGGGCTGATTAGAGATAGCATGGCCTTGTGAGTGGAAAGGAGATAGTGAGGACTGTAGATGCTGGAGATCAGAGCTAAAAATGTGTTGCTGGAAAAGCGCAGCAGGTCAGGCAGCATCCAAGGAGCAGGAGAATCGACGTTTCGGGCATGAGCCTTTCTCCTGATGAAGGGCTCATGCCTGAAACGTCGATTCACCTGCTCGTTGGATGCTGCCTGACCTTCTGCGCTTTCACAGCAACATATTTTCAGCTTTATGAGTGGAAAGCCATGTTTCACAAACTGGATTGACTCTTCGAGGAGGTGACTAAGAGACAGGTGAAGGCAGAACAGTGAACATTGTCCACATGGACTTTAGCGAAACATTTGACAAGGTTCTAAGGGATGTGGAACACCTAGTCAAGAGAAAGAAGGAAGCTTATATAAGGTTGAGGAGGCAAGGATACGATAAAGAGTTATATGGGGTGGCAAGGTGACTAAATAGTTACCACTGCTGCATCAGCACTAGGGACACAATTTTGATTCCAGCTCCGAGTGACTGTCTCTCTGGTGTTTGCACATTTTCCCCATGTCTGCGTAGGTTTCTTCCACGTGCTCCATTTTCCCCCCACAGTCCTAACGTGTGCAGGTTCGGTGACTCAGTCATGCTAAATTACTTATAGTATTCAGGGATGTGTAGGTTTGGCGCATTAGTTGGAGCAAGTGTACGGTGATAGGATAGGAGGATGGTTCTGGGTGGGATACTCTTTGGAGGGTTGGACTGGAGTTGGAGCAAAATTGCCTGTTGCATCACACTGCAGGGATTCTCTGAAGATAGCCAGGAAGAATGGACGTATGACTGCCTGAAAGGAGAATGGAAAAATATTGTTGGGAAGGATGACAGAAAACCATAAGACATTCTCTAAGTATGTAAGGAACACTAGGATGGCCAGAGTGAGGGTAGGGCCGACCAGGGACCGTGGATGGAACTTGTTCCTGGAGTCGGAGGATGTAGGGGAGGTCTTTAATGCATACTGTGCCGCATTATTCACTACTGAGAGGGACCTTGTCATTTGTGAGGACAGCGTGAAAAGGACTGATATATGTGAACAGGTTGATGTTAAGAAAGAGGATGTGCTGAGTATTGTGTAAAACATAAGGATAGATAAGTCTGTTTAACCAGATGGGAAGTTCCCAAAGTTACTACAGGAAGTGAGGGAAGGGATTGCTGAGCCTTTGGCGATGATCTTTGCATTCTCACTGTCCACTGGACTCATACCAGATAGTTGGAGGGTGGCAAATGTTGATATTCCTTGCTCAAGAAAGGGAATAGGAATAATCCTTGGAATTACAGACCTGTCAGTCTTATGTCTGTGATGTGCAGATTATTGGAGAGGATTTATGAGAGACAGGATTTGTGATTCCTTGGAAAACCATTGTTTAATTTAAGATAATGAGCATGGCATTGTAATGGAACAGGTCATGCCTCAAAAATCTTATTTAATCCTTTGAGAATGTGTCAAAACACATTGATGGCTCGTTCAGAAAGTACAGAGGCATGGGATCCAGGGAAACCTGTCTGTCTGGATACACGATTCCTGGCCCATAGAAGACAGAGGGAGATGATAGATGGAAAGCATTCATCCTGGCACACAGTGATCAGTGGTGTTCTGCAGGGAGAGGTTAGAGGACCGCTGCTCTTTGTGATTTTATTTAAATGACTTGGATGTGGGAGTGGAAGCTGGGGTTAGTAAGTTTGCCAATGAAACAAAGGGTGGTGGAGTGGTGGCTAATGTGGAGGTCTGTTGTACATTGCAACGGGACATTGACAAGATGCGGAGTTGTGCTGAGAAATGGCAGATGGAGCTCAGTCTGGAAAAATGTGAAGGTATTCATTTAGAATGTCGAATTTCAATGCAGAATACAGGGTTAAAGGCAGAATACTTGGTAGTCTGGAGCAACAGAGGAATCTTGGGTTCCACATCTATCGATCTTTCAAAGTTGCAATGCAAGTTGAAAGGGTTGTTAAAAAGGAATAAATTGTGATGGATTTCATTAGCTGGGGGATTGAGTTTTAAAGCCGTGAGGTTATACTGCAGCTCCATAGAGCATTTGGAATATTGCGTTCAGTTCTGGTCCCTTCAGTACAGGAAGGATGTGGAAGCTTTATCGAGGGTAAAGAGGAGATTTACCAGGATGCTGCCTGTACTGGAGAGCATGTCTTATGAAGAAAGGTTGACCAAGCTAAGGCTTTTCTTATTGGAGTGAAGAAGGCTGAGGGGTGACTTTGTAGAGGTGAACAAGATGATTAGAGTCACTGACAGAGTGAATAGTCAGAGACCTTTTTCCCATGGCAGAAATGGCTATTACAAGGGGGTATGATTTTAGGGTGATTGGAGGATGGATAAGGGGCAATTTCAGAGTTTGGCTCTTTACATAGAGAACGGTGTGTGAATAGAATGCACTGCCAGCGATGGTAGCAAAAGTAGATACATTCGGGACATTTAATAGACTGTTGTGAAGGCATGTGGATGATCGTAAAATGAAGGGTATGTAGGTTATTTTGATCTTACAGTCAGATAATAGATTGGCATAGCATCTTGTGCTGTACTGTTCTATGTTCTACGTTCCGTATGGTAAACTGGGTAATACGCTCAGATCAATGTATGGCATTCAGGAGGAGCCAGTGAACTGGATACAAAGTTGGCTGGATGGTAGGAGACAGCGGGTGATGGGAGACAAGTTGTTTTTATTGTTGTGGTTCTGCTCGCCGAGCTGGGAATTTGTATTGCAGACGTTTCATCCCCTGTCTAGGTGACGTCCTCAGTACTTGGGAGCCTCCTGTGAAGTTCTTCTATGATATTTCCTCCGGCATTTATAGTGGTTTGTCTCTGCCGCTTCCAGTTGTCAGTTCCAGCTGTCCGTTGCAGTGGTCAGTATATTGGGTCCAGATCGATGTGCTTATTGATTGAATCTGTCGATGAGTGTTATGCCCCTAGGAATTCCCTGGATGTTCTCTCTTTGGCTTGTCCTATAATAGTAGTGTTGTCCCAGTCGTGCTACCAACTAGCCACCAACTAACCACGATACGACGCGACCAGCTATCCCTAGTAGCCAAACACGCAGATGATAAGCAACATGAATTCGACAGGGACAATGCTACAATTATAGGACAAGCCAAACAGAGAACAGCCAGGGAATCCCTAGAGGCATGGCACTTATCCACAGATGCAATCAATAAGCACATCGACCTGGAACCAATATACTGGTCACTGCAACGGACAGCTGGAACTGACAACTAGAAGCAGCAGAGACAAACCACTACAAAGGCTGGAGGAAAGATCACAGAAACGCTTCACAGCAGGCTCCCAAGCACTGAGGATGTCACCTAGACAGAGGACGAAACGTTTGCAACACAAATTCCCAGCTCGGCGAACAGAACCACAACAACGAGCACACGAGCTACAAATCTTCTCACAAACTTTGAATGTTGTTTTACGACTTGAGGCATGTGACCAGCAGTGTGGTAGGTCTACTGGTGTTTGTCATTTGGATAAATGGTTTAGATGGGAGTATTGGTTTCCTGATAAGTAAGTGTTTTTTGAGTTACACTGAATTTGGTGATAAATTGGACAGTGAAGAAGGTTATCTGTGATACTACAGGATGAAGAATACTGCTGGGATAGTGGGCTGACGAATAGCAGATTGAGTTTAATTAGATAAACGTGAGGTGTTCCATTTTCGTGAAACAAACCAACATGGGCAGTTAATGTTCGGGCCCTGGGTAGTGTTGTCAATCAGAGACCCAGGGATACAGGTACACAATTCTTTGAAAGTGGTGTCACAGATAGACAGGCTGGTGAAGCAAGCGTTTGGGATGGTTACCTTCATTGGTCAGAACATTGAGAGTAAGAGCAGGGATGTCATGTTGTGGCTGTACAAGATATTGGTGGGGCCACCACAAAAGCATAGCTGATCGGTAGGAAGATCTCATCTCGTCCATCCCATGAATGAATATAGAAAAATATATATGTTCCTTCCTACCTCTGCAAACCCCTCCAGCTGCAGAAATCCGTACTGGCTTTGAAACACCGTTCAGGCCCTGACCACTCTCTGTAACACTCTCACCACCTCCAGCACCTTCACCTCTCCCTGTTCCTGTCATGCCATTAAACTCTGACAATGATTCCCCTTCCCAGTGCCCTCCTCCTGCGAGTAGACCCTTTGCAATCCATTTAACACTTACTTCTAAAACACTCTCTCTCTTCAGGATTTTAAGTACTTTTCAGTGATCTTCTCAGCCTCATACACTGATATGATCGATTGTCTGTTTCAATGGAATGACATTTTGTATTACACTGTTCCTTCAAATGTTTTCCAGTGTTCATTTACAGATATATGTTCAGTCTGTTTAGCCTGTTTACCTTGGTCACTTCTCCTGTCAAATTCATGTAATTGGCTATTTTTGTTTCTAGATATAACTTGTCCTTTCTGTAATTCAATTTAAAATTTTATATTCCTTTTAAATGCACTTTATCACAATTTCCCAGAGGATCTCTCCAGGTGACATTAATCATTCAATGATTTTATCACACACAACGGTTGCTCTGAGGTAGTGATGTCCCTAGTCAGTTGCACAATGTGCTATTCAAAGAAACACTGAAAAAAATCTCCGAACTCCCCTTTCAATATCACTGTTCTCTGTGTGATTGTCTAAAACTGTTCTGCTGCTTGTGTCCTTGGCAAGTAGTAGCCAGAATTTACATTCAGACAGACTCTACTTCATGATTTGAGGCCAAATGCTTTCTCTGTAATGCCTTTGTTATCCATTATTGTCAGCGTTACCCATTTCGCCTGAGTTTGCACAAGGCTGTGAATCATTAAAGATTTATGTTCCATCTTTTGTTTACCCTTTAACCACGTCTCTCTGGTGTCTAAATCTCTTTTGTCTCTGTGTCACAAATACATCTACCTTATTGATGAGACTTTGTCCATTCCAAAACAAAACCGTAGTTTACTCTTTTCCACAATTTTCTGTCACAAACGTCTTCACTGATGTGCAATTTTAGTTAAACTCCGTGCTTTCCTGTTTCTTTCTGCTTGTCTTCAGCCACATTCCCATGCTGTTCTAATGCGCCACCTTTTCTCTTTGGATTTGGAAATCTCCTTTTACCTGTCCCTGCATCCTCTGTGTCAATTTAAAACCCTGTCCATAAACCTACTGACATGATTGGCTAGGACCTTGGTCCCAGAACAGTTCCAGTAGGACCATCCGAATGGATGACTTTTTAAAATCAGGTATGGGATGTAGATGTCTCTGCCTGACCAGCCTTTCTTGCCCAGCCCTAGCTGCCCTTGAACTGAGTAGTTTGCTCAGCCATTTCAGAGGGTAATTGAGAGGCAAACACTTTGTTGTGGATATGTCATGCAGACCACATGAGGATAGGCAGATGTCCTTGTCGAAAGGACAATTTTTTGGGGTTTTCTTGCACATCAACAATGGTCTCATACTTATTTATGGATTGTCAATTACAATATTTAAAATTGTGGATTTCAAACTCCACCATTTCTGATGGGGGGGGGATTCAAACTTGCCTCCCCTGCACACGAGCTGAGGTTTTGGATGCATGTTCTAGCAATAATTCCACTAGGCCATCACTTCACTTGCGTATCTCTGAACATTGACACCAGTGCATCTTGAAGCTAATCCCATTCTTCCTACTGCTTGATCCTGAAATCTTCCAGCACGATGGTGTTATCACTCAGTATCTGTCTGTGTGGTACCCCTCACCGTGTGGGTCTAATTGCTGCCTCTGTCAGCGTCTCTCACTCTTGCAGTTACTCCTGATCCTGAGCCAGCAAAATCCCCCAATTTGGAAAGACAAAGCAGAACAGGCCAGGGATGGAGACTGGGATTTTCCAGGTCTCTGTGGGACACAGTACCATTCTCCATGTGTAACCCTCACTGGATCAGTCTAATTTCTCATTCTGTCTATTTCTCTGTCTCCCCCTGTAGATACTCGGGAAGGTTCTGACTCAATAACCTCACCAACTGCTGGGTGTCTCATCCATCACCACATCGAAGGTGTTTGGTCAGCCAGAGAGACAAAGGGCAGGGAGATCTGGAGCCTTTAATAATTCCTGCAATAAGGTAAGATCACTCACAGTACACAAAGCAAAGATCAATGAGAGGGCTCCAAACATCGGCTTTAAGACATGACATTGCTGGAGGGGGAGTACAATACACAGAAAATGATGTACTAAGACAACATAGGGTGTTCAGTTATTAATCCAGTCCTCTGCTGTCTTAGTGAGCATCAGGAAAACAGAGGGGAAAACAGGCTTCCCAAGAGAGGGTGGAAATGCTGCCTGGGACCTGTCTGTTCTGTCTTCCTTCTCTGACACTGTATCTATGTCATGTCTCATTCACCAGTGTCTTCAATAATTTGTAACTCCTATATCAGTTTCAGTCCCTGTATCCTCCTCCCTTCCCTATAGCCCCTCCACACATTTGGAACCTATTGCATTCCAGTCTACCATCTGAATCGCTGTAAATTGCTTCAGTGTCTACAACGTGCCTTATCTCAGTAGCCTCCCCCTTGAATGACAGAGTCATGCAGCACACAAACAGAAGCTTCTTCCCAACTAGTTCATGCTCACCATGGTTCCTGAACGAGTCACATTTGTCTGTGTTTGACCCATATCCCTGAATACCTTCTCCCCATGTTTCTGCCCAAATGTATTTTACACGTTGTTATTGTGCTTCATCCCATCACTTCCACTGGCAGCTCATTGAATACATGCACCATTCTCTGTGTGGAAAAGGTTCACCTCCGATCCCTTTTAAGTCTTTCCTCTCCAACCCCAATGTTTCTACCCTCTGCTTATGGACTCCCCTACAATGGGTTAGAGACCTTCACTCTTCACCTCAGGTATACCCCTCGTGGTTTTATATACCTTTAGTCACCCCTCAGCTACCTACGCCTAATGGATGGACAATGATAAAAATATCTCTGCTTGGGTCCCTGTCACAATGTTCTGGGATACACTTAGTGGGTGGCACAGTGGTTAGCGCTGCTGCCTCACAGTGCCAGAGACCTGGGTTTAGTTCCCGCCTCAGGCGAGTGACTGTGTAGAGATTGCATGTTCTCCCCGTGTCTGCGTGGGTTTCCTCCGGGTGCTCCGGTTTCCTCCCACAGTCCAAAGATGTGCAGGTCAGGTGAATTGGCCATGCTAAGTTGCCCATAGTGTTAGGAAAGGGGTAAATGTAGCGATATGGGTGGGTTGCGCTTCGGCGGGTCGGTGTGGACTTGTTGGGCCGAAGGGCCTGTTTCCACATAGTACGTAATCTAATCTAATCTAAAACGTGTTCAGCAGCTAGGACTTTCTCTACCTTTGTGTTCAAAGACCTCCAGTACCACCTCTTCTGTAATGGGAACTCTTTTTCAAGCCATCACTGTTTCTTTCACGAACTTGTCTGCAGTAATTTCTGACAAAATATACATTTAGGGTCTTACCCATCTCCTGTGGCTCCACACATGGATGGCCCCATTGATCTTTGAAGGGCCCTATTGTCTCTACAGTTGTTTTTTTTGTGCTTGTGTGCTGTAGGATCTCTTTGAATGCTCCTTAACCTTATCTGCCAAAGCTATCTCATCCCTCTGTTTTGCTTTCCAGCTTATCCAGCCTCTCCTTGTAAGTCAAACCGTCCAGTATCAGTAACATCTTCGTCAATCTTTGCTCCGTGTACAGTTTCAGAAAATGCTTCCTAAAGCAGGAGGATCAGAATTATATGCAGTACTCCAACTGGCGACTCAGCAATGTCTTGTACAACCATATGATGATGTGCCAACTCATGTATTCAATGCTCTGACCCATGAGGGCAAGCGAGCCAAATGCTGCTTTCACCATCCTGTTCACCTGTGATACCATTTCCAGGGAACAATGTGGCCGTACCCCTTGGTCTCTCTCTCTCTCTCTATTCGACAGCACTGCCCAGGGTCCTCTCTGGTTTGTCTTAACAGAATCCATCACCTGAATTCAACTCCATCTTTCATTTCTTGCCCACTCTCAGTTCAAGATCACTTTCCCTGTAACTGTATTTCCTGCCCACTATAACCCGTGTTCTATCCGGACTTTTATCAACTAACTTACTAACAATGACTCCTATGCTCTTACGAAATATTTTCTGTAAATGATGCATGACAGTAGACCTAGCACTGTTCCTTATGGCACACCGCTGGTCATAGGCCTCCAGTCTGCACTATAACCCTCTCCCACCACTCTGTCTTCTACTGTCAAGCCAATTTTGTATCCAGCTGGGTAGGTCTTCCTGTTCCCATGTGATCTAACCTTACTAACCAGTGTTCCACGCTAAACATTTTCCAAGGTCTTGCTCTGGTCAGTATAGACACAGTCTCCTGTTCTGTCTTCATCTATCTTTTTGGTCACCTCTTCAACAAACTCAGTCAAGTTGTGAGACATTACTTGTGTACTTTGCGTCAACTGTCCCTAATCACCCTTGCCTTTCGAAATGCCTGTATCTCCTGTCCCTCACAGCCACCTTGAACATCCTAACATCAAGCCAATTGATCTTTCGGTCCCTGGTTTTCCCTCGCAGCAGTTTTAAATACTGGCACAAGGTTAAACACCCTTCCTGCTTCCAGCTCATCACCTGTGTGTGTCAGTGATATAAATACCTCTTTAATGGGCACGGTTTTCTGAGATTCCCCCAATGTCCTCGGATATACATGATTAGCTCCAGGGGTTTGTCTATTTATTATACATTTTAAAATCTTCAGCACCTCCTGTTCTGTAATGCAGAGTCTTTTGAAGACTTTATTTCCCTGATTTCCCCAGTCTTTAAATACTGATGTGATATTTTCGTTAAGGATCTCACTCATCTTCTGTGGTTCATTCTGTCCCTAGTTAACCTTCTGTCGTTAGTATTCTTATCGAATCCCGTTGCATTTTCCTCAGCATTATCAGCCAAAGTTTTCTCAGGTCTCCTGCTGGCCCTACTGCTTTCCATCTTCAGTGTATTACTGGACCCAAAATGTTCTTCTAGGAATCCAGCTGGCGATATATGACATGAACCGCCTTTTTCTTGACCAGAACCTCAATATCCCCACTCATCCAGAATTTTCTACTTATAATCAGCATTGTCCTTCACATGAACAGAAATATCCTCACCCTGAACTCTCATTTTATCTCTGCCTTGGAAGCTTCCCACCTGTCTGAGGTCCATTTACCTGCAAATAGTCTCCACAATCAACTGTTAAAAGCTCTTGACCAATACCTTATGGATTAGGGCAGGCCAATTCTGATGTTTCACTTGTGGACCAAGTCTGTCATTTTCCATAACTATTTTCAAACTAATACAATTGTGGTCCCTTGGTCAAAGTGCTCCCCCAACTAACACCTCAGTCGCTTTCCCTGCCTTTTTCCCCAAGGGGAGGTCAGGTTTTACCCCTTTCTCCAGGGGGAGGGCAAACAACCAGTGGTAATTATGCACATCAGTATACATGACATCGATACAGTTGGATGGGATTCAGTCAAGTCAGTATCGGGAGTTAAGTAAGAAGTTAAAAAGCAGGACTACAAGGGCAGCGAGCTCCAGATTACTCCCAGTGCTGCTCGCCAGTGAATATGGAAAGAGGAAGATAAGCTGGATGGATGTGTGCCTGAGGAGCTGGTGGAGGGGGAAGGATTTAGGGTGAGAGGGGAAAGATATAAAAGAGACCTAAGGGGCAACTTTTTCACGCAGTACGTGTATGGAATGAGCTGCCAGAGGATGTGGTGGAGGCTGGTGCAATTGCAACACTTAAGAGGCATTTGGATGGGTATATGAATAGGAAGGGTTTGGAGGGATATGGGCCAGGTGCTGGCAGGTGGGACTAGATTGGGTTGGGATATGTGGTCGGCATGGATAGGTTGGACCAAAGGGTCTGTTTCCATGCTGTCAATCTCTATGACTCTATGACTCTAAATGGCTGTTACAAGTGGGTATAATTTTAAGGTCAATGGAGAATGGATAAAAGGATATGTGGTTGGAATGCACTGACAACGGTGGTAGTAAAATTAGATACTTTCGGGACATTTAGCAGACTCTTGGGTAGCCACATGAATGATAGTAAAATGACGGGTATGTAGATTAGTTTGATCTTACAGTCGGATAAAAAGTTGGCATGGCATCATTGCCGAAGGGTCTTGTGCTGTACTGTTCTGTGTTCTATGTTCTGTATGGTAAACTGGGTAATAAGGATATGGCATTCAGAGGGAACTAGTCAACGGGATACATAATTGGCTTGATGGTAGGAGACAGAGGGTGATGGGAGACATGTTGTTTTTCTGACTGGAGGCATGTGACCAGCGGTGTAATGGACCACTGTTGTTTGTCATTTGGATAAATGGTTTGGATGGTAATATTGGTTTCCTTGCATGTAAGTTTTTGGGTAACACTGACATTGATGGTAAAGTGGACAGTGAAGAAAGTTATCTATGATACAACCGGATGAACAGTACTACTGGGATAGTGGGCCGTAGAATAGCAGATGAAGTTAATTCGATAAATGTGAAGTGTTCGATTTTGGTGAAACAAACCAGGGTGGGACATCTACAATTAATGTTCTGGTCCTGGATGGTGTTGTCAGTCAGAGACAAAAGGATACAGGTGTGCAGTTCTTTGAAAGTTGCGTCACAGGCAGACAGGCTGGCGTTTGGGATGCTTACCTTCATTAGGCAGAGCATTGAGAGTAAAAGTTGGGATGTCATATTGTATCTGTACAAGACATTGGTGAGGCCACCATAAAAGCATTGCTGATCAATAGGAAGAACTCATCTGGTTCACCTACCTGCTTTAGGGAAGGACATCAAATATTCTAACCTGGTCTGGCCAACATGTGACTCCAGACCCACAGTAATACTGCTGACTCTAAGCTGCCCTCTGAGTAATTAGCAGTGGGGTCAAACAATGCTAGTCCAGGCAGTGACAACCACATCTCATTAATGAATAAATAAAACTACATATGTTCCTCCCTACCTCTGCAAACCCCTCCAGCTGCAGAAATCCGGACTGGCTTTGTAACACCGTTCAGGCCCTGACCACTCTCTGTAACTTTCTCACCACCTCCAACACCTTCACCTCTCCCTGTTCCTGTCGTGTCGTTAAACCCTGACAGGGATTCCCCTGCCAACTTCCCTCCTCCTGCTAGCAGACCCTTTGCGATCCCTTTAACTCGTACTTCTAAAACACTGTCCCACTTCAGGATTTTAAGTACTTTTCAGTGATCTTCTCAGCCTGATACTCTAATATGATCAATTTTATCCTGAGTGAGGGACGGGTAGGAATTTTTTGCTGAGGTTTTGTCTGTTTCGATGGAATGTCATTTTGTTGAGTGTTTTACACTATTCCTTCAAATGTTTTCCACTGTTCATTTACAGATATATGTTCAGTCTGTTTAGTCTGTTTACCTTGGTCACTTCTCCTGTCAAATTCATATAGTTGTCTATTTTTGTTTCTAGTTATAACTTGTCCTTTCTGTGATTCACTTTAAAACTTTATATTCTTTTAAACTGCACATTATCACAATTTCCCAGAGGATCTCTCCAGGTGACATTACTCATTCACTGAGTTCATCATACAACGGTCGCTCTGAGGTAGTGACGTCCCGAGCCAGTTGCACAATGTGCTATTCAAAGAAACACTGAAAAAAAAATCTCCGAAGTCCTCTTTCAATATCACTGTTCTCTGTGTGATTGTCCCGATTATGCGAATATTGAAGTTTCACTGAATTATCACAATGCCTTTACTTAAAATTACAATGGATTCTAATTTAATACAGTGATGAGTAATGAAATGTTGTTTGCTGGCCTAAAACTGTTCTGCTGCTTGTGTCCTTGGCAAGTAGTAGCCAGAAATTACATTCAGACAGATTTTGCTTCATGATTTGAGTCCAAATGCTTTCTCTGTAATGCCTTTGTTATCCATTATTGTTAGCGTTACCCATTTTGCCTGAGTTTGCAAAGGCTGTGAATCATTGTTCCACCTTTTGTTCACCCTTTAGCCATGTCTCTCTGGTGTCTAAATCTCTTTTATCTCTGCGTCACAAATCCATCTACCTTATTGATGTGACTTTGTTCACTCCAAAAAATAAACATAATATACTGATACCTACAATTTTCTGTCACAAATGTCTTCACTGATGTGCAGTTTTAGTTAAACTCTGTCTCTTCTTGTTCCTTTCTGTTTGTCTTCAGCCACATCCCCATGTTGTTCCAATGCTTCACATTTTCTGTTTGGATTTTGAAAGCTCCTTTCACCTGACCTGTCCTGCATCCTCTGTGTCAGTTTAAAGCCCTGTCCATAAACCTACCGACATGATTGGCCAGGACACTGGTGCCAGCACAGTTCCAGTGGGACCATTCTAATGGATTAAGTTTTAAACCAGGTGTGGGACTTGGGTGCCTCTGGCTGACCAGGCTTTCCTGCCCAGCCCTAGCTGCCTTTGAACTGAATAGCTTACTAGGCCTTTTCAGAGGGTAATTGAGACGCAAATACTTTGCTCTGGGGATGTCGTGCAGACCACGTGAGGATGGCAGCTGTTCCCAAGTGTCTTTTTGAAGAACAAACGTTATTTTGGATGTCAGCAATAGTTTAGTACTTATTAATGGATTGTTAATTGCAATTTTAAAAATGTATTAATTACAAATTCTACCACTTCTGATGGTGGGATTCAAACCTGCCTCCTCTGAACATTGGGTGAGGTTTTGGATACATGCTCTAGCAATAAAACCACTAGGCTGCCACTTCACCTGCTCAAAGGTCGCTCATTCCTGAACACTGACACAGTGCATCAGGAACCTAAACCCTGTTCTTCCTACATAATTGTTTCATTATGAAATCTTCCTGAATTCTGGTGATATCACTCAGTATCTCTCCATGTGGTATCCCTCACTGTGAGGGTCTAATTGTTGCCTCTGTCAGCGCCTCTCGCTCTTGCAGCTATTCCAGATGCTGAGCCAACAGAATAATCCAATCCAGAGAGACACAACAGCACAGGCCAGGGATGGCGACTGGGACTTTCCAGATCTCTGTGGGACTCAGTGCCATTTTCAATGTGTATCCCTCACTGGATCAGTCTAATTTCCCATTCTGTCTATTTCTCTGCCTCCTGTAGGTACTCAGGAATTTCCTGACTCAGTAGACATCCCAACTACTGGCTTTCTCGTCCATCACTCACAGTGAACAGAGCAGAGAGGAATGAGAGAGCTCCAAACATCAGCTAACAAAAGATGATATAGATACAGTGCTGGAGGGGGAGCATAGTACAGACACACCGCAGGCTCAATCACTGCCCCTACTGTTAGTTCTGTTGTTCTGAGACTCACTATTCTGCAACACTGTATCTGTGGCATGTCTTGCGGACCAACGTCTTCAATAATGTTTAACTCCAATAACAGTTCCTGTCCCTGTAACCTCCTCCTTTACTGATAGTCCCTCCACATATTTGAAATGCACTGCATTCCAGACTGAATCCGTGTTTCTGTATATTTCTTCAGTGTCTATAACATGCCTTATCCCGCTAATGTCCTCCTCCAATAACTGGAGAAGAGTCATGCTGCATACAAATGGTTCCTTTGGTCCAACCAGTCCATGCTAACCAGAGTCCCTGAACGAGTCGCGTTTCCATGCATTTGACCCATATCCCTTCAAACCTTCTCCTCTCCATGCACCTGCCCAAATGTCTTTCCCAAATTGTTATTGTACTTTTCTCTACCACGTCCCCTGGAAGCTCATTCTATACCTGCATCATCCTCTGTTTGGAAAATTTTCTCCTGCAAACCCTTTTCAGTTTTTTCTCTCCCATCTCATAATTATGCCCTCTAGAATACAGAACATAGACCATGGCAGTGCGGTACAGGCCCTTCGACCCTCAATGTTGCGTCAAACTAATCTGAAGCCCATTTAACCTTCTCTGTTCCATTCTCAACCATATGCCTAACCAATGCCCATTTAAATGCCCTCAACATTGGCGAGTCCACTACTGTTGCAGGCAATGCATTCCATTCCCGACTATTCTGAGTACCTCTGGCATCTGTCCCATATCTATTAATTAATAATAATATTAATATCTTACTGAATTTAAAGCTATCTCCCCTCGTGCTAGATATCGACATCCGAGGGAAACGGCTCTCACTGTCAACCCATCTCACCACCTAATTCTCTTGTGTCTCAGTTAATTGGCCTCAAATGCCTTCTGTCGAACAAAAACAGATTCAAGTCCCTCAGCCTTCCTCAGTACCAGGTAACATCCTAGTAAATCTCCTCGGAACCTTTTCCAAACCTTTAACACACTTCCTCTAATGCGGTGATCTGAACCAGAGGCAACACTCCAGATGTGGCTGCACCAGAAGTGTGTACAACTACAGCATTATCTCATGGTTCTGAAACTCACTCCCTGTACCAATAAAAGGTCACATGCTGAGTGACATCTTAACAACCCTATCAAATTGGGTGGCAACTTTCAAGGATCTATGTGCATAGACACAGTGCTCCCTCTGCTCATTTGCACTACCAAGATCTGCTTTACCCACATCCACCTGTTTGGTCACCTCAAAGAAATCACTAATGTTTGTGAGGCATGACCTACCCTTTACAAAACCGTGCTGACTATCCCTCATCACCTTATTAATCTCTAGATGATTATAAATGCTAGCTTTTACATGCCTTTCCACACTTTACCCAGAATCAAAATAAGGCTCACAGGTCTATAGTTAACAGGGTTGTCTCTATTGCCTTTCTTGGACAAAGGGACAACATTTGCTGTCCTCCACATTCTGGCACTATTCCTATAGACAATGACGACATAAAGGTCAAAGCCCAAGGGCTCTGCAATCTCCTTCCTAGTTTCCTAGAGAAGCCAAGGATAAATCCCATCTGGCCTATTGGACTCACCAATTTTCACACTTTCCATAATTGCTAACACCTTCTCCTTCTGCAGTTAAATCCCATCTAGTTTTGGACTCTCCTACCCTGGGGTAAAGACGTTGGATAATTAACTTACCTGTATCCCTCATGGTTTTCACAACCTTTATAAGGTCACCCCTCAACCAGTCGAAATGCGTAGGACAATGATATAAATATTTCTGCTCGTGTTCCTGCCACTACTTTGCCACAATGTTTTAGGATACACTTGTTCAGGACGTAAGGATTCCTCTACCTTTGTGTTCTAAGACTTTCAGCACCACCTCTTCTGTAATGGGGACTCTTTACAAGCCATCACTGTTTCTTTCCCTTTGTTTTCTAGTCTTTATCCACAAAACGTTCTGACATGAAATGCTCATTTCGGCCCTCGCCCATCGCCTGTGGTTCCACACTTGGATGGCCTCACTGATCTTTGAAGAGGCCTAGTGTCTGTCCAGTTTTTTTTTGTAGTTGTATGCTGTAGAAAATTATTTGCATTCTCCTTAACCCTATCTGCCAAATCCATCTCATCCCCTCCATGTTGCTTTCCAGCTTATCTAGCCTCTCCGATTCTGTCAAATCCTCCTGTATCAGTAACATCTTCTTCAATCATTGCTCCATTTGCAGTTTCAGGAAATGCTTCCAAAATCAGGATGATCAGAATTCTGTGCAGTACTCCAAAGCTGTGCTGACTATCCCTAATCAATCCTTGCCATTGCAATTGCATGTAACTCCCGTCCCACAGAATCGCTTCCAACAATGTATGCACTACTGACATCAAGCTAATTGATGTTTATCTCCCTGGCTTTCCCTCTCAGCCTTTCCTAAATACTGGCACAATATTAACCACACTCCAGGCTTCCTGCTCATCACCCATGGCTGTCAGTGGTAAAAAAATCTCTTTATGGGACTCACAATTTCTTCCTGAGCTTCCCACAATGTACTTGATTAGTTCCCATAGACTTGTCTCCCTTATATGCATTTAAAAACCTCCAGTACATCCTGTTGTGTGGAATCTTGTGAAGACATCACTGTTTATTTCCTTGACATCCCCTGTTTTCCTCCACAGTAAGTTCAAACATGATATTTCCGTTTAGGATCTCACCCATCTCCTGTGGTTCCACACTTGGATTGCCCCAAGGAGCCATACTCTGCCCCTAGTTAACTTCTATTGTTAATATAGTTGTAGAATCTCTTTGGATTTTACTCAGCCTGATCTGTCAACGCTTTTTGTGGTCCCCTTTGTGCCCTCCAGATTTCCCTCTTAAGTGAATTACTCCACCCACAAAGTTCTTCAATGTATTCCCTTAATCCAGCTGGCTATATGTAACACGTGTCCCTATTTGTTGACAAGAACCTCAATACCCCAAGTCATCCAGAGTTTCCTACTTGTGTCAGCATTGTCATTCACACGAACAGGAATATGCTGGCTCTGAACTCTCATTTTAATTCCCTTTTGAAAGTTTCCGACCTGCCTGACGTCCCTTTACCTGCAAATAGCCCCCACAATCAATTGTTAAAAGCTCTTGACTAATATATCTGGATTGAGGAAAGGCCAGTTTTGATCTTTAACTTGTGGACCAGGTTTGTCCTTCTCCATGGCTATTTTCAAACCAATACGATTGTGATCATTTTGCCAAAAGTGTTGACCCACTAGCAACTCAGTCGCTTTCCCTACTTTGATTCCCAAGACGAAGTCAGGTTTTACCTCTTCCTGCATCCGACCATTTACATTTTGACTGGGACAGTTTTCTTGTACATGCTGAACAAATTCCTCCCAACCAAACTCTGAACACGCTCGCAGTCCGAATCTAAGTTTGGAAAGTTAAAATTCCTGACACTACAGCCCTATCATTTTAACAGGTATCTGAGACCTCCCATCGTATTTGCTGCTCAAATTTCCGCTGACTGTTAGAGGCCTGTACTACAGTCATATCAAACCGATGACCCATTCTCATTTCTCAGTTGCACTATTATAGCTTCACTTGACGATCCCCAGGAATATCCTGTCTAATTACAGATGTAATGTTTTCACTGATCAGAACCTCCAATACCCATCCTCTCTCACCTCCTGTTCTATCCTCAACCTTCAGACTGTAGCCTGAGACTATCCCCCTCACTGTGGACAACACCCTCACCTTTCATGTCATCTGCAAACCTACTAATGATACCTTGTGCTTTCACATCGAGTTATTAATGTACAAGATACTGTTCAAAATAATGAGAGGAATACATAGAGTCAATAGCCAGAGACTTTTTCCCCATGGCAGGATTGACTGTTACGAGAAATCAAAGTTTGAAGATATTAAGAGGAAGGTATAAAGGAGACATCAGAGGTACGTTCTTTACACAGAGAGTAGTGATTGCGGGGAATGCGTTGCCAGCTTTGGTGGTGGAAGCGAAGTCATTGGGGATATTTAAGTGAGTGCTTGACATGCACATGGATAGCAATGAGTTGAGAGGGGCGTAGGTTAAATAACTATATTTTACATTAGGATTAAATTTTGGCACAACACCATGGGCCTATGGCCTGTACTATGCTGTACATTTCTGTGTTCTATTTTCTATAATAAACACCAATGGTTGCTGCACAGATCCCTGTGAGACACCCGCTGGTGAAAGAATTTCAAACACAAAACCAACCCTCCACCGTTGTGGAACCAGGTTGCCAAATTGCCTTGGATACCATTGGTCTATTGGACAAGCCTTCCATGAGGCACCTTTCCAAATACTTTAATGAACTCCATGTAACCCACATCTTCTGCACTGCCCTCATCAAAATTCTCAATCGTAATTTCAAACAGAAGTCTCAGCTGAATTTGGGAGAGGATCTTACTCTACCAAATACGTAATGAATGTCCCTAATCAATCTCTGCATTTCCAAATGTTGATTCATTCTGTCTCTCAGAATTGTGTTCAATAATTTCCCTCCCACTGCTGTCAGACTATCTGCTCTGTAATTACTTGGCCTATCCCTACTGCACTTCCTGAACAAAGGAACCACATTAGCTGTCCTCCAGGCATTCAGCTGTTCACCCATGGCCAGCAAAGTATTAAAAATATTCACCAGGGTCCCAGGAATATCCTCCCTTACCTGAACAAGGGGAGCAGGTTTGACTTGAATCAGAGGGGCACCAGCATCCCTGACTTGCTTTTCTTATCCCAGAGGGTTTAAACTAGTTTGGCAGAAGTTTGGACTATGAGTAAGAGAGGTACCATTGACCAGTCAATGGAAAATACATCAGCCATCGAGAGCAAGTTTCCTATTCAGGATATCCAGGGACACAGTCAAGGGAGGGAAAAGACTTCTTGTTTAAAGTTAGAACATAGAACATAGAACAATACAGCACAGAACAGGCCCTTCGGCCCACGATGTTGTGCCGAATATCTATCCTAGATTAAGCACCCATCCATGTACCTATTAAATTGCCGCTTAAAGGTCGTCAATGATTCTGACTCTACCACTGCCACGGGCAGCGCATTCCATGCCCCCACCACTCTCTGGGTAAAGAACCCACCCCTGACATCTCCCCTATACCTTCCACCCTTCACCTTAAATTTATGTCCCCTTGTAATACTCTGTTGTACCAGGGGAAAATGTTTCTGACTGTCTACTCTACCTATTCCTCTGATCATCTTATAAACATCGATCAAGTCACCCCTCATCCTTCGCCGTTCCAACGAGAAAAGGCCGAGAACTCTCAACCTGTCCTCGTACGACCTATTCTCCATTTCAGGCAACATCCTGGTAAATCTTCTCTGCACCCTCTCCAAAGCTTCCACATCTTTCCTAAAGTGAGGCGACCAGAACTGCACACAGTACTCCAAATGTGGCCTAACCACAGTCCTGTACAGCTGCAACATCACTTCACGACTCTTGAATTCAATCCCTCTGCTAATGAACGCTAATACACCATAGGCCTTCTTACAAGCTCTATCCACCTGAGTGGCAGCTTTCAAAGATCTATGTACATAGACCGCAAGATCCCTCTGTTCCTCCACCTGACTAAGAACTCTACCGTTAACCCTGTATTCCGAATTCATATTTGTTCTTCCAAAATGGACAACCACACACTTGGCAGGGTTGAACTCCATCTGCCACTCCTCAGCCCAGCTCTGCATCATATCTAAGTCTCTTTGCAGCCGACAACAGCCTTCCTCACTGTCTACAACTCCACCAATCTTCGTATCATCTGCAAATTTACTGACCCACCCTTCGACTCCCTCATCCAAGTCATCAATAAAAATTACAAACAGTAGAGGACCCAGAACTGATCCCTGTGGAACTCCACTTGTAACTGGGCTCCAGGCTGAATATTTACCATCTACCACCACTCTCTGACTTCGACCGGTTAGCCAGTTTTCAATCCAATTGGCCAGGTTTCCCTCTATCCCATGCCTCCTAACTTTCCGCATAAGCCTACCATGGGGAACCTTATCAAATGCCTTACTAAAATCCATGTACACTACATCCACTGCTCTACCCTCATCCACATGCTTGGTCACCACCTCAAATAATTCAATAAGACTTGTAAGGCAAGACCTACCCTTCACAAATCCGTGCTGGCTGTCCCTAATCAAGCAGTGTCTTTCCAGATACTCATAAATCCTATCCCTCAGTACCCTTTCCATTACTTTGCCTATCACAGAAGTAAGACTAAATGGCCTGTAATTCCCGGGGTTATCTCTTTTCCCTTTTTTGAACAGGGGCAGAACATTCGCTACTCTCCAGTCCCCTGGTACCACCCCCGTTGACAGTGAAGACGAAAAGATCATTGCCAACGGTACTGCAATTTCCTCTCTTGCTTCCCACATAATCCTAGGATATATCCCGTCAGGCCCGGGGGACTTGTCTATCCTCAAGTTGTTCAAACTGTCCAACACATCTTCCTTCCTAACAAGTATCTCTTCTAGCTTACCAGTCCGTTTCACACTCTCCTCTTCAACAATACAGTCCCTCTCGTTCGTAAATACTGAAGAAAAGTACTCGTTCAAGACCTCTCCTATCTCTTCCGACTCAATACACAATCTCCCACTACTGTCCTTGATCGGACCTACCCTCGTTCTCGTCATTCTCATGTTTCTCACATACGCATAAAATGCCTTGGGGTTATCCTTGATCCTATCCGCCAAGGATTTTTCATGCCCTCTCTTTGCTCTCCTAATCCCTTACTTCAGGTCCCTTCTGGCTATCCTGTATCCCTCCACTGCTCTGTCTGAACCCTGTTTCCTCAACCTTATGTAAGCCTCCTTCTTCCTCTTTACTAGACATTCAACCACCCTGGTCAACCAAGGCTCCCTCACACGACCATTTCTTTCCTGCCTGATAGGTACATACATATCAAGAGCGCGTCGTATCTGCTCCTTGAAAAAGTTCCACATTTCCACCACATCCTTCCCTGACAGCCTATGCTCCCAACTTATGCTCCTCAAATCCTGTCTTACAGCATCATAGTTTCCCTTCCCCCAATTGTAAAATCTATCCTGTTGTGCGCACCTATCTCTCTCCATGACCAAGGTGAAAGTCACAGAATTGTGGTCACCATCACCAAAATGTTCACCCACTAACAAGCCCATCACTTGTCCCGGCTTATTACCGAGTACCAAATCCAATATGGCCTCCCCTCTGGTTGGACAATCTACATACTGAGTTAGAAAAGCTTCCTGGACACACTGCACAAACACTGCCCATCCAATCTACTTGATCTAAAGGTCTTCCAATCAATATTTGGGAAGTTGAAGTCGCCCATGACTACGACCCTGTGGTAATAAAGTTGATTTATTTCAATGGACGAGGCCTGACTGGTCAGGCAGACGAGCTCAGAGCATGGATCGGCTCTGCGGATTGGGGTATTATAGCCATAATAGAAGCATGGCTGAGACAAGGTCAGGATTGGCAGTTCATTGTTCCAGAATACAGACGTTACAAGCATGACAGAAGGACAAGTAAGTGAGGAGGGGGAGTTGTCCTTTTGATATGGGAGGACATAACAACAGTGCTTAGAGAGGATACTCTTTTGGGTGATCAATGAGGTCATATGGTTAGAAGTTAGAAACTAAAAAGGGATGATCAGTCTGCTGGGATGGTGTTCTGGACCCCCCCCCCCCCCCACCCGCCCGCCCAAGAGCCAGCGGATACAAGAGGAGTAGATGTGAAGAGAGGTTGCAGGTACCTATAGAAATAATAGAATCATATTAGTTGGACATTTTAACTTCCCTTGTTTTGACTGGAGCACCTAGAGTGTAAAAGTCGTGTATGGGATGGAATTTTTCAAATGTGTCCAAGAAAGTTTCCGAGATCAATATATAGAGGGTCCCACTCTACTCAGGCGGCTGCAACACTGGACCTCCCCTCAGAAAACGAGGTCAGGCAAGTGACTGAAGTGTCAGTCAGAGAACACTTTGGGTCCAGTGACCACACTGCCTTCGTTTTAACATTGTTATTGAGAAAGATCAGACAGGACCACAGATTAAAGTGCGAAACTGGAGCAGGGCCAGTTTTGGGCTAATTTTCAGGATCGAAAGCATTTGCTTTCAAAGCGCAGTAGATCATTCTAAAATATGAAAACTTAAACTAAATTTGCTTGGTATTACATTCCATGACACTGCTATTAAACTTCTCCTTATGATTGTGCTCCACAACCACCTGATGAAGAAGTTTATCCTTCCAAATAAACTTGCTGGACTGTAAGCCGGTTTTATGTGATTTTTAACATTGCCCATCCCAGTCCAACATCCCCTCCTTAACATCGTGCTCCCATCAACTGGGTGAGTCTGTTTGAAGGAAAAGGAATGACTAGCAAATGGAAGACTTTAGAAGTGTCATCTCAAGAACCCAATATGTCCCTGTTAGAGTGAAGGGAAATGCTGGCAGATTTCGGGATCCCTGGCTGATGAGAGGTGTTGGGCTTCTGTTCAAGAAAAAGAAAGCAGCACACAATGTCTTCAATGTTTCCATATTTACGTAACCTCTTCAAATCCTAAAAACATAATCACTCGGTGGAGACCTGACAATCCTCTCAGGCTCGTACAGCAATCCTGATCTTCAGAACCCACTGAAAGCCTGTGACTCTCCCGATCCTCTTCCAAAAAGACTCACTATCTGTGCAACATTATCCCTTTGATAACACCCACCTTATCAATGTAAGTTCCTCCCGTATTTCCATCCATTTACTCATGTCTATAACACTCTCCAGCACTTACGCTCCTATCTGTGGAAACGTCAACCTCCCCTACAACCCTTCTCACTTTGACCAAATTGGAGGAGATTACTAATGCTTCCCTACCTGTGAAACTATCTCTAACCAAAATTACTGCCCTTCTGGAAAATCTGTCAGACTCCACACCCTCCATATCTAAATAATCTGCAGAGGTAAACCTTCATATATATATAAACATCTTCCGTCACGACCACCCTCCATGTCTCTGTTTGGTCCTCCAGTCTGTACAACCCACTTTATCTCTGTCATCTGCTCCATTCACTGAAATCCCGCCCTGTCTGTGTAACTCACCCTATCCTATCAATATGCTTATCCCTGTTAACTGCTCCAACTCTCCAAACCTCTCCATCTTCATGAACATGTGTAGGCCCGACATCTCTCCACATTTCTGTAACCTCCTGTGGCCCTGTGGTCCTCCCTCATGGTGAAACCACCTCCAGTCCCCACAACCCTCCAAATCTGGGTCGTCTGCTCCAGATCAGACTATTGCTGTCTCTGTTACCTCCGACAATCCGAGCAAACCCTTCCTATTTGTGTCTCTTCATTCAGATCCTATCCTCTCTAGGTTTCCAAAACCTCTTCCTCCTATTGTAACCCTACCTATTTAGAACATGGAACAGTACAGGCACTTCAGCCCTCAATGTTGTGCCAATCTTTTTTCCTACTCTAAGATCAATCTAACCTGCAGACCATTCAAAGAACAAAGGAAATCACAGCACAGGAACAGTCTCTTCAACCCTCCAAGCCGATCCAGATCATCTGTCTAAACCCGTCGTCTATTTTCTGAGGATCTGTATCGCTTTGCTCCCTGCCCATTTATACATCTGTCCAGATACATCGAACTGACGTTATCATTCCGGCCTGTACCTCCTCCACTGGCAACGTGTACCAGGTCCCCACCACCCTCTGCATAAAGACCTTTCCACATATATCTGCCCTAAACCTTTCCCCTCTCACTTTGAACTCATGACCCCTATTAGTTAAGTTCCGCAATCTGGGGAAAAAAGCTTCTTGCTATCCACTCTGTCTATACATCCCATGACTTTGCAGACCTCAATCACGTCCCCAGTCAACCTTCGTCTTTCTAATGAAAGTAATCCGAATCTATTCAATCTCTCCTTATTGCTAGCGCCCTCTATACCAGGCAACATCCCGGTGAACCTCCTCTGCACCTCTCCAAAGCATGCACGTCCTTTTGGTAATGTGGCGACTAGAACTGTACATAATATTCTAAATGTGGCCGAACCAAAGTCCAATACAACTGTAACATGACCTGCCAACTCTTGTACTCAATGCCCCGTCCAATGAAGGAAAGCATGCCGTATGCCGCCTTGACCACTTTACTGACCTGCGTTGCCACCTTCAAGGAACAATGAACCTGAATACCTAGATCTCTGTGTACATGAGTTTTCCCCAGGACTTTTCAATTTACTGGACGAATTAACTTTTGAATTTGATCTTCCGAAATGCATCACCTCGCATTTGCCCGGATTGAACTCCATCTGCCATTTTTCTGCCTGCCTCTCTATGTTCTGCTGTATTAACTGACAGACCCCTTCACTGTCTGCAAACTTGCTAATCAAGGAACCGATACCTTCCTCCAAATCATTGATATGTATCACAAGCAACAGTGATCCCAGCATGCATCCTGTGGAACACCACTGGTCACAGATCTCCATTTTGAGAAATTAATTTTGCTATTATTCATGTGCCTATCCAAAAGTTACTTAAATGTCCGAATGTATCTGACTCTAACACCAACACTGGCAATACATTCCACTCACTCATCACAGTCTGTGTAAAGAACCACATGTCCCCTCAACTTTCCTCCAATTACCTTACAATTTGCCTCCTAGTTGTAGCCATTTTCGCAATGGCTCAGGCCTCCCATTCTATTTCTGCCTCTGATAATCTCGTACACCTCTATCAAGTCACTTCTCATCCTTTTTCATTCCAAACAGAAAAGCCCTGGCACCTTCAACCTTTCTTCAATCGTCCTCCCCTCCAGTTCAGACAGAATCCTGATAAATCTCCTCTGCACCCTCTCCAAAGCTTCCACATCTTTCCTGTAATGAGGCAGCCAAAGCTGAACACAATATTCCAACTGTGGTCTAAGTACAGGCCGTATTGAGCTGCAACATAACCTCACGGCTCTTAAAATCAACTACCCTGCCAATGAAAGCTGACACATCATTGGCATTCTTAACAACCCTAATATCTTGGCTGGCAACTTGAAGGATCTCTGGATGTTGACCCCAAGATTTTTCTGTTACTCCTCACTGTCAAGAATCCTGCATTAGCCCTGAAAAGTTTTTCTGCAGTATCCTTAAATCTTAAACCCTCCCTATTTTAGCATTTTCCTCCAATCCCCTTTGCACTCATAAACTATGAAACCTCTTCCAGTCCCGACAATCGTCCCTAGCTCTGTAACCTCTATAAGCGTATAGATGTAGTCGAGTGGTTTAGGCGATGGGTTAGAAATCCATTGGGGCTTGCCCACACAGGTTTGAATCCTGCCCAACAAGGTGGTGGGGTTGATTAGTGCGGGGGTCCTGAGATATTGTCTCTAAAGTGCTCTCTGAGAAGGTGTCCAGCGTCCACAATGTGGAGGCGATGAGGAGACTGGACGCCTTCTCACAGCACGCTTTACAGAACATCTCCAGTACACCTGAAAATTAACCCACCACCCTGTTGCCAAACATTTCAACTCCCCATCCAACTCTGCCGACAACATGTAGATCCTGGGCTCTTCCACTGCCGCTGTGTCACCACTCAACACCTGGAAGACGAACGCCCAGGGCATCAATGTTGATTTCACCAGTTTCCTCATTTCCCTTCCCCCCCTTACTCCATTTCCAACCTTCCAGCTTATCACCGCCCTCATGACCTGTCCCACCTGTCAATCTTCCTTCCCACCTATCCGCTCTACCCTCCTCTCGACCTAACTCTCTTACCCCCACCTCCATCCACTTATTGCACTTCTGCTACTTTCGCCCCAGCCCCACCCCCTCCCATTTATGTCTCTGGCCCCGAGGCTCTCAGCCTCATTCCTGATGCAGGACTCAAGCCCAAAACGGCGACTTTCCTGCTCGTCGGATGCTGTCTGACCTGCTGTGCTTTTCCAGCACCACACTGAATTCTGATTGCCAGCATCTGCAGACCTCATTGTCTCCTGTTTATCAGATGAACCAATGAAGTGAGGAATGGCAGATTGTGTTTAATTTAGACCAATGTGAGGTGCTTCATTTTGGAAAAGCAAACCTTCGCAGGACTTATACACTTAATGGTAAAGCCTTAGGGAGTGATGCTGAACAAAAATATCTTGGAGTGCAGGTTTATAGTTCCTTGAAAGTAGAATTGCAGGTAGATAGGATAGTAAAGAAGACGTTTGGTATGCTTTCCTTTATTGGTCAGAGTGTCGAGTATTATCGTTGGCAAGTCATCTTGCGGTGTACAGGAAACTGGTTGGGCCACTGTTGGAATATTGCGTGCGATTCTAGTCTCATTCCCATTGGAAGGATGTTGTGAAACTTCAAAGTGTTCAGAAAAGATTTACAAGGATGTTGCCAGGATTGGAGGACTTGAGCTACAACGAGAGGCTGAATCAACTGGGGCTGTTTTCCCTGGAGTGTCAGAGGCTAAGGGGTGACCTTATAGCCGTTTGCAGAGTCAGGAGGGGCATGGATAGGATAAACAGACAAGGTCGTTTCCCTGGGGTGGGGGAGTCCAGAATTAGACGGCATAAGTTCAGGGCGGACAGGTGAAAGATTTGAAAGGGACCTAAAGGGCAACTTTTTCACGCAGAGGGTGCTGTGTGTACGGAATCAATTACCAGAGGAAATGATGGAGGCTAATATAATTACAGCATTTAAAAGGCATCTGGACGTGTATATGAATAGAAAGGGTTAAGTGGGATATATGCCAGTAAATAGAACTAGAACGGTTATGATATTTAGTCGGCGTGGACGAATTGGACCGAGGGTTCCATTTCTCTGCTGTACATCTCTATGACTCCAATTGTTTCCCACTGTACATTTACAGCCTGACATTTCAGTCAGTTTCCCCTGTTTACCTTGGTCAGTTCTCCTCTCAGACTCATGTAATTGGCTTTGTTTCTGATGCTCGGGTGTGCTCTATGATCACTTGCAAACTTGATAATCTCTTTGAATTCCACTATATTGCAATCTCCTGGAGGATCTTTGTGTGACGTCACTCCTTCACTCAGCTTCATCACCCAACGTTCAATCTGAGATAGTGACATCCCGAGCCATTTGCACAATATGTTATTCAAAGAAACATAGACAAAAACATTCAAAGAAGAGCTTGATTAATATCACTCTTGCCAGTGTGACTGTTCCGTATCATGAAAAGATTGAAGTCTCCCAAAATTATCATAATGCATTTGTTGCAAATTCCAACGAATTCCTGTTTAATGCAAGAATGATCAATGAAATGCTGCTAGGCAGCCTAAAATAAAAGTTCTTATGCTTGTGTTTGTGACACATGGGATACATAATTCACATTCAGGCTGACTCATCCACATCATCTGAGGCTAAATGCTTTCGCTGTAATGCTTTTATTATTGATTGCTGTCAGGGTTACCCATCCTGCACTCCTATTCTGCGTGCGATCCCACAAAGTTGTGGACAGTTGAATATTTATATTCCACCTTTTGTTCACTCTGTATCCACATCTCCCTGCAGACTAAATCCCATTTATCTCTGTATCACAAGTCTATTACATTATTGCAGATACTTTGGCAATTCCAAAAAAAACTATATTATAATTTACTCTTTCCCACAATGTCGTGTCACAAACTGATTCACTGATGTACAGTTTTAGTTAAACTCTGTCCCTTCCTGTTTGTCTTCAGTCACTTCCCATTGCTGTTCCAATGCGTCACCTTTTATATTCGGATTTGGAAAGCTCCTTTCACTTGAACCCTGTCCCTGCGTCCTCTGTCAGTTTAAAGCCCTGTCCATAAACCTACCGATATGATTGGCTAGAATGCTGCTCCGAGCTGTTTTGTTTTTTTTAATTCATTCGTGGGATGTTGCTGTCTCTGGCTGGCCAGCATTTCACGCCCACCCCCGAGCTGCCCTTGAGCTGAGTGTCTTGCTAGACCATTACAGAAGCCAGTTGAGAGTTAACCCCATTACTCTGGATCTGGAGTCATATATAGGTCAGACCAGCTGCCTATCACAGATTTCTTTCCTGAAACGGTATTGAGCATTCACGTGGGTATCCCTGCCACCGGCATTAAATTCTAGATGAACAGTCTAGTGACAGTATTACTAGGCCATCACCTGTCCCACTGATAGCTCCCTCATCCCTGAGTACTGATCCCAGTGCACCAGGAATTAAACTCCCTTCTTCTTGATCATGGTTTGATCCTGATACCTTCCTGCACTCTGGTGCTACCACACAGTCTCTCTCCATGTGGTATCCCTCACTGTGTGAGTCTAATTGCTGACTCTGTCAGTGTCTCTCGTTTTGCAGCTAATCCAGATCCTGAGCCAACAGAATTCTCCACTCCAGAGAGACGCAGAAGCACAGGTTAGGGATGGAGCCTGGGATTTTCCAGATCTCTGTGGTACTCAGTACTATTCTCCATGTGTAACCCTCACTGCATCTAATTTTCCTTTCTGCTTATTTCTTTGTCTCCTGCATGTATTCACGATGTTCCTGCTTAATAAACTTTCCAACGGCTGGATGTTTCATCCATCACCTCATTGAAAGCAATTGGTCAGCCAGAGGGTAGGGAGATCTGGAGTCTTCAATAAATCCTGCAAGGAGATAAGGTCACTCACAGTGAACAGAGCAGAGAGCATTTAAGGGATCGGACTTTGGCCGGAAGATATGACATAGATACAGTGCTGAAGGGTGAACACAGAGCATGCTGGTCTCAGGCTCAATTCCCACCCTCTTGTTTACTTTCAACTCTGCTGTACTGAGCTCTCCTATGTCAATATAGGAAGTTCACATTTATCAATCCAGACCTGTGCTGCCTTAGTGAGGATCAGGACAACAGAGGGGAAAGGAGGCCTCCCAGAGAAAGGTGGGAATGCCGCCTGGGATCTTTCTGTTTCCTATTCCCCCTCTCACACAGTCTCTTGTCACATGATAGAGTCATACACCAACGAAACATACCTTTCAATCCAACTCATCTGCGCCAGTGTCTTGAATGCTTGTAATTTCCAGAAAAGTTCTTATTTTTGTAACATCCACCCTTCCCATAATCCTGCTGTATCTTTGAAACCTACTTCAACGCTGACAACTCTCCCTATTTGTAAATTGCTCCAGTCTCAACAACATGCCCAGCTCAATAATCTCATCCTGCACTCAGTACAATATTCCCTATTTCTGTAGCTTTCCGCAATAACCACAGACCACCCTGTCTCTGTAAAATCCTCCAGCCCAGAACAAAATACTCACCCGTGTGTACCCTCCTTAAGTCACTAGAGAACATGATATCACTGTAACCTTTGCAGGCCCGATCACACTCCTGCCTCCTGGCCAATAGCACCACATGACCTCTGTAACCATCTCAAACCCCTACCGAGCTCCTCATCTGTATAAACACCTCCAGACCCTTTTCCAGCTGCAACAACACTCGCCATCTCTGTGTGCTCCTCCCTGCACCTCAAGCACCCTCTCTTTGTGTAGCTCTGCAGTTTGGGGTGACATGGCGATTCAGTGGTGAGCACTGCTGCCTCACAGTGCCAGAGAGCCAGGTTCGATTCCAGCCTTGGATAACTGTGTCTGTATGGAGTTTGCACATTCTCTCCGTGTCTGCATGGCTTTCCTCCCATGGTCCAAAGATGTGCAGGTCAGGTGAATTGGCCATTCTAAACGGCCCATAGCGTTAGGTGCATTAGTCAGAGGGAAATGGGCCTGGGTGGATTACTCTTTGGAGAGTTGGTGTGAACTTGCTGGGCCGAAGTGCCGTTTCCATTCTGCAGGGAATCTATTAAAATCTCAACTCTCCCTCTCCATTCCATACAACTGATCATAAAAGTATCTCTCTAACAATTAAACAGTTCGAAACCTCCCAGTCTCTGTAAGCTCTGACATCTCCAACATCCCTCCTTCTCAGTATAACCTCTTCCTGACACCCTCTCAAAGTGTGGAGACCCCATAATCCTCCATATCTGTATAATCCTCTCTGGACCCTGCAATCCTCCCAATCTGTAGTACCCAATCCAATGCCTGTGACTCTCCCAATCCAGTTCTTACAAGACTCACTATTATGCAACATTTTCCCCTCGCTATCACCCACCCTGACAGTGCAAGCTCCTCTAGAATCTCCATCCATCTAATCAGCTCCATAACTTTCTCCAGCTCTTACACCCCTATCTGTGTAAATGTAACCCTCCCGACAACCCTCCCCGCTGGAGGAACCTCCTCTAGTTTGCGCAATGCTCCATATCTATGTTAGTGTCTCCACGCCTTATTGCTGTTCCTGTGTCTGTAAGCTCTACCAGACTCTCCAGCCTTCCCATCGATACAACCCCCAGAACCTCAACATCCAACCTCAGCAAATGTCTTAAATCACTACAGCCTTCCATATCTCTGTTCGTGCCTCAATTCTATACAACTCTCTCAATCTCTGTAAATTAGTATCATTCCATAAAATACTCCCTGTCTGCGTAAACTACTCCTATCTGACACTGAGAAGTCTCACTATCTTTTTGATCACCTGTAATTCCTTCAGATCTCCCTGTGTCTTTCCTGACTCCATTGAATGCAGCTCATTTCATGTTATAACTTTCCTAGCTCATATGTTACTCCACATCTCTGTGATATTCTTCAGTTACTGCAATTCTGGTTCTCTATCTCCAAACTTTCCAATCCCCCTGATCGATGTAAGTTTATTGATCCCTTGCAGCATTTTCAATACCTGTAGCAGTCTTCAACTCCTCAATGCATCCTGTCCCTGTAACCTCCTCAAATACTACAGCTCACTGGCTTTGTAATATCTTCCGAAATCTCGAACCCTCTTAATTTCAGTAACCTCCTTCAGAACAGCACTCCGTATCTCTGTGTAACTGATGGGAATGCTGCAAACCTGCCCACAGCCCTCACTAACTTTCTGAACTCCTGCAGCCCTACAGTCCTCCGCATCTCTGGCCCCTCCGATCCCTACAATTATCCCTGGCTCTGTGACCTGATCCAGCCATTCAACCCTGCCTATCTCACTGATTCCTGCAGCTCCAACTACTGTCCATATCAATGTAACCCCCAGCCCCAACAATCCTCCCGATCTCTATAAACGCCTGCAGCTCCAACTATCTGTGTCCCTACAGTCCCTACAGTCCCTACAACCGTCCCTATTTCTATAAGTCCTGCAACACCAACTAGCATCCATATCTGTGTACTCTCTAGACCATCCAATCCTCCCTTTCTCTAAAACCACCTGTCGCTCCAACTATCACCAATATCTGCGTAATCTCTAGTCGCAACAATACTCCCAGTCTCTGTATCTCCTGTAGCTCCAAATATATTGCAACTGTGCAATTTCTACACCCTATATTCATCCCTATCTCCGTAACTCCTTCAGGACTGATTACCCTATACATCTATGTGATATCTTTCCTCTGGATAAGCTGTCGGATCTCTAACCACCAACGATGATCGCAAACCCCCCGAACTCTCCAAACCTTCTTTTTTTGTTAGCTTCTCTAATGCTTGCATTCTGCTTTATATTCGGTTATAGATCCTTGCTCAGGGAAACAACATCCCAGTACTGAATCTGTAAGAACACAATAATGTTCAGTGTATCAATAAATTTGCCTCATTTTCGAAATTCTAATGAGTTTAAGTTCAACCTTCTCCACCTCTTCTCATCAATCCTCTTCCATTTTGAGGATAAGCTTGGTGAATCTTCTCTGGGCTGCCTCCAATACAAAAAACATTTTCCCCTCCAGATAGGGGACCAAACCTGTTTATAGTGTTCTCAGTATGGGTTGACTGGAGCCTTCCATAGTTGTTACAAGCCTTCTCTATTTCTTTTCCCCATTCCCTTTGGAGTCAATCCCAGCGTTCCATTTGCCGTCTCTATGACCTGCTGACCCTGTATATCACCTTTCGGAGATTTATACTCAAGGATTCCTAAGTTATTCTATGGTGTAGCTTTCTGCAGTCTGTCTGAAACCAAGAGGTGACAGTAATAATCAGGAAAGTACATGCATGGTAAACGATATGCCAGAAATGCTAACTGCACACTTAGACACCTATGGAATGAGCACCGTTCATAAGACCATTATGTATCGGAGCAGAATTGGGTTATTCGATTAATCGAGTCTGCCACACTATTCGTTTACGGCTGAATTGTTTCTGAACTCCATTCTCTCGCCTACTCCCTGTAATCGTTGATCTCCTTACTCATCAAGAACCCATCTATCTCTCAGTTAAATACACCAAATTGCTCACCTCCACTGCCCTATGAGACAGTGATTTCCACAGATCCATCACACTCTGGCTGATTGAATTCCTCCACATCCCCATTCTAAAGAGTCGTTCCTTCACTCTGAAGCTGTGTCTTTGGGCCCTAGTCTGTCCAACTAGTGTAAACATCCTCCCCCCCTCTCCCCCCCGTCCACTCCATCCAGGCCCCTCTGTATTCTGTAAGTTTGAATGAGATCCTGCTGCCGCTGCCACTGAAACTTAATCAACTACAGACCCAAAGACTTCACCTGCTCCTCATATGGAAAACATTTCATCCCTGGGATCTTTCTTGGAAACCTATTCCTCGTACTCATTTACATCCTTTTGCTAGACACTTAATGTATAACGTGTAGAGTGTAATCCCAACACTGACCCCTGCGGAGCTCCCCTCATCACCAGTTCCGTTGTGAAAACAATCCCTTTATACCCACTCTCTGTCTTCTGCCAATCAGCCAACATTCTATCCATGCCAAGCATGTTGTTCTGAAACTGAAATTTCATTTCACAAAACCTGCTGGATTTGATTTCCTGTCTGGCGGTGAACAGCAGAGTAGATAAAATGGAGGAAGGGTTTTGCGGGATTTTCAGAGACATTTCAACAAGGTCCCAATGAGGAGGAAGGTAAGCAAAATTGACACATGTGGGATTGGACACAATGTACTGGCGTGAATTGGAAATTCCTTAAAAGAAAACCAAGCAGGAATAAATGGACTAGTGCTTGACCCCTATCTATTCACAAATGGATTCGATGCATTTGATGGATGAACACAATCTAATGCTTCCATGTCTGTTGCTGACACAGAACTAGATGGAAATGTAGATTTTGTGAAGGAAGCAAAGGGGACATGAATAGTCCATGAGTTTCCCACGTACAAATTAACTGATGGGATGTGGTCACCACTTTGGCCTGCCATCATTCCTTTCCCATCTGTAATTCCCTTGAGAAGGCGGTGGTGAGCTGCCTTCCTGACCCATTGAAGTCCTTTGGGTGTGGGGACAGACACAGTGCTAGGAGGGTAGAGCGTGCCTTGGAGGCCGCCTTGGAAATGCTGGCTTTTCCGTGCTCCTGGAACTCCTGTCCTTCCAGGTTATTGTGGTTCCGGGTTTGTGAAGGGCTGTTGAAAGAGCCTCCCTGTGTGACCTTAGTGCGGCTTGTACATCTATTATTCATTCCTTCAATCACGGGACATGAGCTTTGTTGGCTGAGCCAACATTTATTGTTGATTTTGAATTTTCCATGAGAAGGTGGTAGTGAGCTGCCTTCCAGAGCCCCTGCACCAGCCGTTGGAACTGTTGTTATCTGTATCCCCTCCAGCAGGTGCTACAACACTCCTCACATCTGTAACTGCATATAGACAATGCAGCTCTCCCTTTTATATCTGACATCCTCCCCGACTTGTAACTCTTATAATTCCTCACAATATCTCACCTCCTCCATTCCCATCTGTGCTAGAGATCTCTAAAATTTCTTTATTCTTGTTTAAACTTCTGATCACCTAAAATCTTTCGCTTTTTAAATTTGTAACCCCTTCAGTTTCTATAACTCTTCATATAACTGTAATCAATCATTGCACAGGTTATCTTCCTTAAATCTCTATAATTACAACGTTTGTATGTACTATATTGGCACTTTTCATTCTCCTTATCCATCTCAGGACTTCCAGCCCCGACAATCCCACTATTTGGAATGTTCCCATTCTCTGCATCTCCTAATGTCCTGGGGGTCCCTGAACACAGCCAATGCTCCAAAAGTTTATATTCCTCCCAGTTACTGCAAGTCTTCTAACCGTGAAACATCCAACAGTCCCCAGTACCATACAACACTTGCTGGCTGTCAATTTGTATTTGTTGAAGTCTATACATTTCTGTAAGCAGCTCAGAAAAAGCCCTTTAGACTCTACAAAGCTCCGTCATGAACAAACCACCATCCTTTGCCTTCTTCAGTGTCTGCAAATCTCCCTGTATCTTCCAGTGACGTTCTTTAGTTGCTGCAGGTCTGCCTAGCTACACAGATAACCTGTTCAATTCCATGCGGCTCCCTCAATCACCGTAACACCTTCTGCGCTGTCTAATCCTTATCTTTTCCATTGTCTTCCAGGCACAATGATGATCCTGTGAGTGAGTAGTGCAGAATGGGATGTTATAAATCTCAGCTGAGGCTTGAGACCTACCATTACCCGAGAGTCTCAAAGCGATTCAACCTGAGAGAGAGCAGCAAGGATTTGGAGAATATAAATCAGCAGCGAGGATAAAGGCCAACTGGGACTTGGAGTTGGAGGAGCAGCAGAGCAGGAGGCTCGAAATCAGCACCGAGTCACAGAGGGAGTGACCGCATGAGGAAGCAACTTGGAGCAGGAGCATAAGGCTCACTCATACCTGGGAGTTACAGAGGAAGCAAAGTAGGAGGATGTAAATCAGCACTGAGAATCGAGGCCTAGTCTTATCTGAGAGTCACAGAGACGGTGATCCTGTGAAGGAGCACAGTGCAGTGGGAGCTGGAGGATTACACGTCCCTGGGAGTCACAGAGACGGTGACCCTGTGAGGGAGCAGAGTGGAGTGGGAGCTGGAGGATTACACGTCCCTGGGTGTCACAGAGATGGTGACCCTGTGAGGGAGTAGAGTGTAGTAGCAGCTGGAGATTTACAATTACCTGGGAGTCACAGAAACGGTGACCCTGTGAGGGAGCAGAGTGTAGTGGCAGCTGGAAGATTACAATTACCTGGGAGTCACTTTCTGCTGTGGGGACCTGCCTGCACTGAGTTTGAAAGAAGTGCACTAGCCATCACAGAAAAAGGATGTAAGTTCATTGGCTGATAAATACACCATTATTAGCGACTGTCAGTTAACTGCTATAAGTTAACATTTTTTTTTCAACTTCTGAAATAAGGTTTGAACTCAGAAATAAGAGGGAGAAGTGAAATTCTGAGACAATATAATAAATTACGCTCAGTCAGCCACAGTTGAATAAGGGAATTAACCATAATGTTATTTCCCTGATGTTAACTTCATTCTAAGTAATTAAGTAAGTTACTCTAGACATGTTGCATTTTAAGACATGGCAAGACATGTTTGTCAGATGGAAAATGTGTTCTGTTACATTGGGAAGTCATAGCCCCGCTCGTGTCATAGATGAACACTAGATCGTGGAGCTCAGACAGTGACTAGATACTCAATGATGCTGAGAGTTAGGGGGATAGCACACACACAGAGCAGATACTCTGCAGACTTAACGGTCTGGAATAAGGAAGGGAATGGGGGGACTAGGCAATCGAAGAAAAACAATCAGGGAATACAAGAATATCCTGACATCACCCTCCAAATTCAGTTCCCAGTATGGAAACTGATGAAGATGCGAGCTGCTCAGGGCAGGGCAGTCAGAGCCATGTCTGTGGCACGACAAGCAGCCTGACTGTACAGGACGGGAGGGAGAAGGAAAGAGGAGCATAGGCACAGGGCAGTCAGGAAATTAAAGAAGGTGTCAGCGTATCTGTAATTCCAGGATGATGGGGTTAAGAATGTCATGGTGTCTGCAGGACATTCATCTGGGGTACAGTGAGCAGTCAAAGGTGATGTCCATGTTGGTAGGAGTGACCTGGGTAGTAAGGGTGAAGTGGTCTGGAAATCACAATTTAGGGAGCTAGGTGGGTGGTTAGTAAGCGGGATCTCAAATGTAACAATCCCCGGAATACTCCCAGTGCCGTGTACAAGTGAGAATAGAACTCGGAGTTTAGGTAGATGACAGTGTGACTGGAACGATGATGCAGCAGGAAGGGCTTCAGATTTCTGGGACATTGGGACTGGTTCTGGGGAAGGCAGCAACTGTACAAGCTGGATCGGCTATCGTGACAGAGCTGGGACTGAATTTCTTATGGGAGTGGGTGGGAGGGTTTGAAAATAATTGGCGTGTGTATGGGATCCAGGAAGGAATAGTAGAGGAGACTACCAGGATTCTCAAAATAATGGGACATGCAGTTGGTACTGATTTATAACAACAAGGATATCAGTGGAAGATGGAGTGAGAAAGAAAACTTTAATCTGAGGTATTCTTCATGGACATGAATACTTGGAATTTGGGGAGTTTCAGATGCAGATTCGTGTGTGGAAATCTGATGTACTGATCACCGAGAGCTAGCTCAAGGAATGGCAGGACTGAGTGATTAATATTGCTGGGTACAAAGGATTTCAAAATAAGAGAAAGGAAGCGAAAGGATGAAGATAGAAGCATTGGTTTAGAGAAGTGTTAGTTAAGGAGTCAAAGAGAAAGAGGACCCGACCAAAGACATAATGAATTTGGCTGGAGCTACAGAACAAAAAGGGCACAATTACAGTGACGTACAATCTGTCGGCCAGCAACCATTGGAAAGGATGGAAATAATAAATATGTAGGGCCATGGGAGAGCGATGACAATACTGTAGATTAGCTATACTGAGAAACTTAATTTATCCAGATGTTGACTGGGTTACTGGTGTTACAGGATCATGAAGGCGAGTGTTCCTGGATTACATGGAGGAGAGCTCACTGCAGGAGTATATGTCCAGCCCAAGAGAGCATGTCGTGTTGGACCTGGTCCTTGGGAAAAGTTGGGACAAGTGGATTCAGCATCAGTAGAGGAACATTTTGGGGCATAGCGATCATTTTATTGTAAAGTTCAGGATGATGCAATAATTGAGAGTGAGAAAAATTAGTTGACTGAGAGAAGCTTTCAATGGAGCAAGAATGAAGTTGGGAAGGTTTGACTGGAACACCAATTTGGTCAGTAAAAAACAAACTGAACCTTGGGCTCCTTGCAAAGAGGAGATGGCTTGAGTCTATTTGAGGATTGATCCCTCAAATAGGAACGGCAGGATAAACAAACCCAGAATTGGGAAACAGGAGGAATGCTGGAGGTTCAGAGGGGATATGGTAGAGGTATGAAGGGCTTTTGCCCGAAACATCGATTTCGCTGCTTGTTGGATGCTGCCTGAACTGCTGTGCTCTTCAGCACCACTGATCCAGAACAGGGACATGGTAGAGCAGAGGGGAATTATGTGAAAACTGAAAGCCACCATAGAGCAGTCTCAGAATCCTCCTGTGGGCCCCTCATAACGAGAGTGTTAAAAGATGGAGTAAGGCTGCCTCGAAACTAGAAAGAGGATTTCTACCTGGAAAAAGATCTCCACAAGTAGTTAAGATGCACTTAGATGCGTTGTAGCTGCATGTTTAACTGAAACGTTTAGGGGGCGATTGGATGATTTTTGACACAAACAAAATGTGAGTATGTGAGTGAAGGAGGGGACAACTACTCAGCAAAGAGTTCAATTGAAGAGCTGGTGTAACTATGATCGGCCATATGACATCCTTCTGTGTCTTAAGGCGTCTGTGTCATTCAGTGTGATGTCTTGAGAGTCGTCCAAATCCATAAATAACCTCGTCGATCCTGCATGATGCATTCTAATCTCTGCAACCTCCATCTGCCAACATCACCCTCCTTATCTCTGTAACTCATACAGGCCATATAAACTTTCTTTCTCTGGAATCTCCTCCAGCCTCGATAATCTTTCCTCTCTATCAAACATGCCTCAAGTCTTTACAGCTCTCCCCTTCTCTGCAACTACTCTGATCCATAGAAACCTAATCTTTGCAATGTCCTCCAGTCCATGCAACAATCAGCGATACTAACTCCCTCCTGCCCTGACAGATCACAGTATCTCCATAAATCCCAGCCACTACAGTGTGCATTATATCTCCACCTTTCTCCAGCATCACCAAACATGCCCATCTCTTTTCTTTGCTCCACTCCCTACAATTTTCCCTGCTGTATAACCTACTGCAATGCCTAACCAACTGTGTAACATCCTGTAGTCCGGCCCCTGCTCCTGATTCTGCAACCACCTTCTTCCCTGACACAGCTCACTGTCTCTGCAACCTCCAGATTCTAAATCCATCCCGATTTGTGGAAATACCCCCAGCACTCCCTCTCTCTGTAATATCTACCAGATGTTAAAACTGAAATAACTCAACAGAGGCAGGTATCCCGTCACCAAATCCCCTTTTATTTCTACATGCATGATCCATGACACTGATCCACGCCAGCTCAGAGCCAGCTCCTATAGTGAACAGAGCCCCTGATGCTCCTGTTTATTTCTGAGCCAGGATTCCCTGATTGGACCAGGTTCACAGCCCCAATCAGGGAACACGTATTAATGAGATTTACCTAACTGACCTCGTTCCAATCACTATAGAAACCCTCCACGTTACTTAACATTCATTAACACCTACAAATCTCCTAATCTCTGAAACCTCCTCCAGTTTCTCCAGCGCTGTGTCTGTAAATTTCCTCAAAGACAGACCTGTGCCTTTCAGGAGGCCCTCCTGTTATCAATCTCCTGCAGGACCAATACAAGCTTTTTTTATTCTGTTTTCTGCAAACTCTCGATCTCAATGTTCTCCACCCAGAACATCTGACTAATCTCTAACTGCTTCCAAAAAACTCAATCCGCCGTTTCTGTGTGACCTTCTCCATGAGGAGGAAGGGGGTTTCAAAGCAGGGAGCTTCATGTGACAAGGAGAACTTTCCACAAATGGGAATGTTTGTAAAAACTAGTGGGTATACAGAAGTGGGAAGGGTCATGGGAATGAAGGATGTTCCAGAGACAGGCAGTTTGTAGGCACAGTGGACAAAATTTTCATTTCTGTTGCAGAGAGACTTAGAGAGCTAAATCATGTGATACATTGTCCAGGTGATATTTTAAAATCTCTTACTGTGTAAGAAGCGATAGAGAGTCAACGGGCTCTGCCTCTTCTTATCGAATAGTTTCGAAGGGCTGAATGGCTTTCTCACATTCCAGTGAAACCAGCTTGAGATGCTGAACAAGCTCCTCTTTCTATTCTGTGGAAATGTGCAGTGTACAGAAATGCTATCACACGGATGTTACTTACACGTTAACAACATGAGCTTGAATATTGTCCAGGTTTTGATGCTTTATATGATTTTCACTGAACATCTTCACTTCTGATCGAATGATGGAGGGTAAGACGTTGATGAATAAGCTGAAAATGTTAATACAGAGGAAACTACCCTGTGGATCACCCACAGATACATCCAGGGACTGAGAGGATTGATGTCCAACCGCCACATTGTGTTCTGAATGACCCAACCAGTAGGGAGATTACTACTGATTCCAATTAAATAGGAATATTGTTCACACCCTTTGACACATTGCTCAGTCAAATCTTGCTGTAATGACAGGGCCAGTCACTCTGACGCTGCGTTCATATATTTTGTTCATGTCAATAAGCCAAGATATATATGTGGGGAATGTTTCCTTCTCTGAGAGGTTGGTGATTGTTGAGGCCTCTCTATCCCAGAGAGCTGCATCACTGAAATGTTTGGGACGGGGTGAGGCGGGTGTCAATGGATTTTGAGAGAATCGATGGCAACAAAAAAAATGCATGAAAGAGAATTTGCAGCCGACAGCAGATCGTCCCTGACTGTACTGAAGGGAAGGGCAGACTTGAGGAGCTAAATAGCCTCGTGTTATTCCAGTTATTCCAGAGTACTGTCAGTTTGTGGTCTATTCCATTTCCAATGTTACTCACCTGAAGTAGCTGAATAAACTGATCTTGTTGCTGCATAACAAAATGCTGATGCTGCTTCATCTGCTCTGGGTCCAGTGTCATAAGCTCGAGGGGTTGATTGGCCTCCTCCTGTAACTGTATGTCAGACTCCAGGCCCTGAAAAGCCTTATTTTGTCCTGGTGTAACTGAAATCCATATAGACTAAATCTACCACCCGAGGAGAAAGTGAGCACTGCAAATCCTGGAGATCAGAGTCGACAAGTATGACACTGCAAAAGCATGGCAGGTCAGGCAACATCCGAGGAACAGGAGAATCGATGTTTTGGAAATTCCTGATGAAGGGATTATGCCTGAAACATCGATTCTCCTGTTTCTGCCTGACCTGCTGTGCTTTTCCAGTGCCACACTTTTTGACGTCTACCGCCCCGACCTAGTCAACCTTCCTGGTCATGTAATCAAATAACTTTAAGAAATTTAGATTACTTACTTACAGTGTGGAAAAAGGTCCTTTGGCCCAACAAGTCCACACCGACCCGCCGCCCACCCATACCCCTATATTTACTTCTTACCTAAGACTACGGGCAATTTAGCATGGCCAATTCACCTGACCCGAACATCTGTGGACTGTGGGACGAAACCAGATCACCCAGAGGAAACCCACGCAAACACGGGGAGAACGTGGAAACTCCACACAGTCAGTCGCCTGAGTCGGGAATTGAACCCGGGTCTCAGGCGCTGTGAGACAGCAGTGCTAACCACCGTGCCACCCAATTTGTCAAGCATGATCTCCCACACACAAAATCATGCTGAATATTTCTAATCAAATCCTGTCTTTTCAAATTAATGTACATCTTATCCATCGGAATTTTCTCAAGTGACGGACCTACCACAGATGTTAAACTTTCTGGTCCATAGTTCCAAGGCTTTTTTTCCCCAGTTCTTCTTAAATAAGGGCACAATATTTGCTAACTTCCAATTTTCCTAGATCTCAACTGTGGTTAATGATGATCAAACTTATCAGCCAGATCCCCCATAAACTCTTCTCTAGCCCCTGACAGTGTTCTTGGATATATCTGGTAAGGAATGTGAGATTTATCCAAAATCAAGCATTCTAGTATGTCCAATGCCTCCTCTACTGTGATATGGACTGTCCCTAAGAAATCACCACGAACTTCACCAAGTTCCGAAGTAAACACAGAAGTTAAACACAGAGGAGAAATATTCATTGACGACATCGCCCATCTCTTATGGTTCCACACATACATGTCCACTTTGGTCTTTGAGGGGTCCTATTTTCTTACTATTTATTGTTTTTCCTGTAATATACTTAAAGTAAGTTTTTGGATTCATACTAATCTTCTCATCCAAGGCTCTTTCATGCCCCCTTTTTGCCCTACTGATTTCCTTCTTCAGATAATTACTGTGTCCCTTATATACCTCAGGGATTCACTTGATCCCAGCTGCCTGTAACTGAGCTGCCTTTTTTTTCCCGGTCAAAGCCTAAATATCTCTGGTCATTCAGGGTTCCCCATTCCTGCCAACTTTCCATTCACCCCCACAGTAACAAATAGACCTTGAACTCCACTATCTCACGTTCAAAGGCCTTCCACCTGCCAGCAGTCCCTTTGCCGACAATCAAACTATTCAGACAAACCCCGACAAACTCCAATGTAATTCCATCTAAATTCGTCTTGCCCCAATTTAGAACTCGAAGCTGTGTCGCTCTCCATAACTACGTGAAAATTAATAGAACTATGGTCACTGTTCTAAAGTGCTCCCCCACCTGTCACCTCCATCACCTGTTCTATCATATTTCCTACAAGTAGGTCGAATTTTTCCTGTTCACCAGTAGGCCCCTCTATATACTTCTTGAGGAAATTTTCCTGGCGCAATTAATGGATTCGACCCCACCAAATCACTTAACGCTCTGGTAGTCCCAGTTTATGTTATGAAAATTAAAATCTCCAATTATGACAATCCTTTTGCTCCTGCATGCCCCACCTCTCTGCAAGTATATTTGTTACTCTAATTCCTGTTGACTATTTGAGAGTCTATAGTACAACCCCTATAACATCACCATTCCCCATCCTATTTATTAGCTCCATCCACAAATCCTCGCCGTTTGATCCTCCAGTTGTTTCCTCTCTCATTGCTGCTGTGATACTTCCTTTCATCAGAAATGCAACTCCCCCTCCCCTAATTGCACCGTTGCTGTCTTGCCCAAAGCAGCTGAACCCTGGCACATTAAGCTGCCAGTCCTGTCCCTCCCTTAGCCATGTTTCTGTAATGGCTATAATATCCCACTCCCGTGTACCTATCCATACCCTGAGTTCATTGGCCTTACCTGTTAGTCCTCTTGCATTGAAATAAATCCAACAGGCTTTATTTGCTCCCTATCATATTCCAGCCTGACCCATCTCTTCACTTACGGTTTCAGATTACTGTAGCTCCTTCCAGCCTCACACTTGCCTCCCTGCTCTTGAGGATCCCACACCCTGCCAATCTCGTTGAAACCCTCCCTTGGAACACCAGCAAATCTGGTTGCCAAGATATTGGTCCGCCCTCTAGTGTATGTGCCATCTGTCCCTCTTGAAAAGATGAACTCTGTCACAGAAAAGACCCCAATGATGTAAAAATCTGAGTCCCTACCCCCACACCAATTCTTTAGTCATGCATGTATCTGCCATATGCTCCTATTCTTACTTTCATGGGGTCATGAAACAGGAAGTAATCAGGAGATTACCATTTCGAAGTCTTGGTTTTGAACTTCTCTTCTAGCTCTCTGTAATCACTCTGTAGGACCTTATCCCTATTTCTATCTGTATCATTTATACCAATGTGCACAATGAATTCTGGCTGCTCACCCTTCCCCTTGACAATGATCTGCAGTCGCTGGGAGACTTCCTGGACTCTGACACCTGTGAGGAAACACATCTTGCTGGATTCCCGTTTGAGACCCCGGATTCTCCAATCTGTTCCTCCAACAAGTGACTCTTCTATCTCTAAGACGATGTTTATATTTACGCTTTCCCGCTGTGCCCCAGAGTCAGTGGTATTGCCACCAACTTGGCTACTGTTGCATTCCCTTGAACGGTCTTTCCCCCAACGGTATCTAAAATGGTTTACTTGTTTTCGAGAGGAATGGCCACAAGGGATTGCTGCACTCTCTGCCTACTCCCTTTCCCATTCCAAATCTACTCTTTGCCTAGAATACGACAGGAAGCAAGGACTGACTGTTGGATTAAATTGTGTTTATTTAAACGCAACAGGGCAGACAGGTAAGGCTGATGAACTCAGGGCGTGCATCTTCATGTGGGACTGGGCTATGATAGTCATTACAGAATCATAGCTAGGGGCGGGTCATTGGCGTGACCACCACACTGAAGCACTATGAAGTTCATAGCATCTCCGATTATCCTGAGTGTATCCAGCTCCAACTCCCAAACATAGTCTTCCAGAAGCTGTAGCCGGGTGCACTTTCCACAGTAGTCATCAGGGACGGTGGAAATCTCCCGGAGCTCCAATATCCCACCGGAGGAACGTGCAACTGGACTAACTGCCATCTCGACTGCTGTAATACTAAATTAAAATGACTTTATTTGAGCTTGCCTGTACTTTTTGCTGAGCTGCTGCTATCTGATTCCTCCCAATCCAATGAAATACTACTCACTCTTCTACTCCCCCACATTTACGTTTAGTCAAGAAAGTGGGGAGACACGACAGTGATGTAATGTTTATGCCTTACACATTCCTTGATAACACCTATGATAACCTGCTCTCCAGGGCAGGTCGTTGTTTGTACCTGGAGGGTGTCTTACTGAGGTTTTCCTTCTGGTAGAGGTGACTGCGCTGATGCAAACCTTCACGCCAACAGCCAATCTGCGCTGTCGCAGTCCTCTGGTCCTTTCTGTCTATTAGTACTGCATTTATGAATTTCTTGAATCTATCGATTGCATTCCCATCTTTGTCTCACTCTAATGGGAGGGAGGTTGATTTTCGAATACAGGGCTTTTGCAAAAAAAAAATTCGACGTAGGACCAACATTATGCCTACCCGCTCACTGAGTCTGCTTTTCTGTTCAATTCGGTTATATTTATTCTGATAACCCCCCATTCTACTTTCATGCATTTTTGCCCATAACTAACCCTTGTTTAAAAATCAGTTTGACTCAGCCTTCAAGATATTTAATGACTAGCCTCAACAGAACTCAGGATTTTCTACAGTTCTCTCTCACTGTTGGGAGACTTGGTGGTCTTTTAATCCCATGCCTTATTTCTAGCACTCTTTGTGAATTTTGCTGACATTAGATGTTATCGTGTCCTATCAGACCCTTCTCTGTGACCATAGGCAAAAAAAAAATGTCAGAGCCTGTAATCTTCTCCCTCATCGTCCACATCAGCCTAAGATACAGATCATCCAGATCTGGGGATTTGCCCACTGTTTACCATGAGTAAACTTACAATTCTTCCCTGGCTTCTTTATCATTCAAGTGTCTCCCCGAATCCAGGAACTGCTTCTTCAAACTGAAGACCGATATGAAGCCCATGTTTAACACATTCTGTGACTCCATGCATAGGCTGCCCCCATTGGTCTCTAATACTCCCCCTTCTTCCTGTTGTTATCCTATTCCTCTTAATAAACTGATAAAATGTCTTTGGATTCTTGTTACTCTTACCCACTTTTGTTTTATACCGATCCCCCTTCTGTTCTTCTACTATCTTTTTAAGTTTAGCCCTACAGTTACTCTATTCTTTTAGTGCATCCATTGACCTGATCACTTTGTACCTGCTTTAAGTTTCTCTTCCGTTTCTATTTCTGTTCTGAATGTTTGTTGACATCCCAGGTTCTCTGAGCTTGTTTTCAAAATTTTCATCTTCAACTTTTAAAATCTCTTCCTTACCAAACCTAAAATGTCTGATGTGACGGTCATTGGCCATATAATGCTCTCCCAATCCTGCCTGCAATATCCTGACTGGCTTCACTCCCCACAGTGAGGCACATCACTGCCCTACCCATTGTTGTATCTGCTCCTTGATGATACAAGGAGCTTGCTGGAATAAATTTCAAAGCATCTGTCCCCTCTTAAAAAGTTATCACTGCCCTAATTAGTGCTTGGAAATGAAATGCCTGTGCATAATAAACCTATTTGTTTTTTTGCACACCTCAGTAAATTGGTTTCATATCTGCTCCTGTAATTTCTTTTATCCGGGGGTCTAAAACATGTCCCCAGCAGTGCCTCTGCCATGGTTTTGATCCTGAGTTCTAACCACCAAGCCTCATTAGAAGATCTTTCCAAAATATCGTCCCTCCTTACTGTAGTAAGTGACTCCATAACTAATAATGCAACACCACCACCTCTTTTACCCCTTTCCTTCCTGTCTATAGTTCTTGTACCACAGGATATTGAGTTGTCAGCCCTGACCTCCCTCAAACGCATCTCTGTAATGGCAACAATGTCACATTTCCACGTGTCCCCTTTTTTCCCTTATTACATCTGTCTGTCCGATAATATTCCCAGCATTAAGGTAAGGCACATCCACCCAGGAATATAACACTTGGAATACCCTGTACCTCGGAGTTTTTCAGCCATTAACTGTTCTTTATCAAGCTGCCCAATTCATGAACCAAAACTGTAACTCTGGGACTGAATTAGTATTTGTTGAAATGCAATTTCGTTTTTAATAAATGTATTAATCTAATGCCATTTTCCAGAACTGAGCAGTCTGCTCCACATACAATGATTAATTCCCTGCTCATTGTGCAGAGGGGACAACCGTCAGTAATAGGGAAAATGAGGACGGCAGATGCTGGAGATCAGAGTCGAAACGTGTGGCACTGAAAACGAACAGCCAGTCAGGCAACATCTGAGGAGCAGGAGAGTCAAAGATTTGGGCACCACCTCTTCATCAGGAGCGCATTCATGCCTTCCCATATTTTTCATTCCATGGTTCACAGGATATTGGGAACCATATATGCTAAGTGAAGCAGCACGGTATATAGCCCTGAAATGGAAAGCAGTCAATCAGTTGGTTGGGCAGAGAGTAGGCAATTTCAGGTGAAGTACAGACTAATTGAAGTAAAAACATAAGAATAGATAAATCCCCTAAACCAGAGGGAAACACCCTAGGTTGCTACAGGAAGAGAGGGAAGAGATTTCTGCGCCTTTGGCGATGATCTTTGTATCTTCACTGTCCATTGGAGTAGTGCCAGATGATTGAGGGTGGAAAATGTTATTCCCTTGTTCAGGAAAGGGAATTGGGATAATACTGAGAATTATAGTCCAGTCAGTCTTACATCAATATTGGGCAAAGTAATGGAGAGGGTTCTGAGAGACAGACTTTATGATTACTTGGAAAATCATAGCTTGATTAGAAATTGTCAGCATGACTTTGTGAGGGGCAAGTGATGCCTCACAAACCTTATGGAATTCTTTGAGGATAGGATCAAACACATTAAAGAAAGTGGAGCAGTGGATGCAGAGTGCATGGATTTTAACAAGGCGTTTGATCACGTTCCTGTAGCTTAACTCTCCACGCTTCAGGCTCTCTGCCTTTATTCCTGATGAAGAACTTTTGCCCGAAACGTCGATTTTATTGCTCCTCGGATGCTGCCTGAACTGCTGTGCTCTTCCAGCACCACTAATCCAGAATCTGGTTTCCAGCGTCTGCAGTCATTGCTTTTCCCTGGATACAGAATTGACTGGCCCATATAGACAAAAAGTGGTAGTAAATGGTAAGTATTCAGTCTGCAGCTCGGTGAAAAGTGTTATTCTGTAGGATTCAGTTCTGGGAACTCTTCTGTTTGTGGTTTTTATAAATGATTTAGATGAGGAAGTTGAAGGGTGGGCTATTATATTTGTCAATGGAACGAAGGTTGGTAGAATTGTGGATAGCGTGGAGGGCTTTGTAGTTTGCACTGGGACATTGACAGAATGAAGAATTGGGCTGATAAGTGGCAGGTGGATTTCAACCGGGAAAAGTGTGAAGTGATTCATTCTGGACAATGAAATTTGAATGCAGAATACAGGATAAAAGATAGGTAGTGCTCGTCAGGTCCCCAACAATTCACCCTCCTGTCTAGGCACCTTCCCCTGTCACCACAGAAATGCAAGACCTGTGCCTACACCTTCCCCCTCCACCCCCTCCCCCCCGGCCCTAAAGATCCTTCCACATCTATCAAGGTTTCACCTGCAGTTCCACACATATCAGCTACTGTATCCGTTGCTTCCAATGTAGTATTCTATACGTTGGGGAGATAGGACCTCTACTCGCAGAGCACTTCAGAGCACATCCCTGGGACACCCGCACCAACCAACCCCACTGCCTCGTGGTCGAACGCTTCAACTCCTCATTCCACTCTGCTGAGGACTTGCAGGTACAGGGCTTCATCCATCGCCACTCCCTTATCACCTCAGCTTCGACCTCGGGACACTCTAATCCCATGGCATCAATGTAGATTTCACCAGTTTCCATATTTCCCCTCCTCCCACCTTATCACAGTTCCAAACTTCCAGCTTACCACCGTCCTCATGACTAGTCCCATCTTTTTTATTCAAAGTGGGAAAGGGTATTTTTTTCGATTCCCTACAGAGTGGAAGCAGGCCCTGTGGCCCAACAAGTCCGTACCAAACCACCAAAGAGTAACCCATTTCTCTCTAACTAATGCACCTATAACTATGGGAAATCTAACATGGCCAATTCACTTGGCCTGCACATCTTTGGAACATGAGAGAAAACCAGAACACCCGGAGGAAACTCATGCAGAGACGAGAGAGATTGTTTAAACTCCACACAGAGAGTCGCCTGAGACTGGAATTGAAACTGGTCCCTGACACTGTAAGGCAGCGTGCTAACCACTGAGCCACTGTGCCCACCTGTCCACCTTCCTTCCCACCTATCAGTTCCACCCTCTCTTTGATGTATCACCATTACCCACACTTCCATCCAACTAACGCACTCTCAGTTATCTTCCCCCAGCCCCAACCCTTCCCATTCATCCCTCCACCGTCACCCTCATGGATCCCATTCTTATTGCTGACGAAGGGTTTTTGCATGAAACGTCGATTTTCCTACTCCTTGTATGCTGCCAGAGCTGTTGTGCTTTTCCAGCTCGAGCCTCATGATTCTAATTTCCAGCCTCTGCTGTCTTCGCTTTCGCCTTGTTAACATCTTCACTCAGTGTCTGTCCAGGTTGGAGATGTATGAAGTCTGGGAGGTAGACCAGATGTCATCACTGTAAGTAATTTGTGTGATGTGCCTCTGACAATCCATGTCCACACATCTGCTCTCTGGGCCAGGGTGCGGCTGAAAATGAATTTGTTAAGCTTGGTTGCTAGCCAGTCAATGATATCTAATTTGGAAAGCATTTATACTTGCATAGAGCTGAAAATGTGTTGCTGGTTAAAGCACAGCAGGTCAGGCAGCATCCAAGGAACATGAAATTCGACGTTTCGGGCTGGAGCCCTTCATCAGGATGAAGGGCTCCGGCCCAAAACGTCGAATGTCCTGTTCCTTGGATGCTGCCTGACCTGCTGTGCTTTAACTAGCAACACATTTTCGGATCTGATCTCTAGCATCTGCAGACCTCACTTTTTACTTGTACTTTCAAAGAGACCAATATTGGCCTGATGGCTAGTTTCCACCCGGCCCAAGGTGGATTCCAAGTGATTTGTTGTGAAATAATGCTTGAATGACTGCCCAGAAGTTGTGGTCGTGTTCTGGATACATTTAGGTGCACGACAGGATCGCACGAAGTGTCACAAGCAGCTATGAGGTTCAGTAACACTCTGCCTGAATTCAGATCCTTTTAAATCTATTTTCAACGAAGCTTATGATTGCAAGGTGATGAGGTTAGTGATCCGAAAAATAATCAGATATTTGCCATGTTTCATGAATTGTGCAAAAATAAGATGTGAAGTATGATTATTCAACCAAACAAAAATTGCATCATCTCTGAAAACAATTCGGTTGACGTTATATTTATGGAACAAAAATACTAACTCCTGTCAACGTTTAATGATTCAAAATTAAAGAATGCACATTTTATTTTATTTCGAACAAAGAATGTTCTATCTGACTATAGACGTGATTACAATTACATACTCATTGTCGGTACTCAAATAAATACATTGTCACACCAACATTCGGAAAATGTTTGGCGTCTAACCGATTATATGTTCAGGTTGAGAAAATAATTGAACAATCATATAGAAAAAGCGTTCTTATATGTTTAAGTGACAGTCAGTTTGATTTCTCACATAAATGTAGAGCTTCAGCTATTTAACAACAATTGAGAAATGACAATAACTCAACATGCACTGTGAATATTAACTTAAATAAATGATTTGTGGTATTACATTGTAGCGAACAATAATTTGAAATCTTGCATTTTTTAAAGAATGAATGGCATTTAATGCGAAATTTAGTTGGTGATAAAAAAAACGATGAATATATTTCTGTATGAGAGAAAAGTTAAACATTTACAAAGTGTTTTGTCCTAAAGCGAAGATATATTTGTTTTAGTACTTGGGATACAGGATTTACAATATTTATGAGCTGAGTAATAATTAGACTTCATCATCAAGCTGACGTTGCAATACTTGCATCTTAAATGGTTATGCTGCAGCAAATATGATCAGATATTTGCCAGCATTTACAACAGGATACTGACATTGACTTGCATCTGTACATGATAGAATACAGAACTTTAATGGACAGAAGGAGGTTATTGGGCCACTGTGTATGCATCAGCTCCAGAAATGTCTCCCAAACTCCCCATTTGCCACCCGGTCTCTGTAGCCATTTACATTAGTAATTTACAATATATATCTAGTTCCCTTTTGAATCTTCATTCACAACTCTCCCAGGCAGAATATTCTAAATTCTAACAAATCTTTTAATAAAATGTTTTTCCTTATCTCACTCCTAGCTCTTGTGCTGACAATCTTGAAATTTGGATTCCTAGATGCTGTAATGCCAACGAACAGAAACAGAGCATTCGTATTTTAACCTGTCATTTTTTCCATAATTTTGAACACTGCAATAAGTTCACAACTTTGTCCATTCTGATGAATGAAGAGTAACCATAATTGTTCGCATCCTACCTTTAACTAACTCGTTCTTTCCAGTTGGCATTCTCATTATTCATAAGGTTACTGGTATTCTTCTATAAAATAATGTGGTATGTGTTTGTCTTTGTGCATGTGTGTGTGTGTGTGTGTGTGTGTGTGTGTGTGTGTGTGCGCGCGCGCGCGTGCGTGTGTGCTCATGTGTGTGTCTGTTTGTGCATTTGTGTATATAAGTCTGCCTGTGTGTGCACGTCTGGAAGCGTATGTGTGTGTGTGTGTGTGTGAGAGAGAAAACAATCCACTGGAATGTCTGAATTACTCACAGTGCCACGTGGAAAAGAGGTAATGATTAGGAAGGTGATATAGTTTAACATGTGGTTAAAGAACTAGTACAGGGGTGAGGGTTTCAATTTTTGAATCATTTGGTTCTGTTCCAGGGCGAGTGAGAGCTTTCAAAAATGAACAGCTTGCATCTTAATTGGAGGAGCACCTAACATTCTTGTGGGGAGGTTTGCTGGTGGAAATTGGGCAGATTTAAACTAATAAACCAGGAGGTTGGGAACCAAAGCATCAGGTCAGAAACTGAGCAGAAGGTAGAGGTGGAAAGGACAGCAGGAATGGCCAGTCTCATGACCATGAAGAAGGATGGATCATGTCAATTCAAAATGTGAGTTGGAGATTGGAATAAATGATAAAGATGAGGCACATAATTATCAGGGATAAGCAGGTAAGGTTGGACAATGTGGGGGATGTGAGGGAGTGAAGTGTGTGAGATCAGGAAGCTAGTGTACATAAAGTGTTAGAAGGTAAAGAAAAACCAATAAAACTTATTTAAAAACTTTGTACCAAAAAGCAAAAGAAAAATATTGATAAGCTGACAATAGGTACAGAAACAAATGGGTATGACCTGGTGCGGATTGCTGAAACATGGTTAGAGGAAGATCAGGACTGGTCAGTGACATGTCCAAGGGCACTCACTATTCCAGAAGGTTAGACAATGAGAAGCAAGAGGTGGAATTGATGTATTGGTTAAGTATGATATCAAGGCTGCATTAGGGAATGATATTGCCACAATGGAACGACATGTAAATCAATCCAGGCATAAACAAAAATCAAGAGAAGAAACCTCTTGGGAAGAGTAAAGTTCAGCCACTGTTAACCCGACGCATTTCTGAGTTCGGAAATAATGATGGCTGACGACAAGGGCACAAAAGTGGGACTCAATTAATCAACTTGGCAAAGGTAGCCTCGAAGAACAATTCGTAGACTGCATGAAGGATTGTTTTTGAGAACAACATGTCATGGATTCAACCAGAGAATGGGTTACTTCAGATTTGATATTATGTGACAATGAAGGATTAATAAATGATTTTGCAGTTAAGGATCCTCTTGGAAGCCGTGACGCAACATGCAAGTTTCAAACTCAGGTTGAATTTATAAGGACAGAGTCACATATGACGGTTTTAGTGTTGAGCAATGATAAATATATTGGGCTAAGAAAGGACTTGGCTTGGGTGGACTGGCCAGGAAAGAAAAACAAATCTATCAACTGCAAAAACAAAAGGTAAAAACACAACGAGATACTAAATCACATCTCAATTAAAGTATTTTGGTGAGACGAAGAGAAATTGCGTAATCGAGAAAAATCATTCATGATTTGACACAGAAATCAATAAAGCTTAAGGGTAAAGTCTCAGGCAAATCATATTACACAAGTTAGCCACACTCTGGAGGACTGGGCAAGGCAGTGGCTTGGTAGTGTTATCGCTGAACTTTTAAGCGAGAGACCCAGCTAAAGTTCTGATGACCTGGATTTGAATTCTGCCATGGGAGATGGTGGAACTTGAAATCAAATGTGGAATTAAGAAACTGATGGTGATCATGAATCGATTGCAAGGGAAAACTCATTTGGTTCACTAATGTCCTTTAAGGAATAAAACTTCCATCATTACCATAGATTCATCACTCTCTGTCTGAAGACGTTTCTCCTTATCTCCGATATAAAAGGTCTTAACTATGATACTATGTCTTTGGGTCCTTTCCCTCCTAACAATGGAAGCATCTTTCTGAAATCTATTCTGGCCAGGCATTCAGTACTTTGCATGATTCAATTAGATCGCCTCATCCTTCTCACCTTCAGCGAGTTTAATCTCAGAGATCTCATATATTAGGCTTTTCATTTCTGAGGCCATTCCTGTGAACTGCCTCTGAACATGCTCCAGGGGCAGTGTATCCTTACTGAGATATGAGGCCCAAAACACCACACAATAATCCAAATTTGATATGTTTAGAACCTTGTAGAGTCTCAGAATTAGGTCCATGCTTTTATATTCAATCCCTCTCAAATTAAATGTCATCATTGTATTTGCCTTTGTGACTAGTCTTGCCACCTGAAATAATGAAATTATGATGGACATTAACAAATTACCTTGGAGTTACAAAAATGAACAATGATTAAAACATGCTGAGAAATGGATCACGGCCTTGAGTAAACTCTCTGTGCTAATCCATTTGTTGCAGAATCCAAACAGGCTGCAGCCACCCACAGACGGTTTGTAAACAAACTTGACAACTACAGACCCAGCAATACAAACCTGGAGTTGAAATTGAATGGGACAACGGAATGCCTCCCTTGGGCCATCCCTTGGTTGGGTGTGATTGATCAGAATTATCCAACATAGTCATTCTGTTGACAGATCCTCCATATCCTTCCAAAATGAGGTGAAGACTCTGAAGAATGAGAATCACCACAAAACACCACTTAAGGCAGTAAATCGAGAATAACCACCAAAGTAGAAGACGCCTCCAAGTCCATCGTAAGAAGGAGAAATCAGCACGTGGAGCCCGGCAGTGTTCTGTTGGGGTAGTATACGATCATACAAAGTTAAGTTAAAGCATAAGGTAGTTGGTAGTGCGTTTCGTTACACGATAGCACAATTTATTGTTCTAATATTAATTGTGTTCAATAAACAGACATTGTTGTTTATGAGTCGACTCACAGTTCTTTTCGTGAACATAAGATTTTAATACACATTGTGTCATGATATAAAAGTTTCCTAACAATTGGTTTGCCTGCAAATTTACCTTGAGATAATCTTCGTCGAGAACTCCCAAGTCCCTTTCCACTTCAGACTGAAAAATTTTCCCACATTTAGAAAATAGTCCATGCCTGTATTCTTCTTACCAAAGTACATGATCTCACGCTGACCCCCCATTGTACTCTATCTGCCATTTCTTTGTCCACTCGCCTAACGTGTCTAAACCCTTCTGCAGCCTCTCCACTTCCACAATGCTACCTGCCTCTCCACCTATCTTTATATCATCCGAAAAGTTAACCAGAATGCCCTTAGAACATTCATCTAGATCATTAATTTACAAGTAAAAAGTCGTGGTCCTAACACTGAGCCTTGTGGAATATCACATATCACTGGCTACCATACTGACATGATCATTTTTATCCTCACTTGCTGTTTTCTGCCTTTTTAACCTTTGTTGTTTCTCAATTCCACCCACACAGATTCTACACCATCTGTCCATATTTCAGTGATGGGAACTGAGTGATGGGACTGCAAAACACTTTAGCATTGTCGCTAATTTATAGCTTGGAAATGGACTACAAATATGACATTGTCGATTTCACTGTGTTTGCATTGCGGAAGAATATAAACATGTGATCCTGCTTGAGAGGACACAGACAATTTCAAATGTTTGTTTTCTTCCATAATACAGACAGAATACTTGGTCAAAGACATAGGCTGTCGCCACATTCTAATGGAATTGACAATGTAATATTTGTAATTTTCTTGTTTTTACTTGTATATGAAGAAGACGTGAGTTAATAAAGAGATATAAGTTGGTCAAATGAGCAACAAATGTTGGTGATTGGAGCATATAATGGAAAATGTGTCTGTGTTCAAATATGTTGGAAGTTTAATGGAAATGCACAAACTATTTAAATGGAGAGTTTGGATTGAGGCACAGAGGAATCAGGTTCCTGGATCACACAAAAAAGATCGTGTACATCAAGGTTTTAGATAGATAAGACAAATGTTGAAACTTATTTGAAACAGAATTCATTCAGAAGTAGCAAGAATTTTCTACAGTTTTACAGCATACTGGTGAGACCACATCGAAAGAGCTATGGCCGTAATGACATGCAAAGCAATCCAGAGAAGATTCACTCAACTGACTCCTGTGAAGAATTGTACTTCAGGAGGAAATATTGACCAGACTGGCCCTGGATCTCCTGGAGTTTAGCTGGACAATATGTGATCTTGTTTAACCTCAGAATATTCCGTATAGTCTTTTCAAGTTGAATTCTGAAATAATACTTCAGTTTGTATGAGGGATTACAATAAGTGGATGGAAAGTAAAACTGAAGAATATCTCATTTCATAAGATGTGGGTTGTTTCAGCCCTCTCAAAGTGTTGTGTATTTGTGAAACTCTCTTCCCAGAGAGCGATGAAGGTTAGGACATTGAATATTCCTAAGGCAGAGGCAGACAGATTCTTGACTAAGAATGACACATTATCGTTGTAAGGGCAAAGAAGAAACACTTGCGCCTGATGCTAGTTTCTACTTTTGTATTGTCTTCAGCTACTGAAAAATTAGGAGATCATTCTCATGAACATGAAGACTTTTCCTTTCAGAGTGATGGGCGCAACTTTCCAAATGTGCTTTTAAACAAGTGAAAAACTCCTTTGAAACTGCTTAAGAAATTATATAACGTTGAATAGATGTCTTAATAATGCAATTTCCTTTCAGTTGTTGTTGTGAGGTGAGTTTCATTAGAAAAGCCACCGATCTGTTGCCTATGTTTAATTTCCACTCATAATGTGTTAGTGAACGCCAGTGGTCCTCTTGTTGCAGGAACACTAACATTTTTGTTTCAGAGAGACTTACAGGATTCTGAACAAGAGACAGTGAAGGGAAAATAATTTCGATTCAAGTCAGGATGCAATGTGACCTTGGAGATTATATTCTTCACCAATTGATGCACAAAAGCTACGGAAATAGTTAGATATTTTCTGTTTTCAATAATTAAAGCGATAGAGTCTTATGGCATTCAGCCATAAGACAAACAGGCCATTCAGCGCGACATGTCTACACCAGCCCGAAAACATCAAACTACATTAATGAAAGTTACCTCAAGGTGCATGGCCCACTCTGCTCTGGCATTTTGTGCTCATTCAGCTGCTGACTAAATGCTGTATTAACTTGTGTTATTCATTACCTGGGCTGTCAGTTGACCTTTTATTTCAATGTATTCACGGAATGGTTTCTGCAACTGCATCACACTACTTCAAAGCCTGCAACAAACTCATCAGATCAATAAACATGATTACATTGTTCATTTATTATTAGGAAATTGGATTTTTCAAAAAATCATTTGGGATTTTAATGGATCTAGTCCGGTGAGAAGTTTCAGTTCAGTTGGTGTTGGCCCATCCAAGTGGTTGTTGGGAGGGAGTACCAGCTGTGCATCTCACGTGCCAGTTTAGTTGGGAGTAAGCATTACTGGTGGTGGACGTAGTGTTAAACAAGCCGCTGTACTGTGATGAACAGCTCACAGAAAAACGCAGGAAAACTGACTCTTTGTCAAAGCGAATATGTGGCAAGAAATTTATTATTCTGCAGAGAAATAACAACGTTACAGCTAGAAGTCTATATAGCAATGAAGGAAAGTTTGTTGCTATGTTATTGGTGTCCTTATACTAATGGTGTCAAACAGCTGGAATAATGTTGGTGGGCTTATTGAACGAAACTAACACTGAGCATGTGAATTATCTTGGATATTTTCAGAGATAGATGGGCTGTCCTTGGTTTAGTAAGTACTGATGCTCCATGAGATGATGCTGATTTGTAATCTCCCTACTTACTGAGCACAGTTCGATGGAACAAACCAACAATTACCATTGAGTGGTACTTCACAATATATCATGGAATCGTATAATAAAGAAGATGCCTATCAAATCTTGGCACCATCAAGTGCTGATACAAGTGCTTTGCCAAATTTGTACGGTTTCCATCCTCAACCACCCTCACAGGCAATGCATTCCAGAAGCATATCATCCTCTGGGTTCAAAACAGATTTCACAAATCCTCACTCAATCTTTTGTCTTTCACTTTAAACGTGTGTCCCCTTGTTTTTAACCGTCTGAATAAGGGGAACAGCTGTTGTCTGTTCACTCTGTCTATACCTCTCATGCTGTTATACACCTCTGCCAGGTTCTCACAATAACCTTCTCTGCTCCAAAAGTAAAGCAAAAGCAAATCTAGCATATTTTCATGGTTTGAGTACTCTCTTGTGTTGTTATTCTTTCAAAGTGCAGCATCTCACATATTGCAGTGTAAAGTTTTCGGTCATTGATCTGGCCATCGGAACAATCTGGTTGTACCCTCCTGTAACCTAACACTTTCGTCCTCACTGTGAACGACCGGAATACTCATTGTGTCAACCACAACATTGATTATCATGCTCTTACCCCCACCCCCATCTCCCACATTTTTATCATCAACGTCTATGAATATCAAAAACACAACTTGATTTTCTACATGTTCTACAGTCGTTGTTGCAGAGGATTAATTAATAATTCCAGTCTAAATTTTTCCCTCTTTTGGTGAATTTGCAGCATGATGCAGGAGAGGGCTTTTATTAGGGAGCCACAAAGAGTATTTTGGACATGGAATTGTATTCTGCTTTTGTACTCCTGCCCTCTGCATGTATTATTCGTAAGGCTTGGACATCATTAATCTTGGAGTCGCTTTTGGCACTGTGCACTGCAACATTTCCATTTTATGTGGGCCTGCAGCTCATTCTTTATAACATTCCCTGCAATCCCGTCAGAACACAGGGAACATTTTTTAATCTGCAGGATGAATGCAGGCTCATCCTTGAAGGTTGTTCTAAAGGACTAAGGTGATGACGATAAAGATTCAATTAAATTCTGCATTATAAGCATGCAGTAGAAGGTCAAATCACATTCTCATTTCTACATTCATAGAAAAAACAACAGCCACCGTTCTGGATATTGTTTAGTGACATTACGTGACAAAATGTTGAGATAATGAATTGGAGAGAAAAGAAAACGTCTTGCACTTGATGGAGATACAGAAATGTAGAGTGGATGTACAATATGAACAAGAATCTTGTTAATAAAAGAAGTATGAAAAACATTTTCCTCATATTCAAAAGAAACCAGATCCCAATTTTCCTTAGCAGTGATGTTTGATTGTCCATCAATCTCAGTTTTCCAAATGCATGGTTTTCCCTGACACATCACCTCCTCCCCTTCATATTCTTTCGTTACTCATGTACTTTCGTTGGTTTGTCCCTTCTGCTGTGACATAACCTTCCACTGACAATCTCCCTTCACACTTCTCGCACTGTGTATCACACCACTTCCCTATCACTCCCAGTTTCACTGACTCTCCCTTTCGCTTTTTGCTCTCAAACTAACTGCTGGAAATTGCTGACTTCTGTACTACTACATGTCATCAGTGAATGCGGCGTTTGAAATGACCACTGTCCAACAGCAACAGAAAACAGCATGTTTGCCACCGTCTGATATGCCATGACCAGGATGGCTTTGTTAACTATTGGTACAAAGTGGAGTTTCTTCCTGTCCCTTTATCACAACACAACCAAACAGCCTCATCACCAATAGGACAAACATCTTGGGACGGAATTGAAGTCCATGTGTCAATTTTCTTTTGTATATTGTGAAGATATTGTTCAAACAAACAGTATTCTTGTCTTTTGCTCCTTGTTCTTTCAACTGATCTTCCATTATAACGTGAGGTGAGATCAGAGAGACTTCCCTTTCAATCAAAGCAGGTCTTTACTGACAGTGGAATCAAGGATCCTGAGCAAAACCGTGATTAATGGGAATTAGAGAACATTCTGCACTGATAATGGGAACAATGGGAAAACAATCTCTACAAGTTATCTTCCAAGTTACATGTCATCCTGACTAGGAACTAAATTGCTGTTCCTTCACTACCAGTTAGTAAAACATCTTGGAATGTGCCTATAAGCAGCTCCGTGTGTATGTGCATCACTTGAACAGAACAGATTCAAGTAGTCTGCTCTATGTCGCCTTTTCCAAAGTGATTGTGTTTGACACGTAAAATCTGCCCATGCTAGTTCCTTCCAAAACCTGTGGATGACTATGCCCTGTACCAATGTACCTTATGTTTCCACAGTTTCATCTAAAGTTTCAGAAATGTAAGACCTTGCTGAATGAGTATGACCCTAGTGACACCAGGAGCATGATATGACATTGAGGTAATGATTGGGATCCTTAATTCAATTGTTTACTTATAGAGGATTGATCATGTGATTCATGGCCACTGAATTCAACATTTTTATGGTGATTTATGACACAGAAAATGTTATTAATATTTAGGTCTCTGTCAAATAAAAAGTTTTTAATTTTTCATTCAAAGACCATAACCAAATACATGAGAGTTAACTGACTGAAATGGCAGCTTCGCTGTTCCCTATCATATCAGAAAAATATCCACACTCCAAAAGAAAAGGGACGTTGGAAGTGCTGGAAAACTTCAACAAGTCCAGCAGCATCTGAGCAGAAAGCGAATTAACGTTCTGAGATCAATATGATTTTTTAAGAACAGAGTCATTTTCGTTTCAATGTTTACTCTCTTTCACTCTCAAGATACTGACTCGTCAGCCTTAGTTTCACCAACCGTTTCCACTTGTATCTGAGATTTCCAAGTTGCTCGTATACACTAGCACAGTGACATATTTGGGTGGGTGGCACGGTGGTTCAGTGTCTCGAAGCACCTGGGAACTGCGCCCAATTCCACCCTTGGTCTACCGTCTGTATTGAGCTTTCATATTCTTCCCGTGACTGCAAGTGTTTCGTCCAGGTGTTTCTGATTCCTCCCAATTGTTCATCTGCAACTACTTGCTTTAACAACGGGTGAGAGAGGAATCGTGTAGGAGGTGGATCTGGGTGCAATGTTCTTCAGAGGATCAGCGTCAGCTCGATGGGCAGAATGTTTTATTTTAACACTTTAGAATTGAATATCATTATTATAACAAAGGCGATAGTTACATGGGGCCAACATCTCTGTATCAGCACGTAATATGCTATATTTCTATTGATGTTGTTCTGTATTATTTCCATGGCTCTGCACATTGTGTTATCCATGTCGTTGTTTTTAATTCTGAATATTCTGTGCATCGAAGCGCCAGGAGGGGACATGAGAAGTCATTGGTAGATTGGGTCAATGAAAACCTGAAGGCTTTCGATAACTATATCAGGGATTTTAAAATGACGAGAGGAAGATTAGGGCTTATCAAGTGTAATAGTGGGAATTTGCGCTTGGAGCCAGAGGAGATAGAGAAATTGTTTTGTCAATTTTTCCATCAGTATTCACAGTGGAAAATAGCCAATGCTGTCGAGGAGAATCCTGAGACACAGTTCAGTAGATTTGATAGGATAAAGGTTCACAAGGAAGAGGTTTTAGCAATTCTGGAAAGTGTAAAAATAGATAACTCCACTGTGCTGGATGGGATTTAACCAAGGATTCTCTGGGAAGCCAGGGAGGAGATTGCAGAGCCTTTGGCTTTAATCTTTATGTTGCCAATGTCTACAGGAATAGTGCAGAAGGCTGGGGGATAGCAAATGTTGTTAAGAAGGGGAGTAGAGTCTAATTATAGACCAGTGGGCATTACTTTGGTTGTGGGTAAAGTTTTGAAATTGTAAAAGAGATAGGGTTTATACTTACCTAGAAATGAATAATTTGATTAGGTATAGCCAACACGGTTTGGTGAAGGGTAAGTCGTGCCTCACAAACCTTATTGAATTTTTTGAGAAGGTGACCAGGCAGGTGGATGTGGGTAAAACATTTGATGTAGTGTATATGACATTCAGTAAAGTGTTTGGTAAGGCTCCCCATGATAGGCTATTGCAAAAAAATACAAAGGCATGGGATGGAGGGTAATTTGGCGGTTTGGATCAGGAACTAGCTTGCTGAAAGAAGACAGAGGGTGGTAGCTGATGGGAAATGTTCATCCTGGAGTTCAGTTACTAGTGGTGCACTGCAAGGATCTGTTTTGGGCCCATTGCTGTTTGTCAGTTTTATAAACGATCTGGATGATGGCGTAGAAGGATAGGTTCGTAAATTTGCAGATGACGATAAGGTCGCTAGAGTTGTGGATAGTGCCAAACGATGTTGTGGGTTACAGCAGGACACAGATAATTTGGAGGCTGGGCTGTGAGGTGGCAAATGAAATGCAATGCGGAATAATGTCAGGTAATTCACTTTGGATGGAGCAACAGGAATGCACAGCATTGGGCTCTTGATAAGACCCTTGGTAGTGTAGATGAGCAGATATTCCTCAGTGTCCATGTACATAGATCCCTGAAAGTTGCTACCCAGTTTAATAGGGTTATTCAGAAGGCATATGGTGTTTTTGTTTTTATTAGTAGAGGGACTGAGTTTCAGAGCTATAGAGTCATGTTGCAGCTGAACTTTTGAGCACAGTTCTGGTCACCTCATTGATGGAAGGCTGTGGTATCTTTGGAAAGGGTTCAGAGGAGCTTTACTAGATTGTTGCCTGGTATGGAGATATTATGAGGAAAGGGTGAGGGACTTGAGGCTGTTTTCCTTTGAGAGAATGTTGAGAGGTGTCTTAATCCAGGCATATAATATAATCAGAGATTAGATAGCCTGGATAGCGAGAGCCTGTTTTTGGATGGTAATGGCTAGCACGAGGATACGTAACTTTAAATTGAGATGTAATGTATAAAGGACATATGTCAGAGGTCGTTTCTTTACTCAAAGAGTTGCGGGGTGTGGAACGAACTGCCTGCAACAGAAGTTGACTCGCCAACTTTAAGGCCATTTCAGTGGTCATTGGATAGGCATATGGATGAAAAGTGGAGTAGTGTAGGTTAGATGGGCTTCAGATTGGTTTCATAGGTCGGCGCAACATTGAGGGCAGAAGGGTCAGTACTGCGCTGTAATGTACTATGTTCTATATGTGCACAACCCTGTCAAACTGTATATCCACTCAATAAACACGTATGCAGCATAGTATTGTTTCCGTTTGATATTGTCCTGTTCACATTCATCGAATGAATGTCGTGTGGAAACAGGTCCTTGAAAGAGTAACCTACACAGACCCATTCTTCTACCCCCGATATTGACCCCTCACTGATGTGCCTAACCTACACATCATTGAACACAATGAGAAGAGTCGCTTGGCCAATTCACCTAATCTACACATGTTTGAACTGTGGGATGAAATACACACAGACCTGGGGATAATATGCAAACTCCACACAGAGAATTGCCTGAGGTTGGAATCTAACCAGACCCCGAGCACTGTGAAAGTGTAGCACTAATACCTGACCCACAGAGCCACATCAGCAATCAGCATTCTATCTGTTTTATTGCTCTGCTTTGCATTTCATTCTGTCTGGCAAAAAGCGTTATGGTGACTGGGGTATTAACGTTGTATTCGCCTCAAATCTCCACAACCACTGCTCCCATTACTTTCTATCGCCTAACTAATGTTATTTTCATTCTGTCCCTGGTTCATGAATCCATTAGTTTTAATGAACAAGGTCTTTGTACATGCCATTTTTTTTCCCTTTGGACTGAAGTAAAAAAATGTAATTTTCACTGTTTTAAAGCGAATAAAACAGCAATAGAATGCTTGACAATTTTAAAAAAGCCTGAAGCGCAACGTGTGTGTTGACATTGCAGCATTGCCTTCAGACAGCAGTCAGAGTCATGTGCACACCTATCCAAGCTTCCTCTGTAAGGCCAGGGCAACTCTGCCCAGCGACAATCTTTTGGTGGCAATTGTTCTAGTGGAGGAGAGAACAGCACAACAATACAACTTGATTGTGTGATTTTGTGGGCTGCAAGCCATTACAACATTGTACATGAATAACACAGAATAATCATCTAACCTGTGAAAAGAAAACATCCATCAGTTCCCCGCGCCCCCCGCCCCAACCCCCACCTCAGCACTGAATTCACTAGTGATTGGAGATGAGACCAATACCGAGTGATGTCGACATCCAATCCAGTTCAGTTGTTGATGTGAGCTGAAAATGCTGTAGTGAAAGGGGTTAACTGGAATTCTTTGTTCAGTAACTGTGATTGATGTCAGTCTCCATGGACTCTAATTGTGTCAATAGAGGCTTTCTCTCTCCTATTAGTAAGGGACTTCTTTCGGTGCTTTATCCCACGGAGCAGCAGATACATCACCTCCAACACTAACGGAGTCAGTAGTTACAGAGACAGGGAGAGGAGATATCAGGATCTGAGAAAAACAGATTTGAATGTTCCAGTAATGGATCATAACCTGAGAACATTACACTGGAATATTCCAATAATCGATCAGAATCTGAGAACAATGTACTGGAATGTTGCAACAATGCACAGGAGTTTATCCGATGGCCTTTTCTTGTTTTCCTGGCCTTGGTCAACATTATCATGGCAAATATACGGTGTACTGATGATTATTCAGGCAGGTTATTATCCTATCCTCGCTATTGTTGGTGTTCCTGGTAAGTTTTTCAATCTCTGTCTATTTATTAATTACATAAGCCATGTTGAACTACATTGCTTTTTTGTTATCTCTATCTGGTAAAGACAGAAACTATTGCATTTAGTTCCAATATAGATTCCATTCATCATCCACAAATTTCGGACCCCTCCCTCACAAATGTCTGAAACAAAACTGTGAGGACCCTTTTTGCGTTAAAATGATGCATGTCTTGGTATTGTCTCCATCACCAAATCTGCCAATACTAGCTTCATAATACCCTGAGTCTCCACCACTGTGTCAATAAACCATTGTCTATGCCATGTGAAAGGTCATACTTTACAGTTACAGTTGTCTTCTGGCCACTGCTTCAGTTAAGAATAAATCATTCACAAACTTGCAATGTCTCTGAAGCAAGTTCACAATAGGGACACCGTGTCAGAGTAGTAATGTCGCTGGATAGGTAATTCAGAGGCACAAGTTAGAATACTAAAGATACTGTCTCAAATTCTACCACAGCTGATCGCAGAACTTAAATTCAAGTGATAAGAATCGAAATAAAAACAAATGCATGAACTGTAATCATAAAACGCGGAGAATTTTGTCTAAATATCTACCTGTTTCATTGACGTCCTTTGGTAAAGAAATCTAACATCGTTATTTTGTCTGGATTGAGGCTGACTTCAGACCCACAACAATGTGCATGGCTCTGTCGTGCCTTGTGGAATGGTCACAATTAAGAGCAATTAGTGATGGTCGTCAAATGCTGATCTTCACAGTGATGCTGGCATCCCATGAAATACCAAAAAGAAACATTAAATCAAACAAAGAAAGCTACTGAAGATCTGAAACAAAAAGAAACAAATGCTGGGGAAACGGAACAGGTTTGGCAGCTTCTGTTGAGAGAAAAACAGAGTTAAAATTTTTCAGTCCACTTAGCATGCATCAGATCTGAAAGCAGCTGGGAAATAATGTAATTTGTTTTGGTGGAGTGAGTTGAATATATGTTGTGGTTCTGTTCGCCAGAGGGAATTTGTGTTGCAGACGTTTCGTCCCCTGTTTAGGTGACATCCTCAGTGCTCGGGAGCCTCCTGTGAAGCGTTTCTGTGATGTTTCCTCCGGATTTGTATCTGCCACTTCCGGTTGTCAGTTCCAGCTGTCCGCTGCAGTAGCAGGTGTATTGGGTCCAGGTCGATGTGCTTATTGATTGAATCTGTGGATGAGTGCCATGCCTCTAGTAGTTCTCTGGCTGTTCTCTGGCTTGTCCTATAATAGTAGTGTTGTCCCAGTCGAACTCATGTTGCTTGTCATCTGATTGTGTGGCTATTAAGGATAGCTGGTCATATCGCATCATGGCGAGTTGGTGTTCATGGATGCGGATCGTTAGCTGTCTTCCTGCTTGTCCTATGTAGTGTTTTGTGCAGTCTTTGCATGGGATTTTGTACACTACATTGGCTTTGCTCATGCTAGGTATTGGGTCCTTCGTCCTGGTGAGTTGTCTGAGGGTGGATGTTGGTTTGTGTGCTGTTAGGAGTCCAGTGGTCGAAGTAGTCTGACTGTCAGTTCAGAAATTTTTTTGATGTAGGGTAGTGTGGCTAGTCCTTTGGGTTGTGGTATGTCCTCATTCCGTTGTCTTTCCCTTAGACATGTATTGAAGAAATTGCGGGGGGTATCCGTTTTTGGCGAATACATTGTATGGGTGTTCTTCTTCCTCTTTTTGCAGTTCAGGTGTACTGCAGTGTGTTGTGGCCCTTTTAAACAGTGTCTTGATGCAACTTCTTTTGTGTGTGTTGATGTGGTTTCTTTCGTATTTTGGGACTTGGTCTGTGTGTGTGGCTTTCCTGTATACCTTTGTGGTGAATTCTCCGTTCGGTGTTCTCTGTACCATCACGTCTAGGAATGGGAGTTGGTTGTCCTTTTCTTCCTCTCTAGTGATCGGATTGCTGTGAGTGTGGCGTTGATGATCCAGTGTGTGTTCTCTATTTCTGTGTTTTTATTGATTACAATGGTGTCATCCACATATCTGACCCAGAGTTTGGGTTGAATTTGCGGTAAGACTGTTTGTTCTAATCTTTGCATTACCGCTTCTGCTATGAGTCCAGAGATGGGTGAACCCATGGTTGTGCCGTTGATTTGTTCATATATTTGGTTGTTGAATGTGAAGTGTGTTGTGAGGCACAGGTCCAGTAGTTTGAGTATGCCATCTTTGTTGATATGTTCAACGTCCTGTTGTCTGTTCTGTGTGTACAGCAGGTTGGGTAGGGTTTTGTCGATAGAGGTGAACAGTGCCGTTACACTGAATGAGGCCATAGTTTCTTCCTTGTCTCTGTGTATCTTTCTGATGACGTCCAAGAATTCCTGTGTTAACTCTATAGAGTGTCTGGATCCGCTGATCAGGTGTTTCAGTTTCTGCTGTAGTTCTTTAACCAGTTTGTGTGATAGTGTCCCCGGTAGTGATACTATTGGTCTGAGAGGGATATCTGGTTTGTGCACTTTAGGTAGTCCATAGAATCTGGGGGTGTTGTTGCTTTCAGGTTTCATTCTCTGTAGGTCAATTATCTGGTTATCTGTCCTTTTGTTTGTAGGCTCCTTAGTGTGTTGTTTATCCTATTGGTGAGCTGTGGGGTGGGGTCAAACTCCCTCTTTTGGTAGGTGTTGGTATCTGCAAGTAGTTGCTGCGCTTTTTGGATGTACTCTGCTTTGTCCAGGATGACCGTCATTCTGCATTTGTCTGCTGGTAGTATGATTATATTCTTATCGTTTCTAGTGATTAGATTAATTACAGTGTGGAAACAGGCCCTTCGGTCCAACAAGTCCCCACCGACTCGCCGAAGTGTATACCACCCAGATCCATGCTCCTACATTTCCCCCTTCACCTAACACTACGGGCAATTTAGCATGGCCAATTCACCTAATCTGCACATTGTGGGAGGAAACCGGAGCACCCAGAGGAAACCCATGCAGACACGAGGGGAATGTGCAAACTCCACACAGAGAGTCGCCTGAGGTGGGAATTGAACCCGGGTCTCTGGCACTGTGAGGCAGTAGGGCTAACCACTGTGCCACCGTGTCAACCACTGTGCCACCGTGCCGCCCAATCCCTTGCTTCCCTTTCCTTTGTGTTGAGGTTTTGTGTTTCTCTTTTCCTTGTTATCAGGGGTACGATATTTTGTCTCATTGTTTGTTGTCTCTTCTGTCAGTCCATTGTTTCTGAGTGTGCATTCTAGTGCTGCTAGGAAGTCTGCTGTCTTGGCGTCCCTGTGGTTGTAGTTAAGTCCCTTGGCCAGTATTGGTTTTTTCATGTCTGTGAGCTGTCTGTGGGAGAGGTTTTTAACCCATGAGTGTGTTGTGGTGTCCTCTGTGTTGTTTGTTAGTTTGGCCATTATTTTCTTTTAGTGCCATTTTTGTGCGGTGTGTGGTCGTGTTCTGTACTATGGTGATGGCCTGTTCTATGGTCTGGGTCCATTCCTGATTGATAGTTTTTGAAATTAACGATTTTTGGCGCGCATTTTCTTGTCTGTATTTGTGTAGTCTGTTGTGCGTGCCTGTAATCATTACCTGGATCATCCTGAATCCGTTCTGTCTGACTGCGTCCCTGGCTTGTCATGTCTAGCCACGAAACGACGTGACCAGCCATCCTTAATAGCAACACACTCAGATGACAAGCAACATGGTTTCGACTGGGACAACACAACTATTATAGGACAAGCCAAATAGAGAACAGTCAGGAATTCCTAGAGGCATGTCACTCATCCACAGATTCAATCAATAAGCACATCGACCTGGACCCAATACACCTGCTACTGTAGCAGACAGCTGGAACCGACAACCAGAAGTGGCAGATACAAATCACTATAAATGCCGGAGGAAACATCACAGAAACGCTTCACAGGAGGCTCCCAAGCACTGAGGATGTCACCTACGCAGGGGAGGAAACGTCTGCAACACAAATTCCCAGCTCGGCGAACAGAACCACAACAACGAGCACCCGAGCTAGAAATCTTCTCCCAAACTTTGAGTTGAATATATGGAGAGATAGGGAGAAAGACTTTTTTTAAAAAAAAACAACTGTTGATAATCAGCTAGGATGGAAATAAAATGTGATATTAATCTCGTTGATTTTTCATTTTTTCCCCATATTCCTGAGTATCATGCCCATGTAGCTATCTATCCAATCCCCTTTTGAAAATGAGGTATGTCCCCTCTGTCTCTCTTCCCTGAGTGTGTTCATATTCTTTAATTCATTAATGCGACATGGGTGTAACTGGCTGGGCCAGTATATATTTTCCTTTCCGGGTTGCCCATGAGAAGGTGTTGGTGAGATGCTTCAAAATGCTTTCACCTAGACTTATTCCTGCAATGATGGTTTCGTGAGGAAAATGTGAGGAAAATGAGTGGTTAATACGTGACACTGAGAGAAAATAACAGGCTTTCACTATTAAACTTGAAGTTCAAGGACTAACACTCATTTTGTCAATAAAAAGACAGTGATCATGTGAAAAATTACACTTTTTCCATGATATTTGATTCCCAATAGTTCACATACTTGCCCGGAGCTCCCATATTAGTTGAGAACCAGCTTCAGGCTCTGAATGGACTCTCACTGTCTCAATATGCAGTTGGTGTGTGAACCTGCACTGTTCACAAATCTGTCAGCAGCCACAAAACCTTACTCCTGAAAAAGTTAGCCATTCCTACCAGGTTGTAACCTCCATCGAAATACCAGTCTGTCTTCTCGGAGATAGATGCTTTTTATTTGAGACTTGGCACAAACCAGCCACTTTCTCTTCTCATACCTTATCTTAGCCTGCTTGGCACACACTCCTCATTCCTGATGAAGGGCTTATGCCCAAAACGTCGAATTTCCTATTCCTTGGATGCTGCCTAACCTGCTGTGCTTTAACCAGCAACACATTTTCAGCCACTTTCTCTTCTCACCTTAAGTAAACCAAGTTAAAGTAACACGCGTACCACTGGCAATGGATCCAGGAGGAACGACATAGAGCAGTTTATCGGTGTAGTCTCTGCTTCACTGTCTGTCAAGTTGGGGCATCAATGACATCTTCCTATGTCTGCATAATTGACTGACAGGCTGAATGGCCTCTTCCTGGTCACATGGAAACGTCTCAAAGACCTGACTTGGCAACTCTTGGTTCCTGTTTCACAACTCGATGTGCTGACTACACTCCTTCCCTCCTCATGTAATAGGCAGGAGGGACTGAATGGGCTATCCCTGTTCATGTTCAATTGTTTCAGTGGGTTGAATATATTCGGTTGAAACGAGCTTGAGGTGCTGAATGAGCTCCTGTTATTTAACTGTGGAACACTAGAAAGAGAAATTTCTAGTAAGACTGTTACAGCAATGTTACCATCACTTTAACAACACAGTTTGGATGATATCCAGGTCTTGCTGTACATGGACATGGACTGCTTTAGCAGTGGACAGGTGACAAATTATTCTTAATATTTTGTGATCTTCAGAGAATATCTCCACTTGTAACCATAAGATGTGGGAAAGACCTTGAAACAGCTGAAGAAAGCAGGCAGAGATGCCCTGTGACTGAAATGATTGATCCACAACAACCACAAATATCTTCCCTTGTCCTCTGAATGCCTCTTACCAGTGGAGAAATTACAATTCATTCCCATTACATTCATTTTTGTTCGGGGTTCCTTGTTATCATCCACAGTTAAATCCTGCCTTGATATCTGGGTCAGTCACTCTGACTGCGTGTTCATATCTTTTATTCGTGTGAATAGGTAACCATGTGTTTGTGAGGAGCGTTTCCTTCTCACAGAGGGTAGTGACTATGGGGACTTCTGCATTCTAGAGAGGTTGGGGAGGTAGATCACTAAGATATTTGGAAGGGGGCACAATGGATATGTGAGACATCAAAATGTTGAGGGCTGCAGGGATAGAGCATAAGAGAGGAGTTGAGGCTTTTGGAGATCAGCTGTGACCATATTGAAGGGAAAGACATGCCTGAATGACGTATTCGTGTATCTGATGTTCTCTCATTCTGTTGTTGGGAAGTTATTTTCCTAGAAACTCTGTTATTGGGATGTTGCAGTCAGGGAGACCAGAGGATTTTGTGGGCCATCTCTGGGTGAGGTATGGGCGCTGTATTTACTGTGAATCTGAATCAGCAACATGACAATGAAATGAAGACAATTCTGTAAAGACAGAGGAGTGAGATATTTTACACGGTCACCTGACCTTTCTTTTCCCAAGAATTCAACGCCATGTGTGGACAGTCTTCATCCACTGAATGGTCTCCACTGTTTCTCTGCACTAGGTTATTGGGGTGAATGGCCTTCGACTGTTCCTGTCCATCAGATTTGAGAGTTTCAGTGGAACATAGGAACATGGAACTGAGGAGAAGGTTTGGTCATTAGACACTTGGAGCCTTCTCCATCAGGCACTAAGATTGTAGCTGATCAGGTTGTGGTGTCAGCCTCACTTTCCTGTCTGTAGTTCATTGTCCTTTACCATCCAATATCTAAGTAGCATGGCTTTGAATAAATACAAACACACAGGCACCACAAACTTCTGGGGAAGAGCATTCCCACTCAATCAGCTCTGTGTGAATTTCTCCTCATCCCTGTTCAGACTGGGTTGGTAGAGGTCTCTGGTTCATTTTCTACTCCAGCTCCTCACTTGGTCGTGACAAATTTCAAATGTAACTACGTTGGTGATGTGGCCAATGATATAGTTCTCAGACTAGGTCAGGTTCTTTGCTAGGCACAAATCAGGTAGATATCTTCAATTTGCCTAAGTAATTTACCAAGTGTTTGGAATGAACTGTCAAATGAAGTGTTGAAAGCTGGGAAAATTATAGCATTTAAACTCATTTGGATGGGTACGTGAATAGGAAGGGTTTGGAGGGATACAGGCCAAGTGCTGGCAAATAGGACGAGATTAATATAGGACATCCGGTTGTCACAGAGAAGGTGAACCGAAAGATCTGTTTCTTTGCTGTATTACGGAATAAGGCCTTCTTTCCAGGAACAAGTACAGTGAAACACCTAACAGAGCTTCTACATCAATTGAGTACATTTATTTGTCAGTTTAGGGAATCATCACTACACACAATAGATCAAATGTGGCCGCAGAAACCTCATGTACAGATGCAGTAAAATGTCCTGATAACCTTTGCGTGCAGTAGAATCATTCAATATACTTTCTTAATCATTTACTGCATCAGCATGTTAACCTTGTGTGATGTATGTACTAGGATGCACAAATACCATTGGACCACTGAGTTTTGTGATCTCTCTTCTTTTAAGTAGTTTACTGTTGTTTTACCCTTTTGTCACAACATAAACTTCATTAGCCCAGGTTATACTGTTTCTGTTGAAGGTCTACGCATTAACGTCCCCTGTCTCTATCCCATTACAAACTCTCTACCTCCATTTGACACCTCCAATTGACTATCTCGGTGGCTGAGCTAATTGAGCTCCAATCCAAACAGTTCCCACATCCAAATCATTGACAGGTTCGAAATAGTTGTTGATCTTGCACTGATCTCTAAGGCACTCCACCAAGTTAAAGTTTACCAAACTGAAAATAAACATCAATCCCTACTGTCCAAACTGAAAATAAACATCAATTCCTGAGAGTTACCCAGGGTTCCCTGTTCCTGTGTAGCAGTCCAGAAAGGTTGGATGGCCTCCTCCTGTGCTGTGTAATGTGCTCAAATGGCTGAATGACTTTATCATTTTTCTTTGTAAATCCTTAAAGGGGCAGAAAGGTTTGTTCGTGCCTCATTGCTGACGGGCTGAATGGGAACTGTAAAAGCAACGAGGGCTTGAGTGAGAGAACAAGACATGGGTTAGGAGCAGTAGGGTTGCCTTTCAGGCCCTCGTGTCTGCTGCTCCATTCAGAATGCTCATTGTTGATGTGATTGTAACTAAACATCCCTTTCCTGTCTGTTCCCAATAAACATGGATTCTTTTATACATCACTGATCTTTGGAACTCAGCATTGAATGTTTTCAGTAACCCACTCTTCACTGCTCCTTGGGTATGGGAACACTACAGATCACCAAAGAGAAAGGAGCATCCCTGTCTCAGTCTGAAATGGGAATGCCCTTATTCTTAAAATGTGTCCCCCTCAAGCCAATCGCCACATTTTTGAAACAAGTTCGCGGCAATTAGAAACAGATAGACCATTCAACCCCTCAAACCTGTCCACAATTCCTGTAACACTCGACAATCAAATACTTAACAAATTTAGCCTCAATCGAAGTTAGATTAATTCCAGGTACCATAAACTCACAAAAGTGTAGGAAATTAGAAAACTGTACAGTACAGCCCTTCAGCCTTCAATGTTGCGACAACCTTTTTGTCCTAGTCTAAGATTAAACTAAACTTCATACCCTTCCTTTTATTATCATTTATTTGTCTATCCAAGAGTTGCTTGAATATCCCTCATGTATCTGATTCTACTACCATCGCTGTCAGAGCATTCCACACACCTATCACTACTTGTGTAAACAACCTGCATCTGACATCTCCCGGACGCCTTCCTCCAATCACTTTAAAATTGTGCTCCCTGGTTGATAGCCATTTCCACCTTGGGAAAAAGTCTCTGGTTGTCCACTCTATCTATGCCTCATCATCTTTCATACCTCTATTAAGTTAGCTCTCATGCTTCTTCACTTCAATGAGAAAAGCCTAGCTCCCTCAGAAATTCTTCATAAGACATGCCCTCTAGCGCAGGCAACATCCTCATAAACCCTATCTGCACCCTATTGAAAGCTTCCAATTTCTTCCCATAATGGGGCGACCAAACTCAACACAATGCTTCATGTGTGGTCTAACGAGGGCTTTAGCATAATCTTGTGGCTCTTAAACTTAATCTCCCTGTTAAGGAAAACCAACTGACCAGACTTCTCTTAACACCCCTATCAACTTGAGTGGCAACTTGGTGATACCAATAGGCGTGGACCCTGAGATCCGTCTGTTCCTCCACACGGCCAGGAATGCTACGTTTGACCCTGTAATCTGCATTTGAATTCGGTCTTCAAAAATGAATCACTTCAGAAAATAGGAAATTGGAGTGGAATTAAGCCATTTAGCCAATCGGATCTGCTGTGCTGTTTGATCAACGGTGAAATGTTTCTCAGCCGCATTCTTTTGCATTCGCAAACTGATCAATTGATTCCCTTACTAATGAAAAACGTATTTATCTCTATCTTAAAGAAACTATTTTTTTCAGTGTGCGGGAGTGTACATGTGTTAGTGTGGAAGTGTTCATATGTCTATTTGTGTTGTCTGTTTAATGTGTCTATGTATGTTTGTGTGTATCTCTGTCGTCATCTCTTGAAATGTGGCCTTTGTGATTTTTGTGATAAATCCACTGAAACTGAGATCAACACTCTGCCCCCTTCCCCCATCTCTACTGTCTGTCAATGTTAAGTGTAGAGTCATACGATGTCACCTTCTGCTGGTCTCCCCATGCCACTGCACAAGTGTCAGATTTTTTTTTCTCTCTCTCAGAGGACATCAAATTCTGTGAAACTCTCATATTGTGTAGCTGTTTGGGTTTTCATAGAATGCCTTTTGAAACACATATCAGATTCATCTGATCCCTAACGATATTTTTCCTGAGATATTACTGCCCTCATTGGGTTGATTTCATGACTTTTCAATCATTTCTCACTTATAGTTTGTATGAGTGCATTACAAAAGATTTCAAGTTAAAGAACGTGCAATAAACCCATTACATGACCTTACAAATGGTTCGGTCGACCTTGATTGGATGCAGTTGCAGTGGAAATACTCATTATTGTGTACACGCTGTTTCACGAATAAGGAGAAGGACACAGACATTATTCTACATGAGCATTCTCCACTCTTCGGGTCCTCAGTCCAATTACGATCCTCCCTATACCTGCCTATATGTGTGTGTGCATGTGTGTGTGTGTTTGTGCGTGTGTGTGTGTGTGTGGTGACGGTGCTGTCAGTTTGGATGGTGCTGTGAGCTACTTCCCGCCCAGACTGAAACTCTGATGTGAGAACGTGAGGTCTGTAGATGCTGGAGATCAGAGTCCAGAGTGTGGTGCTGGAAAAGCACAGCAGGTCAGACAGCCTCTGAGGAGTAGGAAAATCAACGTTTTGAGTCAGAACACTTCACCAGCAATGCCGTCGATGTAGTAGAGTGTGAAGGTCAGCAGAGGGGGCATTGCTTCACTTTAAGCACCACAGAGGCTGACAGCTCCGCAATGCACACGGATACACACGGAGAAACGAAAGTACACATAGAGACGAATATGGACACACAAAGGCACACAGAAATGAATACAGATACACAGACACAAACACAGAGAAACTGATGCAGTCACACTGATACTAATACAGGCACACAGATACACTGATGCGCATGTATACAAAGATACAGTCATCAATACAGGCATACTATACACACAGTGACACACTGATGTTTCTACAGACATGGAGAATCTGCCAGTATTTACTTTTTCACGTGGTGACTTTCTCAATATTTCACTTGCTGTGTGTGGTGTGTGTCAATATTTCTGTTTCACTGCAGAAAATCCTCTGCACCCTCTCTATAGCTTCCACATCTTTTCTATGACAAGGCGTCCAGAACTGAACACAATGCTCCACGTGTGGCAATGAACCCTTCTGCTAATTAACCCAAACAGCCAGAAAACTCAACTCGTCTTGTAAGCTGTTAAACTACGAGTGACAAATCCCACGTTCTACTCTTTAAGGATAAATAACATCAATTTACTCCTTAACTCTAAAAGTGAACATAGAACAACAGCTATTCACAACTCTAAGCCCCTCTTTCTCTGAACGGATTGGTATCTGCCTCTAACTTTATAACAACATAATGTTCCAATAAGAAAAGCCCGTCTTAAAATTACATCAACTTAATTTCAAAATCACACAGCATCTGTCATCTCCAGTTCGTCCTTCCTTCAGCTAAAGATCTCCTTGGTTTGTCTTCTGAATTTTAGTGCAGGGATGTTTCATACAAATATGGCATCTTTTAAAAAGAGAGTTTTGCATGGCACTCTCTCTCGAGATGGCACTTACTCTTAGTCTAGCTCTCGAACTGCCTGCCTCTTTTATCCCCCTCAACATTGGATCATCTCATTGGTTAGATGTTGGCAAAACAATAAATTCAAAATCGATTGACTTTAGTCTACTGAGGCATAACTTAAACTGATTGGTTATAGTCGAATTGTTGTCAAAACCACAACCAAAAACTCAAGGTATCTGTTTCACAGAATGCTTTATATTTTCCAGTCTACCCTGAGACTGCTAGCTAGTCATATGACAGGTGCTTGCCAGCTCTCAGTGCAAAACGACATTCACTCTCGCTTAAAAGGTACTAAACACACCTTCGAATTCATAACAATGATTTAATCCGTGCTTTATAGAATTGTAGCATAACCTCACTACTCTGAAATTCAGTTCCCCAGCTTGTGAAAGTCAACAAAAATATATACTTTCTTAACGACCACATCAACTTGAGTCAAGATTAGGATGGTGTTGGAAAAGCACAGCAGGCCCGGCAGCATCTGAGGAGCAGGAAAATCGACGTTTCAGGCAGGAGCCCGACATCATCTGCTCCTTGGATGCTGCTTGACCTGCTGTGCTTTTCCAGTACCACTCGAATCTTGACCTTTATCTCCAGCATTGGGCGGCACGGTGGCACAGTGGTTAGCACTGCTGCCTCACAGCGCCTGTAGACCCGGGTTCAATTCCCGACTCAGGCGACTGACTGTGTGGAGTTTGCACGTTCTCCCCGTGTCTGCGTGGGTTTCCTCCGGGTGCTCCGGTTTCCTCCCACAGTCCAAAGATGTGCGGGTCAGGTGAATTGGCCAAGCTAAATTGCCCGTAGTGTTCGGTGGGGGGTAAATGTGGGGGTATGGGTGGGTTGCGCTTCGGCGGGTCGGTGTGGACTTGTTGGGCCGAAGGGCCTGTTTCCACACTGTAAGTCTAATCATTGCAGTCCTCCCTGTTGCCAATTTGACATCAACCTGGGTGGCAACTTTGAGAGATCTCTGGACATAGACCCCAAGGTCCCTCTGTACCTCCTGACTGCCAAGAATACTGCTTTTAACCCAATATTCTACATTCAAATTCGAACCTCGAAAGTGAATAACCTCACACTTTTCCAGGTTTAGCTCGATCTGCTATTCATCAGCTCAGTTCTGAATCCTGTGAATGTTCCATTGCAACCTACAAAATACCTCAAAGTTACCCAGAACCCCACCAACATTTGTGTCATCGGCAAACGTACTAACCCACCCTTCCACTTCCTCATCCAAGCCATTTATAAAAATTGCAAAGAGCAGATTCTTAAACCGATCCTGCGGGACAGCACTGATCACAGAGCTCCAGACTGCATGCTTTCCATCTACTACCACCCTCTGTCTTCCATTGGCCTGAAATTCTGTATCCAGACAGCCAGATTTCCCTGTATCCCATGCCTCCTTACTGTATGAGTGAGCCTACCGTAGATAAATTTATCAAATGCCTTGCTTAAATCCATATACACCACATCTATTGATCTACCTTCATAAATGAGTTTTGTCACATCCTGAAATGGTTCAATAAGATTCGTGAGACATGGCCTGCCCCTCACAAAGGCATACTGATTATCTCTGTCAAAAGATGTTTTTCCAAGTAATCAGAAAGCATGTCTCTCAGAATCCTCTCCAATACTTTGCCCACCATTGTCATAAGACTGATTGGTCTATAATTCGCAGGACTATCCCTATTCCATTTCTTGAACAAGAGATTAACATTTGCCAACCTCCTTTCATCTGGCATGACTCCAGTGGACAATGGGGATGCAAAGATAATTGCCAAACGTGCAACAATCAGTTCCCTCGCTTCCTGTAGCATCCTTGCTTATATTCTGTCTGGCCAAGGAGATTTATCTATCGTTGTGTTTCTCAAAATTTTCATCACATCCCCCTGTTCTAGCATATCAGCCTGTTTTATGCTGTCCCCATAAACCTCAATGTCCCTCTTGTAGAAAATACTGAAGCTAAGCATTCATTAAGGACTTCCCCTACCTCCGCCCACTCATGATGCAAATTCCCTCCACAATCTGTGATGAGCCCTACCCTCATTCTGGTTGTCCTTTTGTTCCTGACATAAGTGTAGAATGTCTTAGACTTTGCCTTAATCCTACCCACCAAGTCTTTTTCATGCCTGCCCTTATGAGTTCATTAATCAGTTCCTTCCTGGCTGACTTGTAACCCTCTAGACCCCTGTCTGATCCTTGCTTCCTCAACCTTATGTAAACTTCCTCCTATCTTTTGACTAGATGTTCTACATCCCTTGGCACAATGGAAGTATGAATCTGAAAATGGATGGGAGCTGCATATCCTGTCACTTCCAGCAGGGGCTGCAAGTTTCCCCACGCTGGGGCAGTGATCTAAAACACTATTTACTGAACAATTGTTAGGGTGGTGGACACGGCACTAACTGCTCCAGCTTTACATAGCAATACACTGCTCATCTCCACATGAACTGGTGCGGTCTGCACTGTCTGTACAGAGTAGCCTAGTAGCCTAGTCTGCACTGTGCTCCATGCTAAACAGATATTTTATCTGGATTATGGTGTCTGAATCTGTGAGGTGGATTGGACATCTGATATAACTGTTCATTTGAGCTTATCTCTCAGCATATTTATTTTATGTTCTTATTCTTGTTATTGGAGCCCGCACCCCCCCTCCCCCAACCAAAGTCTGATTCCTCCAGTTAGTCCCATTTGTCTGAGAAGAGCCACATTTATTCAATTTGTCAGTCAAGTAATCATCCAGTTATAACATGAATATCCGACCTTCTGTACTATAACCTAGCAGTTGATCCTAAGATCCCTGGACTCCTGAGGACATCTTTATCAAGTTCAGAGACAATGTGCAAGATGTATGTCTTAAGCTCTCCTGTATGTTCCGGCTGTGGGTCCCAATTGGCTCCTTAGTGTATCGAGAGCTGGCATTGTGTAGCCGTGTTTGTTCAGAATTCTTCCTCCCATGGGGCATCTGGGACACTAGACACAATGCTAATGGTCACACAATGGCCCTGACCAAATAGCTAATAAGCCCGTGTCTCCATGGTTGAAAAAGGGCCACCACATCCTGTCAAAAAGTTCATTTTTATGGTGCACCATAATGGTAAGGGAGTTCAGGGGTATGTGCTCCATAACTAATCTACACCACCCCGAGAATCCTGGGGATTTTCCGACACCCAACTTATCAGAATGTTCTTCCTCGCACAAATTGAAAGAATACTTAACAATCTCTTTCCAAAATGGGTGATTCAGCGAACCCAGGAGGAGGGACACCAGATCTACCTTGACCTCGGTTCCCAAGACCTCTTCCAAAACACTCCCAAGAGCGCCCCAATACCTACAACGTTTTGGCATGACCACAAGCAATGAATATCTAACTACATCACATCTACTGGTTTTCCATTGTCTCTGTCTAAAAGAAACAGCTTCAAACCATTTTAATAAGTCATTAAAGGTGATTTCTTTTGGGGGAGATCCAAGATATTGGTGACCCAGTAAGTTTGCACTGTTCATCTCTACGCCAGAACACAGACAAAGTGGTGCATTCACCTTCTCTTGCTTACCCATTGTGGTAGAAACACTGATCCCCCGTATTGCTGTATGTCAGCTGAAGTTAGGAAGGAAAATGACTAAGGGTAAAGGACCACGTGGATCGCAGCTAGCAGGCACTGCCCTGCAACAACGGATATGCTCATGGCCATGGCGTGGGACTCTGCGAACCCGCCAGGGGACTTACCATTAGAGCAGAGCTTGGTCATGGAGTACGTAAAACTCTGAGAGAAGATTGATTCAGAGATGGAGGAGATCCATGCCAGGCTGAAATCTATCTCGGCCATGCTGCAGAAGCATGACTAGGAGATCCAGCGTCTCAGACACATGTCATGGAGGTTGAGCAGCAGACTGTGTCCTCTGAAACTGCAGTGGAATCTTCAGCAGATCAGGTCCAGGCCTTGGGATGGCGGGTACTGGGCGTGGGGAGCAGGTCGACTTTCAAATTCGAGGCCATCATAAGAATATCTGCCTGGTTGTGCTGGCGGGACAGGAAGAAGAAGGCCAGCCCGTCAGGCTTTCGAGCAATGGCTTCGGTAGTTTTTGAAGCTGGAATTCGAGGCGGCCCAGGTGCAGGTCGAGCAGGCCCACCAGATCGCAGTGCACAAGCCCAGGTGAGATCAGCACCCCGCCCAGTCCTTCTGCAACTCTAGCACTATGGAGAGAAACAAATAGTTCTCCAGCAATGTGGAAGGATCCACAGGCTTTTATATCCAAAGGATCGCGAATTATATTTTTCCAGGACTTTCTATGGCCATGATCCACATGAGACAGGCCTTTTTATAGAGTAAAAAAGAGGTTGAGGGAATTGAATATTCAGTATACTGTAAGATACCCGACAATATTACGTTTCAACCACGGAGGGTCTTTGTTTAATTTTGACTCACTAGAAAATGCAAAGGACTGCCTGCACACCTTAAGATAGATTTGTCTGGGTTTGGCGAGCAGCTTCACCTAGGAGGATCCAAGGGGGATTAGTGTTCAGTATGGGCACTCCCTGTGGGGAAGGAGGAAGAATCACCTCTTATTTGTGTTATATGTTGGTTCATTGTACAAGGAGTTGTTAGGAGTTTTGTGTTGGCAGTTTTTGCAGTTGCATTTTCAAGTTTATACGAACTGTTTACCACTTCCTCGCAGAGTGCAATAAAGGGGTCCATCCTCATGGGGGGGGGGGGGGGGGGATCACGGCTGTTTCGGATGGTTATGGCTAACAGTTCGTTTAAATGGTGCACCTGGAACATTAAACGGGAGTCAATCATCAATTGAAACTTTCAGGCCTTAGAAAGGAAAGGGTCGATGTAACCTTGGTGACAAAAAAAAGGCATCTAACAGGTAAGGAACATTTAAAATTACAGGAGAGAGTGTTTGGCTGGGTGTTTTTTTCATCCTTTAATTCAAAATGTAGAGGAGTAGCTTTTCTCATTCAGAAGAACCTTCTATATCAGTTGTTTGACCAAATTAAGGATGAATGTCAGCTGTTTCTGATCCATAAAGCTTTAATACATAGAGAGGAACATGGGAGAGAGACATAGACTCTTAGAGATGTACAGCATGGAAACAGACCCTTCGGTCCAACCGTCCATGCCGACAAGATATCCAAACCCAATCGGGTCCCACCTGCCAGCACCCAGCCCATATCCCTCCAAACTCTTCCTATTCATATACCCATCCAAATGTCTCTTAAATGTTGCAATTGTACCAGCCTCCACCAGTTCCTCTGGTAGCTCATTCCATACACGTATCACCCTTGAAACGTTGCCTCTCAGGTCTCTTTTACACCTTTCCCCTCTCACCCTAAACCTATGCCCTCTAGTTCTGGACTCCCCAACCCCAGGGAAAAGATTTTGTCTATTTATTCTATCTATGTCCCTCATAATTTTGTGTAACTCTATAAGGTCGCCCCTCAGCCTCCAATGCTCCAGAGAGCCTGTTCAGCCTCTCCCTACAGCTGAAATCCTCCAATCCTAGCAGCATCCTTGTAAATCTTTTCTGAACTCTTTCAGGTTTCACCACATCTTTTCGATAGGAAGGAGACCAGAATTACCCGCATTATTCCAATAGTGGCCTAAGCAATGTCCTCTCCTGCTGCAACATGACTTCCCAAATCCTGTACTCAATACTCTGAACAACAGAAGAAAGAATACCAAACGCCTTATTCACTATCTTAACTACCTGAGACTCCATTTTCAAGGAGCTATGAACCAAGGTTTCTTTGTTCAGCAACACTCCCTAAGTCCTGCTAAGATTTGCTTTCCCAAAATGCAGCACATCGCATTTATCTGAATTAAACTCGATCTGCCACTTCTCAGCCAATTGGCCCATCTGGTCCAGATCTTTGTTGTAATCTGAGGTAACCCTCTTCGCTGTCCACTACACCTCCAATTTTGGTGTCATCTGCAAACTTACTAACTGTACCTCTTATGCTCTCATCCAAATCATTTATGTAAATGCCAAAAAGTAGAGGACCCAGCACAGGTCCTTGTAGCACTCCACTGATTACAGGCCTCCATTCTGAAAAATAATCCTCAACTACCACTGTCTGTCTTCTACCTTTGAGCCAGTTCTGTATCCAAATGGCTAGTTCCCCCTCTATTCCATGAGATCTAACCTAGCTAATCAATCTCCCATGGGGAATCTTGTCGAATGCCTTACTGAAGTCCACATAGATCACATCCACTGCTCTGCCTCACGAATCCTCAATCTTACTTCTTCAAAAAACTCAATCAAGTTTGTGAGACATGATTTCCCATGCACAAAGCCATGGTAACTATCCTTAATCAGTCCTTGCATTTCCAAATGCATGTACATCTTATCCTTCAGGATCCCTCCAATAACTTGTCCACCACAGAGGTCAGGCTCACCAGTCTATAGTTCCCTGGTTTGTCTTTACTGCCCTTCTTAAACAGTGGCACCACGTTTTCCAACCTGCAGTCTTCGGGCACCTCACATGCGACTATCAATGATACAAATATCTCAGCAAGAGGCCCACCAATCTCTTATCTAGCTTCCCACAGAGTTCTTGGGGACACCTGATCAGGTCTGGGGATTTATCCACCTTCACCCTTTTAAAGACGTCCAGCACTTCCTCCACTGTAATCTGGACATTGTACAAGATGTCACCATATATTCCCCTACGGTCTATATCTTCCATATCCTTTTACACCGTAAATACTGATGCAACATATTTATTTAGCATCTCCCCCATTTTCTGTGGCTCCACACAAAGACCGCCTTGCTGATCTTTGAGGGGTCTATTCTCTCCCTAGTTATCCCTTTGCCCTTAATATATTTGTGAAAACGCTTTGCATTCTCCTTAATTATATTTGCAAAACATATCTCATGTCCCCTTTTTGCCCTCCTGATTTCCCTATTAAGTATGCTCCTACTCCCCTTATACTGTTCCAACGATTCACTCTATTCCTGACGTATGCTTCCTTCTTTTTCTTAAACAAACCCTCAATTTATTTAGTCATCCAGCATTCCCTATATCTACCAGCCTTTCCTTTCACCCTGACAGGAATATACTTTCTCTGGATTCTTGTTATCTCATTTCTGAAGGCTTCCCATTTTCCAGCCATCCCATTACCTGTGAAAATCTGCCTGCAATCACCTTTCGAAAATTCTTGCCTAATGCATCAAAATTGGCCTTTCTCCAATTTAGAACTTCAACTTTTACATCTGGTCTATCCTTTTTTTATCAATATTTTAAAACGAATAGAATTATGGTCGCTGGCCCCAAGGTTCTCTCCCACTGATACCTCAATCACCTGCTCTGCCTTATTTCCCAATAGTAGGTCAAGTTTTGCACCTTGTCTAGTAGGTACATCTACAAATTGAACCCGAAAATTGTCTTGTATGCACTAAAGAAATTTCTCTCCATCTAAACCTTTCACACATTGGACGTCCCAGTCTATATTTGGTAAGTTAAAAATCCCCTACCATACCTACCTTATTATTCTTACAGATAACTGAGATCTCCTTACAAGTTTGTTTCTCAATTTCCCTCTGACTATTGCGGGGGGGGGGGGGGGGGGGGGTGGTCTATAATACAATCCCAATAAGGTGATCATCTATTTCTTATTTCTCAGTTCCACCCAAATAACTTCCCTGGATGTATTTCAGGGAATATACACGCTCAGCACAGCTGTAATGCTATCCCTTATCAAAAATGTTACTCCCCCTCCTCTATTGCCTCCATTTCTATCCTTCCTGGAATATTAAGCTGCCAGTCCTGCCCATTCCTGAGCCATGTTTCTGTATTTGCTACGATATCCCAGTCTCATGTTGCTAACTATGCCCTGAGTTCATCTGCCTTCCCTGTTAAGCACCTTGCATTGAATACATGCAGTTTAATTTATCAGTTCTACATTGTCCCTGCCTGCCCTGACTGTTTGACTGACTTCTGTTCTCAACTGTACCATCTCAGATTGATCTCTTACCTCACAATCTCCGTGGGTACCCCCCCCCCTCACCTTACTAGTTTAAATCCTTCCGAGCAGTTCTAGCAAATTTCCCTGTCTGTATATTAGTCCACTTCCAATTTAAGTGCAATCCGTCCTTCTTGCACAGGTCACGTCTACCCAAAAACAGATTCCAATGATCCAAAAATGTGAGGCCTTCTCTCATGCACCGGCTCCTTAGCCATGCATTCATCTTCTCTATCCTCCTATTCCTGCACTCACTAGCTCTTAGCACTGGCGGTAATCCAGATATTACTACCCTTGAGGAATTCTTTTTAAATTTATGCCTAACTGTCTGTAATCTCCCCTCACAATCTCAACCTTTTCCCTTCCTATATCGCTGTTTCCAATGTGGACAATGACCTCTTGCTGAACCCTCTCCCCAGTGAGAACATTCTGCACCCTCTCTGAGACATCCTTGATTCTGGCAACAGAGAAACAACACTCCATTCTGCTTTTCCTCTGCTGGCCACAGAAATGTCTGTCTGTACCTCGGACGATAGAATCCTCTAACACAATTGATGTCTTGGAAGCCGATGTACCCTTCGTTGCATTAGAGCCAGTCTCAATACCAGAAACTTGGCTGATTGTGGTACGGTCCCCTGAGAATCCATCACCCTCTGCATTTTCCAACGCAGCATACCTGTCTTAAATGGGTACATCCTGCCCTAGGTGCCTACCTCTCTTATCCTTCTTGGAGTTAACCCATCTATGTGACTGTATCTGAGACTTTCCCCCTTCCTATAACTGCCAGCCATCACATACTGTTGCTGTTGCAAATACCTTATCGCTTCTAACTGTCTATCCAACCGATCGATTTAATCTGATAAGATTCGCATCCAACAGCATTTATGACAGATATAATCCGCGGTAACCCTTAAACTCTCTTTAACCTCCCATATCTGAAAAGAAGTGCATATCACTGCAAATGCCATTTTCGCTCCTTCACAATATATAGACCCAGAAAATAACACCGTCTTATTCCTCGACAAAGCACTGCACCAGGTTAAATTAATCGTTATGGCTTATATTTTAAGTTTAATCAAGAGATTTATCTCCAAAAATATTTCATCAAGAATACTCACTACTGCAGCCTTTCTATTGGACAGACTTAAAACACCGATTAACTTATCTGATTCTGTGTTGTGAACTTCGCCCAAACAGGTTTCTCCAAGGTTAGTCGTGAAATTCACTGTTGGTTAATTTTCCCAGATGCATTCCGATGTCCAGCGATACATGAATTCAAAAATACCAAAGGCCGTAACTGTGCAGGTTCTCTCTCTCTCTCTCTCTGTCTCGCCCTCTCTCTCGCTTTCTCTCTCTCTCTTTCTCTCTCTTTCTCCCCTGCACCGTCCTCACCATGCACTTCTTTTGTCTGTTCTTCTCTATTTTGGAAGTGCTGTTGTTTTGACATTGTTTTTTTTCCCAAAGTCCCAAAAAAAATGCAACAACATATAAAACAGGAATTGCTGCTCCTGGAATTCGAGGAAATCACTTCCAGCACCGAAAATACCTCAAAAAAAGGAGTAGCTCTTACAGCCAGAAATGTTTCCGGTCCTCCATCTTGCCCCTGGTACACCCTTCAAATTAACGGATGCACTCTCCAGGATGATGGTCCTTGGGGGGTGTCATACAATTATAGGGGGAGACTTTAACCGACATATGGATCGCAAGGTGGATCGGGTGTTTCCACTTCTCGCAGATATTTTCCTGCAATCTAGGCAGCTGGTGAATCGAAACAGGGAGCTGGGCTTGGTGGATGTGTGGAGATGGTTCACCCTTCCGGTAGGGACTTCACCTTTTTACCTAACCCACGTAAGTGCCAAACTAGGATTGACATGTTTTTGCCCCATTGGCCTTTTTGAATTCAGTGCTATCCTGTAGAATTGTGAATATAACCATTTCAGATAATGTGGCAGTGTACATGGAGGTTAAGAATGGCGGCGACGGGACAGGCTCGCAGCACTGGTGCGTGGATACTTTCCTCCTGAAGGATAGCTAGTCATACAGTCATAGAGATGTTCAGCATGGAAACAGACCCTTCAGTCCAACCCGTAAATGCCGACCAGTTATCCCAACCCAATCTAGTCCCATCTGCCAGCACCCAGGACAAATCCCTCCAAACCCTTCCTATTCATATACCCATCCAAATGCCTCTTAAATGTTGCAATTGTACCAGACTCCACCATATCCTCTGGCAGGTCATTCCATATGCATACCACCCTCTGTTTGAAAAAGTTGCCCCTTAAGTCTCTTTTATATCTTTCCCCTCTCCCCCTAAACCTATGCCCTCTAGTTCTGGACTCCCCAACCACAGGGAAAAGAGTTCGTCTATTTATCTTATCCATGCCCCTCATAATTTTGTATACCTCTATAAGGTCACCCCTCAGCCTATGATGCTCCAGGGAAAATAGCTTCAGCCTGTTCAGCCTCTCCCTGTAGCTCAGATCCTCCAACCCTGGCAACATCCTTGTAAATCTTTTCTGAGCCCTTTCAAGTTTCACAATATCTTTCCGAAAGGAAGGAGACCAGAGTTACACGCAATATTTCAACAGTGGCCTGACCAACGTCCCGTACAGTCGCAACATGACCTCCCAACTCCTGTACTCAATACTCTGACCAATAAAGGAAAGCATACCAAACGCCTTCTTCACTATCCTATCGACTTGCGACTCCACTTTCAAGCAGCTATGAACCTGCAATCCAAGGTCTCTTTGTTCAGCAACAATCCCTAGGACCTTACCATGAAGTATATAAGTCCTGCTAAGATTTGCTTTCTTATTGAATATCTTTCATGGGATTTTTTAAAAAGTGCATTAATTTGCACGGCCAGTAATCCGGCGGTGCTCTGGGAGACTGCCAAGGCCTATGCAAGGTGTTTGATTATTTCTTACTCGGCAACTCAGAAGCGATAGAAGGGGGAGCAGCAGCTGACAGAGCCTATTTTGACATACCGTCTGTAACGAAGTTGCAGCAGATTACAATGCTCCGTGCTGCGTTCACCCAGACAGCAAAGAGAGCGATTTCATTTGTGAAACAGAGGGTTTTTGAGTATGGTGATAATCCAGGTAGATACTTGCCATACTTGACCAGAAAGAAGAGTGCCCCCAGTCTATCACATCCATTAGCGAGTGTGCTGTTAAAATCACCTGCGATCCCAGAAAGATTAATGCAGCATTCACGAAGTTCTTTTCTGGGCTGTTCCATTCAGAGCGCTGTGAGGACAGATTGGCAACAATGAAGCCCCTTTTTAGTACACTGGACCTCCCAGGTGTAACTTCAGAACAGGTTTCTCTTTCGAATGCCCCTCTGACAATCCAAAAGTTATAGGAGGCTGTGAAGCAGCTCCAGAGTGGTAAAGCATCGGGCCCAGATAGATTTTAGAGTGAGATTTAAACGGAGTTCATAGACATGCTGCCTGGGCCAAGTTGGATATTTACAATTATTCGTACAGTCAGGCCTGCCTCCCAGCCTCTCTGAGAGAAGGAAATATTTGACTTATTCTCCCGAGGATTGCACTTCATGAAGGCCTATCTCCTTATTAAACGTGGACTTTAATATTTTGGTGAAAACGCTGGCGTTGATGCTGGAGAAGGTCTTGCCCTTCATTGTGAAATAGGACCAGACAGGTTTTATTAGGGGTCACAGGTCGTCGAATAATAATAGGAGATAGGTAATATGGTTCAGGTTTGCCAGCAAGGGTCAATTCCAGTCTTGGTAGTGGCCGTAACTCTTTTATGTTCTAGAATGGTTTGGCCTTGGAGGGGCCTTTGCCAGGTGGGTGACAGTATTATCTCGTTATAAAGCAGTGGATTTCACTCATGGTATAAGATCTGACAATTTTAGCAATGGCAGAGGCAGCAGTCAAGGGTTCCTCTTTCACCGTTACTATTTGCATGGACGATTGAGCCGTTGGCAGAGCCCATCCGGAGGGACCACAATATTACTGCCCTGGATGTAGGATCAAGATGGCATAAGATCACACTTTATGCAAATGACGTTCTTCTCTTTCTAACGAACTTGATGATATCTGTGCCCCAAGTGATTAATGTATTTGGATCTTTCTTGGGTCTCTAATCAATTTTATGAAATCTGCGACCATGCCTGTCGGGGGTCTTATTAGAGTACCCGAACGTGGAGGTGGAGTCCGATTCACTTTCAGATGATCAGAGGAAGGTTTCCAGTATTTAGACATTTTTATCACCCTAGCCTTCAATCAGTTAGATAAAGCTAGCTTCTTGCATTTGCTCGGGAACATAAGGCAGGACCTTCAGCACTCGGAGGATCTTTCGATATCCTGGTTGGGTAGAATAGCGCCTGTCAAAACGAATGCATTCCCCCGTTTATTATATCCCATGTAAATGCACTTTTTAATGCTGCCCAGGTAGTCTATACGGAGCTTTGCAGTCAGCTTGGATCTTTTAGTGGCATCACAGGCGGCCTCTTATGGAGCTCACCCAATTGCAGCTTCTGCGGGGGCTGAGGGATGTGGATTTTACACACTCTAACAAATATCAATTGAGTTCTCTCCTAGCCTATGTGGCTGATTGGGCTTGCCAAGACCCACGGTCAATGTGGTTGGACATCGATGCCTCCCAGGGAAAATGCCCCCTCATTAATCTGTTGTTCATGGATAAGATGCGGACTGTTATGGACCATTGCAGAAATCGAATTGTCCTTAACACAGTTAAAGCATGGAGAATGATGCAACAAAATGAGGGTGATTTACAAAAAAATGACACCTCCCCTTTTACTCCCATTGTAGGATTGATGGATACTGGATTTTGGCTGTGGGAGTCCAGAGGAGTTTCCTGTTTGGGAGACTTATTTGACGGGGAGGGAATGATGTCTTTCGAGCAGCTGAACCAGAAATATGAGCTATCTAGGAGAGACTTCTTTCGTTACTTAGAGATTATGGATTTTATACAGAAAAAGAGTACACTAATGGTTAGTCCCTATAAGTCGAAAATGGAGATGAGAGTGCTTCAGTCCACGGGCACTCTGTCGGTCAGCACCCTCTTGCATTTAATAGGAGGTAGTGTCTCAAAGGGCATCGAGCAGTTGTGTGGAATTTGTGTTCAGCAATTGGGAGTAGACATCTTCACCATAGGAGTGGGCAGATATTTGGGACAATGTCCAGAAGATTTTGATTTCCAATAGGACACAAGCTATGCAGCTAAAGGTGCTCCACATAGTTTATTTGGCATCGGGGTGGCTTCCCAAACTTAAGACAGGAGCGTCCACAGTGTGCCCAAATGTAAAACAGATGTTAGTAATGAGTAAAGAGCTGGGGAGGCCTTGGGATTATTTTAATGAGGCAGAAATGGGTGTGGCCAACTCTCACGGATTAGGATCTCTGGGATTTAGTTTCTCAGTAGCATCAGAAGCTATTGGGGTGACAAAAGAGTTATAAGAATCACTAACTGTCACCTGGCTGCCACTCTCTCGAATTTTCTCTGGATGGGTTTTTACCTCCTGCACTGGAGCACTGTATGGGAGAATCTGGGTCTGAATGTGCCCTTTTTACTTAGTGGTTGTGTTTCTGGGATCTTGCTCTATTGGTACAGTTAGTTAGTAATAGGCACTGTATCTATTATTTGGTTAAGTTTTCCAATCATGTTAAGTTATTTTAAATTCCTCTTTCTTTGATTGTATTTTAATGACAGTGTTTAAATAAAATGTTTTGGATAACATCGAGTAGTTTGACTATTCACATTGCATCTGGACCAATTACATCATATTTGCCTTTAGAATAAGAAAATATTTGGATCTAGGCAGTTGCTTTAAAATATTTTAAGGGGTTCTGCTCTGGTCTATAACACTGCATTCCTTCTCTTCCTGTGTGATAAGCGGAATGGGCTATCCCTCTGCCTATGCAGTAGTATTTATGGGCTGAATGGCTTTTTACATATTCCCGTGAAGTGAGCTTGAGATACTGAATTAACTCCTCCTTTCACTGTGGGAATGTGCAGTGTCCAGCAGTACTGTTGCATGAATGTTACCGACACTCTAATAGCACGAGCCTGACTGCTGTCCAGGTTTTGCTGCACATGGACACAGAGACTGGTTCAGGAGCTGAGGTGTGACACGTTGTTCTGAACATTGTGTGATCTTCAGGGATCATCCCCACTTCTAAGCTTATAGAGGAAAGACGTTGATGGAGCAGCTGAAAATGGATGTGTTGAGGGAAGTACTCTGAGGATCTCCTGAAGAGATGCCTGAGACTGAGAGGATTATTGTCCACCGACCACAAACATGTTGCTCTGTGTTTCAAATCACTCAAACCAAAGGGCAGTTTACACTGATTCCCATTCAGCACAATTTTGTCCAGGTTCTTTGATGCTATCCTTTATGAAATATTGCCTTGGAATCTGGGCCAGTCACTGTCACCTGACCCTATTATGTTCACCCCGTTTCATCACATGAGGAGATCATAGTTTAGGAGAAGGGAGTGCTTGTCTCAAACAGAGAGTAGTGAATGTCAGGGATTCTGTATTCGACAGAGTTTGTGACTAAATCACTGTAAATATTTTAAAAGGACATCAATATATTTTGACCTGTCAGAGACGTCAGGGCTATGAAGAATCGAGGATTAAAGAGGATTTGGGACCAAAACAGATCAGACAGGATTTTCGTGAATGGCAAGGCAGGCTTGGAGCAGGGGGTTGGGAGAGTGAACGACCTGCTTCTGTTTCTGATGTTCTGACATTCTGTTATTAAAAAGTTAGTGTGTGTTACTTTACTGGAAGATCTGTTATTGAATGTTGCAGTCAGGGAGATGAGAGGATATTCTGAGCTGTCACTGGGTGAGGTATGGGGGCTGTATTCACAGTGAATCTGGGTCTACAACATGACCAAAAGCCGAAGCACAATTTGCAGAGAGAGGAAGCTCTGTAAAGTGAGATGAGGGGCCTCTTTCATACCCAGCCTGGGTTTTCCAATTATATTTTCCAAATCACATAAAACCATGTCAACAGTCTTGAGGGACTGAATGGTCTCCTCTGTTCCTGTGCAACAGTTATGGCAGTAAGTAGCCTCTTACTGCTCCTGTATAGTAGGTTTGAGGGGCTGAATGGAATTCAGAAACATGGGACTCAGGAGCAGGATGGGTCATTGGAGACTTTGAGCCTTCTCCACCAGGTACTAAGATTGTGGCTGATCAGGTTGTGGTCTCAGCCCCACTTGGCTGTCTCTGTCCCATTATCCGTGACTCACTTCTCTGTCAAATATTTAACTAACTCAGTTTTCAATCAATGCCAACATAGAGGCACAATAAACTTCTACAGAGGAGAATTCCCTCCCCAAAGGTCGTTTCAGAATTTCTCCTCATCCATCTTAAGCAACCAGAGTTATGCAGCATGGAAACATACCCGTTAGACCAATCTATCCTCTCGGACCAGATAACCAAATCTGATCTTGTCCCATTTTCCAGCATTTGGCCAGTATCTCTCCTGTTTCAGACATTTATTTTTAAATATGCGTTTGTAACCACCTTCACCATTTCCTCTGACAGCACTTTCCATACACACACCACCCTCTGTTTGAAACATTTGCCCCTCAAGTCCCCTCTACATTATTCGCCCTCGCTTTCAACCTTTTGGTTTGGGCTCCCTTATCCTGGGATACAGACCGTGGATATTCAGAATATCACTGACCCTGGCGATTTTGTAAACCTCTATAATGTCACACCTTAGCCTGTGACACACCAGGGGGAAACATCTCAATTTATTCAGCCTCTCCCTAAAGCTGAATCCCTTCAATCCTGGAACATTCCTGTCAATCTTTTCTGCAGCCAACTGAATTGTACGCCGTATTCTCAAAGTGGCATCGCCAACATCCTGTACTGATGCAGCATGCCACCCTAACTCCTGTACTCAACGTTCTGATTGCTTAAGGCAAGTGTGCCAAATGTGTTCGACACCATACTCTCTACCTGAGACTCCAATTTCAAGGAACTATGCCCCCACAGACCTAGGTCACTTTGTTCTGGATTACACCCCAGGACCTTACCATTAAGCGTATAATTCCTGCCCCAATTTGCCTTCCCAAAATGCCAAAACCTCATATTTATCTAAATTAAATTTCATCTGTCACTCCTTGCCACTTTGGCCCATCTAATTGTGGTCTCGTTGTACTTTGAGATAATTCACTACACCACCGTCATCCGTAAATTTATTAAGAATGCCTCTGTTATTCATATCCAAACACCTTACATAAGTGACACAATGCAGAGAACTCAGTACTGATTCTCGCAGCACACTGCTGGTCACAAGCTTCCAGTCGGAAAAACAACCCTCGCCCTTCAAGCTAATTTTGAATCCAACTGATCAGCTTCCGCTGTATCCCATGTGGCCTAACCTTACTAATCTTTCGACCAATCGGAATGTTGTGAACACCCTGCTGAAGTGCACACAGACTGTCTGTCAAACTGCCTTCATCAATCATCTTTGTCACGTCTTCATAAAAATCAATCAAAGTAATGACCCATTATTGCCCATGCAGAAAGCCATGTTGACTACTTTTGATCAGCCCTTGCCTTTCGAAATGTTCTGAAATCCTATCCCTTAGAACCCCTTCCAACAACTTACCTATGACAGAAGTCAGGCTCATCTGTTTATAGTTCCCCAACTTTTCAGGTCACTCTTTCCTTTTCCCATCCTATTCCTCGACGGCTAACAATAATTGTTAAATGTAACCAGGTTGGTGATATGGCCGCCGATATAGGTCTCAGACTGGCTCAGGGCAAGTTTTAGGAAAAAGTCAGGCTGGTTCCTTTTAATCTGTTACAGACCTTATTGAATTCTTTGAGAAAGTGACTAATGAGGTGGACGAGGGAAACGCAGTAGATGTGGTGTATATGGATTTTAGTAAGGCGTTTGATAAGGTTCCCCAAGGAAGGCTACCTCAAAAAATACGGAGGTATGGCATTGAGGGTGCGTTGGAGGTTTGGATTAGGAATTGCTGGCTGGAAGAAGACAGAAGGTAGTAGTTGATGGTAAAGGTTCATCCTGGAGTGCAGTTACTAGCGGTGTTCCGCAAGGATCTGTTCTGGGACCATCTTTATAAATGACCTGGAGGGGGGCCTAGAACGTTGGATGAGCAAGTTTGCGCACGATACAAAAGTCGGTGGAATTGTTGACAATGAGAAAAGATGTGGCAGGTTACAGCGGGATATCGACAAGCTGCAGAGCTAGGCAGAAAGGTGGCAAATGGAGTTCAATGCAGGTAAGTATGAAGTGATTCACTTTGATAAGAGTAACAAGAAGATGGGGTACTGGGCTAATGGTCGGATACTTGGTAGTGTGGATGAGCAGAGGGATCTTGGTGTCCATGTACACAGATCTCTGAAAGTTGCCACCCAGGTAAATAGTGCTGTAAAGAAGGCATATGGCGTACTGGCTTTTATTGGTAGAGGAATTGAGTTCTGGAGTCCTGAGGTCATGTTGCTGTTGTATAAGACTCTGGTGCGGCCGCATCTGGAGTATTGTGTGCAATTTTGGTCGCCATACTATAGGAAGGATGTGGAGGCACTGGAACGGGTGCAGAGGAGGTTTACCAGGACGTTGCCTGGTATGGTAGAAAGATCGTATTAGGAAAGGCTGAGGCACTTGGGGCTGTTTTCATTGGAGAAAAGAAGGTTTGGGGTGACTTGATAGAGGTGTACAAGATGATTGGGGTTTTAGATAGGGTTGACCATGAGAACCTTTTCCCCCGTATGGAGTCATCTATTACGAGGGGGCATAGCTTTAAATTAATGGGTGGTACGTTAGGGGTAGATTCTTTACTCAGCGAGTCGTGAGTTTATTGAATGCCCTGCCCGTAACAGTGGTGGACTCTCCCTCTTCATGGGCATTTAAACGGGCATTGGATAGGCATATGGAGGAGAGTGGGCTAGAGTAGGTTTGGTGGGCTTGGATCGGTGCAACATCGAGGGCCAAAGGGCCTGCACTGCGCTGTATTTTTCTATGTTCTATGTTCTGTGTTCTAAGATGTTTATGATCCAGAGCAATGTTAGTCAAACTCTGATGAAATGATGAATGGCAAGCTGTTTGGATATTGCAAAGATATTTCTCTTTGTAAAAACACTGACACACACACACACACACACACACACACACACACACACACACACACACACACACACACACACACACACACACACACACACACGATACACAAAATCTCTGCAATTTTAAGTTGAAAGAACTTTGTCCAGATATTAGTATAACTCATGACAAAAGGAAAAATTGAGAAAATGTCCAAAATGTTATTCTTCTTCTCAATTGATTCTGCTCACACAAAGTACTTGTGATGGGATTTCATTTTGGAAGAGTTCAATTTAACTGGATTCTCTTTACTTTAGGCAGTCAGGAGATTCTGAAAGTTTCGGGTCAGGAGCCCAGAATGAAAGTGGCACGGTGGCTCAGTGGTTAGCACTGCTGTCTACCAATACCAGGGACCTTGGTTCTGTTCCAGCCTCGGATGACTGTGCGAGTTGCATTTCACACGTTCTCCCCGTTTCTGTGTGGGATTGTAACGGGTGCTCTGGCAGTCCAAAGATTTGTTGGTTATGTAGATTTGTCATATTAAATTATCCATTGTGTTCAGGGATTTCTCGGTTAGGTGCATTCTTCAACGGTGGGAGAATTGGTCTGGGGAAGTCAAAGGCCTTGTTTTCACAATGTGGGAATTTTATTAAAAAAAATGACAAAGGCGACTGAGACATTTTCTTCCAACTTTGCTGTAATGAGCATCAATGAGGATGAGAGTGTGCACATGGCCATTCCTTCTTAGGCAGATTACATTTTCTTCCTCTCTGAGTTGAACTACACATTAATGTCATCCTTTCTCAAACTGTACCATGTGTGGTCTCCTTGCACATTGTCCGAACTATGACTCCATCACATTCTCTATCCATGTAGCTGCAGCATTGCTACTGTCATACACTGGTCATACACTGGGCCATATCCTGAGCAGAAAATGCAGGAATCCAGGATAGGAGGAGGGAATTGTAAAATTAAACGGGGAAGGTGAGAAGGTGGTAATATCACTCACTGGGCTGAGGAGTGGCAGATGGGGTTTAATTTGGATTAATGCGAAGTATTGGATTTGGTAAATCAACCAAGAGCATGACCAATACAATTAAAAGTAGGGTCTTTGGCAGTGTTGTAGTACAGAGACCTATTTCATCAGGTACAGTTTTTTAAAATTTTCATCTCATACAGATAGTGTGGTTAAGAATGTGTTTAACACACTTGTCTTCATTGGTCAGACCTTTGAGTTTCTGAATTGGGACTCATGTTGAGGTTGTACAGGACATTGGTGAGACCTCTTCTGGAATACTCTTTCCAGTCTGGTAATTCTGCCCGCTCATTCCATACGCACACCACCCTCGGTGTGAAAAAAACTGCCCCTTAGGTCACTTTTAAATATTTCCCCGCTCTCCTTAAACCTATGTCCTCTAGTTTTGGACTTCCCTACCCTTAGAAAGTATTCACTTTGATACTACTGACCTTGATATTATTAAGCTGGAGAGGTTTCAGAAGAGATTAACCTGGATGTTTCTTTGAATGGAGGGATTGAGCGAGAAGGATAGCCTGGATAGGCTGGAACTTTTTTCACTGCAGATCATGAGATTGAGGGGTTGACGTTTCAGATGTTTATAAAATTATGAGGGGTACAGATAAAGTGAAGGCCTGATGTATTTTCCCTCGAGTTAGGAATTCAAAGCTGAGGAATATTTTAAGGTGCGGGGAAGAAAATTACAAAAGGCATGAAGATGGTGTAATTATTTTATACAGAATCTGGCTTGTGTATGGAATGAACTCCCAAAGGAAGTGGTGAAAGTAGGGACAGTTACAACGTTTAACGACATTTAGATCAGTACATGGATAAGACATCAGTTTGGATGGTGCTGTGAGCAGCTACCGACTCCCTCACTCTCTCTGAATGGATCCCTGTTGGTTTTCACCCTCTGCCAATGCCCTGTTCATACATAAGTGATGCAAAGGGCTGAATGATCTCCCTTGTTCCTGCGTAAGTGACTGAATGGGCTGAATAACCTCCTTGTGTTCCTGTGTAATAGACTCAAGGGGCTGAATGGGCTCCACGTGTTCCTCAGGTAGTGAGTTGCAGGTTTGAAAGGCCTCCTCCTGTTATTGTGTAAGAGTCAACAAGGTCCTGAAAGGCCTAGTCCTGTTCCTGTGTAAATGAGTTGAGGGGCTGAATGGCCTCCTACTGGTCCTGTGTAAGTTAATGGAGGGGCTGAATGGCTTCCTCCTGTACCTGTGTAAGTGATTCAAGGGGCTGAATACCTGAATCCTGATCCTAACTAAGTGAGTTGAGCAGCTGAATGGCCTCCTTCTGTTCCTGTGTAAGTGACACAAGGGGCTGAATGGCCTCCTCCTGGCCCAGTGTGTAAGTGACACAAAAGGCTGAATGGTCTCCCCGTGTTCCTATGTAAGTGAGTTGCTGGGTTGAATGGCCTCCTCCTGTTTCTGTGTAAGTGTAAACACGTGGCTGAATGGCCTCCTCCTGTTCCTGTGTAATTGAGTTGAGGAGCTGAATGGCCTCCTGCTGTTCCAGTGTAAGTGACACAAGGGGCTGAATGGCCTCCTCCTGTTCCTCGGTAAGTGACAAAGTGGTTGAATGGCCTCCTCCTGTTCCAGTGTAAGTGAAAACAAGGGACTGAAAAGTCTCCTCATGTTCCTGTGTAAGTGAGTTGAGGGGCTGAATGGCCTCCTCCTGTTCCTGTGGAAGTGAACTGAGGGGCTGAATGGCTTCCTCCTGTTCCTGGGTAAGTGATTCAAGGTCTGGATGCCTGCATCATTATCCTACGCAAGTGAGTTGAGGGGCTGAATAACGTCCCATGTTCCTGTGGAAGTGACACAAGGGGCTGAATGGCTTCCTCCTGTTTCTGTGTAAGTAACTCAAGTGGCGAAATGGCCTCCGCTGTTCCAGTGTAAGTGAGTTGAGGAGCTGAATGGCCTCCTCCTGTTCCTGTGTAAGTAAACTGAGTGGGTGAATGGCTTCCCCCTGTTCCTGTGTAAGTGAGTTGAGGGGCTGAATGGCCTCCTCCATTTCCTGTGTAAGTGTCTCAAGTGATTAAATGGCTTCCTCCTGTTCCGATGTAAGTGACACAAATGGCTGAATGGCCTCCTACTGTCCCTGTCTCAGTGACTCAAGGGGATGAATGGCCTCCTCCTGTTCCTGTGTAAGTGACTTATTGGGCTGAATGGCCTCCTCCTGTTCCTCTGTAAGTGATTTGAGGGGCAAAATTGCCTCCTCATGTTCATTTGTAAATGACTGAAGGGGTGAATACCTACATCCTGATCCTATGTAATGAGTTGAGGTGCTGAAAGGCTTCCTCCTGTTCCTGTGTAAGTGAGTTGAGGGGCTGAATGGCCTCCTCCAGTTCTTGTGTAAGTGGCTCAATTTACTGAATGGCCTCGTCCTGTTCCGATGTAAGTGACACAAATGGCTGAATGTCCTCCTCCTGTTCCTGTCTCAGTGACTCAAGGGGATGAATGACCTCCACCTGTTTCTTTGTAATTGATTCAAGAGCGTGAATGACCTCCTTATGTTCATGTGTAAGTAAGTTGAGGGGCTGAATGACCTCCTCCTGTTCCTGTTTAAGTGACTCAATGGGCTGAATGGCCTCCTCCCGTTCTTGTGTAAATGTGTCAAGAAATTGAATGGCCTCCTCCTGTTTCTGTGTAAGGGATACAAGGGGCTGAATAGCCCACTGCTGAACCTGTGTTTTTGACCATGGGGCTGAATGGCCTCATTTTCCTGTGTAAGTGACTCAGGGGTCTGAATGGCCTACTCCGGTTCCTGTGTAAGTGTGTTGAGGGGTTGAATGGTCTCCTTCTGTTTCGGTGTAAGGGACAGAAAGGGGCTGAATTAGCCCACTCCTGAACCTGTGTTTTTGACCATCGGGCTGAATAGCCTCCTCATTTTCCTGTGTAAGTGACTCGGGGTCTGAATGGCCTACTCCTGATCCTGAGTCAGTGACTCAAAGGGCTGAATGGCCTCTTCCCGTTCAGTTTCAGTGACTCAAGGGCTGAATAGCCTCCTCCTGTTCCTGTGTAAGTGACTCAAGTGGCTGAATGGCCGCCTCCTGTTCTATTATACTTGATTCAAAGGGCTGAATGCCCTCCTCTTGTTCCTGTGATAGTGACCCAGGGGGTGAATGGCTTCATCCTGTTCAGTGTCTGTGACTCAAGGGACTGAATGACCACCTCCTGATCCTGTGTCAGTGACTCAAGGGGCTGAATGGCCTCATCCTGTTCAGTGTCAGTGACTCAAGGGGCTGAATGGTCTCCTCCTGTTCCTGTGTAACTGTCACAAGGGGTTGAATGGCCTCCTCCTGTTTCTCTGTAATTGAGTTGTGGGGCTGAATGGCTTCCTGCTGTTCCTGTGTAAGTGACTCAAGTGGCTGAATGGCCGCCTCCTGTTCTATTATACTTGATTCAAAGGGCTGAATGCCCTCCTCTTGTTCCTGTGATAGTGACCCAGGGTGTGAATGGCTTCATCCTGTTCAGTGTCTGTGACTCAAGGGACTGAATGACCACCTCCTGATCCTGTGTCAGTGACTCAAGGGGCTGAATGGCCTCATCCTGTTCAGTGTCAGTGACTCAAGGGGCTGAATGGTCTCCTCCTGTTCCTGTGTAACTGTCACAAGGGGTTGAATGGCCTCCTCCTGTTTCTCTGTAATTGAGTTGTGGGGCTGAATGGCTTCCTGCTGTTCCTGTGCAAGTGACTCATGGGGCTGAATGGCCTCCTCCTGTTCCTGTGTTAGTGACTCATTGGGCTTAATGGCCTCTGTAAGTGATTTGAGGGGCAGAATGGCCTCCTTCTGTTCATTTGTAAATGACTGAAGGGGTGAATGACCATTTACTATTCATGTGTAAAATGTGTTGAGGCGCTGAATGGCCACCACCTGCTCCTGTGTAAGTGTCTCAAGGGGCTGAATAGCCTCCTCATGTTCCTGTGTAAGAGTCGCAAGGGGCTGAATGGCCTCCTCATGCTCCTGTGTAAGTAATGCAAGTACTGAATGACTTCCTCCTATTCCTGTGTCATGAGTCATGGGGCTGAATGGCCTACTTCTGTTCCTGTGTAAATGACGTAAGGAACTGAATGGCCTCCTCCTGTCATTATGTAAGTTATGCAAGTTGCTTAGTGGCCTCTTCCTGTTCCCAAGTCACTGACTCAATGGCTGAATAACCTCCTCCTGGATTTGTGTCAGTGACTCAGGGGGCTGAATGGCTTCCTCCTGTTCCTGTGTAAGTGACTCAATAGGCTGAATGGCCTCCTCCTTATCCGGTGTAAGTGTCTCAAGGGGCTGAATGCCTTCTTCCTCTTCCTGTTGGACAGGGCCAAGGTCTTGATTGGGTATAATCGGTTCCTGTTTAACAGCTCAAAGTGCTGTCTCGTTTAACGAACCTGTAAGTTTAAGAGGTCATTTGGCCGAGATTCTATTAAGAGATGGTGAGTTGGTTAGTTAAGATCACTTGAATAAACAGCTGGGGAGGCCTTGGGATTATTTTAATGAGGCATGAATGGGTGTGGCCAAATCTTACAGATTAGGATCTCTGGGTTTTAGTTTCTCAGTGGCATCAGAAGCTATTGGAGTGTCAAAAAGAGTTGGAAGAATCTCTAACTGTCTCCTCGTTGCTACTCTCTCTGAATTTTCTCCGGATGGGTTTTTACCTCCTGCACTGGAGCATTGTATGGGAGGACCTGGGTCTGAATGTGCCCTTTTGCTAAGTGGTTGTATTTCTGGGATCTTACAGTATCGGTACAGTTAGTTAGTTAGGCACTGTATCTATTATTTGGTTAAGTTTTCCAATCATATTAATTTACTTTAATTCCTCTTTCTTTGATTGTATTTTAATGACGGTGTTTAAATAAAATGTTTTGGATAACATCGAGCAGTTTGACGATTCACATTGCATCTGGACCAATTACATCACATTTGCCTTTAGAATAAGAAAATGTTTGGATCTAGGCAGTTGCTTTGAAATGTTTTGAAGAGCTCTGCTCTATAACACTGTATTCCTTCTCTTCTTGTGTGATAAGCTGCAGGGAGAGAATGGGCTATCCCTCTTCCTATGCAGTAGTATTGCTGGGCTTAATGGCTTTTTCATATTCCTGTGAAGTGAGCTTGAGATGCTGAATGAGCTCCTCTTTCACTGTGGGAATGTGCAGTGTCCAGCAGTACAGTTTCATGAATGTTACCGACATTCTAACAGCACGAGCCTGACTTCTGTCCAGGTTTTGCTGCACATGGACACAGAGACTGGTTCAGGAGCTGAGGGGTGACACGTTGTTCTGAACATGGTGTGATCTTCAGGGACCATCCCCACTTCTAAGCTTATATGGGAAAGTCATTGATGAATCAGGTGAAGACAGTTGTGTTGAGGGAGCTACGCTGAGGATCTCCTGAAGATATGCCCTGGGACTGAGGATTATTGGCCATTGACCACGAACATCTTGCTCTGTGTTTCAAATCACTCAAACCAAAGGGCAGTTTACTCTGATTCTCATTCAGTACAATTTTGTCCAGGTGCCTTGACGCTATCCTTGGTTAAATATTGCTTTGATATCTGGGCCAGTCACTGTTACTTGACCCATGTGTTCACTTCGTTTCTTCATATGAGGAGATCATGGTTTCAGGGAAGGGAGTGCTTGTCTCAGAGGGTAGTGAACGTCAGGGATTCTGTATTCGACAGAGTTTGGGAACTAGATCACTGAAAATATTTAAAAAGGACGTAGATATATTTTGACCTGTCAGAGAGGTCAGGGCTATGAAGAATCGAGGATTAAAGAGGATTTGGGACCAAAACAGATCAGACAGGATATTCGTGAATGGCAAGGCAGGCTTGGAGCAGGGGGTTGGAGAATGAACGACCTGCTCCTGTTTCTGATGTTCTCACATTGGAAAGTTAGTGTGTTACTTTCCTGGAAGATCTGTTATTGAATGTTGCAGTCAGGGAGACGAGAGGATATTCTGAGCCGTCACTGGGTGGGGTATGGGGGCTGTATTCACAGGGAATCTGGGTCTACAACATGACCAACAAATGAGGCACAATTGCAGAGAGGGGAAGCTCTGTAAAGAGAGATGTGGGGCACTTTTCATACCCAGCCTGGACTTTCCAATTACATTTTCCAAATCACCTCAAACCGCGTGGGACAGTCTTGAGGGACTGAATGGTCTCCTCTGTTCCTTTGCACCAGTTATAGCAGTAAGTAGCCTCTAACTGCTCCTGTCTAGCAGGTTTTAGGTGCTGAATGGTATTCAGAAACATTCGACTGAGATGCAGGAGTGGGTCATGGGAGACGTTGAGCCTGCTCCACCAGGCACTAAGGTTGTGGCTGATCAGGTTGTGGTCTTAGCCCCACTTTCCTGTCTACACCTTCTCTGTACTCACTTCTCTGTCAACATTCAACTAACTCAGCTTTCAATCAATGCAAACATAGAGGCACGATAAACTTCTGCAGAAGAGAACTCCTCTCCAAACGACGTTTCAAAATTTCTTCTCATCCCTCTTATGCAATCAGAGTCATGCAGCACGGAAAAAGACTCTTTTGTCCAATCTGTCCATTAGGACAAGATAACCAAATCTAATCCAGTCCCATTTTCCAGCACTTGGCCAATATCCCTCCTCTTTCAGGCATTTTTTAAATGTGCGATTGTAACTGCCTTCACCACTTCCTCTGACAGCACTTTCCATACACACCTCACTCTCTGTGTGAAGCATTTGCCCCTCAGGCCCCGTCTAGTTTATTCCCCCTCGCCTTCAACCTATGGCCTTTTGGTTTGGACTCCCTTATCCTGGGACACAGACCGTGGATATTCAGAATATCACTGACCCTGATGATTTTATAAACCTCAATAATGTCACCCGCCAGCCTGTGACACTCCAGGGGGAATCATCTCAATTTATTCAGCCTCTCCCTAAAGCTGAATCCCTTCAATCCTGGAACATTCCTGTCAATCTTTTCTGCAGCCAACTCAATTGTACGTCGTACTCTCAAAATGGCCTCACCAACATCCTGTACTGATGCAGCATGCCACCCTAACTCCTATTCTCAACGTTCTGATTGCTTAAGGCAAGTGTGCCAAATGTGTTCGACACTACACTCTCTACCTGCGACTCCAATTTCAAGGAACTATGCCCCCACAGCCCTTGGTCACTTTGTTCCGGAACACTCCCCAGGACCTTACCATTAAGCATATAATTCATGCCCCGATTTGCCTTCCCAAAATGCCAAAACCTCATATTTATCTAAATTAACGTTCATCTGTCACTCCTTGCCACTTTGGCCCATCTAATTGTGGTTTCGTTGTACTCTGAGTTAATTCACTACACCACCGTCATCTGTAAATTTATTAAGAATGCCTCCGATATTCATATCCAAATACTTTATATAAGTGACGCAATGCAGAGAACTCAGTACTAATTCTCGCAGCACACTGCTGGTCACAAGCTTCCAGTTGGAAAAAGAACCCTCGCCCTTTCAAGCCAATTTTGAATCCAACTGATCAGCTTCCGCTGTATCCCATGTGGCCTAACCTTACTAATCTTTCGACCAATCGGAATGTTGTGAACACCTTGCTGAAGTGCATACAGACAATGTCTGTCAAGCTGCCTTCTTCAATCATCTTTGTCACGTCTTCATAAAAATCAATCAAATTAATGACCCATTATTGCCCATGCAGAAAGCCATGTTGACTACCTTTGATCAGCCCTTGCCTTTCGAAATGTACTTAAATCCTATCCCTTAGAATCCCTTCCAACAACTTACCCATGACAGAAGCCAGGCTCATCTGTTTATAGTTCCCCAGCTTTCGGGTCACTGTTTCCCTTTCCCATTCTACTCCTCGACGGCTAACAATAATTATTAAATGTAACCAGGTTGGTGATATGGCCGCCGTTATAGATCTCAGACTTGCTCAGGGTAAGTTTTATGATCCAGAGCAATGTTAGTCAAAGTCTGATGAAATGATGAATGGCTGTTTGGATATTGGAAATATATAATCGATATTTCTCTGTCTAAAAGCACTGACACACACACACACACACACACACACACGATACACAAAATCTCTGCAATTTTAAATTGAAAGAACTTTGTCCAGATATTAGTGTAACTCATGACAAAAGGAAAAATTGTGAAAATGTCCAAAATGTAATTCTTCTTCTCAAGTGATTCTGCTCACACAAAGCACTTGTGATGGGATTTCATTCTGGAAGAGTTCGATTTGACTCAATTCACAATGCTTTAGGCAGTCAGGAGATACTAACAATTTCTGGTCCGGAATCCTGCATGAAGGTGATACGGTGACTCAGTGGTTAGCACTCCTGCCTGACAATGCCAGAGACTTGGGTTCTGTTCCAGCCTCGCGTGACTGACTGTGTGAATTTCACTTTGCACACTCTCCACGTGTCTGCGTGGGATTGTCACGGGTGTTCCAGGTTCCTCTGACAGTCCAAAGGTATGTTGGTTATGTGGATTGGTCATGTTAAATTACCCATAGTGTTCAGGGATTTCTAGGTTAGTTGCATTCGTCAGATACATTTGTATAGGGTGGGGGAAATGGGTCTGGGGAGGCCAAAGGCCTTGTTTTCACACAGTGGGGATATTATAAAAATATAATGGCAAAGATGACTTGAGGTTTTTTTTTCCAACATTGCTGTGATGAGCATCAATGAGTGAGGGAGTGTGCAACTGGCCGTTCCCTCTTAAGCAGATTACATTTTCTTCCTCTCTGAGTTGAATTACACAGTAATGTCATCTTTTCCCAAACTGCACCATGTGAGGTTTCCTTGCACATTGTCCGAACTATGACTTCATCACATTCTCGGTTCCATGTAAAAATTTAAAAATAAAATGTTTAATGTATTCAGAATACCTGAGTTAACATGAATGCCTCTTATTATTAACAAAAACAGAAATTGCTGGAAAAGCTCATCAGATCAGACAGCATTCTGGATTAGTTGTGCTGGAAGAGCACAGCAGTTCAGGCAGTATCCGAGGAGCAGTAAAATCGACGTCTCGGGCAAAAGCCCTTCATCAGGAATAAAGGCAGAGACCCTGAAGCGTGGAGACATAAGCTAGAGGAGGGTGGGGGTGGGGAGAAAGTAGCATAGAGTACAATAGGTGAGTGGGGGAGGGTATGAAGGTGATTGGTGAGGGAGGAGTGTGGAGTGGATAGGTACAAAAGAAGACAGACATGTAGGATAAGTCATGGGGACAGTGCTGAGCTGGAGGTTTGGAACTAGGGTGACGTGGAGGAAGGGGAAATGCGGAAACTGTTGAAGTCCACATTGATGCCCTGGGGTTGAAGTATTCCGAGGCAGAAGATGAGGTGTTCTTCCTCCAGGCGTCTGTTGGTGAGGGAGCGGCGGTGAAGGAGGCCCAGGACCTCTATGTCCTAGGCAGATTGGGAGGGGGAGTTGAAATGCTGGGCCACAGGGTGGTGTGATTGATTGGTGCGGGTGTCCCGGAGTTGTTCCCTAAAGCGCTCTGTTAGGAGGCGTCCAGTCTCTCCAATGTAGAGGAGACCACATCGGGAGCAACTGATACACAATAAATGATATTAGTGGATGTGCAGGTAAAACTTTGATGGATGTGGAAGGCTCCTTTTGGGGCTTGGTTGGAGGTGAGGTAGGAAGTGTGGGCGCAGGTTTAGCAGTTCCTGCAGTGGCAGGGGAAGGTGCCAGGATGGGAGGGTGGGTTGTAGGGGGGAGTGGATCTGGCCCGGTCGTCACGGAGGGAACGGCCTTTGCGGAAGGTGGAAAGGGGTGGGGAGGGAAATATGTCCATGGTGGTGAGGTCTTTTTGGAGGTGGCAGAAATGTCAGCGAATGATTTGGTTTATGCAAAGGTGAACACCCAGATGTCTTTTAAATGTTGTCATTATACCAGTCTCCATCACTTCCTCTGATAGCTCATTCCATAACGCTTGGCACTCTACATGAAAAGGTTCCCCTGAGGCCTTTTCAAACTCTTTGCCCTCTCACTTTTTGCCAATGACTTCAAGTTTTAGACGCCCCTACCTTGGGGAAAAAAAACCCTGACTGCTCACCCTATCCATGACTGTTATGATTTTATAGACCTCCACTGCTGCGAAATGTGACTCCAATCAACAACAATGGCTGTACTTTCAGTAATTCTGGGCTGAAAGTCTGAAATTCAGTATTGACACCTCTTCCTTTCCATCAATTTGATTAAACATATCATGAAACACCTCTGCAGGATTTGTAATGGGAACCTTGTGCCCAGAGATAGGGACACTACCACCACTTGGCAATATCCCCAAAGCTGCAATTTTATTCTCCTGTGTGTTTGTTCATCAGCCTATTCTGACATGCTGTGACACACCTCCACAACAGGTAGGACTTGTATCCAGACCCTCTGGTCTAGAGTTAGAGGGAATATCACATATGTTCAACAATTGGAATCAAATCCAGAATTCTGGTTCAGAGGCAGGGGCATTACCCACTATGCAAGATCTAAACAATGCCCAGAATTTGGGTCACATTTTAACTGAAGACGGGCTGAAGAAGGACTCATGCCCGAAACGTCGATTCTCCTGCTCCTTGGATGCTGCCTGATCTGCTGCGCCTTTCCAGCAACACTTTTTCAGCTCTGATCTCCAGCATCTACAGTCCTCACTTTCTCCTTATAGTTTAACTGCCAGCTTTCAGTCGGTGCGGATTTATTAAAATCTATTTAACATTGCTGTACTACACAAAATATTTTTCATTGTTAAACAAATGCAAGATATTTGTCTGAACTGCAGCATGCTGATTGCATGTGCTCTGCCATCGAGATAAACCATGAACATCTTAAATTGCTTGGCTAAGATTTCCATTTTAAATTGCTATTACCTGTAGTCTGCAATATTAAGGACATAAATTCTGTAGACACATTGCACAATGGAGGTTCTCGAATAGACATTTATTACTGAACACCAGAGACAAAGAAAGATGATTATATCTGGTCCCAAAACACCGATCACTATTACCCACATCTAACGTGTTACTGCCCTCTTCCTAAAACCATGAAATGATACTGGGCCACTGATTACTGTCCAGCCTCTTTTCCCCACTGTCTGTGTCAGCAATCTGTCGCTCCTCCCCTTAACTGCACAAGGCAAACCAAACTCAGGGTCTTGGTGAAAATCTAGGCCGGAGAGTGCAAGACTCCTGGAGAGGGGGAGGGAATTGTAAAATTAAACGGGGAGGTGTGGAGGTGATAATAACACTCACTGGGCTGAGGAGTGGCAGATGGAGTTTAGTTTGGATTAATGCGAGGTATTGGATTTGGCAAATCAAACAAGAGCAGGATCTATACAATTAAAGTTGGGCCTTTGGCAGTGTTGCAGAACAGAGACCTAGGCTGTCAGGTATAATTCTTTAAAATTTGCATCTCACACAGATGGTGTAGTTAAGAATGTGTTTAACACACTTGTCTTTATGGGTCAGACCTTTGAGTATCGGAATTGGGATGTCGTGTTGAGGTTGTACAGGACATTGCTGGGACCTCTTCTGGATTACTGTGTCCAAGTCTGGTAATTCTGCCCGCTCATTCCATAGGCACATCACCCTCTGTGTGAGAATTTTTCCCCTTAGGTCACTTTTAAATGTTTCCCCTCTCACCTTAAACCTATGTCCTCTAGTTTTGGACTCCCCTACCCTTAGAAAACACCTTGACTATTCACTTCTTTTATTGACCTTGATATTATTAAGCTGGAGAGGGTTCAGAAGAGATTAACCTGGATGTTGCTGGGAATGGAGGGAGTGAGCTATAAGGAGAGGCTGGATAATCTGGGACTTTTTATCACTGGAGAGTATGAGATTAAGGGGTAACTTTACAGTGGTTTATAAAATCATGAGGGGTACAAATAAGCGGAAGGACGGATGTCGTTCTCCTAGAGTTGGGGATTCAAAACTGTGGGAAATTTTAAGATGTGAGGAAAAACGATTTACATATGTCATGAAAGGTTATTATTTTAGACAGAAGCTGGCTTGGGTGTCGAATGAACTTCCAGAGGAAGTGGTGAGAGTAAGGATAGTTACAACGTTTAAAAGACTTTAGATCATTACATGGATAAGCCATCCGTTGGATGGTGCTGTGAGCAGCTTCCCCCTCCCTCCTCCTCGCTTAATGAATCCCTGTTGGTTTTCACCCTCTGCCAATGCCTGTGCAGTGGGGTGGGGAGGCCAGCAGAGGGTGGCATTGCATCACTTTAAATACCACAGAGACTGCCATGCCTGCCCCACACAAAGACACACAGAGACACACACAGCAATTGTTAGGACACAAGATTGAGCTCATCTGATAATTTAAACTAAACACAAAGAAATGCTCGATTCGCCTCTGGAATTGTTAAAATATGAGTGACAGAGAACTCCTAAATTCCACTGTTTGAATTGAAACATGAATTTATTTCTTAACACTGAAAGTGAACATTGTACATCAACTATTCACAATTCTGAGACTCCCTTTCTCTTAACCGCTTATTACCTAACTCTAGCTCTATAGAAATGTACTGTTTCTGGGCCTGCCATCCTTTCATACCACAGGTGCTTGTAAGCTGTCAGTTCAGAACAGCATGCACCCTCTCGTAAAGGTACAGTACACGCTTTCAACTTCATCACATTATACCCTAATGAATATGGATAAGTGGAATCTATCCAGATTTCTCTTGCTCTGTGGTTTGTCAATATTTCATCCACTCTGTCTCGTATGTGTCAGGATTTCTATTGCTCCATTGACAGTATGTCATTATTCGACTCCGTCTATGGGAATATATCAGTATTTCACTTGGTCACAGGGCAAGTGTGGGGCAGGATTTCAGTTGTTTCATTGGGACAATTTCAGTGTTTCTAGATGGCACCAAACCCGGAAGAATTGTAAAGTCTATGGAAGACAGTGTGGAACTCTAACAGGACAATCACACGTTGTTGTAGTTTTTGGGCAAATGGTATTCAAGGCAGAGCAGTGTGAGGTGATGCACTTTGAAAGGAAGGACATTAGAAGACAATATAAAACAGGCTGTGCCATTATAAAGGGGGTGCAGGAACAGAGGGCGCTGGGTGTATATGAACACATATTGTTGAAGATGTCAGGACAATTGGGAGAGCAGTAAAGATTACAGATTAGTTTCAGTATCTGAGCTATTTACAGGAGAAGATGCAGGAGGGAACCTTGGTTCTCCCTTCCTGGGCATTGAGGGAGATGATGTGTTGTGAGCCCACCCGCCTGCCCACCGAGAACGTGGGGATTCCATTTGTACCAGCTCGGCACAAAAGGGAGATGACATTAGGGCCACGGTTTCGAAATTGTGCTGGGGGGAAACGGAACTGCCAGTGGGTTTAATGTGAGATTTGCCCTTCATTGAACATTGCTCCTTAATCGGTTGGTGGTACGTGGATGTTTCAGATTTTCCACATGAGGTGCCCCGGTCCTCAACAGGCTCCTACAAGGGTCCTCCCCATATGGAGGGGGGAGGAGGTTGAGGGAACTGATATTGGGCACTCCACCACCGGGCTTGGCTTTTTCTGTCCTTTTCCAGGCTGTTTCTCCGGGAATGGGAGAAAGAGAGGGAGGGAGGGTAGGAGTGGGTGGCCCTGCTGGTAGTGCTGGTGAAGGTGGGAGACATGGTGAGGTTTACGGAGGGAATCAGTCCACAGTGTTGTATCCATGCAGTGTTATTAATGTGGGGGAGGTGGGTAAAGTGGAGGGAGGCGGGCTGGAGAGAGAGAGAGAGACAGAGAGAGAGAGAGAGAGAGAGAAGGTGCTGCATGCAGCAGTGAGAGTGGTGGACAATGAGCCTTGTTCGGGGGTGGGTGCTATAACAGATATACAGTGAGTATGAGGGAGCAGAGTGAATATGTAGACCCTTATCCTGGCAGAGCAGGGAAGGTTATTGATGCTTGTCCTGCATTGCTGGGCATTTCTTCAGACCGCAGAGCTGCGTGGTGAGCTCAGACCATGCTCCGTCGGTCTGGTGGTGTGACTCCCTCTGGGAAGAGGGCGTCCTCCTCTATACTAGGCCATCCAATAAGTCCTCCATGCCGCTATTGACAAAGAGTGGTGTAATTGTCCATTATCTGCCATGCCTGGGGTACACTGTGCAGGGCAGCTCCTAATGGAGAAAGCTCAACCGTGTGCCCATTGGCCGTTTAAAGATGGCGCCAGTGCCAGGAGTCACGGAATATTCAGGGATATCCGGGCGATGGTGGGTACCTCCAGCCGTGATGGGTGGGAGAATCGGGCTGGCATTGAATGAGAGGGACACCATGAGGTGGGGGTGGGGTAGTTAATGAAGTGAGTTCGATAAGATAGCACCAGGAACCTAAGTCAGCCTCGTGCAGATAATCCCTCTGTCACACTCAAGGAAAATCAAACAAAGATAAATTATTGTTAGAATCTGCCCAATTCTGTTGAAACCAATTCCAGTTACAAAGATGCAGAACAAATGCTCATCTGACCTCACACCAATATCCCTTTATCCATTTTTCCTGGGAAGACTGGCTCATGTTACAGGATGCTATCCAAATGTCTACTTTTCAGCATTCTGAAACCTGGTACCACATCCTTCCATGACACTGTCTCTCAGTCTCCCCCTCTGACTATTTCCCAAACCCCTCTCATGTGGTGATATTTAAACTGATTCCCCTGCCATCTCTCTCTGAGACTGATGTTCACAACCACAGACCCCCCTTGTCATGGCACAATGGAGAGATGGATCTGTAAATGGATGGGAGTTGCACATCCTGTCACTTACAGCACGGGCTGCAAGTTTCCCCACGCAAGGCAAGGATCTAACACAGTGTTACTGAACAATGCACTGGGGTGGTGTACACAGTCCTACATGCTGAAAGCGTAACTGCTCCTGGTTTACAGATCAATTTACGGGTGATCACGGCACAGTTTGCTGTGCTGGTCAAACTATCTGGTTGTGGTTTATAGATAATGCAATGATGTGGTTTGCATAGCTCACCGTGATGGACAGATATCTAGTCCAGGTTTATAGATCAATGCACTGTGGTTTGCATAGCACCCCGTGCTGGACAGATATCTCGTCTGGGTTCATAGATCAATGCACTGCTTTGGTCTGCATAGCACCCCGTGCTGGACAAATATCTCATCCGGATTTATAGATCAATGCACTGTGGTGGTCTGCATAGCTCCCCGTGTTGGACAGATATCTCGTCCGGGTTTATAGATCAATGCACTGCTGTGGTCTGCACAGCTCCACGTGCTGGATAGATATCCGTTCCGGGTTTATAGATCAATGCACTGCAATGATCTGCACAGCTCCACGTGTTGGATAGATATCCGGTCCGGGTTTATAGATCAATGCACTGCTGTGGTCCGCACAGCTCCACGTGCTGGAAGATATCTAGTCCGGATTTATAGATCAATGCACTGCTGTGGTCTGCATTGCTTCCCATGCTGAATATTTGTTGGAGGAACACAGCAATCCACACAGCATCAGGAGGTGTAGAATTTGATGTTTCGGGTGTAGCCCTCCTTCAGGACTCTTGCAGAAGGGTTACACCCAAAACATCTCCACCTCCTGATGCTGCCTGGCTTGCTGTGTTCTCCCAGCTTCCTGCGCGTCTACTTTGGATTCCAGCATCTACAGCTTTTCTGTCTCTATCCCGGCTTTCCATTGAGCACATACTTCTTTTGTGCGTTTGGAGATAAGTGCTCTGACATGATCTGTGCATGTTCAACTTTGGAAAGATTCCTGGATCGCATTGACCAGTGCAATAAATGAATCTGGACAGATTGCTGGATTGCATTGACCAGTGCAATGGATGAATCTGGACAGGTTGCTAGGTTGTACTGAGCAGTACACTAGCCTGGTATACACAATGTTCCACAGTGAACAGATATCTTCTCTGGGTTTATGGTGTCTGGGCTGGTTCGGTGAGGTGGATTAAGAATATATAACCATTTCAGCTGATCTGGCAATGCTTTTAGTTCCCATTCGTGTGATTGGACGCTCCGTCTCTCACCCCATTAATGTAACAGTGTACCCAGGCACAACAAATCATATTGGTGGAGTGGATGGGGGGGGGGGGGGGGAAAGGTGATTGTCATCTCAAGGAGTTCCCGGAACATTCTGTCCCCAACATTCTATAACTGCCATTCCCCGAAACGTTCTGTCCCCAACATTCTATAACTGCCATTCCCCGGAACGTTCTATCCCTGACGTTGTTTGTGAACGGCCGGACGTCAGTGAATTGAACAAACGATAAGATCACGAGGGAAGCGCTTCCGTTCCAGGGAGAAGGAGACACTGTTACGAAAGCCCCTCAGGCAGGTAAAAGGGTGAATACGCTTTCCCTGCGTATACATTCCTTCACAACACAGGATCGACCACAATTTAAAACAAAATACAGAAATTCCCAAACTCCGTGTGTCTTCAGGAAACTGGGAGACAATCCTTCAGGACAGCAACGTTTTCACCTTACGTATTAGGAACTGGGAAGGAGTGACCTGTGTCAGCTCTCGAGTGATCGAGTGTGTGGGAATGTTCTAGAAACTATCTGTCCTTATGGATGTGTCTCTGTGTGTTTGGGGAGGGGAGGGTTTCTTGTGGTTTACGTCACATTTTTGTCAGTAATTCCGATCTTCCCATTTGTTATTCTAGCTCCAATTATTTTAATAAATCCCTGAATACAGGGATACATTTGAAAATCTCACTGGGTCCCCAATCAAACGGGTCCCTTTGCCTCCAGGTTGATGGATAATGCGTTTGTTTTCTTCCTCACAGTTAACGTAGTGACCATCTACATCCTGCTTTATAAAGATTGTGGATTGTCTCCATGTGTCAGACGTTACCTGGGGGCCATGGCAGCGGCGGATCTCCTGGTCATTATCCTAGACCTGATACTGAGACACATTCCCATTGTTTATGAGGAACAGTTTTATTTCCTGAAGTACTCCGTCCGCGTGTGTAATATCCACGCCGTCCTGCTTTATGCAGTCACTGACTGCTCTGTCTGGTTCACCGTCACTTTCACCTTTGATCGGTTTGTGGCTATTTGTAGCCAGAAGCTGAAAAGTAAATATTGCAATGAGAAAACGGTGGCTGTGGTTCTGGGAGCAGTGACTGTGCTGAGCTGTTTAAAGAACATTCCCTGGTATTTTATGCTCATGGCTCGGTATCGGCTGGTGAACCTCCCCTGGTTTTGTGACGTAACAGACGCTGTTCTATTCTCAAGTGTCTGGGGCACAATCGAGTTCCTCCACCACATTCTAACCCCGTGTGTCCCATTTCTCCTGATTCTGCTGCTTAATGTTCTCACCGTCAGACACATTTCAGTGACCAGCAGAGCCCGCAGGAGACTCCGCGCTCACACCAATGGGGACGCTCAGTCTGACACTGAAATGAGAAACCGAAAAAAATCCATCGTTTTACTGTTTGTGATCTCGGCCAATTTCATCCTGTTATGGTCAACGTTCATGCTGTATTCTATATGGTACCGGATGTGGCAGATTGTGGATACCCCTGTGTCTCTCGATCCCTTTGTGCATGAATTGGGTTTCATGCTGCAGCTCCTCAGTTGCTGCACAAACACCGCAATTTATGCAGTGACCCAGTCTAAGTTCAGACAGCAGCTGAAGAATGTGCTGAAATATCCCTTTACCCAAATCCATCCATACATCAAATTCCCTCATTAATCAATCCATCCGGGATTTTCTCATTTCAGTTCAGTGTTTCAGCGATAGAGCAGCCTGTCGCTATGGTAACAGACTGAGGGTAACCGACAGGGGGATTACAGGAACATATTTCAATGTTACTCACAACTCAGGTGCCAGTGAGAAAAGGCACCATCCCATTGACTGTATCCATCACTTCCATTTGTAAACAATAAAAATGTTAATTAAAGCGTGCCAAGCAGCAGAGTGAACAATATTGTGTGTCTTTGTGTTGGAGAAGCTGAGCTGGAGAGAGACAGACACATTCCCAACTCCTGGGCCTCAGAGAAGGGGAGGGCACCGCGCTCTGAGCTCAGTAGCTAGGTCTAATTCCCTCTGTCCTTACCTCTGGGCCTCCCACTCCAACTTGGCTCTCAGCAGAATTCACCTTGCTCCCTTTGTCACTCTCTGTCCATATATCCCTCCCACTCTCACACATCTCTGCTATTTCTCTCTCCTTTTCTCATTTATGCACTCAATTCCACTCTCCTTGCCTTCCCCAATCTCATCCCGTCTCTCTATCTTGCAATCATAACCTCCCAATGTTACTGCCTTCCTCATATCCTTCGGTGCTGGGAAACAGAAGAGGGCGGTCGATCATTTGGCCGATGTTAGGAACAGAGATTGGGACGGCATGTCAAGACATTGCTAGGGCAACAGTATGGAGCTGGGGCCAAACGCCATTGCTAGGGGACATCGTGGGTGTGAGAACATTAGCCGTTACTAGGGGGTAACAGGTGGAGTGGCACCGTAGGCTGTGGCTGAGACTGGTACAACAGGATGTTACATACAGAACACGTTGTGTGGGAACCACTGTCTTTAATCAGGGAATACATTGGGGATGGGATTAAAGGCCATTTAGAGGGGATCAATTGGATCGGTGATCACAGGCAGGAGCTCAGTTTAAGGTGTGTGAGGAGTATGATGGTGGACGACTGCGTGGGCATTTGAGTGTGATGTGGGGGGAGTGTGCAAGTGAGTCAGTGTCATGGTGGGTCAAAGAGTGGGGAGAGAGGGTGACGGTGGAGGAATGTGTGGGCGAGAGAGCGTGATGGTGGGGAACTATGTGGAGAAGTGAGAGTGACGATGGGGGCGTGTGCAGGGGAGTAAACGGGACAATGGGAGGTTGCGGGAGAGTGAGTGTGATGGTGGTGGAGTGCACGGGGTCTGAGAATCAGGGTGGGGCTGTGTGTTGGGGAGTGAGCTTTACAGTGGGGAGAGTATGTCTGAATGAGTCTGATGATGAGGCTTTGCACAGGGTGAGTGAGTATGACAGTGGGGCACAGTGTGGTGCAGTGAGTGAGATGGGGGCGACTGTGTGGTAGAGTGAACGCGATGGCAGGGGAGTGTGTGGGAAAATGGTGGATTTGTGGGGTGAGCGTGATGGTGAGGGTGGTGTGGGGCAATGTGTGTGATAGTGGTGGAGTGTGTGGGTGTGAGTGTGATGGTGCGGGTGGCGTGGGGTAGTGTGCGTGATGGTGATGATGTGCATAGGCGAGTGTGTGTGATAGTGGGTAAGTGTGTACTGGAGGGAGTGCGATGGTGGATTATTGAGCGGGGAAGTGACGGTGACGGTGCGGGCGTGTGTAGGGCAGTGAGTGTAATGGCAAGTGAGTATGCGAAAAAGTGAGTGTGACGGTAAGGGAGAGTGCAGGGTGTGAGAGAGACGATGGGGTAGTGTGCAGGGCAGTAAGTGTGAGGGTGGGGAAATATGCGGGTAAGTGAGTGTGGCAGTGGGTGAGTATGGAGGTAGTGAGTGTGCAATTGGGTGTGTGTGGAGCAGCAAGTGTGAGAGCGGTGCTATATGTGAAGGAGTAAGTGCGACAGTAGTGGCGTGTGGGGACAGTGAACATGATAGTGAGGGAGTGCGTGTGACAGTGAGCATGACAGTGATGTTGTATAAGCGGGAGCAAGGGTGCCAGAAGGGGATTATGTTGGGGAGAGAGTGTGATGGTGGGGGAGTGAATGTGACGGTGGGGAGTGTGTGGGGAAGGGAGGGTGATGGTGGGGGAGTGTGTGTGGGGAGTGAGGATGATGGTCGGGGAGTGTGTGGGGGGGAGTGAGGGTGAAGGTAGGGGAGTGTGTGTGACAGACGGGTGTGAGTCGGGGAGTGAGTGTGATGGTTCGGGGAGTATGTGGGGCAGTGAGCATGACGGTGGGGGACTGTGTGGGGATGTGATACCGATGGTGGGTGTGTGCGTGGGGTAGTGAGGGTGACGGTGGGGGGAGTGTGTGGGGGAGTGAGAGTGATTGTCGGGAAGCATGCAGGGGAGTGAGGGAACCGGTGGGGGAGTGAGAGTGACAGTGGGGGAAGTGCGTGTGAGTGAATGTAACAGTGGGAGAGAGTGTGGGAGAGCGAGGGTGACGATGCGGGGAGTATGTCGGTGAGTGAGTGTGACACTAGGGGAGTGTGTGGAGGAGTGAGGGTGACGGTGGGGAAGGTGAGTGTGAATTTGGGGCAGTGTGTGGGGGAGTGAGGGTGATGGTGGCGGGAGTGTGTGGGGGAGTGAGAGTGATTGTCGGGGAGCGTGTGGGAGAGCGAGGGTGACGGTAGGGGAGTGTGTGGGGGAGTGAGGGTGACGGTGTGGGAAGTGTATGGGGGTAATGAGGGTGACAGTGGTGGAGTGTGTGGCGGGAATGAGGGTGACTATAGGGGAGTGTGTGAGGGGAGCAAATGTGATGGTGGGAGAGTATGCGAGGGAGCCAGAATGATGGTGGTGGAGTGAGCAGGGTAATGAGATTGACAGTGGGTAGGTATGCAGGCGAGTGATCCTGATGGTTTAGGAGAGAGCAGTAGAGTGAGCTTTATGGAATGAGAGTGTGTGGGCCAGTGAGTGTTACAGAAGGGAGTATGTAGGGAGCAAGAATGATGGTGGGGGAATTGTGCGTGAGAGTGAGCGTGATGGTGGGGTAGTCTGCGGGAGTTTCACGACAGAGTGGGCAGTGTGCGGGGGAGTGCTTGATGGAGGGTCTGTGTGTGGGGGAGTGAGTGTGACGGTGGGGGAGTGTGTGGGGAGTGAGGGTGATGGTGGGTGGAATGTGTGAGGAGTGAGGGTGATGGTGCAGGGAGCGTGTGGGGGAGTCAGTGTGACAGTGGGGGAGTATGCGAGGGTAGGAGAATGATGGTGGAGGAGTGAGCAGGGAAATGAGAGTGACTGTGGGCAGGTATGCAGGCGAGTGAGCCTGATGGTTTAGGAGAGTGCAGTAGAGTGAGCATTATGGAGTGGGAATATGTGGGCCAGTGAGAGGTACAGGAAGGGAGTGTGTGGGAGAGCAAGAATGATGGTATGGGATTGTTTGTGAGGGGGAGTGGAGGAGTGAGTGTGACGGTGGGGCAGTATGTGGGAGAGTGAGTGTGACGGTGGGGGTAATGAGTGTGACGGTAGGACAATGTTGGGGGAGTGAGTGTGATAGTGGGGGAGTGTGTGGGGGAGTGAATGTGACGGTGTGGGAGCGTGTTGGCGAGTGAGTGTGACAGTGGGGGAGCGTGTGCAGGAGTGGGGGTGACGGTGGGGGGAGTGTGAGGGGGTGTCAGTTTTACGGTGGGGAGGATGTGGGGGAGTGTGTGTGACGGTGGTAGGAGTAGTTGTGGGAGTGAGTGTGATAGTGGGGTAGGGTGTGGGAGAGTGAGGGTGATGGTGCGGGTGTGTTTGGGGGCGTGAGGGCGACGGTGGGGTGAGTGTGTAGGGGAGTGAATGTGATGGTAGGGGAGTGTGTGAGGAGTGAGGGTGACGATGGGGGAGGGTGTAAGGGAGTGAGTGTGACGGTGGGGGAGTGTGTGGGGGAGTGAGGGTGACCGTGAAGGAGTGTGTGGGGAGTGAGGATGATGGTGGGGGAGTGTGCGGGGAGTGTGGATGATGGTGGCAGTAGTGAGTGTGACGGTGGGACAGTGTGTGGGGGAGTGGGTGTGACGGAGGGGAGGGTGTGGAGGGGCGTTGGTGATGGTGGGACAGTGTGTGTGGGAGTGAGGGAAATGGTGGGGGAGTGAGAGTGACGGTGATGGGGGAGTGAGAGTGATTGAGGATGATGTTGTAGGGAGTGTATGGGTGAGTGAGCGTGTCGGTGGGACAGTGTTTGGGGGAGTGAAGATGATGGTGTGGGGAGTGTGTGGGTGGAATGTGGGTGATGGTGGGGGGAATGAGGGTCACAGTGGGGCTGTGTGTGTACGGTCAGGGTGTCAGTGGCGGAGTGTGTGTGAGTGTTTCATGGTGACGGTGATGGAGTGAGTGTGAGGGGGTCAGGGTGATGGTCATGGAGTGATAATCAGGGGGTCAGGGTGGCGTTGATGGAGTGAGTGTGAGGGGGTCAGGGTGTCGGTGATGCAGTGATTGTAGGGGTCATGGTGAAGGTGATGGTGATGCAATGGGTCAGAAAGATGGTGATGGAGTGAGTATTAGGGCTCAGGCTGACGGTGATGGAGTGAGTGTGAGGGGGTCATGGTGAGAGTGACGGAGTGAGTGTGAGGAGCTCAAGGTGACTGTGATGGAGTGATTGTGAGGGTGCCAGGGTGACAGTGATGGAGGGAGTGTGAGGGGGTCAGAGTGATGGTGATGGAGGGAATGTGGGGGTCAGTGTCACGGTGATGGAGTGATGATGACGGGTCTGGTTGATCGTGATGGAGTGAATGTGAGGGGGTCAGTGTGATGGTGTTGGGGTGACTGTGAGGGGGTTATTGGAAGGGTGATGGAGTGAGTGTGTCGGCATCAGAATGATGGTGATGGAGCGAGTGTGTGTGGGTCAGGGTGTCAGTGATGCAGTAAGTGTGGGGGTCAGAGTGATGGTGATGGAGTGAGTGTGACGGGTCAGAGAGATGGTGATGGAGTGAGTTTTAGGGGTCAGGCTGACGGTGATGGAGTGAGTGTGAGGGGTCATGGTGACCGTGAGGCGGTCAGTGTGACCGTAATGGAGTGAGTGTGAGGGGGTCGGGGTAACAGTGACGGAGTGAGTGTGAGGGTGTCAGGGTGATGGTGATAGTGTGAGTGTGAGGGGGTCAGGGTGACTGTGACGGAGTGAAATGAGAAGTGCGATGAGGATAATCAAGTGGTTGTTTCTGGCAAGAGCGCTGACAAGGGGCTTGAGAGTTATCACGCCAGCCATGCACTTGATTCTTGAAGTCATACTTGCTCGTGTAATGGGCAGGATTCAATGCTTTAACCACATTGGTAGGGTTTTGTTTCCTAGCCAGGGACACCGGAATTCATTGTTCTCCTAACAGCACGAACAACAAAAGCGGAGCATCTGTCATGTTAGTCAGTTCAATGCCTCGGATCAATTAATGTCCTCGAGAACATCAGAGACAATCTTCCACCCTAGTTAAGAAGGGGAAGGTGCCTCGGAAATCCCTTATCAATCGGACACGTCAATCTTCATTCTCCTTGGAAACCGCTTCACAAAGAGTTTCTAAAGATTCTCAAAGCTGCAACTTGGCTATTTTATTTCCTTGCCATTTTATGGAGGCGCAGTGCGTCATGGAAATGGAAAATTGCCCACAAGCAACGTGTTTAATTATTTCAGCTTCAGCTCCTCAGTGTAATTAAAAAAACCTGCATTGCTTTCGAACCAGGTACGGGTCGAATACACACTGTCCTGACAAGTAGGCGCGTTATCCATTGCTGTTTGGGAAATGAATAGCAAGACGATCAGCATGTGGGAGACAACATCACCACACAGCCACCTTTCCTCAATGTTCAGACATATATAACGGATTATGAATAATCTCAGAGAGGTATAAGTGGCAAAGATTCACCATGGACGGGATGAACTGTCCGTCTTCTGTCTGTGCGGGAATGATGCCACGTGTTTTAGCCGTCCCTCGCCCTATCACTGGGACTGACGGTGAAATAATGGCTCATTTTTAACCCTACATTCCACGTTGGGCTGTCAGCAGCAACGCAGCTTCGGGCCGTTGTGATAACTGTCAGTGAATGAGCATTTCTCTTGGATCCTCTTCATCTGCCACAGTGGTGGCTCAGATATGGCAGCAAAGAAACGGACGCCCATTTTGCATTGGACGTTCTGCAGGATTGCTGCGAGAATAATTCTGAACACCACGCAGGCTGCACTCAAGTGAACTCATATCATTTACCAAAAGGAAGAATTTCCAGTGTCAATTCATTCCTTTCCCGCCAGCTCAGCATCTTTCTACTTCTCGGATAAGAGGCCTTTGGAGAAAGTCCACAAATAAAGTTGCTAACTTCCTGTCGTGTAATTGACTCCTTCCACCACAAGGGATTGACACTGAGCAGAAGAGCGAATGGACTCTGCCATCACCCAGCGCAGCTTACACAAAGAAACAAGGTAGCCCACCAGTTGAGACAGCCCGGTTCCTTTTTTACTGGACAAATGGCAGCATCAGGGAGCAGGGAGACAGAATGGGAAGAAGATGCTCTGGAAACAATTTGATGCTTAGAATTCTGGAGAAATGTGGAATGGAATTTAAACTGAGAAAAAGTCAGCTGCTGGCAGAGTTTGCAGTGCAACCATGCTCAAGGGGGATTTATTTTTCTTTTGAGCTTTCAGTGGTTCAGATATACCGTTGACATTCCAGAGGGACAGATATGTCCTGACTGCACTTCCGCAAAAATGTTCGATCAATAATCTCAAAAAATAGATTCTCTAAATGACGTCGGACTGCCGGAAGTGAGGATGGGGAAGAGCGAGCATTGCAGTAAATGCCACAAAGGGAAGCACATTGAGAGCTAATCATGTGTTTCGGATTTTTCGCTGTATCAATCCGACTCTAAATGAATCTTTCAGCTGTATTATTGTTCAGTTCTGCACGTGAAACTTCAGTGAATGGGGAAGTGAAGTGTTTGGCGGCAGCGCTGAACAGGTTGATGTAAGTGATGTTTTGTATGTGCAATGTCAACTGTAAAGGTAGATTGAAAAATTGGGTCAGGTCCTGGCGAAGAGAAAGCTGAAAGCTGGTCTTCGCTGACCACCGCATGAGGTGAAAAACCTGCAACCTCACCGCCTCCCACACCTCTGTCCATCGCCCCATAGGTACCTTCCACATCCAGCAAAGTTTACTGCATATGCTAACACGTCTTCTATCCTGCCGTTGTTCTCGTCGTGGTCTCCTTGATTTTGGGGAGACAGGATACTATTACGTGGAGCATTGCAGAGGATATCTCTGGAAAACAGGCACCAAACAGTCCACTGTACAGTAGTCGATTATTTCATCTTCTTCAAGGTTTGTGCGAAGATTTGTAGCTCGGGTGCTTGTTGTAGTGGTTCTGTTCGCCGAGCTGGGAGTATTAGTTGCAAACGTTTTGTCCCCTGGCTAGGAGACATCATCAGTGCTGTGGAGCCTCCTGCGAAGCGCTTCTTTGATGTTTCTTCCGGTATTTATAGTGGTCTGACCTTGCCGCTTCCGGGTGTCAGTTTCAGTTGTCCGCTGTAGTGGTTGGTATATTGGGTCCAGGTCGATGTGTTTGTTGATGGAGTTTGTGGATGAATGCCATGCTTCTAGGAATTCCCTGGCTGTTCTCTGTCTGGCTTGCCCTATGATAGTGGTGTTTTCCCAGTCGAATTCATGTTGCTTGTTGTCTGAGTGTGTGGCTACTAGGGATAGCTGGTCGTGTCGTTTCGTGGCTAGTTGGTGTTCATGTATGCGGATTGTTAGCTGTCTTCCTGTTTGTCCTATATAGTGTTTTGTGCAGTCCTTGCATGGTATTTAATAAACTACATTAGTTTTGCTCATGTTGGGTATTGGCTCCTTTGTTCTAGTAAGTTGTTGTCTGAGCGTGAGAGCCAGACTACTGCGACCCTTAGGACTCATAACGGCACACAAACCAACAGCCACGCTCAGACAACAACTTACCAGTTCCTTGATTCCAACTCCACTCTCACTCTAGCCCCACACACCTTCCTATGTGTCTCTCAGTCCCCTTCCACCGCCATTCCTAATGAAGGGCTAACGTCTGAAATGTAGATTTTCCTGCACCCGACGCTTCCTGTCCAGCTGTGCTTTTCCAGTCCTCCACTATTTTAATCTGCTTGACCTTTACCATGTCATGAATGGTCTAGACAGATAAAATAGAGACCTGAAAATTCTCCAACGCCAGAAACGATCCAGAACGATTCGGTAGAAAGTGAAAGCCACGAGGAAAATGATTAGAAATGACACGAGGAAAATTGTGTTTGTACAGGGAGTGGTACATGTCCGTAAATCACTGTCTAAGTGTGACAAAGTGTAAGATTCCATGGATGCAAAAGGGAATTCAGTGTTAACCTGAAAAGGAACAACGTTCAGTGGTACATGTAAAGAAGAATAAAATGACAGCAGACAGAAGGTTGGCTGCTCAGCCTCCTTGTGCGCCGTGACACACTTTGTGATTCTGAATGAAATCCTATTGGGTCCAATCAGAATGTTGGACAATTGACAACGCGCATATTCAGTTCAAAAACAATGAAGGAATTATGACTTCATTCTCAAAGTTACATGCTACATGAAGACGGAAAACTAAGTATTTCTCTGAATCACTGAGAGCTTTCTTTACAGTGATTAAGTTCAGCTGAGCGGAGTGGCGCATTTGGTGCTTAAAGCTGTGCAACCCCGTTGTCAATGTATCAAAACCGTCTCCTACTGTGTGGCAGTTCCGTGACCAATACAATTTGCTGTGCTTCCAGTAAGTAGATGAAATGTGCACAGCGGAGTTGATACGCCTATGAATGCCTTAATACCATTCTTTTGATCTCCGTTGGTCTGCTATGAGTTAAATCATGCAACCTCTCTTCTCTGAGATGGGAATAAAGTCGTAAAAGTGCAAAAAAGAAACAATCAGTTGTGATGTGTTTCACGCCCTGCCGTAATTTCCCACTCTGTTTCACACAGTAACGTCCTCCCAGCCGATTAAATTTAACAAATATACAACTGAACCAAATCAATGTCCGCAACTGGATTTCACCAGTACAGTGTAACATTCAGTCTCACTGTTAATATGGAGAAATCCTTTTTGGATGTAAGCTTGCTCGCTGAGCTGAAAGGTTCATTTCCAGACATTCCGTTACCTTACTATGTAACATCTTCAGTGGACCTCATCCGAAGCAATGTAGAAAATTCCTGCTTTCTATTTATATGTTTGGGCTTCTGTGAGAGAATGCCCTGAGACTACTGACACTTCTGTTGAATAAAAATCACTTTTACTGTGTCCAGTGAGTGGAAAGATTTGCTGTTGCTGGGAAACGTTGCTTTCTGAAACGTAAATTTGGGTGTCCATAGATTATGTAATAAAATATAAGAACATAAAACTAAACACTACATTGGCACCAACTGAACGAAGCGGCTACCCAGAGGGAGGCGGTTGTGTGTTTATACCCCATGCTCAACAGTTTGTTTTTTTAATTCTCACGCTCGGTGAAGTGAGTATTTACCAAAACGATGGGCACTCCAACTCTCTGAAATAGTGTTCACAAATTAAACTGACAGCAACACTTCTCGTGTAATCCAAAGGATCTGGAAAGAAAATATTGACCAATGCAGTTCCGCACACAGCACGTTTGTTGACATGGAAAACTCAGGGAGGGAAACATCCACAACAAACCACCAGCCTGAAGTGATTTGAACACACAGCCTGCCGATCTGCAGTCAGATGCGGCACAAGCCCACAGCAACACACTTATTACAGTGCTCCATAAAGTGACGCTACTTAAGTGCGACAATTTAACGTTATGTCTAGCAATAGAGGCCAAAGATTAATGCCTGTACTGTCTCGCTCGATCTCTACTCATCTGCCTCTCGAAACAACGCCTCCTTCTGTCCGTCTGTGTTGTTGTTTTCTCTCTCACAGAGACATATTTTCCCCCTTCTGCAATTCATTGTTTAAACTTCTCTCTTCTCGGCCATGTCCTTCCGTTCTCAGTGATTCTGCTCTAAACTTGTCTCTGATTCGAGTCTGTACGTCACAGGGTGGATTCAGGACAGAGACAACTACCGAGACAACGAGAGACAAAGAATGTGTGAGAGGTAAAACAGACGCGGACAAGGTTTCATGAACATTTTCCCTATATTGACCAGTACATTAAGCCATTTATGCACAATAGTTCTTGAAATTAATCAAGGAAATCCATCATGTATATCAGAAATAAAAATATCCCATCAGAACAGTTGATGAACCTTAAGCCAGTCCGGGAATCACGTGTGAGTGACATGTACAACTGTAAATTCCTGTCTTTGGTAAAACGTTCTTTTGAATGGTCCAGTGACACGTGACCCGTGATCAACCATATTCATGTCCCAGAGGCAAGCTCACGCCCTATGATGTCACGTTGCAGCAGGAAGCCTCGGAGACATGTTATGAAATAAACTTTCCTGACGTTCAGGCAGGCCTGCAACGGGAAGCATTGATTGTTCATCCCAACATCAGTTTACATGGGGACATACCTCTACATTAAACGGACTTGAGGCAAACTTCCATTCCTTCTACTTAAAGTTAAAACCTATCACCCGAAATCCCTCAGGTAGGTTTGGGAGTATTTATTCCAGATGTTGCCTAATGATTTCTGTGGACACTTGCATAAATTTTAACATGGTGAGAAACAATGCTGGCAAGATGGATACCCGTTGAAAGTTCAGCCAGAGCCTGGAATGCTCGACTAATACTTAAAGCCGTGCTGTAAATCGAGCCTGATTACATAGATGATAGAACGTAGAACAGTACCGCACAGAACATGCCCTTCTGTCCACATTGTTGTGCCCATCATTGATCCTAAGGTATGCACCCTCAAATTCCTGTGATGATATGCATATCCAGCAGGGTCTTTAATGTCCCTAATAACTTTGCTTCCACAACTGCTGCTGGCAACGCATTCCATGCTCTCACAACGCACTGTGTAAAGAACCCACCTCTGACATCCCCTCTATACATTCCTCCAACGAACTTAAAGCTATGAACTCTCGTGTTAGCCATTTCTACCCTGGGAAATAGTCTCTGGCTATCGACTCTATCTATGCCTCTCTCATCTTGTATACCTCAATTAGGTCCCCTCGCGTCCTCCTTTTCTCCAATAAAAAAGACCGAGCTCAGTCAACCTCTCTTCATAAGATAAGCCATCCAGTCCAGGCAGCATCCTGGTAAATCTCCTCTGAACCCTCTTCAAAGCATCCACATCGTTTCTATAATAGGGCGACCAGAACTGGACGCAGTATTCCAAGTGCGGTCTAACCAAAGTTTTATAGAGCTGCAACAAGATCTGACGGCCCTTAAACTCAATTCCCCTGTTCATGAAAGCCGAAACACCATATTCTTTCCTAACAACCCTGTCCACTTGGGTAGCAATTTTAAGGAATCTATGTAGCTGCACACCCAGATCCCGCTGTTCCTCCACGCTGCGAAGAACCCTGTCTTTAATCCTGTTCTCAGCTTTCAAATTCGACCTCCCAAAATGCATAACTTCGCACTTATCCAGGTTGAACTTCATCTGCTACCTCTCAGCCCATCTCTGCAACCTGTCAATGTCCCGCTGCAGCTTACAACAGCCGTCTATACTGTAAACGACACCTGCAACATTTGCGTCGTCTGCAAACTTGCTGACCCATCTTTCAAGCCCCTCATCCAAGTCGTAATAAAAATTACAAACAGTAGAGGCCAATGGACAGAGCCCTGTGGAACACCACTCACCACTGACTTCCAGGCAGAATATTTTACTTCTACTACCACTCGCTGTCTTCTGTTGGCCAGCAAATTCTGTATACAGACAGCTAAGTTTCCCCCTGTATCCCATTCCTCCGGACCTTCTGAATGAGCCTACCATGGCGAACATTATAAAATACCTTGATGAAGTCATATACATCACATCCACAGCTCGACCCTCATCAACTTTTCTAGTCACATCCTCAAAAAACTCGATAAGGTTTGTGAGGCATAACCTGCCCCTCAGAAAGCCGTGTTGACTGCATTTAATCAAGCCATGCTCTTCTAGCTGGTCATAAATCCTATCCTTCAGAATCCTTTCTAACACCTTGCAGACGACAGACGTGAGACTTACTGCTCTGTAATTGTCGGGGATTTCCCTAGTTCCTTTCTTGAAGAGAGGAACTACATTTGCCTCTCTCCAGTCCTTAAGTACGACTCCAGTGGAGAGCGAGGATGCAAAGATCTTCGCAATTGGCGAAGAATTTCATTTCTCGCTTCATAAAGCAGTCCGGGCTTGGAGACTTGTCGATCTTAATGTTTGACAACATTTTCAGCACATCAGCTTCCTCAATCTCTATCCATTCCAGCATGCACACCTGCTCTTCAAAGGTTTCATTCACTACAAACGTCATAAAGACAGAAGCAAAAAAAATCATTTAGGGCTTCCACTACCTCCTCAGACTCCACACACAAGTTCCCTATGCTATCCCTGATCGGCCCTACTCTTTCGTTGACCTTTCTCTTATTCCTCACGTAAGTAATAAATGCCATGTGTTCTCCCTAATCCGTTCTGCCAAGCCTTTATCGTGCCCCCTCCTGGCTCTCTAAGACCATTTTTGAGCTGATTCCTCGCCTGCCTCTAATCCTGTAGAGCTGAGCTTGCCTCTCGCTTCCTCCACCTTATGTAAGCTACCTTGTTCCTTTTGACAAAAAGGTCCGCCACTCTCGTCATCCATGGTTCCTTTATCTTACTCCTTCTTGCCTGTCTCAGAGGGATATATTTATTGATCACTCGTAAGTACTGTTCCTTAATCAGTCTCCACATATCTATGGTGCCTTTGCTATGGAACAATTGCTCCCAGTCCATGCTTTCTAGCTCATGTCTAATCGCATCATAGTTTCCTCTTTCCCAATTAAATATCCTCCCATTTGCCTAATCCTCACCTTCTCCTTTGCTGTGTAGAATGTGAGGCAGTTGTGGTCACTATCATCAAAATGCTCTCCCATCACAAGATCTGATACCTGCCCGGCTCGTTTCCGAGCATCAAGTCTAGAATGGCCTCTCCCCTTGCCGAGAAAGACTCCATAAGGCTAGGTTTGACCGTGTTTCCAATAAAGACACAAGTGCGATGACAATTGAAACTAAGGAAACGACAGACAGATTGCAGGATTGCTTTATATGTAATAACGTTCCCTGTTGACATGGATGAGTTTGCTGGGACTGGGATCAAGCTGTCGCCATCTCTCCACAATGAAAGTCTCGGCCTGTATAATTGTATAATAAAGCTGATAAAGGAGAATTGCTAATTCATTAACTGCAGTCTGAAGCTGAAAACTGCTGACGCCCAGGTTTCAGCATCTTACAGAACATTTTTATACCTCACACTCTATGGTGCATTTAGTCAGCACATTAAGCTGTACACCAAAATATAAGTGACTTACAATAATTCTTTATCTAAGAATTAGGGTCAGTCCACTCAAGATGCATGCTCAGAATCACTCCTATACACTGAGTGTATCAGATGTTTGGAGCTCTGTTGGACGTTCAGCAGTGGAAAATGAATGATGTGTTATCTTCAAATCTGAGATATAAAGTTTTTTTATTGCAGAGCAGACAGTCACACTCCATTGATTAACTATTTCAAATCAGGGACAGAAGGGTGTGACTATGAGTGAGGCAGATAGAGAGAACCAGAGGATAGTACTGAAGGTGTGTCAACCCTTCAGCTTAATAGGTTTGAGGTACTTGCTCCCTGTGTGATTAACATAGAAAATAGAACAGTAAAATGCAGAAGAAGGACTTCAGCCCTCAATGTTGTACCGACTTGTGAACTGATCTATGCTCATCCACCTACATTCTCACAGCATCGTCGATATGCTCATCGAAGGATTGGCTAAATGCCCCTAATGTGGCTGAGGTGACTACATTAGCAGGCACGTACCATTCTTTGAGTAATGAACATGGTGCTGCCAACTGCCTTCAGTTGTCACCGCTCAATTTGCTGCTGTGCCCTCACGTACTAGCTGACGTCGTCATCCTCGTAAAACAGTCTACCACTTTCTTTCCTATTTAATCCTCAAGTCATCTTGTATGCCTCCAAGACATTTTCTCTGAGCCCTCTCCTCTCCAGTGAGAATAGAATCAAGTACCTCAGCCTTTCCCCATAAAAGTTCCCGCCAGATCCTGGGAAATCTCCTCTGCACATTTTCCAATGCTTCCACATCCTTCCTGTAGTGGGAGTCCAGAGGTATACACAATATTCCAAGTGTGGCCGCATTAGCGTTTTGTAGCGTTGCAGAATGACATTATGGCCGTGGAACTCAATCCTTCTACCAATAAGACTTGACACATTGTATGCCTTATCAGCACTATCGACCTGTATGCTGAGTTTCAGGGATCTATGTACATGGACTCCAAGATTACTCTGTACACCAACACTACCAAGAACTTTTTAATTGACCCAATATTCTGCCTTCCTGTTTTTTTTTCCAAAGTGGTTCACTAAGATTTATCTGCATTGACCTCCATTTGCCACCCTTCTGCCCAAACCTGCAGTTTATCCAAGTCCCCATGCAACCTGCAACATTCTTCCACACTGCCCACGACTGCACCGATTTTAGTGTCATCGAACATAGAACGCAATGCAGCGCAGAACACGCACTTCGGCCCTCAATGTTGCGCCGACCTGTGAGCTAATCTATCCTCATCCCCCTACGCAGTCTCATTATCATCCATGTGCTTGTCCAAGGATTATTTAAATTTCCGTAATGTGGCTGAGTTAACTACCTTGGCAGACAGAGCATTCCAGTCCTTCACTCTCTGAGTTAAGAGCCTGTGTCTGACATGTGTCTTAAATCTATCAACTCTCAATTTGTAGTTATTCACCCTCATATAGTCTGACGTCATCATCCTAGGAAAACTACTTTCACTGTCTACTCTATATCATCCTCTGATCATCTTCTATGTCTCTTTCAAATCCATTTTATCCCTCTTCTCTGCAAAGAGAGCAGAACACAATCTCTCAGCCTTTCCTCATGAGACCGTCCCTTCATACCATTCAACACCCTGGTAAACATTCTCATCACAGTTTCCAATGCTTCTGTATCCTTCTGGTAATGGAGCGAACAGAATTGTACACAATGTTCCAAGTACACGATCGTTTTGTGTAGTTGTAGCACGACGTTATAGCTCTGGAAATCAATCCCTCCAGTAATAAAACCGAACACAATACATGCCATCTTAACAGTACTATCAACCTGGGTGACAACTTTCAAGTATCTATTTAGGTGGACGCCAAGTTCACTGTACCCACCGTGCCAAGAACATTTCCATCGATCCAGTTTTCTGCCTTCTTGTTAGTTTTCCCAAAGTAAATCATCTCACATTTAGCTGCATTGAACTCAATTTGCACCTATCAGACTAATTTTCCAGTTCATCCAAGTCCCCCGGCAAAATGCAACCATCTTCCACACTGTCCACTACTCCACTGACTTTACCATCATCTGCAATCTTACTAACCCATCCACCTGTGCCTGCATCCAAGTCATTATAAAAATGACAAACAGCAGTGGTCCCAAAAGCGATCCTTCAATTACTCCAACGGCCAAAAATGTGGAACGTTATCAAAATTTTTACTGAAATCCACGCACACTGCTTCAACTGCTCTACGCTCATCCACATGCTTCATCACATTCTCCAAATACTTAATGAGTTTTGTGAGAAATGACTTGCCCTTGACAATACCATATTGACTGTCTGCAATCAACTTATTTCTCGCACGGTGATTAGAAATCCTACCTCTTACAATCATTTCCATTTTTTTTCCTACAACTGTTGTAAGGCTCACTGGTCTATCATTAACTGGGTCATCTCTACTGCCCCTTTTGAACAAGGGCACAATGTTGACAATTCTCCACTATTGACTGCTCAAAGAGCAACGCCAAAGGCTACAACGCCTCCCCCAGCTTCTCTCAGAATCCTCGGATCAATCCCATCTGGCGTAGGTACACGAGGTCAATTCCTGGAATGGCGGGATTACCTTACACTGAAAGACTGGAGCGACTGGGCTTGTACACCCCTGAGTTTAGAAAACTGAGAGGGGATGTGATTGAGACATATAAGATTATTAAAGGATTGGACACTCTTGAGGCAGGAAACATCCGCTGATGGGTGAGTGCCGCACCAGAGGGCACAGTTTAATAATACGTGGTAGACCATTTAGGACAGAGATGAGGAGAAACTTCTTCACCCAGAGACTGGTGGCTGTGTGGAATTCTCTGCCCCAGAGGCCATTGGAGGCCCAGTCTCTGGATTCATTTAAGAAAGAGTTGGATAGAGCTCTCAAGGATTGTGGAATCAAGGGTTATGGAGATAAGGTAGGAGCAGGATACTGATTAAGGATGATCTGCCATGATCATATTGAATGGTTGTGCAGGCTCGAAGGGCAGAATTGCCTTCTCCTGCACCTATTGTCTATTGTCTATTGTACATTGGCTTAGTGGACTTGTCTACTTCCACTACTTCTAGAATTCATAACACCACCTCCTTGTTCAACTCGATCCTTTCTAGTCAAATATCCCACATCACAATTTTCTCCACTACAATATTCTCCTTTTCCCAAAGTGAAAACAATTGCGGAATATTCGTTTGGCACATCTCCAGTCTCCAAAGTGTCCACACAGAATTTCCCACTTCTGTATTTGACTGGCCCTATCCCGACTCTAGTCATCCTTTTATAACTCAAATACCTATAGAAAGTTTTCGGCTTCTACGTTATTGTATCTGACAAAGACTGCTCAACTGATCTCATTGTTCCTCTTATGTCTGTCTTTAAATACTGATAAGCCAATCTGTAACTCTCCATCGCCTCATCTGAACCATCTCATCTCAACCTCACATAAGCCTCCTTCTTCTGCTGAATAAGAGTGGTAGGAAAGGGTGGGAAAGCGGAGCAGTGAGAAAAACAATGGATCGGGTTTTTGTTGAGTGATTGGAAACGAATAACACCAAATTCCAACCCCTCCCCCCCAACCCCCGACCCACTATCCTGCAAGTACAACAACGTTTCGTAACGCGATTGCCCACCGTTTCGCCACAGCAACAAAATACAGTGAGCAGATGCAATGCAGGATCTGGCTTCACAACAGCGGTGAAAGACTGATTTCCATTCACTCTCAAGGAAAAAGGTGCACAACACAAATAGTCTGGAATATGAACACCCAGCACAGACTGCTTGGGTCCCGTACTCTACGGCTGCAGAGACTTTCATATCAAAAGAGTATGTTTGTGGCTGTCCATATGACAGTGACAGATGTTGCCCTCGCTCTAACTATCATTCTTGATAGTGTAGGGCTTGGTATCCACACCTTGCACGAGAGAGTTGAGGGTGCAATTCTCTGCCACAGAAAACCATAGAGTTTTGGAGCAGAAAGATGTGAAGTTCGGGCCCTGGCAGCTGATGTTGGAATTTTCAGCGGAAAATTATATGACCGTCTGCAGCATTAGTTACTTCCTTGTGTGAGGTAACTCCTGATGGAACACATGCAAAACTCTATTGCTCATTGCGAAATCCATACAAAATAGTAGCCCAGAGCAGTATTTCTGTTATGCTTCTGGTGCTGCTGTTTTCGATTAGATTACTTACAGTGTGGAAGCAGGCCCTTCGGCCCAACAAGTCCACACCGACCCGCCGAAGCGCAACCCACCCATACCCCTACATTTATACCTTACCTAACACTACGGGCAATTTAGCATGGCCAATTCACCTGACCCGCACATCTTTGGATTGTGGGAGGAAATCGGAGCACCCGGAGGAAACCCACGCAGACACGGGGAGAATGTGCAAACTCCACCCAGTCAGTCGCCTGCGTCGGGAATTGAACCCGGGTCTCAGGCGCTGTGAGACAGCAGTGCTAACCACTGAGCCACCGTGCCGCCCACCAATACTGTTGTCACGCCCTACAATACTGTACATATTCTGTGCTTCCTGAAGGTTAAGTGATCCTATTGTGATCAGTAATCTGGGTTTTAACTTCAATAACGTGCGTGTGAAGCCCAGGTCCTCGAAGGTCTTTTTTGTCTTTCTCTTATTATGTTCAATTGCAACAGAGTAAATAATCAATTAATATTGGAAGGTAACATAAAAAGGCGTGCGTAATGCCGAGATTTTAGTGATACTTATGCAATGATTAGAGATTGCCTTGATTCAGGAAATAAGGATGTAAAATTAGTTTTGTGTCGAGATAATTAACAGTGAGAAAAGAAGTCAGCAGCAGTGTAGTTGACAAGCCTACTCGCAGTAACCACAGCGAGAAATAAGACGTACAAGAAAAAATACTGTGTGACTGCTAAAAGATGGCAATTACCATGGGTGATTTTAACTTCCCCTCTCCCACTCCCAGTTCTATTGCAAAGAATGTTTGGAGGACATTAATCAATAAACTATGTATGGTCCATAGGACAAAACGAGCCGTATCTTGGTCATCGATTACTTTGCAGGCGACTTAGTTTCCGTCTTTTCTTGGAAACCATCTGAACCATACTTTTATTGGGTTTTTTTCCATATTAATATTAGTCTGTCTTTTTATTATTCCTAACAAACTGCATGATCTCACACTCACAACATGAAACTGCAAGATTTCTCCATTCACTCATACAATCGATATCTGTTTGCAGATTTTCACGTGCTCATCACAATAAGCTCCCTCACTGATTGCGTATCGGCAGCAAAACTGGACACATTTCACTCTACCACTTCCTCCAAGTCATTAAGACTGATAAATCATTGAAGCCCGATTACTGACCATTCTGGATTTCACTAATTATATGTTTTCAACCTGTAAACTGTTCAATAATCCAGATTTGTTGACATCTTATAACTAGAGAGTGGACAGTTAATGCTGATTTATTACCAACAACGTGAAACCTCTTATTGTGGTTTCTTTTCTATAGCTATCTTTTCTATAGCTCCTCATTGAGTGTTTGATAAAAATTCGAAAGGACTATACCAAACAGGTCTAGTGATCAGATCTGTTGGTCATGTTAACAAAGAAATCTGGCAAATTGTCAAGTGTGATTTTCCTTTCGATAAATAATGTTGACTCAGTTTGACTGCAAACATCTCTTCCTAACGTTGTGTTTCTATTCGTTAAATTCTTTTCCAAATGACAGCAAATACATTAGAACAGATAGAAGCAATTTAGCCCATCAAGTCAGTGGCAGCTTTCAATGATATCTTGGCTTATTTGTATAATCGTCAACTCTACATTTCAGCCTTACCTCCGTGGCCCTTGATTGTAGGCCCTTGATTGTAGACTGAATAAATGACTATCTATCTCAGCCTTGAACGCACAGTCTTGACAGACATCTGTTTGATGCATTTCTACAGACTTGCTATCCTCTGAAAGAGAGAATATTTTCCTCACGTCAATCTTGCATGTTTGACCCCATCCGCTGTGATAAAGCCCATTGGTACCACATCTTCCCATGTGTAAATCAGAAGGTCTGTTTTCACTCTGCAGAGCCAGCTGTGAGTATTTGAAGCATTTTCATACCTTGACCTCAGATTACACAAACAGACATCAATTGCACAGTACAATTGCCAAAAGTGAATCTTCTTCAAGATCACATAGAGTCATAGAGTCATAGAGATGTACAGCATGGAACAAGACCTTTCAGTCCAACCTGTCCATGCCGACCAGACACCCCTGTCAGCACCCGGCCCATATCCCTCCAAACCCTTCCCATTCACATGCTCATCCAAATGTCTTTTAAATGTTGCAATTGTAGCAGCTTTCACCACATCCTCTGGCAGCTCATTCCATGCCACCCTCGGCGTGAAACAACGTTGATGTTTGGTTTGGTGAGAATCCGAGGAATTTCGTTGAGCGAGCTGCAATCACAGATTGGCATAGTCATTGAGTCCTCTAGCATGGAGAGAGATTCTTTCGTCCAAACTGATCCATGCTGAGCAAAATTTACATCCACTCTAACCCCACTTCCATACACTTGACGCATATTCTTCCAAACCTTTCCAATCCATCTAGTTGTCAAAATGCCTGTAAAATGTTGTTAATGTAATTGCCGAAACCACTTTTGCTGGCATCATATTAAAAATGCGTACTTCTCTCTATATATAAGATTTTCCCATCAGGGTTCTTTTTATAGTTTCCGCTCTAACTTTAAGCTAGTTAAACTTATTTCAGCAAGGCGTTCAATAAGATGCCCCACAGTAGGCTATTATACAAAATGTGGAGTAATGGGGTTTTGGGAGACATAGCAGTTTGGATCAGTGATTGGCTTGCTGAAAGAAAACAGAGCGTTGTAGTTGATGGAACAGGTTCATCTTGGTGTCCAGTTACTAGCGGTGTACCGCAAGGGTAAATGTTGGGTCCACTGCTGTTCATCATTTTTATAAATTACCTGGATGAGAGCTTAGAAGTGTGGCTTAGTAAATTTGTGGACGACACTAAGGTTGGTGGAGTTGTAGATAGTAACTAACAATTAGTAGGTTGCAGCGAGACATAGATAGGATGCAGAGCTGGGCTGAGAGGTGGCAAATGGAGTTTAATGTGGACAAGTGAGAGGTGATACACTTTGGACGGAGTAATCAGAATGCAAAGCACTGGGATAATGGTAAGATTCTTGGGAGTGTAGACGAGCAGAGAGATCTCGGTGTCCTGGTACACAGATCCCTGAAAGTTGCCACCCAGATTGGCAGGGTTGTTAAGAAGGCATACAGTGTTTTGGCCTTTATTGATAGAGGAATTGAGTTCTGGAACGAGGATTTTATAGTGCAGCTGTAAAAAGCTCTGGTGCGGCCACGCTTGTAGTATTGTGTACAGTTCTGGTTACTGCATTATAAGAAGGATGTGGACGCTTTGGAAAGGGTGCAAAGGAGATTTACTGGATGTTGCCTGGTATGGAAGGAACGTCTTACGACGAAAGGCTGAGGGCCTTGAAGATGGTCTCGTTAGAGAGAAGAAGATTGAGAGGTGACTTAATAGAGACATATAAGATAATCAGAGGGTTATATAGGGTGGACAAGGAGAGCCTTTTTCCAAGTATGGGGACGGCAAACACGAGGGGACACAACTTTAAAGTGAGGTGGAGATAGATGTATAAGACAGATGTCAGAGGTAGTTCCTTTACTCAGAGAGTAATAAGCGTATGGAATGCTTTGCCTGCAACGGTAGTAGATTCGCCAAGTTTAAGTGCATTTAAGAGGTCATTGGACAGGCAAATGGACGTACTTGGAATAGTGCAGGTGGGATGGGCTTCAGATTAGTATGATAGGGAGGTGCAACATCGAGGTCCGAAGTGCCTGTGCTGCGCTGTAATGTTCTATATTCTATGGTGCTCTCTCGTCCATGATTCTGGAAACATAGAAAAAAGGTTAATGTGTTCACCTTTTCCATAGCTCTCATGACATTATGCAAGTCTTAGCCTCCTGCACTCTAAGGCATGAAAAAACGCCCAGCTTGTCCAACCTCTCACTATTACTTCCCTCAGATGATCGAGTCCTGGCAACATGCTTATAAATTTCTTCTACACTCTTTCCAGGTAAAAAAAAACCCATCGTATCTCAAGGTGATCAAATTACAATACTCCCAACCTCTTGTTCAACTACAACATAACTTCCGAGAAACAGGAGAATCGACATTTGCCCAAAACGAGCATTGCCTCACTTACTGTGTTTTTCAAGGACTACACGCTGACTCTGATCGCCAGCATCTGCAGTCCTCCTTTTATCCACTCTGCAACATAACCTACCAAATTCTCTCCACAATGTACTTACTGATGAACAGCCTTCTTCACTGCCCTGTCTATCTGTAACTCCACTTTCAGAGGACTGTACATCTGAACGCCAAGGTCCACCTGTTCCAACACACCTGTGAGGGTACTACTTTTCACCATGAATTCCCTATTTTGATTCATCATTCCAAAATTCAACACCTCACACTTACCTGTGCTTACATTTTATTTACCGTGCCTGGCCGACTTCCCCAGCTGATGAAGCTCCTGCTGCGATTTCTAACAATATTTCTCACTGACCACGACTCCTCCTATTTTAATGTCACTTGGAAACTTACAAATCATGTCTTGTGCATCTCATCCAAATTATTGACATGTTCATCTAAAAAGCTATTGGAACAGCACCGACCCACAGTCCACCAGACCGATCAAGACATTTGTACTTTTCGTCTTTCCATCCTACCATCAAGCCACTGTGTATATAATTTGCCAGCTTCCCCTGGATTCCATGCGATCTACACTTCCAGTGCAATCTACCATACAGAACCTTACCAAACGGCATTACTAAAATTTCTTATAGATTACATTTACCGCTCGGCCCTCATCTACCTCCCTGGTAACTTATAGACTCATAAAGTCATAGAGATGTACAGCATGGAAACAGACCCTTCAGTCCAACCAGTCTGTGCACACCAGATATCCCAACCCAATCTAGACCCACCTGCCAGCTCCCAGCCCATATCCCTCCAAACCCTTCCCATTCATATACCCATCCAAATGCTTCTTAAATGTTACAATTGTACCAGCCTCCACCACATCCTTTGGCAGCTCGTTCCATATACATTCCACCCTTTGCGTGAAAAAAATGCCCCATAGATCTCTTTTATGTCTTTCCCCTCTCACCATAAACCTATGCCCTCTATTTATGGACTTCCTGACCCCAGGGAAAAGACTTTGTCTATCTATCCTATCCATACCCTTCATAATTTTGTATACCTCTATAAGCTCACCGCTCCGTCTCCGACGCTCCAGGGAAAACAGCCCCAGCCTGTTCAGCCTCTCCCTGTAGCTCAGATCCTCCAACCCTGGCAACATCCTTGTAAATCTTTACTGAACCCTTTCAGGTTTCACAACATCTTTCCAATCGGAAGGAGACCAGAATTGCACGCAATATTCCAACAGAGGCCTAACCAATGTCCTTACAACGGCAACATGACCTCCCAACTCCTGTATTTAACACTCTGATCAATAAAGGAAAGCATACCAAACGCCTTCTTCACTATCCTATCAACCATGCGACTCCACTTTCAAGGAGCTAATAAACTGCATTCCAAGGTCTCTTTGTTCAGCAACACTCCCAAGGACGTTACCATTAATTGTATAAGTCCTGCTAAGATTTGCTTTTCCAAAATGCAGCACCTCGCATTTATCTAAATTAAACTCCACCTGCCACTTCTCAGCCCATTGGCCCATCTGGTCAACATCCTGTTGTAATCTGAGACAACCCTCTGTAATTCAGCTGGCAGTAAAAGCACTGGACAAATTCTGTAACTTTTTTTTTGCGTTCCATTGCTGTTTATTGATCTCTCTGCACATGAAAATGGATCCTTCCCATCTACTTTTATGAATTAGTTTCCCTCCAGTATGGCCCTTCGTCCCAACTAGTCCACACAGACCTCTGAAGATGAACCCACACAAACTCATTTCCCTGTGACTAATGCACTAAACGCTATGGGCAATTTAACACGGCAAATTCACCTGACGAACACATATTTGGAATGTGGTTGGAAACTCACGTAAACAGGGGGAGAATGTGCAAACAGCACACAGACAGTGGCCCGACTTTGGAAGCAAACCTGGGACACTGGTGCTATGAGGCATCATTGCTTACTGCTGAGCCACAATTATATCTCATCAACGCGTGCAGTTCAACTTGATCTTCCAGCATCCTCCTCCGTTCTGAGCCAAGAGAGGGAGACAGCGAATACTGTGGTCAGGCTGCGGACAGGGCAAGCCAAATACTGGTGTTTCGGGTTGGAAACATTCATTCCAATAGATGTATTAAGCGCGGGAGGTAAATGTGTAGTCGGGGCCGAGTGAGAAAGATGATGGTTTAGAAATCCACTGGGATTTCCCCACGCAGTTTCGAATTCTGCCGACTACATTTTCAATTACTTCCGACAGGACGATTTTCCGCTCAAACTTGAAAAAACGACAATCTCAACACACCATGTCAGTTGTTCGATTAGATTTTGTATCCTCGAGTTCTTAATCAAAACTATACCACTATCAAAATGTTGACAGTTTCTCTTTCCATGGATATGGCTGGGCGCATCGAGTTTCTGCAGTATTCTCTGAATGTAATTTTCAAAAGTGCAACTTTACATTCGATTCATTTAATCATGATCGTCTATTTACTGACCCTGGACAGTGGCAGGTTTTCGTCCTGTTTGTCAAAACCCCACCGGTCCCTCCTATACCATTATAAACAGCCGCAGGAAATCTCTAGTTCATCTTCTTCACTCCAAAGTGAAACTTACCAGCCTCTGGACTCTCTCTTCATAAAGGGAATTCTCATCCCCGGACATGGTGCAAGACAGAGGTTAGTGAAGAGATTTGGGGGAAATATTGACATTTGAGAGCGGAACATTGTTAAGGAGGCAAAACATAGAAACCAATCTCCAGCTTTGTGGATCTTCAGAAACTTTTTGGGAAGTGGAATCGGAGAGGAATGAGCAAGTGTGAACTGTCGAACTGAGAAGAAACAGTCAAGACAGCTACCTCCTCTTTAAGGGGACGGACATTAACTCTGGTGTTCTCGGGACACGAACTGATCTGAGACATTGAAAAATTTCTCGTTTTTGTACGTGAAGACTCTGAAATGGAAAAGGTCAGGCCATTCAAACACTGAGAGGCTCGAACCTAGACTGTCCCGGTTGTGGGAGAGATGCTCCCCAGTGACATGGGTACGCCAGCAGTTAGTGGGACCTTCCCATGTCTCCATAATGAACGTCCCAAGCTTTATTTTGGAAAAGTACATCTGATAGAGGACAGTTGTCATTCTAGGAAGGGCAGTCTGAAGTTGAGATTCAGTAACCACCAACTTTGGAGAATCATGTGATGTGCTGGATTGCACGTGTCAGCGCATTAGTCTGCTGAATGAAAGATAGCTGATTTAAGAGCCCCCAGGGCGACAGCGATTGCTGCCCTTAATGCATCTGTTTGCTTTGCAGCCCTGTTTCGGTTTCCAATGAGGTCAGAAAGATATTCTCCAAATAGAAACATTATCGTGTGACTAACCACAAAGACATTTCCGCATTGCTTGCAAGATTAATGTAAAGAACTGTGACTTGTGGGAATTTGAAACCAAAAAGAAACTGCTGCAGAATTTAACCAATTTGGGAGTACCTGTGGGAGAAAACACAGCGCTGACGACTTTCTGAAACATTGCCTCTTAATGTCTCTCCAGAGATGGTGCCAGACCTGCTGAGTTTCTCTTGCAAATTCTGTTTTATTTGAACTGATTGCCCATTCCATCCAACAGGATGATACAACTAGCCTCACCACGCACCGAAATTTTACCCGTTTGTAAGCTGTGAAATGATTGCTTTCAAACAAACCCAATAATGATTTACTCTTCCTCAGCTCCATAAGGAGAGAGACCTGGAAAATGAATTGCACAATGTCGTCCTGAATTAGCGGTTAAGGCAATGGAACTAAAATTCATATGGCTTTTATCATGCAGCCTCGAATCCTACTGATGGTGATTGAGAAATGCCAATAATTGCAAAGGGAAATTGCTCCCTATCTTCGACTGGAAGAGTCAGCTTAAAAACAAAAACGGACAAATTGGGTATTTGCAACTCACTACCTGTCAGGGTGCAGCAAGCAGAAATTTGAGAAGCATTGAGATGTACAATTCTATCACCAACTGCGTTTGAATCTGTGAGCCATTTGTTGGAAAATGAGACGAGAACAGTCAGGGACCTGTGTCCGACTGGTGCAAACTTGTTTAGCTGAAGTGCATTTTCTGTGTTACAGAAATCTTTGACCGGCTGCGGTGCGGTGGTTGGTTAAACTGACAGATGTGAAGTACGTTAAAATTGTCTAATCCTGAGATCTGTCCTCCTCTCAGGGGATTTGTCTATCCGTCCACCTGTGTAGAGGAAAATGAAGATGCTTTCCTCAGAGGGATTACCATACACTGTGACCACGTCAAAATTCAGTCCAACGAATGTGCCATTTAAGAGCACAGGGAGCATCTCATTGAAATTTACCCTGGAAACATCAGAACGTGCAAGGTTATGTACCTCATGCTGGGAAATGGGACGAGAGTAGATGATTATCCAATGTCCCGCACTGCAGATAGGCGCAATGGCCTTTTCCACGCTGAAAGAAAGAACGAAACTGATATGCAGCTAAAATGATCACAAATGAAAATGTAAAAGGGGATTCATTAAGGAAACGTACAACGTTATATTTCACTTTCCCTGGAGGTCTAGTGGTAAAGATTCAGTGCTCTCACTGCTGTGGCAATGGGAGATTTCCTCTAACTGGTTATCATGATGACAGCCTTCCCCAATTAGGGAATGTTGTATAGTGATGTCAATGGATGGAGTTTTGTCACAAACACGATTCAGATTAGCGTAAAACAAATAGGTGCGAATCCTGGAAATCTGAATTAACAACAGAAATTGACAGAAAAAGTCAGCTGGCCTGACATCATCCGTGGAGACCAAGAGATTTAATGTTTCATATCGACAGAATCAGGCTACGTACGCATTTTATTGGTTTAATTCCTGGGTAATTGTCAGTTTCACTTCACGAATCAGCATACTTATCAGAATCTCTCATTAGCTGACAAACGTCATCTGTAAAATGAAAAAGGTCTTATCTGCTGTAATGCTGTTGCTGTTCCCTGAGTTGGTCAAAGGCAGGCCTTCATTCATTATCTTTGTCTTCTCCTTTCTTTCCATGATCAACAACATTTGTGAGAAGATTTGTAGTTCGCGTGCTCACTCTTGTGCTTCTGTTCGCCGAGCTGAGAATTTGCGTTGCAAGCGTTTCATCCCCTGTCCAGAAGCAGCAGATTCAAACCACTACAAATGCCGGAGTAAAGATCACAGAAGCGCTTCACAGGAGGCTCCCAAGGTCTGAGGATGTCACCTAGACAGCGGACGAAACGTCTGCAACACAAATTCCCAGCTCCACGAACAGAAACACAACAATGAGCAACAACGTTGAGTAGAGAATTTCTGTTTTCAGTGTCTACCTTCAAATGCATATCTATCTGTCCACATTTGTCTCTCTGTACCATCTCACTCTCCTCTGCATTATCCGACGCTCTGTCTGTCAATACCCCTCATTTTCCATTCCTACTCTTGGAAAAGTCTGAAATTCGGAGACAGTTTGAGAGTATATCTGTTTCGTGGCTTACTCCAGCCCTCCCCCCCCCCTCCCCCCGGGCTAGAGTGTGTAGAGCTGTGCTCACAGTCTCCAGGTAATGTCTCCGTCACTTAGGTCTGAAGTCAGTTGACATTTCTTCAATCAAAACGTTATGAGCATTTACAATTGTAAATCGATTTCATAATCGACCAGAAGAAAAGTAGTTTCACTCCAATTATCGGATTTCAATGACGTCATTGCTGCTTGCCAAAATTAATGAATGGTGACAGCAGACAATGAGAGCTATCATCTCGCAATGGATGTGTTATTACCATACATTTCTGGCAAGTCTGCAGTGTCTCCTGCCTCACTTCATTATTTCAAAAAACTTGCTATGACAGATAGAGACTAAAAGTAGAAGAGATGGAGAAATCATTGTTGAACAGAATAAAGAATGTCGGCGTTGAATTAGCAGGATAGAGCATTGACTAATGGGTCCACAGCTGGCGGCAGAGCTTGGTATCACGAAATAACAACGGGCTGAGCTCAAACACAAGAAGCATGGTGAGCCGTCACTTTCGCGATATTGGTTCAACAATACGGCTTTTGCAAGAAGATTATGCAATGAACGTTCAATGTACGGAACATTTCAGTGCATTTGATACCAGATTATTACCAGATGTTTAACTGACGAAGCCACAGAAGGTGTGCTTCACAACAATAAGTGCATTTAATTAACTATTTGATCGCAGTAACTCGGACTTCCTTTCTGTAATGAAGCTGCTCGATGAGAATATATATCAACCTGCGCTTCAGCAGGAAAGAACAGGTCACAGCTGGTCTTTCTTCACTGAAAATGCACAGAAAGATGCAATCTCTTCTTGCTTTGCTCTCAAACTATTGCCTTCAACTCTGTAATCTGACAGGATCAAGAGGATGCGTTCATCCTATCGGGGCTGATAAACCCCGTGAATATGCACAGAGGGAATCTCATACCAAGAGACCAGGGTAATTGTAGTGAATTTACGAGGAGTGTTGTGGGTAGTAAGGACTAACGCATTAGCACTGACATTGAGCCTTGCACCAACAGCTCCTCACTCCCTTCTTGCCTCACGGCTCCCAGACATCATTGACTTTCAGTTTATCATACTCTCCCTTCGAAACTTCTCACTTGTTCCCGACCACTTTTGTGTTTCCATTTCGAAAGTGCAGCCGTTTGAAACGAATTTCTGGGGTATGCACGTCACTCTTTGAGATTAGCTTCACTGCTCATCCATAATTACTCCAGTGATTGAGATGGTAAGTTACTTGACACAATCCTGGAAGTACTCAGCACAGAGATGCATCCATGATGTCACTAGGGAGGGAGTTCAATGAATTAAAACAAGTGACATTGAAAGATCAGCGAGATAGTTTTAGCTCAGAAAGGCGAGGTTCTTAGAATGGATCAGCGGTGACAGCTGTCTCGTGTATCTGCCGCCATTATCCTTCTAGTTGGATGCAAACAATTACTGGATTGATTCTGGCAGTTCCGCGTCTGTGCTTTCTGTGGAAGTAGGAAATAGTTTTCATTCAGATAAGCCACAAGAAGAGAAATAAATCTTCATTTCCTGAATGTGAATTGGATACAGGTCTGTGCGATTCAAATTCAGACTCTGAAGCAGGGACTCCACTGATGCTGACAATAACCCTTGACCTAACCTGTCCAAACTCATGTACCTATTTTCTTTCTCCCCACATTTTGAAGCACCAATCCTTGCTGTGAGTGGTGAAGGAGCTAACTACTCCCTCGCAGAAAAATAGTGGATCTAGAGACCTGATCGATCTGTATTGCAACGAGGATTGCTTTGATAAGAACAGACCGGGTTTGCTGTGGGGGACTGAAACTGTGCTCGATCACACACGGACACGATGTAACAGCTGCCAGCAGATGTAGAGAAGGTTGGGGCGGATTCAGACCGACTCTGGCAAATAGACTGGATCCTGAGTTCTTGGGAGCTAAGTGTCACAGACAGAAGGCTGGAGAATTGGGTTGGGAACGATATCAGCCGTGATGGAATGGCCAGGCAGACTAGATGGGCTGAAAGTTCTAACTGTCCACCGATGCCTTCTAGTCCCTGGCCATCCGGAATCTAAGGAAGTAGAAACAGAGTTCATTTTTCAGTTCGAAGTCCTCCAGTCATAACTGGGTGAGGTGAGAGATGGAACAGGTCTGATATAAGTTTAGAGACTGGGAAAATGTTTGGAGACAAAGTCATAAAAGAGGATCTGAGTATAAAGCTGGAAGTCAGGAGATATTTAATAATAAGGAAGGGTGCGTATGGCAGAGGGAGATGGACATGGAGAAAGAAGTGTCACTGGTCTTGACGTCTTAACTCTATGTTCCATTCCAAGATTCTACCAGATCTCCTGAGATTTTCCCGCAATTACTTTTGTTGGTACTGAAACTGAAGATGGGAGTATGTTCCTAGATCAATCAGCTCTGTCTGTCCTGTGGACGTTTGAATTCCCGGTTCGACCAGATCACTTCTGACCCATATGAAAACCTCACTATCCTGCCCCACCCCCATCCCGTTACTGACAATAAACTGGTCGTTACGTGAACCCACATGTACACACAGCAGCGTCATTGAACCGAGTGAATTGGGAAAAGTTCAGGGAGAATTCCATTCGGTTTCCATCAGAGTATTCTAAATCAGTTAGTTTTGTTTCAGCATCATTTGACATGGAGCCGTCACTGTCAATCCCCCGAGCATTTGGCCATTCGCATTCCACGTCTCTGGACACTTTGGTTGGTGCGCGGTTGGAATGGAACCTCACGTTTTGAAAGGGAAATTGTTTATCTTATTCTCGGCTGAACTGATAAACTTGTCTCTGCGGTACAATGGAAACACTTTTCACTCAGAAACCAACAGATGATCAAAAACAGTGGTAACAATGTGTCAACAAAATCTGCAACAGCGAGCGAATTCGCTCTTGTGTGGGGTTGCAACATTGCAAATTTAATGGAGAGCTGATTTTCACTAAATATATCTTCCCAACTTGAAAACTGTTTATTAATCTCGATTCGGTGATTTCTGTTAAATAAACATTGGACAGACAATGCTGCTTTATTACCCAACACCGAGAACTCCTTTCTTGTGCAATGGACATATTTATAGCCCCTTATTGATTACTTGCTAAAATTCAAATAACTTTACTGAGCATCATCCTTCATCAAGTCTGCAGGTCATGCTACTAAAGAAATCTGTCAGATTGTCATCGTGTGATTTTCCTTTCAAAAATGAAGTTGACTCAGTTTGACTAATCATCTCTTCTAAACTTTCTGCTTTTCTTAATTTGCAATGGTGTTTCACATTTTCGAAATGACAACAAAGGCATTAGAGCAGATGGAAGAAATTTAATCCATCAAGTCAGCGACAAGTTTCAATGAGATCACGGCTGATTTGGTTAATCCTCAAATGCCCTTTCGGCCTCATCTCTGTGGCCCTAGATTCCTGAAGTGATCAAATGTCTGTCTTTCTCAGCCTTGCATTTATGCAGCATTGACAACCCTCTGTTTGAAAGAACTTCACAGATATCCCACACTCTGAAAGAGAAAATATCCTCCACACCTAAGTCTTACATAATTCACCCCTTCCTCTGGGGTCAGGACTTCTGGGGCCACATTATCCCAGGTGAATATCAGAGCAAGAAAAGCCCTCAAGGTCGGTCAGCACTGTCCAGTGTAAGCTCTGAGTATTTGCAGCATTGTCTTTTTTGACATTTGAATGAACAAATCGACCTGAATCTTCTTCAAAAACACTTCATTGGCTGTAATTTCGCTGGCAGTGCAGAGTGCTAGAAAGTCGAGTATTTCATCACAAATATATCACTCTCAAAATGTCATCTCTCTTTCTCTTTCCACAGTTACCACTAGACCCGTCGGTTTTCTGCAGTATTCTGTGAATGTACTGTGCACAAGTGCTGCATTTCATCACATTCCTTCAATCTCAGTCCTCTGGACACTGACCCCGGTCAATGGCAATACTTCCTCCTGCTCGTCAATGTGCCAATCCCCACCGCTCACTCTCCCATCAAGATAAACAGCTGCAGAAAATATTCAGTTCACTTTCTTTGCACCAAAGAAAACCTCGGGACTCTCTTCAAATGCCAGGAAGTCTTGACTCTGGGCATAGTGCAAGGCAGAGGATTGTAAAGAGATTTGGGGAAAATATTATCAGTTGTTAGGTGGAAAAAATGTTAAAGAGAAACCATAGAACCAAGTCTCCCGCATTGTGTATCTTCAGAAACTCTGTGAGAAGTGCAATTAAAGGAGAATGAAGAAGGGTCAATAGTCTGAATGAGCAGAGACAGTCAAGACAGCTTCCACTTCTTTAAGAGGACAGAACATTGACGTTGATGTACTCGGGACATGGACTGATCTGAGACATCGAAATACGTCTCTTTCCCGTACATGGCAAATACAAACCTCATCTGGACTCCGGGGCAATGATAAAACTCGGGACCACACAAGAGTCAAGGGGGGGCTAAGGGAGATGGGCCCAGTTGGACGAGAGCTGGTGCCCAGTTACATGGGTGTGTCTGTCGTGGATGGATTAGACTTTTCCCATGTCTTCATAATGAATGTTCCAGACTTTATTTTGGAAAAATAAAACTGAAAGAGGAAACTTCTTGGTTTGGGAAGGACAGAATGAAATCTATCACAGACTGCTTTAGATGTTCGGGCAAGATTTCAGTTTGGAAGTTTCAGGATATTCGACTGTTAAATGAAAGGCTGCTGGTTCAAGACCCCCAAAGGCGACAGCGATCATTGTTGTTAAAGCATCTGTTTTCTCTGCTGCAGGGTTTCCTGCTTCTCGTGGGGGCAGGAAAATGTTCCTCAGACGGAAAATTTCCGTCTGAAGAACCACAAAGAACTTTCTGCAATGTTTTAAAAGTTAATGAAATGAACTGTGGATTCTGGGAATCAGAAACTGCTGACAAAACTAACTGGTTTGGCAGTTCCTGTGGGAAATTATTGAATTCTGATGAAGTTGTTAAATATTGTCCACGATTCTCTCTGCATGGATGCTGCCAGACCTGCTGAGTTTTCTCGTGGAATCACCAGCAGACATCGAGAGTTCTTCAAGAAGTATATCTGTTATTTGCAAACGAAAAACCGTGACACCGAGAGCGCAGATTCTCGAATGCCCTCGAACCTCATTGCCTGTGGTTTTTAAAATATATTTTGTTTGCTTATCAGCATGTCTAAATATATTAATAAAAGTACCTCACTCTAGCTGCACAATAAATCAGTGATCTTAGTTCCCAGCATCTCTGTAATTGTTCATTCTACTGAACGCCGTCCTCGTATTACGATTAGATATTTAATGTCAGCTTTTGCAACAATGGTCTTTCATTCCAGACCCTACTGCATATTTTCCTGACGTCATAATTACCTATTTATTGTTAATAATCTCAAGCAGGGTGACTCTACTAACTACTAATTAGATATATAATGTCATGTCCCAAATATTTATGTTCCCAATCTTGTCATAATGATACGTAACAGGAAGCCTAACTTTACGAACAGTGTAATCTAATTTCACCATCGAGACCTTTCAGCGTCAACCATTCTTTGCTAATTGGTGTGAGAGAATTCCACTATTCTTATCTCATCCTGCATTCTACAGACCCCTTGCAACAGATCACCAATGGGGTTCATGCTTTAAACAATCCCTTGCTTTCATGCTTTAAACCTTCCCTTACTTTCAGGCTCTTTAATTTCCATAATAAAATTTCGTCATTCTGACTGATGGCAGTGATTCCTGGCACTGGATTTACTGAGGGTGAAGGGTCAGTGATCAGAGCGGACTGTCCCTGCAGTTCTGTTCCTGACTCTCCACCTCCCGCTCTGTTAGTAACCTCTCAGTCTCCCGGGAATTGCACTGTTCCCAATTTTGCCGGATTCCAGACCTTTACCCTTGGCTGAGCTGACAGTCGATAGTCTGAGGAGTATCATTCCCAAATGTCTCATGTCCAAGATAATAACAATTAATAACGATGTCTGTGTATCCTCCTCTAATCTGTTAACATCATTGTTGCAGACTTTAGGGATATTTATTGACCGAACTTGAGGAGGTTTTGAACCAGACAAAACTCCTACGCTTTAGAAGAGTGACTAGATCCCTTTTTCTTTTCTCTTGAAGGCAAATGTACGGCAATGCATTTCAAATAGTGAAACGTCCAGGCTTGAAACAAAACACAATTTGCTTCGCACGATCTTTGTAACACAAACAAACAAAAAAGTGTGGACTAACCCAACTCTATTGGAAAACTTAACGAAATGAAGCATCATTTAACTACAAAACAGCTAATGTTGGAATATAGTAACATTGCATAAACCACACAAATCTGCTCTTCCTGCTACGGGACTGATATTGTGAAACTTGAACGGATTAGGTAAAGGTACAATGTGATGTTTGTTATTCTTAAGCTTTCTAATGGTTTTGTGGTACCAATTTATTTTAACCTTGAACAAATTTGACGCATTTAATCCTCATTCCCCTCCACGACAGAAGCTGTTGTATCTGTTCAGAATTTCCAGCGGCTTCTGTAATTATTTAAGGTTTCTGACGATAGCAATCTCTCACTTTTCTAACAAAACAAAACCAATCTTGTGTTGTGAACAATATTCATATAAGCAATGGTCAGCAGCAGAGAGAAAAGATTCCGAGCAACGCTGCCCCGTTTGTCACGGCAATTTACAGAAACCATTGCCATGAAATATCATAACAGACAGACCCCTTTCAACACAGAATACAACATTTGCGGTCAAGACATTTCCTTTCGAAACCAGTTGGGAAACCGCAACACGACAATGGCCAGGAGTTGAAGCCATGTTAACTGCTTAGAAGACAGCTATGATCGCCACTACACCACCACCGCGATGCCTGCTGTGATATCCCCTTTCCCAAACACACATAACAAGGTCGTGACTATCACCAACTGCACTGGGGCTGAAAGCAAAACAAGAATTTGTTCGTAAAAGTCACCAGGTCTGACAGCACCAGAATCAGAAGCCTTCAGCTCTTAAGAACAAGCACTGGACCAAACTGTTCACTCCCCACAAATGCTGCCGAACGTGCTGAGTTTCCCAGCAATTTCTTTGCTGTCTATCAGATCTGCAACATCTGCAGTTCTTTGTCAGATAGAAAACAAACGTTGACCCATTGAAGGGGATATTTGATCAGGTGATAGTCCACTTCATCCATAGAGATAGATGGGATGGAGTATAGGATCATAAAATTCTTAGAGTGTAGAAATAGGCCATTCGGCCCACCATGCATCCCACCAAGCCTCACCCTCTACGTTATTCCTGTAACTACGCATTTGTCATGGCTAACCAACCTAACCTACACTCACCTGGACACTTATGACTACTGAGCATTGCAAATCCACCATACCTGCACATCTTTGGACTGTGTGAGGAAACTGGAGCACACGGGGAAACACATGCAGACAAAGGGAGAATGTGCAAACTCCACATAGACAGTCTTCAAACAGATAGGGACCTGGGTAATTGGAGAAGTTTCAAGAGAGAGTGCAGACTGGCATGTGAATGATGGACTGAAAGCCTGATCTCAGGGCTGTAAAGGCTCTACAGTAACATGATTCCCTACATGCAGCATTCAACATAGTTTGTATTTTGTTTTAATCTGTCCTGTTATTGACATTATTCTGATTGAAATGTATGGAGAGAGGTTGTTTGTGCATTCACTCATATCTGTGTTTTCATGGGTCAGGAGCATCATACAAAATAACAACTGGTGGAGGGAGAATTGAATTCACCCTCCTACTCTGCCGAGGATATGCAGGACCTGGATCTTCTGTACCATCACTCACTCACCACCCGACGCCTGGAGGAAAAACGCCTGATCTTCCACCTCTGGAAACTCCACTCCTAGGGCATCCATGTGTCCTTTACGATTTGCCTGATTTGTCCCTCCGACCACTTTATCCCAGTTTGATCCTTCCAGCTCAGCAGCATCTTCATGGCCTAACCTTCCTGCCAAACTTCCTTCCCAACTATCCGCTCCACCGTCTTCTCCGACCAATCACCTTAATCCCCACCTCCATCCATCTATTGCGCTTTCAGCGACCTTCTCTGCAGCCCCACTCCCTCCCATTTATCTGTCTACGCTGGACGCTCCCAGCCTCATTCCCGGTGACGGTCTTTTGCCCAAAATGCCGACTCTCCTGCTCCTCAGATGCTACCTGACCTGCTGTGCTTTTCCTGAACTACTCTAGTCTTGACTCTCATCTCGAGCATTTGCAGTCCTCAATTTCACCTCACATGATTGAATTCCTGCCCCCTTACGCATCGAATCGCGTCTCGTGTGTTCATCATTAATTTCATTATGTTTAAGATATTTTATTTTTAAAATTATCACAATATATTGATGCCCTTCTGAGCATGTTTGGACAGTTTGGACAGAACACTCCCTCCTTTCTCTGTGAACAAACAGAATATCAAGAGTCGGATTAGAGAATATTTCCTCCCACAGAAACAGGAGTAGGGAGATGCAATTCTCTCTGAAATAAACACAGGCCATTCAGAGGAATCTGATAAGGTCATGCAACAATTGTCGAGAGAAGGGAAAGGTTAGCTCATGTGTTATGAAAGTAGGGGAATTCAGCAGAGCGGTGGGAAGTTAGAAAAGTAAAAATTACTGAGCAATTGGAATGGGGGTAACGCTGAAGAAAGAATGAGGGGTCTATAGTTTAAAACGTTCAGTCTGTTTTAGTTGTCAATCCAATCAAAGCTAGATTTAGATTTCATATCCAGTTTCCTGTCCAATCCACGGATCCCGTGACTCCCTTAGACACCAGCAATCTGTGTCTTCCAATCTGAAATGCACTCAGTGAGAGTGCATCAGCAATCGACAGGGACAGAGAATATTAAATGCGTTAGAGTTAATTACTCTCTCCTCATCCCATTCACAAATAATCTGCCCCGACCACGAGAGTGTGTCAATAATTACCAAAAGATCTGCAAATATTGTGACTTTAACACTGACTTCTCTTCACAGATGCTGTCAGACCTGCTGAACTTTTGTGCAACTCCTGAGCTGAAAATGTGTTGCTGGAAAAGCGCAGCAGGTCAGGCAGCATCGAAGGAGCAGGAGAATTGACGTTTCGTGCATTAGTCCTTCTTCAGGAATGGGGAGGGTGTGCCAAGCAGGCTAAGATAAAAGGTAGGGAGCAGGGACTTGGGCGAGGGGTGTTGGGAATGCGATATGTGGAAGGAGGTTAAGGTGAGGATGATGAGCCAGAGAGGGTTTGGGGCGGAGAGGTCGGGAAGAGGATTGCATGTCAAGAAGGCAGTGCTGAGTCCGAGGGTTTGGACTGAGATAAGGTGGAGGAGGGGAAGGAGGAAGCTGGAGAAATCTGCATTCATCCCTTGTGGTTGGAGGGTTCCTTGGCGGAAGATGAGGAGCTCTTCCTCCAGGCATCATGTTGCCATAGTCTGGCAATGGAGGAGGCCAAGGACCTGCATGTCCTTGGCGGAATGGGAGGGGGAGTTAAAGTGTTCAGCCACTGGGCGTTTGGGTTGGTTGGTGCAGGTGTCCCAGAGGTGTTCTCTGAAACGTTCCACAAGTGGGCGGCCTGTCTCCCCAATGTAGAGGAGGCCACATCGGGTGCAGCAGATGCTGTAAATGATGTGTGTGGAGGTGCAGTCGAATTTGTGATGGATATGGAAGAATCCCTTGGGGTCTTGGAGGGAAGTGAGGGGGGAGATATGGGCTCAAGTTGTGCATTTCTTGCGGTTGCAGGTGTGAGTGCCAGGAGTGGAGGTTGGGTTGGCAGGGTGTCTGGACCTCACGAAGGGGTTGTGGAGGGAGTGGTCTTTCTGGAATGCTAATAGGGGAGGGGGGAAATATATCCTTGGTAGTGGTACCGAGATCCACAGGATCAATTTCTCACCATCTACCCTCTGAAGCCTGTTCAGAATTCGATACATTCAAATTAAATCATATTTCAATTTTCTAGAATATTGACACAATTTATTCAAAAGCTCAGCATTGGAGCACTTGGATTCCAAATAGTGAACTTTACTTTATGATTCATTAATGTGTTTGGCTCACTGTCGCTAGGTTACCACGCATTACTCAGATATAATTGTTCTGGCCAAGTTGATGATGAGTTATTGTCTTGAACTGCTGCCATTCATTTTGTCCAGATAAACCCATAATGATGTAAGGGAGGAAGTTCCAGAATTTCCAACCAATGGCACTTGTGGAGAACTGAGACGTTTTACTGAGCCAGGGTGGCGAGTGGCTTGATGTGGAATTGTCAACTGGTCTCCCATGTATCTGCTGTGCTGAGTTTTCGACGCGATAATGCCGTGGTTCTGGAAGCTGCTCTGTGAGGAACTTTGGGGAATTTCGACAGTGCATCTTGTCTGTAGTACACTCCACTGCTACTGAGTGTGGGTGGTGGAGACAGAGAATGCTTGTGACTGTGGTGTTGAGCCAGTTATTTCTACCTAATTATGGAGAACATATCTACTTGCCATCATCATCAATCCATTTCACAGCTGGACATCCAATGATTACACGGATTGGGTGTACAAGTCTGTTAGTTGCTCAAACGACCATGAACTTTGAACTAGATTCACCTTTTCATGGATATTATGCCGAGAGACCTAACGCGACTGTTCCATTTCTCAAAAACATTTCATCTGTAAAAACTGGGAACGAGCTGATGGGGCACAGATTGTGCTACGGATGGTTAGACACAGCACAGTGTCAGTTACTGCACACTGATTCCGTTTGGCTTTTTGCATGTCTTTCTCTGAATGTGCATGTGCATTATTGTGTGTCCCTGTCTCTGTGATTCTGTGTGTGTCTACCCATCTATCTCTGTCTGAATATCTGTGCTGATGTCAGTGTGTTTGTGTCTCATTGTGTGTATTAGTGTGTGTCTCTATGTTTATGTATCTCTGTGTCTGTACCTCTGTGCAACGGGCTCTCTGTTATTTTAGGAATTTTAACAATTGAAATGGGGGTTAAACCCCAATCTGTCTGTACTTCCGTCTATTCCTCTTGTGCTTGAAGTCATACATTGCTTTTGGTTATGTTGATGTGTGTTTTAACGTCTGTGTGTGTGTTTTGTGCCTGTCTCTGTGTGTGTGTGACAGACGGAAATACGTACAGATACTCAGACACAATCACATATACAGAGAGATGTGCAGAGACACATACAGAGAGAAGCATATATATCGACTTTGAGAGACACATGTGCACATGCTGTCGCACAGACATACACTCACAAGAGCACAGATGTTGTTGGAGACAGCAAAAGTGATACGAGTAGAATTTCTTGTTCCTCAAACTAAACGCGAAATTAATAGATTTTTGGATTGTTTGACTTTACAGGAAATTTGTCCATAATTTTAGCTGGATAGCTGTGCCTTTAAGAAGTTTTTGAACGAAATAAGAGAAAAGTGGTTTAGTTCGCAGAGTGCGAGGTTAATGTTGAAAGGATGAAAGCAATTTGAATCGATAAACCTATTTTGGCCATCCCTGCGTTTTCCAGTCTTTTAAAAAAAAAACCCTGATGCTTCTGAATTGGGTCGAAGAGCTGACTTGTTCCAGGATGATGAATTAGGGATTGAGAACCTGGAGGATATTTCTATTAGAATCGATACCAATCATTGGAAAAGTCCTCTTCCATCGGGGGTGGGTCAAACGGCCTGTTCAGTGCTGTACTTTTCTATCTTCTATGCTCGATGAGTGCATACACTGGATATGTCTAAAAGTAAGGTGTCAACCTGGTGAAGCTACGACACAGAAATATTTGCATGCCAGAAACCATAAGAAGCAACAGATAGGCGAGGCTAATTGACTTAAGCACCCACGGATCAGACATAAACTCTGCAGTCCTGACACCTCCCATCAGAAGTGATGCGGGACAATATAATAACTCATTTCGTTCACATGAACGTCGAGGTTGAGGGAGACTAAATAGATCCTTTCGAAATTATGACATGCATGCAAGTAATGGATAGGGGAAGCCTTTTATCCAGACGACAGGAGACATAGGTTTAAGGTGTTATTGACCAGAACAGACCCAAACGTATGGTATGCAGATTGATTTTACTTGTTTTATGATAGTCATACATTCTGACAAACAATGAAAAATATTGTGTTGCATTCTCTTCAGTACAAATCATACCTGATATAATGACATCAGTTTAATATAGTTTCACAGCTTTTGACCAGGTACAGAGATGGATACTGAGCTGAAATATTCCCACACGCTTCTCATGTGTAACTTTCAGTGACATAAATCCCACAAAAAACAAGTCCTCTGACTCCTGGGATCTGACAGGATTGCGACCAGCAGACATTCCGCACTAAAAACAAAAAAAAACACATGGCAAAATCTAAACACTTTCACGTCTCGTCTTGTTCTGCTTCTGTCCCTGTCACACCTCCAGCTTCCTCTGAACGTCCAGTCCCGATGTCAATGAGCTGTTTGATAGTAACACAGCCATATCGAGAAAGTAATCTTTATTTCAAAGGCAGCGCCAAGGAATGTAAGCGGCAAGGTCTTGCTCTCGGCTGAGTAATGAGACATCATAGTCTCATCGTCCTGATTATCATATACCCTGATTCCACAAATATGCACCGTAACAGTTATTACCAATTGTAATGTCCCAATGAATACCGTGACTGACAGAAAGATCAAGGGAGAGTAGCTTCGATTCATTCCTCGCTGAGGAACTTTTCGCAAAGAATGTCCTGTTACTTCACAAGCTGAGCTCCTCGCAGCTGGCCATGGATGTGTCTAGCACAAAAATGACCTGTGGTCCACGAAGTCTTCACCAGTCCAACACAATCCCCTGAACTGTTCTTATCTCATTTGGCGTCGCTTGGTTCAGAGGGGCAAACGTATTCAGCAATGGCAATGAACAACTAAATGGGTCTTACCTGCTTTGGAGGTTTCTGTCTTGCTTTTTCCATCCTGTCAGACGGTTGGTTGTCGATTCTGTACGTTCCTTATCTGCGTTATACGCATTTCACCTGATCCTGCGATTTCAGTTTCAAACAAGAAAGCAGAGAACAAGCACTCTACAAGTTTACTCTTGGCTCTCAATCACAGTCAGCAAAATGCTTAATTGCATGAGGAATCCACAATAGATTTAACGCCCATCGCCTCAACCACTTGGCTACCTCTGCAGAAGCGCGCTACTAAACTGGTTTCAAGTTCTCCCTCCCTGCGGAGCTGAGGGATAGGCAATCATTGTTCAGTTGCTGGAATTCATTCACCACAGTTTCGATAGGATCAAATGTCAGGACATGTTTGGTCTGTGTAATCAATCTCGATGGTTGAAATGGTCATTCAGTTAAAAAGAAAGGGAGAGACTGCAGGAGAAACTAAACAGATCTGGCAGCATAGGGGAGAGACAAACAGGGACAACGATTCAGAGCTTCTTCAGGAGTTTCTCAGAACTCTATTTTCTATCACAGGTACTGCCAAACCTGTCGAGTTCCTTGAGCAGTTTCTGTTTTTGTTTTAGATTCCGAGTGTCCACTACCTTTCACTGGCTATTCAACAACACAGAAACGCATTTGTGGTTGCTCACTGGATTTGGTTTCCGTTTGGGTACATATCCCTGACCCTATTAGAAACCCGAAAGTGCACAGCAAAGGAGTGGGATGTATAAGAACAGCGACCGCTCCATCCATGTGTACACCCTGTCGGTTAACAGCCAAATGAGAGGACTAATTGCTCCACAGAGACTCGGAACTCCCTTGTAGCAGGCCCCTTGCAGGATCTCCTAAAGCAGACTATCAGTGAATTCAAGCTTTCACCTGCCTTTTGCACAATAAAAATTGTCCTCAACTTGTTTGATGTTTCCAAAATGAATCCTGGGGCATTCATTGTGGAAATGGGAACAGTCTGATCTCACGCTTTGCAGATACAGACAGGTCACCGGAAAGCAGCTCTCCTAAAACCGAGACCTTCTCCCTTCGAGTCTTATGAGGAACATATTCCTGACCTCTGTAAAAACCCGAAACTGTGCGGCCAAAAAACAAACAGATTGTGTGAGAACAGCTGTCACTCTGTTCCTGCGTCGTGGGAGAACAGCAACCTGTTAGTGAAGAGCCGAACGCACTGACTAACATCTCCACAGAGACTGATGAGCCAACGGCGTCAATGATCCCCGAATGCAAACTGCAGCATGCTCCTCCCATATTGACAATCGTCCTTAATTAGCATTACTTTTCCGAAATAAATCCCGGGAAATTCACGGTGAAGGCATGGGAATATCTGATCCCACCGTCTATGGACACACCCATGATACCGGAAACCAGTTATTCTCCCACAGGGATCGTCTCACTTCCAGCCTTTCAGTGTCCTGTCTGTGCGTCTTCTAATTGCCATGGAGCTGAAATGAGATTTTACTTCCTGACGTGCAGGAACGAGAATCCTTCAATGTCACAGATCAGGTCATGTCTGGAGAACATCACAGTCAAAGTACCGGCCTCCGAAAAAATGGAGAGATTTCTAAACTGTCTCTGCTCAGCCGGACATTTCACCCTTCATTCTTCTCTGAATCCGCTTCCCAAGGAATATCGAAAGATTCGCAAAGATTGAGTCTGGGATTTCTGTTTTGTTTGTTGATAGTTTTCCCACTTGACAATTGGCAACGTTTTCCCAGAATCTTTTGACAATCCTCTGCTTTGCACCATGTAGAGAGATAAATAAACTTCCTTTAGTGGAGAAATTCCAGACTCTGGGAATGTTTTCTTCGGAGCAATGAAGATTAATGGGAGATTTCTTGGGGCCGTTTATAATGATGTGGGAGAAAGAGGTGTAGATGGGAGGGTTAATGGTCAGGGGGAACTTCTGCCTCTGTCCAGGGCAATTGACGAAAGGATGAGGAGTGAAGACGTTTAATGGAAAACACAATTTGTTTCAAATAAACTCAGTAAAACCGACATATATTACATGCGTTTGTTAGTATCTGAGTACAGAGAAACGGAGCTAACGTTTTGAGTCAGTTCTATATCTAGTTCTGAACGCAAGTTTCCTGCATGTCAAGAAATGACCAGGCCTGAGAAAATATCGAGTTGTTGAGACGGATTTTCTGGAGTTGCAGGGATAGCTCATCCAATAAGAAATCATTTAAAATCAACTGTGAGGGAAACATGCTCGGTATTGATGAGAGATAGAATGGACATGAAAGTTCCATTTTCATGAGCAGAGAGATTAATAATACGGCAAGTAATAAAGATGTACTTTTATTGCGCCTTTCGGCTCCACTTTAATCCCAGACACTGAAGTACCTTTGAAGCAGATGTGTCATTGTCAAATCTAATGTGTTAATCTGGACGGTTTTTTCAAACCGAGGTCAAAAAAGAAAACTCAGAACTGGCACTGGAGACGCCAGTGAGATTATGTTTTACTTTAAGTGTTTGTTCTGCTCTGGTTTATATCCAGAATTGTGCAGGACTGGAGGTCCCAATCTCAGGGGAAGGCTTTACCCACTTACGAAGCAAATGAGGAGGATGTTCTCACATTCAAAGGGAAACAAGTATGGAGAAGTATTTACAGCAGAGGCCTGTCAAGAGTGGGTGTATTTAAGGCTTCAATTATCTCTCTGATAATAGCATGGACCAAGTGGCATTGTGAAATGTATCCAAATTTGCTGACAATACACACTCGTGGGAGCGCATGTTATGATGAGATCATGACAATATGCATAGGCATATTAGATAGGTTGGGTGAGTGGGGGGAAAACTTGTCAGATGCAGTTTCATGTCCGGATTATGAGGCCATGCACTTTGGTCGGAAGAGTCAAAAGACAGAGCACTATTAAAATCGAGAGAAAGTAGAAGAATCGTGTGATACAGAGGAATCTTATGCATAGCACAATCAACGTTTAGTATCATATTCTTTCCCTGACAAAAAGGATAGCTTGCTTTTCGAACGCTAACAATGAAAGGGATGGTTTCACAGGAAAGAAAAATAACTGAAACTAATAGCCTAATCGAAAATTTAGAAAAGACTTGGATCGCTCCAATCGACGACGTTGACGATGTTATGGCTCTCAAAAATTTGTTTACAATGGGGCTGGGAGTGGGAATTAGGGAAGCTGGGGAGTGGAAGTCAGTTTACCAATGATTACTGTCATCCTTCATCTGTCTTCCTCATTTTGAGCGTTTAATTTCGCATTTTGGTTACTGTGAGTGCCCTTGTAAACTATACCCACTGGTAACTTATTTCCCTGGTTGTCCTTCATCACGTCCCGAAAGAATTCAACATTCTTTTCTTTTGAATCTCGGTAATCGCTGATCAAATGCTCCCAGAACCTCGGTATTTTCCACGCCTGTCTGCTTCTTGGATGCTGCCTAACCTGCTGTATTTTTCCAGCAACACACTCTCCATTGCTGCAGACTGTCACAGAATCCGAGCTTCCACCCATGGAATCAGCAACACTCAGTGTAATGAGTCAAGCCACTAAGGACACCTGGCAGTGGTATTTCGTGTCAAGTTGATCTTCATGAATGCGTATCGTGAGTTGTCTGTCCTTTATAATGTTTCCTGCAGTCACTACGTGTAGTATTGTTTGTCCGAATTTGTACAGCAGATGATGGGTATTGGGTCCATATTTTTGTGAGTTGCTGTCAAACGTGGCTTTCGGTTTATGTTGTCTCATAAATCCGAGTGGTCACAGGTGTCTGGCTGTATGCGCCGAGACATTTTTTTTACCTATAATGTCGGGTGCTTGGTGTGTTGGGTCAAGGCATGTCATCCTCGCGTTGTTTTGTGGCAAGGAATCTGCGGGAATATCTATTGTTGCAAGTATTTCTGAAGTAACCAGGAAACAACACAACCAGCTGTTCCAAGTAGCAATGCACAGCGATGACGAGGACAACAAATTCGACTGGGACAACACAAAAGTAATAGGACAAGCTAAACAGAGTGCAGCCAGAGAATTTCTAGAATGACAAGACTCATCCAATGACTCCATCAAATAACATGATTATCTGGACCCAACATACTGGGACATGCAAAGAACGACAAAAACCAGCAAATTAAAGCAGTGGGAAGGAAATCAAACCAATTCGAAACGCTGCAGGACAACAGCGCTCACACGAGTTTCATCTGCCTTGAGGATATCACCTAGAAAGGGGAGGAAACGGCTGCAAACCAACTTCCCAAAAACACCGAACATTCCCACATCATCTGCACCCTTCACCGAAATTATAGATGTTTACACAAACCTTGATACCCAGAAACAGTCAGAGCCGCCCCAGCGGGAAAATGAACCCTGGCCTCCCGCGTGACAGCTGAGGTTATTTTACGCCACACGGTGAACGTCAGAGCAAACTGAACCTGCAAGCCACTTGTCCACTTTCTTGTCAATTACACCTGCTAGATTATCATCATCCCATTTTCAAAAGTTTAACGTTGTATGCCTTCAGCATTACAAATTCACAATTAAATATCTCTGAAGGTTATTAGAATTGCTGCCACTCTGACACAAAGAGACAGTGATGTCCAGATTCCAACCACTTGCTGGCTGATCATTTTTCTTATGTACAACTACTCGATCTTTTATGACTCTTATCCTAAATCTAGGGCTACCTTTTGATTGATCCCTCCATCATAGGGAAATTTTTCGTTAAGTGTACCCAATCCATGCCCCTCTTTATTTCCCACATCTCATATTGTCTCCTCTCAATCTCTCCTGCTCTCACAAAAACAAGGCTAGTCTGCCTAAACTCTTTCATAGCTGAAGTTTTTCAATACAGACAATATATTGGCAAATCACTTCTGCACCGCTTCCACAGCTGTAATATCGCTTCTTTTATGTGAATTGCAGAATTGTACATAATATTCTAGCGAGAGACGAATGAAACTTTAAATAAATTTGGGAAATTCACGAACATTGGTCATTTCTAATAAAGTATTTTTCCCTCGAAAGTGTTCTGTATCCTTTTCATGAAAGGATGCACCAATGGTCTCTGGTCCATGCAAATCAAACACTATACATGAGGAGTGATCACCCAACCACATTATCTGATTGCATTAAGTGGCTTAACGATCCTTATGATGGTCATGGGGCACGTTCACCTGACAAGAGTGCCAGCTGCAGCAGTAACTTAACGGTATCAATGTGAAATTAAATGTTAATTTGTGCAATGCCCCAGTGATATGTGAGGAGGGATGGAAAGGACGAGTAGGAACGGTGAAAGGGAGAAACATCTCCGAGATTGGGTGAAGATATAGTTTGAAGCAATAAAATCATCGCCTCAGGGAGAATTTTCGACTTAAAAATTGATTGTTTCCTTTCTGCGTGTGTTTTGCGCAGGTTATATGGAGTAACATGGAACAAATGCGCATTACTGATATTCGGATTTAAATGGAGGTTGCTTCGGCCATAATGCAGAGGACAAACCATTAAACGATCACATGATAAAACCCAATAGTAAATGCAATAAATGCATTGGCTGAGATTGACGAGGAACAGCGTCACATGCACAAGAGGATAACCCACTGAGATTGGGTTAAATAATCATCTTCGATGTCCTTCGTGGCTGTGAAGATTCCATCATTGAGAATGTTGAAGACTGAGTCCGATAAATTTCTAGAAACGATGAAACGTACAGACTATAGTACACAAATTATTGAAATATAGGTTTCAATAACAACGAAGTTTCACATCATTACTTTACCAGTGCTGCGAGACAAGGTAATAACTACTCTTGCACACTCACATCACATCGGTTCCCAGGTCTGGAATCAGAGAAATTTAGTCGCACAGTAGCGAAGATCCGATCAGAAATTGGGAGTGGAATGAACGCGTGGATCCTACTCCATCTGCCAGTGACAAAGTCCGTGAGCATGCAGTCTTTCTAGGAAGGCAGAGAGGCGCGTGAAACGTCCAGGCTGGGAGCTCCAAACTCGGCTGGAGCAACTTCTGCTGACATGGAATAGGGAGCATTGGGAGAAGAGGCAGGGAGGTCTAACCTCATCTGGAGTCACTTCAATTGACATGGCGCAAGAAACATTGGGTTGATGGAAAGTTAAAAATCACACAACACCAGGTTATAGTCCAACTGGTTTAATTGGAAGCACACTAGCTTTGGGAGTGACGCTCTTTCATCAGGTGATTTTGGAGGGCTCGATCGTAACACAGAATTTATAGCAAAAATTTGCAGTTTGATGCAACTGAAATTATACATTGAAAAAATGATTGTCTGTTAAGCCTTTAGCCCCCTGTGTTCTCTTTCAACATATTGTCAACACCTTCAACATATTGTTTAGCTATCACCATTGTTAGCAGCTAACCCGAAAATGCAACTTTAAAAAGAAAGGTTTTTGTGATTTACACATGAAAGAAGTGAAACTATCACTGCATTCTAACAGATGATAAGCTTAACAATGAATTTTTCAATGTATAATTTGAGTTGCATCACACTGCAAATTTTTGCTATAAATTCTGTGTTACAATCGAGCCCTCCACAATCACCTGATGAAGGAACGTCACTCCGAAAGCTCGTGTGCTTCCAATTAAAACTGTTGGACTATAACCTGGTGTAGTGTGATTTTTAATTTTGTACACCTCAGTCCAACACCGGCATCTCCAAATCATGGGTTGATGGAAAGTATCCTGAGCCATTTTGATCTGAAATGAAATAGTTTTCGGCAACATACATTTTTTGCGAATTGAGGGAGAATCTGCCCAGGGTATTGTCACAATTATAAATAAACATTTTGCAAAGACTGAGCTCGTGTAGGAGTATCTTTGCATTGTGAAATGGACTAAATATCATTGCACACTGATATTACTCATATTCTGACTCTGCAGTCGGTTAACTTTCTGAAAGGGTATTTAATTTTTTTTGCGTGGTCTTCAATTTCCTGCAAGCTTGTTCTGGTCTGGTCATTAATGTAACATAAACAACCGAAAATTAATATGATGTCGGGATTCGGTTCGAGCTTCCCTCGAATTACGGAAGAACAACAGGAGAGTTGAGGTGAAATTCATCAGAACAGCAGTGATCAAATTGAATGGATGGGCAGACAGAGGATGAAAGGAAGCTTCATGGTGATAAATGTGCTTTCTTTCCCAATGAAACCTAGTGCATCACAAAGTGGTGACTATTGAAGTCAAGCAGTGTGGGTGATAATATTTGCTGGCTTTGTGAATGTCTCATCTAGACTGAAGGATTGGAGCTTATAAGTCCTTCTACATAGAGAGAGACGGGAGAATGTAAATACAGCAAGCTCCAAAAAACAACACAGAAATATTTGTTCTTTTCTGAACTTCAGTCCCGGACTGACTAAGATGACCTTTGGAAAATTATTTTACAACATGTCAGAAGAGGAGTTACAGATTCGAACACCGAAACCAAATTGCGGATCAAGATAAAATCATGCCACTTTATTCGCTAAGACAAAAGCAGCATGGAAGTTCCACCTTATGACTCGCAATAATTCTTGCACAATATCATAAATTTGTTTCCCATGAAAAGGGAGCAGCTGCTCTTCCTCTAACTTCCTAAATGTATTAAAACCTAGGTACCTTGAACAAATCACACCTCAATTTCTTTGATCTGTGTAGAACAACTTTCACTTCTCCACCCTAAACTCAGATATAATGTTCCACATTTCTTTGACTGTTCAGATAAATCTCCTTTTCGATTTCTCCACAGACACTCACATTCTTTGTCGAGATCACTTGTTTGCGCAAACCCAAATGCTGTGTCTTCATGGGAGTGATGTCATCACACACAGGCAATTTGTCAGTAACATCACCCTGATTCCTGGGTATTTCCTCAATTGTGAGCGTTTGCTCTGACCACAGTGCTTCTGATTTCGTTCAAGATGCCGGGTCCAGCATTTGATTACCAAGGTGAAATCAAATAAATTACTTCAATTTTTTTTTACTGATAATCTACCCACTTCCAGTGCTGTGATTTCTTACCTGCAAAATGTGTTACATGTCTCTTTGGCGGACGTGACCATTTAGTGCCAACTGAAGCAAAGTTCATCCATTGCTCTGTTTGATACTTTTTTTTCCTGAATGAAGTTTCTGTCATGGTTTAACTTCCTCTTTCTCCAAGAACGTCAGTATTATCTTGGTTGTTTTTCTAATTCTTAATTGTATTGATTCTCTGAATTAGGTTTTTAGATGTGAACGATTCCTAACTATGCGCTGCTGGCAATTTTCTTTGATTAGTAGCTCCCATAAGGCCATTAGTTAGGAGACATTCAAGAAGAGAGAGTGAAGTGATTGTGATGCGTGTCAAAAAGAATGACAATTAATTTACATAAAAATATTGCTATGATCCAACCAAAGGGTGCAAAATGCGGCAAGCCAACTTCTCAGATCGGTCGAACACATCCACAATACCTATACCCGGTACCAGGGGGCCAACTCTTTCCAGAAACATTGAAGCTCCAAAAGGGACATCAACGGCAGAGAACTGAAACACCGACTCCCGCGGAATAGGCGATGATAGTAACCACCAAAGATGCGAAGACATAAGGTAAGACGCCTGTCTCAAGTTCATTGTGCGTGATCTTGTCAAGAATAACTGCTTGGCTGTCCTCATTCCATTTTCTATCATTTCGCCCTGTCTGCCTAATCTTCAAATACTCACACGTGAAGTTTATGAGGGTGACTGTCTCTCCCGCCCATGCAGATATTGAGTTCCAGATTCAACCACTATCTGGCTGTTTATTTTTATCCACATATTTCCTCAAACCTTTTTGCCTCTTATCTGGAATGTATGGCTCCCTTTTGATTGGAACCCTCCGCCAATGGAAAGCGTTTCTATCCGTCTACTGCATCCATGTCCCTCATTCCTTTGTATTTCTTAATCATGTCTCCTCATAATCTCCCTCTCTTTGAGAAAAAAATAACCTCAAGGTGTCTCATGTCTCCTCATAACTGAAGCTCTTCAGCACAGAAACTATCCCCGTAAATAACTTTTGTGCTGTCATATTGCTGCTATACTGTGAATTGCGGAACTCCAAATACAAATCTGCAGCTGAAGGAACAAATTAAATAAATGTCAAAGAAAGCCTCAGAAATTGCTCTTTTCCAAAAAAAAAATCCCTTTTCATCGCTACTGCTCTGAATTCCTTTCATGAGGCTGATGCTCCAACACTGTCTGGTCAATGTCATTTAAAAATGCTACAAGAGGATTGATCTCACAACAACTGTGTCTGAATGATCCAAATGGTTTGAAGGTTCAAACGTTTCTGTGAGACTGGGGCAAGTCCACTCAGCAACAGTGACGGCAGGACAGATTGAATGGTGTCCTTGCAAAAGTAAGTATTAGAGTGAGCAGTGCATTTTTGATATTCACAGCAGGACTCGGAGAGATGTCAGACAGTGGCAGTTAGAAGGAACAGAATCATCACTTCAGAGAACATTTTCACGTAAAAATAATTAATGCTAAAAATGCCAAATCAATGACAGTTTAATTATATAAATATAGTGTTGGAACCAACGTTTTGACCTCAGTCGTTGAACGAGTTATAAACATAGGTAACAAAACGTATACTGTTCAAATACGTCGTTTTTAAGAGGTATGTTAAAGTAAAAATCTGAGAGCAACAGAGGGAGTTAAGTGAAGAGGCTACACAGTTTATGGACTTGACAACAATAGGTTGTGGGCTGCCTTTGTGAACATGTGGAAAAGTTAAAAGCGAGAACGCTTAGATGGATGGTTTAAAACGAATGCAGATATCATGAAGGCTGTTTTAAAATAAATCATTCTTTGGATATAGGCATCGTTGGCTGTGTTGGCATATATTGACCAGCCCTAATTGCCCCGGAGAGGGTTGGAGGACTTTAAAGACCGAGGCAGAAAGGAAGTTACCAAGAGATTTGAATAGAATTACATCAGTTTTAAAACTTATCTCGTGTTTCTGGGTGCGTCCGATGTGGTGAGAATACTAGTTTGCCTTTGGAACTTGGTCGTGGTGGTGGCAATGCCCGGGACTGTGGGACTTCCGCAGTCGGCCACGAGACGGATGTTCACGGTCGACAAAATCACGGCTTCGTTAATGGCTACAGCTGGATTCTGCAGCGATACAGCTGATGTTCTAACGGAGCATGACAGCAGAATCGGCCGAGCGTGTGTGCTATTGACAGCGAAGGATGATTGAAGTGTTGAGGTACAGGGTAACCATTGAGGTTCGGCAGCAGCAGTCAGCAGTGAGGTCAGCTGGTTGGAAACAGGTGCGTCTTTGCCCAACTTGGGAATGCATGATCACGGCGGGGAAGTTCAAACAATTTTGCAGAAAGCCAAACTTGTGGAATGTGTAGGCTGATGGTTTAAACATAGACTGCAATGTCTGATTTTTTTGTTCAAATCTATTTTTTTCTTCAACTTTTTATTTTATTTAGAAAGCATTTGTTTTTTTTTTCTCCAACGTCTGCAACAAATGTTTGGTACTGGATACATTGTTCCAAAGATGCTGCTGTGTTTCGGGACATTGCCCACTTCTCTCTCATAGCCTGGACTGAAGATTATGTTACAATTCCATGTTAAGAAATCCCAGCACTATGCAAACAGGCCCTTTGCTCCCAAGCATAAACCAGCCAAAGCAATCCTCATATCCTAATATTCTCTATTTATCTCAGACTAAAGCATCTAACCCACATAAACCTCAATAATAAGGGCAATTTAGCTTTGCCAATTCAGCTACCCTGCAGATCTTTGGACTTTCCAAGGACCCTGGAGCAACCTGAAAAAAAAACTCCATGCAGCACAGTGCGAATGTTCAAACTCCACACAGACAGTTGCCAGAGACTGAAATTGAATCTGGGTCCTCAGCACAGTGGCAAAGCAGTAATGATCAATGACCCAGCGAGTCTAATATCTCCCTCGTGCCCTCACTGACACTCATGGAGAGTGAGGCTTGATACTGCCCATAAGTCCTGTCTAGTCAGCGACACTTCTCCGTCCCTGTAACACCAGCGCCGCCCTTTGTTTACTGTTGAGAGTGCCACATCACCATACCGCTGGCCAGCGTGCTGGAGCAGGAAAAGAGTGTAGATTATGAGCATACACACCACAAGTTATCTCCAGACATAAATGCTGGTCTCTCCCGTCACAGGTGGTGAGTGAAGGTTGAAGGGTAGGGCAGCATATGGAGCTAAATACCGGTTTGTAGGTTTCATGACTGGTCTGAGCAGGACGCTAGCCCCAAACAAATGGTTTTACAGGTCGTGATTGAAGCTGAAGAGAGCCTCAGGCTTCTTTGCAATAACACGCCCCGATCAACGGCCGTTATCCTTGAATCAGTTTGTCTTGTTTTCGTTTACGTTATTGCTTCAATATTTGATCATCTGTCTTTGGTGGGCATGGGGCTGAAATCAAAGGTTATTGAGTAAAATCATTGCTGTCGAGTGTGGTGCTTCAACAGGCGTTCGGTGGTTAGGACATTGCAAAGGGGGAGACCCAGAGCCATCATGTCCTTGGCCGAGTGGGAGCGGGTTGTTTAAGTGTTCGGCCACACGGTGGTGCGGTTGGTTAGTGGAGGCGTAGCACAGATGTTCGCTGAAGCGTTCGGTACGCAGGTGGCCTGTCTCCCCAATGTAGAGGAGACTGCATTGGGAGCAACTAATTCAATAAATCACATGTGTGGAAATGTAGGTAAATCTCTGACAAATGTAGAAGGCTTCTTTAGGGCAGTGGGCATTGGTGATCAGGATGTATGGGCGCAGGATTTCCAATTCTTGCTGTGGTACGGGAAGGTGCTGCTGGGGTCGGTAGGTTGGCAGTGGGTAGTGATAGAGTTTTTGAGTGGGGAAGCTTCCGTCGATCTCGATTTTGCCATGTGGTGCCACACTCTTGACTTCGATATCCACCATCAGCAGTCCTCACTTTCTCCTCCTTAAATAGTTGGTGTATTCAGTGACCAAATAACAGGTAACGTGATTTGTTCACCGTAAATGCCACCAATTTCCCAGAGATCACTTTCCTGACATTACGGGTTTCCTTCAGTTCCTCCGTCTTATCTATTCCTAAACATGTTAGTGATATCATTCTGTCATAGTTTGTGCTGACATAACCAGATACATAATTAATTCTTGTGCCATCTCCTCATTTTACATCATAACTTCGCCTGTTGAACAGTCAGGGCTTTGGTTTCATGATATTTTTTCTCTTCATATACTTTTGATAGCTTTGAAAATTAATTTGCATGTTCAGCTCAACCTTATCTTCAGGACTTATTTTCCATCTTCAGTAATCCTTCAGTCTTCTTTTGTTGCAGTCTGAATTTCTTCCAGTTAACTTGTGTACTGCTGTTTTTAGCTGCTTGGAACGCCTCTTACTTGGATTCACTTCTATCCCTCATATTCTTTGTGAGCCATAGCAGGGCCACTTTTCCTGTTTTATATTATGCCTGACAGGAAAGAACAACGGTCACAGTTCCTCCAAGGGCTTTCCCAATTTTTTTCTTCGTTTTATGTGATCTTCCCAAATTATTGTGTCTCATGCCATTATAATTGTGTCCATTTAGATTTTAACCCCACAGTCTCAGAATCATTTTTGTCACTGTACACCATACACAGGGCATCACTCTCGCACAAGGTGCTTCATACAGTTAGATTCCCAGCAATTCCCTTCTCATTACAAAACAGAAATTTTAATACGAAACTTATCGTTGTCCCAGAAGACCAAAGGACCGCAAACTCACGAGCAAGACAGAGAGAGAGGAATGACTGATAGTGCGTTAAAATGAGGTACACCTTGCCTCAGGCCCGAGGTAATGTTCATAAACTGGAACTTACATGGCAACATCAACTGGTGCAGGGATTGAGTACCTGTGGTTGCTGTCTCTCTACATCACAAACCAGCCATCCATTCAACAATTTTCCCATTCTGGACTGTGGGAGAAAACCGCAGCATCCGTAGGAAACCCACACAGACACAGGGAAAGCATACAAACTCCACACAGACAGTGTCGAACCTGGGATCCTGAAGCTATTAGTCAGACGTGCTAACCAACGAAACACCATGCCACACGCTTTCTCACTGACTAAGCACCCACAGCCCTCCATGGCAACTATCTCCACGGAATCACTACTCTCTGGCTGAAGATTTTCCTCCTCTTCTCATTTCTAATTTGTTATCGCTTCAATTTGACTCTTTGCCCTCGGGTTCTGGTGTGTCATATTGGTTGAAACATCTTCTCCACATTGGCTTTATGTAGGCCTCACAGTATTCTGAAAATTTCAATCGCATCGAGTCATTGACTCAAACATTACTGAAACAGACCGCTGTTCCAACCAGTCCATGTGAATGTTTACGGAACCTAATGTAGTAACAACTGTGTGTATTGGGGCCAGATCTCTCTTAACATTTCCTATTCATGCACTTATCCAAATGTCTTTTAAAATTTGCAATTGTATCCACATTCACTACTTCCTCTGGAACTTTGCACAGGTAACATACCACGTAAAGTAAAACAAAGTGTACCACATTTCTTTTTATACCCTTTCTCCTCTCATGTTAAAAATGTCCACGAGTCCTGAAATCCACCAAAGAAAGAAACCCAGTTGCAGTTGGCTAATCTGTATTCCTCAGGATTTTCAAAGTTTTTATAGGGTAACCATCAATCTCCTAAGGTCCTTTGAAAGAGCATCCCAGACTATCCAGCCTTCCCTTACACCTCAATCCCTTAATTCCGAGCAAATTCCTGGTGAATCTCTTCTGAACTCTCCCCAGCTACTATTCTTCTTCGTCTAAGAGCAACCAGAACTTGACGCAGTACTCCAGAAGAGGCCTCACCAACGTCCTGTACAACATCTGCATGACTTCCCAACTCCAACACAAAAAAACTGAGCAACGAATGAAAGCATTCTCACAGCATTTTTAACGGAACTGTCGATATGTGTTATGACTTTAAAAATTCTATGCTGTGGCCTATTCACTGTCTATTACTCAGTACTATTCAAGGCAGTACTTGGAGTTGTGCAAGTGCTACATCAGCACCTTACTTTTATCCAAGTTGCACTCTCTCTGTCATTCCTTTGATTATATTCCTGAATGATCAATGTCCCTTTTAATCTTAGATAACTTAATATAACTTTCTTCTCTGTCTACTGCACCACCATGAAGAGTTACAGAGTCCTTCAGCACAGAACAGGCCATTTGGCACAAACTGGTTCATACTGATCATAATCCTGGTCCACATTAACCGCATGTCTCTGCTCTTGGCCCATATCATACTAATCATTTGCTGTCCATGTATTTGTCCAAACGCTTTTTTAAATGTTCTCAATGTACAAAAAAAAACTTCTGCTGTCTTCGCATTATACGCATACCGCTAACTTTGGTGTCAACCACAAACTGACGATCCCTGCCTTTCATATTGTCATCTAAAACATTTACATAAGTCATAAACAAAGGAGCCAGCACGGATCCCTGTGGTACACTGCTGATCACAAGCCTCTAGTCTGACAATCAACCCTCCAAAATTTCATCCATTCTCTTGTGGTTAACTGAATTTTGAATCCAATTGACAGGCTCACTGTGAACCTTATGTGATCTAAATTTACTCACTAGTCTTCCATGCGGAATCTTGTCAAACGCTTTCTTAAAGTCTAAGATAAGCAATGTCTATTGTTCTTGCCTCATCAATCCTCTTGTGTACTTGAACAAAAACTCAAACAGATTTGTCAGACACAGTTTCCACCTCACGTATCCATGCTGATGAACCCTTATACTTCCTGGCCTCTGCAAATGCTTTCATCCAAAACCATCTCTTAAAAACTGCGAACCAACAATTTCAAACTCACAAGTCTGTAGTTCCAAGGCCTTTCCCTATATCGTTCTTCGATAACATCCGTCACTGTCAAATCATTTGGAATCTCACCCATTTTTGGATATGACTCAATTATTTCAGCAAGGAATCCTGCAATTTCCACGCTTACCTCCCACAAATGCTTTTGGATTCAGTTCTGACTTAAAGTAAACATCTATGCTAATTGAAACTAGCAACACAGAAAAATATTTACCCCGTGGTGTAATCTGTGTAAATCCGAGAGGCAAGGCGTATCTCAAAGGTCACGATTATAGGGAAAATTAACAACTTTATTCTTTACATCAAAGAGAGAACATGAAAACTAAAAACTACTTACAACTACTTTCTCTGAGACCCATCTGTTATATTCACTCCACAATAGTAGTCCAGTTCGAAAATTTCCCAGTGGTGATTTAAAAAGAAATCACGGTTCAAAACCACTCAGCATTGTCAAGTCTGTTTAGATTATTTACAGTGTGGAAGCAGGCCCTTCTGCCCACCAAGTCAAGTCCACACCGACGCACTATCTAACACAATGGACAATTTACCTGACATGCATATGTTTGGACTGTGGTAGGAAACCCACGCAGACGCAGCGCGAACACGCAAACTCCACGCAGTCTGTCGCTTGAGGCGGGAATTGAACCCAGGTCTCGAGCGTTGTGAGGCAGCAGTGCTAACCATTGTGACACCATGCCATCTGCTTTGATGGATTTTCCTGGAGATTCTCTCCAGGTTGTCATCGATGTTCTGCCATAAAAACTCATTCCCCAGGTTGGTACATTTGTGAGATCTCTTGAGCTGGACGTTTCTGACACAGTCCTCTCACTAGCTGTTCAAAATGTCCTGTTTTATACATCAAAACATCAGATTATTTCATTGGCTTTAATACTTTCAAAATGCTAAGTTTCATACTGATATTGGTTTGGGATCTTGATTAATAATTTAACCTTATGGCAATCCACCTCTGCGGACTATTTCAAACAAATGTCACATTGTTCCCTTGTTCAGAACAGGTGGTGCTGTGTCGTTGCAAGTTTTCAACTCTTTTCTTCACAACATCTTCGTAACAACACACTAGTCCAAGATCTGGAGGTTTATCCGCCTTTTACGTTTTCTGAGACGATCAGCAATTATTTTCCTGTAATATGAACTTTTATCAGTGTGTATTTCCATGATTTCTGTAGCCTCCTTAAGTCCAACATATCTCAACCCGAACTATTTCAGCTTGCATGCATTTGGTCTGTATATCTCTAATCACTTCGTCTTCATCTAAATGTCCAAATTTCCTTCAAATAATGTAATGGTATCTCGACGTAACAGTTGCTCCAGCAGTTGATTCCATAAAGAAACCATCCTCTGTGTTAAAAGGATATCTTCCCATTCCGTGTAAATGTTGTGAGTTCTGGACTCCCGTATCTAAGGGAAAAAAGACCTTTGCTGTTCACCTTATCGAGAGCACTTATGGTTTTATTAATCTCTATAAAGTCATCCTTCGACTTCCGATGCTGCAGTCTGACAAGTCAAAGCCTACTCTGTGTCTCCTCGTGATATTACAACTGAGCCCTGGGAACACATAAACGTTTCGTTTCATGAAGCAACACAGAGTTGAATGCAATCCAGCCGCTAGAATATCACCTAATTTCAATTTATTTATTGCTTGGTCAAATAGTTTAATAAAAGGAATCGTCCTCTTATACATGGAGAGTGAACATTCGGTCTTGCTTTCTCCACAGTAAAAATTGACGTGAAAAATTCGTTTAATACCTCTTCCATCTGCTGAGCTCAAAGACAATGTCAACCTCTTTAATCTTTACGGTACTATTTCTCCAATTGTTCTCTAAACAGATATGTACTTGTAGACCCTCTTTGAATTATCTTCCACCCTGTCCGATTCCATAATTTTGTATCCCCACTTTGCCTTCCTTGTCTGCATCTTATTGAAGTCCCGACAAGAAATTCATTTGAACTCTGTGATACACAGATTTTAATCAGCAAGGGTTTCGAAAGGTAGTTGATATTGCAGGAAACTGAATCTGTGGATTGTCAGAATAGCTGCAATCTCACTGAATAGTGAGAACAGACTGTATAGGTTGAATTGACAACCTCTGCTCTTGACCTTATTGTCTTTTTTTTTCTGGACATCAAAGCACATCAAAATGCGTCTGTTTTTCCTTTATCAATAAATTTCCTGGGCATTAGAAAAAAGAAGATTTACAGTGCAAAACCTTAAAACCAAATATCATTTCAGCATCTGATGATGTTGTCCAATTGATTGTTGCCTGAATATGATTCGCTTTTGAGCATGGATGGGAAAAACATCATTAACAATGTGGAGAAACTGTGTCTCGTATGTGTGGACAGGGATTCAACAGACAATCTGCCTTGTCAGAACATAAACACAGTCAGATGAGGTAGAGGCCATTCGCCTGTTTCCAGTATGCGATAGAATTCACTTGATCCACCACACTGTTTGAACAGCAAGTCCACACATACGAAATATTTTTTAAATGCCCTGAACGTGGGATGCGCCATAAAATCTCTGAGGATCTGTTGACTCATCAATGTGTTGACACTAATGAGAAACCGTCAGTTGCTCTCAAAATGGGCCTGGATTCAAGTGGTTAATTTGACTCACTGTGCACCGGCCATCTCACTGTGGGGATAGGCTGTTCATATGCACTAGTGTGGGAAGAGATTTGATGTGAAATCCAAACTACTGAAACAACAGCAAGTTCATAAGTGAAAGAAGTGCCTGGTTTTTACTGTGCTTCATCGTGTGCCAAAGTCTGAACTCGAAGCTTTGTTTTGAATTCCAGCTTACTGTGGAGCTGTGCCAAGGAGTTTAACTGTTTCTTAATTGATAATTGAATGATGCCCGTTTTGTCTTCCTTCCAATGAAGTGAATAAATTTCAGCAGAAGCGAACTGTGTTCCATGTTCCTCCTGTTCTACAGCAGCTAAGTGATTCAAAATAAATTCTTCAAACTCAGAGAAGTGTCTGATTTTCTCCACATTGTCCGGACGTGAATTGCTTGTGTGACTGAGAAGTGCTAAATAATATTCATTCAGGTGTGGCATGTTGGCGCAATAGTCACGATTGTTTTCTCACCGGGCCATGGCCTTTGCTTCCATTGCTGCCTTCGGTGATATTCTGTGTGGAATTTGCACAATCTCCTCATATTTGTGTGGTTTCCATTCCACGGCCCAAAGCTGTCCAGGTTAGGTAGACTTACAATTGCTAAATTATCCAAAGAAGTCTGTGTTAGATACTTAGCGATGGGAAATGCAGAGTTACCGAAGGAAGGTGAGGGATTATTCTGGGCGGAATGGTGTTTGGAAGGCACATGTGAACTTGTTGGATAAATTGGCCCGTTTCAGGGATTCCATGTTTCTGTGTTTCAAATGACCAACTCTTATTTTAAGATTGAACAATAGTCATTGAAACAGCTCAGAACGATTAGGACCGAGGCAATAACCTTCAAAACCGTTGAAATGATGTGCTGGGCTTGGGATGATTGATATTCCGAAATTGCAAGCATTTGGGCTGGATGATTATACAGCCACTCCCTTCCATCACTTTGCTGATGGTTGAGCATTGATTGGCCGGGGTAAGGGTTGGATTTGTCCTGCTTTTGTGGTTCGTCACATCTGGGCATTTTTTATAAACCTGTACCAATATGAACGTTGTGGTTACAACACACTGTTCTGAAAGCCTGAGCAGGGCATTGAGCATGATGACCATCAATCATTATATCGAAGGTAAAGACAGGCTTGAAGGCCCAAATGGCCGCCTTCTGTTCTGATATATCAATGCTAATGACATTCGGGGTGGGGGAACTGACATAGAATCCTCCAGGGTCTCCATCATTTCACACTTCTGCCTCGAGATTATTAACAACGGTTCAGTCTTACCTTGTGCACGGATTGTGCTGGAAACCCCCGTCTGCCCCATGACAGAGACAACCTTTGAGATAAGTAGCTCATTTCAATCTGGCTTATTATGAGTGAGGACAGAGTGAATTTCTCCCTAACCTGTCTGCACCAGCACTAGCCTCGTTCTCGTTTGCTCTGCGTTTTGTGGATTAATTTTTCCACCCCCTACTCATGTTGGATAGGCGCCACTGTCAATCACATGTTTAGCGTACATGTGCAGTATTGTGTGAAATGTTGGTGCAGACACAAACCACGGGCTGGAGTCATACTGGCTGGAACCGGAGGCTTACTAACATTGGGAGTGTCAAAAATACCAATGTTCGCCTAAAAGTCCTCACAAGACTGTTTATTGCGTTGAGTTAGCGTCAGCTGCATAATTTCTTACAGTAACAGGCACAGCGTGAACATTCCGAGATGAACCTCGTAGAGTTACAAGAAACAGCGACTTTGGACAGTATTGAAGATTATGAACACTGCCTTAAATCTTCCCAGTATTTATTAGAGTTAATTAATCTGCATGAAGTGACCAGAAAGCAAGATGGTTCACGAGATGGATTCCAGATGCAATTGAGTATAAGCAGGAAAACAGGAACGAAGGGAAATCACATTGAAACAACAGTCTCTGGCAGTTAAACATTTCCGCCATGGCGTTAAATTGGAGAAGGCGGACAGGAAATTCAAAACAATTTTTCAAAATCATGAGTGTACAGTACAGAATTGATGATGAGGCGGTGTTCCCACGCGGAAAAGCTTTGAGAGTAAGAGTGGAGAATTCAAAATAATTACAAAAGAAGAAAATGTGACGCAAGAAATAAATTCACACAGCGAGTAGTTAGGTGTGGAACTTTTTTTATGGATCTGTGGTTTGGGCTTTTTCAGTCAAGGGCATTAAAAATTATTTTATAGGGAAAAATTACAGGAGCACATTGGGAGATGTCAGGGAAATAACACAAAATCAGAAAGCATATTCGGAGAATCGTGTTGACCCAAAGGGTTGAATGTCCTCCTCTGTACCTTAACAATTCTGTGATTCAGAATTACTCATTGAATCTCCACACAGTCAGTCAAGAACATGGCACTAATATTTCATATTCAATATGGTTGCTGAACTATGCTGTGATTAATTATTTGAGAGAATCATTGACTAAACTGAATTATCAAGCACATCGCTGTTTCCAGATGCACATTTCTTAAAAAAAAGCTTTATAAATGAATTATCTATCCTCGAATTTCGATTTTGTTGAAACACGAGTAAGAATGTGGGAAACGGATTCATAACATTGAGGTTAACAGAAAGTAAAAAAAAAAGTTTAACACGGACTGGTTTCCCTGGCAAACTTCCTGTTCTATATTTGGCAGAGCTGCATGTTGTGCACATTTTTTCGAATTGATGAGAAAGAGAGCTTTTGCTGTTAGGAAAATTAGACAAGACACTGTACTCATATCTGAAAGAGCCACGTGATTCATCAACAATTGAACGCTACCCCTCAATGTGTTCATTTGACAAGATTACAAACATTAGCATTATAGATTCCCGATGTGGGGAAATAGGCCATTCCGCTTAACATGCCCACACCAACTTACTGCACAGCATCCATATGAGAGTCACCCCTCTACCCTCCAAAAGTGCACTCCCCATAACCAGCCAACATAAACCTGAACACTGTGGGCAATCCACTCCACCAGCACATATTTAAACTGTAAGAGGAAATATGCACACACAAGTGGGGATTGTGAAAAGTCCACACAGACTGTCACCCAAGGCCGAGGTTGAATCCAGATCCTTGGCGTTGTGAGGCAGCAGTGCAAACCACCGTGACAGCCTACTGGAAAAACTTGCAATGGTACATAGAAACTTAGTTGGTGTTCCAGTGAACAGACAGTCAGTTACACAGCCATGAACTCACTTGTTTCCAAAATTTGTATGTTTTCCCTGAAACCAATTTTGTGATTATTTGATGTTTGCAAAGACCAGCCTCCCTTAGCAGCGAATTGATTCAAATAAAAGGAAATTTCTCACCGATACTCAGTACATCCTTCTTTCAGTCAGGGTAAGGATGGTCGATGTTACTGATGGGGAGGTCGGAGTAAACTCATATTATGTTGAGGTGAGCTCCATCATTATCGTTCTCACTTTCCTGCTCTTAGGTCTCACAATAAAATCTATGACCACTGTCTGTTAATAAATTTCCGTTTTTCATGGGAAGACTTTGATTTTTCACATAGAAATAATTCTCATTAATGTTCTCTTCCTCCAGAGATACAATGTTAAATTGACAGAGACATGGGAGAGGTAGTGAGCTCCTCTCTGCACTGGTGGATATATCTCCACCATTCATTGAAATCCCTAATTTTGTCTGTTCTCTGCCCTAATCACCTGTAATTGCACACATGTGCACTCCATTCTTACATCCGGGAGGCAGATTAGATACGAATCCAATCCGTCTCTTTTGAGTGTCCGTTGATATGGATCGGTTTCTTTTGATTCATGCAACATTTGGCCATTCTAATTCTGTGATTGAGTCATTTATTTGTGTCAGGACATGAGTAGAAGCAGTCAAATTTAAAGTGCCCCCGCTGAGTCAACTTTAAGCCGCATCTACAAACGTGCCTCTCATTCACTCCTAATTGTCACTTTGTACCAGCAACTGAGGCATTAATATTCAGAACAGTAGATAAACTCGCTTCGAATGTGATTACACTGCCAGGGGAATGAAAAGGCAATTTCAGCTCAAAAAACAGATACTCAATGGATCATTATGCAATGAGGGTGTCAAACTTATGACCTGAGATTAAAAATCGCATAATCGCCTAACATTGGCAAGTGGAGAAAACTAACAAGGTACAATCACATCTTTTATCAAGGACAGGTAACTGTTTAAAAGCTATTCACTGAATTAAATTAAACATCAGAGGCCAACGACATTAATGCTTCCTCATCAAAAAGTCAGTGAAATCTTTGAGATATATCATAAGGAAGTAGTAAAGATTGGAGGAACTTTGTAACGGGGTAGAACACTGAGCCCTTCGATGCCGTTCCAACATTTAAAGAAATCATGGCTGATCGGAGGCCAAAATCCATTTTCCTGTCTTTTGTCTTTTGTGGTTGAAAGTGCTTCTACTCATGCATCTTGAATGATCTGACCCTAATATTAGATTATGAGCTGAATCAAAGCAGAAATAATTTTGTGAACAACCGAACATGCTGACTAAATGCAAAACAGGTGTAAAAAATGTAGGATTCCGAAAAATATGTGTCATCGAGTTCCAGCTTTAGACTGCATTTCCTGAAATGGCAGTTGTCCTCGATCAGGATTCCACTTCCAAAGTATCGGCTGGGACTTTCATTGTCAAAAGATGGAGGCAGTCTCGTTCCCGCCATTGCATACCCATCTATGTTACGAGAAATCAACTCTGTGTGTGGATACACGCAAAGTAATTCTGCAGTTTGTCTTCCTTTCAAATAGGGTGTCACCTGTGTCGCTCTTTAGAAACATGGACAGACCAAACCGAATGCAATCTTTCTCTATAACGACACCATGGTAAACGTTTCTGCTAACGAAACCACACTAACAGAAAATCTCACCACATCTCATAATCTGTTCATGTAAAAGTGACAAAGAGCGACACAAATTCAACTATTTAACAAAAGTATATCAGATTGATTCTGTAACTCTAAAACTGAACATTAAACAACAAATATTGAAAACTCTAAATCTCCTTCGATTGGGTTTTAATAATTTGGACATAATTTAAACTAATTAGTTAAATTGGAACTGATGTGAAATAGTCGTTCTGGATTGTTATTCGACAGAGGGAGAACTGGTGGTGATCGACACTCAGGGATATCAAACAACAGATGAACAGAGGTTTTGGAAAGGACAGTCTTTCCTCGTAAGCGGATGGATTTAAAACCACACTTTTTGGTGGCATAAGGAAAATAGGCAATCAGCTCTGAGAAAGTGTTTGGTTGTCAGAAACTTCTTCAAGGAGGAAAACTGAGAGTGCATGTTTCAACAAACTGCAACGCTCATTGTTATTGGTTAAAGGAGCTGTTTTTTGGTTCGACTGCAGCCTTCAAGACATGGAAGTACTATTTGGATGAACATTTAAACCGCGTTTGAACGCACAATCTTGGTTTTGAAATCTTGGTTCAGAAGTACCATGTGTGACTCCTGTCATTGATGTCATGGAACGAAGGAACAGTGCCATTGCTTTTAAAATTCAGTGATTGTCTCTCATCTTTTGAACGAAAAATCGCAAGCAGTGTTAAGAAGTAAAGTTACAAGCGTTGAGTGCGTATTCTCTGGTGCTCTAGTTATTAGGAATCAGCACTTGTGTTGTTATTTTCTGAGTTTAATTCACAGAGAGGAATGCGGATTTAGCATTCTTGTAAAACGTGTGAAAAATGAACAAGAATTTCTGACATTAAAAACAACAAATGGTGCAGCTCTAAAAGACTCAATAAGCGTTTTACTACAGAGATAAAATTAAATGGGAGGAAGCAGTGATATCTATTGACTTGGCCTGCTCAGACTCAGTACTGCAGCAAAAAGCACTCCTTTCTTCAACATATACGTTCGTTAAAGATTTAACTTCTTGCATGCAGAAAGTTTGGTTTCCTTCTTGGACAGCCTTGATTCAGAGTGCCTCATGTCAAAATGGGGTTTGCAGCTTTAACATAGACATGAGAAAGAATTTCGGACCAAATGACTGCACATGCTGAAATCTGTACTGATAACAATAAAAAAACTGGAAATTACAGCGGATCAGGAAGCATCCATGCAGAGAATGGACGTCAGTGTTTCCATTTTGGAATCATCGTCATCAGAGCTGATGTGAAGTGTGGAGGTGGCTGTACTTATGCAATACTGCGGAGAGGAGGTGGTCTGCTGAGTGAGAAATGATGTTAATCGTTCGGGTTAAGTGATTGGAATCTGAGAATGACAGAACAATGTTGTAACTGTGAATGCACACCGACTCCTTCCCTTTCCTTTAGTTTTAACTGTCACCATGGCTTCGCCATTCTCCCACTCCAGTGGGACTGACTGTTATTTCCAATTTGGCAAATTTACTCGCTATTATTCTGTATTTCGTACATGCCTGTGGAATTCTGTACAACATAGGCTGTTGGGGCTGGCTCATTAAGTATATTCAAGTCTAAGCGAGGCAAAGTTTTGATCAATAAAGTTATGAAGAGTCATGAAGAAAGGTTAGTTTTATGCTTCAGAATTATCAAATCAGACATGAGCTCATTCCATGGTGGAACAAACTTCGGTTGAATGGTCTCTTTCTGCTTCTAAAGTGAGCTCTGTTAATATGAATCTGCAAAGATGATCTGAGTAAAGTTCACAAAGTTAAAAAATGAGTGGATCCACTTCTGGTACTGAACCGATTTGAGACATGCAAAGGTCAACACACAAAAAATAGTCATTTGGGTGATTGACCCGGAGTGGTCACACCAGGGTAAAAAGGAAAACTAACCTTCAGGGCACACATTGATCATGGCTCCAGTTAGCCTATAGTCTTTTCCAACAAACCATCATCGGCCTTCCTTATTCAGGTGGTCTCCTCTGTTCTTGTTTTGGGCCGAATGGACGTCTAGCAATAGCAGCTGACATTACGGATGTGGATCTCTGACAAGTAGGGAAGTGATTCTGACAGTTTCACAGCATAATTCTGCTTCTAAAGTTCAATCAGCATTTCCTAGTAATTACTATAATTGGTAACAATTAACAGACCATGATCTTGGAATTCCTCAATCCTAATGACCGACTACCATGGAAGAACTCTGTTTATATCACCCTCAACACTGTGTGTTTTAGCATTACATCCTACTGTCGTTTCGTACATGCTCCCTTCGGCTCTGTTAGAGATTTGCTCCACTGACTTGCTATATGTTACACAGACTATCAGTTCATCTATTAGTTTGCAGTTTCTAATGCATGGGACCTTCTCTCTCACTGGCTCTGTAGCTCAGTGGTTAGACCGTTGGCCTTGTATAATGAAAATGCTCATGAAATACCCGATTCCTCGTTGTCTTTTCAGGATTTTGAGGAAGATCATTCGGAAGGATAGTAAGCAGCTGACATAAGCAACATTCCAGTGAGGCCGGAAGAGCTAGGTGAGGCGGCATAAACTGCAGAGCTACAGGGAATTAATATGGGATGTGCACGGACAGGGGAGTGACCACTTGCTTCCTTTCAGACGGTAAGCAGAGTCTGGTGTTGAAGTCTGACATGGAACAATATAAGCAAAGTGGGTGAAATCCTATTTTCTGGATGTTCGTCTCTCACCTTAAATCTGTCACTCTCGGGTGAATGGGTTTTCATGTTTCGCTTTGTGCGTAAAATTGAGGTTCAATTCCTTAAGGTAGCGTGAACAAAATTTACCCAGCTCAAACTTCACCCAATTATTTGTGTCGTTTAGTTTAAAATGGTAGGGACAAAATATCATTAACATGGAAGTTGGAAACATCAGAGCACATAAGGTTACAGTGCAGGGTTGGAAAAATGGCATGATGTGCTTGTTTCCTTGCTGATTACTCTCGATGACTCAATAATTTTGGAGGAGAAACTTATCTCGAATGAAATAAAGCCAAAAACTGTGTCATTTAGAAACAATGCAACGATGTCTGTTGTCATTCCTGGTGATGTATTGGTTGTAATTCAGCACTTTCAGCGCCGCAGTCCGAGCTCATTTCCCGCTCAAAATCCTGAGAGAATTTTTATCCTGACATGCAGTAGATATAAAGAAAACATTTATCAACGATCGGGTGGTTGAATTGGGAACACACTGTCAGGGTTCGCAGGAGCAGTAACCAGCATAACCTACAAAAGTATTCAGATGTGAACTTGTGATGTAAAGGCAAAAAAAGTGCTTGAAAATGGGATGAGATTCTGCAAGCGGTTGTTTCTGACAAGAGCACGTAGAGGAGATTGATAGACTACGACCCACCTGTACATCCCCGTTCTCCAGGCATCCTTGGTGGTTTATTGGCTTGGATTTTGCACTTTTACCACCGCGTCCCGGCTTCGATTCCCTGCCAGTGAATGAGAACTTTATTGTTCCTGACAACGGCAACAGCAAACGCACAGCATGAGTGACAGGATTCCTTGCAAAGCCTCGGATCAATTAATCTCCCCGAGAACATCAGAGTCAATGTACTGGCCTCTGATAGAAGGGGCAGATGCCTGGATAATCCCTGCTCAGTCGGTCAGGTCAGCCTTTATTATCCTCTGATTCCGCTTCCCAGTGAATTTCTGAGGATTTTAAAGCCTAAGAGTGGGTATTCGTTTCGTTTCCTTGCCATTCCCTGCAGGCACAGCAATTGGATGGCTGTGATTGGAAAGTTGTGCGTGAGCAGCTTGTGGGTCTAATCCAGCTTCCACCTCTGTGATGATCCTGGGACATTGAATCTGATATCCTCAGGGACATTTGTGGATAGGACTTTTGCTCTTGCATATCTGGAATTGAATTCTTCTCTCAGCTTCACACTTTGTAAGTTTGTGAAAGCCGAAAGCCCTTGCTGTCGAACCCAGTGGTGTTCGAAGCTACAATTGCCCAATCCGTAGATAGGCGCATTACCCATTGCGCCACTGGAAAATGTTCGGAAATAGCCTAAAGGCCTTGCTGTTGATTCGTAGTCAGACGTGTTATCCATTGTTCCACTGGCCACCAGCATGCTTTGGGCGTGTATGCTGCAAATTAGTGATGTTAACACGGATATGAGCAAGAGCATTCATTGTTAAACAAGTTAAACAACTAGCAAAGATAATCACTGTCAATGCTTCACGCCAATGCCCCCAACCTTTTGAAACAGCGAGCTTCGCAAAGAAAACACATTCGTCCTCATGATGCTAGCATTCACTCTATGTCAGATCAACCATTCAATGGGATCACTGCTGATCTGATAAATTTAAACTCCAGTTTCCTCCTTTTCGTCGTTAACTCAAGATAAACTCGGGTGTAATCACAATGGCTTAATTTTCAAAGCTTTAGATTACTTTGACGACCTGTGAGATTTCGCAGGAAATTGACTAAGATGAAACGAGCTAAAATTCGCTTCTGTAAATTTAGCTCAGTGCACAGTCAGCCATATGAGAAAAGTCACAGGAAGAAAACATTGTCTCTGTTTCTCTCCGCACAGATTAGCTTTCCTACAGAGTGCAAACAGATCATTTGGCCTAACAAGTACCCACCAACAGTTCAAAGAGGAATCCAGAAGACCAACCCCCTCTGACTAATACACCTAACACTATCAGCAATTTTGCATGTCCAACACAACTGACAATATATGAATTGTGAGAGTAATCCTTAGAACCCGGAGGAAACCCACGCATATTCAACAAGTATGCTCAAACTCCACAGAGACAGTCATTTGGTGCTGTTATCGAACGCGATCCATGGCTCTGGGAGGGTCCAGTGATAACCACTGAACACTTACACCAGTTGAAACTTGGCAGGATTTCTCTTTATAAATGATACATATCCCTTGGGAAACACATTCACGTAATCTTCAAATATGAGCACTGCTAAGATCTATTTCACTTCAGATTAAAATAGCTGTGCATCCTTTCCCTCAGCCAGATGTCATAATGCTCCATGTCAACAGGAGCTGCACCCGGTGAGGTTGGACCACACAGCCTGATGTCCCAATGATCCCTTCTCAATGTCAATAAAAACTGCTGCAAGTGAGCTTGGAGCCCTCAGCCTGATATTACAATAATCCCTGCTCTTCCATGTCAAATGAAATTGCTCCACGTGAGGCTCAAACCCCCAGCCAGATGTCAGAATGTTCCCTGCTCCGCAACAAAATAAGGTGCTCCAGGTGACGTTAGAGCTTCCAGCCTCGGTATTTCTCGCGCCTCTGTACCGTCAGAGATGGACCTCGCCCTCATAGATTACATCACTGGTGCCACAGGTGAGTGCTCTTCCACATCACTATTTCCATATGGATCTTCGGGGCCGTATCACTCAGTTTCTCTGATTCTGGTCCTGTGAACTGGGATTACATGATATTTCGCAACAGTGTTTACCTGATTTTGTGAGCAAATTGGTGAAGAAAAACCGACGTTTGGCTACATTCTTATTGGGAAACACATTTCTACAATATCCTGCAGAATCCCTAAGACTTTGAAGTTTTGAAGAAATCCACCAATCTCAGCATTTGACAACTCCAAGTTAAAAATTCAGCCCACTCTGAGTACCCACATCTCAGACACTGCTTGGCAACTATTTATTTTGTGCCTGTGGAGCTTTTCCTGATATATCCTCTGTCATTATCCTTACTGCTTTTGAATAGTATTTTTGCATGTGGCGCCGGGAACGTGCTTCGCCTTGTGACCAGCGCAAGTTCAGCTCCAGTCTGAGTTATGGCAAAATACATCTTTCCCCTTGTATGCCATGTAATACCTGATGTCCCAATGTTCCCTTCTCAATGTCAATAAAACCTGCAGTAAGTAAAGTTGGAACTCCAAGACAGATATTCCAATAATTCCTGCTATTCCGCGCTTAGCAAGCGCGGTGAGGAATCAGTAACGTACGACAAAAATACTCTTCGAGGCGATGACTTCCTGCCTTCAAACACCCGCTTTCTCCCATCTCAGAGTGTCAGATATCAGGATACAAGCCCACCCTTTCTCGGAGATTTCTCTCCCTCGACAATCACTAACCAACTTTTACACTGATCCTGCGATTTCAACTGAGGCATTCCACAATCTAACATTCACGTTATACCGTGCAGTCTGTGCTGCTGGGGTGCTGTAGCTGGGTGAACGTGCCCTAACTAGCATTGGGACCTTCAAACCAGTCGATACATTCATCTTCCGCGATTGTGAGATGATTCGTCAGAAAGCAGCATTTACTGAAATAGACCAGAAATTATTGGAGCATCAGGCTCAGGAAGATGATACAGCGCAGTATTGAGAAAAAGAGAATTTATTGCAAAAGAACATTTTGTGGCGTTTTCTGTGTCATTTTTTCATTCTGCTGTCGTCTGAGTATTGTGTGCAGTTCTGCAATTCACATTATATCAGGGATAGAGGAGCACTGGAAACAGTGCAGAAGAGATTCAATAGGATATTGGCTGATTGAAGGTTTTGAGTTATGAAGAGAGATTAGACAGACTGGGATTATTTTTCTTACAGAAGAGTAAATTTTGAAAAGGCATGATTGAGATATAAAATAATGAGGGACATGGGTGGGGTAGACAGAAAGAAATGGTTCCTTTTTGTCAATCACCGCGGGAGATAGATTTAAAGTAAAATGCGGAAAGAGTTGTGGAGTTATGCAGTAAAGCTTAAAAAACCAACAAGTGTTTCAATCTGGATCTCACTGTGTGGAAGGGCCAGAGAAGTAGAAACCCGCATAACCTATTTCAATGCGATTTTGTGATGCTGATCCATGCAAGGCCTAGTAATGGAAAGTGAGATGAGGATAATCAAGTGTTTGTTTCTGACAAGAGCACGTACAAGGGGCTTGAGAGTTGTCATGCCAGGCATGCGCTTGATTCTGGAAATCATATTTACTGGTGTAAAGGGCAGGATTCAGTGCTTTCACCACGTTGGTCGAGTTTCGATTCCTAGCCAGGGAATCTGGAATCAAATTTTCTCCTAATAGCGCCATCAACAAAAGCGGAGCATCTGTCATGTTAGTCTGTTCAGTTCCTCGCATCAATTAATGTCCTCGAGAACATCAGAGACAATCTTGTATTCTGTTTAAGAAGGGGAAGGTGCCTCGGAAATCCCTGATCAATCGGATATTTCATTCTTAATTCTCCTTTGAAACCGCTTCACAAAGAGTTTCTAAAGATTTTCAAAGCTGCACCTTGGCTACTCACTTTATTTCCTTGCCATTTTAAGGAGGCACAGTGATTGAGTCAGTGTGTGATGGAAATGAAAAATTGCCCAGGAGCAGCGTGTTTAGCTATTTCAGCTTCTGCTCCTCTGATGATGTTGGGGCATTGACTGAAGATCCGTGCAGATCAGGAATTCAAACGTCAGCTCGGCTTCAGTTCAAAGGGAACGATTGGTTTGCCAGTGTAATAAAAACCTGCATTGCCCTCGAGCCAGGTACGAGTCGAACATACACTCTCCTGACACGGAGTCAGGCACGTTATCCATTGTTAGTTGAGACATGAATGGCAAGACGATCAGCATGTGGGAGACAGCATCATCACACACACACACAATTCCAAAATGTTAGGACATATGTAACCGATTATGAATTATCTCAGAGAGATACAAGTGGCAAAGATTCGCCATGGGCTGGATGGACTGTCCGCCTTTTTTCTGCGTGGGAATGACGCCATGTGTTTAATCTGTCCCTCGCCTATCACTGCGACAGAGGGTGAAACAATGGCTCACTTTTAACTCTACATTCCGCGTTGGGCTGTCAGCAGCAACGCAGCTCCGGGCCGTTGTGATGACTGTCAGTGAGTGAGGATTTCTCTTGGATCCTCTTCATCTGCCACAGTCGTGGCTCGGATGCCCATTTTGCATTGGATATTATGCAGAATTGCTGCGAGAAGAATTCTGAACACCGCATAGGCTGCACTCAGGAGGACTCATATTATTTACCTGAAGGAAGAACCTCCAGTGTCAATTTATTCCTTTCCCGCCAGCTCAACATCTTTCTATTTCTCAGATAAGAGACCTTCGGAGAAAATCCACAAACAAAGTTGCTCACTTCCTGTCGTGTAATTGACTCATTCCACCGTAAGTGATTCACACTGAGCAGAAGAGCGAATGGACTCTGCCCTCAACCAGCTCATCTTACACATAGAAACAAAGTTGTCCACCAGTGGAGACAGCCGGATTTCTTTTTTACGGGACAAGCAACAACATCAGGGAGCAGGGAGACAGAATGGGAAGAAGATACTCTGGAAACACTTTGATGCTTGCAATTCTGGAGCAATGTGGAATTGAATTTAAACTGAACAAAATGTCAGCTGCTGGCAGAGTGGGCAGTGCAACCATGCTGTGCCTCATTGTTCAAGAAATGTATTTTTCTTTTGAACTTTCAGTGGATTAGATATACCATTCGAATTCTGGAGGGACCCATATGCCATGTCTGCACTTCTGCAAAAATGTTCGATTGATAATCTCAAAAAGTAGATTCTCTAAATGACGTCGGACTACCTGAAGTCAGGATGGGGAAGAGCTAGCATGACAGTAAATGCAACAAAGTGAAGCAGATTAAATTTCAGCCATTTGTTTCGGATTGCACACTGTGTCAATCCGACTCTAAATGAATCTTTCAGCTGCATTATTGTTCAGTTCTGCACGTGAAACTTCAGCAAGTGGGGAAATGATGAGATTGACGACAGCGCTGAACAGGTTGATGTAAATGGTGTGCATTATGTTCAATGTCAGCTGTGAAGGTAGATTGGAAAATTGGATCAGGTCCTGGAGAACAGAAAGATAAAAGCTGGTCTTCCCTTACCACTGCAAGAGGTGAAAAACCTGCACCCTCACCACGTCCCTCAACTCTGTCCGTCGCCCCATACGTACCTTCCAAATCCGGCAGAGTTTACTGCATATGCTAACACCTCTTCTACTGTGTCCGTGGTCGCCTTGATTTTGGGGAGACAGGATGCATTGCAGAGGATATCTCTGGAAACCACACACCAAAGAGTCCACCGCACTGTAGTTGACTATTTCATCTTCCGCTCCCATTCCATCAAGTGCGTGCAAGTCATGGGCCTCCTCCACCATCAAATACAAGTTGCACAATGAGTGGAGGAAGACCACCTCATCTTCCTCTTTGGGACCATCCAACAACTCGGCATCAACATTAACTTCGCCAGTTTCCTCAGCTCCCCTCCCCTCCCCCATCGCAGATCAAAACCTCCAACTCGGCACCACCCTCTTGAACTATTCTACCTGTCCATCTTCCTTCCCACCAACCATCTCTACAATCTGCTCCTACCTATCACTGTCTCCCCTCAACGTGCATCTACTGATTGACTTCCAGTTCCTTGATCCCAACTCCACTCTCACTCTAGCCCCACACACCTTCCCATTTTTCTCTCAGTCCCCTTCCACCGCCATTCCTAATGAAGGGCTAATGTCTGAAATGTCGAGTTCCTGCTGCCGACGCTGCCTGCCCAGCAGTGCTTTTCCAGCCCTCCACTATTTTAATCTGCTTGACCTTTACCATGTCATGAATAGTCTAGACAGAGAAAATAAAGACGCTAAAATTCTCCAATGCCAGAAACCATCCAGAACGACTCGGCAGAAATTGAAAGTTACGAAGAAAATGATTAGAAATGACACGAGGAAAATTGTGTTCGCACAGGGAGTGGTGCATGTCCGTAAATCACTGTCTGAGTGTGACAAAGTGTAAGATTCCATGGATGCAAAAGGGAATTCAGTGTTAACCTGAAAAGGAACAATGTTCAGATGTACATGGAGAGAGCAATAAAATGACACCAGATAGGAGGTTGGCTGCCCACACACATGAAGCATAACTCTCGTTCCTTCAGAACAAACCTTCTTACTGGTCCGCTCACTATTGTGTACCCAATGACAAAACCTCTCCTCCTTTCCCACCTTCGTTTCAATGCAATAGGGGCAGACTCTGTGCCAGAGCTCTGCGACTTATTGCATGCCCCTGATAAGTCGTCCCCGAACAGTAACCAAAACGGTATTCTTGTTTTTATTTTCAGCAGAAAGACCACAGGAGATCCATGCACTGACTGTTTCCCATCTTCGAAAGGTTACCCAGCTTTCTTCACGGCTATGAGAACGTTGGCTGCAGGGAGGATGAACAAACTGCAGACAGAAATGGGGTAGAGTGGGCGATTCAAAAGTGAGTCAAATCAAAGAAAGTGAATGGCCTGGAGAGTGCTCCTGGCTGTGCACACAGATCCTGTTTATACCAACTAGCAAAGGTATTCACATACAAATACAGCCTCTCCCTCCTGAAGCCGAAGTCCCAAGCTGATTCAAGAAGGCCATCATTATCCTTGTAAGTGAGAAATCACATGGAACCTGCCCTTATAGACTACCACCCAGTGACCTCAATAATCATTTAGTGTGTTATGGCCTACACCAACTCCAGTCTCCCAGCCTGACCTGCTGCCCTATGATTTGCCGACTGATGTAACGGGTTCACAACGGATGCCATATACGAAGCCTGCACGCAACCCTGGAGCATCTGGACAACAAGAACACCTGAACCAGACTCCTGCTCATTGACTAAAGCTCCACCTTCAAAACCATTATCCGTTACAGACTAATCACAAACCTCCGTGACCTTGGTCTCGGGTTGAAGCTCTGCAACTGGAGCATCAGGTTTCTGACCCATAGATGGCAATCGTGAAGATAGGTAAAATCACCTCCTCCACAATAACACTCAACACGAAAGCTGCTGAAGGATGTGTTCTCAACACGTGACAATACTCCCGTACACCCATGGCTGTGCCCTTAGCCCCTTACTGTATTTCACGTACACCCACGTCTGTGCTCTCTGCCCCTTACTGTACTCCGTGTACACTCATGGCTGTACCCTCAGCCCCTTACTGTACTCCACGTACACCCACGTCTGTGCCCTCAGCCCCTTACTGTCCTCCCTAGACACCCACAGCTCTGCCCTCAGGCAACTTCTGTACTCCCTGTACACCCACGATTGTTTCCAGAGCTCCGTACTGTTCTCCCTGTACTCCCACAGCTGTGCCCTCAGTCCTTTATCGTATTCCCTATACACCCACGACTGTGCCCTCAACCCCTTACTGTACTCCACGTACATCCACGGCTGTGCCCTGCACCAACTACTGTACTACCTGTACACCCACGGTTGTTTCCGCAGCTCCATATTTTTCTCCCTGTATACTCACGGCTGTGCCTTCAGCCGCCACTGTACACCCTGTACACCCACGGATGTGTCCTCAGCCTCTACATACTCTCTGTACAGCCACGGCTGAGTTTCCAAATTCCAAACAATGCCCCCTACAATTTCGCTGATTTCATCACTCTAGCAGTACAGATATCAAGCAACAATGCGTCAGAATGTAGAAAGGCGATAGAGAGCTTGTTGGCATGGTGTATTGATAATGACCTCTCTCTCTAATCCTGTAAACGTAAAGGACTTATCATGGACTTTAGGAAGAAAGGAGGGGAACACACCCCATCTACATCAACCGTTTGAGGGAACACAGAGCATCAACTCCCTCGGAGTGATGATAACTGACAACCTGTCCTCAACTTCTCACATAGGTCCGACGGTCGGGAAGGTTCAACAATGCCTCTCCTTCCTGAGGTGGATCAGGAAATTCAGCATGCGCTACTTCTACAAATGCACCATTGAGAGCATACTGTCCCAATGCATAACAGCCTGGTATAGCAACAGTTCTACTTAGGACCGTGAGAAACTACAGAAGGTTGGGTGCACAACGCTGACTAACACGGACTCTAACATCCCAACCACTGATTCCATTTACATAGCTCGTTGCCGCAGAAAGGCTGCCAACATCTACCGCAGATTACTGAGGAAAGGGTGATAGGAAATAGCTGGTGCATTAACAAATATCTATGTAGCATTCTTGAACACAGCTGACGTCCCAGAAGACTGGACAATTGTTAATCCCCTTGTTTAAGAAAGGTAGTAAGGATAACCCAGTCAATTAATAACCGATGCGACTGATGTCAGCGCTAGGGAACCTGCTAGAGAAGATACTGAGGGTTAGGACCTATTCTCATTTGGATTAAATAGTCTTATCAGTGATAGGCAACATGATTTTGTGCAGGGAAGGTCATGTATTACCAACTCAATAGAATAATTTGAGGAACTGACAAAGTTGATTGATGAGGCAGGGACGGTAGATGTCATGCACATGGACTTCAGGAAGGCGTTTGGTATGTTTCCCCACGGTCGGGTTATGGAGAAAATGAGGTCACATGGTTCGCTAGCTACGTGGATAAAGATCTGGCTGGGCAACAGGAGGCAGAGAATAGTAGGGGAGGGAGTTTCTCAAAATGGAGAACTGTGACCAGTAGTTTCATTTAAGATGCTTCTGGGAAGATACATGAATGTGCAGGGAGCAAAGGGATACAGACCTTTAGAAAATAGGCGACAGGTTTAGATAGAGAATTTGGATCGGCGCAGGCTTGGGTCACCGAATAACCTGTTTCTGCGCCGGAATGTACGTTGTTCTAACATTATAAAAGACCAATTGCACCCCAGTAATGGTCTCCCACAGCCTCTTCCATCAGGCTAAAAGATACAGAAGCTTGAGAACATAGAGCAGCTGGTTCAGGAACAGCTTCTTCCTGACTGTTATTAGACTTATGAATGTACTCTCTAATCTCAGATAATGCTGATCTTGTTCATGTTGATCTCGCCTCACGCACGTCCTGTGCAGCGTAACCTGCATGCCTCTCAGACATGTTTTACAGCCATTGTTCTGTCCATCCTTGCTTACTATGATTTACCTATACATCTTGTTCCAGTTCAAAGTAAATCCTCACTTCCCTCCCCCAGCTCCTTCCAGTGCTCACTCAGAGCTCTCTCCGGTCCTCACACCGAGCTCCGTCTCCAGCTTCCTGCGTGCTTTGTATCTCACTATTTCTCTTAGACTGTCTGTTTCCCTGTATTTTCCTTTTCGCTGTCTTCTGTTTCTTTCCCTGAACTTACTATTTCCACCTTTCCCTTTCTATGTGATTGTTTCTTGTTTTGTTTCCTTTCTCTGTTTTATTGACTGTCCTTCTGTTTGCCTCGCTGTGTTCTCTCTCTCCTTATACGTCTCTGGCTCTTTCTCCCTCGTTGTGATGGTGATGGCTTCTCTATTCTTTTGAAGCACGTGAAGGCTCTTTGGTTGGATGTCGGCAATACAATAAACTCAATTGTGCTTTAGTATCTTGGACATAATTTAAATTTATTGGTTAAATTTCAATTATTGTCAAAACAGCAACCAGAAGTTTGATATCCATTTGTAGCATCTAATTATTTTGGAAATGCCTTCTCCCAGTGCTCTGCATGCGGCAACTGAATGCATTCTATTCACGTGCATAATAGTGCGACAGTAAGTACTCTTCCCAGGACCATGAGAAACTATAGACGGTTTTGTGCAAAACCAGACTGTCATAGAAGACAACCTTCCATCCATTTATACTTCTCATGGTCAGCGAAAGGCTGGCAACATCAAATATGTCTCCAAAACCGAAAATGATCTCCTACAACATCTTCCAAAAGGGAGGAGATACAGAGGCTTGAAAACATGGATCAGCATGCTCAGGAACACCTTCTTCTCTACTGTAATTAGACTGACAAATTAAGTTCTCTAACTATTCAAATAATATTAATCTTGCGAACGTCAATCTTGTTTTGCACAGCTCCTGTGCAGCTGTCACCTTGTATGTCTCACTCTGTCTAAGTGCCCTGTGAGGCTCAAGGTCTTCTCAAGGTCAACCAAAAAAGTGAAATAATGCTTCCCCAGCCAGCGATACCTATATCCCATTAATAAATATAAGATAACGACACTCAGGGAAGACAGACAGTTGGGAGCAAATCGCTTTAAACATGATCTTAGATACATACAGGTTTCCCTCGGTATCTGAAAGTAGAGTGTTCCTACAAAACCTTTCGTAAGCTGATATGGCGTAATGTGAATTAGCATTAATTTATGTGGGAAAAATTCACCTTTCTTGCTAAAAGTAAAAATCCTCTTCGGATTTCTTTTAGTTAGTGAAAACAGGAACCTAATGGAAGTTTTTCAGAAAGGGAACTGGCAAAAAGTGCATTTTTGAAAAGCGGGGGATACATGGACATGACATTCAGGAAGATGGGAAAAGTTAAAAATAAATGAGGTGAATCTCACATTTTATTTCCATCCCAGCTGATCATCATTCCCTTTGTTTGCTCTTTTTCTTCTATCTCTATCTCTATCGATTCAACTCACTCCTCCTCCTCTTCAAAGCAGACTTCCCTATCACCAGCATCATTCACACTATTTTCCAGCTGCTTTCAGTTCAGGAAAGCTTCCCGCCACTTTCTGTTCTTTTCTTGGCATTTTTTATGCAATTTCAGATCTCCAACATCTTTCTTTCTTTGGCTTAACCTTCAAATTTGTTATTCCATGGGAAGTTGGCATCTCTGCCCAGGGCAGCATTTGTTAATCATCACTAATTGCACTGACTGTGAGGCCATTCCACGAACCAATCTAAAGTCAACCACATTGTTATTTGTCTGAAGTCATACTTAACCCAGATCGGATAGTAACATTAGATTTCTTTACCGAAGGTCATCAGTGAAACAAAAAGATTTTCAGACAAAATGTGGGTTTTATGGTTGTTATTCGCGAAATTCACTTTTATTCCAATTCTTATCATTTTTGTTTAAGTTCTGCCATCAGCTGTGGCAGGACTTGAAACAAATCGCTTGAAACAATGTCTCTCGTTTAATAAGCTTTGCTCCTGAATTACATCCAGCGAAATTCCTACTCTGATACATTGTTCTAATCATGAAGTAACGTCCAAGACAAGAACAATTTTGTGAGTGAAATACTTGTGACTGGAAAAGTGGCCAGAAGAGAGTTTGAAACATAAAGTCTGAATTTTACCAAAGTACAATGGTTTGTTCAGCCACAGCACTGACACGGAGTTGGCCATTGGGGAGATTATGAGCTGGTAGTGGACAAGTTTGGTGACAGAAAGAACATGAGACATGAATCAGTTCAGGGAAAAAAGGGATATTGCGGTTGAGCGCAGTTTTGTTCTCAGATGTTTGTAAGGGAGTGGTCTGCAATTCAGATAAATGGAGACTGCAGTTGAAATTGAAGATGAAAGTTTCTTTCTTTGACAAATATAGATAACAGAAATTGCAATGAAGTTCAAAATTATTTATGGGATTAATGAATGTACAGAAGTAGAGAACACCGACAATAGCGAGAATAGGCTTGTAACAAACCCTCCACATCCACCCCCCCCCCCCCACCAAAATAATAACCAGCACCGCTAATATCCGATATGGTAGAAATTGCCAAGGGAGGGAAATGTTGAAAAGACCCAAGGAAAGCCTCCTCTCCGTTGGCATAATTATCAAGTCCATTATTCTCAGACTCACATCTGACCTCTCCACGTCTGTGCAGCTGCTGATCTTTGTTATTGCTGGAGCTGTTGCATCTGCTCCTACACTGGGATAGCGCACTGATTGAAGCCCCTCACCAATAGGAGAGGGAATTCCTCCAGCGAAACAGTTGCAATGCATGGAGACTGACATCGATCACAGTCACTGAGCAAACAGTTCTAGCTTCCAATACAGCACATTCAGTTCACAGTATAACTGGACTGGACTAGATGCTGACATCGCTGGCTATTGGTCACATCTCCCGTCACCAATTCCTCTAGTGAAGTCAGTTGTGAGGGACAATGATGGTTGTTTTCTTATGGCAGGCTAGATGACTCTGCTCTGTTGGACGTTTGCAATGCTGTAACCATCTTTACCCGAATCTCTGCCCCTCCAAATAAAAAGAAACACAATCAGGATGTTGTTACTGTGCTGATCTCTCCTCCACGGGAACAAACACGGGCGAACAGATTGCCACTGGGCACAGTTGACCTGACCAAAGACAGGAAGTGTGGACTTCTCTGAACGTTCCTCTCCCTGCTCTAATACAAAAACGTTGGAACGTCCATACAGAATATGCTTCAGTAACTTATTTATACAAATTGACAAACAGCCTAATGCAGTTTTATTTGCTGTAAAGCAATAATTTTCATGCTTTTTCCTTCAGTCCAAACCCAAAATTGATAAGTGCAATGCACTTATTCATTAAGAATTATGAATTAATGAGTCAGGTTCTAATGAATATAATAGTGGCTGAGAGATAGTTCGGAATGGGGCAGTAGTTGTGGAGACTACATGGGAAGTACAATGATATTCCCCATGTAGTCATCATCACTCTTTCTGACATACAGAATTAAATATAATGCACATAAAGGAACGTTGGGAGATGCAATGCTGAATGACAATGTGAGCTGAACAGGATAATTTTAAATGTGATAAAATGAACTATATTTTATATGCATACAATTTAATCATTGGAATACAGATTGAGTAGGATCACCGCACCTGAAACGTTAACATTGATTTCTCTGCACAGATACTACCAGACCTGCTGAGCTTTCCCTCCAACGTCTGTGTTTGTTTGAGATTGATCATACTGTTCATATCTGGCAGGAAACTTACAATTAAAAGCAGATACTTATAACAAAATGTGCAGGGCTATGGGGACAAAATAGTGGAGATATTAGATCAATTGCAATGGGGAAACAGGCCCTTGGGCCCAATAAGTCCACACCGATCCAAACCCCTACATCTAACACTACGGGCAATTTAGCATGACCAATTCACCTAACCTGCACACTTTGGTACTGTGGGAGGAAAATGGCAAACTCCCACAGAGGCACCAGGGAACGTGCAAACTCCACACAGACAGTCGCCGGAGGTGGAAATTGACCCCAGGTCTCTGTCACTTTAATACAGCAGCGCTAACCACTGTACCACCGTTCTGCATCGGGTATGCTAACCTGAAAGAGACAATATGATGAGTTTTTACCATTTTTGCTGTAATAATTTTATGTTACGCATGGAGAGTGTGGAGACAAGCTTGTTCAGTGAAGGACATAGTGTTCCATCATCAATAATCTATCCCTATTATTTCATGCAGTTCAGCTGCCTCTAAAATGTATTTTCAAACAAAATAGATTTCCTGAGATTTACGGGATGTTCAGGTTTTTTTTACTTTGTATCTTCAAGAAGAAACAGATTTCGTCCGTAATTCAGGTGTCACAGACACACCAACTGTAATAGGAACAGGAAATGACCGCATTGTCCAAATATGTAGACCTGTCAAGAAACATGAAACATAGAGATAAGGGAAACGTGAAATACAAACAAGAAATGCTGGAGAAACGAAAAAGATGAGGAAGTATCTGCAGAGATCAACATAACTAACACATGTAATATGGGGTTATTAGAGGAGGTATCCGAGAGTGGGCGTTCAACCTCTGCAGTGTCGAAATCAGTCCACCAGACTACAGCAGTACCACCCTTATCGGCACAGGCAGAATAACAGTCAGGGTTGGATCTTAGCACATGGAATGTCGGCTGTTCGGACAGTGATAGGTTGGATTTGGGGAGCGGAGTGCAGAGAAATTAAGACAACCAATGTCATGTTGAGATTTTTCAATGAACCGATTTAGTTCAGCGAAAGGCCAGAGGGAGGGGTCCAGGTGGACAAAGTGTGCTGCAAGTGGGTCTATGGGGCAGGGAAAGGAATCTTGCCGAAAGAAATGGACACTGAGGTGAAGACAGTGGAAGAGCTCAACTTAATATCATGCCTAGAATACATTCTTTACAGAGAGGTAAAGTTCAGATATTTGCGGAGAACATTCAGCATCAGAGAGTGGAAGTTCAGGAGGGATGGTGAATAAACGACAGGAGGTGGAATTGGGGAGGGCATGGAGGCAGAGAACAGGGTATGGGAGGGGAGGAAGGTTCCAGAGGGACAAGGGTATCTCCACGTTGTTGTAAATTGTGTGCCCAGTACATCTGGTTAGCATGACGAATTAGCTGGTGAATAAATTAGAATTGTGGAATTGTGCAGCCTTGAACCAATGTGATGCAATGCTGCTGGACAGAGAAAACGTTGATCTCAATGGTACTGACATCGCACGATCAGTCCTCAGAAAGTAACTGACTGAAAATAATTGGGAACGTAATCGTATTGTAACGTCCTGATTTCACTGGAGTGACATTCAAGCAGCAAGGTCTTACTTTTTGGAGACTTTAAACCAAACTGTGAAAACATAATATGTCTTGATGTTATTAAGAGGACAAATTTATCCATGGTTTTGGAAGGAACTAGCAAGGCCAGAGTTCATTTGTCATTCCCAATAGCTATTGGGAAAGTATCATTGTTCAATGAGGAAACTACCAGCCCAGAATTTCCTGCGATTCCCATTGGCCATAGTTTACTCAGGATCCCCTGATGCCACATGAGTCAACTACTACTTTGATGCAACTGACATTGGAAAATCAGTTAAATGAATAAAGAACAAAAGGATAGTACACGGCCTGTTTCAACAATGTGCTTACTCTACTCGCAATGTTTAAGGGAAAAGTGATGCATGGATTTCTGATCCTGAGGAGAGGTTTGTCCTTTTTGTGATGAGGCTGTTTGGTTAAACGCTGTGACAGAGAGACAGAAAGACAGTTCGTTCTGTACCATGGGGAACAAAACCAGCCTGTTCACAGTGCATCATGCAGTGACAGAAACACAATATTGTATATTCCTTCAGGACATTGATCATCCCAATCTCATCATTTACTGATGACCAATAGCAGCACAGAAGCCAGCTGCTCCCATCGTCCCAGTTGGAAAGCAGAAAGGGAAAGGGATGGCCAGAGAAAGTGGGGGTGACGAGGGAATTGGTGTAACTTACAGTGGGAGTAGCAGAAGAAGAGTGTGAAGGAGATCATTAGTGGAAGAGTATGTAGGAATAGGAGGGGTAGTGCAAGGGAAGTAGGAGTAAAAGAAAAGAGTAGGACGGAGGAGGAAGAATTGCAGATGACACAAAGATGAGCTGGGTGGGTCACAGTCAGGAGGAAAGTGTTAAGCTATAGGTGGATATAAACAGATTGTTCAGATAGCCAGATCAATGGCCTGATGAAATTTAACACTGGTAAATTGGGAAGATGCAAGTCAGAAGTAACAAGACAAGTGAGTACTTAAAAGTGAGTATGAAAGAGGAGGGCTAAATTTTCTCGTTTTTGTTTGCAGCAGGAAAGGTTGAGGAGGGAATGTGATACAGGTGTACAAGAGCATAAGGGGTATGGAGAGGATGAACAGACAACAGCTGTTTTCCTTTGTAAAAGGATCAAAAACAAAGGGGCACACTTTTAAAGTGAAAGGCAGGGGATTGAGAGAGGATTTGTGGAATGTGTTTCCAACTGAGAGGGTAGTATGATCTGAAATGCGTTGTCTAGGAGGGTGGTTGAGGCAGGTAACCTCTTAAACGTTTAAGAAGCCTTTGCATATGCACTTGCTGGCACAGACATGACCGGCCTTTTTATCATTGCATGATTCTTTGCAGTGGCAGCCATGAACACTCTGATATATCCTGGCAGTTGCTGCTTTGTTCCTTTGGCTGTACTCAGTAAGTGGCTATATTACAAACTAGCATCATCTCATGCAGCCTCAGCACTTACTCAACCAAAGTCATCCCAGCCATCTCTGGGAACATCCAGGGTAATTCATGTGCTCAATTTAAACGTTGTCCAACAACAGCACTGATATTATTCTAGCTGTTTGTCACCGTTATTATAGCTACAGCCATAATTTGAACACAGATTTTCCTCCACTGTAATGCCGACCTTTATCAATAAGGGTGTTACTTCTCTGAAGCATAATACATTATTTTGCAGGTACTCACTTTGACAAACAGCAAGTTTTCCTGAGGTTTGCTGCCAGTCGTTTAACACAGAATTTCCCATACCAACCTCTTTCCACTTTATCATTTTCCTGTACACTGTCTTCCTGATCTCACACACCTCACTCACTCACATCCCCCACACTCTCCATCCTTATTTATTAATCCCTGAGCCTCATCTCAATAATTTGTTCCAACTCCCAACTCACATTTTGAACTGATTTGATTCCATCTCTCTCGGCATGGTCATTAGACTGGCTGTACCTGATGTCCTATTCACCTCTACCTTCTACTCAGATCCTGATCTGCTGTTTTGGTTCTCACTCTCCTGGTTTGTTCAAATCCATCTGATTTGCACTAGCAAACCTCCCAACAAGGATTTTGGTGCTCGTCCACTTAAGATACAACCTGTCTTTTTTTTTAACATGTCCTCACCCGTCTTGGAAGAGATCCAAACCCCCACCCCGAACTAGCTTTTTAACAACATGTAAGGCTATACTGTCTTCCTCATCCTTCCCTCTTTTCCATATGGCACGCCGAGTAATCCAGAGATTACAGTGCATATTTCTCTCTCTCTCTCTCTCACCCTCTCTCTCGCACCCCCCCCAACACACACGCATTCAGAAGACAGATATGCACCACATTACTTTGCAGAAGAATACAAATAACGTTAAAATAATTGGAATGATTACTGAAATGAAGGATTTAGTTCAAGAGAGGATGAGAGAAATTTCGCTTCCTCTGGATGTCAGTTTGCTCGCTGAGCTCGAGTGTTCATTTTCAGATGGTTCATCACGATACTAGGGAACATTATCAGTGAACCTCTGGTCAGGTGGTGGTGTTATGACTCACTTGCTATGTATGCACTTAGGTTTCCTTGAGTCAATGATGCGATTTCCAGTATTATTGATTTTACATCCAGTTCCTTTTCTCAGAGTGTGTTAGATGGAATCAAAATCGATGTGTTTGTTGATAGAGATCAGGTTGGAATGCTATGCTTCTAGGAATTTTCGTGTGTGTCTCTATTTGGCTGTCCTAGATGGATGTGCACACCGAGTCGAAATGGTGTACTTCTCCGTCTGTATGTAAGGATACTAGTGATAGTGGTCATGTCTTTTTTCTGGCGAGCCATCCAGATGGCTAGATTTCTGCTTGTTTTTCAAATGTAGTGTTTGTTACAGTTCTTGCAAAGCTTATTCTTCCGGGAGCAGAGCAGACAAATGTGTGAACTTATTGCAGTGCTCAGAAGTATGAAAAGAAAATTGAAGAGTAAAACAGGAATACCCTGTTTCCGTTAGTTGGCATTACAGCATCAATGAGTTCTAATTCCAAGATTGTCAGCAAAAGAGCCAGGAGTGAGACAAGAAAAAAACTTCTTTATTGAGAGCGTTGCTAGGATTTGGAATGGACTGCCTGGGAGAGTTTTGAATGAAGATTAAAAAGAGAACTGGGTATGTATTTGGAAATATGAATTTAACAGGCTGCAGAGATAGGGCTGGCAAATGGGAGGCTCTTGGGAGATATTCCGGAGCTGATATACACATTGTGGCCAATGGCCTCCTCCTGTACTTTAAAGTTTTGCACTCCATCGTGTGTCTGATGCGAATAAAAGTCAGTATCCGATTATTTCCCATTGAAAATGCTCGCGAATATCTGATTATTTAGTGCAGCATAAGCATTTTAAATGCAAGTGTTGCAAGGCCAGCTTTACTTTGTAGTCTAATCATTGCTCAGAACATGAATATTTTAATTGTTGTATTCCATTTGCTAAAATAAATCTGTCATTGCTTTGGCATAAATCATTTTGAAAAGGTTTAACTTTTCACGCACAGGATAAAATGTTTATCATTTTTGTTAACTGTCCACATTTCATATTAAATAAAATTCTTTCTAAAAATTAAAAGTTTTCAAATTATTGTTCCCTAAAATTTGATAGTACAAATCATTTATTTAGTGTAATATTCACATTGCATGTCGAATTATAGCCATTTCCAATTCGTTGGCAAATAGCAGAAGCTTGTACATTTCAGGGAGAAATTAAACTGATTGATTATATATCAATTAATAAGAACGGTAATTCTATTTGATTGTTCAATCGTTTTCTCACCTTGAACATGCAATCATTCAGACGCCAACCACTTTCTAAATGTCGGAGTGACAATGCATTATTTTGAATCCTGACATTGTGTGTGCAACTCTGATCGCCAACAGAGTGTGATCCAGGTTGTTTGTTCGATACAAAATAAAATGTACATTCTTTATTTCTTTGTTAGAAAATCTTAACAGGAGTTTATATTTTAGTTCCATAAATATAAAATACGGATAATTCTTTTCGGAGATTCTAGTTTAGTCGAATAATCATATTTGTTCCCAGTTCACGAAACATAACAAATATCTGATTAATACATGGGTCAATCAGCAGATTGTATCTGAATAAAACAGCAGACAACTCAAGAATCTCGTAAATAACTGAACTTGGAGCCTTTTTGGTGTAGGACATGACACATATTGTACTGGCATTCAGGTCAACGTAACAATGAACAACATAACTGGAAGTTTTTGGCTAACGCACCCACCCCCCCCCAGCTTCCTAATCTCACACAGATCACTCCCTCACACATTCAACAACTGATAAGAATCCACAAGCTGCGTGAAGCATACAACACGGAACGGTACAGCACAGTGCAGACCCTCCGAACCTTGACGACCTGCTGAACTTTTATCCCACTCAAAGATAGACTAACTGACATATCCTTGATTGTAATATCATGCATGTGCCTATCCAATAGTCACTTAAATATCCCTAATGCAGCTTACTCTACTAACGCTGCTGGCAGTGCATTCCAAGCACCCACCACTCGCTGTGTAAAGAACCTACCTACCTCTGACATCTCCCCAAACCTTAAAATTAAGCCCGCTCGAGATAGCCATTTCCACCCTGCGAGGAAGTCTCTGGCTACCCATGCGACCTATATTGGATATCGAACAAAGAACAGTACAGCACAGAACAGGCCCTTCATCACACGATGTTGTGCTGACCATTGATCCTCATGTATGTACCCTCAAATTTCTGTGACCACATGCATGTCTTGCAGTCTCTTAAATATCCCCAATGACCTTGTTTCCACAACTGCTGCTGGCAATGTATTGCATGCACTGACAACTCTCTGTGTAAAGAACCAGCCTCTGACATCCCCTCTATACTTGCCTCCAACCAGCTTTAAACTATGACCCCGCGTGTTAGCCATTTCTGCCCTGGGAAATAGTCTCTGTCTATCGACTCTATCTAGGCCTCTCATTATCTTGTATACTTTAATTAGGTCCCCTCTCTTCCTCCTTTTCTCCAATGAAAAAAATACGAGTTTAGACAATCCCTCTTCATAAGATAAGCTCTCCAGACCAGGCAGCATCCTTGTAAACCTCCTCTGAACCCTCTTCGAAGCATCCACATCTTTCCTATAATACGGCGACCAGAACTGGACGCAGTCTTCCAAGTGCGGTCTAACCAAAGTTTTACAGAGCTGCAACAAGATCTCACGACTCTTAAACTCAATCCCCCTGTTAATGAAAGCCAAAACACCATATGCGTTCCTAACAACCCTGTCCACTTGGGCGGCCATTTTAAGGGATCCATGTACCTGCACACCAACATCCCGCTGTTCCTCCACACTGACAAGAATCCTACCCTTAATCCTGCACTCAGCTTTCAAATTCAACCATCTAAAACACATCACCTCGCATTTATCCAGGTTGAACTCTATCTGCCACCTCTCAGACCATCTTTGCATCCTGTCACTGTCCCGCTGCAACTTACAACAGCCCTCCATACTGTCAACGATACCTGGAACATTTGTGTCATCTGCAACATTGCTGACCCATCCTTCAATCCCCTCATCCAAGTCATTAATAAAAATTACAAACGGTAGAGGCCAAAGGACAGAGCCCGGTGGAACATGACTCACTACAGACTTCCAGGCAGAATATTTTCCTTCTATTTCCCCTCGCTGTCTTGTGTTGGCCAGCCACTTCTGTATCCAGACAGCTGATTTCCCCTGTATCCCATTCCTCCTGACCTTCTGAATGAACCTGCCATGGGGAACTTTATTAACTGCCTTGTTGAAGTCCATATACACCGCATCCACAGCTCGACCCTCATCAACTTTTCATGTCACATCCTCAAATAACTCGTAAGGTTTGTGGGGCATGACCTGCATCTCACAAAGCCGTGATGACTGCAGTTAATCAAGACGTGCTCTTTCAGATGATCATAAATCCTATTCCTCAGAATCCTTTCTAACACCTTGCAGACGACAGACGTGAGACTTTCTGGTCTGTCATTGCCGGGGATTTCCCTATTTCCTTCCTTGAAGAGAGGAATCACATTTGCCTCTCTCGAGTCCTCAAGTACGACTCCAGTGGAGATCGAGATGGAACGATCTTCGCAAGTGGCAAAGCAATTGCATTTCTCGTTTCCCAAAGTAGCCGAGGACAAATCTGGTCCTGGCCTGGCGACTTGTCAATCTTAAAGTTTGACAAAATTTTCAGCACATCAGCTTCCTCTATCTCTATCCATTCTAACATGCACACCTGCTCTTCAAAGGGTTCATTCACTACAAAGTTCGTTTCTTCCGTAAAGACAGAAGTAAAAAAACTCATTTAGGGCTTCCCCTACCTGCCCAGACTTCATAGACAAGTTCCCCGTGCTATCCCTGATCGGCCCTACTCTTTCATTGACCATTCTCTTATTCCTCACGTAAGTGCAAAAGACCTTTGTGTTCTTCCTAATGCGTTCTGCGAAACCTTTCTCGTGCCGCCTCCTGGCTCTCCTCAGACCATTTTTGAGCTCCTTCCTCGCCTGCCTGTAATTTTCCGGAGCTGAGCTTCACAATAGCTTCCTCCACCTTATGCAAGTTACCTTCTTCCTTTTGACGAGAAGGTCCACCACTCTCGTCATCCATGGTCTCTTTATCTTACCCCTTCTTTCCTGTCTCAGAGGGACATATTTATTCATTACTCCCAACTACTGTTCCTTAAACAGTCTCCACATGTCTATAATGCCTTTACCATGGAACAATTGCTCCGAATCCATGCTTCCTAACTCATATCTAATCGCATCATAGTTTTCTCTTCCCCAATTAAATATCCTCCTATTTTTCCTAATCCTCTCCTTCTCCATGTCTATGTAGAATGTGAGGCAGTTGTGGTAACTAACACAAAATGCTCTCCCACCACAAGATCTGATACCTGCCCTGACTCGTTTCCGAGCAACAAGTCTAGAATGGCCTCTCCCCTCGTTGTCCTGTCAACGTACTGAGTTAGGAAACCCTCCTGAACACACCTTACAAAAACAGCTCCATTCAAATCTTCTGCTTCTCAATATTGAGAAAGTTAACGTCACCCATTGCAACAACCTTATTACGTCCACACTTTTCCAAAATCTGTCGACCTATGCTTTCTTCAGTTTCCCTGCTGCGATTGGGGGGCCTGTAGTAAACCCCTAACGAGTTGACTGCTCCCTTGCTGTTCCTAATTTCCACCCATACTGACTCATTCGTCAGATCTTCCTCGACAATGGAAGCTTCCATAGCTGTGGTACCCTCTCTGATTAGTAGTGCTACCCCCCTCCTCTTTTTCCTCCCTACCTAATCTTTTTAAATGCTCTAAACCGTGGAACATCCAGCAACCATTCCTGCCCCTGAGAAGCCCAACTCTCTGTTATGGCCACAAAAATCATAGCACCAGGTACTGATCCATGCTCTAAGTTCATCACTTTTATTCCTGATACGCCTTGCGTTAAAGCAAACACTCTTTAACTGATCCCTTGGTTCCTTCCCACGAAAATCCTTCCCACTAGCTAGTCTATCTCTCATCATCTTATACACCTCTATGAAGTCACCTCCCATTCGTCATTGCTCCAAGGAGATAGGAACTAGCTCCCTCAACCTTTCTTTGTAAGACATGCCCTCCAGTCCAGGCAGCATCCTGGTAAAACACACCAGAACACTCTCCGAAGCCTCAATGTCTTTCCAATGATGTGGCAACTAGAACTGAACACAATATCCTAACTGTCGTCCCACCAGAGAGTTTTCACACTGTAGCATAACATTTCGCCTCTTAAAGTCAATCCCTGTCTAATGAAAACACCATACATCTTAATAACCTTATCAGCTTGTGTGACAACGTTGAGTGTCCTATGATATGGAACACACAGTCCCTATGGTCCTCCACACTGCCACAAATCCTGCCTTTAACCCTGTATTCTGCATTCAAATTCGACCTTCCAAAATGAATCACTTCACAATTCTCCAGGTTGAACTCCATCTGTCATTTACCAGCCCGGTTCTGCATCCTGTCAATGTCCAATTACAACCTACAATAGCCCTCCACACTATCCATAACTCCAACATATTTGTTACATCGTAAAACTTACTAAAGCACCCTTTCACTTTATCATCCAAGTCATTTGTTAAAATCACAAAGAACAGCAGTCCCAGAACTGATTCCTGAAGAACACCACTGCTCACCAAGCTCCAGGCTGAATACTTCCCATGTTCTACCATCATCAGTCTTCTACAGGCCAGACAACTTTGTTTCCGCACAGATTTCCGTATTTTCCTGTATCCCATGCCTCCTTACTTTCTGAATGAGCCAATGTTATGGTAACTTATCAACCACCTTGCTAAAATCCATGTACATCACATCCACTGCTCTACCTTCATCAATGTGTTTTATCCCATCCTGAAAGAATTCAAAATGTTGTGTGAGGCACGACTTGCCCTACAAAAAGCCATGCTGTCTATCTCTAATCAAACGATGATTTTCTAAGTAATCATAAATTCTGTTTCTCAGAATCCTTTCCAATACTTTGCCCAATTCAAAGTAAGACTGACAGGCTTGTATTTCGGAGGATTATCCCTATTGCCTTTCCTGAACAAGGGAATAACTTTTGCCACCATCCAATCATCAGACAGTACTTCAGTGGATAGTCGGGACACAAAGATCATCGCCAAAGGTGCAGCAATCTCTTCCTTCAATTCCTCTGGTAACCTCGGGTGCTTCCTGTCTAGTCCAAGAGACGTATCTATCCTTATCTTTGTACTTCAATCAGTCTGTACTTCACCTCACTTTATCTACTTCCTGTTCAACCAACTTAATGACTGCTTTCCATTTCAGGGCTATATACAGTGCTGCTCTCCTGAGCAAGTACAGTTCCAAATAGTCCATGAATCAATGAATTGAAAAAAACGTGAACATGATAATGCCTTCCTGATAAATGACTTATGCCCAAAGCTTTCACTCTCCTGCCCCTCGGGTGCTGCTTGACTCGCTGTGCTTTACCATCACCACACTTTTCGACTCTGATCTCCAGCATCTGCATTCCTCACTTTCTCCATTACTGAGGGCTGACCCCTCTGCACACTGAGCAGGGAAGTAATCAGCAGAAATTCATTCTATGTTGAGCTAACTGTTCAGTTCTGGAATGTTGCGTTTGATTAACACATTAATTAAAAAAGAACTTACAACTCACCAATTATTCATCCAGTCCCAGAGTGACAATTTTTTTACTTCATAGAAAGGCAGGTTGATACCAAACAATAAATGACTGAAGAACTCAGAGGTACAGTGTATTCCAGGTGCTATATTCCTGGCTGGATGTCCTTTACCTTAATGCTGGGAATATTATCGGACCAACAGATGTGATAAGAGAACGAGGAGACATGGAGAAGTGGATATTTTTGCCATCTCATAGATATGTTTCAAGAATGTCAGGGCTGACAACTCAATATTCTGTGGTACAAGAACTAAAGGCAGCACAGGAGAGGGTTAAAAGAGAAAGTGGTGTTGCCTTATTAGTAATGGAGTCAATGAGTGCAGTAAGGACAGATGATATCTTGGGACTGTATTCAAATGACGCCTTCTGGATTGAGGTTAGGATCAAAACAATGGCAGACGCACTACTGGGGATATATCGTAGATCACCAGATAAAAGAAAATACAGGAGCAGATATTTTACCAATTCACGGAGGTGTGTAAATACAATAATAGGATCATTGTATTCAGACATTACAATTCCAAACATTCATTAGGACAATGATAAGTTTTAAAGAGGGGACAGATGTCTTGACATTTATTCCAGAGAGCCTCTTATATCAACATGGAGTAGATACAACAATGGGATGTGCCGGGCCTCGCTGTGGGGAATGAAGCCAGTCACGTGTTGCAGGCAGAATTTGGGGAACATTGTTGGACAGTAAACGTGACTCATGTACTTTAGCTTGTTAAGGAAAAGACCAAAAGAAAAAGGTTTGAAAAATAAGAATAATTTGAATGAGGGAAGCAGTTTTTATCAAAACAAAGACAGCATCTGGCCACAGTGCATTTACTTCTGGGTGAAATTGTAACAGAACCTCGTGGGGGTGATGAGGATCGCGTGCTCAAAATGGAATCGATGAGAATGTCACCGCAACATGTTACACCAAAGTTGAAATTTGGGAAAACAAGCCCAGTGAAGCTTGGATGTCTACAAATATTCAGAAAGGAATTAAACATGAAAGAGAACCTTAAAGGACAAATAACGTGAGCAGGTCAATGGGAGTCCCAGAAGAGTAGAGACCACGTAAGGCTAAGCTCAAGAAAGTAAGTAGACGAGCAGAAAGCGGGGGAGGGTGGTGGGGTGGGGTGAAAAAACATGAGTGGGCGATATTTCAAGAATCCAAATATATTTTATCGGGTTTATTAAGGGTAAGAGGGTGAAAAGAGAAAGAATACCGAGTATTAGGGACCGAAAAGGCAACCTGTGCATACAGCCAGATAACATGTCAAACACATACTACATAACGATCTTCACTTTGGAGAAGCAGTTCCTGGATACACTGGCAGTTCCTGACAGTGTGACCTTTAGCAAATTGACACAGAAGCTGGGAAAGATCCGGAGGTTGATGCAGGATAAAAAGTGGGCAAATCCCTAGATCTGGATGAACTGTATCCTCGACTGATGTGGAAGATGAGGGAGGCGGTTACAGGCTCTTAAAGTTTGTATTATTTTTTGTTTTGACTCTGGCTACAGAGGTTGAGTGATTCAACAGGACATCTAATGTAGGTTCAACTTTCACACAGGTGCTAGAAAAAAAAATGCCAGGGGATTAAAGACCACCAAGTGTCACATCAGTGGGAGGGAGACAATTGTATAAAATTGTGAAGGTTTTTGAGGCTGGATCACTAAATATCTTCAAAGCTGAGATGGATAGATTTGTTAACAAGGGTTATATGAAAAATGCAGGAAAATGGGATGGAAGGTTATCAGAATAAATATACGCTAATTGAACAGAAAAGCAGACTCAGCGAGCGGATGGATATACTGTTGCTCATATGTATAAATGTAATAGCTTGTATTCACTGGACCATCAACCGCTCTCCCTCCGAAGTGAGACAGTTTGGAATGCAATCGATAGACTCAAGGAATTCATAGGTGCAGTACTAATAAACAGAATAGATCAAAGGACTGCGAAAACGCAGATTGACTATCGGGGTGAATATTTGCATTTGTGCAGTCACCACTACCAGAAGGAAAACCTCAGCAAGACACACTTCAAGTGCAAGCATGGATCTGTTGTCAAAGAATGCATAAGGCCCAAATGTTACATCATTCTAGTGTCTCCTTCCTTCCCTAACCCAAACTAAATGTGGGCTGGTCGATTGACGTGCTTTAGTAGCAGAGGAGGTAGCAATGTTTTGGTTCGAGAGGCTTCGGTGAGCAGTAGCTCACCAAAAAGTACAGGTAAGCTCAGGTAAAGTCCTGTTAACGCTAGTATGATCGCAGTGGAGATGGCAGTTAGGGCAGTTGCACGTTCCTCCTGCAGGATGTGGGAGCTCAGGGAGATTTTCACCGTCCCTGATGTCGATACGTGTGGGCAGCGCAACCAGCTGCAACTCCTGGGAGACTATGTTCGGGAGCTAGATCTGGCTGCTGTCTGGATCACCGAGATATAGAGCACTTCAGAGATAAGAGCTTCAGTGAGGTGGTCACACCTAAGTCCCTCCCTTAGCCAAGTTTCTGTGAAGACTATAATATCCCAGTTCCATGTAAAAATCCCCGCCCTGAGTTCATCTGCATTACCTGTCAGCCCTGTTTAATTTAAATAAACTCAACTTTTTTCAACAGGCGTTCCTTGCTTCCTGTCATGTTCCAGGCAGAGAGTAGCATGGCGACAACCAGGAATGGCAAAGGGAGTAAGCAGGGAGTGCAGGAATCCCCTGTGGTCATTCCTCTAGAAAACAATATACCATTTTGGATACTGATTTTGTGGGTTATGGGAGAGGGAGGTATGTATGTCAGGAAATGACCGTTCAGGGGAAAGTATCAGTGGCCAGGTTTGTTGCACTATGACTCGCTCTGGGGAGCAGCAGGAAAGGATAAATATAAACAGAGTCTAAACGACAGCAGATTCGATTGTTAGGGGGACAGATCGGAGATTTTGTGGCCTGAAACGGGAAACCAGCTTGGTGTATTGCCTCTCAGGTGCCAGAGTCCAGGATGTCCCCGAGCCGCCGCAGAACACTCTCAAGGGAGACGGTGCTCAGCCAGAAGTCATTGTGCATGTTGGCACAAATGACACAGACAGATATGGGAATGAGGTCCTATAGAGTGGTTACAGAGAGCTTGGAGAAAAGTTAAAAACCCGGACCTTGACAGTGGTAATCTCCTGATTACATACAGTGTCATGAGCTAGTGAAGGTAAGAATAGGAGGATATGGCAGATAAATATGTGACTAAAGAAATGATGCAGTGAGGAAGGATTCGGATTTTTAGACCATTGGGATCTTTTTTGTGACAGAGTTGATCTGTTCAAGAGGGACACGTGGCACATGCACTGGAGGGGGGACCAACAGCTTGGCAGCCAGTTTTGATCGAGCTACACGGGCAAGTTTAAACCAGATTGGCGTGGGGCTGGAGGGCGGGGTTGGTGTTATTCTCAAGATCAGAGAGGTAAGTGCAAGGCTGGAAGGGGATTCAGTAATCAGAAGCAGTGAGCTGGAGAGACAGTTCAGGCTAGAACACAATAGAGAGCAAGGAATGCCTGCTGGATTAAATTACATTTATTTCAATACAAAAGAGCTGACTGATTAGGCCGATGAACTCAGGACATGGATACGTACGTGGGACTGGGATATTTTAGCGTTCGCAGAAACATGGCTAAAGGAAAGACAGGACTGATGGCTTAATGTACCGAGGTAAAGTGCGTTCGGAGGGACAGAGATGATGGGGGGGAGGGGGGCGACGTTGCATTTTTGATTGAGGCGAGTATCACAACAGTGATCAGAGATGGTATATATAAAGGATCAACCAGTGAGGCTTTGAGAGTGGAGGTTAGAAATAAGAAGGGGATGGAGACATTATTGGGATTGGACTTGAGGTCCCCAAATAGTCAATGATAATTAAAGGAACAAATAAGCAGGGATGGAGGGGAGACTTGCAGGAACAATAGTGTTGTCATGAGAGGGGTTTTAATAGGGCATAAAATGTGTTGCTGGTTAAAGCACAGCAGGTCAGGCAGCATCCAAGGAACAGGAAATTCGACGTTTCGGGCCAGAGCCCTTCATCAGGAATGAGGAGAGTGTGCCAGGCAGGCTAAGATAAAAGGTAGGGAGGGGGGACTTGGGGAGGGGCGATGGAGATGTGATAGGTGGAAGGAGGTCAAGGTGAGGGTGATAGGCCGGAGTGGGGTGGGGGCGGAGAGGTCAGGAAGAAGATTGCAGGTTAGGAGGGCGGTGCTGAGTTGAGGGAACCGACTGAGACAAGGTGGGGGAAGGGGAAATGAGGAAACTGGAGAAATCTGAGTTCATTCCTTGTGGTGGGAGGGTTCCCAGGCGGAAGATGAGGCGCTCTTCCTGCAGTCGTCATGTTGTTATGTTCTGCCGATGGAGGAGTCCAAGGACCTGCATGTCCTTGGTGGAGTGGAAGGGAGAGTTAACGTGTTGAGCCACGGGGTGGTTGGGTTGGTTGGTCCGGGCGTCCCAGAGGTGTTCCCTGAAGCGTTCCGCAAGTAGGCGGCCCGTCTCCCCAATATAGAGGAGGCCACATCGGGTGCAGCAGATGCAATAGATGATGTGTGTGGAGGTGCAGGTGAATTTGTGGCGGATATGGAAGGATCCCTTGGGGCCTTGGAGAGAAGTAAGGGAGGAGGTGTGGGCACAAGTTTTACATTTCCTGCGGTTGCAGGGGAAGGTGCCGGGAGTGGAGGTTGGGTTGGTGGGGGGTGTGGACCTGACGAGGCAGTCACGAAGGGAGTGGTCTTTGTGGAACGCTGATAGGGGAGGGGAGGGAAATATATCCCTGGTGGTGGGGTCCGTTTGGAGGTGGCGGAAATGACGGCAGATGATACGCTGTATACGGAGGTTGGTGGGGTGGTAGGTGAGAACCAGTGGGGTTCTGTCTTGGTGGCGGTTGGAGGAGCGAGGCTCAATGGCGGAGGAGCGGGAAGTGGAGGAGATGCGTGGAGGGCATCGTCGATCACGTCTGGGAGGAATCTGCGGTCCTTGAAGAAGGAGGCCATCTGGGCTGTTTGGAGGTGGCGGAAATGACGGCAGATGATACGCTGTATCAAAGGTTTTAATAGGGCACACTGGGACTTCCAGAGAGTTAAGGGATTTGATGGAATGGAATCCATTACGTGTACTAGGAAAGTTTCTTCAAGCAGTATATAGAGGGTCCTGTTGGGGAAGGGGCAAAGTTTGACTTATTCTTAAGAAATAGGACAGGACAGATGACAGAGGTGACAGTGGGTGAGAATTTTGCAACCAGTGACCATAGTTCTATTAATTTTCAAATGATTATGGAGAGGGAAGATGAAACTGCTCCACACGTTTAAATTCTAAATGTGGCAAGATGAATTTCGATGGATTTATACAGGAGCTTGTAGGCTTGATTGGAGTGGTTTGTTTGCAGGCAAAGGGAACTCTGGCAACTAGGGATCAGTTAAAGTTCAAAATCTACAGTATATGTTCCTGTGAGGGTGAAGGAAAGTTGACAGGAATGGGGAACTCTGAATGACAAGAATTTTTGAGACTTTGACATGAAAAAAATGTGGAGGTGGGGCTCAAGTCTAGGCAGGTGGGATCAAGGGAACTCTGGAGGTATGTAAGGGATACAGGACTTTACTGAGGAAAGAAATCAGGCCAGCAATAAAGGGCTATGAGCTTGCCTTGGCTCAGAAGATCAGGGTGAATTCAAAGAGGTACTTTAAGTATATTAAAGGAAAAGCATTAACTAGTGCGAGAATAGGACCACTCAAAGACCAAAGTGAACAAGTATGTGTGTAACCATAAGAAATGGGTGATGTCTTCAACAAATATTTATCCTCTGTGTTTAACGTGGAGAAAGACATGAATATTTGGGAATTGTGGGAAGTTGAATATGATATCTTAGGGACAGTCCACATCACAGTCGAGGAGGTACAGGATGTACTGGAATGTTTGAAGTTGGATAAATCTCATCGTCCTTACCAGATATATTCAAGAACACTGCAAAGGGCTAGAGAAGAATTTGCGGTGGTCCTGGCTGATAATTTTGATCGTCATTTACCAAAAATGAGATCCCAGAAGACTGGGGAATTGCAAATGTTGTATCCTTATTCAAGAAGGACTGAAAAAAAAAAGTTTGGGAAATATATACCAGTAAGCTTAACATCTATGGAAGATTAATTGCTTGAGAAGATTCTGAGGGATAAGATGCATTTGGAAAACAGGGTTTGATTAGGAATAGTAAGCATGAGTGGAAGTCCATGCCTGATGAATTTGTTAAAGTTCTTTGATGATGTGATCAGGAGTGGGAGGAGGAGTTGAAATGTTGGGCCACAGAGCAGTGTGGTTGATTGGTGCAGGTGTCCCGGAGATACTCCCTAAAGCGCTCTGCTAGGAGACGTCCGGTCTCCCCAATGTAGAGGAGACTGCATTGGGAGCAACGGATACAATAAACGATATTGGTGGATGTGCAAGTAAAACATTGATGGATGTGGAAGGCTCCTTTGGGGCCTTGGATGGAGGTGAGGAAGGATGTGTGGGCGCAGGGTTTGAAATTTCTGCTGTGACAGGAGAACGTGCCAGGATGATAGGGTGGGTTGTAGGGGGCGTGGACCCGACCAGGTAATCACGGAGAGAACGGTCTTTGCTGAAGGCGGAAAGGAGTGGGGAGGGAAATATATCCCTCGTGGTGGGGTCCGTTTGGAGGTGGCGGAAATGTCGGTGGATGATTTAGTTTATGCGAAGGTTGGTAGCGTGGAAAGTGAGCACCAGGGGCGTTCTGTCCTTCTTACGGTTGGAGGGGTGCCGTCTGAGAGTGGAGGTGCGGGATGTGGACGAGATGCATTGGAGGACGTCTTTAAACACGTGGTTTTACACTGTTTTTTCCATACCAATCTGAAGCCCATCTAACCTACACTACTCCATGTGTTCTATATACGTGTCTAATGACGACTTAAACGTACTTAAAGTTGGCGAATCTACTACCGTTTCAGGCAAAGAATTCCATACCCATACTAGTCTCTGACTACCTCCGACATCTGTCCTATATCTATCCCCCTCAATTTAAAGCTATGCCCCCTCGTGTTCGCCATCACAATTCTTGGAAAAAGGCTCTCCTTGTCCACCCTATCTCACCCTCTGATTATCTTATATGTCTCGATGAAGTCACCTCTCAACCTTCTTCTCTCCAGTGAACACAGCCTCAATTCCCTCAGCCTTTCCTCGCAAGACCTTCCCTCCATACCAGGCAACATCCTTGTAAATCTCATTTGCACCGTTTCCAAAGCTTCCACATCCTTCTTATAATGCAGTGACCAGAACTGTACACAATACTCCAAGTGCAGCCGCATTAGAGATTTGTACAGCTGCAGCATAACCTCATGGTTCCGGAACTCAATCCCTCTATTGATAAAAGCTAAAACACTATACGTCTTCTTAACAACTCTGTCAATCTGGGTGGTAACTTTTGAAGATCTGTGTACCTGGACACCGAGATCTCTCTGCTCATTTATACTACCAAGAATCTTACCATTAGCCCAATACTTTGCATTCTGGTTACTCCGACCAAAGTGAATCCCCTCACACTTGTCCGCATTAAACTCCATTTTCCATCTCTCAGCCCAGCTCTGCAGCTTATCTATGTCTCTGTGCAACCTGCAACATCCTTCGTCACTATCCACAACTCCACCAACGTTAATGTCGTCTGCAGGTTTACTAACCCACCCTTCTCCTCCCTCATCCAGGTCGTTTATAAAAATGACGAACAGCAGTGGACCCAACACTGACCCTTGCGGTACACCACTGGTAATTGGACTCCAGGATGACCATTTCCCATCAACCACCACCCTCTGCCTTCTTTCAGTAAGCCAATTACTTATCCAAACTGCTATATCTCCCACAATCCCCTTCCTCCGCATTTTGTACGATAGCCTACTGTGGGGAAACTTATCGAACCCCTTGCTGAAATCCATATACACCACATCAACTGGTTTACTCTCATCTACCTGTTGGGTCACATTCTCAAAGAAGGTTTGCTTCTTGTTCTCTCTCCCTCTCTTTGTCTATTCAACTCACTCCTTCTCCCCTATACAACAGATGTTCTGTTACCTCTCTCTTTCTGTATTTATTCAAATCTCTCCTCCCCTTCATAATAGACATCACTGTCAATCACAATATTTTCAAACTGTGTAGAGTTATGATGTATGGGCAGTGGAGTCGAAATGTCAGTTCTATTTTTCCCTCGACCCAAGGGTGCAATTCTGCTCAGTTTCTGTGTCAGTTTCTGATTTGTTTTGTTGCATTTTTTAAATTTTATTTAAATTTCCATATTATTATGATATGGGATGTCTGCATCTTTGGTAAGGGCAACATTTAATGAACTCACTAAATGCTCTTTACTGCGAGGTGATTCCTTCAGGCAGTTAAAAGCCAAGCTCATTGCTGTGGATCTGACATCAATCTGAAGCCCGACCAATTAATAATGTTTGATTTCTTTACCAAAGAACATCAGTGAAATAGAAAAACTTATTGACAAGAAGCTTTTACTATTGATATTAATGAAATTACCTTTGATTTCCAGTTCTTGACATTTGAATTTAAGTTCTGGCATCATCTGAGGTAGGATTTGAAACAGTGTCTTTCGTGCAGTCACCTAGGCCTCTGAGTTACATGTCCAGCGACATTGCTTCTCTGACACACTGTCCCTGCCATGAATTTACTTTAGAGGCAATAACAAGGTTCTGATGGACATATTTGTAACAGACAGAGTGCTGAGAAGAGAATTGGAAACATAAAATCTGAATTTTACCAAGGCATAGATAATGGTGCATTTAGGGCTTGCACTGACGTCAAGATTGTGACTGGGAATATTATGGAGCTGGTAGTGGGGATGTTTCGTGATGGAAAGAAAACCGAGAAATAAATCAATTCAAGGCAAAAGGGTAATTTGTGATTGCGAACAATCTTCTTCTCAGATGTTTGTGTGGACTTGGGCGTTGGGTGGTTCGAAGTTTTATGGTAATGAATGGAATTTGCATTTAAAACTGTAGACAGTACTTTATGTTTATAGGATTAATAAATGGATAGAGATAGAGAGACTTACCAGGAACACCAAAACTAACGAGCATGGGATAGTAACCCGCTTCTATCCGATCTGGTAATGTTGACCAATACCACGAAAGATAGAAAAGATCCAAAGATAAACTCCTGTCCATTGTTGCAGCATTTTTTAGATTAGATTAGTTACAGTGTGGAAACAGGCCCTTCGGCCCAACAAGTTCACACCGACCGGACGAAGCGCAACCCACCCATACTCCTCGGGTCGGTAACATTCATGTAACAGCATGGTCAGACACTGCACATTTCCACAGTTAAAAGAGGAGCTCATTCAGCATTTATAGCTGGTTACACACTGGTATGTGGAAGCCATTCAGGCCATCAGAACTACGGAACAAGAAGAGGAACAGCCAATTCAATCCTCCTGCATGTTCCACCGGAAGAGGAGAGGTCTGGTCAGTACATCGAGATGTTAAACAGGAACAGGCAAAGCCCAATCAGACCCTTGAACCTGTTCCGTAGGACTTGGAGGAGTCCATTCAGTCCCTCGAGATTTTTTACAAGAACAGGTGGGTGTTATTGATGCTCCAAGATGACAACAGAATGGAACAGAGACTGCACTTATAGATGGCTACACGATGTTCCTCGTGGCTCCATTGCCTGTGGGACACATGGTATTTTAACGTGGTTTTCAGGCAGTGAGGAAGGAAGCCAAATGTTTTGCGTCAAGTCTCGAAGATGTATCTTCCATTTCCGAGAAGGCAACCCCATGTGATTGGGGAGGATATTGAAATGTAGATCTGTTAAGGGCTAGAAGGATTACGGAGTTGTAGAACAGTCTGTTTCCTCGTCACATATTAGTGAGTACGTTGTAAATAGTAATTTGCTAATTGTAATTTCGAAGGATTGGAATTTTTGATTGGAACTGGAAACGTTGACTTCAAACTTCCAAATTTTAAATATCATGTGAAGCAATTCAATTAAAACTGTTGTAATAGACAGCTAGGATAACTCACCATGAACACCAAGTATAGCGAGGATGGGATAGTAACCAACTTGAATAACCAGCAGTACATTGTAGATCCGCCAAGCTAATGATTTCCAAGGCTGGGAAAGCCAGTGAAGACTATAGAATAAAGTCGTGTTTTTTGTTAGAGTATTCCAGTTTAATGTTCCCAGATTCTGATTCATTGTTGGAGCATTCCAGTCAAAAGTGCTCAGATTATGACCTTTCCTCCCCCTCTCTCTGGAGGGGCTGATCCCTGTTATGCTCTCGATGATGGTCCTACCCACACTGTGGGATAACACATTGAACAGAACCCATTTATCATTAAAAAATACCTCCCACTGGTATAATTACAATCCATGGAGAGTGACATTAATCACAGTCGCTGAACAAATAGCTCCAGACAACATCTTTAAATTCAATGCTGTTCGATTAAAATTCAAAATACTGATTAAATTTATACATACTGGATGGGAAATGTTAGGCTGCCTGAGGGACTGAATGTTGGGATTGGTAGATCAATTGTGTGAAAACTTTCAAGCTGCTTTGGATATAAGAGTAATGCTAGACGTTTATCGGGACATTTATATGCTTCTCTGTTCAAAAATGGAAACATACATCCTGTAAATACTGCTCAGGCATAATGTGCCTCAGACAACTTGGGGTTATAACAGGCAGATGGCGTGATATGTTAACAGGTAATTGTACCTAGGAGACAATGGAGACTGCAAATGCTGAAGAATTAAGATTAGATAAAGTGTAGCGGTGGAAAAGGCAGTGTAGGATAGGTGGCATCCGAGGAGCAAGTGAGTCAACGTTTCAAGCAGGACACTTGTTCAGGACTGGGGAAAGGGTAGGGGGCTGAGAGAAAATAGGTAGTGAGGGTTGGTCTGTGGGAAAAGTAGGCGATAGGTGGGTGAAGGTAAGAAGTGATAGTGATGGATCAGTTGGGAGAGTGGAGTGTATAGGTGCGAAAGAAGATGGACAGGTACGTCCCCTCAAGAGGGCGGATCTGATTCAGCTGGTTGAATCTAGAATCTGGGTGGGCGAGGAGAGGTTTGCAAACTGTTGAATCCGATGTTCATGCCGTGTGTTTATAGGCTCCCGAGGCAGAAGATGAGTTGTTCCCGGAAACATCATGGTAAATCTCTTCTGACCCGTCTTCTTCTTCATAACATCCTTCCTATGACAGAACTGAACACAATACTTCAGAAGAGATTTATCAATGTCCTGCACAATCTCAACATGACTTCCCAACTTCTAAACTTAAAGTTCTGCGCAATGAAAGCACCTTGAACACCCTGCCTATCTGTGCCACAAATTTCAAAGAGTGATACCTGCACTCCGGGTCCCACTTTTTTACTACCCTACCAACGTTATTTGGATAAACCCTTCCCTTATTTGCTTCACCAAAATGCAAAACCACGCATTTATCCAAATTAAACTCCATCTGCCACACGTCAGCCCAGTGAGTGATATTATTGCAACCTCCACCTCCCCCTTCAGGTTTAAAAAGACCCTGACCTCTCCAGAAGGCCTACAGACAGCAGCCTTGATTTTCCCAAAGCCCCAGAGCTTGGTTTGCCTTGCACAGGCAGGTGGAGGAGTGGATAAGGAGAGGCTGGAAAGGAAACAGTTGCCTTGTATCAATGAATAACTTTAGGAAGACTGAAACCACGTATTAGAAGTTTGAGTTAGTGACCGGAGATTTTTGGCCGGGAATTATGCTGTTTCCTCGTCTCTGTTGTTCACCATTGATATCTTTTTCGAGATCTTTCATAGCGTAGAGTGTGTCTGCAGGATTTGTTTTGCTGATGTTGCAGATTACAGATAATAACCAGTTAAGCAGGAAATCATAGCCAAGCTATTAAAGATTTTCATAGTTTGTCTCGATGGCAGAGCACATGCACTCATCATCCTATAACTGAAACTAATAACTTTTATTTGTTTATCATTGAAACTGTTGCCTGTGTGTTTCAGGAAATGAGTCATAGAGTCATAGAGATGTACAGCATGGAAACAGGCCATTCGGTCCAACATGTCCAAACAGACCAAATATCCCAACCCAATCTAGTCCCACCTGCCAGCACCCAAACCATATCCCTTCAACCCTTCCTATTCTTATACCCATCCAAATGCCTCTTAACTGTTGCAATTGTACCAGCCTCCATCACATCTCTGGCAGCTCATTCTATACACGTATCACCCTCTGCGTGAAAAAGTTGCTCCTAAGGTCTCTTTTATTTTTTTCTCCTCTCACCCTAACGCTATGCCCTCTAATTCTGGACTCCCCGACGCCAGGGGAAAGATTTTCTCTATTTATCGCATCCATGCCCCTCATAATTTTGTAAACCTCTATGAGGTCTCCTCAAAGCCTCCGACACTCCAGGAAAAACAGCCCCAGGAATTCAGCCTCTCCCTGCAGATCAAATCCTCCAATCCTGGCAACATCCTTGTAAATCTTTTCTGAACCCTTTCAAATTTCACAACATCTTTCCGATACAACGGAGACCAGAATTGTACGTAATATTCCAACAGTGGCCGAACCAATGTCCTGTACAACCGCAACATGACCTCCCAACCCCTGTACTCAATACTCTGACAAATAAAGGAAAGCATACCAAACGCTTTTTTCACTATCCTATCTACTTGCGACTCCACTTTCAAGGAGATATAAACCTGCACTCCAAGATCTCTTTGTTCAGCTACACTACACAGTACTTTACCATTAAGTGTATAAGTCCTGCTAAGATTTGCTTTCCCAAAATACAGCACCTCGCACTTATCTGAATTAAACTCCATATGCCACTTCTCAGCCCATTGGCCCATCTGATCAGATCCTGTTGTAATCTGAGGTTACCCTCTTCGCTGTCCACTATACCTCCAATTTTGGTGTCATCTGCAAACTTACTAATTGTACCTCTTATGCTCGCATCCAAATCATTTATGTAAATGACAAAAAGTAGAGGACCCAGCACCGATCCTTATGGCACACCACTAGTCACAGGCCTCCAGTCTGAAAAACAACCCTCCACCACCACCCGCTGTCTTCTACCTTTGAGCCAGTTCTGTATGCAAATGGCCAGTTCTCCCTGTATGATATGAGATCTAACCTTGCTAATAGTCTCCCATGGGGAACCTTGTCGAACGCCTTACTAAAGTCAATATAGATCACATCTATTGCTCTGCCCTCATCAATCGTCTTTGTTGCATCTTCAAAAAACTCAATCAAGTTTGTGAGACATGATTTCGCACGAACAAAAGCAATGTTGACTGTCCCAATTCAATCCTTGCCTTTCCAAATACATGTACATCCTGTCCCTCAGGATTCCCTCCAACAACTTGCTCACAATCGTGGTCAGGCTCTCCCGTCTATAGTTCCCTGTTTTATCTTTACCCCTCTTCTTAAACAGTGGCACCACTTTTGTCAACCTCCAGTCTTGCAGCACCTCACCTGTGACTATTGATGATACAAATATCTCAGCAAGAGGCCCAGCAATCACTTCGCTATCTTCCCACAGAATTCTCGGGTACACCTGATCAGGTCCTGGGGATTTATACACTTAACCGTTTCAAGACATCCTGCACCTTCTCCTCCATGATCTGGAAATTTTGCAAGATATCACCATACTGAGCTGTATTCGATTCCACGAACCTTTGGTAGTTTCCCTATCTGCAATGATCTGGATTCAAGTCCTGCCTGTTGTGGAGGTGTGTCACAGCATGTCAGAACAGGGTAATGAACAAACACACAGCAGAATCATGTTGCAGTTTTGGGGGGCCTATTGCTGAGTGGAGGTTGCCCCCACTTCTGATCCCACAGAGATGTTTCATTACATGTCTGAACATGTGGATTAAAATTATTTCAGATTTGTGATTTGGTGGAGGTGGAAGAGGTGTCAGGATTGAATGTCAGAATTTAAACGCCGGATGACTGAATACACAGCTATTCGTATTGATTGGAGTCACATTTGCACCTTCGAGAGCCTTATGAAATCCTGGGAAGAGTGAAGAGTTAAGGTCCAAAATTACAGGGCATAGATTTAAGGACGGAAGATAAAGATTTAAGATGGACCTAAAGGGCAACGTTTTCCAAGCAGATGCTGGTGCATGTATGGAATGAACAGCCAAGGGAAGTGTTGGATGCTGATGCAATTACAACATTTGAAAAGTATGGGAATATGAATATGAATGGTATAAACGGATATGGGTCAAATGCTGGAAAATGGGACTGGATTACTTCAGGATATCTGGTCGGCTTGGATGAGTAGAAGGGTCTGTTTTCCTGCTGTATGTCTCTGTGATTCACTGATTCAATTGATCAAGATCTCCTTGTATTCTTAGACTCAACCATTACACAAACCCTGTCCGCTACGCAATCAAAATTCTTATCATCTGCAAATTTGTTAATCATGCCTTCTATCATTATCAGCTAAATCATTTATATAAATGACAAACAACATTGGATTCCATACATTTTCCTGTGGATCACGGCTGGTTACAGGCATCCAGTTTGAAAACAACACTCCACGACCAAGCTGTCTCCTGGCATTAAACAGATTTTCACAGAAACATGCACACACATATCCAGACAGCTCGAGTCACAGATACAGACATGTTTTTACGGCAGAGATAGATTTTTTTTTATTAAAACGTGGATTAATAGTCACAGTGTGAAGGCAGGAGAATTGTTTTGAGAAACATGACAGGCAAGATCGAACAGCAAAGTAACCGTGATGGCACAAATAGCCTAATTTCATTTTCCTATGCTGTATGGCCTTAAGGAATCCGTAATATTTTCCCAAGGGTGTACTTGAGGCTGAATTTGATAAATACTTTCCTGAAGATTCAGTGGGATAGGCTTGTGGTGCTGAATGGTCTACCTCTGTTCATACTTGCTGCGCCCTTATTTCTGAAAGAGGAAGTGATTTGCTGTGGGGTTAGTAGACATTCGTTCAGCCCATTGACTAAATTACACCAAGCAGGAGGAGGCCATACAATGCTTCTGGCTAGTTACACAGGAACAGTAACAGGAGTGTACTAGTTAGCTTTAGGCGGGTCAGAGATAGTGGAAGGAGGGGATGGGAAGTTGCATTTTTGATTTAGCGAGTATCACAGCAGCAACCAGAGATAAAGTAACTGAAGGACCCTCCAGTGAGGCTTCGTTCGTAATAAGTGGATGTTGACGTTATTGGGGTTTTACTATAGGTTCCCAAATAGTAAACCTGAAATACAGGGAGAATATGCAGGGAGAGGGGAGATTTGCAGGATTAATAGCATTGTCATAGTAGGGGTTTTAATTTTTTCACATTGACTGGGACTGGTATAGAATTAAGCACGTGGATGGGGTGGAACTGTTTAAGTGTGTTCAGGAAAGCTTCCTCAGCAGTATGAAGAGTATCTTACTCAGGAAGGGACAAAACGCGAACTACTTTGTTGGGAAATAGGGCAGGGCAGGTGACTGAGGTTACAGTGTGTGAGCACTTATGGACGAGTGACCATAGTTCCATACCTATTAAAATAGTCGTGGAAAGGCACAAAACTGGTCCACAAGTTCAAGTTCTAAATTGATGTAAGGTGAATTTTGATGGAATTAGAAAGGAGCTTGCATGGGTTGACTGGATTAGTATGTTTGCAGGCAAACTGACCTCTGGCTAATGGGAGGCCTTTAAAAGCGTGACAGCTAGAGTTCGAGGTCTTTACATTCCTGTAAGAGTGAAGGACAAGGTTGGCGGAAAAGGGAACTCTAAATGATAAGAGATACTGAGACTTTGACTAGAAACTAAATGGAGGCACGTCTCAGGTATAGTCAGATGGGATCAAGGGAATGCCTGGAGGTTTCCAGGGAATACAGAAGTTTACTGAGGAAGGGAATAAGGAGGGTGAAAAGGCGGTTGAGAAGATTATGGTGACTCCAAAGATTATATGAAGTATATTAAAGAAAATAAAGAATAACTACAGAGAGAATAGGACCTTTCACGCCCGAAAGTGGGTATGTATGTGTAGAACAGCAAGAGATTAGCAAAGTCTTAACAGATAGTTTTCCTCCGTGTTTGCCGTGAAGAAAGACATGAAGACTTGAGAACGTGAAGAAGTTAGTGGTCATGTCATTAGGACAGTCTACATCACAGGACAGGTGTGTTCGATGTATTCGAATGTACGAATGAGGATAAATCTCCCAGTAATGATCAGATATATTCAAAAGCACTACAAGAGGCTAGAGAAGATATTAGAGGGACCCTAACTGCTATTTTTGCATAATAATTACTGACTGGTGATGTCCGAGATGATGGGCAGGGAACGAATGCTGTGCCCTTATTCAAGAAGGGAAGTAAAGAAAAGCCTCTGTTCTGTAGTCTAGTTAGCCTAACATCTGTGGTAGATATCTTACTTGAGAAGTTTCTGAGGGATGAGATGTACATGCATTTGGAAAGACAGGAACTGAATTGGAATAGTTAACGTGGCGAGTGGAAGATCATGCCTCAAAAATTTGTTAGAGTTCTTTGACGAAGTGATTGGGAAGGTTGGCGAGTCCAAGTTGGTAGATGTAGTCTATGGATATTCTTTGGTATGGCTCCAAATGGTAGGCTACTGTGAAACGTTAAATCACATACAATCCAGGGGACTCAACAAATTGAATGTACATTTGGCTTTATGGTAAGAAGCAGAGTAATAATGAAAGGCTGATTGTTGGACTGGAGGACTGTGATTAGTGGAGTGCCTCAGAGACTGAGACCATTGCTGTTTGCTGTCGATATCAATGATTTAGGTGAGAATGTCCAATGAATGATTAGTAAGTTAGCTGATGACACTAAAATATGCAGTATCATGGACAGTGAGGAAGGATTTTAAAAATTGGAACAGAACCTTGATCTGTTGAAGAAGTGGGCCAAGAAATGGCAAATGGAGTTTAATATAGGAAAGTGCGACGTTTTGCATGTTGGAAAGTCAAATCCTTAAGGATTTTAGTGGAACAGAGGAACGTTGGAGTTCAGGAGCATGGTTCACTCAAAATTGAGTCACAGGTTGACAGGGCAGTGAAGAAGGCCAATCAAGGAATTGAGTATAGTATTGGGAAGTCATGTTGCTGTTAAAAATGACTTTAGTAAGGCAGCAACTGTGTTGTGTTAGGTTTTGGTCACCTTGCTATAGGATGAATGTTATTAAACTGGAAAGAGAGCAAAGAAATTGACAAGGATGTTGTTCTAGGTCTCAAGTCCTCTTTCAAGCTCAAGCCCAGCTGGGCATCCTATGAATGACCAGTTGTAACATAAAACAGTCTTCCACACTATGTATCTCTCTCCCCAACCTTCGTGTCATTGGCAAACTTACTAACGCGCTCTTTCAAGTCACTTATAAAAATCATAAACAGCAGAGGTCCCAGAACCGATCCCTGAGTGACACCACTGGTCCCTTTCAGTGATGTAGAACCCCTAACACTCTGTGTAAGAGAATTCCTGACATTCACTACACTCTGTTGAAGAAACCGTTCTCTGCTTCTACACAACTTATTGATATGAAAGAAGAGGGAACACAGAGGGTCAGGTCATGAACTCAAAGCAGTATTGGCTGAGGATGACAACAAGGTGCCTGAGCAAAGTTGCACTTAGTAAGAATCAATTATGACCTCTCCACTAGTTGGAGTCATTCACAGCACAAAGGAAGATGTTTATCATCGGTGGGCATCAATAATATCAACCGTGGGACATCACTGCAGGAGATCCTCTGGGTGTCTTCCTCAGCCCAGGTATCTCCAGTTAGTCATCATGGAATGCCTGGAAACAGGTCATTCAGCCCATTGAGTCCTCACCAATCAGAAGTGGGAATATTCACTGGCGTTTTCACAATGTTCAGAAATATTGACCCCACTCAGCTCTTGAAGTAGTCTGCGTCCATGTGCAACAAAACTTGGACAACATTCAAGTTCATGCTGCTATAAGATCTGGATAACATCATGGAAGTGCGCTGCTCTAAAGTCTGGATGATATCATGGAAGCACACTGCTAGATGCTGCACATTTCCACAGAAAATAGAGGAACTCATTCATCACCTCAATCTAGCTTCACAAGAATGTGGAGAAGTCATTTAGCCCAGTAAATCTATTAAACAAGGCGTGTTTAAACAAGGGCACATTCATCCCCTCCTGCTTATTACACAGAAAGAGAAGGAGAGTGTTCACTCCCATGCATCACATATGCTGAATCAGAAAGAGACCATTTCACACCTGGAGTCATTTATGAAGAAACAGGAAGTGGTCATTCAACATCTCAAGTCACTAACATACATGAACAGGAAAGTGTCAGAGATGTTCTCATTTCACCAACAAATTGTGCAGGGTCTGCACAGATGCATTGCTCCACATTGTTCCTCGTGGCTTCATTATTCATAGTACATATGTGTCACTTTATCATGGCTTTTTGGCAGTAGAAATGAAGCCAGATATATTATCCATTTTCCAACACATCTTCAATCTCTAAGAAGGTAGATCCATGGTCTCTGTGGAAATCAGAAGCTGTTGGGAATGGCTAACTGTTCCGGAATGAAGGTATTGTGGCTACTGACAGCGTTGTGTACCCCTCTGTTAATCGATATGCCATCTCTGCTCAAGCATGCAAACTATCGGGAATCAAGCATTCTACAGATAGTATGGAATTTAGCACCTTATGAATGGCTGCTTGGGACATAATGAGTGCCCGTCCATAATCATCAGGCTTCAATCTGTTATTCTGTCTCAGCGCTACAGATTAAACACATCGTTACTGTACTGTCTCCTCTTGGTAACATCATGCCACTCTGATGAAACTCCTTTACGTAGACAGAGACGTGTAGATCATTATTTATAAAGCAAACTCAGTTTGTGCACAATATGCCAAACACTCTCTCAACAATAACTACCATTGGCTAAGATGCACCAACTCTGGTACTTCAATCATTTCGTTTGAAGAGCCACATATCATTTAATTCCTGTCCCGTAACAATTCTGTTGGTGATTTATGACCAAGGACTTCCATGACCTTTTCAACAGCAGCACTTCACAACCTTTCACCAGTTAATAAATATAAATGTGCGTGATGATATTTGTTGTTCAAGTCTGAATCATTTTTACATCTTGTGAACAGCTATTGCACAAACACACACCCTATTGATACCCAACAAGACTTCACTCCAGACCAACCTGCAGCCTGGTCCTGTGAAGTGTTGGTCAAGCTTTCACAGTGACAGAGTTCTTAGTTTTACCTTTTGCCAGTTGATGCTGAGGACTCAGCAGGGTTGGAAGGCAGTAAAACTCTCCCAGCTGCTGCACACTCTGTCTGTGATTTCGCTCAGAATTGTATTTTTATGTTCTCTCCTCCTGGATTGGAGAACAGCATGTGAGACAATTTATTTCCTGAATTTGTTTTTCTGACAATTGGGTGTTCATCGTATATTACCATATTGGAGCAATGATGGTTTCTTATTTCAACAACCGATTATTCAGTTAAGTTTTCCAACAGAATTAAGTTATTCCAAGTTCCTCTTCCATTTGTAGTATATTATCCACAGTGGTTGAATAAATTGAATAAATAATGTCGAATATTTTGACCAATCGAACTATATCTGAAACACAGCACCTCGCATTACCGTTAAAACAAGAAAACATCCTGGTCGAGGTTGCCTTCTTCACGCATTTTGATGTAGTCTGCCTGGTCCATAACAAGTCCGACAAATATGCATGTATTAATTGGATAATTGCATGATGGACAGTAACGGGCGGCACGGTGGCACAGTGGTTAGCACTGCTGCCTCACAGCACCAGGGACCTGGGTTCAATTCCCGCCTCAGGCGACTGACTGTGTGGAGTTTGCACGTTCTCCCCGTGTCTGCGTGGGTTTCCTCCGGGTGCTCCGGTTTCCTCCCACAGTCCAAAGATGTGCGGGTCAGGGTGAATTGGCCATGCTAAATTGCCCGTAGTGTTAGGTAAGGGGGTATATGTAGGGGTATGGGTGGGTTGCGCTTCGGCGGGTCGGTGTGGACTTGTTGGGCCGAAGGGCCTGTTTCCACACTGTAAGTAATCTAACTTGCAGAAATACATGGTTTAACAGAGGAATGGACTGAGGTGGAGGACTAACAGTTGAATCAGGAATTATATCGCATACTCAATCCACCTCACAGGTTCAGCCCAGACATTTATAAGCACAGATGAGGTATCTGTTCAGCATGGAGCACTGTGCAAATTAGGCTAGTGTACAGCTCAGTACAACCCAGCAATCTGGAACATTGTGCAGGACTCACTGTCCAACATGGGGATAAGTATGGAGAATACCAGTGCATTGACTTAGAATCCTGGACAAGACGGTCTGTCCAGTTTGAGACGCTGTGCAGTCCATACCAGTGTCTTGTTCTATAAATGCATTCAAAGTATCTGTTCGGTATGGAGAGATGTGCTGAACTGATCTGTAAACCAGGAGCAGTTATCCTCCCAGCATATAGAGCTGTGTACACCACCCCACTGCATTGAACTGTAAACAAGGAGCAGTTGCCCTCCCAGCTTGTAGATCTGTGTACACCACTCCACTGCCTTGTGCATTATCACACTGTGGGGAAACTTGCAGCCCATGCTGGACGTGACAGGATGTGCAGCTTCCATCTATTTACAGCTCCAGATCTGCATTGTGCCATGACAAGGGGTGCTGTGGGTGAGAACATTATTGCTGAAGAGAGATGGTAGGGGAGTCAGTTTAAATACCAACAAACAAAAGGATTTTATATAAAAAAAAAGAAAGGGAGATTGAGAGACAATTTCATGGAAGATCATAGGTTTCAGAATGCTGAAAAGAAGATATTTCGAGAGCATCCTATAACATGAGCTAGCATTCCCAGGAATGATGGATGAACGGGATATTGTTATGAGTTCAGATGATGAAGAGTTTTTGATTAACATTTGTTCTGCAGCTTTGTAACTGTCAATACCGTCAGCAGAGTCTTTTACTCATTGGGACAAATCTAACCATATTTTTTCTCAGTGCTATTTTCATTGAAGGTGACCGAGGGATCACCTGCATGAGACCGAACTAGTTTCCGGGTTATATCTTATCGAACTCACCACATTATCTACCCACCCCACCGCACTGTGCTCCTCTCATTTAAGATCAGCTCAATTCCCTCACCCATCATGATTGGATGTACTCGCAATGGCCAGGAGTTGGCACTGATTGAATCTTTAAAAGGCTAATTGGCACACGCTTGAGCTTTATCAGTTTGAAGCTGCCCTGCACAGTATACCTCGAGTATGGCAGATAAGGAGCAATTATACTACAATTTCTCGACAGGTGTATGAAGGTTCTGGTGGATGGGCTAATACAGAGGGGTACAATTCTCTTCCCACAGAGGGCCACACCACCAAACCCACCGAGCCCGGTCTGAGCTCACCACCCAGCTCAGTGCAGTATCTGCGGTCTGAAGAAATGTCCAGCAATACAGCACAAGCATCAATAACCTTCCCCGCTCTGTCAGGATATGAGTCCCTGTATTCTACCTGCTCCCTCACACTCGCTGTATATCTGTTATAGCACCGACGGCCAAACAAGGATCATGCTTCACCACACTCACTGCTGCATGCAACCACCCGCCCCCCACACCCCATCTCGCCTTTGCATTACTCACACATGGTGATAGAATGTTCTGAAGAATGCTGCTTATGGAATGTTCCAGATAATGTTCCAAATAATTTCCTTTTTCAGGGAAATGTCAGTGCCCCAGTATGTAACACATATAGGGAAGGAGCAGAGTTATACTTTTTTTAAAGTCAGTCAATTAAAATCTATCATGAGTCCAATCAATCTTTCAAACATGCTCCAACATTTAATCAGATCTCGGCTGATGGTTTCCTCAGCTCCATGTTACAGGAAGTTTCAATCATTCAAGCCCCTAGGTTCCTGTCATTGAGCAGACGACACTGGGGTACTTTAACTCCGGTTTTCTTCAAGCAAGTGTTCTGGAGGCATTACCCACGGGCACGGACTCCCCTAATAATATATTCCATCAGCTTTGTGTAATGGTAAGCATATTTTCCACAGACCAATCATAAATCTACACTTATTTAATGGTTATCGACATCCAGTCACAATTAATAATTGTGGCTATTTCATTTGTCTCACCTTCATGTATTCAGCCAAAGACAGATTCTAAACACTTGTCTCGTTATAAAATACAATTTCTAGCAGAGAACGTTTTTTAACCTAAGCCGTTTTCTTGACCGTTATCTGAATTGTATCTTTTTCCTTGTTATTCAAGTTTCCCTTGCCATTTGTCTGTGACTGTTTCTGTCTGTAACAGTTACATAGTCTCCCACTCAGTTGGCCGAATGCAGAGGGAGGCCAGCAGCGCAGGTTCAATTCCTCACAGTGACAGAGTTAACATGTCAGACCCCGTTTTCTCAACATCACCCCATCACGGGGAGTGGTGACCCTCAGGTGAAAGCACTATGATTGGACTCTCTTTAATGACAGAGCATCCCCATGGCCCTTTGGAATTCTATTCTATCACTGTCAGCATTTTAAAGAATCTTGCTGTCTGTGCAAATATTCAATATATCTGCCTCTGATGCTCTGTGGTGAAGAGAGTTCCAAAGACTCACCACACTCTGAGTAAACAAAGATGAATTTCATCTGCATGTGAGACTATTTGTTGTTTCCTTATTGGAAAAAGGATATAATCACATTGGAAGCAGTTCAGATATGCTCCATTTCATATATTCCAGGGATGAAGGGTTTATATTATGGAGGCTTTAACAGGTTACTCTTGGAATGAGAGCTGATATTATTGAAACATGCTGGGTTTTCAGGAGAGTGGATCGGGTAGATACCCAATGGTTGCTTGTAAAGTCCAAATGTTTTGTCATTGTCATAGAACGTCTACAGTGTGGAAGCAGGACATTCTGCCCATCGATGCAGATCGATGCACTGAACTTCATCCTACTCAGACCTGTCACCCTATTCTTTCCATAATCTTATATTTCCCATGACTTACTCACACATCTCTGGGCATTATGGGCAATCTAGCATGCCCAATCCACCCTAAGCTGCACATCTTTGGACTGTGGGCGGAAACTGGAGTACTGGGAGGAAACCCACACAGACACGGGGAGAACGTTCAAACTCCACACAGAGTTGTGTGTGAGGTTTTGGAATTGAGGTGATGTGATGTGAGTACAACATTCTCCTCCGTTAGTTCTATTAGTACGTGTGGCTGACTAAAGAAGCCTGCCTGACTTGTTCCGATCACTGAACTTGAGTCAGTGTGAAACCTTTATGACCGGACTCGTCACCAACACGGCTACATTTAAAATTTGGTGTGATCAGTGGAAGAGTGACTTTAGAAAACGAAACAGTGACAAATTCCAAACTCAGTGAGAACAGGAATGAGGAGAAATTGGGATTTCATTCAAGTGGAAATTCTCTTCCCAGTGATGGCCGCATCGTTATATTAAAGCGATGCTGGCTTCGTCTGATTTTCCATAGATAGATGAATCTGGGATAATGGTACGTGGAGAGAAAAGTGCAGCTGGGGCCGCAATGAGACGAGCCATGACCTCATTTACTGGTGGATTCGCGTCAAAGGGTCGAATGGCCCTCTCGTGTCTCTCAGCCCTGTGCTCTGATGTTCCATTCAGCCCTTCGGACCTGTTAGACAAGGGCAGATCGAGGCCATTCCGATGGTTAGGTGTAGTTTGAAAAATCACGGCTGGACAGAAAGCGTATCCACCCCCAATCCGTTTTTCCACGCTTCCCGTCTATGTAACTTCTGTTCCAGATGGAAGTCATGTTACAGAATCAAATTCGCTGTAAATACAGCCCCCAAACCTTATCCAGGGTTAACTCAGACAAATCTTCTGGTCTCCATGAATGCAGCACTTTACAACACGACTTCCAGGAAAACAAACGGTTAGATTCCAAAAGAATAAAATGAGAACGCAAGAAATGCGAACAGAAGTATGCCATTCGGCCTCTCAAGCCTGCAGTGTCATTTAATAAGAACATGGATGATCTACTCAACGGATACCCTTTGTGTCCGTCAACTCGCTGATTTGTCAAAAAACCATCCACCCCGTCTGTAAATGCATTCAGTGTTCCAGCCTCCACAAAATCTGGGTTAGGGAATTCCAGACAATCACTACCTTCGAAAAGAAGACTTTTAAAATCTCACTTTGAAATCGATTTCCTTATTCTGTATTGATGTCCCCGAGTGAGATACTCTGGCCAGGAATGGAACCATATTCTCAGCATCTATCTTGTCAAGTCTCCTCTTATCTTGTACATTTCAGAAATTTCATCTTTCATATCTACCACAATAAATAATCGCCTCATCCTTTTAGATGTTCCCAATAATTCAAACCTTTCATCCCAGAAACCCGCATAATGTGCCAACCTAGTTACTTGCTGCATCAGCATGCTGACTTTATGTTTCATACATAGAACACTCCAATCCCTTCATTCTCTTCCTTTTTTGGGTATCCCTTTCAATAAATATCAGCCTGCCTTTTGGTTCTCAGTGTCATCCACAAACTCAGACGAATATTGCACTCAGCTCCCGCCGTCAGGCTGTCAGTATAGATTATAAAAACTGATGCCACTGGACTGATATTTGTGGTATTCCAGTAGATACATTTTATCATAAAGATCCATTAATCCTGACTCTCCAATTTCGAAGTTTTATCCAATCATCATTCAATGGCATTACAGTATCCGTCATCCTGTGAGTTCCTGTCTTGTTCAAGAAACTTTATTTTTGTGATACCTTGTGGAAACTCTCTGGAAAGCTTCGTGTCTAACAGTTCCCCTTTATTAAGTCCGCTTGTTACACTCTCAGGGATCTCCAGAAAAAAAAACTTTGTATAATTTTACAGGGCAGAATATAGTTTCCCTTTCACAAAACCATGCTGACTCTGCGTGAAGCTTTCCTAAATACCCTGCAATCCCTTCCTTAATAACAGACTCTCGCAGATTCCCAGCAATAATAGAGAGGCTAGATGGTTCCTGCTTTTAGTCTTGCTACTTTCTTGAAGACAGGCGCCACATTTGAGGGTCCCCAGTTTCGCTACCGAGTTCCCCAGTCACACCCGCCAACTAACCTAAACATACTTTCCAGACATCATTTCTTCAAAAGTCACGCACTTATCTTGAACTTCTTTATTTATACTCGGAAACGTTCGTGCTGCTTATTTTTATATTCTTGCCACTTTACTTACAATGTATCTTTTCTTCCCTTTTCCTCGCTTTACGGATTCTAATTTCCAGAACAAGCATTTAAAAGTAAGCTTTGAAAATTTGAAACAATATTAAAAATGACAGCTCCAAACTTCATACTGTGATTTGTTTATCTCCATGTTACATTACTAAGGTATCATGACACTCTTACTCGTGCCAACAAGAAGAGAAACACTTGGATTCCTTTGTCTGATCTCTACAGTGAAAATGTATCGCTGGACAGGTCTATATGATACCACATGGTCAACATTCTCCCTCCTCGTCTCCCTATGACCTTGTGTGGTTGTGTCTTCTTTATCTTGCACTCAATACATAGAAACACCTTCACCCATTCACATCTTAACTTCGAACCATTTTATACCACCTTCTCGTTCACCACTGCTAAAAGTCTATTTATCTCTTGCCACATCCTTTTTACCTGTCAGCATCCCTCACCTCTGGTAAGGGACTAAAAAAGCCCCTTTTCAGTTCTGAAGAAGTGTCACACTGGACTTGAAACGTTAACTCTGTTTATCTGTCTCCGCAGGTACTGCCACACCTGTTGAGTTTCTCCGGAAATGAATAGGCACAGAACATATTTTCAATTAAACCAATAACGGTGGATACTGGAAATAAAAATGTAAATATTTCTGGAGAAACTTAGAACTTTGTAGAAGGGTCACTGGTCCAGAAATATTAATTTTGCTTTCACTCCAGAAGATGCTGACAGACATACTTAGTTCCTTCAGCAATTTCTGTTTTGGAACAAGTTCCACAGATGTGTGTCAGAGCTGCCCAAACGCCCCGTCCTACACAAACCACCACACATTGGGAAGTGTGCGATAATACCATGTGGCACACATTCATTGGCTCTGAAACTGCATACCGCTGACGTCACTGGCACTACAGAGCTCTTAATCAGGGTCAGGGAGAGAAACAGAGGGAAACACTTTCACTTCAAACACAGATGATGGCATTACAGGAATGGAAAAAAGATTCAAATGAATATGTTAAATTATTTGCGCAATGTAAAAAATTGGGGGAGTGACAAAAAAAATGGAAATGTTCCCACATCAGAAACCAGGTTAGTTCACTGAGTGCAGGGTTGTTGGGTGAATGGGTCTCAGAGTGAACTGGGGGACAGTCAGTAGAATTGAATTGCAGACTTGCAGATCAAACTGGGTGGTACCGTAGACCACAGCAGCCGCAGAAGCAGAATTGTATTCAAACATAATCAGTCGCTTATTCTCCAGGATAATCCATCAGTCTACAATTATCATCAAGCCGATCTATGGTTCAGTGACGACTTTGGGTTAACAAGCTACAGTTTGAATCATGTGTACCTAAACCTGATGACAACCCAATAAAGCTATGGTACATGACCGGTTACATTCTGATCAACAGAACTAAAATCTGATCACGAGGGAGAAGTCATAGTAAAACTAACAGATCAGATCTTAACTCTGCAGTCTTGCCACATCCAGGCAGAAATGTCTATGGACCATAAAACAACTTACTGGAGGAGAGGACTCTACAAATATCCCTAAGAAATGGAACAGCCCTGTACATCAGTGTAAAAGACAAGTATGCATTACCTGCACCATTCTCAACCAGGCGTGTTGAGTCGATAACCAACCACACATTCACCATGATGTCCACAGAATCAAAGGTGGCAGTCGTCAACCAATTCGATTCGCTGCACGTGACATGAAGAAACAGCTGAACACAGTAGATATGACAAATTCTTGCAATATGACTGAAAACTTGTGTGAAAACTTGTGCTGCACAAGAAGCCGTGTCCCTGGGGAAGCCATTTCATTCCAGCTCCAACTCTGGCACCTCCCTGACAATGTGGAAAAGCACTTCCCCAAACCCCATGGAATACAGATCCAGTAGATACAAACTCTGTTTTCTCAACAAGCCTGTCATCCCAGAGATCAGTCTGGTCATCCTTCATTGCTCTCCCTCAATGTCAGGTTTGTCCTATATCAGATACCGAGACCATAACTGCACACAATAATGCACAATGTTCGAGAAGGCGTCTCACCATGGCAGATGCAGTAAGACACCTGGACTCAAATCGCCTTGAAATGAAGGTCAGCACACCATTTACCTTCTGAATGGTTTCTGTTCCTGCAATATTGTTTTCAGTGACTGGTTTTCAAGGAGATCCAGATCCTTTTCATTGCTCCAGCTCGTCACTTTGTGGGTCTGTGTACACTGGTCAGCATGCCAATGCGATTCCCATTATTGACCTCTGGCCTCAGAACCCACTGCAAAGTTTGGAGCTCAGAGGTCTGCACAGAAAGAAACAAAAATGCAGCATGAGTTCATTTATACATCAATGTTTTTTTTTCAACCAACCCCTGTTCAAATGGTAAGCTGCCGTTTTGTTTTTCCTACCATAGTGCACAATGTCACATCTACCCCCATTGCTCTCCATCTGCCACATATTTGATCATTCACTCCATTGTCTCAATCACCTTGGAGCTTTTTTTTTACATTCTGCTCACCCACTCACAACATGACACGGCTTAGTGCCATCCGTAGACTTGGAAATCGGTTCCCTCAGCAAAACGTTTGGTGAGTATTGGGAATAGTTGGGAGCCAAATCCCGATTCATGCTATATCATCCAGGCCTTCAATCCGAAAAGAAAACATTGCTGTATCCTTTCTCACTGTTTCCTATCTGCCCTCCCATTCAAAAAACATGTCCACATATTACTGCAGTTCAATAAGATTATAATTTGTATAGTAAGTTTGGGCTTTGTCAATAATCTTCCTGAAAATCCAATCGTATTGCATTGATTGTTTCTCCATAATTTTGCAAGTCACTTTCTGAAATATGATTCCTATTTCATATATCTCTGTTAACCTTTTCTATGCCCATTAGCTTAAGTCTCAATGCTTTCTCGAAAAATGTATAGTTGCTAATTTCATTCTAATCCCTTTTTCTCACCAGACTAACTTTTCCTACTATTATTGTGAAGATTTATTTTTCGTTTAGTTTTCTTCTGTGAAGACATAACTTTAGCATTTGCTCCATAGATCTGCCGTTCCCCTGTTCTCCATTCTACATTTTCTGTTTTCAGACTGTAAGGAAGCTGCATCTTTTTTTCCTTAATTTTGGCATTGACATCTTTTAGAACATTTTACAACTTCACTTTTGCAAACCTTGATAATACACTCTTTAGAAACTCATCAATTCTTGTCTTAAGCTGCTCAATAATTAACCTTCCACAACCATACAATCACAGGAGCATAGACTCTGTACTGTCAGAAATACAGCACGGTCTACATTAGTCCCACTATCCTCACAAGAACCATTTTCATGTATGTAAAGGAATTTCAAGTGTACGAGAATGCACTTCTTATCGGTTGTGAGGTTACCCGTGACAACTGCCTTTTCAGGAATTGTATTCCACACCCCAACACCCTGAGTAGACTTCAAACCTTTCACTTTAAAAGTGTGTTTCCTTTTTCTTGCCTCTTTGACTAAAAGGAACAGCTCCTGTCTATCCACACTGTTCATGCCCCTTGTAATCTTATCCTTTTCAAACACATCCCCCTCAGTCTTCTCTGCTCCAAAGTTAACAACCCGAGCTTATCCAGACTCTCTCCATAACTGATATGGTCCATCCCACAGAACATCCTGGTGAATCTCCAGTGCACCCCTCCAGTGCAGTCACAGTCTTCCTGCAATGTGGTTCCCAAAATTGTACACAGTATTCCATCTTGGCCTAAGCAAAGTTACAGATAGCTCCTACAATCAATTCCGCGATGAAGAAAGACAATGTTTACAGTCCCCTATGCTTTCCCAAAAAGTGCATCGATCTGCTTCGCCACATTCAAGAATGTGTGGAGAAGCACCCTCTGAGGTTCCTCGTGTCCTGCCATCATTGAGTCATCCCCTGTCTGATTCCTTCTTCTAAAGTACATCACTTTATATTGATCAGGGGTACATTCCATCTGCCAATGATCTTCACATCTGACCATTCCATCTGTATCGTTCAGTAAGTTAAGACGTTCCTCCTCACTGCCAACCACCCAGCCAATCATTGTGTCAAATTGATTTATCACTCTCTCCCCATTGCCCTCCATATCCACAACTGCATCATCTATGATGTCCATAAATAATATGTTTAAAAATCACACACCACCAGCTTACAGTCCAACAGGTTTATTCGGAGGCACGAGCTTTCCAAGCGCTGCTTCTTCATCAGGTGGTTATGCGTATTGAAACCTCGTGTCACCAAATAAAACTGTTGGACCATAATCTCGTGGTTTTGTTTTTTAACTTTGTCCACCCCAATCCAACACCGGCACTACCAAATCAGAAATAATAAGAGACACAACACTGATCCCTGTCGCACAACGTTGGATAATGGCCTCCAGTCATACAAACAGCTTTGCACCACCACCCTCTGCCTCCTAACACTAAGTTGATTTGGATGCAACTTGACAAGTCACTCATACGTCCTACCTGTTCTCTGGTTATTCTGTTCCAATTGACTTACGTATAGATATTTGGGGTTTCTCCCTAATCTTGCCCTGTCAGCGGTTTCCATGCCCCTGCGTCCAGTCAGTGCCCGCTGTGTGCAGAATTTCCTCCTTTTTGCAGTCTTAAATGGCCTGTCCCTTATCTTGCCATTATTTGCCTTAAATGTAGAGCAGACAGCCAGAGAAACATCTTGTTCAGACATTTAGTGAATTTTCCAAATGTTATTGCTACCACCTCTCAATCTTTGAAACTCTAGAGAACTTAGGCCGAGTTTCCACATCAGGCAATCTCCCCATCTGAGGGATTAATCTGGAGACTGTCTATTGCCCTTCCTCTATGGACATTATATTCTTTCTCCGATTGGGTAACTAAAAGTGTGCACAATACTGCCGGTACAGTCTCAACAAAATGCTCTGCAACTGCTTCAACATGCCCTTCCATCTATATTGTGGCAAAACAAACTTTATGTCTCTACTTATAGAAATTCCTCCAAATATTTTTCAAACAATTCCGAAGTTAATCAAGTATGATTTAAAGTCTGGTTGAAGATTTGTAGCTCGGGTGTCCGTTGTTGTGGTTCTGTTCGCCGAGCTGGAAGTTTTTGCTGCAAACATTTCGTTCCCTGGCAAGGGAACATCATCAGTGCTATTGGAGCCTCCTGTGAAGCGCAGCTTTGATGTTTCTTCCGGTATTTATAGTGGTTTGTTCTTGCCGCTTCCGGGTGTCAGTTTCAGCTGTAGTAGTTTGTATGTGGGGTCCAGGTCGATGTGTCTGTTGATGGATGTTCTTGCCGTTTCCGGGTGTCAGTTTCAGCTGTAGTGGTTTGTATATGGGGTCCAGGTCGATGTGTCTGTTAATGGAGTTTGTGGATGAATGCCATGCCTCAAGGAATTCCCTGGCTGTTCTCTGTCTGGCTTGTCCTATGATGGTAGTGTTTTCCCAGTCAAATTCATGTTCCTGGGTCCTTTGTTCTAGTTTCTTCTTGGACATCATCAGGAATACACACATAGACAAAGAAGAAACCATGGTATCATTCGACGTGACGGCACTGTTCACATCAATTGACAAAACCCTAGCCAGAGAAACAATAGCCAACCTACTGGACATACATAACAGAACACAGGAGGCCGAACCTATCAACAAGGACGGCATACTTAAACCACACACTTTACATTCAACAATCAGATATACGAACAAATCAACGGAACACCCATGGGATCACCAATCTCGGGACTCATAGCAGAGGCAGTTATGCAAAGGTTAGAACATACAGCCCTACCACAAATCCAACCCAAACTCTGGATCAGATACGTCGATGACACCTTTGTAATCATCAAAAACACAGAAATAGAAAAAGCACACCGAATCATCAACGCCACACTCACAGGAATACGATTCACTAGAGAAGAGGAAAAGGATAGCCAACTCTCATTCCTAGACGTGTTAGTAGAGAGAACACCCAACGGAGAATTCACCACAAGGGTACACAGGAAACCAACACACACAGACCAAGTCCTAAACTATGAAAGCAACCACCCCAACACACACAAACGAAGCTGCATCAGGACACTATTCAAAAGAGCCACAACACACTGCAGTACATCAGAACTGCGAAAAGAGGAAGAGGAACACCTATACAAGGTATTCGCCAAAAACGGATACCCACGCAACTTTATCACCAGATGCCTAAGAGATAGACCACGGAACGAGGACATGCCACAACCAAAAGGACTAGCCACACTACCATACGTCAGGAGCGTCTCAGAACTGACAGCCAGACTACTGCGACCCTTAGGACTCATAACAGCACACAAGCCAACTTCCACACTCAGACAACAACTCACTAGAACAAAGGACCCAATAGCCAGCACGAGCCAAACTAACGTAGTTTACAAAATACCATGCAAGAACTGCACAAAACACTATATAGGACAAACAGGAAGACAGCTAACAATCCGCATCCATGAACATCAGCTAGCCACAAAACGACCCGACCAGCTATCCCTAGTAGCCATACACTCAGACAACCAGGAACATGAATTTGACTGGGAAAACACTACCATCATAGGACAAGCCAGACAGAGAACAGCCAGGGAATTCCTTGAGGCATGGCATTCATCCACAAACTCCATTAACAGACACATCGACCTGGACCCCATATACAAACCACTACAGCTGAAACTGACACCCGGAAACGGCAAGAACATCCATCAACAGACACATCGACCTGGACCCCACATACAAACTACTACAGCTGAAACTGACACCCGGAAGCGGCAAGAACAAACCACTATAAATACCGGAAGAAACATCAAAGCTGCGCTTCACAGGAGGCTCCAATAGCACTGATGATGTTCCCTTGCCAGGGAACGAAACGTTTGCAGCAAAAACTTCCAGCTCGGCGAACAGAACCACTACAAGTATGATTTCGCTTTCAGAAGTGAATACTGATTCTCTCCAATGTTGCTGCTAATTTCTAAATTCCCAATATCACAAATTATATAATAGATTTCAACAGCTTCCCTGCAGATTTCAAGTCAATTCGTCTGCAGTTCTCCACACTATCTCTTCTTCCCTTTGTAAACGCTTGGATCTATGTCATTCATCTACCATGTTTTAATCACGTTTACTAACTTCCCTTTATCTGCAATGACTTCCGACCTCTGCAGAAGGTACAGAAAAATAAAACACAGGCATTGACAGTGCAATTAATTCTTCTACTGATAATTTATTTCTGACATTTTGTAATGAATAACATTTGCTTCGTCAGATTTAGCAATGCTCAATCCAGTACATTTTAAAGCACTACCCTGATACTGTTATAAATTGACTTTACCTTTAGTTCCACAAGCCCTATATTATCCCTTGTTATTGTCAGATATTTTCTGGATCTTCCTCAATGAAGACAGATGCAAAGTAATTGGTTATTTTCTTGGCTATTTCCCTGTTCTCCACAATAAACTCTCATCTTCCCTTTACGAACTTCCACATTTTACCTTGCTTTACTTTGTTTCGTTTAAAATGCAGATCGTAGATTTGTGCAGTCTTTGTGTTCCGGTGTGTTCGCATGCATGTTCTCTTTTTGATTTCCTTATCAGTTTCATGACTATCCTATCCTGGATCGTCAATTTCGGAGAATTTTCAGGTTTCCACAGTGTCTGAAATTCTTCTGATGTCACTTGATTAATATAATCTTTAGTTTGTTATGTTAACCATCATTAAGTCACTTTCTCACTCCTTTGTGCTTAAATATATAGATGTTCAGTATTTCTATAAATCTCCTAGTCCTGACAGCTGTACCTAAGAACACTGCAGAAGGACAGAGAAGAAATTGGGAGGGATCTGGATTATACTTTTGCATCATTGCTGGCCACAGATGAGGTTGCGTAGGACAAGAGGGTAGAAAATGGTGTGCCCTTATTCAAGAAGGGCTACAAAGAAAAACCTGGGAATTACAGACCAGTAAACCTAAAATCTAGCGGTAAGTGTGTCACTTGAGACGATTCTGAAAGAGAACATAAACATGCATTTGGAAAGATAGGATTTGATTAGGAACAGTCATGCTTTGTGCATGGGAGATCATGGCTCACAACGTTGACGATGGCAGGGTGGTTTAGGTAGTCTATATGGATTTCAAAAAGGCCTTCAATAAAGTTCCACATGGCATGCTGCTCTAGAAGGTTACATCGCATGCAATTGAGGGGAGCTGGCAAATTAGCTGCAAATTGTCTTGTTGGCGGGAAGCAGAGGGACGCTCGTCGGACCGGAGGCCTGTCACTAGTGGACTGCCTCAGGGATCGGTGCTGGGACCATTACTGTTTGCTATATGCATAATGATCTCGTTTAGAAATTCATGATTTCTAAAGGCATGATTGCGAAGATTGCAGATGACGCTAAAGTATATGGCATCGTCGAAAGTGACGTAGTTTATCACAAATTGCAGCAGGACCTTGATCAGCTAGGGACATGGGCCGAGAATTGGCAAATGGGGGTTAATATAGATAAATATGAGGTCTTGCATTTCGGAAAGTCAAACCAAGGTCGGAATTTCATGGTGAATAGTTGGGCCTTAAGAGGTGTAGTAGAACAGAGGGACCCTGGAATTCAGGTGCACGGTTCTCTGAAAGTTTATTCAGAGATATACAGGCTAGTGAAGTAGGCTTTTGGCACACTGGCCTTCATCAAACAGGGCATTGAATATCGAAGTTGGGGAGTTATGTTGCAGTTATACAGGATATTGGTGAGGCCATACTTGTAGCAATATTTTCAGTTTTGATCACTTTGCTATAGGAAGGACGTTATTAAACTGGAAAGAGTGCAGAAGAAATTTAATTTCTTGGTTTGTTGCCAAGAACTTATCTGACTTCTCGGGAGAAGTTGGACAAGCTAGGATTTTAACTTTATAGTGTATGACACTGAGGGGGAATCTCATAGAAATGTTTAAGATCATGGAAGGCATGAATGCACTTGGCCTTTTTTTCCCAGGGTAGGGCAATCACAAACTGGAGATCATCATTTTAAGTTCAGAGGGGAAAGAATAAAAGGGAACCGATGAGCATTTCTTTTTACACACAGGATGGTACGCATATGGAATATGGTGCCAGTAGAGTTGTTGATGTGGGCACATTACCAGCACTTAAAAGGCATTTGGACAAATACATGGATAGGACAATATGAGAAGGATACTGGGCGATGGCTGGGAAATAGGATCAGCGTGTATGGACATTTTGGTCGGAATGGTCCATTTTGGACCGAAGGGCTTGTGTCCATGCTGTCGGACTCTATGTCTTTAACAAGAATTGCTTGTCTCCCACTGAATGTTATATTGTACTTTCCCAATTCACTGAAACGAACTTGACCCTTAGCCTCCAAGCTTCCATGATGTTTGATCAAAATGTTCAAACATTCTCTATTGTACGCAGACAACTTGTAAAATACAACATACCAATGTCAATATTCCTCAAAGGCTGCTTCACAGCAAGATTATTAATTAGTCCTGCTGACCACACAACACCAAATCCGAAATAACCTGGTCTCCAGTTTAGTTCACAACATACTATTCGACCTACCTGGTACACTTATGAAATTTATTTTTCAACAACATTAGCAGTCACGTAATGCAGTTTAGATGCAATTTGAGACAATCTATTAATACTGAAGCACTCACGATTATTTGTTACTCATTCACAGAATGAGGGTATTGCTGGATAATCAGCATTTGTTGTCCATGCCAGAGGTTAGTTAAGATTCAAAAGTATTGTTGTGGATCTGGAGTCACATGTAGGGCAGACCAGCTAAAATATGCTAGTGAACCAGATGAGTTTTTCCAACAATCGATAATGCATTCATGGTTATCCTAATCCCTTGATTCCATGAACGTACTGAATTCAAATTCCACCATCTACCACGGCAGGATTCAAACCCAGGTCTCCAGAACGTTCCCTGAGTCTCTGGTTTAAGAGACCAGCGATAAGACCACGAGGCCATTGCTCCCCCTTGCATATACTTGCATATCCAATTTCCAGAGCATATGATGCAAAACATTTGCACAACAATTTTCGTTCAGATATATATCACACCAATGTTTGCTTCTTCTTGCTATTTGTAAGATCCACACAAACCGATTCTGTGAAATCTGAGGGACATGGTCTGTGGCGTTATTAGTGATATATTTGGACAAGACTTCGGGGAGGCTCACCTCGACGCTGAGATGATCTGAAGAAATGACTAGCACTACAGGGCAAGCATCAATATTCCCCCCCCACCTTACAGGATAAGAGTCACTGCATCCTCTTTTCTCCCTCACACTCACTGTATATCTGTTATAGCACCTATCCCGGCACCAGGTTCATGCTCTATCTCCAAATAAGGCTCACGCACTACCACTCTCACTATTGAATTCAGTACCTCACCCCCAAACTTTTTTCTGTTACCGATGTAATACCCCCCACATTAATAATACTGCATGCACAGACTCCCGGCAGACACCTCAACAATACCATCTGCACCTTCACCAGCACTAACAGCAGGAACACCCATTCCCATCCTCACTCTCTCCCTCCCTTTCTCTTGGAATAGGACAGAAAAGGCCAAGCTGGGAGGTGGAGTGACCGAAATTCGTTGCCTCCCCCAAACATGTAGAAGAGAATGACCTTGCACAAGCCAGAGAGGACCGGGATGGCTCGTGTGGAGATTTAGAATAATCCACGTCCCACCAACCGAGCAATATTCAGTGAAGTGCAATTCTCACTTTAAACCCATTGGCATTTCCAACGTCTGCTCTCACTCCCAAAAGAACAGAAACCTCATTGCACAGAGATGCAGGCATAGAAAGACACAAAAGTATTGGTAAACACCCCAATATACTATCACACACAATACATAAAAGGAGATAGGCATACACAAACGTAGAATCACACAGAGGCATTTACAGTCACACACAAATAGTCACACACAAATAGTCAGATCGAAACACACAGGCTGACACACAGACAGAGAGACATAGACACGCAAATACTCATGTCACAAGCACATGGACACACACATATGCATACACACAGAGACACAGACATTAGTGTCATTAAGACACAAGTAGCTAAGTTTTTGATTTCTCTGAAAATCAAGGATTCTAGGGAGAAGGAAGGAGAATAAGGTTGAGGAACATATAAGAAATTATTGAACGGCGTATCAGTCTCGATGGGCCAAATGGCTTAATTCTGCTCCTTTTCTTAATGCTTGCGTGGTGTTATGTTATCAGCTATTTTCTTCCTGACACCGCAGCAGATGCTGGGTTTGATACATATTTGATTGTAAAGAGTCATTGGAAATTTTGGATAAGGTTGGAAAGCTGAATAGTTTTGTCTATTCCTAATTTATATGTCTTAATGTCTCAACGGAGGTGGCGATTTGATGTTAGGTTAACACAGTTTTAAAACTGCGTGTCCTGCAGTGAAATAAGGATGTCCCTTTCACATTAGTGTTGCGCTATCAATGGTGCCCTCACCCACAGGAAGCAGTGAAAACTCAGTTTTTGAAGACATTTAAGGCTGAGCAGCACTAATCTTTTCTGGACAGAAGAGTTAATGTTTATTGGGAATAGACAGTAGACGGATGGTCAGACACAGTCGGATCAGCCATGAGCATTCTGAATGGTGCAGCCAAATGGCCAATTGATGCACCTACCCCATGTGTTCTTCCCTCAATCCACACTTGAGTCTGTTATGCAGGGATAGGAAAAGTGTCCCTAACAAGAAATAGAGAGTATGGATAAATGTTCATTTTCAGTTTGCAAGGCTGTAACTAGTTTAGTGCCTCAGAGATCGTTGTGGGGTCTTCAATGATCAATAATCTGTATCAAAGATATGGTGGAAAGGGACTGCATGGCTTGAAGCTCAATTAGCTTGGAAATCAAGATGGTCATTCAATATATCGTCAAATGGAAGTAGTGAGTGTGCAATGTGATATGGACAGGGAGAGTCAGTGAGCAATCCTTCAGCATAACGTGAGTTGGCTACATTGACAGGAAGGATAAAACAGCAGGAAACAATTTGATTGAAGGGAGATTGCAGAATTCTGTGATACAGATGTTTCTTTTTGTGCCTTGTACACGATTCATGTGAAGTTAGTCTGCAGATACAGTGAGTGATTTTTAAAGCAAACGGAATGATGCAGTTTTTGGCTAAAGGAATCGGGTTTAATCAGGGATGGTTTACTGTATCAGTACAGCGCATTGTTGAGGTCACATCTGATACACTGTGTGTAATTCGATCCCCTAAATTAAAATACAATACAATTCCTTTAGAATATTTTACTAATTTCTGGAATGAAGGCCTTTTGTTCTGGAATATTACTACTCACAACGTCAGATGGCAAATCCAGTTGAACTGTTAATGATTTTCAGAAAATGTATCAACTGGATACATAGTTTCTCTTGCCAGGTAGACTAAACCTAGAGAAGAAATTTTGAGGACAAGGTGTATTGATAATAACACACGTATTATGGAGACAATAACCAATTTTGAAAACAATTATCCAGTCGCATGTACATGTCATCAAATTACAAAGCAGGGATGTGTATTTGCAAATGAAAGGCACCGTGTACAACGACAGCAATGATGCACCAGCATTATCAGACATTCCAGAGAATATTCAAGGATATTGCACATGGTCCAGTTTGGTGTTCCGTTGACATTATTGTATGGTTTAACACAGCGAGGGATAAAAATGTTTCCTGCTTGAAAAGTATCAGCCGATTGATCCCTTTAAGTTATTTCTCCTGACGACAAAATGTGAGACCATAAAATTCCTGAGTCATCTTTACCACTCGAGAAGGACTCCGATTGAAGTTTATTGGAACCTCTTCACTGCCTGAAGCAAAGGGAATTGAGCCTAACCTAATAATTCCAGGAAGTAATCCCCATAGCAAGCAGCTTGTGGAAGTAGAATCATTTCAAAGGCAGAAAAAAACCAGTTGAAACGCTCTACCATTTGTTATGAGTTCAACTTTCTGTGTCTCATACTTTTCTGAAAAATTACTCAGTTTGAGACATATATTGGCCACATCACAAAACTGATTACATGTAAAATTTGTTTTAACCAGTGGGCGACGATGGCTGGAAAAGGAACCGATGATCCTCCAACATTGGTTGGAACCCAAACAAAAGATTCTCAAAGGGCTATTTAAGTCAGAATTCCCTTTCCCTGAAGTTTGCGGTGCCTGGGTGTTTGCAGTTAATCAAAGTTGCGTTTGTTCAATATTTGACGGAGAAATGAATGTACTAAAATGGTATACATACAGAAACGTGCTGCTGAGAGCACAATCAGTCCAGCTGCGATCTAAGTGTGTTGCAGTAGTGACGAAGTGTCAAATAACCAACGCCTGCTCATCAGACCTATGGTCCACCATTCAATTCAGCTTCTCAAAATCATTTCAAGGAGCAGATGGATGCCGCTTGCTCCAACTTCCTGGTCCACAGTAATGAAGGATCTCATTCAGTCCCTCAAGATTGTCACACTTGGTTTCGTGTGGTTTGGAAGATGTTATTTGGAAATCCAGGCTGGGTTTGAAGGACACCTCTGATCTCTTCACAGAGTGTCTCCTCTCTGCAAACTGCACTTCATTTGTTGGTCATATTGTACACCAAGATTCAGTATGAATGCACCCCCCATACCTCATCCAGAGATGAGGCATAAAATAGTTTTCTCTCGCTGACTGCAACATTCAATAACAGAATGTCCAGGAAAATTACAAACACTAACTTTGCAATTACAGAATATGAGAACGTAAGAAATAGGAGTAGGTAATTCGGATAATCCAGCCATTATATGCGATCATGGCTGACCTACTGTTGGCATTATCTTTTTTTTAATGCACTTTTAGTCAAGCCTCTCAACTTGAGGTTTGATAAATGGATTTTGGACACGTCCAAAATCCATCTATCTCCTCTTTACATACTTTCAGTGATGTAACTCACCTAAATCTCTAGCCCAGATAATTCATTGTGTACGTTACCCTCTGAGAGGAAATCACTCCGACGCAGACACTGTCACCTATTGATGTGAACAAAAAGTGAATACGGGGCTCAGGAAAGAGTGAATGGACTTGATATCAAAGCTGTATTTGACTGTGGATATCATCGGGACCTCCTACTTATTTGAGCTTAATGGGAATCAGGTGTGCCCTCTGCACTGGTCAGGGCCTTTCAGAGCAAAAAGGGTGTTTGTGGTTGCTGGCCGACAATCCTCTCAGTACTGGGATATCTCTACCGGACATCCTCAGAGTAACTACCTCAGTACAAAAATCTTCAGCTCTTCATCAATGCCAACGCTTCCCCCGGAGCCTGACCCACCATAAGATCAGTAGTGGTGCTCGTCACTGAAGATCACACGATGTTCAGAACATTTGTCCCGCTCAGCTCCTGAACCAGTCTCTGCGTCCACGTGCAGCAAGACCCAGACAGCATTCAGGCTTGTGCTGTTAAAGTGTCGGTAAGATTCATGTAACAGTAATGCCAGACACGGCACATTTCGGCAGTTAATACATGAGCTCAATCAGCATCTGAAGCTATTTTCACACGGATGTGTGGAAGCTACTCAGCCCATTGAAATGACTGATCAAGAAGAGGTACATCCCATTCATTCCTCCTGCCTGTTACACTGGACTGAAAGCAGACTAGTCAGCACATCGAGCTGTTAAACAGCAACAGGCTTAGCCAAATCAGACCCTTAAACTTGCTGCATGCGACCAGGTAGAAGCCATTAAGCTCCTCAAGACACGTATACAGTAACAATAAGATGTCATTGATGCTCCAACATGACAACCCAATGAAACAGAGACTGCACTGATAGAGGTCTCCATGATGTTAATCGTGGCTTTATTGTTTGTGGAATGTGTGCGGCTTTGACGTGGTTTTCTGGCAGTGAGAAGGTAAGCCAGCTGTATGGTGCTAGGTCTGAAGGAGTCATCTTCCATCTCCGAGAAGACAGAGCCATATTTACTCAGGCCATCAGAATCTGTTGGCAGTTAAAACTATTATAATGAAGGTATTGTGGCTGCTGTCAGGATTGTGGCGAACATGGCGTTCAGAGCTAGATTACACTCCAAATGAACTGGATCAATGTGGGGAGAGTTTATTCAAAAGCCTGAACCTCTCTGTCAATAGGTGTGGGTGAAAGGAACGTCCTTAACATATCAAAAATCATGTAACCTGAGTTAAAAAACAAGCCGTAGAATTTATCAGCGTATCAGTGTCTGTAAAGAATATAATGAGTGACTGTTCATCCCCCTTAACGTTTAATGAAATCCCCTCTTATTCTCTCAGAGAGCGACAGATTAAGCTTCACTCACTCGTCATGGTGCCTTCATCCCAGGGATTAGTCTGCTGAAACGCCTTTAACTCTTTCTGTGGCAATGTGATTATTCCTTATAAAGGAGAGTAAGTCTGCCCACAATAACCCAAATACCTCCACAACAACACTCTCAGGAATGGTCACATTAACCTTTTCCCTCATTTAACCATCTCCCTTTCTTTCCTGCGACGGAAAAAAGCCATGCACTACGAATGACGTGGAATTTAGATGTTCCTTACATCTGTATGTCAGCACCAGAGATACATATGGAGATGAGTATCACTCTCGGGGAGAATTTCAATGAAATTGAATACACATAAAAAAGGGGATGATCACCTACCTGAATGGAAATGAGCGGTACGAATGCGGGAAATAGGCAGAGGAAGGGAGCTATCCTTTCTTTTGTTCGTCCCTCACAGGATGTATGCAGCCCTGGTGAGGCCAGCATGTTATGCCAATCTTGAACTGAGTGGCTGGTTCAGCTGTTCCACAGGACAGTAAAGAGTCAAACACATTGCTCTGGGTTTGTAGTGTTATGACACGTGATAAATTATCTTGCTTGAATTAAAAACAGCAACAGGCAAAATATTGATCCCGTGCAGTAATCTGTGATAATTCTAGAGTCCAAGACCTATTTACAGTAAAAATTAACAACATTATTTCTTGAAGTTTCACAGAGAATATTTAACAAACAACTTTTTACAACTTCTTCCTCTAACCTATCTTTGATCTTCTCCCTCGACAATACTAGTCGGATTAGACTCCTAATTAAGATTGACAAAACATGACTTCCTATCTTAAGATCAGGAAGCTTTCGGTTCTTCTCTATATTCCTGTCTTATTTTCTTCCTGGAGATTCTGCTTCACCAGTTACTAATCAATAAAGGTATCTTCAAGAGAACTATTTTTCAGGCAATCTTTACATGCTGATAGTGTGGTAGTTCTCCTATCAACTGCTCAATTTTCCAGTCTTGTACTCTCAATCATTGGATTATGTCATTAGCTTTTAAGATTGTGAATATATAAAATTCAAACTTGAGTGGAGGTGGGTATTTTAAGGGTATAATTTAAACTATTTGGCTGAATTTGTTTTTGTCTCCAGGTAACCAGCTAATCGAGCTCTTCGACCAAATGCTTCAGAATACTTGTTGCTGTCAGGTAGTAATTTCTGGCTTTTACTTCTCTTGGACACGTACAGTACACTCACATGTCCATTACAGAAATCACACGGAAACCTGATGAGGAAAGGATAACTTAAAATAAAATAATAAATCATAATGGTTGCTTTTAAATTCCACCAATTTCCTTCAAGAGATTTCAACAGACTATTAATCTGTGGCTCTAGATTATGAGTCAATGGATTGACCACCATAAACCATCTTTCTGTTTGTGTAGAGAACAGGTAAAACATTCTCAAGAGCAATTATTTTGTAACGAATATGTGGTTAGAAGTGAAACTGTTGCATCTGGATTGAGCAAAGGCACAAATAATGGTTTATTCAGAAGTTGCACTGTGACTGAGAACGAGACGGGGATATCATGATGATTGTATTGAACAGGATTGGTGAGTGGAGATGTAAATCTGTGAAGAAGAGAAAGGATTATGGAGTTTGAGAGCAATCTGATTCCTTCTTGCATAGCAGTGAGTAGTTTATAAATGGCAGTGTGATAGTTATAATTTATAAAGAAAGCATTTTTTGTTTAGAACTGAAGACAGTGACTTGTATTTTTCCAATGACTTACTCATATCATGAGCAGAAATTCAGTTAAACCCGGTTTAGTAGACAAAGGGAATGACTTACTAGGATCACCAACTATCGCGAGAATGGCATAGTAACCACCTTGAATAATCCAAAGGATGTATTTAATCAGCTTTGTCAATGAAATCCAAGGCTGAGAAATATAGTAAAGAGCGGAGGATAAACTCCCATCCATTGTTGGAACATTCAAGTCTGATGTTCTCAGATTCTGATACATTGTTGCACCATTCCAGTCTAATGTTTTCAGATTCTGATCCACTCGTGGAACATTCCCTTCTAGTGTTCTCAGCTTCTGATCCATTGTTGGATCATTCCAATTCAAGGTCATCCGATTTGGAACCATTATTGGAAAGTCCCAGTCTAGTATTTGCAGATTCTGATCTCTCCTCTCCCTCTCTCTCTGCTGTTGCTGATCCCTGTTAGTGCTCTCGGTGATGCTGCCACTTATGCTATGCGATAACACATTGAACAGAACCCATTTATCAATAAACGATGGAAACTCTCAACTGGGTCATTAGACTCCTCGAAGACTGGCATTAATAACAGTCGCTGAACAAATAGCTCCAGTTAAACGCTTTTATTAGAATCCAAGAGAACGCTTACAATTTAAACATTTGGTATGAGATATGTGGTTGTTACTGAGGGATGGAATATTGGAGATGGGAGATTGATTGCGTGTAATCATTCACTCTGCCTTAGATATGGGAGTAATTTCAAAGGATTGTCAGAACATAAACGAATTTCTCCATTTATAAATTGAAACATGGAGCCTATAATTACTGATCAGTGATTATAATATCAGTAAAACAAGGACAAAACTTTAACTTTCCATAATCGGACAGGAAAACGTGCCTAAGACAACATGAGTTATAGCAGAAAAATGGCATGGATATGTTAACGGGGAATATGATGTGACACACAATTCAGATGGTTATTCGACGATCAGAGAGGGTAGTTGAGGATCATGCTGTTAATGATATCGATGTTAATGAATAGTGGTTATTCATTGGACTTCGATTGCAGTGTGATTGTGATATTGGGGAGGAGACAGAAAACACAGAATTGGTGACATGGCTGCTGAGATTGGAGGAAGGGAACATGATATTTCCCAGTCATGACTATTGGAATGTTACTCTTTATAAATCGTATGAAGATCAAATTCTAGGATACATCTCCAATGCAGAATGAGAAGGGCCAATATTAACTATACAACCAGAAGATATTGGAGCAGAAATTTGGCCATTCAGCCCATTGAGCCTGCTCTGCCATTCAATGATGTTTGTTAAGCTTCTCAATCCAATTCTAAATTGACTTCTATTTTCTCTGTCCCCTCGGGTCCTTGTCTCTCCTGCCATTGGAAATGTCTTCCTAAAATCCACTCTGTCAAGGTCATTCAGCATTCTGTAAATTTCAATTAGACCTCCTAACGCCCTTCTGAACTCTATCAAATATATATCCAGAGCTCTCAGATGTTCTTCACATGTTATATTTCTCATTCCTTGTACCATTCACGTCAATCTCCTCTGAAAATCCTCCAGGGCCAGTACATCCTTCCTGAGATATGGGATCCAAAACTGCGCACAATAATCCAAGTGTAGCTTGACCAAAGCTTTATAGAGCCTACTTGAAATTAATGCCATAGTTATGCCTTCCTAACTAATGACAACCTGCAATTTTACGTTTCGAGGCTCCTGGTCCAGAAATCCCTGGACTTTTTGCACTTCAGTCTTCTGAATTTGCTCGTTCTTTAGAAAATAGTCCATGCCTCTTATCTTTCTGGCAAGGTGCATGAGTTTACACTTGCCCACGTTTACACTACATCTGCCGCTTCTTTGCTCACTCCCCTAACCTGTGCAAATCCTTCATCAGGTGAAAGTAAGGACCACAAATGCTGGAGATCAGAGTCAAAAAGTGTGGTGCTGGAAAAGCACAGCTAATCAGGCTGCCTCTGAGGAGCAGGAGATTCCACGTTGAAGGCATAAAGCCTTGGAATGAGGGGAGTACATAGGCTTGCATATCTAATTTCCCAGAGCATATGGACCAAAATATTTGCACCACAGTTTTGGTTTAGATATAAAACACACCAACATTTGCTTCTCATTGTTATTTTGAAGATCCACCCAAACTGATTCGGTGGAATCTGAGGGGCATGGTCTGTGGCTATATTCATGTTAGCCTTGGACAAGACGTTCGTGGAGGCTCATCTCGGCGCTGAGTTGATCTGCAGAAATGTCCAGCAGTACAGAACAAGCATTAATGACCTCCCCACTTTGCCAGGATAAGTGCCACCATATTCTCTCTGCTCCCTCACACTCACTGTACATAATTTAGAACAGTTACCTCCCAACCAGTTTCAAGCTCTGACTCCAAATGAGGCTCATGCACTATCAATCTCGCTATTGAATTTAGCACTTTCCTTCCTCCACTTTTTCTGACGCTGACGCAATACCCCCACACGAACAACAATCTGGACAGACTCCCTCTGGCCACGTCACCATTCTGACCCCCACCCCACCACCCCAGCCAACTACACCAGCACAAACAGCAGGCCCACCAACGCTCACCCTCACTCCTACCCTCCCTTCCTTCCATTCCAGGAGAATCAGCCTAGAACAGGACAGAAAGAGCCAGGTCGGGTGCTGGAGTGCCCGATATCCATTAACTCACCCCCTCGCCTCACCATGTGGGGAGGACACTGGTGCGAGCCTGACTGGACTGAAATGCCTCGAGTGGGGATTTGACGGATTCTGACGAAGGTTCAGACGCAGTGATTAAAACTATGCTGCACAGTATGATGTGAAATACGGCCTGCTCAGCTTTGTGCATTTTCCATGTAGTTTGTTGTGTTTGGTGTTCCGTGTAAACGAGAAAGTTGTTCAGCTCCGTGGAATTAGTAAAATCATTTAGCAAAGCAAGATTCGAAATTCCAGTAATGCTATGATTATTTTACCAAATTATAACCGAACATAGATTCTGAGCACTGTCATTTACATAAGTAGCTGAATAAAGTCTGAGATGATAGACACGGCTTACCTTTGATTTTTGTCTATTTTAATGAGCTATCCTTATTTGCTGCGAAACTGATATTGTCGCCAGGCAGACCCCAGCAGCTGTTCGAGTCGCAGAGGGATCATGGAACCCTTTTCATGTGACTTTGCATGTGTTGTTACGCAGGAGGACAATTGGAAATGTAAGAAAATGAGCCGAGCAGTAGCGTGCTATTGTATCCGAGTGGTCTAAGGCGCTGGATGTTGACTCTAGTCTCGGGAGCGGCGTGGGTTCGATTCCCATCGTTGCCATTTCCGCCGATTAAATCCCAATGCCGCTGCCACACTTTATTTGCACTCAAAACCAAAAAATGAATTGCGTTTGCTTCCTGGAGAATTTACTGCAGGGTGGGAGAATGCAGAATTTCTCATTGAGGTCAGAGTATGAGAATTTGACGCACGGAAACTCGCAAGGAGCTCTCCTGCCGCTTCATGTTCCAGACAAGTTGAGTTGTTACTGGAAGCGAATGGAGACTGTTATTTCATCGCTGTTTGTGAAACAAAGTACTGGGGTGACTCGTCTCGTCTTTATTTGGTGTTCTGTTGAATGGGAAAATAATTCCAATGAATGTTTTATGTCATATGTTCTTAAATTTCTCCCATTTCCTTCATTTGTGTCCTGGAGACATCAGAAGGGAAAGGTAATCTAATCGAGACTGTGATTGGTCAAATTCACGTTTTATGGCCCATTCTTATTATGTTCTTTCTTTCTCTCTTTTCAACACTTTCTTCGATGTGGTGGTGCACTAATGCTTCAGTATGTTAGAAAGGGTAGTTTGGAATTGCCCTGCTGTTAGTTGTGAGATAAGTTTGTGGCTCCTGCCCTCCGACTGCCTCACATTCAGCATTCATGCTTCGCTGTGTCTGAAAATGCATTTGCTTTGCCAGTTCATTTTGTGTTCCGCGTTAAATGGGTTCTGTTTTGCGATTCGCTCAATACATTACGAATTAACCGGGTTTCTGAGAAAACTTCCAGCAGCAAAAATCCTCAACTGAGAACCTGGGAATATTTCACGGGGTATATTTTGTTCTCCAACGGCTGCCTTTGACATGGAGGAGAACGGAGCTTTCTTGCTTGCTATCCCATCGGCAAACCTGCCTTCGAATTTGCTCGAACAAATCTGCTCTCGTAGTGAAATGTAAAGCAATTCAAATTAATGACTCAGCAAAACATTGCTAAGTTTATCTGCAAAATGGTTCTGATCATATGCCATTCTGTTTGAGAGTGTAGTTAATGCGTTCTGATACTTACACGAAAGCGGCAATGCATTTGCAATCCTTATGCATTTGCATTGCTTGGTTCAAAGCCAAGGAAAAAAGCTGATTCCTGAGCTACTCAGTCTGTCAAATGTATCCCAAAGTCGACTCTGAAAGGCCTCATTTGGATGCTGTCTGTCGTTATTCAGCGTGCGAGAATTGGCACCAGAGGTCCTGAATCATGTTGTGGAGCAGTTCGCACGGTAGTGACTCTTTCAATCAGCAACAGCACTTTCAGAGATAGTTCTGGATTTGTGCTTTCATAGCGTCCCTCGTATTAAGGTACGCCCCGAGATCTAAGCCATGTTGGAACTGAAACTGAGGAAGCGACAGAGAGGCTACAGAATAACATCGCATCAATTCGGTTTTCTTTAAATGACTGATAAGCAGGAAAATGTAAACGCGGTGTGCGAGTGGGGAAGTGAGGCAGCTGCAGCTCTGGTGAAACCCCTTGTTTGTGATTGACTCAGCAACAAGAGACGTGAAGGTGACTCAGGCGTGAGAGCTCTTCATATGAGAACAAAGAGCACTCAAGTGCAGTTAGCACCTCTTTGACATCTTCCATAGTTGGGGTGGTGTGGGGTAAAATACCTTTTGACTTCTGTTATTATGTTCAGAGACTGCCTTTCAGACTGACGTGAACAGAAACTGCATTTCAGCATTGGATTTAGCAAAATTTATTGACTCGCTTCTCGTCGATACCCACACAGGATTCCAACTAAGTTGGTATCCATATGGCCCATGTTCAGGTGTGAACATCTCTGCAGCAAATTGCACGTTTCTGGGGAAAAAAACTAGGAAAGTGGCATCTCGAACCGCCCCGAGGTCAAAGCATTCTCACAATGTGATCTGTCGTTCACGGATTGTAATACTATCTCTGGATTTAGTATTGCAGAGCATTCTTTGGGACGCTTATTCTGCAAAACAGACGCAGTGATTGAAACTATGCTGCACGGTATGATGTGAAATACGGCCTGCTCAGCTTTGTGCATTTTCGATGTAGTTTGTTGGGTTTGGTGTTCCGTGTAAACGTGAAAGTTGTTCAGCTCCGGGGAATTAGTAAAATCATTTAGCAAAGCAAGATTCGAAATTCCAGGAATGCTATGATTATTTTACCAAATTATAACCGAACATAGATTCTGAGCACTGTCATTTACATAAGTAGCTGAATAAAGTCTGAGATGATAGACACGGCTTACCTTTGATTTTTGTCTATTTTAATGTGCTATCATTAATTGCTACGAAACTGATATTGTAGCCGGGCAGAACACAGCAGCTGTTCGAGTCGCAGAGGGATCATGGAACTCTTTTTCATGTGACTTTGCATGTTTTGATCCGCAGGAGTACAATTGGAAATGTAAGAAAATGAGCCGAGAACTGGCGGGGTGGTGTGGCAGCGCGGTGTACAGCGCCAGGTTTAGGCTCCAGCCTCGGAAGAGGCGTGGGTTCGAATTCCCCTGCTGCCATTTCTGCCGTTTAAATCCGCACTCTGTTTACGTTCAAAACCAAAAAATGGTTTGCGTTTGCTTCTTGGAGAATTCACTGCAGGGTTGGGGAATGCAGAATTTCTCATTGGGGTCAGAGTATGTGAATTTGACGCACGGAATCTCGCAAGCAGCTCTCCTGCCGCTTCATGTTCCAGGCAAGTTGAGTTGTTATTGTAAGCGAATTGAGACTGTTATTTCACCGCTGTTGTGAAACAAAGTCGTGCCGTGTCTCGGCCCGTCTTTATTTGGTGTTCTGGTGAATGGGAAAATAATTTCAATGAATGTTTTATGTCATATGTTCTTACATTTCTCCCATTTCCTTCATTTCTGTCCTGGAGACATCAGAAGGGAAAGGTAATCTAATTGAGACTGTAATTGGTCAAATTCACGTTTTATGGCCCATTCTTATTATGTTCTTTCTTTCTCTCTTTTCAACACTTTCTTCGAAGTGGTGGTGCACTAATGCTTCAGTATGTTAGAAAGGGTAGTTTGGAATTGTCCTGCTGTTAGTTGTGAGATACGTTTGTGGCTCCTGCTCTTTTCACCGTGGAGAGCGGCGCGAGCCGGGCGGAAGTGAGATCGGAGCGCAGAGCTGGTCGGGAAGGTGAGTGAGTAGTATTTAAACAACTTATCTCGACGGCAACGGTCTTTTCACCGCGGAGAGCGGCGCGAGCCGGGCGAAAGTGAGGTCGGAGCGCAGAGCTGGTCGGGAAGGTGAGTGAGTAGGATTTGAGTGGGTGCCAGTGTCCGAGACGTCTCGGACCGTGTCTTCAGAATCCTTAAGGGGGAGGGTGTGCAGCCAGAAGTCGTGGTACACATTGGCACCAACGACGTAGGTAGGAAGAGGGGTGGGGAGGTCATTCAAGAACTCAGGGAGTTAGGCTGGAAGCTAAAAGCTAGGACAGACAGAGTCGTCATCTCTGGGTTGTTGCCGGTGCCACGTGACAGTGAGGCAAGGAATAGGGAGAGAGTGCAGTTGAACACGTGGCTGCAAGGATCGTGTTGGAGGGAGGGCTTCAGGTATTTGGACAATTGGACTGCATTCTGGGGAAGGTGGGACCTGTACAAACAGGACGGGTTGCACCTGAACCAGAAGGGCACAAATATCCTGGGGGGTAGGTTTGCTAGGGGGGGGTTTAAACTAATTTGGCAGGGGGATGGGATCCGGACTTGTAGCCCAGCAAGTAAGCTAGCTGTGTTTCAGGATGTCCAAGAATGTAGGGAGGCTGTGGAGAAGGTACCACTGACAGGGAATACTTGCGGACACAGAGGTGGGCTCAAGTGCGTATACTTCAATGCAAGAAGTATCAGAAATAAGGTGGGTGAACTTAAGACATGGATCGGTACCTGGGACTATGATGTTGTGGCCATCACGGAAACGTGGATAGATGAGGGACAGGAATGGTTGTTGGAGGTTCATGGTTACAGATGTTTCAGTAAGATTAGAGAGGGTGGTATAAAAGGAGGGGGGGGGGTTGCATTGCTAATTAGAAATGGAATAACGGCTGCAGAAAGGAAGTTTGAGGGGGATCTGCCTTTGGAGGTAGTATGGGCTGAAGTCAGAAATAGGAAATGTGCAGTCACCTTCTTGGGTGTTTACTATAGGCCCCCCAATTGCAGCAGAGATGTGGAGGAACAGATTGGGAAACAGATTTTGGAAAGGTGCAGAAGCCACAGGGTCGTAGTCATGGGCGACTTCAACTTCCCAAATATTGATTGGAAGACCTTTAGATCAAGTAGATTTGATGGGGCGGTGTTTGTGCAGTGTGTCCAGGAAGCTTTTCTAACTCAGTATGTAGATTGTCCAACCAGAGGGGAGGCCATATTGGATTTGGTACTCGGTAATGAGCCGGGACAAGTGATGGGCTTGTTAGTGGGTGAACATTTTGGTGATGGTGACCACAATTCTGTGACTTTCACCTTGGTCATGGAGAGAGATAGGTGCGCACAACAGGGTAGATTTTACAATTGGGGGAAGGGAAATTACGATGCTGTAAAACAGGATTTGAGGAGCATAAGTTGGAAGCATAGGCTGTCAGGGAAGGATGTGTTGGAAATGTGGAACTTTTTCAAGGAGCAGATACGACGCATCCTTGATATGTATGTACCTATCAGGCAGGAAAGAAATGGTCATGTGAGGGAGCCTTGGTTGACGAGGGTGGTTGAATGTCTAGTAAAAAGGAAGAAGGAGGCTTACATAAGGTTGAGGAAACAGGGTTCAGACAGAGCAGTGGAGGGATACAGGATAGCCAGAAGGGACCTGAAGAAAGGGATTAGGAGAGCTAAGAGAGGGCATGAAAAATCCTTGGCGGATAGGATCAAGGATAACCCCAAGGCATTTTATGCGTATGTGAGAAACATGAGAATGACGAGAACGAGGGTAGGTCCGATCAAGGACAGTAGTGGGAGATTGTGTATTGAGTCGGAAGAGATACGAGAGGTCTTGAACAAGTACTTTTCTTCAGTATTTACGAACGAAAGGGACCGTATTGTTGAAGAGGAGAGTGTGAAACGGACTCGTAAGCTAGAAGAGATACTTGTTAGGAAGGAAGATGTGTTGGACATTTTGAACAACTTGAGGATAGACAAGTCCCCCGGGCCTGACGGGATATATCCTAGGATTATGTGGGAAGCAAGAGAGGAAATTGCAGTACCGTTGGCAATGAACTTTTCTTCTTCACTTCAACGGGGGTGGTACCAGAGGACTGGAGAGTAGAGAATGTTGTGCCCCTCTTCAAAAAAGTGAATAGGGATAACCCCGGAAATTACAGGCCAGTTAGTCTTACTTCTGTGGTAGGCAAAGTAATGGAAAGGGTACTGAGGGATAGGATTTATGCGTATCTGGAAAGACACTGCTTGATTAGGGACAGCCAGCACGGATTTGTGAAGGGTAGGTCTTGCCTTACAAGTCTTATTGAATTCTTTGAGGAGGTGACCAAGCATGTGGATGAGGGTAGAGCAGTGGATGTAGTGTACATGGATTTTAGTAAGGCATTTGATAAGGTTCCCCATGGTAGGCTTATGCGGTAAATCAGGAGGCATGGGATAGAGGGAAACTTGGCCAATTGGATTGAAAACTGGCTAACCGGACGAAGTCAGAGAGTGGTGGTAGATGGTAAATATTCAGCCTGGAGCCCAGTTACAAGTGGAGTCCCGCAGGGATCAGTTCTGGGTCCTCTGCTGTTTGTAATTTTTATTAATGACTTGGATGAGGGAGTCGAAGGGTGTGTCAGTAAATTTGCAGATGATGCGAAGATTGGTGGAGTTGTGGACAGTGAGGAGGGCTGTTGTCGGCTGCAAAGGGACTTAGATATGATGCAGAGCTGGGCTGAGGAGTGGCAGATGGAGTTCAACCCTGCCAAGTGTGTGGTTTTCCATTTAGAAAGAACAAATAAGAATGCGGAATACAGGGTTAACGGTAGAGTTCTTAGTCGGGTGGAGGAACAGAGGGATCTTGGGGTCTATGTACATAGATCTTTGAAAGTTGCCACTCAGGTGGATCGAGCTTGTAAGAAGGCCTATGGTGTATCAGCGTTCATTAGCAGAGGGATTGAATTCAAGAGTCGTGAAATGATGTTGCAGCTGTACAGGACTTTGGTTAGGCTACATTTGGAGTACTGTGTACAGTTCTGGTCGCCTCACGTTAGGAAAGATGTGGAAGCTTTGTAGAGGCTGCAGAGAAGATTTACCAGGATGTTGCCTGGAATGGAGAAAAGGTCGTATGAGGACAGGTTGAGAGTTCTCGGCCTTTTCTCGTTGGAACGGCGAAGGATGAGGGGTGACTTGGTAGAGGTTTATAAGATGATCAGAGGAATAGATAGAGTAGACAGAAACTTTTTTCCCCGGGTACATCAGAGTATTACAAGGGGACATAAATTTAAGGTGAAGGGTGGAAGGTATAGGGGAGATGTCAGGGGTGGGTTCTTTACCCAGAGAGTGGTGGGGGCATGGAATGCGCTGTCGTGGCAGTGGTAGAGTCAGAAACATTGACGACCTTTAAGTGGCAATTGGATAGGTACATGGATGGGTGCTTAATCTAGGATAGATGTTCGGCACAACATCGTGGGCCGAAGGGCCTGTTCTGTGCTGTATTGTTGTATGTTCTATGTTCTAACTGTCTCACATTCAGCGTTCATGCTTCGCTGTGTCTGAAACTGCATTTGGTTTGCCAGTTCAGTTTGTGTTCCGTGTTAAATGGGTTCTGTTTTGCGATTCGCTCAATACATTACGAAGTAACAGGGTTTCTGAGGTAACTTCCAGCAGCAAAAATCCTCAATGAGAACCTGGGAATATTTCACGGGGTATATTTTGTTCTCCAACGGCTTCCTTTTACATGGAGGAGAACGGAGCTTTCTTGCTTGCTTTCCCATCTGCAAACCTGCCTTCGAATTTGCTCGAACAAATCTGCTCTCGTAGTGAAATGTAAAGCAATTCCATTTAATGACTGAGCAAAACATTACTAATTTTATCTCCAACTTGGTTCTGATCATATGCCATTCTGTTTGAGAGTGTAGTTACTGCGTTCTGATCCTTCCACGAAAGCGGCAATGCATTTGCAATCCTTACGCATTTGCATTCCTTGGTTCCAAGCCAAGGAAAAAAGCTGATTCCTGAGCTACTCAGTCTGTTAAATGTATCCCAAAGTCGACTCTGAAAGGCCTCTGATAATCTCTGGAGCATCGGAGACTGAGGGGTGACCTTATACAGTTACACACAATAAAAGGAAATAAGGGAGAACAGGTGACGGAGGTGACATTGGGGGAGTTCTTTGGAACCAATAACCATAGGTCTATTAATTTTCACATATTTATGGAGAGAGACAAAACTGGTCCACAGCTTCAAGTTCTAAACTGGGGCAAGATGAATTTTGATGGAATCAGGCAGTAGTTTGCAAGGATTTGTTGGAATAGTTCGTTGCCGGAAAAGGGACCTCTGGCAGGTGGGAGTCATTTGAATGTCAGATACGGGAGATCCAGGTCTATTTGTTACACGTGGGGCGAAAGGACAGTTGGCAGAAATGGGGATCCCTGAGATGACAAGAGATATTTAGGCTTTGACAGGAAAAAAACCCAGCTCCGTTACAGCGAGCTGGGATCAAGTGAATCTCTGGATGTATATCAGGGATGCAGGAATTTACTGAAGAAGAAAATCAGTCTGGGCGAAAATAGTGCATGAAAGAGCCTTGGCTGAGAAGACTAAGATGAATCAAAAATTGCATTTTCAGTATATTAAAGGAAAAACAACAACTATTGAGAAAATAAGACACCTCAAAGACCAAAGTGACATGTATGTTTGGAGCCATAAGAGAGGGCGAGTTCATGAATGGATATTGCTCCTCTGTGTGAAAGAAAGACATTTATACTTAGGAACTTGGCGAAGTTCGTGGTGATTTCTTAGGGTTAGTCTTCATCACAGTACAGGAGATACTGGACGCACCAGAATGCATGAGGTTGGATAAATATCACGTTCCTTACCAGATATATTCAAGAACGCTGTAAGGGGCTAGAGAAGCATTTGCAGGGGACCATCAACCAGATCATCATCAACCAGAGGTGCCACCCTGGAAGGCTGGAGGATATGAAATATTGTGCCATTACTTAAGAAGGACTGGGAAAAAAAATCCTTGAAGCTTTGGAGCAGTAAGTTTAACATCTGTGGTGGGTACGTTGCTTGAGAAAATTCTGAAGGATAAGACGTACATTAATTTGGAAAGACAGGGTTTGATTAGAACATAGAACATCGAAAAAATACAGCGCAGTACAGGCCCATCAGCCCTCGATGTTGCGCCGATCCAAGCCCACCTAACCTACACTAGCCCACTTTCCTCCATATGCCTATCCAAAGCCCGTTTAAATACCCATAAAGAGGGAGAGTCCACCACTGTTACTGGCAGGGCATTCCATGAACTCGCGACTCGCTGAGTAAAGAATCTACCCCTAACATCTGTCCTATACCTACCACCCCTTAATTTAAAGCTATGCCCCCTCGTAATATCTGACTCCCTTCGTTGGAAAAGGTTCTCATGGTTGCCTCTCTCTTAACCCCTAATCATCTTGTACATCTCTATTAAGTCTCCCCAAACCTTCTTTTCTCCAATGAAAACAGCCCCAAGTGCCTCAGCCTTTCCTCATACGATCTTCCTGCCATACCAGGCAACATCCTGGTAAACCTCCTTTGCACCCGTTCCAGTGCCTCTACATCCTTCCTATAGTATGTCGACCAAAACTGCGCACAATACTCCAGATGCGGCCGCACCAGAGTCTTATGCAACTGCAACATGACCTCAGGACTCCGGAACTCAATTCCTCTACCAATAAAAGCCAGTACGCCATATGCCTTCTTCACTGTACTATTTACCTTGGTGGCAACTTTCAGAGATCTGCGTACATGGAAACCAAAATCCCTCTGCTCATCCACACAACAAAGTATCTGACCATTAGCACAGTACTCCATTTTCTTGTTACTCTTACCAAAGTGAATCACTTCACGTTTTAGCTACATTGAACTCCATTTGTCACCTTTCTGTCCAGCTCTGGAGCTGAATCTGCCACATCCTTCCTCACTGTCAACAACTCCACCAACTTTCGTATCATCCGCAAACTTGCTCACCCAATCTTCTAGCCCCTCCTCCAGGTCATTTATAAAAATGACAAACAGCAATGGTCCCAAAACAGATCATTGCAGAACACCGCTGATAACTGTACTCCAATATGAACCTTTACCATCACCTACTACTCTCTGTCTTCTTCCAGCCAGCCAATTCCTCATCCAAACCTCCAACTCACCCTCAATGCCATACCTTCGTATTGTTTTGCAGTAGACTACCATGGGGAACCTTATCAAAAGCCTGACTAAAATCCATATACCCCTTTACCCTCGTCCACCTCCTTAGTCACCTTCTCAAAGAATTCAATAAGGTTTGAGAGGCAGGACCTGCCCTTCACAAAACCATGCTGACTATCCCTGATCACATTATTCCTATCCAGATGTTTATAAATCATATCCCTTACAATTCTCTCTAAGACTTTGCCCACAACAGAGGTAAGACTCACTGGCCTTTAGTTACTAGGGTTATCCCTACTCCCCTTCTTGAACAGTGGAGCCACATTTGCTATCCTTCAGTCTTCTGGCACGATTCCTGTAGACAACGAGGACATAAAAATCAAGGCCAATGGCTCTGCAATCTCCTCCCTTGCTTCCCAGAGAATCCTAGGATAAATGCCATCAGGCCCAGGGGACTTATCTCTATTCACCCTTTCCAGAATTTCCAACACCTCCTCCCTACATACCTCAAAGCCATCCATTCTAATTATTTGTGACTCAATAGTCACATTGGCAACAATGTCCTGCTCCTGAGTGAATACTGACGAAAAGTATTCATTCAGTGTCTCCCCAATTTCTTCAGCCTCCACGCGCAACTTCCCACTACTATCATTGACTGGACCTATTCCTACTCTAGTCATTCTTTTATTCCTGACATACCTATAGAAAGCCTTTGGGTTTTCCCTACTCCTACCAACCAAGGACTTTTCATGTCCCCTCTTTGCTGCTCTTAGCTCTCTCTTTGGATCCTTCCTGGCTACCTTATAACTCTCAATCTCCGCAATTGAACCTTCACACCTCATCTTTACATAGGCCGGCCTCTTCCCTTTAACAAGGGATTGGAATTCCTTATTAAACCACGGCTCCCTCACACGACTCTTTCCTCCCTGCCTCACAGGTACATACTTATCAATGACACTCAATAGTTGCTCCTTGAACAAACTCCACATATCGATTGCATCCTTCTCTTGAAGCCTACTTTTCCACGCCAAGCATCCTAAGACATGCCTCAACGCATCATAATTTCCCTGCCCCTAGCTATAACTCTTGCCCTGTAGTGCACACTTATCCCTCTCCATCGCTAGAGTAAAAGTCACCGATTTGTGGTCACTGTCCCCAAAGTGCTCACCTACCTCAAATTCTAACACCTGGCCTGGTTCGTTACCCAGAACCAAATCCAGTATAGCCTCACCTCTTGTTGGCCTGTCTACATATTGTGTCAGGAAACCCTCCTGCACACATTGGACAAACACCGACCCATCCAACTAACTCGAGCTACAGCTTTCCCAGTCAATATCTGGAAAATTAAAGTCCCCCATAACAACCACCCTACTGCTTTCACTCTTCTCCTGAATCATCCTCGCAATCCTTTCTTCTACGTCTCTAGGACTATGAGGAGGCCTGTAGAAAACTCCAAACAGGGTGACCTCACCTTTCCTATTTCTAAGCTCAGCCCAAACTACCTCAGATGGAGAGTCTTCATCCATCGTCCTTTCCACTGCTGTAATGCTATCTTTGACAAACAAACCTTCCCCTTTTTTACCCCCACCCCTGACCCTACTAAAACATTTAAACCCTGGAACCTGCAACAGCCAATCCTGTCCCTGTTCTACCCATATCTCCGTAATAACCACAACATCGAACTCCCAAGTACCAACGCACGCTGCACGTTCACCTACCTTATTTCGTATACTTCTCGCACTGAAGTACACTTCAAGCCACCTTCCTGTTTACAGGCACCCTCCTTCGAGATCGATACCATGTTCCTAACCTCCCTACACTCCAGGTCCTGCATCCTAAAGCTACAGTCTAGGTTCCCATGCCCTTGCAGAGTTAATTTAAACCCCCCAAAAGAGCACTAGCAAACCTCCCCCCCAAGGATACTGCTGCCCCTCAGGTTCAGGTGTAGACCATCCTGTTTATAGAGGTCCCACCTTCCCCAGAAAGAGCCCCAGTTATCCAGAAACCGGAATCCCTCCCTCCTGCACCATCCCTGTTGCCACGTATTTAACTGCTCTCTCTCTCCCTGTTCCTCGACCCTCTATCACGTGGCACGGGTAACAACCCAGAGACAACAACTCTTTGTTCTAACTCTGAGCTTCCAACCTAGCTCCCTGAGAGCCTGCCTAACATCCAAGTAAGCTTGCGCTGCACCAGCTTCCGGGTCCGCCCCGCGCTTTTCTAAAAAATATCTTTCAAATTTAATTCGTTAAACAAACGTCACCAAGCCTTCAAGCAGCCACTGCCAAACAGCCCTTACCTGCTCTGCCGAGAGAGTGAGTCCGAGGCCTTGAAGCTACTCGCCTTTATAGGGGAACAAAAACAACTTACCTAGGTAAGCTTGCGCTACACCAGCTTCCGGGTCCACTCCGCGCTTTTTAAAAAAAAATCTTTCAAATTTAAACCGTTAAACAAACGTCACCAAGCCTTCAAGCATCTACTGCCAAGCAGCCCTTACCTGCTCTGCTGAGATAGTGTGAGTGATTAGGAATATTGAGAATGAATTTGTGCGTGGGAGATCACGCGTGAAATAATTCTCAAAGTTATTTGATGGTGTGACCAGGAAGGTTGTTACTTCGGGCCAGCAGACGTTGCACCAGGACAAGATAAGGCTTTTCAACCCCGGGAGCTTGATATTCAGTTACAGGAGGAGACCAATCAGCCTATCGAAACTATAAATGTACCGAGAATAGATCGCGCAGCACCAGTATCCTGTTATGCAGCGACAGGATCAGTCTATTCAGCCACTTCAGATCAGTAACACAGGACATTGAAGAGACCACAAATTGACTGGACTCTGGGGAATGCTGGAACAACACGAGGCTATTTAGATCCTCCAATCTGCCCTTCCCTTCGGTAAACATTGAACATAGAACATAGAACAATACAGCACAGAACAGGCCCTTCGGCCCACAATGTTGTGCCGAACATCTATCCTAGATTAAGCACCCATCCATGTACCTATCCAATTGCCGTTTAAAGGTCGCCAATGATTCTGACTCTACCACTCCCACGGGCAGCGCATTCCATGCCCCCACCACTCTCTGGGTAAAGAACCCACCCCTGACATCTCCCCTATACCTTCCACCCTTCACCTTAAATTTATGTCCCCTTGTAACACTCTATTGTACCCGGGGTAAGGTCAGGGCTGATCTGCTCTTGGCAGCAATCTCTCTTTCATGCCATAATCTTTGGATCCCTCGACTCTCTCAAAATCAATTGACACCCTCCTCACACCTTCCCAAATATTTCAGGGATGCAACTGACTGGGATAGAGAGGCCCCAACAATCACTACCCTCTGAGAGAAGGAAATACTCCCCACACATATACCTCGGCTATTGACATGAACAAAAGATATGAACACAGCATCAGAGAGACTGATTTGAATGAGCAAGGTTTCAAAGGGTCGGAACAAGATTGAACTTAATAGGAATCAGTTGGAAACTCCCCAGTCGTTGGGTCATTCAGAACATAATGTGGCTGTTGGACATCAATCGTCCCAGTCCCTGGATATCTCTGTGGGTGATCCTCAGGGTAGCTTCCTCAGCACAAATATCGTCAGCTGCTTCATAATGTCTTTCCTTCCGTCATCCGATCAGAAGTAAAGATGTTCGGTGAAGATCACGTAAAGCATTAAAACCTGGACAATATTCAAGCTCATGCAGTTAACGTGCAGGTAACATTCGTGTGTCAGCACTGCTGGACCCTGAACTTTTCCACAGGACAGGAAGAGGAGCTCATTCAGCATCTCAAGCTGGTTTATTGGAATGTGAGAAAGTCATTCAGCCCATCGAAACTATTCGATAAGAAGAGACACTGTCCATTCATTCTCTGTTGTTTCTTACACAAGAAGATATACTTTTTAAATCTGCAAATGTTGGACTTCAAAGTAAACAGTCAGGACACCAGAGCAACATAACAAGGGAGGGGGCATCAGGAAGTGAGAAGTCAACGACTTGAGGAAAAGCCTTCTTCAGGACTGGTGGTGTGCGGAAGATTTTAGGGGGTCCACATTTAAAGTGGCGGGGTGGGGGAGTTGGAGACAGGATAGTGAGTTTGGGGTAGGTGAACAAAAGTCGAGGTTAAGACCAGGTTGTTCGATGGGAAAAATGAATCCAGTTTGGAGATGGAAGAAGGGCGGATCAGAGGAATGGAAAGGAGGAGAAGGGACTGGGAATGTATTTGGGTGATTGGAGGGGAGGATATTTGAAAGTGGAGAACTCAATGTTGAGTCACCCGGGTTGAAGGCTGCCCAGGCAGAAAATGAAATATTGTTACTCCAATTTGCAGTTTATTTCATAGTGGCACCGGAGGAAGTCAAGGATGGCCACGTTGTAAAGGGTGTGGGAGTGGAAATTGAAATAGGCAGTAACTGGGAGGTCAGCTCAGCCCTTATGGGCCCAGCTGAGATGCTTAGCAAAACATCCCCTGAGTTTACGCCTGGGATCGCCGATGTAGAGAAGACCACATTGGCAGCACTAGATACAGTAAACCAGGTTGGATCCCAATACCTGGCACATTTTCCACAAGGACCATTCCCTTCGCTAAGTTTTGGTTCGTGCCACACTCCCCACCAAACCCTCCAATCACCACTGACAACTGCCCCTGCAAAAGGAAAAGATGCATCACCTGCTGGCACACAATCTCTCTCACCTCCATCCACCGCCCCAAACAGACCTTCCAGGTGAAACAGAGATTCACCTTCCTCCCTTCCAACCTTGTGTACTGCATCAGGTGCTTCCGATGTGGTCTTCTCTACATTGGGGAGACCAAATATAAGCTAAGGGCACATTATCCCAACCATCACAGCCGGGCCCAAAGGAGCCGATGTGAGTTTCCAGTCACCACCCATTTGAATTTCCGTTCCCGACCATTTCCTTCTCTCTTTGCCTGTAGCTCTCCCGACCCGCACCCCCAATCTTGAAGAACTGTTATACTGGAAATATTGACTTCTCCACCTCCTGATGCTGCCTGGCTTGTTGTGTTCTCCAGCCTCCTGTTTGTCTATTATTACACAGGACGATAAGGAGTCTAGTCAGCACAACACGCTGGTTAGCAGCTGAAACAATGATGAACCTCTTCCCTGGGATGAGGCCTAGGACATGGAAACTTCTCGAGACGCTGACACAAGAAAAGAAGGAACCATTCAGCCCCTCAAAACTGTTACACTAAAATAGGAGGATGTCATTGATGCTGCAACACGACAAACCAATGAAGCAGAAACTGCACAGACAGACTGGCACAAGTTGTTCCTCCTGGCTGCATTGCTAATGCTATATATGTGTTACTTTATTGTGGGTTGCTGATGGAGAGGAGCACATCCGATGTCTTGTCCCAAGTCAGAAGGAGGCGTCTGCCATCTCAGAGAAGACAGGCATGTCTTCGTCATGGGGATCAGAAACTTTGGGGAATGGCCAAATCGATCAGTGTGTAGCTGCTGACATGTTTGTGAACATGTTGCTCAGTGCAGGGTCTCACTCCAATATTCCTTGAGATGGAGAGAATTCATTCAGAATCTGCAGTTCTCTCGCAACCAACATGGGGTCTGTTGGGACGGACCCGTAGGGCCTCGTCTCCACGTGTTCTTTGGAAGGAGAACCGGCTAGAGAATCACACCGGCTAGAGTTTGGAGCAAAAACACCGTTTATTACAGAATCAAGACTGGCAAGCTGTACAACGAATTCAAGAGCATGCAATTCGTCGGGGAAGGCGTTCTGTCTTCCTCTTCGGACCTGGAGCAGTTATACTTCGCGCTTCCTCGAGTTCCCGGTCAGGTTCCCCTCGTTCGGTTCTCTCATTGGTCGGTTCACCTGTCTGTGAAGGGATTAGTGTCTCTATTGGCTGCCCCGAGATACCTGTCCAGCTCCGGCTGTGCTGAACAATGGGTAGACATCCTGGGTTCAGCAGTTTCCGATCTTGTAATTTAAAAGTTTATTGTTTGGAAGGGTTTCCTCATTGCCATGCGTCTGGCTGTCTGGGCGTTCACAATAGTTCTCCATAGTTGAATATACAGGTATTATCATTTAACACAGGACCCGAATGAGTTTGACGTCAGCGGAGGCATTAGCAAGTACTTTATCAATCAAGTGTAGTACCGGTGCGATTTACACTATCCGATAGTTACCGGTTTCCTTTATTAACAATGAGATTGTAACAGGATGATCTGAAACTGACGGACATGTTCTAATCCCCAAGGAATGTGGCCTCAGGCAGACAGTCCTGCAGTGGCTGGGTTTACTTTACATGGCTGTGTTTTAGCTGGTACCTGACAGTGTCTGCTTTAATAATGGTGCTCCCCTCCCTAGCCCCAATGTAGGTACCCCGATAGCAGATTATTCCCAGCATTCCCTCCCTTGGCCTTGAAAGAGGCCACACCCCCTTATCCCGTAAGGAACGGAACCCCACGAGGCGACCGGTGTCCGGTGTTGTATCGACCAGACTCACCGTTTCTAAGGATACAGTCATGTGGGGATGAAGGGTGCCCTGAAAAACGCGCCGCTACACAATTAAGCAATAGATAGTCACAGCTGCATGCTAAGCTAAACTAATAGTTGAAATAATTGAGGCAGTGTCTGCAGAAATAACGAAAAGCACAGGATTAGACAAGCATCGCAATAAGTCATTCAGAGCTGGCGAAATGTACGCGAGTGCGTTAGAATGAGTAAGCCATTTAGTAAACACAAGTCTGTAGTCCAAAGAGCCGGCAAATGTAAATAGGCGTTGTAAGTTTGGAAAGGGAGTAGGAACAGCCTGGTACCAGCAGTTAGGTACCCGCTAGAGATCTGAAACCCAGTGTGAAACTGTACTGTGCCCCGGTGGTCCCGTTGATCAGTATACTCCAGAGAGCAGCAGTGCTGTCCAACCGTCCGACACGGATGCAAGCAGGCAGAAATCTCATCAAATGGAGACGAACGGAGGCCACCCGTTCCGATGTCAATGCGCGACTGTGCCTGTCTTAGGTTGTCCCTCGCCCGAGAGATCTTACCCGTCATTGGCTAACCAGTCGTGCTGCATTGAGTAATATGCATGGCGACATCCATTTCACCGCCACAAGGACAGACGTGGGCAGCTCAGTAGCATGGTCAGTGGCCTCCGAGAGTGGCTGAGGCCAGTCAGGAATACTGGACAGTCCGCAAGGGCCGCTTGCGAGAACAGCAGTGTTTCGATTGCCAGGGCGCACAGTACATCTCACCCACCCGCTGTTATGGAAGGATCAATTCACATATCCCCAATTTAGACGGGCAAAATAAATGAGTAGGGGCTCTGTGGACAACCAGGCTTCATTCAATGTACATGAAGGTGAAAATTTAGTCATAAGCACAACAGGATGCACAACAGGATCATATGAATTCGAAAGAAAACCGTTGAGGGAGCCGACACGCCCCGGAGAGATAGCCTCTACTACGCCCGAACCCCGAGCTCATGCAACGGCGGTACTATAGCAATGAAGCAAAGAATTGGGAGGTCCCCACTCGCCCGCATTTATCGCAACCAGCCGTAAGCAAGAAACCCGGTATCATGGCTCATGAGCGGAAGTCGCATTACAGCATGTATTGGATATGTCCCTGTCCGTTTGTAGGAGGTCACACACAGGCTGTCGTGTTGTCAGAGTTGGTGGCAGCGGCGTCTCCTGGTGGAGCTCAACGTATGGGGGTCCGGTTGAAAAGTAATGATACCTCATCACCTTTAAATCAGTGAGATGGGGCTGTGGGAATGCAGTGAAAAGGAGTCCCCGCATCACCAGGGTGATATATGGCGGGGTCAGTCAGGAACTATGTGACTACTATGGGACATAAAGTGTTGTGTTGTATGGGGTCTTTGGGGTGGCATGTCTGGGAGACCGGAATGGACGGGAGGCAGTCCCCAAATTCTCCAGTCAGTACTCCTGAACATAAGGTCTGTGCTCATGTGGACTGTCAAATGCAACCAGGAAGAGTGTACTCAACCATTTGTGCAAGAGGAATGGAGGGAGCAGATATGAGAAGACAATGGTGAAAAAAAAATGAAGGCAGTCTGAAACCCATAACCTTTCTTATGAGTTGTGGACCTGTACGTGGCAGTATTGCAATGAAAAATATCTACCAGTAGGAGTCACATAAAAATAGAGCGACTCTGTGCGAGTTGGACGGAGTGATTTCACGTAAGGGAAGGGGTACAACTTTACACAAAGGAAGTCAGAGGAATTCGTGATCTCAAATCAGAGAAAAAAGGCTCCCCAGCACGGGCTGTCACAAAAAGGCAGTCGAGGCAGGGATAGCCAGATTATACTATAGGTGTTTTAATGTTCGTCGAATTACGAAGAGGCAGAGGAAAAATGTAAAAAACGTAATCATGACACTGATCCAGTGTCGGTGAGGTAATTGCGGGGAGCAGTCACGCAAAAGGTGTCAAGTCGCAATATTCTGACACAGTTAAAATCAAGCGTGCGCAGACTGTGGAAGACAATTAGTAGGATAATCCGTGTCCATTTGAGCAGCAGCACTACACGGGGTAGATGAAAGTCGGGACACTGATACAAATGCAAGATAGTACGAGTGGCAGTTATGACTCGGTGGGAATGTGTGCTAGCAGCTGTAGGAGCACAGGCGCCTGTATGTTTTAAAACGCAATGTTTGAAGAGTAAAAACATTCGTCCAGGAGTTGTGTCGAAAAAATAGAGTAAGTCCCTCGAGAGGGAAGTGGGATTGGTAATAGTGAGAAGGGAACCACAATAGACTGCATAGGGGAAGGCAAACGGTACGCTTTGATAATGCACAGTAAGGGACACAAGTAGTTTCGATTAGCACACCGGGGAACTGCCGGTGCTCGGGGCGCACAACCAATGGTGTTGTCGTAGGACAATCGTTCGATGAGGCGCCCATGGAGACCGTTTAGTATAAAGGTGGAAATGATGAGGATCCCCATCAACTCTGTGGTAATAGGACAATAGAGCAGGTGAAGTTCCAGTGTGTGGTTAGGGAAGACAAAGCGCAGGAGATGCCCCTAGCCTCACAGGGCGCGTAGAATAAGCGGCAAGGTAGCCAGGAACCCCCTTTAGCAAGCAGGGCGGGATTGTCGCTCCAGACACTTGGGTAGGATATTGGAGCCATTCGCGACTGTGAGGCAGAAAGTATTGGTAACATCAGGAAAGGCGCCTATACAATGGAGAAAGACCAATGTAGACAAAAAGGGGTTGAGCCCCCAGCTAAAGGGCACAAACTTATCCTGGCGGCTATTTGCCCGCTCGAAGCGGAGTCCATGATAAACAAGGTGGATCTCTTAAGATAAGGCTGAATGAAGAGTTTAGAGAGCGGAATAAAGTACACGAAGAGTAAGGATATCAGTGAAATGGAGCCATGTCGGGCCGTGTCAAGGTGGGGCTGCATGTTTCCAGCTCAGACTGCACCTCCCCATCAGGTCGTGTCTCATCGAGTGCTTTTAGAGATATATTAGGTTCTGCTGACCTGGAGCAATGAGAGAAGTGTTGCGTGTAGTGGCGTATGTGTTTCCAGCCAGCTCGGTACAAGATATGATGATGATAATTATGGAGCGGGGCCGTTCTCACTGGGAGTCTCATGAGCAAAGCAAAACTCTGGGCAATTGGGAGATTTGCGGTGGTACGAAGTTGGACCAATTCCCTGAGGGGGCTTGTTGCCCTGAATGAGGCGCAGAACGAGAGGTGCAAGGACGATCCTGGCCTAATGAAGAACCTGCTTGTGAGAGGGGCCGTGTGTTCTAGCCAAAGGAGTGTGCGCAGGTGCTGCGGGCATGTTGGAAAGGAGACAGAGAGAGAGAGAATCTCAAAAAGCTGGTCAGACAGATCAGGACAGGAATTGGCTGTGTAGCAGTTTCCTACGTGAAATACATGAAGATTTGATGAATTTGGGGAAGTAGCAGCCTTTAAAAGATACCCCTAGGAGAGGATTCATAGAGGAACCTGGTCACCCTGCCGTTCTCAGTGCGAACCTGCGCGTCACAAAAGATATGAACAGATGAATTGGCGAGGAGTACTCGCAGTTGAGGAGACTTGGGAAGTCCTGGTAGCAAACGTCAGGGAGCGGAAAACTCTCTATTCAGTGAAACCCATGCAGGCTGAGTGAAAGACAAAGCTAAGACAACCTCAGATCCGGCGGTGAACATAAAGTGTGTAGGCTTGGGAGGAGACGATGAAGGGGCGTGACCACGGCGTGGGGAATGGAGAGCGGGGTGTAGGATAGGGCAGTACAATCGGCAAGAGGAGTCTGTACTAGATTCCACTGGGGAAGGTTTGGTAGTGTCTGGCAGTTACAGGTTGCATATTCAAAGCATCGGAGAGTGTAGCTTCAGCCAGGTAGACTGGCTGGCATCTTCACCCCGCACGGTTGCCAATACCCGCTTTAAGGGGTGGAAATGGCAGTGTCTGTTGCAGTGTTAGTGCTCCCCTCCCTAGCCGCAAACTTGAGGAGGGGGGCAAGTAGCAGGAGGAAATTGCTTAAAATGAGCGTTCATAATGATTTAGCGAAAGAAAAAGTCTGTGGACTCGGGAGAAAAGATAAAAATGGGTTCGTGAGAAGGGGCAGAAAAATTTGGAGGGCATAGACGGAAGAAGGAGTAGGTGGGCCCCCCTCGTTCTTGGCACTTTGTGAACACGAGGGGAAAAGGGATGGCCTAAACACCCATGTCGGCGGACAAAAAGATGAGTGAGCGGCCGCGAGGAAGAGAGATGGGCCAAGCACCCTGCTGTGTGCTGAGTAGCACGTCCTAGTTGGAGGCCTGAGGCCTGTGACCAGCGGGGGAAAAAGACGGAGAGACAAAAATAAGCGGGTTGGGGGATATTTTGGCAGTGGGACGGCCAAACACTGGACATACAAAACATTGTAAATGAAAACGCACAGTATGGCGATACGGCAATGCGCATGTTGTTGGTCGGGACGTTATAGTTAAAAGTAAAAGGTACAACCTGTCAAACAAGATGTGGTTAGAGGCATGATTCATATCGACATCCCAGTAACTGAAGAGGACCTGTTCATCGAGTAATCCCATGGAGTAGGGCAATGACGCTTGAGAGACCCATCAGTGTAGTGGTGGCGCGGTAGTTGAGCTAATAGGGTCGCGGAACGTCCGCAGGCGAGCAGCCCCTTCTAGACTGTGCAATCCTGCCAAGAGTGAGCATTCGCGCCAACAGCGAACGGGCACTGCCCCAACTGAGCGTTCGCGCCAAAAGTCAGCTGGCCCCCACCAACCTGAGCCTTCGCGCCAAAAGCAAGAAAGCCCGCCAAGAACTAAGGTGACCCGCCCAGAGAAGGGTGACCCGCCAAAACTAGGGTGAGGACGGGACACCCCGGGATTTACCGTCTTAGGATTCCACAACCGTAGTGTTATGAAAATAAAAAGCTCCACCATCCCTTCCTGCGCCCCCTCCCTACATCCAGGTATTCCTTTCCAAGTATAAGAGTAATTAAAAGTGATAGTGGGGGGACAAGCGGTATTTAATCCTAAAAATCAAGACGCGACTATGGAGAAAAATCCCAGACCGTTAAGTTATCAATCCCAAACCGCTAAGTGTAGAGTACAACACTCACGTACTCCGACACCAGTAAAACTGCTTTTGGCTGCTGGGTGGCTTCCCACGGTCCCTCTCTGTCACTCAGGCTGTCGGCGCCGGTCCACTGTACACCGAGACCTGGGATGAAACATTTGCTGCGACACCTCAGTTCGCCACGTCCGTTAAAAATCACTGCACTCACTCACTCCCTCCCTCTCTCACTGGGCCGGCCCCACACTGGTTTTCACCCACATACATGCCAAGCCACGCATACTGTCGGTGTGTCCGTACCCTCGTCTCCGTCTGTCGCAGTCCCTCATCCCCAGTTTTAGTTACATGTTTCGAGGCATTACATCCTCGGCGGTCCGAAATCAAGTCCCCCATGTCGGATCCCCCTGATGGGTACCGCTTTTAAAAACAGCGTCTTTCAAAGCCTGACCTTCGCGTGGCAGACTTCTGCTCTTAACAACCGGTCTAAGGCAGACGCATGTGCGGATAACCCTGTTCAGAAGATGAGATCCGACGTCTGTCACCTCTAGGTTTGATGAATGCTAGCAGCAAGTGTGTCTATCGATAGTCGTCAGTGTTAAAGTGCTTATTAAAAAGAGAAAGGATCCAATCAGTCAAGTGCGGTCAGCGCTGTATTAATTAATTTCAAAAAGCGTCCAGGCTCCGTAAGCCACGCTGTACCTTAACTCAGAAAGCTGCGTCCAGGATCCGAAATCCACGCATTAACTTAACTCAAAAACCGCGTCCAGGATCCAAAATCCACGCGTAAACTCAACTCAAAAACTGCGTCCAGGATCCGAAATCCACGCAATTAACTTAACTCAAAAACCACGTCCAGGATCCGAAATCCAGGCGTAAAACTCAACTCAAAAACTGCGTCCAGGATCCGAAATCCACGCATTAACTTAACTCAAAAACTGCGTCCAGGATCCGAAATCCACGCATAAAACTCAACTCAAAAAACTGCGTCCAGGATCCGAAATCCACGCGTAAAACTCAACTCAAAAAACTGCGTCCAGGATCCGAAATCCACGCATTAACTTAACTCGAAAACCGCGTCCAGGATCCGAAATCCACGCGTAAAACTCAACTCAAAAAACTGCATCCAGGATCCGAAATCCACGCATTAATTTAACTCAAAAACCGCGTCCAGGATCCGAAATCCACGCATTAACTTAAGGCTAGCCATGGATCAATTAGTCACTTCAGTACCGCGAAAACAGGCAGGTATTAGTGAAGAAGTGAGAAAATAGCTTACCAGTATGGACTCTGCAACGTTGCTGCCAAACTGATTTAAAGGTACTGTTTGTGTTGGTGAGGATCAGGGAGCAGACAAAGACTGACTAACTAAAAGAAATTTACCTACTGGAAGTCTTTGCTTTAACAGGCGCTTCCTCACCTTTTGAAAGTTCGGCCGAAAGTTTGTCTGCCCTCTGGTCCGCCAACGTGGCCAACTTGCGGTCGTCTCTTTCCCTTCCCACGTTCAGGCTCACCAGCTGTTGGGACGGACCCGTAGGGCCTCGTCTCCACGTGTTCTTTGGAAGGAGAGATCACACAGGCTAGAGTTTGGAGCAAAAACACCGTTTAATACAGAATCAAGACTGGCAAGCTATACAACGAATTTAAGAGCATGCAATTCGTCGGAGAAGGCGTTCTGTCTTCCTCTTCGGACCTGGAGCAGTTATACTTCGCGCTTCCTCGAGTTCCCGGTCAGGTTCCCCTCGTTCGGTTCTCTCATTGGTCGATTCACCTGTCTGTGAAGGGATTAGTGTCTCTATTGGCTGCCCCGAGATACCTGTCCAGCTCCGGCTGTGCTGAACAATGGGTAGACATCCTGGGTTCAGCAGTTTCCGATCTTGTAATTTAAAAGTTTATTGTTTGGAAGGGTTTCCTCATTGCCATGCGTCTGGCTGTCTGCGTGTTCACAATAGTTCTCCATAGTTGAATATACAGGTATTATCATTTAACACAGTACCCGAATGAGTTTGACGTCAGCGGAGGCATTAGCAAGTACTTTATCAATCAAGTGTAGTATCGGTGCGATTTACACTATCCGATAGTTACCGGTTTCCTTTATTAACAATGAGATTGTAACAGGATGATCTGAAACTGACGGACATGTTCTAATCCCCAAGGAATGTGGCCTCAGGCAGACAGTCCTGCAGTGGCTGGGTTTACTTTACATGGCTGTGTTTTAGCTGGTACCTGACAGTGTCTGCTTTAATAATGGTGCTCCCCTCCCTAGCCCCAATGTAGGTACCCCGATAGCAGATTATCCCCAACAGGTCTCCACAGAGAGTGTAAACTATCAGACAGTCATAGAATTTAACAACAGGGAGACAGTCCCTTTAGCCCAAATTGGTCTATACCAACAAAAATGTCCATTCATGCTAAGTCCATTTCCCTGCACTTGGCAGACATCCTATAAACCTTGCCCATCAATTTATCTGTAATAACATGCACTTCAGGAAAACACAAGTCATATATCACGCTATCATTGTTTTGTTGTATGAGTAATGAGTCCTGTTTATAAACACTCAAGTTTTATTGCAAACACTTTTTAATCTTTTTCAGCATTACAGATTAAAAACTCATTTTCTTCACACTCTTCTCATGGTACCTTCACTGCAGGGATTAGTCTGGTCAAACTCTTTTACACTATTTCACTGTGGCAAGGAGATCATTCCTTAACGGAGAGTAACTCTGTTCACAATGCCCACATGTTGTCCCAATATGTCTCTGCAACTTCAGGGAGGTATCTTCATGCCTATATTTGCATATTTTTTCAATGAAGGACAGTATGCAATTTATTGTGCTGATTACTTGCTGCTCTCTATGAATTCTGTCAGTGACTCATGACCAAGGGCATTCAGCTCCTTTTCACCAAGAACACTTCCCACCATTTCACCTTCCAATAAATACAAAATGAGAAGAAATGTAAAGCAATTACATTTAATGACTGAGCAAAACATTACTAATTTTATCTCCAACTTGGTTCTGATCATATGCCATTCTGTTTGAGAGTGTAGTTACTGCGTTCTGATACTTCCACGAAAGTGGCAACGCATTTGCAACCATTACGCATTTAAATTCTTTAGTTCAAAGCCAAGGAAAAAAGCTGATTCCTGAGCTACTCAGTCTGTCAAATGTATCCCAAAGTCGACTCTGAAAGGCCTCATTTGGATGCTGTCTGTCGTTATTCAACGTGCGAGAATTGGCACCAGAGGTCATGTTGTCGAGCAGTTCGCACGTTAGTGACTCATTCAATCAGCAACAGCACTTTCAGAGGAAGTTCTGAATTTGTGCTTTCATAGCGTCCCTCGTATTAAGGTACGCCCCGAGATCTAAGCCATGTTGGAACAGAAACTGGAAAACGGCAGAGAGGCTGCAGAATGACATCGCATCAATTTGGTTTTCTTTAAATGACTGATAAGCAGGAAAATGTAAACGGGGAGGGCGATTGGGGAAGTGAGGCAGCTGCAGCTCTGGTGAAACCCCTTGTTTGTGATTGACTCAGCAACAAGAGAAGTGAAGGTGACTCAGGCGTGAGAGCTCTTCATATGAGAACAAAGAGCACTCAAGTGCAGTTGACATCTTCCATAGTTGGGGTGGGGTGGGGTAAAATACCTTTTGACTTCTGTTATTATGTTCAGAGACTGCCTTTTAGACTGACGTGAACAGAAACTGTATTTCAGCATGGGATTTAGCAAAATTTATTGACTCGCTTCTCGTCGATACCCACACAGGTTTCCAACAAAGTTGGCATCCATGTGGCCCATGTTCAGGTGTGAACATCTCTGCAGCAAATTGCACGGTTCAGGGAAAAAAAAACTAGGAAAGTGACATCTCGAAACGCCACGAGGTCAAAGCATCCTCACAATGTGATCTGTCGTTCACGGATTGTAATGCTACCTCCGGTTACATTCAAAACCAAAAAATGAATTGCGTTTGCTTCCTGGAGAATTCACTGCTGGGTGGGGGAATGCAGAATTTCTCATTGGGGTCAGAGCATTCTTTGGGACGCTTATTCTGAAGAACAGTCGCAGTGATTGAAATTATGCTGCACGGTATGATGTGAAATACGGCCTGCTCAGCTTTGTGCATTTTCCATGTAGCTTGTTGTGTTTGGTGTCCCGTGTAAACGTGAAAGTTGTTCAGCTCCGGGGAATCAGTAAAATCATTTCGCAAAGCAAGATTAGAAATTCCAGGAATGCTATGATTATTTTACCAAATTATAACCGAACATAGATTCTGAGCACTGTCATTTACATAAGTAGCTGAATACAGTCTGAGATGATAGACACGGCTTACCTTTGCTTTTTGTCTATTTTAATGAGCTATCATTATTTGTTGCGAAACTGATATTGTATCCGGGCAGACCCCAGCAGCTGTTCGAGTCGGAGAGGTATCATGGAACCCTTTTCACGTGACTTTGCATGTGTTGTTCCGCAGGAGGACAATTGGAAATGTAAGAAAATGAGCCGAACAGTAGCGTGCTATTGTATCCGAGCGGTCTAAGGCGCTGGATTTAGTCTCCAGTCTCGGAAGAGGCGTGGGTCCGCATCACACCGCTGCCATTTCTACCGATTAAATACCCATGCCGCTGACCCACTTGATTTACATTTAAAACCAAAAAATGAATTGCGTTTGCTTCCTGGAGAATTCACTGCAGGGTGGGGGAATGCAGAATTTCTCATTGGGGTCAGAGTATGTGAATTTGACTCATGGAAACTCGCAAGCAGCTCTCCTGCCGCGTCATGTTCCAGGCAAGTTGAGTTGTTACTGGAAGCGAATGGAGACTGTCATTTCATCGCTGTTGTGAAACAAAGTCGTGCGGTGACTCGACCGTCTTTATTTGGTGATCTGGTGAATGGGAAAATAATTCCAATGAATGTTTTACGTCATATGTTCTTAAATTTCTCCCATTTCCTTCATTTGTGTCCTGGCGACATCAGAAGGGAAATGTAATCTAATCGAGACTGTGATTGGTCAAATTCATGATTTATGGCCCATTCTTATTATGTTCTTTCTTTCTCTCTTTTCAACACTTTCTTCGAAGTGGTGGTGCACTAATGCTTCAGTATGTTAGAAAGGGTAGTTTGGAATTGCCCTGCTGTTAGTTGTGAGATAAGTTTGTGGCTCCTGCCCTCGGACTGTCTCACATTCAGCATTCATGCTTTGCTGTGTCTAAAAATGCATTTGCTTTACCAGTTCCGTTCGTGTTCCGTTTTAACTGGGTTCTGTTTTGCGATTCGCTCAATACATTACGAATTGACAGGGTTTCTGAGGTAACTTCCAGCAGCAAAAATCCTCAAAGCACTGAGAACCTGGGAATCTTTCACGGGGTATATTTTGTTCTCCAACGGCTGCCTTTGACATGGAGGAGAACGGAGCTTTCTTGCTTGCTATCCCATCTGCAAACCTGCCTTCGAATTTGCTCGAACAAATCTGCTCTCGTAGTGAAACGTAAAGCAATTCCATTTAATGACTGAGCAAAACATTGTTAAGTTTATCTCCAAAATGGTTCTGACCATATGCCATTCTGTTTGAGAGTGTAGTTAATGCGTTCTGATACTTACACGAAAGCGGCAACGCATTTGCAATCCTTATGCATTTGCATTCCTTGTTTCAAAGCCAAGGAAAAAAGCTGATTCCTGAGCTACTCAGTCTGTCAAATGTATCCCAAAGTCGACTCTGAAAGGCCTCATTTGGATACTGTCTGTCGTTATTCAACGTGCGAGAATTGGCACCAGAGGTCATGAATCATGTTGTGGAGCAGTTCGCACGTTAGTGACTCATTGAATCAGCAACAGCACATTCACAGGACGTTCTGAATTTGTGCTTTCATAGCGTCCCTCGTATTAATGTACGCCCCGAGATCTAAGCCATGTTGGAACTGAAACTGAGGAAAATACAGAGAGGCTACAGAATAATATCGCATCAATTCGGTTTTCTTTAAATCACTGTTAAGCAGGAAAATGCAAACGGGGAGGGCGATTGTGGAAGTGAGGCAGCTGCAGCTCTGGTGAAACCCCTTGTTTGTGATTGACTCAGCAACAAGAGACGTGAAGGTGACTCAGGCGTGAGAGCTCTTCATATGAGAACAAAGAGCATTCAAGTGCAGTTAGCACCTCTCTTGACATCTTCCATAGTTGGGGTGGTGTGGGGTAAAATACCTTTTGACTTCTGTTGTTATGTTCAGAGACTGCCTTTTAGACTGACGTGAACAGAAACTGTATTTCAGCATGGGATTTAGCAAAATTTATTGACTCGCTTCTCGTCGATACCCACACAGGTTTCCAACTAAGTTGGCATCCATGTGGCCCATGTTCAGGTGTGAACATCTCTGCAGCAAATTGCACGGTTCAGGGGAAACAAAAACAAGGAAAGTGACATCTCGAACCGCCCCGAGGTCAAAGCATCCTCACAATGTGATCTGTCGTTCACGGATTGTAATGCTACCTCCGGTTTTAGTATTGCAGAGCATTCTTTGGGACGCTTATTCTGCAAAACAGACGCAGTGATTGAAACTATGCTGCACGGTATGATGTGAAATACGGCCTGCTCAGTTTTGTGCATTTTCCATGTAGTTTGTTGTGTTTGGTGTCGCGTGTAAACGTGAAAGTTGTTCAGCTCCGGGGAATCAGTAAAATCATTTAGCAAAGCAAGATTCGAAATTCCAGTAATGCTATGATTATTTCACCAAATTATAACCGAACATAGATTCTGAGCACTGTCATTTACATAAGTAGCTGAATAAAGTCTGAGATGATAGACACGGCTTACCTGTGAGTTTTGTCTATTTTAATGAGCTATCATTACTTGTTGCGAAACTGATATTGTATTCGGGCAGGCCCCAGCAGCTGTTCGAGTCGGAGAGGGATCATGGAACCCCTTTCATGTGGCTTTGCATGTATTGTACTGCAGGAGGACAATTGGAAATGTAAGAAAATGAGTTGCGCAGTATCGTGGTAGTGTGGCCGAGCGGTCTACGGCGTAGGTATTCGGCTCCAGTCTCGGAAGAGGCGTGGGTTCAAATCCCACCCCTGCCGATTCAATCCCCATGCTGCTGCCCCCTTTATTTACATTCAAAACCAAAAAACGAATTGCGTTTGCTTCCTGGAGAATTCACTGCAGGGTGGGGTCAGAGTATGTGAATTTGACGCACGGAAACTCGCAAGCAGCTCTCCTGCCGCTTCATGTTCCAGGCAAGTTGAGTTGTTACTGGAAGCGAATGGAGACTGTTATTTCATCGCTGTTGTGAAACAAAGTCCTGCGGTGACTCGACTCATAGCGTCTGTCGCATTAACAATATCATCCACCTGGGTGGCAACTTTCAGGGATCTGTGCACATGAATTCCAAGATCTCTCTGCACATCCACACTACCAAGAAGCTTTCAATTGACCAAGTTCTGTGCCTTCCTGTTATTCTTGCGCAAGTGCATCACCTCACATTTAGCTGCATTGAACTCTATTTGTCACCACTCAACCTAATTCTGCAGTTTATCCAAGTCGCCCTGCAACCTGTAACATTCTTCCACACTCTCCACTACTCCACCAACTTTAGTGTCGTCTGCAAATTTACTAATCCATCCACCTATGACTGCGTCTAAGTCATTTATAAAAATGACAAACAGCAGTGGTCCCAGAACAGATCCCTGTGGCACACCACTAGTGACCAGACTCCAGGCTGAAAATTTTCCATCAATCACTACTCACTGCCTTCTTTCAGAAAGCCAGTTTCTAATCCAAACTGCTAAATCATCCTCAATTCCTTGTCTTTGCATTTTCTCCAACAGACTATTATGTGGAAATTTATCATAGGTTTTACTGAAGTCCATGTATACCACGTCAACTGCCCTACTCTCATCGACATGCTTGGTCATTTTCTCAAAAAACTCAATGAGATTTGTGAGACACGACCTGCCCTTGACCAAACCATGTTGACTATCTGAAATCAAATTGGTGTCTGCTAGATGATTATAAATCTGATCTCTTATAATCATTTTCAAAACCTTTCCTTCAACAGAAGTAAGGCTCACTGATCTATAATTACTTGGGTCATCTCTACTGCCCTTCTTAATCATGGGCACAACATTTACAATCCTCCAGTCCTCGGGTACCAAACCTGTAGATAATGACAATTCAAATATCAGAACCAAAGGCTCTGCTATCTCCTCCCTAGCTTCCCAGAGAATCCGCGGATAAATCCCATCCAGCCCAGGGGACTTGTCTACTTTCATTCCTTAGAAAATTCATAACACCTGTTTCTAACTTACCTCGATCCCTTCTAGCCTAATATCTTTTACCTCATTCTTCTCCTCTACAATATTCTCCTTTTCCTGAGTGAAAACCTATGAGCAATGGCCGGTTAGCACCTCTCTGATCTCCACAGTGTTCACACCCAACTTCTCACTTCTGTCTTAGATTGGCCCTATTCCTACCATATCCTTTTAATCCTCACATACCTATAGAAAGCTTTAGGGTTCTCCTTTACTGAATTCGCTGAAGTCTGCTCGTGTCCTCTCATTGCTCTTCTTAACTCTCTCTTTAAATCCTTCATAGCAGATCTGTAACTCTCCATCGCCTCATCTGTACCATCTTCCTTCATCAATATATAAATCTCCTACTTCTTCTTAACAAGAGATGCGATTTCTGTAGTAAACCACGGTTCCATTCCCTTATCACTTCCTCCCTGCCTGACAGGGACTTACCTATCAAGGACACTCAATATCTGTTCCTTAAACCAGTTCCAATAGTCTGAATTTTGCTCACCTATTCTATGCATCCTAATTCTTGCCGAATCGCATTATAATTGTCCCTGCCCTATCGATAACTCTTGACCTGTGGCATGCACGTGTCCTTTTCCATCGCTAAACTAAACGTCACTGAATTCTGATCACTCTTTCCAAAGTGTGCAATTAAATCTGGTTCATTACCAAGGCCCAGATCCAATGTGACTCCACTCTAGTCGGCCCTTCGACGTACTGTGTCAGGAAACCCTCCTCTACACATTGGACAAAAACTGATCCATCTGACATACTAGAGTAATAGCGTTTCCAGTCAATGATGTGGAAGTTAAAATTCCCAATATTGAACACCCTGTCACTTTCACTCCTACCCAGAATAATTTTGATAATCCTCTCTTCCACTACCTTGAAACAGTGTGGAGGCCTATACAAAGCTCCAAGCAGTGTGACGTCTCCTCTCCTATTTCTAAACTCAGCCCACACTAACTCAGTAGACAAATCATCATAAAGGGTTCTCTCAGCTACCGTTATACTATCCTTGACTAACATGAAATGCATGGACCCAATGCAGTGCTTCAAACTCCATGAGGCAGCCATTCACTCTGTGACAGACAAAGTCTGGAACCTCCTCTGTCCTGAAGATCTCATGCACTGCTCGCGCAACTACATTTCGTCTAACATGTTCCCTTTCAAAACCACCCCACTTGCATCACTCCACAATTGGAGCTGTCAAGGGCAGAAGTCTGTGGAATACCCTCCCTAACCTCCTGTATCCTCCTTTTAAGATGTGCTTTAAAATCATTCTCTTTAATCAATGTTTTGATCATCCACGAAGCATCTTAGGAGATTTGCCATTCTGAAAGTTTCTTACAATGCAAGTAGTTGTTGTTATTGCCATACATTAGGAGAAACAGGAATGATGCATTCAAAATTCTAACAAGGAAGTCACTGATAGGCGTAGTGTGCAGGCCACCAAATAATAACATCACATTGGGATGGGTAATAATCAAATAAATAACTGATGCCTGTAAAAATGGTACAGCTATTATCATGGGTGATTTTAATCTACATGTAGATTGGTCGAACCAGCTCAGTCAGGGTAGCCTTGAGGAGTTCATTAACTGTATCCGTGATAGTTTTCTTGAACATTACGAAATGGAACTGACAAGGAAGCAAGCTGTCCAAGATCTGGCCCCTGTGCAATGAAACAGGAATAATTAATTACCTCAGAGTTAGGGATCCTCTTGGAAGAAGTAATCACTGTATGGCTGAATGTAGAATACATATGGAGAGTGTGAAGATAAAATCTGATAACTCGGTCCTGTACTTGAATACAGCAAACTACAATAGAATGAGGGAGAACCTGGATAAAGTTGACTGGAAACAAAGATTTTATGGTGGGACAGTTGATGAGCAGTGGAGGATTTTCCAAGACATTTTACAAAGTGCTCAGCAAAGGTATATTCCAGTGAAAAGTAAGGGCTGTAAGAAAAGTCATACTAGAACATAGAACATAGAAAAATACAGCGCAGTACAGGCCCTTCGGCCCTCAATGTTGCGCCGACCGAATCCTACCTAATCTACACTAGCCCAATAACTTCCAAATGCCTATCCAATGCCCGCTTAAATGACCATAAAGAGGGAGAGTTCACCACTGCTACTGGCAGGGCATTCCATGAACTCACAACCCGCTGTGTAAAGAATCTACCCCTAACATCTGTCCTATACCTTCCACCCCTTAATTTAAAGCTGCGTCCCCTTGTAACAGCTGACTCCATTAGCGGTAAAAGGTTCTCAGTGTCTACCCTATCTAAACTCCTAATCATCTTGTACACCTCTCTCAAATCTCCCCTAAACCTTCTTTTCTCCAATGAGAACAGCCCCAAGTGCCTCACTCTTTCCTCATACGATTTTCCTACCATACCAGGCAACATCCTGGTAAACCTCCTCTGCACTCGTTCCAATGCCTCCACATCCTTCCTATAGTATGGCGACCAAAACTACACACAATACTCCAGATGAGGCCGCACCAGAGTCTTATACAACTGCAACATGACCTCAGGACTCCGGAACTCAATTCCTCTGTCAATAAAGCCCAGTACACCATATGCCTTCCTCACAGCACTATTTACCTGGGTGGCAACTTTCAGAGATGGATACTCTGAGATGGGTATCTGAGGAAAGCGATCAAACAAAGAGAAGGCATACAATGTGGCGAGAAACGGCATGAAATTAGAACTGGGAAAGCTTTAAATGTCAACAGAAAGCCACAGAAGCACTATAAAGAAACTTAAGATAGAACATGAGAAAATAACTAGCACAGACTGTAAAGACAGATAGCAAAAGTTTATATAAACATATATAACGAGAAAATAGCGGCTAAAGTAAATGTTGGTCCTTTGGAAAATGAGAAGAAGCAGTTAACCATGGGATATCACAGAGGATGAGATTAATGTCCTGCCAGCAATTAACAAAGAGACAAAATTAGGTGAGGATTTGGAAACTATCATTATTACAGAACAGCTAGTGTTGGACTGTTGGAGGTAATTGCGTTAATGATAGAAAAGTCTCCTGACCCTAATGGAATGTATCCCCGGGTACTAAAAGAGGTGTCAGGAGAAATAGCAAATGCACTGGCAGTAAATTACCTATATTCGCTGGACTCTGTGGCAGTCCCAGCAGATTGGAAAGCAGCAAAAGTGACGCCACAGTATTAAAAAGGAGATGGACAAAAGATAGAGAATTATACACCAGTTAGCTTATTCTCTGATTTGGGAAAGACATTGGCTCGATTATCAAGGAAGAAATAGCAGGAAATCTCGATAGAAATTGTTCCATTGGACAGACACAGCATGGGTTCATGAAGGGCAGGTCATACTCGAGAAATGTTTTGGAATTCTACGAAGAAAGTTCGAGCAAGTTGGACAACAGGGACCCAGTGGATGCGGGGTACCTGCAGTTTCAAAAGGCCTTCAACAAGTTGATGTGCAAGAGGCGGTTGCATAATATAAGGGTGCATGACATTCGGGGTAGATTATTGGTATGGATAGAAGATTGGTTGACTAACAGGAAGCAAAGTGTGGGGATAAATTAGTCTTATTCTGGCTGGTGATCATTGACTAGTAGTGTGTCTCAGAGATCAGTGTAGGGACTGCAATTATTTACAATTGGTCCCGATGATTTGGAGCTGGGGACCACATGCAGGGTGTCAAAGTTTACATATGAAATGAAGATGAGTAGCAGAACAAAGTGTGTGGAGGATTGTGATACTTTGCAGAGGAACATAGATACATTGAGTGGAGGGAGAAATGGTCTGGCATATGGAATAGAATCTTCAGAAATGTAACATTTTTTAAAAATTTTGCATGTTAAAAAGTTGCATCATTTGATATGCAGATGCTCCCAAGTATGTTTCTGCATGAGGGTTGGTCACCAGGTACAACGATCCATTCAGAAGACAAATGAAATTTTGTCCTTCCCTGCTGAAGGGATTGTGTGTAAAAGCAGAGGTTATGTTCCAGCTGTATTTGATGCTGGTGAGACCACATTTGCGTGTAGTTTCTGTCTCCTTACATGAGAAAGGATGTACTGGCAATGATGGGGTGCAGAGGAGGTTAACTAGGTTTATTCCGGAGTTGAGGGACTGAGGGGCTTGAGGGGCTTAACAGAGACTGAGTAGATTGGGATGTTATTTATTGGAATTCTGAAAAATTGTAACATAAAAAATAATGAGTGGAATGGATAAAATAGAAGTAGAGAAGATGTTTCCACTGGCAGCTGAAGCTAGGACAAGAGGGCATCACCACAAGATTAGAGGCAGCAAATTTAGGACTGAATTGAGAAGGAACTTCTTAACTTCTATGGAGTTCATTGCGCCTGGAAGTAGATGATGCTAGTTCAATAAACGTTTTTAAAGCTCAGGTAGATTTTTTAAAAAAGAAATAATTAATTAAGGTTGGTAACGTGGGTAAATGATTCAGCGTCCACAAAATGATCAGCCATGATCTTAGTGAATGGCAGAACAGTCTCGAAGGACAGGACGGCCTTCTCCTGTTCCTTGTTCTTTTGTTCTGCATACATCCATCACTTGTGACTTGGAGGTGCTGGTGTTGGGTTAGGATGGACAAAATTAAAATCACAGAACACAAGGTTATAGTCCAACAGGCTTATTTGGAAGCACTAGCTTTGCTGCTTCTTTATCAGATGGCTGTGCGATTTTTAACTTTGCACCTCACTCTTCTCACTGTCAAACAGCAACAAAAGCCATGAAGCAGTGCGCATGCTCCAGCCAATAATGGGCCCCAAGTGATTGATGTCAGCGGCGGGCCAATGGAAAGGCAGGGACAGCGATGGAGGATCTGGCGGGGCAGTTGGCCCCGCGACCAGAGTGAATGAGGGGCGGGACTAAACTATAGCACGTGATCATCCTCGCAGTCAGCGTGGACTTCCTGTGATGAACTTTGTGACATGCAGACGGACAGCTGTCAGTCAGGAAAGAAATAAACAGCAGGAAACGGGTGGGGAATTTGGTGTTGGCATGGGCTGAGATATTTTACAAACATTTGGTGCGTATCGGAAAATCCACATTTGAAACTTATAGTCCAGTTTTTGCAGGAAGTGGGAAAATGCCACATTTTGTGATCGGTCCGAGTGAGCGCCTCCCACTTTATTCGGGGCAACGATTCACTGGACACGTGCGCGGCCGCCAGCTTTGTAGCGGGCAAGGTTCAGAGGGGTGTATGTTCAGCCCTCCCTGGTATAGAGTGATAGGTCAGGATTTATACAGAACACATTCAAACCCAGAGAAATGGATTCTTTCTCTTGATTTGTTTCTTCATTCATTTCAATTGATTTGGATGTGAATAGAGGCGGTACAGTTAGTAATTTGCAGATGACACTAAAATTGGAGGAATTGTGGAGAGTGATAAAGGTTATCTCAAAATTACAATGGGATATTGATCAGATGGGCCAATGGGCTGAGGAGTAGCAGATAGGGTCTAATTAAGATAAATGTAAAGTGCTGCGTTTTAGAAATGCAAATCAGAGCTGACTCACACACTGAATTGTAAGGCCTTGAAGAGTCTTCCGGAACAGGTTCATAGTTCCTTGAATGTAGAGTTACAGGTAGAGAGGATAGTGAAGAAGTTTTTTGATATGCTTTCCTTTATTGGTCAGAGCATTGAGTAAGGGAGCTGGATAGGACATTGGTTAGGCCACTTTTCGAATATTGTTCACAATTCTGTTCTCCCTTCTATCAAAAGGAGGCACTGAAACATCGAGGGTTTGAGAATGGATTTTCAAGGATGTTGGCAGAGTTGGAGGATTTGAGTTGCAGGGAGAGTACTAATAGGCTGGGACATTTTCCCTGGTGTGTCAAAGGCTGAGGTGCGATGTTGAATAGGTTTATAAAATCATGAGTGGCATGGATAGCATAAATAGACGAGGTGTTTATCTTGGGTTGGTCGAGCCCAGAAATTGAGGATATAGGTTTAGGGTGAGAGGGGAAATTCAAAAGGGGCCTAAAGGGCAACTAAAACAGTAATATTTCAAAGGCATTTGAATAGGAAGTGTACAGAGGGATGTCGGGCAAGTGCTGGAAATGGGAATAGATTAATTTAGAATATCTGGTTGGCATATACGGTTGGAATGAAGAGTCTGTTTTGATGGTAGTCATCTCTAACTGTGAGATTGGAAAAGTGAACACTGTCTTGATTCACCTCTGGTCTCCTTGATATCCACTTGTTCACAATCGAGCTTCCTCAGTCTCTCATGAGTGTATTTTTGCTCTGTTTAGTATTTTACTATTACGATCACTGACCCTTTTGTAAGTGAATTGTCCGCTGCTGCCCGGCTCCTGACAATATGCTGCTCATTATCAGTTTTTTTTCCCCACAATATCATTGACGGTCAAGAGTTCTTTTTTCCAACAAGCGAGTGGATTTTCCTTCTTTTTCTGACAGTCAAATTCTGCACTATTTTTATTCCCTACAATTCATATTGCACTCCCAGAAATATCGTGTGTATTTCTCCTTCTACAGATACCAGTGATCAATGCCAAAGCCCTGGTGCCTGTGAAGAGGGTAATGTTTGGCTTCCTTGTACTGCTGCAGTTTGTATGATGAAGGTGCTCTCACAACATGGTTGGGTGAGAGACGTAGCAGATTATTCACTCAGCGATAGTGAAGAGTAGAAGATATCTGTACAAATCAACATGTTTTTAATTTCACAAAAAATATTATTGAGAACTTTTGACATAAGTTTTGACAACAGATGGAGAATATTATGTCCGGCGATCAAAACCATTGCCAAATAAGCAGTTTTTCAGATTAGGACAGCCTTAAAGGAAGAAAGCAGATCTTAGAGGGTTAGGGTGGGAATTTCAGACCATGTTGTCCTGGAAGCTATGGAAACAGTCACACAGGTGAACTCAAAAATGAACACATTGTTGCGAATCTGAACTAAAATGAGTTATTGAGATAGCAAATGGTGTGTGGTGCTGGGAGGTAGGAATGATTGTAGACAGGAATTAAATCAAAGGAGCGAAAGTAAATAGTTGTTGTTTATAAATGGGAGCCGTTTGATGGATCAGCAAGTTGTCGTACAAATAAGCACTTGGGAAGTAGAATTTTCAATATTCTTGACATTATAGGGACGGTGAGTGTGGGATGCTGGCCAGGAGTGAATTTAGATAATGAAATCTAGAGTGAACATATGAATGAAGGAAAGTTTCAGCAAATGAGCTGAGACTGTGGTGAGGTCAGGTGATATGACTGATGTTGAAATAGTGGTCTTGGAGTGGGACTGGGCTGTCACCCTCACCACTGGAATTCAGCTGTTTGTCAGTTTGTGAATCAAGTGGCTCTGGCAGAACACAGACTGTGCATCGCTGAGCAAGTTATTGCTGAGCAGGCGCTTGACAGCACAATTGATGATATCTTCCATCACCTCTGTGCTGAGGGAGTGTGGACTCATGGAGGGATATTGGCTGAGTTGGCTCTGCCCTGTGTTTTTGTGTTGAACATCCCAGGGAAATGTTCAACAATGCCGGGAGGTGCTAGTGCTGGAGCAGTACTTGTCTTGGTGGGCAGCAAGCTCTGGAGCACAGCCATCAGTCTTATTGCCACAATGATGGAAGGGCCATTGCCTTTACACTATTTGTCCATTTCTTGATCTGATTTCAAAAGAATTTTCAACTAATTCGATTCACATCTGTGATGTCCGGGACGAATGAGGAAGCTCATCCACTTGGCACTGCTGGCTAAAGATTTTTGCAAATGATGTTGTCTTATCTGTTGCATCGATGTGCGAGAACCCTCCATCAGTAAGGATGGGGACATCTGTGATGCTTCCTCCAATGAGTTGTTTAATTTTCCATCACCATTCATGACTAGGTGGGACAGAACTGCAGAGCTCACATTTGATACATTGGCTGTGGGATCATTTAGTTCTATTTGGTGTTGCTTGCACTGTTTGCTATGTTGGTTTGGTAGTTGCACCAGGTTGGCACCTCATTTTTAGGTATGCCTGGTATTGCTCCTGGCATGACCTCCTGCATTCTACATTGAACCAGGGTTGATCCCCTGGCTTGATGTTAATAGTTGAGTGGGGGAAATACCTGGCCATGAGATTTCAGATTGGGCTGGAGTACAGTTCTGCTACTGTTGTTGGCCTCCAGTGAGGCAGAAGTTGCAGGGTCAAGAGGGCTGATTTTGTGGTTGTGCTTTCCAGTGCATTGGTCGATGTAATTTGGTCCATCCAGTCTCATTCCTTTGTTGAGACTGTGCAGCGATTAGTACAATGAGTGATTGGATTGGACACTATCAGGAATGCAACTTTTAAAAACAGGTTTTGTGATTTACATATGAAAGTGAAACTATCATGGTATTCAAAGAGATGAAAGACTCAACAGACAACCAAGGTATTTTTCAATGTATAATTTCAGTTGCATTACAATGTAAATTTTTGCTATAAATACTGTGCCTTAGAATTGTGCTCTGCACACACAATCACCCGATGAAGGAGCGGCGTTCCAAAAGCTAGTGTGCTTCCAATTAAACCTGTTGGACTATAACCTGGTGTTGTATGATACTTAATTTTAGAATATGACAGGATTACTAATAGGGCTGCATGTAAACAGGCTCAGTCCCGTTAATCAATACATTCAGAAGGATTTTCTCAAAGTTTGATGACTCAATACTAGTGAAAACCGTCAACTTCAACCTGCAGTGTTGCTCTAAACAAAAATTTCAGGCTGACACAAAGCTCCCCACCCCACTGCAATATGGTAACCCGGCCCGGCCCAGGAACTGGAACTGGGACATTTTCTGGACTGTGATCGCAAAGTAAACGAGCAAATACAATTCTGACAGATTAGTCCTCAAAGATGAGTAGAAAGTTTGAGACAGGGCAAGTGGTATGCCTTCTTGCATTTAGCTTAATTGCATTTCTTATTTACATTAGTGTTTTGCAAAGTATAAAAAACTGTGTTCTTTTTCATGGTTGGGGAGTTTTATCCTAGTTGATCACATTTGCTGTCTCTCGCTCTGCAAGTCAAATCATAGGATTTATAACAAAACTATAAACTGCAGGTGCTGGATATCTAAACCCCAGAAACAAAGTGCTGGAGAAACTCAGCCGTTCTGAGGGCTTTGGTGAAAAGAAAAAAAAACGTTGCATTTCAAGTTCACTGATTCTTCGTCTGAACGGAAAAAGGGTCACTGGATTTGGAACTTAAAATGTTTCTCCCCTCATAGATGCTGCTGGACCTGCGGTTCTCCAGCACAGTGTTATTTGCAAAACAGATCGGGAAAATACTAATCTGCAAAAGTGAAAGGTTCATTGTAACATAAGCATAGTGTCCACACTTGAGTTAAACAAGCACGTCTCAGTTTAAAAAACAAGATTTTACTCAAAGTAATATTCCATTTCAAAACTAGCCAAGTTACACCAGTAATAAAGTTCATCCACCCAATTAGGCACTTCAGCACAACATCCTGCAGTGTTGCACACAGCCATCTTTACCAAAGATGGTACCATCTTTACATCTTTACCATGTCGCAAAATTGAAGACCGAGAGCATGTCTCTTTAAAGGGGCTGAAATCAAACTCTCAATTTTTGGAAGGTTTTTTGATCAAACTTGATTGAACGCTTAAATCTCAGAGCATAATATTTGTTTTTTATTAAACAAAGTTTGTGGGAAACATCCCACATCTTGCTAAAGTTTCAGTTCAGTCTGGTACATAGAGCCAAAAGTCACGCAAACATCAGACTTTCCATTCACTTCTACAAAGGGCTCACATCACATTTCTTCAGGATTTTAAAAAATATATAAATTGTTTCTAAAAGCAATGGTCACATGAAAGAACTGGACAATAAATGTCATTGTATTCAATAAAATTGAAGCCTGTGACAGCAGATTTATCTTTGGAAGGCAGTGTGTGCGCTTTCTAAATTCTGGGAGCACTTTGGGAGATTGCTCCCAGATGGTGAGAGTGAGCATACCTGGAATGCATTGTGTAGATTTGGGAATCCGTGTGAGACAGTCTGTGGTTTCAATAGTACTTGGCTTGCGTTGTTGGTGTATAGTAAGCAATTCATAAAAGTTATTTATGTATTGTTTGTGATTACCTGAATGATATTGAAATCTACCAGGTTGCCTTCAATCATGTAAATGCATCTATTGTAAATATTTGGAATATTCCAGAACTGCCCATTGCTTGGCAAATTCAGAGGGGACAAAAAATCACATTGAGTAATTTGAAATTAAGAATCCAAGTGGACTTGAATACTTCAGTGATTAATTCAAATAGTTAAACTGAGTGCTCACATTTAAAATATCTCTTATCCATAGGAATGGATGGACTGACAAAACTGGGAGCAAATTCCTATTTAGGGAGTGTGAAATGTGCTTTGATAATGTCACCTGCATTTACCAACAATAATTTCGCAGGCTCGGAAATTTAAAGAACAATACTCGCTTCATTGCTGCTCCAGTCAGGTTCCAAGCTGTATGAAAAAAAACCCAACAATGTTCAGGTTTATTGCATACACTGTAAAACAAATAATTCTTCTACACATCCTTCAAGTTTCCCCAATGAACACAGTCCATCCAACTTTGGCCCACTCATTTCTTTCCGAGCCTCTGCTGCTTGAAGAGTGACCAGCAGCAATTACTCTACATATGTGGGATCATTACCGACGAGGATGTTTTCCTTCAGAATTGACATCCATATATCCAGTGCCCTGAACAGATGAAAATCTTGTTACCTTTTAAAGAGCAATGATTCAGTGGGAGTAAAACGCTTAGCTTTTCTTGATTAACAATCAAGCTGCCTAATTTTTTTAAAAAATGAACACTTCGTAATAGTTCACTAGATCCTAACGAAATATTTTGTGCGAACCAAATCACATGATACATAGTTATTCAGATAACAAAACAAGTTTGGTCATTGAAGAACCCAAATGAAAAGGTAATGAAATGATGTGAGTTTGATATACCTCATCAAAATTTCAGGTGCATTCTCTGCAAAAATCCTTCTTTTCCTCCCCAAAGTATTCAGCTTCTTGTATAATTGAGATTATGAAGTCACAACACGCAATGAAATCCTTCAGTCCAACTTGCCCATGCTTACGTGATATCCTAAATTAATGTAGTCCCATTAGCCAGCATTTGTTCCATATCACTCTAAACCCTTTCTACTTGTTATCCATCTATTTTATTTTATCAGCACTTGAAACACTGACATTTTTTCTCTCAACATTGGTAAAGGAAATAATTAATTCATCCATCCAAGTTAATTTTGTAATCTTTCACAAAGAAGCAAGTGAGAACAATAAATGGCTGAGAGCGAAACAAACTAATGCAGCTGCGCAATATCTGGAAACAGTTCAAAGGTCAGGTGGTATTAATCTTTCTGGTCAATGACCTTATTCTCGCTAAGTACAATATACAGGCAAAGTAGAAGGAAAGTACAATGTGGAAGGATGTATAATGACCCAATTTGCGCTGCCTCATGGCACAGCTTTATTGACCTAACAATAGTTGAATGGCATTACATGCAGTTTGAAAAGAACAACAAATCAACAGGAGGAGATGAGAAAGGTGCAAAAATATTTCTTTCAGCGATCTGCATAATTCACTACCTAAGTCACTGGTACTGCATGAATTTGTCAATGTGGTTTCGATTACTGACAGGAATTTGGTAACGTCTCAACCTTCACGTAGTTAAGATACATGTGAGATATCTCAATTTCATGAATTGGTTACTATTGCACTTTAAACTAATTTCTTTTTTTATTATTGTTCAATCTACTCAAAAGGAGAACGTGAGGACGGCAGAATCTGGACATCAGAGTCGATAAGCGTGGTGCTTGAAAAGCAAAGCAAGTCAGGCAGAATATGAGAAGCAGGAGAGTCGATGTTTCGAGCATAATCCCTTCATCTGGAATCACAGGTTTCAGAAAAATAACTGGCATATATCTATGCCCATACACACGACGAAGGGTCAGAGCATGTTACTATCAGATGAGAGACTAATCTCAGATTTGATACCACTCAGTGCAACATTTCTACATCTTTACACATATACCTAAAAGAGAAGTCCAAAATTACAAACTCGAGAATGCTTATAGGATTAAACCTGGAAGTAAAGTTCTTGAACTAGAATGGCAAAATGAAGTCCCATCAGCATCGCCTTGGGCAGTGTCAAGATAAGAATTTGAGAGCAGCGTTGCTACTTTTGTGTAATCTTCAGTCTGGCCAAAATGCAGCAAAAATCTGTTCAATTTTATCTCAAATGATTGAATACAAAATTCTCCTTGCACACTAATGACGCAGCATTTTGGGATGTAATTTTTAAAATATATTATCTTCAAATTTACTCACAATTAAGAGTGATCACTTGGTGCTGTCTGCTGAACACAGTAGGAAAAGGAATAAACAGAAAAAATATATAACCCAAATTCAGAGTCACTAATTCATTGATATTGCATGGGTCCAGCATTTACAAGCAATCGACTTTAAAATAATACAGATACATTTACAAACTATAGTGGAGTTCTGTCAAGTTTCTTACTGAACAGTGACAAGACTGGACAGAGTCCGCATGGATTTATCAGTGTGTCAGAGGGGAATCATACATAGCAAATCTACTGAAAGTTTGAGGATATAATTAGTAGAAATGATAAGGAGCAACCAGTGGGTGTTACTTCGACGTCAGAAGGCTTTTGATAATGTCCCCCAAAAGAAATTAGCATATCACATGTGCGATTGGGTGTAGTGTATTTGCATGGACAGCGATCTAGTTGACAGACAGGAAACAAAGAGCTGGAACAAACAGGTAATTTTCTGAGTAGCAGCAAGTGACCAGTGAGGTTCCAGAGATCAGTGGTTCAAATTCAATTATTCACAATATATACGGATGATTTAGATGACGGATCTGTTACAATTTCTCAGTTTGTGGGCAACACAAAGCTGGGGTGGAAGGGTGAAATGTGAACACGAAACAGAGAAGTCCCGTGTGATTTCAAAATGTTGAGTGATTGGGAAATTGCATGGCAAATGAAGTATAACTTGGATAAATGTCAGATTTTTGGTTGCAATAACAGAAAGGGAAATTATCTGAATATACTTTGAATATTATCTTAATATACATTTTGGGCGGCATGGTGGCAAGTGGTTGGCACTGCTAACTCACAGCGCCAGAGACCTAGGTTCAATTCCTGCCTCAGGTGACTGACTGTGTGGAGTTGCACATTCTCCCCGTGTCTGCGTGGGTTTCCTCCGGGTGCTCTGGTTTCCTCCCACAGTCCAAAAATGCGCAGGTTAGGTGAAATGGCCATGCTAAATTGCCCGTAGTGTTAGGTAGGGTGTAAATGTAAAGGAATGGGTCTGGATGGGTTGCGCTTCGGCAGATCGGTGCGGACTTGTTGGGCTGAAGGGCCTGTTTCCACACTGTAAGTAATCTCGTAATGTGAAAGAGGGAGGTACAACTAAAGGTGCCTTTGTCCACAAGTCACTGAGAGTAAGCATGCAGGTGAAGTAAAGGCAAGTGGTATGTTGGCCTTCATAGTGGGATAGGCCAGAACCAGTGGTCATAGTCGAAAGGATGTACGATTAGGCTATTCAGAAGTGAGATGAGGAGACATGTCTTCTTCCAGATATTGGTGAACTAACGAAATTATCAGCGACAGAATAAAACATTGAATATTTTTAAGGGTTAGATATAGTTCTAAGCGCTAAAGAGATCAAATTGTATGCGGAAGAAGTAGGAACAAGGTTTCCATTTGGATGATCAGCCATGATCATATTATATGACCGAGCAGGTTCAAGGGGCTTATTACTAGTCTTGGTTTTTATGTTTCTAACAGGAAAAAGTCAATTTGTTCTAAAACATGTCAATTGCTTATCTGGACCACAAAAAAAATTTAATTTTTTAAAATCCTCTTTAAATATTTATGTAAACACCATCATTACAAAGTTCCAGTGGTATTTAATTCACCCTGGGAGAGGGTGCTAGTTTCTATTAGTTTTCCAATGTTACAAAATTCACACAACAAACCTTATTCATACTTAAAATTTTGCATGATTTTTCAATAATTCAAGTAATTCTGGGTGAATTTTATTCAGAAATGTAGTACAGACTATTATATAATCAATATATTATATCAAAACTTTCACATCACATTGTATAAGATAAAGAAGTCTGCAATTAAACTGAATTATCATTAAATACCATTATACTGCTGCAAAACGACAAAGTTGGTTTCCCTCTTATGATTAATTAATGAATAAATGCTCAGTTAAATGCAGCATTCTACCAAAATACTATTTAAAGCAGGTTAGGTTCAGAACACTGTGTCTGCAGATTGTGAACACAGCTGCACTGTAACCTCAGGATATATTTGTGTTACTTGTTTTTATTGAAGATGGTTTCATGTAATAGGAGAGTTGCCAATGAAAACAGTATTTGTTGCTCATTCCCAGTTGCCTTTAAGTGGTGGTATGCTGCCCTCTCGAAGGTAACTCACAGTGCAGTCAGGATGTGTTCCAGGTTTAGTGATATGATTCCAATTCAAACTGCTATGCATCTTAGGTGGGAACTGGGTGGTGGTAGCATTAGTAATAGAGCAGTAGCTACCATTGTCTTAAGATGGCACAGATCATGGGTTTGGAAGGTGCTGTCAAAACAGTCTTGGTTAGTTGCAAATGTGCATCTTATGTATTGTACACACTGCTGTAAATGTGTGCCGTTGAGGAGAAAGTCAATGGGTGGGGGTTCAACCAATTGGGCTGCTTTGCTCAGGACGATGTAAAGCTTTTTCCTTGCTGTTGGAACAGTACGCATCCAACACATTCTATCAGCGTCCCAAAAAGTGCCTCTCGTGCTTTGGACAGTTATTCATTGCAGAATATCTAGCCAGTGTATTTATGTGGCTCATCCAGTTACAATCCCAATTATGTTAACCTTCCATCTATGCCATGTCCTTTTCTCTGAACAGGAAGAAAATGCTAGAGTAACAACCCAGTTACAGAAGGAAATACCAACGGTCAACTTCCAAAAATACTGATCCCAAAATAAAAAGGAGGAGATGTAATTGTCTTTTCTGTGGGAACTTACGAAGGAGCTGCAGAAAAAACATTAAAGTAACAAACTTCATTTTGAACGCAGTTTAAAAGAAAATATTAAAAAAGGGGAAATGAAATAGCTCTGAAGCAAGATTAAATTCAAATTAGAAATCAACACAGAATTCCTGTCATTGCTAAAACCATCCAAAATGTTCGTTAGATTGTCCAACATGCCACTAAATGCAGCACTGAGCCCTGAATTATATTTGCTATCGTTAATTTTAAAAGGTTTAAAATTTATGAAGAATTTGACATAAACCCCAACACAATTCAATGTCAATTATTTAAAAAATGCAATAGATCAAAGTTTCTCAAACCTGTTCCCACCGTGACACTATTTTAAGGCTTGTGAATTGTGAAAACGTAGCGTGTCTGGGTGGTGAAGGGTTTGACCATTACTACCTTGGAGCTCATGACACCAATATTTCTGATTGTGAACTCAAGTAGGGACTCACCCCACATTTTTTAAAGACCTGCAGAAAATCATAACTGAAACCTTCTGATCCACTTGATACAATGTGTTTCGCCACCTCTTCATGTCGTAAATAAATCTCAAATTTAAGAGGAAGTTTTACAGCAATTCACCTCAAGTGTATTTTCAGTTTAAGTTAACCAATCTGATTTAGGCCTTTGGTTCTTTATGTTTCCAAGTGAAGTCCAGATCTTCAATTATTACTTGACTATCATAAATTACCAGTTATCAGGTGAGGAATCGTAAGTTTGGTTTCAACACTCCATGGCACTCTTTCGCAGTGCAGTGTGAAACAATCAATTCGAAAACTATCACTGAATATTTTGGAAATTGATATTTAGGATGTCTAATCTAGATTTTATAGTACCATTGCACATAATCCATCTGTTAACATTTATTGTGCCAGATACAATATGGAAACAAATTTTTTTTAGGGTTAAACAAGGAAGGTTCCAATTATATGCATGTTATTTCAGCAAGGGTACAGCACTGCAGAAATATCGCATTAGTCCACTCGTTATCTGAATGTAGTTTATTTGAATTAGTAACACTGAATCTTTCAAACTATTAGTGAACTATATATAGTCTTAAATGCAACTAATTCCTGTTATGGGATTACCAGATGAGGAAAAAACTGCGATGGAGCTGCTGGCCTTGTCCTTCGAGATCTAAGTGGTTGTAGGTTTATAAGTTACTGCCTAAGGATCTTTGGTGAATCTCGGTAATGCATCTTCATATCGTACATACTGCTGTTACTGAACATTAGCAGTGGAGGGAGGGAGTGCATGTGGATGTAGTGCCAATCAAACTGCTAGCATGTCCTGGATGATGTCCAGCCAAGGGGGGAGCATACCGTCGCCGTTTTGGCTTGTGTCTAGGAGATGGTAAACAGACTTTGGGGAGTCAGGAGGTGAGTTGCTCACCACAGTATTCCTTACTTCTGACCTGCTCTTGTGTTTGTGTGGTAAGTCCTGTTGAGTTTCTGGTCAACAGTAACCCTCAGGGTTTTAACAGAGGGAAATTCATTGATGGAAAGTTTTGATAAGGAACGGTTGTAAGATTGTCTCTTATTGCAGATGGTCTTTAACTGTGGTTGAACAAATATTTCCTACCACAAGCCTGTATATTGATCAGTCCTTGCAGCATTTAAACAGAGTTTGCTTCAATATCTGAAGAGTTACAACAATGGGGAGGGTCAGCAATGAGTGCACATTCTGACATTACAATGGGGGTAAGGTCATTGATGAAATGGCTGAAGATGAGTGGAACCAGGACAGTACCCTGAGGAACTCCTGCAGAGAAGACCTGGAGCTGAAATGACTGGCATCCTACAACCACACCCAGCTTCCTACTTCCCAGATATGACACCAGAGGAGAATTCGCCCCCAATAATTCCAATTTTACTCAGCCTCCTTGATATCATGAATGGGACTCTGAAGTCAAGTCAGATCAGCTGTGGAGTTCAGCTCTTTCGTCCTGTTTTGAACCAAGGTTGTAATGCGGTCAAGAACGGAGTGGCCGTGCCAGAGCCCAAACTCGGCGTCGCTGAGCAGGTTATTGCTGAGTAAGTGCTGCTTGTTAGTATTGTTGATGACCCCTTCCATCACTTCACTGGTGGGCAGTAAATGGCAAGGTTCGATTTGTCCTGCTTGTGTACAGGACATATCTGGGCATTTTTCTATATTGTTGGGTTGATGCCAGAATGTTGTCAGGCCCATCGTCTTTGCAGTATCCAATGCTTCTAGCCGTTCCTTGGTAGCGTGTGGAATGAATCAAATTGATTAAAGACTGGTATTTGCAATGTTGGGGACCGCTGGAGAATGCCAATATGGACCATCTACGCCTGACGGAAGATTTCTGCAATTGGTTCAGCCTAAACGTTTGCAAAAATATGTCGGGCTCTTTCATAATTGATGACAAGGGTACTTGAGAGTCTTCGTTTCCAGCAAGCTTTTTTTTTAGAAAAAGATTTTCCACCATCACTCATGACTGGATGTGACAGAATATAAATCTAATTCACTGGTTGTGAGACCACTTAGCTCTGCCTATCACTTGCTGTTCATGTTGTTTGTTGCACAAATAGTCCCATTTGATAGCTTCACCAGGTTGACACTTCACTTTTAGGTTCGCCTGATGCTGTTTCAGGGATGGCCTCTGCACTCTCCATTGAACCAGGGCTGATGTCCTGGTTTGATGCTAACGTAATATGCCAAACAATGAGACTACAGATTGAGGGTACAATTCTGCTGCTGCTGATGGCCCACAGTGCCTCATGGATGCCCATTCTCAAGTTCCTAAATTGGCTCAAAAAGTTTGTCCAATTTATCATCATTACCTTTAAGTGCTATTTTTCCTGGAAGAAATGTGCATCTTAAAGGCTTATATCATTGAGGGTGGAGTAGCCCAAATTTCTCGAATTAACAAAGTCCATTCCACAATTTTATATGAAACTGACAGATAATCATAGCATTTTGTTGTGAAGGCAATGGTCGAGAGTGTAATACTCTAAAAGCACAGCAGGCCAGGCAGCATCCGAGGAGCAGGAGAATCGATGTTTTGGGCATAAGTCCTTCATCAGGAAGGCTTGTGGGTCGGGGGGCTGAGAGATAAACGTGGGGGGGCGGGGTTGGCTTGGAATAAGGTAGCTGGAAAAACGATCGGTGGATGAAAATTGGGGAGAAGGTGAACAGTCAGAGGGGGAATGATCGCCAGGTCCAGAGGGCAGCGCCGAGTTGGAGGCTTGGGACTGGGATAATGTGGGGTAAGGGGAAATGAAGAAGCTGCTGAAATCCACATTTATCCCTGTGATGGCAGGGTACCAAGGCAGAATATGAGGCGTTTATCCTCCAGGCGTCAGTAGGCAATGATTTGGAGGTGGATGAGGCACAGGACCTGCATGTACTTGATGAATTTAATGTGGGCATTGAAGTGTTCAGTCACGGGGCGGTGGGGTTGATGGGTGTGGGTGTCCCAGAGACTTCTCTGAAACCATTCGCAAGAAAGTGTCCCGTCTATCCAATGTAGAGAAGACCACACCGGATGCAACGGATGCAATAGATGACATTGATAGAGGCGCAGGTAAATTTCTGATGGATGTGGAAGGATCTCTTGGGGCCTTGGACGGAGCTGAGGGGAGTGGTGTGAGTGCAGGTTTTGCACATCTTGCCGTGGCAACTCGGCACCGCCGTCCAGACCTGTCCATCACTCCTCACTCTGACTGATCACCTTCTGCCATAGTTTCATCGACCTATTGCTTTCCTAGCTACCTTTTCCCACACCTCATCCCCGCCTATTTATCTCTCAGCCCCGACATACAAGCCTCATTCCTGATGAAGGACTTATGTCTGAAACTTCAATTCTTCTGCTCCTCGGATGTTGCCTGACCTGCTGTGTTTTCCAGCACTACACTCATGGCTCTGATCTCCAGCATCTGCTGTCCTTACTTTCTCCTCCCTGCAAGCCTACTTTATCCCCACTTTTAATGGCCTGACATTTTCCTTCCCTGCCCCATGGTCTCATAACCGAAGTCACCAAAAGGAAATACACCAAACAATAAAGAATATAAAATTTCTAATCACTTATCACTGAGTAAAAGTAAAGTCACCATATCACTGGAAGGCAATAGGGCTGCTCTCTCATGACTGAAAAAGTGGTGGTTTAACCTGAGGGTCACCGCACTTCAGGTGAGGGACAAGTTTGAAAAGTTGGAGTTTCCATGGTAATCTCAGTCGATGCAAGAACTAAGCCTGTGCTGTTGGCATCGCAGCATTGCAAACCAGCAATCCAGCCAACCGAGCTAGACAACCTTTATTACAACATGTGTACCAACTTGGTAGAGAAAAAGGGTTTCACCAAGCAAGTGTTTGGAGCATCAACCATCAAGCTAAAAGAAAATGACGATTCTCAAAACACGGGTGGTCAGTTAGACTCAGATGTACAAATTGGAGACAGGACCTTTGGTCCAATTTATCAGATATTCAAATTAATCTAATCTCATTCGCCAGCATTTGGCCCATATTCCTTTAAACACATCCTATTGATATTCCCATCCAGATGCTTGTTTAATGTTGTAATTCTAGCTGCCTCCACCACCAACTCTGTCAACTCATTCCATACAGGCATGAAAAAGTTGCCTCTTAGGTCCCTTTTAAATCTTTCTTCTCTCACCTATACTATCTAGTTTTCGACTCCCCTATAATGGGGGAAAAAGAACCCTTGGCTATTCACCCTACCCATGCCCCTTACTATTTTATAAACTTTGAAGATTATACTTCACCCTCTCTCAATCGCTCAAAGCCTTCAATCCTAGCAATATTTTTGTAAAAGTTTTCCGAACCCTTTCAAGTTTCACAACGCACCAGCACTGAATGCATTCTTCCAAAACTGGCCTCACCAATATCCTACAAAGCCACAACATGACATCCCAACTCCTATACTCAATGCACTGACCAATAAAACCAAGCATACCAAACAGCTTTCACACCAACCTGTCTGACTGAAACTCCGCTTTCAAGGAACAACGAACAAGCACCCCATGGTCTCTTTCTTCAGCAACACTGACCAGGACCTTACCATTGAGTCCTGCCTGATCTGTCTTAGAAAAATGCAGTACCTCCCATTTATCTCAATTAATTATATCAGTAAAAATAACACCTTTAGATTAGCACATTATCCCCATCTAATTATGTATTAAATATGCTAAGCCTGAATCATTCCTTGCTTAAACAACACTTGGATACTGTGTGCAGGCTGATCACCATACACTAAATAGAAAAACGGAAACCGAATTGGTACATAGAAAACATTGACAAGATGGATCACATAAATGTGTGGGTTTACATGTCAGCAAAGAGTTGACTGGCTGTGTCTCTCTTCACTGAAAGGAGGCCAGAAAGGGACTTGATAGAGGTTTTTAAAATGGTGAGATGATTTAACAGACTGAATGCAGACAGATTTTTTTTTCAAACGGAAGAGCATACCTTGAGGTCACGAAGTTGTCACCAAGAAATCCATCAGGGAGATCTGCAACCAAAAAAGAGAAAGTGCTGGAAACTCTCAGCAAGTCTGGCAACATCTGTAAGGAGAGACCAGAGGTGATGTTTCAAGTCTAACTGACTCTTTGTCAAAGCAGTCAGTTAGACTCGAAACGTCAGCTCCTTTCTCTCCTTGCAGATGCTGTCAGACTTGCTGAGGTTTTTCAGCATTTCCTCTTTTTTGGTTTCAGATTCCAGCATCTGCATAATTTGCTTTGATTTAGGGCGCTATGGAAGTTCTGCAGAAAAGGATTATACAAATAAAGCACGGGGAGTGGTTTAGTCCAATCTCATACGTGTGTTGAAGGAGAAGATAGACAAGATAAGAGGCATAGAAGAATAGAGCATTAAAGTAACAGATGAGCTAAGGTGACAGGAGACACGAGTGGAGCAGTAACACTGATGTGAACGGGTTGGAACAAATCATAGAATCCCTACAGTGTTGGAACAGGACATTTAACCCATTGAGTCTACATTGAGCCTTCGAACAGTATCCCACCCAGACTCACTCCACTACGCTTTCCCTGTAACTCTGCATTTTCCATGCCTAATTCATGAAACCTGCACAGCGATAGGCACTGTGGGTAATTTAGCATGGCTAATCCACCTTACCTGCACATTTGTGGACTGCGGTCTGAACCCTACGCAGACACGAGGAGAACGTGCAAACTCTACACAGGGTTCCTGACACTGTGAGACATGATGCCAGGTTCTTGATGCTTTGAGACCATTGAGCATGGTGCCGCCTTAATAAGGCCTGTTTGTATCCTTTATCTTTTCTACAATCATCCTTAGGGTTAAAAAAAACTTACACAATGATGTAAAGCAGATAATCTCACGAGGAAGAACAATGACTGCAACATTTGCATGGCCCTCCAGTTTCCCATCACAACAACTGGAAGGCAAAGCAATCTTGGCACGAGTGAACATGTTCACATTGCAAATCAATTCTGAGACTGTTACACCAGGGCAATGGGGGGAAATTAAAAAAAACGATTTGGATAAGAAAACACTGCACTACTTTGACAGCAGTCGCAGTGAGGTTTTTCTGGCGTGTGAGACCAGACTAAATGATCATACTTATAAAAACAACGCTAAACATTTCAGGAAAGGTCTTTCATACATAGGGTTGTGCGAATCCCAATATTTACCCTTTCTTACCCCTCCCTGCTTTGGCCCTTTCGATAAAAATAATTGCTAGACATTGAAAAGTTCAAATGCAAGAATGATTTCTTTTTGTTTTTTTTTGGGGGGGGAATGATTATTCAGGGAAACAGACTAAGGTAGGGAGATGTAGATTAATTATTTAAAAAATTATTACTACAAAAGAAAGTATTATCACAAACTGATGAGTGGCTCAACGACCTCGTCCCATTCTTATGCACATGATTAAGTGCAAAGATGTTTTGGTTCCTTTGTAGGATATGCTGATAACAGGTAGGAGCCAGATTACAGGGAGCGAAAGAACACAAGTACAGATACATTCGGCTGAAAGCACAATGTCTTGTGCTATCATTTCTACAGAATGCAGAATAAAACGTGATATCTATGAATTCAAAGGATGGTATTCTCAGCAGCAGCAGGTATTCCTGCGTATACAGTTTTAGATAGCAGAGATTTGACGTCGACATAAATAAACATGTGCACAACTTAATAACAGTACTGAGTCTCAAATTGATGTTTCTCACTAGCGGACAAACCGTTCTGATATCTTTTTCTATAAAATGCAAAAAAAAATGTAATAACAACGTAGACTGGAAATTTTGCTGACAGCAAACATGGATTAACAGAATTTTAACAGAACGCTTATGAAGTATAAGAAAATCCAATTAATATATAAAATGTAATTTCAATCTTCTTTGAACATAAACCCTACTTACATAGAACATTACAGCACAGTAAAGGCCCTTTGGCCCTCGATGTTTCGCCGACCTGTGAAAACAATCTAAAGTCCATCGAACCTACATGATTCCATTATCAACCATGTCTTTATCCAATGACAATTTAAATGCCCTTAAAGTTCGTGAGTCCACTACTGTTTTCAGCAGTGCATTCCATGCCCCTTCAACTCAGAGTAAAGAAACAACATCTAACATCTATCCTATACCTAACACCCCTCCATTTAAAGCTATGTCTCCTCGTGCCAGCCATCTACATCTGAGGAAAAAGGCTCTCTCTGCCCACCCAAATTTATTCTCCAACTTTCTTATGTGTCTCAATTAATTCACCTCTCATCCTTCTTCGCTCCAATGAAAACAGCCTCAAGTCCCTCAGCATTTCCTCATAAGAGCCTCCCTCCATACCAGTTTACATTCTAGCAAATCGTCTATGCACCATTTCTAAAGCTTCCACATCCTTTATATAATGCAGTGACTAGAACTGTACCCAATAGTCCAAGTGCGGCCGCACCAGCGTTTTCTACAGCTGCAACATGACACCATGGTTCTGAAACTCAATATCTCTATCAATAAGAGATAACACACCGTATACGGTCTTAACAACCCTAGCAACGTAGGGAGCAACTTCAAGAGATCTATGCACATAGACACCGAGATCTCTCTGCTCATCTACATTGCCAAGGATCTTACCATTAGCCCAGTACTCTTTATTCCTGTTGCTCCTTCCTAAGTGAATCACCACACACTTTTGTGCATTCAACTCTGTTTGCCACCTCTCAGCCCAGCTCTGCAGCTTATCTGTATCCCTCTATAACCTAAGACATCTTTCACTGCTCGACACGACTCCACCGATCTTAATGTCATCTGCAAACTTACTCACTCTTCCATGTCCTCAACTAGGTCATTGATGAAAATGACAAAAGCAATCGTCGTAAACTAGATACTCGCGGTACATCACTCGTTACTGGACTCCAGCATGAACATTTGCCATCAGCCACCAGTCTGTCTTCTTTCAGCTCGCCAATTTTCGATCCAAACCACTAAATCACCCACAATCCCATGCCTCAGTGTTTTGTGGAATAGTCTCCCGTGGATATGCTCATCAAATGGGCGGCATGGTGGCACAGTGGTTAGCACTGCTGCCTCACAGCGCCTGTAGACCCGGGTTCAATTCCCGACTCAGGCGACTGACTGTGTGGAGTTTGCACGTTCTCCCCGTGTCTGCGTGGGTTTTCTCCGGGTGCTCCGGAGAAAGATGTGCGGGTCAGGTGAATTGGCCAAGCTAAATTGCCCGTAGTGTTAGGTAAGGGGTAAATGTAGGGGTATGGGTGGGTGGCGGGTCGGTGTGGACTTGTTGGGCCGAAGGGCCTGTTTCCACACTGTAAGTCTAATCTAATCTAAATGCCTTACTGAATTCCACAGAAACTGCATCAACTTCTTTATTCTCATCCATCTGTTTGGTCACTTTCTCAAAATAACTCAACAAGGTTTGTGAGGCATGACCTAACCTTCACAAACAGTGTTCACTATTACTAATCAACTTATTCTTTTCTGGATGATAATAAATCCTACATCTTAAAATCTTTTCAAACACTTTTCCCACAACTGAAGTAAGGCTCACTGGTCTATAATTTGCAGGGTTGTCTCTACTCCCCTTCGTGAACAAGGAATCAGCATTCACTATCCTCAATTCTTCTGGTACTCTTCCTGTAAATAATGACGATATTAAGATCAACGACAAAGGCTCGGCAATGTCCTGCCTGGCTTCCCAGAGAATCCCAGGAATAATCCCATCCAGCACATGGGACTTGTATCTTTTCACACTTTCCAGAATTGCTAACACATCCTTATGAACCTTAATCCCGTCTCGTCTAGTAGCCTGAATTGTAGTATTCTCCTCGACAACACTACCTTTTTCCAGTGTGAATGCTGACAAAAAAACAGTTTAGTGCTTCCCCATCTCCTAGGAATCCACGCTCAACTTCTCAAAACTATCATTGATTGGCCCTAATCATTATCTCGTATTTCCGTCTTACCTGATAGACCTATAGAAAGGTTTATGATTTTTCTTGATCCTATCTGCCAAAGAGTTCTCAAGTCTCCTCCTGGCTCTTCTTAGCTTCGTCTTTAGGTTTTTCCTGGTTAACTTTTAATTCTCAAAAGTCCTAACAGAGCTTCACGTCCCTTCCTAACATAAGCCTTTTGTTCCTCTTGACAAAAGATTCACATTCTTTATTGAACTGCGGCTCCTTACACATCGTATAATGATGCTATAATTTGCAGACAAACTTGGTAAATCTACCCAAGGAGATCACACATTTTCACCACTGCTGATTAAACAACTAAACCAGAAAGAGAATGATTAGGCTTTATGATTTTGTTAAATAGCAAATTCTTCTTGAAATTTTATAATTTTAATTCACTTACATGCTTGTCATACTCAGTTTTGGAGAAAATTTATTTCAACCAAATATTGTTTATGCTCACAAACTTAAAAAGGTACTTTAAAAGGAAATGAAGAGTTGATGTCAGTAAAAGTGTCCACAAAGATATTAGGCAGCCATAAAAAAAAACCTCAACTAATGCACGGATGGTCTTTGAAGAAGGAAATCTTCTACCTACGCCTACTCTGTTACATGTGACTACAGTATCATGGCAGCATGGTTGGCATACACACCATACATACCAAGCAATGACCATCTCTTGCAATCTTTTTGTTATTAAGTAGTATTGTCATCATTAACCTTGACCTGAAACTGAACCGAATCCGCTATATAATATTAAGTCAACAAAAACATGCCAGAGGCTGAAAAGTCATCACTAAGCAACTCACTTCATGTCTCCACAATACATGCCCAAGAAACATAACACCAGATAGGATGTAGAAACCTGCTTGATCAATACACCATTAACCAAAGTATACATTCACTCCCTTCACCAATGAACAGGGAGAGCTATGTGCACTCCATGATGCACTGCAACAACTCACTAAACTCCGTCAACAGCACCTTCAAAGCCTGCGACTTCTACACCTAAAACGACACAGGCAAGTAGATAACATGGTAACACCTGTAAGTTCCTCTCCAAGTCAAAAACTGTCCTGACTTAGGAATATATCGTTCCTTCACTGCTATCGAATCGCAGTCCCAGGTGCTTCTTTCCAATCACCATTGTGATTGTACTTGTAGCAGGTGAACAGCAGATGTTTGAGGAAATGGCTCAAGATCAATGCTCCAAGTGCAATGAAGAAGGGACAACAACACTGGTCCTCCAGCAATGCTGACATCCATTTTAAAAAATGTTTAAATCTTGACCCGAGGGTTAGGATAACACCCTTGCACCAACCTGCTACAGAACCCTGAGCTCCAAACCTAACAGCATGTCAGGGTTGATGTGTTCATGTTTACCCAGCAGGCTGCAGTGGCTCAAGGCAGCTCATCAACGTGACCATTTCGAGAACGACGTAAAGGTAACAAATATCAGCATTACCGGAAAATCCAAATTCAAAAAAACGAACATAAAATGCTGAAACAAAAAAAAAATCAAAATTGACTTCATTCTACTCAATCCAGAACTTTACTAGGGGAAAGATAATGGAAATGTCTAGATTATGGATAACAGCCACACTGCAATGAGAAAAGAACGCGGTTTTCCTCCCTTCCCTGGGAAGGATTACTGGAAGGATCTGCACATTCTAATAATGCATTTTTGAAAGGTCAATAAGCTTAACACCACAGCATAGGTCAGTTCCTCCCTTTTTCTGAGGCTCCAACCAGGCCAGCTCTGTTTTGGGCTTTTCCTTCAAGCTTTGTCCTCGCAGATTGAGGAGTGACACCTGATGCTGTGCACCCAGCTCCTCCTCCTCCATGTACCGTTCCACCATCTCGATGGTGAATGCAGAGAAACTATCTTGTCTCCCGGAGAAGGGCATGCTCAAGTAATACTGGACAGTGAAGACAGGAAGATAAACAGTACAGAGTGGCGTGAGCTGCTTCCCCTGACTCAAGTAAAACTTGCTCTGTAATCCACGAAAACAATGAACTGAGTGCTGACAACGGCAACACTTAAAAGTAGTTGGAGTATCATCGAACATGCTAATCATGCTACATCACAAGTGATCACATTAAACTATTCCAATATTTATCAGGATTAGTAAATCCTGGCTGTGTCATTTCATAATCAGTGAAACACATTAAGACCAGCCAAGTCCCTCATACTGATAATTTTCTGGTCAGGACTCCAGTTACTAAGTTGCTGCCAGGTTCTGACAAATAACCAAAAAACACAGCAGTAGTTGCACTTGCAGACAGTAAGGGAGCCAGGGTTACTTCAACATCAGAACACGAGGAGGTTATTTAGCTTCTTGAGCCTATTCCACCATCCACCAAATCACGGTAATCTTCATCATCATGACAAATCCGTCTTTGTCCCATAATCCTTCGGCATTTTCATTCAAACTCTATCAATCTCAGATTTAAAATTTGCAAATAATTTCCAATCAATCGCTATTTGTGGAATTTTATCAAAGTTTATCTATTTCTGCGTACTTAAGTATTCCACTATATCACACATCAATGTTCGGACTCTAATACTTTATTTGTTTATATCTTTCCTCTGAAGTTAAGGTTTGGAATCCAAGCATCAATTCAGTAAATCTACACTGCACTTCCACTCAGAGTGATACGCTCCATAAGCCATGGTGCCCAGCCCTGACAGCTTGGTCTAACTAGGTTCTGATTTGCTGAAGCATGACTTCTAATCCTTTGTGTCGAGTCTTCTGTAGAGATCAATGTCAACATTCCACTGGCCCCTTGATCACATTTCTGAACCTGTTTGTGATATTTTCTTGAACTATACAGCTAGATCCATCCCACCAAGATTCTTTGGACTCCACTCTCTCTCTATTTTCACAATCAAGAAAAATTCAATTTTGATCTAACCTCTCACTTGTCGATGCAAGTCATCTGCCGTTGCTTTTTTCATTTACTGAAACTATCAAGATTGCTTTCTAATGCTATGCTTCCATCTACCTACACTTGAACTCACTGTAATTTGTAGAGTGGCCCCACATTTTGGATGTGGCTTTCCTTTCATTATGAATAGTGAATAGATAGGGCTCCAACATCGATCCATGCAGGATATCACTAACCATATCCTTCCAATTAGAATATCTCAATATCTGCACAAATGTCTCTTGTTCAAATCAAATTGGCTGCAAGCACCCCTTGCCTTTTGCATATTATGACCACTTTTAATGGACAATAGAAAGGTGTAAATTTAGGGACATTCTTCGCAGTCAAATTTGCCTTGTGTTTATCTGATTGGGGGAGTAATGAATCCCAGTAAATATTAATCTTGGTCTTCACTACATGGTAACCCGATCACAAAGATTAACAATGCTAAGTATTTATTCTTCGTTAAGATTTATAAACTCTGGGCACATTGTTACTGAGTGGCACTCGCTTTATTTTTCAAAAACGCAGGCCCCGCCCAACTGTTGGCTCACTCTCGTTACACCATATGGTCCTCGTCCTCTCCATCTGAATGTCATGGCAAGATACCTCGAACATTGAGAGGAGCAACTGTTCCAAGCATTGAGATCCCACTAATTCGTATCACCACTCACCCTAATCCATAGGAGAAGCCGATTGGTTCCGCACTACGTCCTCATCTGAATCATCCTGCTGGCTACGTTTCTTCCCCATATTGCAGCCGTGATGGTTCTCTGACAGCAGAAGGGAATGGAAGGATTTCTCTTCAATCCCATCTTTAGTCATTGAGTCGTCGAACATATGGGAGCACTCAGTGGCAACAGAAGCAGTGTCTGGAGAGACAATAATGATTTGCATTGTTCTTTGTTATTTTCCATTGCTCACTGAAAGGTTTAGAACTTCAACTTTAAGTTAAGGGCTGAGCTGGAATCCTTGGCTTTATTACCTATCAAGGAGCGGAGTTGGGTTACAATTATTGAGTCAACACAACATTGATATTATATCACACATTATGCCTAAGGAAATTTAAACAATCTCAGATCCAACGGAAACAAAAGGAACTTGGATTGAACAGCTGAAACACATGGCCGAATAAAGGAATCTTGAAATAACTCAGTGCAAGACATGTGTCTACTTGACCCACATATCCTTTGGGGAGGGAAGGAGTGCAAACGTAGCAATACATTCGATTGATTCAAATCATCTAACTGAAGAGACACAATTCCCCGTTTAAGTCATGAGATCAGTGGAAGGACAAAACATCATTTATGGTTGAAGAATTCACCATTCTAACCAGGTAATGAAGGCACACTGTCTATGCGGATCGAGTTGTTGGCCACTGTTTGAACCACCTCCTCAGTAGAGCTATTTCCCTTCATGTGGCCAGAGGTTCTGCTTTTCTCCAAGAATGGTAAGGGTGAGCTGTCTTGTTTACTGCTGCCGCTGCTGCTACTATAGATATGTCACCGATCAACGAAGATGCATAGTTTCAGGAAAGGAAAACAGGTTCTCAGTATTTGTGATTGACACAGGCCTCCTTCTCAAACTAAACTCATCATCATAGTTTTCTTTGATTTCTTGTATTCCAAGATCCACCTTGAATTCATCTGTTATTTGCTTCAATTATTCCTGATGAGGTCAATTCTACATTCAAAACCCTTTCTTGGTAAAGACTTTATCACCCTCTGTAAATTCCCCCGCTGGATTTAATAGTGACTACAATTATATCCCCAGTGTCATTCACAAGCAGAAATAACTTTTTGATATCTACCCTATCAAACCATTACTGAAACATGTCACTCTTTTTCAACGAGACAGGACTGTCCAATCTTACTTGATGAATTCAAATTTAGTTTTGATATAATTCCAGTAACTATTCTTTATCTTCCCTCCTGCCTCGACATCCACATTACAATAGGAAGATCAGAACTATTTTCAGTGCTCCAAGGGTGATCTGTCCATGGTTCTACACATATCTAACACATTCCCATTCTGTTGCCCTAGAAATAAACCCATGATCTACTTTTCTATCTAACGTAACAAACCGGTGCCATTTCCTGCTAGTGACTCACTCCTATCTCCAGATCCCTCTGCCTTATTTAAGGACATATTTTCAAAAAGGAAGTGGTCTCTTTATTCTTTTGACCACGGTGTACTACCTCACACATGGGTGGAGGTTAATCTTCCATAGTTTTCACTGCAATATTCCCTTAACCAAACCAACAGTAAGTCTTCCTAAAAACAAAACTCAAATATATTAATGTACTTAATACCGTCAAGTAAAAAATGAGGTCTGCAGATGCTGGAGATCACAGCTGAAAATGTGTTGCTGGTCAACGCACAGCAGGCCAGGCAGCATCTCAGGAATAGGGAATTCGACGTTTCGAGCATAAGCCCTTCATCAACTACCGTCAACTATTTCTTATTTGAAAAGCACTAACTGTCCAGCGCAGTTTTGATCAAACATTCACTGCCACAGTTATTAAAATGTTACAAGCTGAACTACAGCCACTATATGCATTCATATTCATTGGAGCCCAAGAATGAGAGATGGTATCGTTGAGGTCTATAAAATGGTCAAGGGATTGACCAAGTAGATGCAGAGAAGATGATTCAATCTAAAATGAGGAGACACAACTTTAAAATGAAGGAGTGGGGGGGAGGGGTTGGAGGAATTACTTCTCTTATAGGATGATAGAACATAGAACATAGAAAAATACAGAGCAGTACAGGCCCTTCGGCCCTCGATGTTGCGCCAATCCAAGCCCACCTAACCTACACTAGCCCACTTTCCTCCATATGCCTATCCAATGCACGTTTAAATGCCCATAAAGCGGGAGAGTCCACCACTGTTACTGGCAGGGCATTGCACGAACTCACGACTCGCTGAGTAAAGAATCTACCCCTAACATCTGTCCTATATCTACCACCCCTTAATTTAAATCTATGCCCCTTTGTAATATCTGACTCCATACGTGGAAAATGGTTCTCATGGTCAACCCTATCTAAACCCCTAATCATCTTGTACACCTCTATCAAGTCACCCCTAAACCTTCTTTTCTCCAATGAAAACAGCCCAAGTGCTTAAGCCTTTCCTCATACGATGATTATTCTGGGGAATACACTACCTCAGAGCAATGTGGATTAGATTAGACTTACAGTGTGGAAACAGGCCCTTCGGCCCAACAAGTCCACACCGACCCGCGGAAGCGAAACCCACCCATACCCCTACATTACCCCCTACCTAACACTACGGGCAATTTAGCATGGCCAATTCACCTGACCCGCACATCTTTGGACTGTGGGAGGAAACCGGAGCCCCCGGAGGAAACCCACGCAGACACGGGGAGAACGTGCAAACTCCACACAGTCAGTCGCCTGAGTCGGGAATTGAACCCGGGTCTTCAGGCGCTGTGAGGCAGCAGTGCTAACCACTGTGCCACCGTGCCGCCCACAATTCTGGGACATTAAGTAAATTTAACTAGGAGACACACAGATTATTAATTAGTAATGGGTTGAAGGTTAAGGAGAGCTGGCAGGAAAGTGGTGTTCAGGCCAAGTTGAGATCAGCTATGACTGTATCAAATGGCAGAGCATGTACAAGGGAATGGATTAATAATCCTGCTCCTAATTCTGATGCTCTTGTGTTCTTATTTCAAAAGGAGGAAGTAAGAAGAATGGACTAATACAAGGGGTTAAGTGGGCATAGTATTGGAAAGACTATGGTGGGAGGCTGTTCAATTTCGTGAGGTGAACCACAATATCTCTACAGTAGCGTCAACAGACCAGCTGGGCCCAGCACAGAGAAAAGACCGTGATGTCTGCTTTGCAGCAGCTTTCTCCACCTATCCATTTCTTGCCTCTACCTTATTCCCTCCTCCCTAGCTTTCAGCCTGAAACTCCTTCACCAAAAACCTTGCAGCCTCTTTCTCCAAATCCACCATTGCCGAATCTCCCAACATCAACATTCTGGGAGTTTACTATTGACTAGAAATTGAAGTGGACTAGCCATATAACTATGGTAAATAAATCATGCCCCGAATCACTGAAGCCTCTCCACGATATACAAGACACATTTCAAGAGTGCAATAGAATATTCGCTACTTGGCTAGGTTTGGGTGCAGCTCCAAGAACACTCAAGAAGCTTGGCAGCATCAGGAAAAAGCAGACTGCTTGATTGGCACCACATTCACTCCCTCCTTCACTGATGCCCAGAGCAGCACTATGTACGGTATACAAGATATATCACATAAATTCATAACACTTCAATACCATCTCCCATACCCATGACTAATACCAACTCAAAGCAACAGGGAAGCAGATTCATGGGAACACCACATCCTGCAGGTTCCCTTCCAAGCCTCTACCATCTGGAGTTGAAAATCCTTCAGCAGTCCTGAAGTGTCATTGAGCCAAAATTCTGGAACTCCCTACCAACAGCACTACCAATAGGTCTACAACCCACACGGACTGCAGTGATTCAAAAAGGGAGCTCACGACATCTTCTCAATGGCACTGGAAAGAGGCAATATATGTTCGCACAGCTAGTGACACCTAAATTCCAGAAATTAATTAATTCCTTCACACTTCCTCCTTCCTTCCACAACACCCCCACCCATAGACAGCTGCGCTGCACAAGCACAAGGCCTTGGGCAGCATGTGGTAACCCACAAGGAGGCCCAAGCCACATTCAGGAATCTTTTGAGGCCCTGAGCCGTGATCAGAAAGGAGTGGTCCTGAACGAACAATCATACCCAGTGATTCACACACCGTAGTCAACAGTGAAACCAAAAGTTGCCAATTTTTCTCAAAGAGATTGGTTGGGACATGGGATGAACAGCCAAAGGAAGTGGTAAGTACAAGAACAGTTATCGCATTTAAAAGACATTTGGGGAGGTACATAAATAGGAAAGGTTGAGTAATATGGGCCAAATGCAGACAAACTACACTAGCATAGTATGGGAAATTTAGTTGGCATGGACGAGTTGGACCGAACGTTCGTTTCCATGTTGTATGACTATGATTCTATTCTTTTTAGCCACAGTGGTATTTTGCAATTGCCCTAAACTATGGTGTAATTGAACAAGTCAATGGAGGCTTTTTACTCCAGGGCCAGTAATCTGTAGGTAAGGTGTTGAGTAGTAGCTGCAATTTAGTGAGCATTTATTAAACAAAATAATGTATAAATATATAAGGACATTACTGCAGATGTTGGAATCTGTACTGAAAACAACAAATGCTGGAACTGACTGCAGGTCAGGCAACATCCATGAAGACCAAGCAAACTAATGGTGAGTCTCAATGACTCGATCAGAGCTCTGATTAAGAGTTATCTGGACTCAAAATGTTAGTTTGCTCTCTTCATCGATTTTTTAAAAATGAAGTTCATGGGATGAGGGTGTCATTAGCTCAGAAGCATTTATTGCCGATCCCTAATGGACAGTTCAGAGTCTCAGTCATCATTGTGTGTCTGGAGTCACATGTAGGGTAGACGAGGTGAGGATGTCGCTTCTTACCTCAAGCATGTTCCTGAACCAGAGGGGTTTTCCAAAAGTCGGCAAAGGATTCATGCTCCTGAGATTGTGAATTGCAGATATCCAAATTCCAACATTTTCTGCGGCACTATTCAAACTTGATTCTCCAGACTGCTACCTGGATCTTTGCATAAACGGCGCAGCGATAATACCACTCGGCCAACGGCTCCCTCCAGTGATTTCCAGTATTTGTTGTTCTCAGTTCTCAAGAAATATGTTATGCATTAATTTTGTACTCTGTAATGGCATCCACAGTGAATACAAAAAGTCTATTTCCTGTCATGGTGCTTGAGTCTGGATGACTCAGACAGACTGGCTAATGAAGCGGAGTTACGCATTTTAATATCTGGCAATCTCTCCGCAGGTCCGGCTGGCGTTAGGCTGCTCTCATTCTTTCTGCGATGAAACAAACAAAATAATGATAGTCAATACACCCATTAAGTCTCTAAGTTCAATTGCACCGCAACCAAAGTAATTTATTTTAATTCAAAAATGTTTCAGTGAAAGACATTTCAGCAAGCTCACCACGTCCTGTCTCAGTTCAATGGGAAATGGGATCAATTCTGCATCACCTTCTATCCCATTGGAAAAGGCCACTGGATTAAGCCCTTGAACAGGCTAACAGCTAATCTGAGTTTTCAGTCTTGTTTTTTGCCAGATTGCAACAGGTTTTGCACAAGGGAGCAAGCAGACAGGACAAATTTCAATGATATTCAACACAAAAAATGCAATTCTGTTTAAATGAGAAAGATTAATTGAGATCAGGCCTCAGATGAGGATACAAAACAGTCATGTTTGGAATCTTCAGAGATCATCAAGACTGTCCATTCAATTACTGAAGTTTGTCTCATATTGCTTTCCTAACCAACCTATTTCAATGCATTATGACAACTCTGAATCACGTGAGACTGATCCTGGCCTTCTGGCTCAAAGTTGGAGACACTACCACAGCATCACAAGAGCACTTTGTTTTAGGCTGAGTAACTAGTGGGTTAATTTGCCCAATTATCTTACTAATCCGGAAGACACTGTTCCCATCCTAAAGGTGGGAAATAAGCAAGGTACTAATGGGATGAAAGATGCTACAAAAGTCTCTTTGACAAGGGACAAAATATCTTCCATCTGTTTTTTTGTCCATCCTTCGATACTTTTAATTTTTTAAACCTTCTAGTCGACCATAATCTTTGCAGTTTTGTACATCTTTTCTTTCAATTTGATGTCACTCATAGTTCCCTCAGCTATGCACAATTGTTCATCGTGCATTTCTTTTACAAATTAATTTTATTGTTGAGAATTATAAAATAACTGAATATATTTTTCTGCTTTAACATTCTAACTATGGTCCCATTCCAGTTTAGCTAACTACTACCTTATCGCCTTGTGGCTGCCTTTAAGTTTAGATACTATTTGAATAACCAAATTCCTCACTCTAAAGCTAAATTATATCACGCTGTATTGAATTTTACCAAAACGGTCTTATATTTTGAGCTCATTAACCAATCATATTATCAAGTCTACAGTAGCTTTTTCCTGATTGGTTCCAGAGCATCTGTTCTGTGAAATTGCACAGAGCTGTCTCCCTCAAATTGTTTCAGAAGTTAACATAAGCTGAGTGCACAATAATATTTTAACTAACAGAGAACACTCTGAATACCAGTATCCTGTTAGATCCCCAAAATTACTCAGAACATAAAATCCCTACGTGAAAATATGCCCTTCAGCCCAACAAATCCACATCAACCCTCCAAACAGTATCACAACCAAACCTATTCTCTAATGTTTACCCCTGATAAATGCACAGAACCTGTGCATCGCTGGGCACAATGGACAATTTTAGCGTGGCCAATTTACCTAACCTGCACTTCTTTTGATTGTGGGTTTGCAGCCCTGGTTCGCAGTTGCTGCATGAAGTCTGAATGCTGTTGGCTCTGTCGGATCAACAGCAAGGTCACTGACACAGGAGCTGATCCACGAGATCGGTTTGTGGCAGTCAGATATCCTGCTGCAACCTGTGTACATGCCAACCCAGTCATCTCAATCAAAAATAATTAGTACAGCACAGATTAGAAGACAACTTGGATCACATTGTGTTTTCGAAATCAGAGGCCCCTATTCAACCCATCACAACTGTGCAGCTTTTTTAACATAGCTATTTGGCTAGAAACCTGCTCTCACTCTATTGCAAATAATGTCTTTCTGCGAGTATTCAAATTAATCTTGGAAATTAACAGTGAATCAGCTGCAGCCTCCTTTCCAGATGATCTCAGCTCTACTTTGAAACAGCAAAACCCAACGGAAGCATTAAATCTTCCAATGTTAAAAAATAAAATCACATGCTCGGTCACTGTAATGTGATGCATTTTTTTCACATAGTGCTTAGCACAAGTTAATTTGAGACAAAAAGGAGAACTCGAAGAGAAAGGTGAACCACCCGTGGGTAACAAAGGCAGTTAAGAGCAATACCCACACGGAAAAGAATGACATACCAGCGGATGACAAAAAAGGAAGAAAACTGATCATGCAATTAAATTGACAAGAAACCAAAATGAATGGCAAGAATTGTACACGTATATAAAAATTGAGAATCTAAAGTCAGCATCGAACCCTTGGAGGTTCTGACTGTGGAATTGATAATGGGTACAGGGAAATAGCAGAAGATTTTAACCTATATTTTACATTGGTCTTCATGAAGGAGGATACCGTTATCATGTCAGGCAGCATCCAAGGAGCAGGAGAATCGATGTTTCGGGCATCAGCCCTTCTTCAAGTTCATAGTTCCTTGCAAATAAGTTGCATGTAAATTGGATGGTGAAGATGGTGTTCAGTATATTTTCCTTTATTAGTTAGAGCATTGAGTATAGGATGTAGAACGTCATGTTGCTGCACCAGACATTCGTTAGGCCACTTTTGGAATATAGTGTGCAATTCTGGCCTGCCTCCTCTCAGAAGGGTGCTGTTAAACTTCAAAAAAGATTTTCAACGATGTTGGTATGGTTGGAGGATTTGAGTTACAGGATGAGGCATAAAAGGCTGGAGTTGTTTTCCCTGGAGTGCCATAGGCTGAGCAATGATGCAATGGAGGTCTATACGATCATGAGGGGCATGGATAGGGTAAATGAACAGGGTATTTTCCCTGGATTGGTGGTGTACAGAAGTAGAAGTCATTGCTTTAGGATGAACGGGGAAAAATTTCAAAGGGGCTTAAAGGGCATCTCTTTCATGCAGTGGGTGGAATGAGCTACCAGAGGAAGTGGTTGAGGCTGGTACAATTAAAACATGTTAAAGGCACCTAAATCGATACATGAAATGATTAGGAAGCTTTTACAGGGATATGGGCCAAGTGCTGGCAAATGGGAACAGATTGGTTTAGGATATCTACTTGGCATGGATGGGTTAGACCGAAGGGTCTGTGTCGGTGCTATACAGCTCTATGACTGTGGGATCAGAACAGCTAATAAAGCTCTGATTCACCTCTGACCTCCCTCATGACCGCTTTGTCAATATCTAGCTTCCTCTGTCTCGAACAAAGGGTGTATTTTTGGTCTGTTAATTATTTTACTATTAATTTTACAGGCACTTTTGTCAATTAATTTTTCACTGCCGCCCAGCACCTGACCATGTGCTGTTCTATTATCAGATTTCTTTTCGTGAAAATCTTTGACAGTCAAGAGCTCTTTTTTCAAATACGCAAGTGTAATTTCCTTCCATTTCTGACTATCAAATTCTGCACCATTTTCATTCCCTGTAATCCGTTTTTCACACCCTGAAACATCAACTGTACTTCTCCTTCTACAGATACCAATGGTTAATGCCAAAGCCCTGTTGCCTGTGGAGAGGGTGATGTTTGACTTTCTTGCACAGCTGCAGTTTTTGTGGTGAAGATGCTCCCAAAATGTGTTTGGGAAAGAGACATTACCGATTTTTCATTCAGCAAATGTGAAGATTTGAAGATAGTTTCCAAATCAAGAACAGTTTATAGTTTTATTATCTTGCTTATAGTTTCCCAAAAAAGTATTATTGGGAACTTTAGACATAAGGCAGAGCGGGATGAAATTAGGTCAGGTGACCAAAAGCATTGCCAAAAAGCAGTTCTGAGGAATGCCTTAAAGGAGGAAAGCGGACCTGAGAGGTTTTGGCTGCGAACTTCGGACCTTGTTGCTTTGGAAACTGTAGAAACACAGTTACAGAGGTGAAGCAATGAATTGACAGATCGTTGGTAGTCTCGAACAGAATGGGTTGTCGAGGTCTCAAAGGATGTGTGATGCAGCGAGCTAGGGATGATCACAGCCAAGAATTAAATCAAGGGTGGGAATTTTAAATTGAGGGATGTGGGCCGGGTGCTGGCAGGTAAGACTGGATTGGATTGGGATATCTGGTCAGCATGGACAGGTTGGGTTGAAGGGTCTGTTTTCATGCTGTACCTCTCTATGGCTCTACGTTGTAGCTTTTAAATAGGAGCCTATTGGTGGATCAACACCTTTTGGTACGTGGGAGTACTTGGGCAGAAATGTTTTAGATTTTCTTGAGATTACATGGAGGTTGACTGTGGGATGCTGTTCAGGAGCGTATTTGGACAATGAAGTCTGGAGATAACACAAGGTAGGTGAGAGTATATGAGCTGGGACAAGGATGGAATCACTAGAAATAGTGGTCTTTGAGTGGGACGGAACGATCAGCCTCAACTCATCTCTGGGATTCAGCTGGTTGTCAGGTTGTGAATCAGGGAAGAATCACAATCGGTAGCTAAGTGGCCCTGATGGAGTCTAAAATGAGTGTCGCTCAGCTGGCTATTGCCGAGCAGCTGCTGCTTGATAGCACTGTTGATGACATCTTCCATCACTTTACTGTTGATCTTTCGTGGACTGAAAGAGTGGAATTGTCTGGTTTGGATTGCCCTGTGTTCTTGTGTTGATCATGACGGGGCAATGCTCACGTTGTCAGTCGATGCCAGTGTTGGAGTGGTACCTGGCTTTGGGGGTAGCAAGTTCTGAAGCGCAAGCTATCAGTATTATTGCCAGAATATTGACAGGGCGGCAGCCTTTGCACTTCTTAACCATTTCTTGATGTTATTCAAATTGATTCGAAATGGTTTAAAACTCCCATCTGTGATGTTAGAAACCATTGGAGAAGGCTGAGATGGATCATCCCACTTTGCACTTCTGGCTGCAGATTCATGCAAATGCTGTTATCTTATCTGGTGCTTGTAAATGTAAAGCCCCTCCATCAGTAAGTGAGGAGACATCTGTGATGCTTCCTCCAGTGACTTGTTTAATTGACCATCACCATTCACAACTGGGTGCGGCAGAACTGCAGAACTCCGATCTGATCCATTGGCTGTGGGATCGTTTAGCTCTAACACTTGCTGCTGATACTGTTTGAAATACAGATGGCCCTGTGTAGTAGCTTCACCAGGTTGGAAATTCACTTTTAAGTATGTCTGTTACTGCTCTTGGCATGCCCTCCTTTACTGTCCATTGTGATGGGTGAATGCGGGATTCACAAACCCATGAGATCACAGATTGTGCTGGAGTATAGTTCTGCTGCTGTTGCTGATCCACAGTGCCTCAGAGAGACCCAGCTTGAGATCCTACATCTGTTCAATGTCTGACCCATTTAGAACTGTGATAGTGCCACTCAACACAATGGAGGTTTTTCTCAACTTTAAGGCAAGACTTTGTCTACAAAAGGAATGTGTGTTGGTCGCTCTTACCGATATTTCGTGGGCATTTGTATCTGCAGCTGGTCAGTTTATTACAATGAGATCAAATATGCTTTTCCCCCTTGTTGGTTTCCTCACCACCCGCTGCAGACTCAGTTGAGCAGTTATTTCCTTTAGCGCCTGGCCAGCTCAGTCAGTAATTCTGTTGCAGAGCTAGTCTAGATTTTAGACGTAGACATCCTGTACCCAGAGTTGACACCATTTTACTTCCTCAGTGCTTCCTCCAAATTCTGTTCAACGTGAAGGAGAACTGATTCATCAGTCAAGGGAGGACGGTACCTGGTAATCAGCAGGAGCCATGAGATTTCCTGGTGTCCGGAGCCAATGCTGAGTCCTCCCAGGGCAATGTTCCATGTCTGTACACCACTGTGCCACCACCTCTGCCTGGTCTGCCCTGCCGTTGGGACAGGACATATCCAGAGATGTCAGGAGAAAGTGAAAACTGCAGATGCTGGAATTCAGAGTCAAGAGTGTGGTGCTGGAAAAGCACAGCAGGTCAGGCTGATGAAGGGCTTAGGCTAGAAATGTCCATTTTCCTACTCCTCGAATGCTGCCTGAACTGTTGTGCTTTTCCATCAGCACACTCTCGATATCCAGGGATGGTGATGACGGTGTCTGGTCATTGTGTGTTAGGGATGATTACGTGAGTATGACAATGTCAGGCTGTTCCTTGATTGGTCTCTGAGACAGCTCTGCACATGTTGCCACCAAAATCCAGATGTTAGTCCGGAGGACGTTGCACTATCGAGCGGTCTGATTCTGTGGTTGCATTTTCTGGTGGCTTGTTAGATGCCAAGTGTTCCATCTAGTTTCATTACTTTGTTGTGACTTTGCAGCGAGTAATACTATGAGTAGCTTGCTAGGCCACTGTCAGGTTGGCAGCATTTTTTCATCATTGACAATTCCTTCATGGAGATCAGGAGATTCCTAATTCCAGTTATTTTTTCTTGAATTCAGATTCCACCATCTGCCAAGACCGAATGGAACCAGGACTTAAGTAGTTTGTTGTAATATTCTGAATAAAAGTTAAGTACATCAGGTTTGTTCACACAATTTGAAAATCACTTAACCCGGTTTTGTTTCTTTGTGAAACACTGTCCATCCTCCTGTCTCCTTCATCCTTCTCTCCAACGACAAGACATTTGAGCACATGGAGTTTCTCTGTCACTAAGACTGAGATAATCCGATCTGTTGCTTCCCTCCCTCCCACTGGCCCACTGAGCCAAACTGCGTCACCTCGTGTTCCTGGTTATTGTCCTGAACTAACATCTTTCTCCAATCTTATGTCAAGCCTTATCAGAGTTCATCTTGACCCATTACCCTAATCTCGCTAAACTAAAACCTTTCCAACTCTTTTTCCTTCACCTTCTCATCAGTTCCCCTCACCGATTCACAGATATTGTTCCTTGTTCTGTCTTTTCTGGTTATGCCCTTCTCTCACAAAATGTTGCTTCATCTCCACTCTCTCTTTCCTTTCTGAATTCCTTGCATTTGGTGTCCTTGGTTCCTTCTTTATTTCACCTACATACTGCCAGGAGGTGACATTGTGCAAAAGCACCATGTTGGATTTCACATGTACACTGACGATGCCCAGCTCTCCCTCCCCGTCATCGCTCTCCATTATTCCACTGTTACTTCGTTATCAAACTGATTACCACAATCGCACGATGCGATTAGCTGCAGTTTCCTCCAATGAAACATTGTAATGGTTAAATCCGTTGCCTGATAAATTTCTTTCCCTTAGTGCTGAGCCCCTCCCTCTCCCTGGGAACTGGCTGAGGCAGAACTACACTCTTCACAATTTTGCTGTCATATCTGACCCCAAGCTGACCTTCTGATCAGACATCTACACAATCACCAACACCAAGAATTCCAACCTCTTGAACGTTGTTTGTCTCCTCCTCACCCCAGCTCCATTGCTCCTTACCCGCGTCTGTGTCGCCTTTCACTTGATGAATCTGAAACGGAACCCTTGATTCCGTGAGTGACCCAGAATTTGGTTTCAGACTCCCCTATGATACGAAACTATTTATCTTGTCAGCCCCCTTAAGAATCTGGTGGTGGGATCTGATCGTAGGTGATGGAAATGGCAGAGAATGATGTGTTGCATCTGGGTGGAATGTAAGACCTTTGGGAGGGTTCTATCCTTGCAGTTGGAGTTGTGGGTCTCTAAGGCAGAGGTGCGGGAAGTGGAGGAGACACTTTCGATGGGATTGACCACGTGGGAGGGAAAATTGCAGCTCTTGAAATACGGGGCAATTTGGTATGTTCAGGCTTTACTGGAACACTGCAGTAAGCATGAGAGAGTGTTGGTGGTCAGGGAACAGGCTCGTGTGTTAAAGTGGCAGGCAGCTGGAAGCTCGGGGTCTGTTTTTGTGGCAGAACGTAGATCATCGGCTGCCATTTCCATTACCACTACTGAGATGCTGCCAGACACCGATTCGTGTCCTCTCCATTAGCAGCTATGCACCATCCCAGCTAGATCGTAATCTACTCCTTTGTCATTCCAAATGTTCCGGTCTCTCTTTGGGTTCTGACCCTGCCTATTTGGTGGGCGGCACGGTGGCACAGTGGTTAGCACTGCTGCCTTACAGCGCCTGTAGACCCGGGTTCAATTCCCGACTCAGGCGACTGACTGTGTGGAGTTTGCACGTTCTCCCCGTGTCTGCGTGGGTTTCCTCCGGGTGCTCCGGTTTCCTCCCACAGTCACAAAGATGTGCGGGTCAGGTGAATTGGCCAAGCTAAATTGCCCGTAGTGTTAGGTAGGGGGTAAGTGTAGGGGTATGGGTGGGTTGCGCTTCGGCGGGTCGGTGTGGACTTGTTGGGCCGAAGGGCCTGTTTCCACACTGTAAGTCTAATCTAATCTAATCTATTGTTTCCTCTTAAACCCCTATCTCCTACAGAACAAAGATTGGCAGGTTAGTTGAATTGGCCAAACTAAATTTCCCACAATGTTCAGGGATGTGTAGGTTAGGTGCATTAGTCAGGATAAACGTAGAGTAATAGGGTAGGGGAATGGGTCTGGGGGGGATACTCTTCGTAGAGACGCTGTGGACATTTTGGGCCAAATGGCCTGTTTCCACACTATCAGGATTTTAATTTTCCCAGCTCCCATCGATTCTAAGGAAGGGCCGCTGGATAGATTTCTATTCCCAGATGCTGCCAGACCCTGCTGAGCCTTCCCAGCACCTTCTGCTTGTTGTTCCTGATTGACAACATCTGCACGCCTTCCGGGTTTGATTCAGAGAGAGGGAGGATCACACCACTGACTTCACAATGGGGTCCAGCTGATTGATGGCAGCTTCGGACCAATAGGAAAAGGTGGTGGGACTAGTGGACAGAGTGGAACCAGCTGGTCATCCAAACAATGGGAGTGAATGAGGGGCGTGGCCAGTGGGATGACACGTCAACAGTAAGTCAGCCGATGCCGTGCCACGTGACTCGGCAGTTGGTGAATACGGGAGACACAAACAGGGAAGGGGAGCATGGCCTCAGAGACAGGGAGATAATGAGTCACTTTAGACTGGGAAGTTTTAATTACACTGTACAGGTCGTTAGTCTGAATTAGAAACGCTCTCTCGCGTTTGCAGCATATGGGAAAATGGCTGCGTCCCTGAGGTAGTGATCGTACCTGGGATATGGTTGCCATCTTTATTGGGGGCAGGTACAGTAAGGTGCATGTGCAGCCCCCTTCCTCGGATCGGGGGTGGAGCATACGATTTGAACAGAGGCATTTACACATCAAGCACATACCAATAGAAAAGTGTGTCTTTATATTCTTGCTGCACTGATTGTGAGTTTTGTTTTGTGAATTCATTTCATTGGTTATTAAATCATAATAATTGAGGCTGGGATCTCAAAAGCAAGTTTTTACAGTCAATGGAGTCATCAGGATCTGAATATCATTGGCATTTACCTGTGGAAGGAGAAAGGTTTGTCAGTTCTGACTGTGGGAAAATATCTCCAATATTTTTGTTAAGCAGGAAGATGTACAAATTCGTGGTTGGATCACCCTTTGGGTATGTGCTCTGTTCTGGGACCTGCAGCTGAGGAAGGAGATGTTGGCCTGAGAGGGAGCACAGATTTATCCAAATTACACATGGACTCTTCGTAAGAACTCTCAGATTTAGACCCAATCACCCACTTCATGATGTTAATCTGTAAACGTCATATTTTCAATTACCTGCAAACTTCCCATTAAAAGTCCTTTTGGACTCAAATTCCAGTACTTTTTCAGGTGGAATGTTCCAGCTTCCGACAACTATTTTTCAATCAGAAACTGCTGAGGTCCATGTTGACTCTGGGGTAACAAAGGGCTGAATTGAAAGATGAGATACTGTCCCTGAGCTCCCATTGAGATGTATTGGAGCAGTACAGGAGGATGAGGGCAGTGTAGATATGAGCAGACAATGAAAATGACAAGGCTGCACTGTGAGTCCTGCTTGGAGTTTTTGAGTTGTGTGTAAACAGACTGATGTGAGACAGGGAGAATGTGATACTGAAACTCAGTTTTAGTTCAAGCCGTTCAGAAATTCACATGGTCCAAATGGGAGCAGCCAGTTTTTAAGTGATTCCTGCGGAGTATTTGTTAACAGTTTTTAAAGTATTTTTCCTGAGGGCAGTTGAGAGTTAACCACATTGCTGTGGGTCTGGAGTCACATGTAGGCCAGACCAGGTGAGGATGACAGTTTCCTTCCATACAGGACATTAGTGAATCAGGTGGGTTTTCTCACAATCGACAATAGTTTCATGGTCATCATTCGCCTTTTCATTTTATATTGTATTGAATTCCGATGCCACCATCAGCAATGTTGGGATTCTAACCTTAATCCTCGGAACATTGCACATATCACTCATCTGGCAGGAATACCATTAAGCAATTGCCTCCCTTTTTAGCAATGTTTAAAAGAAAGTTCCATCGTTCTACGTGCAGAATTTAAGGTAAAATACTGCAATGACCATGAGTCAGCCTCTCCAAAAGGTCAATCACCAGAAATTTGTTTGGGGGTGGGTGAAATTTTTCACTTTTTTTTGGTGGGCGGTCTGTTTATTAAACAAAATTGAATCCAAATTAAAATTTTATGCCATGTAATGACATGTAATTTCTGAAGCTGGAGTGGGATTACAGAGAAGGGAGGTTTGTGAATCCAGAGGGGGATTGTTGTACAAACATCACTATGGTGTACGTGGACTGCAGCATTTCTGGGTGGTGATTAACCACAACTTTCTCCAAGTCAAGTAAAGGTGGCCAATAAATACTGGTCTGGGCAGCAAAGTCAACCGCCAGTGATTAAAACCAAGCAGTGACCTATCTGAGCTGATTTGCTGTGAAGTTAATGGAGTGGGCAGAGAAGAGAAACAGTGACATTTCACACCTGCCCTCAGGGAGCCCTCACCCTTGGAAATATTCAGAGCTGGGGATCAGCTCAGTGAGTTTCAGTCTCTTCAAACATCAATCTTTGTCGATTTTATTTTATTAAATCTACAATAGTGAGTAAGGTGAGGATTTCTTTTTCATGTCTCACGGGTCTCTTGATTAAATGTTTGAGATATAAAACGTAAGCATTAAGTTATTCTCGGGCAGTATTTTTCGAGCAGTAAGACTGTGCCTTTGTCTTCGTCTGTAGAGTGTTGAGGCGGAGAGATGGCCTGTTGTAGAGTGACATGTTGTTCCTGTCGGATGTGGGAGATTAGGGAGAGTTTCAATGATCCTGATGATTATGTCTGCAGAAGTGTTATTGCAAATCCTATTGGATCACATGCATTGATGGATTAGATTAGATTAGATTAGACTTACAGTGTGGAAACAGGCCCTTCGGCCCAACAAGTCCACACCGACCTGCCGAAGCGCAACCCCACCCATACCCCTATATTTACCCCTTACCTAACACTACGGGCAATTTAGCTTGGCCAATTCACCTGACCCGCACATCTTTGGGCTGTGGGAGGAAACCGGAGCACCCGGAGGAAACCCACGCAGACACGGGGAGAACGTGCAAACTCCACACAGTCAGTCGCCTGAGTTGGGAACTGAAACCGGGTCTACAGGCGCTGTGAGGCAGCAGTGCTAACCACTGTGCCACCGTGCTGGAGGAGTGATTAAAGCCAGTGAGGAATTGACAGGAGCCGGGGAGTGTGATAGACAGCAGTCTCAGGACTGTAGGATACTGCAGATGGAGTCAGGTAGATGGGTTAACTCCAGGAAAGCTAGAATGGGTAGGTAGGTATTGCAGGAGTCTCCTGTGGCTATCCCCATCTCAGACAGGAATACTGTTTTGGAAAATATAGATGGTAATAGACTTTCAGGGGAATGTAGCACTGACAGTCAGGTTACTGGTACTGAGACTGATTTCTAACATAATGTGAGGTATATCCAGTTCCACATCATCGGTGGTGATAAAGGACTCTCTAGACAGGGGGACAGCCTGCCGTTTCTGCAGCTGACAGGGAGAGATCAGAATGGGCTGGTGCCTCCCTGCTGCCAGTGTCAAGGATGTCTGTCAGAGGGAGCAAAATATTCTCAAAAGGGAGAATAACCAGTGGGAGGACATTGTACATTGGTACCAATGGCATAGGAAGGGGAAAGCATGGCGTCCTGACGAGCAGGGAGATTTGCCAGTGCCACTCGGGAGGCATTAAACCAGTGAGGGGGTCGGGGTAATCCTAAAGAGATAATGAGCAAAGAGGAAAATCTGAGGTTGGTACTGTTCACATGTCAGACTGTCAAGGCAGGCAAGAGCAAGCCACAGAATGAGGTGGGGTGCACCAGTTCCACTGCATTTCTTTCAGTGCAAGAGGCCTCACAGGTAGGGCAGATGGGCTGAGGGTATGGTTTTGAACATGGGACTGGGTGCAATTAGAGAGGCATCACTCAGGGATGGATAGCACTAGCAGCTTAATGTTCCAGGGTATAGATGCTATAGTAGGGATAGAAAGAGAGAAACAGAGCAGGAGGAGTGGTGTCTTTGATTAGGGATAACATTTCTGGGAGTACATCCAGGCAATTTACTTGGGTGGTACTGAGAAATAAGAAATGAATGATCATCTTATTGGGATTGTGTTATAGACTTTCTCCCAATAGTCAGCGGGGAATTGAGACACAATTTTATCAGGAGATCTCAGTTATCTGTAAGAATAATATAGTGGCAATGATAAGAGGTTTTAACTTTAAATACATGGCCTTGGAGTGCTGTAGTGTTAAGGGCTTGGATGGAAAAGTATTTGTTCAGTGTGTACGAGAACATTTCTGATTCAGTTTGTAGGATGTACCTACCAGAGAAGGAACAAAACCTGACCTGTTTTCTTTATTCATTCCCATGATTAGGCTGTCAATGGCTCGGCGAGCATTTATTGCTGCGTTTACCCAGAGGGCAGTTACGAGTCAACACGTTGCTATAGGTCTGTAGTCCCATGCAGACCAGACCATTTAAGGGTGCCATTTCCTTCCCTAAAGGTCATGAGTGAACCACATGGGTTTTTCCAACAGTTAACATTGGATTAATTGCCGTCACTAGATTATTTTTTCCAGATATTTATTGAATGCGTGTTCCACCATCTGCCGTGATGGGATTCAAACCCAGGTCCCCAAAACGTTGTCTGGGTCTCTGGATCAACTATCTAGCGATTAATATCACTCCATCATCACTGCCTCTTAGGAAATTAGGCAGAGTAAGTGACTGAGGTATGAGTGGGGCAGCAAATCAGCACCGAAGATCTCACAGTATGGTGGCTTAGTGGTTAGCGCAGCTTCCTCAGCACCAGGGACCTGGGTTTGATTCCAGCCTCAGGCGACTGTCTGTGTTGGAGTTGGCATATTCTCCCCAATGTCTGTGAGGATTATCTTCGGGTGTTCCTGTTTGCTCCCACAGTTGTTTTTTTTTATCAACGTTTTTCAGCATCCATGAAGCACTTTAAAAGCATTTTCAGTGTGAAAGGCTCCGTACAATGCGGGCAGTTGTTGTCACTGTCTGACATTATCTGATACCTGATGAAAAGCAGTAAAAGCAGGAAACACTGAGCAAGCTGCAGCCCACAATAGGCCACTAGTGATTGATCTCAGCGCAGGACCAATAAGAGGATGGGGATTGGGCTGGAGGACCAGGCAGTATCGGTTGCTCCTCCAACCAATCTGTGTGAATGAGGGGCGTTGCTACACTCAACCACGTGATATGCTTCACTGACAGCAGTGTGTGTGTTGTGACCAAGGTATTGGAAATGTGTGAAGGTGCAGGGCACGGTTAGGGAAAGACATATTGACGAGGAAGAGAAGGAAATTTTAATGAAATGGGCTGAGACGTTTTACAGAACTTAGTGCACGTCGGAAAACACAAATCTGAAAATCTCAGGCCCGTGTTTGTGGCAAACGGGAAAATGCTTCAAATGGTGAATGGCGTGAATGAGAGCTGCCATCTTCATTGGGGGCGGTGATCCGCGGGACATGTGTGTGGCCACCAACTTTGTGAGGGGCAGGCTGCAGGGGGACACATGCGCAGCCTTCCCTGGCAGGGAGTGATAGGGCAGGATTTACACAGAGTGTCAGAGTCAGAATGTTTTCAATGTCAAAGAGTGTGATGCTGGAAAATCACAGCCGGTCAGGCAGCATCCGATCGGTGGGAAGGCAGATGGACATGTAGGACAGGTCAAGAGGGCGGTGCCGTGTTGGAAGGTTGGATCTGGGATAAGGTGGAGGGAGTGGAAATGAGGAAACCGGTGAAATCCGCATTGATCTCATGTGGTTGGAAGATCTGAACACAGATGATGAGGCGTTCTTCCTCCAGGCATCAGATGCCTGGAATTTGGCGGTGGAGGCTGCGCAGTACCTGCATATCTTTGGTGGAGCGGGAAGGGGAGTTAAAGTCTTTGGGCACAGGGTGCTTGGGTTGTTTAGTGTTTTACTGTTAGTTTCACAGACCTTTTGTTAGTTAATTTTCCTCTCATGTCCAAGCCCTGACAACGTGCTGCTCTCTAAACGGACTAAAGTTTCCATAATATCTTTGCCAGGAAATAATTATTTTTTCCAACAAAAGTGCATTTTCTTTCCAATTCTAACCATCAAATTCTGCAACATTTTCATTCCCTGTAATGCACTTTGCACTCCGAAATATCAACTATGTGTTTCACCCTGCACAGATACCCGTGATCAATGCAAAAGCCCATTGCCTGTGGAGAGGGTGATGTTCGACTTCCTTGTACAGCTGCAGTTAGTGTGGTGAAGGTGCTTCCACAATGTTATTGGGTAAGAGATGTTACAGATAATTCACTCAGCGACAGTGAAGAGTTGACAATGTGTGTTCAAATCACCAACAGTTTGTATTTTTATCTTTTTATAATTTCACAGAAATACTATTGAAAATTTCTGACATAAGGCCACAGATTGGGGATATTAGGTCAGATTATCAAAATAGTAGAAACAGCCACACAGGTGAAGCAATGAAGAAATGCATCGTTGGGAGCCTAAAGGAAAATGAGTTGTGGTGGTCTCACAGGTTGTGTGGTGCAGGGAGACAGGGATGTTCACAGCAAGAATTACATCAAGGGAGAGAATTTTAAATTGTTGCTTGTAAATAGGAGCCTTTTGATGGATCAACAAGTTTTATTACAAGTGAGCACTTGTGCAGTAGAGTTGTAGATATTCTTGAGATTGCCTGCAAGTTGAATGTAGGAGGCTGGCCAGGAGTGTGTTTGCATAATGAATTTGGAGATAGAACAGAGATGGACGAGTATTTCAGTAAATGAGCTGAGACTACGGTGGAGTTGGGTGATGTCACTAATGTAGAAATAGCAGTTTTGTAGTCGGGGTCCTCCTCATCATCATCATCACTCCCCCTCACAAATTCACAGATATTGTTTCTGCTTCTGACTATCTTTTCTGGTTATGTCCTGCTCACCCATTCTGCTACAAAGTAATATTTGACCTCAAGGTTGTTGGAAAATCCTGGTCCATCTCCACTCTCCCTTTCAATTCTGAATTCCTTATGTGCTGTCCCTCATGGATCTCTCCTTGGTCCCTCCGGTATCTCACCTACACACTGCCAGGAGGTGACATCGTCCAAAAGCACAGTGTTGGGTTTCACATGTACTCTGACAATACCCAGCTCTACCTCCCCGTCAACCCTTTCCATTACTCCACTGTTACTCAGTTAATAAAATGTTTATCACGCTCCCATTACTCAATTGGCTGCAGTTTCCTGCAATGGAATGTTGCAATAGTTAAACTCATTGCCTTCAGTTGCTACTACAAATCACTTTCCCTTACTGCTGATCCGCTCCCTCTGCCTGGGAACGGTCTGAGGCAGAACTACACACTTCACAATATTTCTCTCATATTATGACCCCAAGGTGACCTTCTCATCAGACATCGACATCTACACAATCACAAAACCAGGAATTCCAATCTCTTAAAATTTTGCTTGTCTCCACCTCACTCCAGCTCAATGGCTCCTGAGTCACTGTTGCCTTAAACTTGACGAATTCAAAATAGAACCCTTGATTCGGTGACTGACCCAGAGTCTGGTTCCAGGTTCCCTCACGATGGCAAACATCATCTCAGTATTTACCCTGTCAAACCCCTTAAGAATCCGATATGTTACAATGAGATCACCTCTCATTCTTCCCAAATTCAGTGATTAGAGTCCCAACTTCTTCAGCCTTTTCTTAAAAAGAGAATCCCGGCAAACCAGGGATCATCCCAGTCAATCTTCTCTGAATGCCTCTGATGAAGTGATTTATTTCCTTAAATAAAGGGACCAAAAGTTCTCTCATTACTCCAGATGTGGTCTCACTCGCACTTTATAAAGTTGCTATCAGGTATATACTCCAAACTCTTGCACTGAAAACTCCTTGCAATAATGAACAACATTCGATTCCCCTTCCTGATTCCCTGGCGTAATTGTGTTTCCTGCACAATTACGCCCGGTCCCTTTGTGGTGCAGCTTTCTACAGATTCCACCATTTAAATAATACTCTGTTCTTTTTATTATCTCTTCCAAAATGAGCAACTTCACATTATCCCAAGTTATACTCCATTTGCCAAATTGTTGCCCACTTCTCCAATGAATCCCTCTGTGTAAACTGTTTATAATCGTTTTGGAACTTTAGTGTTTTGCCTTTTCTTGGAGATTTTCACCCCTCATTCTTCTAAACCTTTACTGCGAGCCCTGTAGGCAGTTGTTATCTCTTCACAGAGACTCTTTGCAATGACTGGGAGGAGCTTGCTGCCCATTGGAGACAACTTGCCCATCAAGCTGCATGGGCCTTTCACCGCCCCCCATGTCTTATTGATGAGGCACAGCGGCGGCACGGAAGGAAAGAAAATGACGCAAATCCTGCTCTCCACATCTCACTGACTCTTGGATCATTCCAACCTGTGTATCAAAGATCAGTTCCGTTCAGTCACATGAAGTCAAAAGGTGGAAACCCATAGAAACCGGCATACATTTCCCCCTGAATTGACTGCTGACCTCCACAAGGGGAAATGTGTGCAGTCATCCTGGGCCAGGAAGAGGGGATGGTGAGAGTTTCTTAAATGAACTAACAGTGACTGATTTTATAAACAAGTATTAAAGGTGGACATTCGAATGGTAATCTCAGTATTTGTAGCGCTAACCTGTGATAGAATTACTCAATTCATCAGGACCTGGATATTCACATTGTGTGTGAGTACTGTGTTCCAGCTCATTCCCATTTACTGAATAAAAGTTCTCCTTTGAATCAAACCATCCTATCAATAGATCTTCCCAATCCTTCAATGTGTCCTGTAATCCTTTTATGATGAGCTGATGAGTGTAAGATTTATCATCCTAATTTAAATATTTTGTAAACTCCTCTGCCACAGCTCCCATCAATTTCCTTTGTTACAAGGAGAACAATCTCTGTTTCCCAAATCCCTGATTCTCCAATGTCTGTGTGCTCTGTATAAGGCGCACATCAGCATCGTGTTGGAACATTATCCACTTGCCTGCATCAGTTCAGCCCCTAACAATATTAAAGAAAGCGAAAATCCTCCGGGACAAAGCACTGTGCCTGAGTGGTGTCCCATCCACCACCTTCAGTATTCCCTCTGTCCACCCCCGAGGCACAGCGGCATCACTGTGACAAAGGCAAAGTCAGCATTGTCCTCCTAGTCCATAGGGCTGCTCTCTCATTAGGGAGAAATGTCTGGTGGTCGGTTTAACCTGCAGGTTACCCAGCCCAAGCAAGTGAAGGGTTTGAGAAAGTGTGTCCATCTATTGTAGATGGATATTCTTGATATGTATCGTTAACATCCATGTTCCTGCTACTAAAATCCACCATTCCTTAAACGATCCTGGTAACTCTTTTTTGCCCCCTCTCAGGGATCCTGCCATCCTTCGCAATGTGTGGGCGATCTCCGGTTTGCACAGACCCAGCTGCTCTGTGTTCCTGTGGGTGATGCCGTCATCATGGAGCAACAGTTGCACTAAACCTCACTATCTGTGCGGGCGGGAGACACAGAAATCCCGAAAACATTTGAGATGTATTGAATGTGCATTGCGATGCCATGATAGATAACCCTTTTCCACAAGTACTGTAAATTAGGTGAGGATAGTTCGGTGATAGTTTTCTTTCTCACAGATCCGATGGGCCACCAAAGTCTTTTTCTGTTCTGTAGACCACTGAGATGTTTATTACAGGAATATGACAGGCTCCATTGGACGTCATGTCAGAAAAGGTGATACTAGAATAGATGACATATGGTTGGTCGATGTTTTTGGGAAGAAACTGAGACGAAGAGGTTTAAGGGGAAATTCAGAAGCTCAGCGCAGGAATTGGAAAGGGCCGTCATCAAGTGAGGAATAAACATTGGGCCTTCTGAAAGCTGGAAACAAAGAAAGGCACATATAGCAGATCTTTGAGAGACTCGAGGGGATTAGAGATAATGAAGCTGGAGGAGATGGAAATCAGAAAGTATTGTGGTGATGGAGGATGTTACAGAGATATTTGTGATAGAGGTTTTTGTGTTTTGAGGCTGGAGAGGAATTATCGAGATAAGGAAGAGTTGCCAGGCTGGAAGAGATGGCATCGATGGAGAGTTCTGAGCATAGATGAATTTGCAGAGATAGCGAGCGTTAGAGTCATAAAGTTATACAGCATTGTCACAGACCCGGTGGTCCAACCAGACCGTATCGACCTTAATTTCAAACTGAACTAATCGCAGCGGGCTCCACTTGTTCCAAATCCATCCTAGCATTCCCTTTTGATGTACGGGTCCAAATGTTTTTTCCTGTTAGAATCTCATTTCCATACCCCTTTACTCTGCATTTTCAGAGATGATTAAGTGTGAATTCTGACCCACAACAATACGGTTGGCTCCATATTTTCTTGACAAATGGCCTCACAGTCAACAGCAATTCGTGATGCACAACAAATGCTGGCATCCTGGTAAACAACACCATTTAAAAGTGAAATAAACGAAGGAACAGTGGATACTTGAGATCTGACATAAACTTCTTCAGCATCTGGAAGTGTTGGAGAATCTCAGCAGGCATGTCTCTCTGTCAGGCGAAACACAGATAACGTTTCGAGTTCAGGGACCCTATCAAAACATAATGCAACTGGTAAATGATATTATTTATATCAGGGATGGTTAGAAGGATGAGTGGGAGGTTTGTGTTGAATGAATGGAGAAACGTTCAGCAAAAGAGAGACAGAGCAAGAGAGAGGCAAAGCAAGCAGAAGGATTGCTAATGATTAACTGGAAGGAAAATAGAATGGTAAGTTATTATAACATTTTCCCTTTTCTGATATTCCTCAATATCACATCATTTAGGTATGTCCCTGTTTAAAGTGACTTATGTTCCCTCTCTTTCTCGTCTCTGAGTGTAGTGATCAATTTCATCGGCAATAATGGTGCTGCCCGTCTTGTTGCTGAGATACAGAGAAACATAATGTGACACTGTCAACTGCGTCTTTAGAAAGATGAACTGTTACTGTGGGACTGTGGAGACTTAACACCTTTCTTAGCGAGGAAGAGAAACTGATGAGAGGGAGGCATTTACAACACTGAATGCATGCACCATGGGTGTGTGGATTTGACTTGCTGGTGTCATTAGACGGTCAGTGAAGTTCCTGTGGATGGTGTCCCCGGCTTTGTATTGTCAGCTGCTGGGTTCATTCAGGGAGACCCGAGGAGGTGGGAACGCCACCCTGGATACTGCACTTACAGAGTGTCTGGATCCATGGGAAACAAGTGGAGCTGAGAGTATACAGAAGGGAAGCTCTGCTAACAGGGAGGAGCAGGGCACTACACTATCATCCCTGGGATTTCCAGGAATATTTGTCTAAGCTGTCCAGGTGTAAAGTGGGAAACCAGCTTGGTTCAAAAATGAGATGCTCACTGAGCTGTGTCCCCTCCTTCAGTATAACCTGTAGCTTCACATCAGGATCAGGACTGTGGTGACACTCACCATGAAGAGAACTGTTTCGATTCTGGAACTTTCCATGCAGGAGTGGGTAATATATCCACCATTTCTTATATGTAGTCCTCCGATGTGTGACTAGCTGACAGAAGACATCTGCCTGCTGAAAGGAATGCATTGGTTCCATCTACATATGCGAAGGTACAGAAATTGGCTTTCCGAAAAACAAGAGAACACAGTGACTGGTTAAAAAATTGATGGACTCCAGGAAATTAGAATTAATGAAGAGTATGTTTTGCAAATCTAACTGAATTGAAGTATTATAAATTGCTGCATCTGATGGGCTCTATCTCAGAGTATTGAGGAGGTGCCAACAGAGCTAATAAAAGAATGACTGATTATTCTTCAAAGCTGGTTAGATTCTGGAAAGGATGCTGCAGACTAGAAAGCAGTTATTGTTCCAGTAAATATTTAAAACAGGATGGAGAGGGAAAACAGAAAACTTAAATAGCTTGATGTCAGCTGTGAGAAAATCATTGTAACCTTTTATGAGGAATGTGACAACTAGGCACTGGGAGAATAATGATATGATTTGGTGCATTCGGACGAGATTCAGGAAAGGGAAATGATCTTTGCTAAACCTGCTGGGGCTTGTGAAGATTGTCCGCTGTGACATCGACAATGAGAAGCAGTGGGAGTGAAGTATTTGAATTGTCAAAATACGTTTGACATGTTTGAATGCGAGTGAGTGGAGAATATTAGAGTCCTTGGGTAGGTAGGGTTGGAATATGTACCATATTGATTAAACATTGGGTAATGGAGATATGAGAAGACTAGTGTTTTTTTCAGGTCTGAAGGCTTGTTGGGTGGCAGAAGGAACAGTGCTTTTGCAGTAGCTGTTCACAAGGTATGTAACTGATTCAGATGTGAACATCAAATGACATCATTCCGTTTATGTTTATTAAATGATGAGAGGTTGGGAAGGGCTGGTGTTGAAAAGGACCTAGATGTCCTTGGTCATAAGTCACTAACAGAATTCCTATGTGACAGGAAGCAAGTGGCTCTTCATGCAACATGACTGAAGTACTAGAGTTGGTATATCTTTCCCAATGGTAGTGTTTTATTGGGAGAGCATTTGGTGCACTGTTTACAGATTTGCTCTGTTTTATAAATAATGATCCTTTTGTCACCGAGACAGTGCAAAGTAGTTTCACTAGACTAAACCGTGGTATGATGGTACCTTCAGGAGGGAGAACAATATCTATATGTTTAATCTGTAGTGCTGTGAGAGAAAAAGAAGTTGAAACTTGATGGTTTTGGACGGTCACTCATTACGTCCCAAACAGCGGAATAAGGTGTAAATTCCGTATTTTTAACTGGATGATTGACTCCCGAAAGTTTATATGCCTCTGCAGTGCCCTCCTGTCGATTGACAGAGAGGTACAGACTCTGAATACTTTAATTCACAGTTACTGTGTGAAACTGCATTGAATGTCACTTTGTACACAATCCTGTCAGCAGTCACAATACATTCATTCTGAAACAGTTAACAGTTCCGCACCACCTTTTGACCTCCATGGAGACCATCGGTCTGCTATATTGCAGATGGAGGACAGCTTGGAGAATGGTTAACAAAGTTGGCTTCATACCTACTGCCAGAAAGCCATGTTAAAAATATACATATGTACAATGTGTAAGTAAACCACGAGAGACAAGATGGTGCAGTCTATCTGTTGGATCCCTGCTCCACTTGTTTGTGAAGTTGGAGCATTTCTGACATCTTCCTGTTCCTGCGTTAGTGACTTGAGAAGATGATTGACTGCTTCCTGTTCCACAGTAAGTAACTCCAGATGCAAAACACTCTCTTTCTGAGTGAGGGAGTGAGCAGATTCGTTCTCGTACTGTGTAATTGGCAAGAGGGAATGAATGAGCTATCACACGTCTTGTCCAATATTTTGATGTGTTGAATGACTTCCACATATTCTTGTGAACACAGATTGAGGTGCCGAATGAGTTGCACCTTTTACTGTGGAAATGTACAGTGCTGTTACATGAGTAACAGCAGACTTTACCAGCACGATATTGAATGGTGTCCAGTTCTTGGTGTACATGGACACAGACTGCTTCAAGAGCTGAGGAAGTTCAACTTGTTCTGAACGTCAGAGTATATCCCCAGTTCTGCTCAGTTTGGACTTACTGGGCTGAATGACCTCCTTCCACTCTGTTAGAATTCACTGATGACAAAGTGGAGATGCCTGGGCTGAGGGAGCTACCCTGAGGATCTCCAGCAGAGATGTCCCACGACTAAGATGATTGATGCCCACCGATGATAAACATCTCCTTTGTGTTGTGACTAACTCTAACAGTGGAGAGTTCGCAATCAATTCACATTCAGTGCAATGTTCCTCAAATTTCTTGATGTCATCCTCGGTCTAATACTGCCTTGGGTTCAGGGCCAATCTCTCTGCCTAATCCTCTGTGTTTCCTCTTTTGTTCATATCAATAGGTCATGGTGTCGAAGCAGAGAATGTTTATTCAAACAGAGGGTAGTGAATGTCAGGAATTCTCTTACACAGAGAGTTAGGGGAGCTAGATCATTGAAGGGGACCAGTGGTGTCCTGCAGGGATCCGTTCTGGGACCTCTGCACTTTTTGATTTCTATAGATAACTTGGATGAGGAAGTGGAAGGATGGGTTAGCAAAGTTTGCCGATGACACGAATGTTTGTGAAGTGGGACATGGGTGTTTGGAGGGCTGTTGTAGGTTGCAATGGGACATTGACATAAGGAAAAGCTGGGCTAAGAAGTGGCAGATGAAACTCAAACTGGAAAAGTGTGAAGCAATTCCCTTTACAAGCTCAAATTTGAATGCAGAATACAAGGTTATAGGCAGAATTCTTGGCAGTGTGGAAGAACAGAGGCATTTTGGCGTCCGTATCCCTAGATCACTCAAAGTTACTACTCAAATTGGTAAGGTTGTTAAGAAGTCGAATGGTGTGTAAGCATCCATTAACATGAAGATTGACTTTAAGAGACGTCATGTTATGCTACAGCTCTGTCGAGCCCTGGTTAGACCGAACCTGCAATATTGTGTTCAGCTCTGGTCACCCCAATATAGGAGTGATGTGGAAGCTTCAAAGGAGTGCAGAGTAAATTTGCTATGATGCTGCCTATACTGGAGGGTAGGTTGTATGAAAAAAATAGGTTAAGGGTTCAAAGGCTTTTCTCATTTGCGTGAATGACTGTGAGATATGTCTTGATAGAAGTATAAAAGATGATGAGAGGCAAAGAGAGAATGAATAGTCAGAGACCTTTTCCCCAGGGTAGAGATGTCTACCACCAGGGGTCATAATTTTAAGGTAATTATCGGAAGGTTTGGGGGAGATATTAGCGGTAGATTTTTTTTTAACACAGTGCGTGTGGGTGTGTGGAATGCAGTGCCCGCGGTGGTAGTCGAGTCAAATACGTGAGGGAAACTTAAGAGACTCTTGGATAGACACATGGAAGAGAATTCTTTGGGGAAGAGAATCGCTCTGAACCATTCCTATTGATGTACGTGTCCAGATATATTTAAATGCTTTCATCACATTCTCTGAAAGTACTTTCCGTACATACACCACCCTCTGCATGAAAAGGTTACCACTAAGGTCCCTTCAAAATCCTTCCCCCGTCACCTTCAACCTATACAGTCTTGCTCTGGAATACGAAAAAAGACCTTGGTCATTTCCATACCCCTTATGATTTTATAAAACCCTGTCATGTCAGCCCTCTCCATCCGACAGTCCAGGAGAGAAAAACCTCAAACTGCTCATCCTCTCCCTGTAGGTGAAACCTTCAGGTTCCAGAAAACAGTTGTAAATCTTTCCTGCACCCTCTCAAGCTTAACAATATTCTGGGTGATTCAGGCAAGCACGCCAACCGCATTCTTCACCACCATGTCTATCTGCAACTCCATTTTCAAGAAACTGTGAACGTGCACCGTAGGTCTCATACCCCAGGGCTTTAACGTAAAATGCAAAACCTCACAAATATCTAAATTATCTGCCAGTCTGTGGTCCTTTCATGGTCAACGGTGACGTTGTAACCTGAAATAATCTTCTTCACTGTCCACTGCAGCACTTTTTGATTTTAGCGGTAAACGTACTAACCATGCCTCCAATATTTACATATATATATATATATATACGAGGTTTGCTTGTGCTCTGTTGGGGGGGTTACACTAACTCTGCAGGGGCATGGGAACCTAGACTGCAGTTTTACGGTGCAGGACTTGGAGTGTAGGGAGGTTAGGAACCAGATATCAATCTCGAAGGAGGGTGCCTGTAAACAGGAAGGTGGCTTGAAGTGTGTATACTTCAATGCGAGAAGTATACGAAATAAGGTAGGTGAACTTGCAGCGTGGTTTGGACCTGGGAGTTCGATGTTGTGGCTTTTACGGAGACATGGATAGAATAGGGACAAGATTGGTTGTTGCAGGTTCCAGGTTTTCAATGTTTTAGTAGAGTCAGAGGTGGGGGTAAAAGAGGGGGAGGTGTGGCATTGCTTGTCAAAAATAGTATTACAGCAGTGGAAAGGTCGATGGATGAAGACTCGCCATCTGAGGTAGTTTGGGTTGAGCTTAGAAATAGGAAAGGTGAGGTCACCCTGTTAGGAGTTTTCTACAGGCCTCCTAATAGTCCTAGATGCGTAGAAGAAAGGATAGCGAGGATGATTCAGGAGAAGACTGAAAGTAATAGGGTGGTTGTTATGGGGGACTTTAACTTTCCAGATATTGACTGGGAAAGCTATAGCTCGAGTAAGTTAGATGGGTCGGTGTTTGTCCAATATGTGCAGGAGGGTTTCCTGACACAATATGTAGACAGGCCAACAAGAAGTGAGGCCATACTGGATTTGGTTCTGGGTAACGAAACAGGCCAGGTGTTAGAATTGGAGGTAGGTGTGCACTTTGGGGACAGTGACCACAATTCGGTGACTTTTACTCTAGTGATGGAGAGGGATAATTGTGCACTACAGGGCAAGAGTTTTATCTGGGGGCAGGGAAATTATGATGCGGCGAGGCATGACTTAGGATGCGTGGCTTGGAAAATTAGGCTTCAAGGGAAGGGTGCAATCGATATGTGAAGCTTGTTCAACAAGCAACTACTGAGTGTCCTTGATAAGTATGTACCTGTCAGGCAGAGAGGAAAGAGTCGTGTGAGGGAGCCGTGGTTTAATAAGGAATTGGAATTCCTTGTTAAAGGGAAGAGGGCGGCCTATATAAAGATGAGGCGTGAAGGTTCAATTGGGACGATTGAGAGTTATAAGGTAGCCAGGAAGGATCTTAAGAGAGAGCTAAGAGCAGCAAGGAGGGGACATGAAAAGTCTTTGATTGATAGGATTAGGGAAAACCCAAAGGCTTTCCATAGGTATGTCAGGAATAAAAGGATGACTAGGGTAGGAATAGGTCCCGTCAAGGATAGTAGTGGGAAGTTGCGTGTGGAGGCTGAAGAAATTGGGAAGACACTGAATGAATACTTTTCGTAAGTATTCACTCAGGAACAGGACATTGCTGTCGATGTGAATATTTAGTCACAATTAATTAGAATGGATGGTTTTGAGATATGTAGGGAAGAGGTGTTGGAAATTCTGGAAAGGGTGAATGTAGATAAGTCCCCTGGGCCTGATGGCATTTATCTTCGGATTCTCTGGGAAGCAAGGGAGGAGATTGCAGAGCCATTGCCCTTGATTCTTACGCCCTCGTTGTCTACATGAATAGTGCCAGAAGACTGGAGGATAGCAAATGTTGTTCCCTTGTTCAAGAAGGGGAGTAGGGATAATCCTAGTAACTATAGGCCAGTGAGTCTTACCTCTGTTGTGGGCAAAGTCTTAGAGAGAATTGTAATGGATAGGATTTATGAACATCTGGATAGGAATAATGTGATCAAGGATAGTCAGCATGGTTTTGTGAAGGGCAGGTCTTGCCTCACAAACCTTATTGAATTCTCTGAGAAGATGACTAAGGAGGTGGAAGAGGGTAAAGCGGTAGATGTGGTGTATATGGATTTTAGTAATGCGTTTGATAAGGTTCCCCATGGTAGGTCACTGCAAAAAATACGGAGGTATGTCATTGAGGGTGAGTTGGAGGTTTGGATTAGGAATTGGCTGGCTGGAAGAAGACAGAGGGTAGTAGATGATGGTAAAGGTTCATCTTGGAGGGCAGTTACCAGCGATGTTCCGCAAGGATCTGTTTTGGGACCATTGCTGTTGGTCATTTTTATAATGACCTGGAGGAGAGGCTAGAAGGTTGGGTGAGCAAGTTTGCGGATGATGCGAAAGTCGGTGGAGTTGTTGACAGTGAGGAAGGATGTGGCAGGTTACAGCAGGATATACATAAGCGACAGAGCTGGGCAGAAAGATGGCAAATGGAGTTCAATGTCGCTCAGTGTGAAGTGATTCACTTTGATAAGAGTAACAAGAAGATGGAATACTGGGCTAATGGTCGGATACTTGGTAGTGTGGATGAGCAGAGGGATCTTGGTGTCCATGTGCACAGATCTCTGAAAGTTGCTACCCAGGTAAATAGTGCTGTGAAGAAGGCATATGGCATACTGATTTTTATTGGTAGAGGAATTGAGTTCCTGAGTCCTGAGGTCATGTTGCAATTGTATAAGACTCTGGTGCGGCCGCATCTGGAGTATTGTGTGCAGTTTTGGTCGTCATACTATAGGAAGGATGTGGAGGCACTGGAACGGGTGCAGAGGAGGTTTACCAGGATGTTGTCTGGTATGGTAGGAAGATAGTATGAGGAAAGGCTGAGGCACTTGGGGCTGTTTTCATTGGAGAAAAGAAGGTTTAGGGGTGACTTGATAGAGGTGTACAAGATGATTAGGGGTTTAGATAGGGTTGACCATGAGAACCTTTTTCCACCTATGCAGTCAGATATTACGAGGGGGCATAGTTTTAAATTAAGGGGTGGTAGGTATACGACAGATGTTAGCGGTAGATTCTTTATTCAGCGAGTCGTGAGTTCATGGAATGCCCTGCCAGTGGTGGAATCTCCCTCTTTATGGGCATTTAAACGGGCATTGGGTAGGCATATGGAGGAAAGTGGGCTAGTGTAAGTTAGGTGGGCTTGAATCGGCGCAGCATCGAGGGCCGAAGGGCCTGTACTGCGCTGTATTTTTCTATGTTCTATGTTCTATGATGAAAAGCAGTGAGCTCAGCACTGATTATTTTTAGCACACCACTGACGACATGCCTCCAGTCTGGAAAACAATCTGTTACCTTCAAGACAATTTTGTATGCAATTGTTTAGCATTCCCTGTTTTCCATGTGACCTAACCTTAATAATCTGTCTACGATAGAGAACATTACTAAACGCCTTGCTGAAATCTGTGAAAACAATGGATACGACAGCGAATTAATCAAGCTTCTTTGTCACCTCTTCAAAATACTCAATCACGTTAATGAGACATGATTTCCTTCACACTAACCCATGTTGACTATCCCCAATCAGTCCTTATCTTTCTAAATGGATATAAGTCCTATCTCTCAGAATTCCCTCCAACAAACTCTTCTACACTGACATTAGGCTGACTGAGTCGATCATTTCCTGTGTTTTTGGATCGCTGTTCCCTTTTCTAGTCCCATTCCTTCACTGGCCTCCCAAAAAAATATAACTAGGTTGGTGATATGGCTAATGATATAGTTCTCAGAGTTTGTCAGGGTCAGTGTTAGGAACAAGTCAGGCAGGTTTCTTTCATCTGCTAAAACAAGACGTTTATGACCAAAATAATGAGGAGAGGATATTGCAAATATTTACATTGATATTTCCCTTTGAAAAATACAGTGGAACGCTTACTCTCACACACACAGACATACAGACACGCAAACACGTACAAATGCACACACACACACACACACACACACACACACACACACACACACACACACACACACACACACACACACACACACACACACATTTGATAACAAACCGAAAAGCAAAATATCCGCAGCGTTATCTTGACAGAACTTTGTCCAAATAGTCTTCGAACTCACGACAAAGGGAAATATGACAATTTGGCCCAAATGTTGTTCTATATATAGAGTGATCAAGTTCTACAGCATGGAGAGAGGCACTTTGGCCCAAACTGGTCCATGCTGACCCAAATGTCCGTCCACAATAACCCCATTTCCCAGCACTTGGCCAATACCCACTTGTCCTTTCCTGTCCATGTACTTTTCAAATGCCGTTTAAATATTGTTAATATAATTGCTTCAATCACTTCCGCTGGCAGCTCATTCCCTTTGTGTACCATTCTCTGCGTATAAATGTTTCTATCAGTTTACCTTTTGTTCTTTCCTCTCTCACCTTAAACTGACGCTCCCTCGTCCTCAATTCCCCAACTCTGGGACAAAAAAAAGGTTAAGTCAATTCACCATATCAATGCCTCTCATAATCTTGTACACTTCTGTAAGATACCCCTCAGTCTCCTCCGCTCGAAAGAAAATAGTCCTCGCTTGTCCAACCTCTCCCTATATATCATACTGTTGAGTCCTGGCAACATCTTTGTAAATTCCATCTGCACACATTCCAGTTTAGAAACATCCTTCTGATCGCAATGTGACCAAAACTGAACACAGCACTAAAAGTGCAGACTCACCAACATCCTGTATAACTGCAACATAACTTCCCAACTTATCTCCTCTATGTCCTGACCGTGTGCCAAAAGGGTTCTTCACTGCCATGTCTACCTGTGACTCCACTTTCAGAGAACGGTGAAACTGAACTCCATGGTCCCTCTGCTCAACAACACTCCTTAACGCCCGACCATTCACCATGAAACTCCAACTTGATCTGACTTTGCAAACACATTCCTCAGTCCACTTCTCCAGTTTGATCAAGATCAATTTCAGATATACTTCTTCAGTGTCCACGATACCACCTATTTTAATGCCAACTTCAAATTTACTAATCATGCGTTGTACATTCTCAAGAATATCATTGATATAGATAATAAACAACAATGGGCCCAGCACTAACCTCTGAGGCACTTCATGTGTCACAGGCCTCCAGTCTGGGAGCATCCTTCCAGGATTACCCTCTGCTTACTACTATCAAGCCAATTGTGTAACCTACTTCCCACTCCTTCTGGATTCCATGCAATTCTAACTTTCCAGACCAGCCTATCAAGGGTAACCGTGTCAAAGACCTTACTGAAAACCATACAGACTATGTCTACCGCCCTACCTTCATCGATATTCCTGGACACTTCATAAAAGAACTCAAAAACATTTGTGAGGCATGATCTCTCACTCACAAAGCCATGCAATCTTTCCAGTCTAAAAACAACTATTAATAATGATTATTTAAATTAATAACAACAAGCAATAATAAATAATAAAAAGATGACATATTCAGTGGGGAACAAATACCACGGTATGTGGTGTTGGAACTTGCATCATAGGTGAAGGACAGAATAGAGTTTGTACCTGTGTCATTGAACTATGTTGACAAAAAGCAAGGTTGGCATGGGGGCTCAGTGGCTAGTACTGCTGCCTCATAGTGCCATGGATCCGGGCTTGACTCAAGCTGCGGGTGACTCTGTGTGGAGTTTGCACATTCTCCCTGTGTTTATGCGTTTTTCCTCTGGGTGTTCCATTTTTCTCCCACAATCCAAAGATGCACAAGTCACGTGAATTAGCCATGCTGAGTTACCCATTGTGTTATGTGCATTAGTCAGGGGTAAATATAGGGTAGGGGAATGGGACTGGGTGAGTTACTGTTTGGAGGGTTGGTTTGGTCTTCTTGGGCCAAGTGGCCTGTTTCTAAACTCGAGGCAATCTAGAAAAAAAATATTTCTAATCAAACGCTGTCTTTCCAAATGCACATACACCGTATCCCTCGGAGTCTTCTCAAGTAATCTACCTACCACAGACGTTAGGCTCCCTGGTCTATAGTTCCCAGATTTTTCTTTGCTTCCCTTCTTGAATAATGTCACAACATTTGCGACTCTCCAGTATTTTGGATCTTAACCTGTGGCTAACGATTATGCAAAAATATCAACCAGGATCCCAGCAATTTGTTCTGTAGCCCATTGTAGTGTTCTTGGAAACATCTGTTTAGAACAAGGAGATTTATCCACCTTCATACATTCTAATGCATCCAACATGTCCTCTCCTATAATGTTGACTCACCCCAAGATAACACAACGACCTTTGTTAAGCTCCCAAGTCTTCATGTATTTCTCCCAGGTAAACACACAGGAGAAATATTCATTGAGAATCTCATACATCTCCTATGGTTCTCGACATGCACGTCCACTTTGTACCTTGAGGAGTCATATTCTCATTTCGTTATTCTTCTTTCCTTTAATATACTTAAAGAACCCCTTTGGATTCACCCAAATCTTCTCAGCCAAGGCTATCTTGTGCCCCCTTTTTGCCCTCCTGATTCCCTTCTTCAGTCAACTCCTGTATCCCCCTATATACCTCCAGGACTTCCCTCGATTCCAGCTGCATGGACCTGAGCCATGCCACCTTTTTGCTGGTGAAAGCTTCAATATCTCCTGACATCCAGGATTCCCTATTCCTGCCTACCTTGCATTTTACCTCAAAGGAATATATAGACCTTGAACTCTAGACATTTCACTTTTAAAGGACTCCCACTTGCAGGAGATCCCTTCGCCTGCAAACAAACTCATCCAACCAACCCCTTCAAGCTCCTGTCTAATTCCATCAAAATTCGATATGCCCCAACTTTGAACTTGAAAATATGGACCAGTTTTGTCCTTCTCCATAATTATTTAAAAACGAATACAACTATGGTCACTGGTCCCAGAGTGCTCCCCCTCATTCACCTCAGTCACCTGTCCCGCCCTAGTTCTTAGAGTAGGTCAGGTTTTACCCCTTCCCGAGTTGCACCCTCGACATACTGCTTGGGGAAACTTTCCTGAACGCCCTTCTCAGTCCTTAATTCTGTGTCATTCCCAGTCTATGTTAGGAACTTTAAAATCTCCTACTATGGCAACCGCATTGGCCTGCAAGTCTCCCCAATCGCTCTAATACTTTTGTTCTGCTAATTCCTCGTTTGCTATTTGGGGGCCCATGGAACAACTCAAATAATATCACCATTCCCTTCTCATTTCTAAGCTCCCCACAAATCCTCACTGGATGTTCCTTCATTTATTTTATCTCTGATCACTGCTGTGATTCTCGCCTTAACCGAAAATGAAGCCCCCCCCCCACCCCCCTACACACACACACCTCCTTCCACCATCTCTGTCTCGCATAAAGCACCTGTACTCTGGTACACTAAGCTGCCAGACTTGTCCCTGCCTTAGCCATGCTTCTGTAAAGGCTATAATATTCCAGTCCCACGTACCTATCCACGCAATGAGATCATCAGTCTTTCCTGTCAAACATCTTACATTGAAACAAATGCAATTTAATACAAAAGGCATTCCTTGTTCCCTGTCGTGCTCCTGCCAAATCTATCTGCACTTTACTGTTTGGGATGACGTTATCTCCTTCCAGCCTCACACTTGCAACCCTGTTGTTGAGGATCCCACGCCGTCCCCCATGCCAGCCAATCTATTTGAAACACTCCCTTGTAGCACTAGCAAACCTGTTTGCCAGGATATTATTCCCCTTCCAATTCGGGTACAACCCTCCTTCCTGATCAGTTCACCTCTGCCCCACAAAAGATCCGAGTGATCTAAAACTCTGAAGCCCTACCACCTGAACCAATTACTTAGCAATGCATTCATCTGCCATGTCCTCCTGTTCTTACCCTCACTAGCCCAGAGGAGTGGAAATAAAACAGATATTACCACTGTCGTGGTATTGTCTTTTACCATTTTTCCTATCTCTCTATAGTCACTCTGCAGGACCTCATCACTATTACCACCTGCAACATTTGTACGAATGTGTACAATCACTTCTGTCTGCTCCCCCAAACCGATGAGAACGTTCTGCAGCCGCTCTGAGACATCCTGGACTCTGGCAAGTAGGAGGCTGTACATCAACTTGGATTCCCATTTGCAGCCACAGAATCTCTTGTCTGTTCGCTCACTATCGAGTCTGAATAATTACTTCTGAAGTTATTCGTCTCGCATATCCTTCTGACTATGGGATTTCTTCCTGAAACTGTTGGATTTGGCTGAATTGATTTACTTCAGTCAGTGGGGAAATTCCAATGAATCATCATCAGGAATCCTCTATGAGTGGAAAAGACGACTGGGCGTTTATATTTGACTCCCACACATTGTTGTGTTGCGAGGCAGGGAAACAGAAAGCGAGCAATAGAATGTTCCTTCATAGATAGATTACATTTTTCCATTTGTAAGTTAAATCAGTAACGTTATCAGACCTCAAACTGGAACATGTGAGCTCTCCTTGAATATTGTCCGAACTATATGATTCCATAACATTCTCGACTCCAGGTCACTGTATTATTGCTGTTGTCCTACACAGAATCAATTCATTAACAATAAATGGCCCTACTTGATTTGAAGATTTGTTAATATGTGACTGCATAATGTAACCATAAATGTTTGATGACTTCATAATATCTGTGTTAAGATGAATATGTTTTATTCTAAACAAATACAGAAATTGCTGGATAAGCTCAGCCTGTCTGGCATCAGAGACGAAGAGAAATCAGAGTTATTTTTTTCTTTCCAATGACCTTTCCTTTGAACATGACTTTTTCTTAAATTATTTCCCCAATTTATTCTCCCACAAAAGAAGAAATATCCATCCGGTATTCACCAACTACACTCTTCTCATGATTTTATATGGTCAATAAAACATGTCTCATTTTCAAGCCGAACTGTTCCTTCTTTGTAACGTAATGCCTTCATCACAAGAATAAGTAAAGAGAAAAAATCTTTGAAACGTTTCTAAAGAATTTTGTTTTAATCAGTTAAGCAATTATAACTACACATAATACATCAGATGTGCTCTCAGCAGTGCCCTGTACTGACGCAAAAAATTCTACGATCAAACACAACACCCCTTGCATGAAACAGAAAAAATCCATTTACTTCCAAATCACTAGCTGCAACATCAGAGTAATTTGATGTGATTCATGCACTAAGACACACAGATCTCTCTGTACCACTGAGTTCTGCATTCTCCTTGCATTGAAATAAATTCCTCTTGTTTTGTCATTTCCCCAAAACAGAAAATTTCCATCACATATATATTGTGCTGTTTTTTTTTCTGCTGAAGGTTTGCTCAAAACTGTCGTCTGTCTGTATGCCATTGCTTGATGCTCTGCCCCTCCCCCTGTCGGTATCCCATTGCAGATGCTCTGCTCTCTCCTGGCTGGATTCAATTGCATATGCTCTGCCTCCTCGTCTGTATCTATTTGCATACGCTTTCCCTCACCCTGTCTGCACCCCATTACAGATGTTCTGCCCTCCCCGTCTGTATCCCATTGCAGATGCTCTGCTTCCCCTGTCTGTATCCCATTGCAGACGCTCTGCATCCCCTGTCTGTATCCTATTTACAGACGCTTGCCCTCACCCTCTCTGTATTCCATTGTATATGCTCTGCCCTCCCCGTCTGCATCCCATTGCAGACGCTGTGCCTCCCCGTCTGTATCCATTTGCATTCGCTTTCCCTCACCCTGTCTGTATTCCAATAAAGATGTTATGCCATCTCCGTCTGTATCCCATTGCAGACGGTCTGCTTCCCCTGTCTGTATTCCACTGCAGGCGCCCTACCCAGCCCCTGTCTGTATCCCATTGCAGACGGTCTTCCCTCCACTGTCCGTATTCAATTGCAGACTCTCTGCCTCCCTTCTGCATCCCATTGCAGACGCTCTACCCTCCCCCTGTCTGCGTCCCATTGCAGACTCTCTGCCCCTCCCCGTCTGTATCTCATTGTAGACGCTCTGCTTCACCCTGTTTGTATCCCATTGCAGATGCTCTGCCTCCCGTCTGCACCCTATTGCAGATTCTCTGCCCTCCACTGTCTGTGTCCCATTGCAGACGCTCTGCCTCCCCCTGTCTGTATTCTATTGCAGACGCTCTGCCCTCCCGCTGTGTGTATCCCATTGCAGATGATCTGCCCTCCCCGTCTCTATCCCATTGGAGACGCTCTGCCCTCCCCCTGTCTGTGTCCCATTACAGATGCTCTGCCCTCCTCATTTCTGGATCCCATTGCAGTCGGTCTCACCTCCCCGTTAGTATCCCATTGCATAACCTCTGCCCTCTCCTGTCTGTATCCAATTGAAGACGCTCTGCAGTCCCCCGCCTGTATCACATTGTAGACACTTTGCCTGCACCTGTCCGTATTATATTGCAGACGCTCTGCCTCCCCTGTCTGTATTCCTCTGCAGACGTTACGCCTTCCCCCATGTCTGTATCCCATTGCAGACGCACTGCCCTCCCCGTCTCTATCCCATTGCAGACGCTCTTCCCTCCCCCTGTCTGTATCTCATTGGAGACGCTCTGTCTTCATTTGACATCTTATTGATTGACTATCCTGATGTATGAGCAAACTGAGCTCCATCTCCTTCATCCAATTCATTGGTATGCATTGTAATTTGTTGATGACCTCACACAGATCCCTGAAGTATTCCACTCGGTACAGCTTTCCAAACACAAACTTGAGTAATGATCTCTTCTCTGTATTTCGTGACGCTACCCAAGGCGCCCATGCTCCTGCGTAGCATCCTGGGATGGGTTATATGGTGTCCTCCTGTGCTGTGGAATTTCCTGAAATGATTTGAATACTTCATTATATTCCTGTCTAACCCCATGGAGGTGCATTATGGATTCCCCCTGCTGTATTGTCACGATGCTGACTGGCTGAATGGGATCTTTCTCTCCCTCTGTAACAGCCTCGAGGCGTGAATTGGCGGAATAACGGGTAAGGTAGGAGCAACAGTTGGCTATTCGTCCCCTTCAACTTGATGCTCAGTTTAGAAACATCATGGCTGGTCTGAATGTAGCTGAATGCCCCTTTCTTCTCTGTACCCTGTCCATCAAAGTTCAGTAAGGGTCAGCCTTGATTATCCTCAATGACCCAGTCTTCACTGTTCCCGGGGTGTGAGAATGCCACCAATCGCACAATCCAAAGGAGAAAGGAGCAACGTTATCTCAAATGTAAATGGGAGACCCCTTTCATGATAAAGTGTTTTAACCTCACAGCAAGTCACTTGCTTTTTTTTCAGAAACAAGGGCACAACAAATATATACCATTCAGCCCTTCAAACGTATTCCACGGTCCCATTGACTGTTCAGTCAAGTATTTATCAAACTTTGCTTCTACTGCATCAGTGGAAAATAATCCTGACACTTGAAGGTCACAAAGTATAGGAAATTGGAATTAGGCCATTTTGTCCATCAAGTCTACTTTGCTGTTTGATCCTGACCGGTGTCTTTCTCAACACAATTTCCCCACATTCGCACTGTAACTCTTGACCGTGGTTTTAATCTAACCCTTGTCTCAAAGACGTGGTTGCGTTGGTGTCTCTGAATATGTGTGTGAATGTGTGTGCGCGTTTCTGTTTATATCTATTTAATGGCAGGAGACAGGGTGGTCGTAAATGCAAACCTGTGTACAGGTTTTTGAACTGCAAACCTGTGGACAGCGATGACCCAGAGGCAAAATTATTGTGTCCACTTTTGTTTGTCATTTATATAAATGATTTAGATGAGAGTTATTGAAGGTATATTTCGCAAATTTGCCGATGACATCAAGTTTGGGTGTACAGTGGACAGTGTTCGTACAATGGTGAACAACTGAATATTACAAAGTGACCTTCATTAATTAAACCAATGATTCATAGGGATGTACAACAGGGAAACAGACCCTTCAACTCGTTCATGCCATCCAAATATTCTAAATTAATCCACTCCCATTTGTAAGAATTTGGCCCATATCCCACGAATCATAAAGCCACCCACTTGCCCTTTAAATGCTGTAATTGTTCCAGCCTCCACCAGTTTCTCTGGCAGCTTATTCCATAAAAGCCCCACCCTCTGCAGGAAAAAATGTTTTTCATTGTCTTTCAAATTTTTCTCTTCCCTTCTTAAACTTATGCCTTCTAGTCTTAGACTCTCCTACCTTGGGGGAAGGAAACTTCGACCACTCACCCTATCCATCTCCTTCATAATTTTATAAACCTCTAGAAAGTGTAAATGTGACTTCAATCAAGACGATTGGCTGTGTTTTCAGTCATCCTGGGTCTAAATTCTTAAATTCATTAGTCGTACCTCTTCCTTCTCCATTAAGGAATGATTCCAAAAATGTTGAATCAACTTGTTCAGACATATTATGAAACAGCTCTGTGGGATTTGAAACTAGAATTTTCGGCACAGTGATAGGGACACTACCATCATTCAGCATTATCCCCGAAAGCTGCACTATGATGCTCCTGTTGTTTGTTCTTCAGCCTGTTGTAACAAGCTGTGATACAGGTCCACAGGATATGAATACACACCAGCTTCTCCAGAGATAGGGGCACTCCCACACGTTCATGGACTGGAATAGAATCAGAGTACCGGCTCAGAAACGTGGGCACCACCCACTATACAAGGCCTAAACCATGCCCAAATTTTGGGTCTCTTTTTTAAGTATATGGATTTATTAAATTCCAGTTAACATTTTCCAATTATACAGGGGACATTTCTCATTGAAAGTTATTAGGCTCAGCTGTAGGATGTTGAGTGCATTCGCTGTGCCATTTAATTGCTTGGCTATGATTTCCAGTTTAAATGGTTGTTGTCAGTCGTCTGCAATATCAGTGAAAGAAATCCTGCAAGCACACTCTGCACTCTGAAGGATCTCGAGGAGATATCAATACTGAACACCAGGGACAAGGAAAGAGCACAATTCTGGTCCCAAAACACCAGTCACTATTTCAAATCTCTAACAAGTGGCTTTCCTCTTCCTAAAATCATGAAGTCATATAAGATAACTGTTCACTATCCAGCTTCTCCTTCCCCACTCCTCCCTCTGCCTGCGCACGGCAAACCAAACTCAGCGTCTTTGAGAAAGTCAAAGCTGTTTTTCGTGGACCTACTGGAGAGGGGAGTGCCGTTTTAATCCGAAGGGGGAATGTAGAGAGGGTAGTAATATCATTCACTGCGCTGTGTGACAGACGGAGTTTAACATACGAAGCATTGCATTTTGATTAATCAAACAAGGGGAGGGCTTGCACAATTAATGTTGGGCTTTGGTGGTTATGTAGAAAAGTAGGAGGGGCGCAGGTATAATTCTTTGAAGTTTGTGCTGCAGGGTGTTGAAGGTTACTTCATTGCTCAGACTTTTGAGATTAGAAGTTGAGAAGTCATGGTAAGGTTGTGCAGGACATTGATGAAGCCTCTTATGTTCCACTGTGTGAAATCATTGTTGTTATGCCATAGGAGGGATATTATTAAGCTGGAGAGGGTCGGGAAGGCATGAACATTGAATTGACGAGTTTCCAAAACACCCTCACCCACCCAGATCCCAAATCCAACTCTCCAACTCAGGTCCGCCCTCTCGGGGACCTACTTGTTCATGTTCCTTCCCACCGACCACTCCAAACTCCCGATCGACCAATCACTATCACCTCCCACCTTCGTCCACGTATTGCCTACGATTCCCCAGCCTCACCTCACCACTCATTTTCTCTTAGCCCTCTTGCACCTCCCCAGTCATGAAAAAGTGTCCTGACCGAAAAGTTGATTCTGTTGCTGCTCGGTTGTTGGCTGACTAGTCGTGTCATTTCCACCACCACAGTTTCTCTACATTGATTCTCCAGCATATGCAGTCCCCATTGTTTCTTAGGTACCATTCCCTGTTAACATATTACCATTGTCTGTTGTAAACGCACATCGTCTCAGGGACATTTTCTTCAAGATCATTGATGATATAAGTTCTCTCAATGTTTTATTGATATTGAGCAGCAGTTAAAGGATGTATGCTTCAATTTATAAACAGGGAAGCACATTCATGTTCCGATAAATCTCCAGTATTACTCCCATATCCAAGGCAGATTGAATTGAACTGACCTATAAGCCCCAACATTCATTCCGTCATTCACCCTCACACATCCCAATCAGAATGTGTAAATAATAATCGTTAGTTTGAATTTTGCTCAGATAGTATCGAATTGAAACGTGTTAACTAGAACTATTAGTTCAGCGAATGTTTTGATGTCAGTCTCCGTGGATCCTAAATGCGTCATGAGAGGATTTGCCTCTTCTATTAATTAAGAATTCAGTTCAATGAATTATCTCATAGTATAACCAGGAGCTCATCGACAGCACTACCAGGGATCAGCTGCTCCAGAGAGAGAGGGAGGAGAGATCATAATATGAGAATATTAGACTGTCATGTTCCAACAATGGATCAGTGTCTGAGAATGTTCCAACAATGGACAGGAATGTATCCGAAGGTCTTTACTGGATTTCCCAGCCAGGAATATCATTACCTTGGTGGATCTATAATTTTCTGCTGGTTATTCAAGCTGGTTACTCTCCCACCCTCGCTATGGTTGGTGTTCCTGGTAATCCAGTCTATCTGTTCATTAAGCCAGGTTAAACTGAATTGCTGCCGATATTATTTAAAATTTAGAAAGATGGACGTCAACATTTTACAATCCAATGAAATATTCCATTCCTCACAAATTGTATCGAGCAAATTACTCATGACAAATTACTCACCAATATGCAAGGAGAACCAGACTGTTCTCAAAGTCTATAATCCTTCTAGCCCTGTACAGATGTACATTTCATTATCCTCCCCACTTACGAATCCTGTCCAATACCACCATCATGATATCGTCATCTTCTCCTCCTCCGCCTCAGTGCATCTTCTGAATAAACCACCAATTGTGCCTTTGTTAAATCTGGACACACGTTATCAAGTCCCTTCTGACCACATGTTAATTACAGAATAATTGCGCTTGAGTATGTTGAACTTGTTCACTGTACAGAATCCGTCAGACAGACATGCATTACATGCCGCTTAAGTCATTGAACATAATCTAGAGGCACAAAATAACACTCTGTTGATATCTCATGAAGGAAATTAATGTAATTGAAATGAAACTATCACTAATTGCGAGAAAAAAGACTCATCTGTTTGCATCATGTCCCTCAAAGAAATCAATGGGTTATCCTTCCCCAGTCAGAGTCCTCAAACTTTCTCGTATGTTAAGCTTTTCATTTGTGGGACTATCCTCGTGAACTTCCTGGAGAACCATTCTAAAGCCAACACATCCTTCCTGTGATATGGAGCTCAAAACAGCACACAATACTCCAGATATGGTCTGACAAGAGTCAGAAGTACGTCCTTGCTTTAACATTCAAATCCTTTCAAAATAAATGCCGTCATTGCATGTGCCTTCCTAACTAATGGCTAAAAATTCACGTTAACGTTGAGAAAATCCTGGAGTAGAACTCCTAAGTCCCTTTGCACTCCAGATATCTGAATTTTCTCCCCATTTAGAAAGTAGTCCGTGCTTGTATTCTTTCCCACAATTTCCCACTTTAAGGCATTTACCACTTTTTTGCCAATTATCCTAATCTGTCCAAATCCTTCTTGAGCCGACCTGTCCCTACATTGTATCATCTTCAAATGTAGCCAGAATGTCTTCAGTCCCTTCATCTGGATCGTTAATGTATAAAGTGAAAACTTGCGGTCCCAACACTGAGCCTTATGGAACACCACTTGTCACCCACTGTCAACCTGAGAAAGACACTTTTGTCGACACTCTTTGCGTCCTGCCAGACAGCCAAACTTCTTTCCATGGTAGCACCTTGCCTCTAACACAATGGGCCCTTGACTTACACAGTAGCCTCCTGTTGGCACATTGTCGAAGACTTTCTGGACGTCCAGGTGGATGACATCATTGGCTTTCCTTGTTCAAAGCTGCTCTTTACGTCCTCAAGGGTTTCTAGCAGATTTTCCAGGCATGATCTCCGCTTGATGAAAACATGCTAACTTTGTCCTACTTTGCCATCCAGCTCCAAATATTATGAAATCTCATCCTTTACATTGGATTCCAGGATCATACACACAGCCAAGTTTAGATTAGTCAGTCTGTAAGTATCCGTATTTTGTTTTACTCCCTTTTTTAAACAGTGGTACCGCATTAGCGATTTTCCAGTCCTCTGTGAATCTCCATGATTCGCACGACTCCTGAAAGATCACTACCAATGCCTTCACTATTTCATCAGCTATCTGACTTAGAACTCTGGATTGGAGTCCATCTGATCCAGGTGATTTATTTACCTTCAGGCCATTCAGTTTTTCTTTCCCCCAGCACTTTCTCCTTGGTGATGGCCACCATACCTAGCTCTGTCCGCTCACTCTTTTCAATTTTTGGAATATCAGTCGTGTCTTCCACCGTGAAGATTGACGCGAACTAATTATTCAGCTCCTCAGCCATTTCCTTGTTCCACACTACTATCTCTTTCGTGTCAATTTCTGGCGATCAAATGCCCATTTTTGCCTCTCGTTTGCCTGTTATATATTGAAATAAGCTCTTAAAATATTTCTTTCCAAGATTGGCTGACTTCCTCTCATATTTAATTTTCTAACTCCTTATTTATTTTTTCGTTGCTCTCTCTTGGTCATTGCAAGTGTTACAGCATGGCAGTGAACCCCTCTGTTATTAAAGTGAACACCCAGGAAAGCTCACCTCACCTCGTAGTCTATTAGAATATGAGTGACAGAGAACTCCCGTATTTCACTATTTAAAGAAAATAATGTCAATTTATTTTTTTAATCTAAAAGTGAACTTTACACGACAACTACTCACAAATCTAATTCCGCCACATAACTGCTTATTACCTGACTCCAACTCAATAACATTATGCTGTTTCAATAAGACACTTATGAAGATTACATCAACTTAATTTCAAAACCACACAGTCACAGTCATCCTCTGTGATCTCACCGTTCCAGTTGTTGAATTCCCTGGGTCGTCATATTTCCGTTTACTGTGAATAAGTTTCATATGAACAAATATCTTTGATACAGAGTGTTTCCTAAAGTCTTGCGGGGCAAGATGGTTGATCCACAGGCTTCTTCCGTCTCGATGGCATCTTCTCTCTCTCCAACTTCCAAAATATCCGTATTTTTAAATCGCCTTATTGGTTCAGCGTTGGCAAAACTATAAATTCAATCGCAATTTACATTCAGTGACAGAGAGAGTGAAGGAAAAAGAATGTTGCATGCAATAGTGAGAGCGGTGGAGCAAGAGCAAGCACAGCAGGTCAGGCAGCATCCGAGGAGCAGGAAAATCGACGTTTCAGGCAAAAGCCCTTCATCAGGAATATGGCAGATATACAGTGAGTGTGAGGGAGTAGAGAGAATACGGAGACACTTGCCCTGGTAGAGCAGGGAAGGTTATTGATGCTTGTCCTGTTATTGATGGGCATTTTTTCGGATCATCTCAGCATCGGGGTGCGCGTCTCCAACTTCTGGTCCACGTCTGTCACTAATAACACCACAGACCACATCCCTCAGCTTCTTCAGAATCAGTTTACGTCGATCTTGTAGACAACAAGGAGGAACACACATTGGTATCTTACATATCTAAACCAAAACAGTTGTGCAAATCTTGAGCATCCTATGCTCTGGGAATTAGATATGCAAACATTGTCCGTGTTGCAGTACTACTGAATGATCTAAAATTGCATCTAAACTGCGTTAAGTAAATGATTGCTAATGCTGTGAAAAATAAATTTCATAAATGTATATGAGGTAGGTTGAAGAGTATGTTGTGAATCAAACTAGAAAGCAGGTAATTTCGGGCGTGGTGTTGTGTAGTAACAAGGGCTAATTAATAATCTTGCTCTTTAGCAGCTTTTGAGGAATCGTGACATTAATATGTTATATTTTACATGGCGTCTGCATGCAATATACAATTTTTGAACATTAGACTCAGATATCATGAAAGCCCGGAAACGAGAGGGTCAAGTGAATTGGAAAAATACAATATGATATTTAGTGTGAGCCAAATAATGATTGTTATTGATAGACATACTGCAACGTCTGAAAAATGCATACACATCACTAAGTTGCAGACATCAAAGAAAGGGAAGGTGACTCAATGATGGTTATTGTAAGAAATTAAAGATTGCGTTAAATCAAAGGAAGCAGTTTCAGGAGAATTCCAGATATTGTGGAAACCTGAACATTCTGAGAGATTTACTTTTCCGAAAATAAGGAAGGAGAAAGTGTTAAAAAAAATCAAAAACATCATGAATACAAACAAACAGGAAACACACAGACTGCTTCTATCTACTATCGATATACTAAAGACAACAAAAGCAAGGTCATATGTGGAAATTTGTACGGTATAGGAAAATTTATTGTGGGGAAAAAGGAAAAGGGCAGAGAAACTAACCAGTTATTTCACTTCTGTCTTCATGGAGAAAGCTCCAGGAAGCCTCCGAAGTACAGGAAGCGGTCACATGGGACTTGTGGAACTATAGACATAAAGTCAATTCGTATCAGCAACAAGGTATTACTTGAAAATGTAGCTCGATTGATCATTGCTACGTCTGATGGGCCAGATATACTTCATATCAAAATGTCAGAAATAAAACAGCATATTAATTGAACTGTCGGTGACTGTGTTTTATTTTCCTGCAGATCCTGCCAAGGTTATAAACGATTGTTGATAACTGGAAGGTTGCAAACATGATCCAACTAAATACGCAGGAAAGAAGAAATAATGCAGAGGACTGAAAACCAATTAATTTTAGATATGCAGGGAAACAGTTTGAATCTACTATATAAGATGTGCTATTGGGCATTTAGAAATGAACAGCAACATTTCAGAAAATCACTATTTATTTCTGACAGAAAAATCATACCTGAGAAATTTCGGAATTGTGTGAACGCCTTGCAGCATAGACAATGGAAAACTAGTGGAAGAGGTGCATTTGGATTTTCAGAAGTCTTTCGGTAAGAACTCACACAGTGAGTTCGTAAATGCAATTATTGTGAATAGTATTTGGAAGAATGCATGTAATTGGAAAGTTAAAGTTCGTTTAATGGAATCTGGATATAGATGTAAAGACAGCATTAAGCAGTTGCATTGAGTATTGGTGAGAGTATACTTGGACAATTGTGTATAGTGTTGATGACTAATCTAAGAAAGAGTATACTGATCACAGAGGACCTGCAATGGACAGTCTCCAGATTAATCCCTCAGATGACAAGATTTTCGGATGGGGGGACTTGTCTTGTGACCTCCTCAGTTTCAAAGAATGACAGGTGATCACAGTGAAGTTTAGAAAATCTACGAAACATGTGACAAGGTGGTCACAAACAGAATGTTTCTCTGGCTGTCTACTCTGCACTTAAGCCAAATACTGGCAGGATAAGGGACAGGCCATTTAAGATCATAATAAGGAGGAAATTCTTCACTCGAGGGAACTGACGCATGCAGGGCCATGGAAACTTGCTGGCAGGGCAAGACTAGGGAGAATCATCAAATATTCTACAGGGTGTCATCTGGAACAGAATAACCAGGGAAAAGGTAGGACATATTATTGACTTGACAACTTGCATCCAAATTCAACTTCGTGGTAGAAGGCTGTTTGTGTCACTGGAGACCAATGTCCCCTGGTGTACCGCAGAAATCAATGTTGTGTCCCTTATTATTTGTGGTATTCATAAGTGATGTGAATGTGAAGTGGGCAGGGGGAGTATGATAAGCAAGTCTGTGTGGCAAAAAAAAGATTGACGGGGTGAATGGCAATGAGGAGGAAGGCCTCATATCACAGGAAGATGCTGGTGGATTGGTCAGATGAAAATGATCAATGGCAGATGGAATATAAATCTGATAAGTATGAGGTAATGCACATTGGAAGATGGAACCTGATAGGGGAGAATTCAATGAATGGCTGCACACTAGGAAGTTTAGAGGGTGCTTCTCCACACATCCTTGAACGTGACTGGATATGATCATTGATGAGTTAAGCAGGACCGTCCATAGTGTTGCATCCATGCCGTGTTATTAGTGTGCAGGACTATTGTGTCAGTGACAGAAAAAGTGGGAGAGGGAAGGTGCTGAACTCAATAGTGAGAGTGGTCGTGCTTGAGCCTTATTTGGAGACAGAGCGTGAGCCTTGTTTGGGGGTAGGTACTATAACAGACATACAGTGAGTGTGAGCGAGCAGAGAGAACACTTATCTTGACAGAACGGGGAGGGTGTTGATTCTTGTCCTGTATTGCTGACCAGTTCTTCAGATCGTCTCAGCATTGAGGCGAGTCTCCGTGTATGTCTTCTCCAAGTCTATCGCTAAAAACGCTACAGACCCTGTCCCTCAGATTCCACAGAATCAGTTGGGGGGATCTTACAAATAGCAAGGAGAAGCAAACAATTTTGCGTTATATATCGAGACCAAAACTGTCGCGCAAACATTTTGCATCATATGCTCTGGAAATTGGATATGCAAGTATATACAAGGGGAAACAATGGCCTCGTGGTATTATCGTTGGTCTCTTAACACAGATACCCAGGGCATGTTCTAAGTACCCAAGTTTTAATTCTGCCATGTCAGATGGTGGAATTTTAATTCAATAAGTAATTGGAATTAAGGGTTTATGAGGACCAGGAATCGATTATTGGAAAAACTCATCTGGTTCACTGATTTCCTTTAGGGAAGGAAACTGCTGTCCTGACCAGGTCTGGCCTGCATATGACTCCAGACCCAAGGCAAGCTGTTGATTCTTAACTGCCCTCTGGCATGTGCAATAAATGCTGTTTATCCAGCGACGGTCTCATCCTGTTAATGAGTAACAAATAATCGTGGGTGCTGCAGTAATAATAGATGGCATCAATTGAATCAAAACTGCGTTAACTAAGTGACTGCTACTGTTGTGACAAATAAATTCCATAAGTGTGGATCAGGTGGGTAGAAGAGTATGTTGTGTAAACAACAAGAGAGCAGTTTATTTTGGATTTGGTGTTGTGTGGTCAGAAAGACTAATTACTAACCTTGCTCTGAAGCAGCATTGAGGAATTGTAACATTACTACGATGGATTTCACAAACTGCATGCAATATAGAAATTTCGAACATTATAGTCAAACATCATGGAAGCCTGGAGGCTTGAGGGTCAATTTAGTTCCAGTGAATTGGAAATAATACAATATAACATTCAGTGAGAGACAAGCAATGGTTGTTCGAGTCAGAGTCCTACAACATAAGAGAAAGGCCCTTCAGACCAAAGACGCCCATTTCGAACAAAATGTCCATATACACTCACACAATTTTCCTGCTATTGCCCGGTATCCTTCTAAGCCTTTCCTTTCCATGTATTTTTCCAAATGCCTGTTAAATGTTGTTAATGTACCTGCCTCAACCATTTTCGCTTGCAGCTCATTCTATATGCATATACCCTCTGTGTAAAAAAAGTTGTCCCTCAGATTACCTTTTATTCTTTCTCCTCTGACATTAAACTCATGCCCTCTAGTCCGGATTGCCCAACCCTGGGTGAAAATACTGAGTGCATTCACTCTATCCATGCCTTCCATGATCTTATACTCTTCCATCAGATCCCCCATCAGTCTCATACACTCTAAAGTAAGATGTCCAAATTGTCGAACCTCTCCTTAAAACCCAGAAATACCAAGTTCTTGGCAGCATCCTTGTAAATGTCCTTTGCGCTCTTTCCAGTTAAATAACATCCTTCCCTTAACAAAGTGAACAAAGCTTAATATGATGCTACAAGTATGGCCTCACCAGCATGCTGTATAACTGCAACATAACTCCTCAACTTCGATATTCAATGCATTGACTAATGAAGGTCAGTGTGCCAAAAGCCTTCTTCACTGTCCTATCTATCTCTGAATCAACTTTCAGAGAACCGTGCACCTGAATTCCAGGATCCGGCTGTTCCACTACAATCTTTAAGGCCCAACCATTCACCATTAAACTCTGACCTTGAATGGACTTTGCAAAATGCAAGAACTCACATCTATCGACATTTAATTCCTTTGGCCATTTCTTGGCCCATTTCCCCAGCTAATCAAGGTCCTGCTGTAATGTCTGACAACCTTCCTCACTGTCCACGATACCACATTATTTATTGTCATCTAACAATGTCAATAATCATACCTTGTACGTTCTAAAGTAAATCATTATACATGAAACAAACAGTAATGTCCCAGCACCGAAAGCTTAGGCCCTCCACTCGTGACAGGCCTCCAGTCCGACAAGCAACCTTCCACTATTACTCTCTGCTTCCTACCATCAAGACAATTTTGTATCTAATTTGCCCTGTTCCTACTCAATTCCATGTAAACTAACATTCCAGAGCTGCGTACCATATGAAATCTTATTGAAGGCCTCACTAAAATCAATTGGACTACATATATCACCCTGCTCTCGTCAATGTTTCTGGCCACGTTTCATCAAAGAACTCTAAATAATTCGTCAGCCATGATCTCCCATACACAAAGCCGTGCTGACTACTCCTAATCACATCCTGCCTTTCACAATGCATGTTTATCTTATCTCTCAGAATCTTCTAAAGTACCTTACCTACTACAGATGTCCAGTTTACTGGTCTATAAATTCCAGGATTTTCATTGTAGTCCGTCTTGAATAAGGGCACAGCATTCCCTGTCCTCCAGTCATCTGGGACTCACCTATGGCCAGCGATTATGTAAAAATATCGGCCAGGCCCCCCATAATCTCTTCTCTGTCCTCTTGAACTGTTCTTGGATATATCTGGTTTATAGACATACTGCAAAGTCTGAAACAAAAGTCAATTTCTTCAAGGTAAAAACACCCAAGAGTGAGAAAGTGATTTAATGATGGTTAACATTACAAATTAAAAATCATATAAATCATAAGAAGTGAGTTCAGAAGAATTCCAGACATTGTGGAAACCTGAGAAATGTCAGCAATTTACAATCCAGAAAAGAACGGCCATGAAACTGATAAGGAATTCAAAAAGCGAACATGCATGCTAACAATCAGGAACAGAAAGACTGCATAAATTTACGATGTATATTTCAATGGAAACAAAATAAAAGCAAGGTCAAATGTGGAAATTTGTAATCGGAAGAGGCTTACTTATTGTGGAGAGCAGGGAAATGGCCGAGAAAATATCCAGTTACTTTGCATCTGTCTTCATGGAGGAAGACCCAGAAAATCACCCAGAAATACCAAGTGATCATATAGGGCTTGTGGAACTAAAGGCACAAAGTCAATTCATGTCAGTGACAAAGTAGTACTTGACCATGTAGCTGGATGGAGCATTGCCATGCCTAACGAAACAGATGCTACTCATTTCAAAATTTCAGAAAAAAAAATCAGCAATAGAAGTATTAATTGCACTGCCGATGACTATGTTTTACTTTCCTGTACATTCCAAGAGTTTGAAAAGCCATTGTCAATAAATGGAAAATAAGAAACGTGATCAAAGCATGGTAGGTAGACGAATGGAATGGATCCAGGCATCTAGTAATGAAAAAAAGTGATAGTATGAAGAAATGCAGACCAATTAACTTGACACCTGTAGAGAAACGTTTGGAATCTATGAGACAGGATATGGCATTGGATATTTCGAAATTATCAACAACATTGGAGAGAATCAATATGCATTTTTGAAAAGAAATCATACTTGATAACTTCGGTATTTTTGACGGGTATTTGGAAGAATGTATGTAAGTGGAAAGTTAAAGTTGGGTTCACTTTCAAATAAAGGAATCAGGATATCGCTGCAAGAAAAGGTTGAAGTAGTTTCATAGTGTATTAGTGAGACTGTACCTGGAGTATTGTGTACAGGTGGTGAGACTATACCTGGAGTATTGTGTACAGTTTTGGTGACCTAATCTGAGAAAGAATATACTGACCACAGAGGAAGTGCAATGGGCATTCTCCAGATTCATCCCTCAGATGGCGAGATTGTCTGATGCAGAAACTCGGCCTAAGTTCTCTAGGATTTCAAAGTATGAGAGGTGATCGCAGTGTAATATAGAAAATTCACTAAACATGTGACAGGATGTTTCTCTGGCTGTCCACTGTACATTTAAGGCAAATAATGGCAGGATATGGGACAGGCCATTTAAAATTGCAATAAGGAGGAAATTCTTCACTTGGAGAGGACTGACTAATACAGGGGCATGGAAATCTGCAGGCAGGCAGGTTTAGGGAGAATCCCCAGTTATTCAGCATGTGTGTCAAATGGAACAGAATAACCAGGCAATCGGTAGGAGTCATTATTGACTTGCCAAGTTGCATCTAAATCAACTTTAGTAATAGGAATCATAGGGTGGTGGTGGTAGAAGCCTGTTTGTGTGACTAGAGGCCGGTGCCCAATGGTGTACGACGGAGAATGGTGTTGTGTTCCTTATTATTTGTGATTCGGAGGTGCCAGTGTTGGACTATGGTAGCCAAAGTTAAAAATCACAAAACACCAGGTTTATTCGTCGGCACGAGCTTTCAAAGAGCACAACTACCTAATGAGGAAGTAGCACTTCGAAAGCTGGTGCCTCTGAATAAACCTGTTGGGCTATAACTTGGTGTTGTGTGATCGATAACCTTATTATTTGTGGTATTCATAAATGGTGTATTTGTGAATATGGACCGGGGTGAGGAGAGTGTGATAACGAAGTTTGTATTTGATACAATCAATGACCGGGTGGTTGGCATTGAGGGGTCCTGTAGTCTAATGCTACAGGAAGATGCAGATGGAATGTTCAGAAGGACAGAACAATGGCAGATGGAATGTAACCCTGATAAATATGAGATGATGCACTTTGGAAGAAGTAAGCAGACAGGGGAGCACTCAGTGAATGGTAGCACACTAGGGAGCTCAGAGGGAGCTTCTCCACACATTCCTGAATGTGCCTGGACAGGTTACACACGTTGAGAAAGCAAAGTGGACCGTAAGCATAGCCTTTATTCATCAAGGCACAGATTCTAAGAGCAATGCTATGCTTTCATGAGGCCAAGATGGAATGCTGTGTGTAGTTCCTGGAACCACATTCCAGGAAGGATTTGATTGTACTGGAGGGGTTGCAGAGGGGATTCACCAGGATGTTCCCTGGGATAGAGCATATCAGCTATGGAGAGAGCATGGATGAGTTCGGGTTGTTTAGTTTAGAGCAGAGAAGGCTGAGGGGACATGATTCAGAAGGATAAGATTATGAGAGATATGGGTGGGGTGGATAGACAGAGCTGTTCCTTTAATTCAAAGGGAGAAGAACAAGAGGGAACACACTGTCAAAGTGAAGGCTTTGAGATTTAGAAAGGATCTTGAGGATCGCATTTTACCCAGAGGATTTTGGGGTCTGGAATGCACTACCAGAGAGGGAGTTATCACGAGTAATCTTATAACTGTGACAAAGTACTTGGACGACCCCTTGAAGTATCATAACATTCCTAGCTATGGGGCTCGTGTAGAAAAGTGGGACTCATGTAGACCGTGCTGCATTTATGATGGTGCAGAGTCTATGCTCTGAGTGCATGGTTGTGTAAGGTCAATCACGGAGAAAATTAAGGCAGTAATCGATGGGTTTCAGAACACTTTATATGCACAAGGGTAATAAGAGCGAACTTGTAATAGCTTCAAAAGTACCTCAATGGCAAAATTAAAGGGAAAAAAGTGCAGCTTCGTTTCAGTCTGAATCCAGAGAATGGAGAATGAAGAACAGGAAATTAGCCGAACTCTGCAGAAAATATTTCAGTTATGTCTTCACAGAAGAAAACAAAACAAAAAAAAAGTCTTCCCAGCAATACTAGGAAAGTTTGATCTGGTGAGAGTGAAAAAGGGAACAGAATAAAATTAGCAAATAAACGTTATGGAGAAAGATTTTTTTATCTGCAAGTAATGAGCTGAGACAAAGGCAACAGTGATTTATCAAATGGGAATCATATTTGAGAAACTGACTTTTAGCAAAACTATGGAGAAGTAATCAATGCAATATGAGTGAATTTTCAGATATTTTTGTTAAGCCCCTAGCCTATTGTGTAATTTCGAATCCTATGGTACTCGGGCCAATAGAAGGGCATGGGTTTAGAATGGGAGAGCTAACAGGAAACAGTCAGTAAGAAAAAATCGATGTTTGTTTAGAGCAGAGGACTCGGGAGTATAGCAGGATTCAGTGCTTGGGCCCTAGCTATTTCAAATACACACCTAACCTTTGTTCGAGGGAATCAAATGCAATATTTCCAATCCTGCTGACGGCACTAATCAATGTCGGATTGTGAGTGGGTGAGGAGGATGTAATAAAGCTCCAAGGTGACTGAGGCAAGTGGAGTGTCTATGCAAATACGGGTCAATGAAGAGCGATGTGGGTAGATGTGACGTTGTGCCCTTTGATGGAAAAAAAGAGAACGGCAGCCTACCATTTGAAAAGGTTGGAAAATCTTACTCTATAAAGGGAAATTATGTTCCGAATTATTCCCAGAAACTCCTGCCATTGCTGTTCCATGGTTTTCCCTGCTCGCCTTCCCTTCCAATTAATTCTGGCCACCTCCTCCCGCATGTCATTGTAGTTACATTGCTCAATTATAATCACATTATATCAAGAAGAGAGCAATAGACATAAACCGAAAGAAGGGGTTTTGAGAGATAAGATACGAAGAATAATTGGTGGATTTCTTACCTAGACACAAAGAGAGAACGATAGACAGAACGTAGATGCGAAGATAAGAAAAATGAGAAAACTAGATTATTGAAAGAAGTAGATGTACATCCCTTAATGTTTTCGCAATTCCTGTGTGCTGTGGCCCTTCGTACAGTGCATTTACAACAAAGTAATATGTTCAAATGCTGAGTCTGATGTTGAAATTTTTATCTCCATTAATACGAGAGACAGTAGCTTTGGAACTACTCAGCAGGCCAATATACTGAATTCCTGGTAGAAAGTGGATTAACTGAAATAAATTTGGACACCATTAGAAAGATTTATAACACACATCCTGATAAGAATGAGAGATAAGAGTAAGGAATCCCAGAAAAGGTTGAACGTTGAGAGAAGGGGATGAGGATCAAATGCTTTATAAATGTTATACATCATGTGCACCATTTTTCGTCAAATGTGTATCCATTGTTCATTCATAATGTGTCGTACACATATGAACAATCTTCCTTATCTGAACACACACTGATTAAACAGCGTATATAAAATCATTTTGCCACCATTTCAAACTGTCCTGTTGTCGTTCTACCAGGATGCATGAACACGAAATGGTCACGAAAAGACATGACCCACTATCACTAGTTTCCATACATACAAACAAAGAAGGACACCACTTTGACTGGGACTGCACACAGATTGTAGGAAAGGCGAAACAAAGACATGCACGAAAGATCGTAGAGGCATGGCATTCTAACTAGAAATACATTAATAAACATATTAATTTCGATCCTATCTATTTTCCCTTGAAAAAAGAACTGGAAATGACATCACCCAACTTAAGAAACCAAAACCGATAAATAGAGAGGCGGGACATACCACCAATGTGTCACCAGAGACTCTAACTGATTATGTTACTTAGTCATGGTAACGAAACATCTCAAAACAAACCACCAAGCTCAGGGAGCTAACTTACATACTTATAAATTGTTATTTTTCTTTTAATAGTGGAATTTAAGACTTCTCTGTCACTCATGTTTAACAGATTACGAGGCGAGGTGAGCTTTTCTTGGTGTGTGGTTTTAATTAACAGAGGGCTCGTCATATGGGATTAGGACAGATTTGAACAGATTTGGGGTACAAAACGTCCCAGCGGATTCCATCACTTGGCAGTTAGTGGCCTAGATCTTCAAATAAAACAGTTGAGAAAATTCATTTAATTTCCATTCCTTGTGGTTGGTTAAATTAAAAGAAATGGCTTTTAACATTACTAAAGCAGTTCTGGGGTTTGAAGATGATTCCCAAGTTTGCCAAGAAAGTTTAGAAAGACAGAGGAAGGGCATACTTTTGAAAGTAACAAATAGATTAGAATTGGATTTAACCAGGGACAAAAGGAAAGCAGAATTTGTAACGGAATTGGTCAAGCACTTTGGTGTATCAGAGAAAAAAGCAACTGCAGTCGAGTGAGAAAAAACTTAAATTGCAATTGTGGCAACTGGACTTAGAAAATAAAGAAAGAGACAAAAAGAGAGAGAGAAAAAAGTGAAAGAGAAAGAGGGGAACAAGAAAGAGCGAATTTGAAATTCAGAAGTTTGAAATTAGATAAGAAAGTTAAATTAACACGATGAAGATAAAGGGAGAATGTCGGGATGTATACAACTATGTTAATATATTGCCATATTTCGGAGAGAAAAATGCCAAAACCTTTTTTTATTTCATTCGAAAAATGGTCTCGGCAGATGGTATGTTCAGGGAACTTGTGGGTAATGTTCGTTCAGACTAAGCTGGTGGGCACAGCTCGTGAGGCATGTGCAGCGCTGTCAGATGAGGGATCAGCGGATTATGCAGATTTCAAACACGCTGTTTTGATTGCTCATGAATTGGTACTAGAAGCATATAGATGGAAGTTCAGAAACACCGAGATGGAACCAGGTCAGTTTGAAAGAATTAAACAAAATCACTTAGACAAATGGATGCAGGCCTTAAGTATGGATAAGACCTGTGAGGCCCGAAGGGAGATTATTCTGCGAAAGGTGTTTAAAAACTCACTTCCAGAGTTGGTAAGAATTGATGTGACTAAATAGAAAGTTCAAGAAGTGAGAAGCGTGGCAGTTTTGGCAGGTAAATATGCATTGGTGCATGAAATGAAATTTAGCTTCTGGGAGGAGTTTCATCCTTTAAGGTATAGAAATTGGGAGAAGCGGAGATCCTACACTACAAAGCATGGAGTAAAGCACACTGACAATACTTTACCACAGGTGAAAAAAAGAAGTCCAAAGGGGGTGAACTGTGGTGAATGCCTCAGGTGTTCTCTCTGTAAGCGAGTGGAACACATAAAATTACAGTGCCGATGGTTTTAGAAGGGCACTGGGAAAAGGAGTTTTAACTACAGTAAGTTGGGGCACACAGTGCTGGCGGTTGAAGGAAGACACTTTTGGAAAAGAGGTGGTAAAAGCGGCTAGTGAAACTGGTAAAAGAGACCCCAAGTGGAGCCAACGAGCTGCAGGAGAGTGCACAGCCTAGGCAGGGGCTGGGTATGGAGGTAATGCCTGATCTTTATAAAAATTCGCCTCTGTGGATAAACTTTACTCGGGGGGAAGGGGGTGGACAAGAAATTATAATTTTGCAAGATACGGGATCTGCTCAGTCTCTAATAGTTGGAAGTGAGGCGCCAGAAAAGCACAACAGATCAGGCAGCATGCGAAGAGCAGGACAATCGACATATCAGGCATAAACCCATTGTCAGGAATGTGGCGGGGGGGGAGGGGTAAGGGGGCTGAAAGATAAATAGGAGGGTAGGAGCTGGGCTGGCAGGATGGTCACTGGGAGGGCTATAGGAATATGTAGGGGGAGTGATAGTGATATGTCGGGGGGAAGGCTGAATGGATAGGTGGGAAGGAAGATGGACAGTTCAAGAGGGCGGTGCTAATTTGAACGGTTGGATCTGGGATGAGGTTAGGGAGGGGAGATTTGGATTTTGGTTAATCCAACGTCGATGCTGTATAGTTTGAGGGCTCAAGCTGTACTCTCACCTATCCACTTCACCCTCCTCTCTGACGTATCACCATCAGACCACACCTTCATTTACCTAGCGCCTTCGAAGCTAACTTCCACCCACTTCCACACCCACACTCCCATTTATTTCTAAAGCCCCCTTCCCCCCTCCCTTGCCCTCCACTTTCCTTATGAAGGATCTATGCCTGAAACGTCAACTCTCCTGCCCCTCGGATGCTGCCTGTCCTGTTGTGCTTTTCCAGCCCCACACTTTTCAACTCTGGTTTCTAGCATCTGCAGCCATCACTTTCTCTCGGCCTCTAATAGTAAGAGATGGAAGTATTTCACTCTTTCTGAGATGTTACTCAAGAACGTGATAATTTGTAGAATGGGGACCGAAATTAAGCATTCCCTTGTGCAACATTAGGATGGAATGCCAAATCAAGATTGGGGAAGTAACAGTTAGAGTGAGTGGCAGAGTGGCAGTTCCAGGAATACAGTTTGTTCTTGGGAACGATTTAGCAGGATTCAAGGTGGGAGAAGCACCCCTTGTGGTGGAGAAGGCGAAGCAAGTCTAGGGAACGAGGGAGTTAAAAGAAAAATACCCAGGGATTTTTGCAGACTGTGTAGTAACAAGATCCCACTGCCACAAGTTACAGTAGGAAGGAAAAAAACCGAAAGAAAAAGACAAAGGAGTTGATGTGCAGTTAACTGACACACTGTTTGATGTCACGGTGCAGAAAACAAAATCTGAACAGGCAGAGGGTCAGGCAGTAGTGTTTAGCCTTGAAAGGCTAATAAGCTTACAACAGAGATATATACACATACATACACATGCACACATACAGAAAGGGAATCAGAATATATTATCGAATGTTATTAACTTAAAGATAGAATCCTAAAATTAAAATGGAAACCACAGTAGGTTAGTGCAGAAGGGAAATGGGCCGAAGTGCATGAGATTGTGTTACCAGTAGCATACAGTGTTACGGGTAGCAGAAGATACAACTGCAGGCGATCACCTCGGTGTCCAGAAGACTCAGACTAAGGGACAGAAGAATTTCTAATGGCCTGGAATGCACAAGGACGTGGTTAAGTTTTGTAACATGCCAAATGGTAGGTAAGACATAGGATTTTTTTAAAAATCAGCAAATTCGTGGGCAATTCCTTCATTCGAAGAATCTTTCACGTGGCTTATGATCAATTGTGTAGCGCCCCTTTCTAAACTAAAAGTGGAAACCAATATTCGCTGACCATAATGTGTCTACCAGATTTCCAGAGGCAATTCCGTTATGGATTGTTAAGGTAAAAAGGGAGGTGGAGGGGTTGGTAGCTTTCTTTACTCGCTGTAGACTACGCAGAGCGATTTATTCAGACCAAGGGTCTCATTTTACTGCTCAGCTGTTTTAGGAAGTCATGGATAGCTTAGAAAAACAGCACTTCAAATCCTGAATCCCAGGGAACCTTGGAAAGTTAGCATCAGACACTGAAGACCATGTTAACAGCGTACTGTCAGGATTACCCGAATGATTGGGATAAAGGTGTCCCATTAAATTGTTTGCCATTAGAGATGTCCCAAATAAATGTACTCAGTTTACATCCTTTGTGTTAATATTCGTACATGAAGTGAGCTAATTACATATGAATTGACAAGACCAACTTCGGAGATCTCACAGTTGGATAATGTACGTGAAATGAGGTACACATTAGGTGGAGTAGGTGAGTTAGCTGAACAGTACCTGAAGAGGGCACAGCTTAGAATGAAGTAGGTGGCAGATAAAAACTCTGAACTTTTGACGATTTCCAGTGGGGGCGACGTATTCGAGTTGCCACCAGTGGAAGGAAATCCCTTCAAAGCCAGGTTTAGTTGTCACTTTCAAATTAAAATAAACTGTTGAGTCAGTTAAACTATCTGGCAAAGATACCGGAGCTGTCAAAAACGTTATCAAGTATGTCATGTGAGGAATAATGCTCCAGCCACATTTAAGACTCAGGAACAGAATTGTGGCCAGGTGAACAAATTGTGCATTTTGTCTGTATGATGTAGTGATCTTCAGCAAGTGATCGAAACCTCCCATGTTTCAATTGGCAGAGCATGTTGAACGATTACAAGAAGCAAACTTGGTAATGAACTTAAAGAAAACAGAATTCACAAAGGCAGTGGTGACGTTCTTGGGACATTACGATGGACGTGGAAGTTTGGTCCGATGGAACACAAAGACGAAGGTCTTTGAGAAATTTCAACTTCCACACTCAAAGAAAGAGATGCTTCGATGTTTGGAACTGAGTGGATTCTATCAGAAGTTTGTTGGAAACATCAGCAGCGAATTGGCACCACTTATGGATTGAATAAATAAGGACACAGAATTGTGGTGGACAGAACAATACCAGGAGGCATTTGAGAATTTTAAAGCAAGATTAATCACTGCACCAGTTTCAGCGAAACCAAATATTTTGAAACCCTTTGCAAATTATGTTTGATGCTAGCGATATAGGGGTCGGAGATGTATTGACACAGAAATGTGATGATGGAATTGAGTGGCCAATTGTCTACTTGTCGAGAAAACTGAATATCCACTTGAAAGGAAAATACAAAATTTCAATTATAGAAAAAGAATGACTGGATTTTGTACTGGCCTGATAATATTTTAATGGTTACATGACTAATTGTCGGAGACAGTTGTAGACAACAACGACAATCCTTTCGTATTTTTGAAATATTTAAAAACCAGAATATGAGACTATTTCATTGCAGTCTCATGTTACCAACTTTGAACTTAAAATGCACATGCTGTGGGTCCTAAAAATGTGATAGCAGATGTGTTAACACAGCTTTAAAGGAAAAAGTGTAGATAAGATTTGACTTATTCCAGTGTTATATATGTGTGCAGAATTGATATGAATTAATAGTATAACTGAGGTTAATATTTTTGTATTTCATAATAATGGGATTAAGAATCAGAGTAAAAAGGTTCTTTTTTTCTGAATGGGTGAAGTGTTCTGAAGCCGAAAGCAAGTCTGGTCACTTTAAGGCAGAACGGGTTTGGCTGAATAAAAAGTATAGCCAAAGATGCCAGCTAAAGGTCGGACTGTTCCAATTGTAAAAATTAGCTGGGAAATGGATACAGGAGTTTTTGGTTGCTCTTTTGACAACAATTCAAATACAACGAAAGAGTTTAAATAACATTCAGGATACCAGAAGCCAACGCGATTTGAATATTATTGTTTGCACACTTGGAAAGCAATCAATTTATGAGAAATACTGTATCATAGGAAGTATATAAACCAAGCATTTTGAACATGAGAGGGAGAACCACTGCCATCCAACAGCAGAGTAACTGCTGTCGAGCAGGAGTGCTAACTGGCCATGTCAAACACTTTCTATCAAAGATACATGTTCAGATAAAACCTACTTGCAGAAAGAAAAACATGACCTAGGGAGATCAGCAGCTGGAAGAGTGAACACAGCGGGGAAGATCGAGACTGTGTGGTCTTGAGATTGTAATGTTTAATATGTGGGTTGTTGGAACAGCATATTTTTAGAGTTGGAGTCAGATAGTAAGTAGTTAAGAAATAGAGGGGCTTGTGTTTACGAATAGTTGTTGTTTCGTGTTCACTATTAAAGTTAAGGAACTAACTTGTTCTTTTTTAAATAGTGGAATGTAGGAGATCTGTGTCACTCATATTTTAACAGACTACGAGGGAAGGCGAGCTTTTCTGGGTGTTTGGTTTTACTTAACAGAGGGGTTCGACTCCACCTTGTAAATGTCCATTCACGCTAATCCCATTTCCCTGCAGTTGGCCCATATCCTCCCAGTCCTTTCCTATTCACACATTTATCCAAATGCTTTTGAAATGTTTTTAATGTACCCCCTCAACTTCTTCTGTTGGCAGCACATCCACGTACCAGCCCTCTGTGCAAAGAGGTGGCTCCTCTGTTTCCCGTCTATTCCTTCCCCTCTCACCTTAAACTCATCCCCTGTCGTCCTCGATTCTCTAAACCTTGGAAAAAGACTGAGAGCATTCACCCTAAACATATCCCTCATGATCTTGTGCAGCTCTACAAGGTCCCCCCTCAGTTTCCTGCACACTAAAGAAGAAGTCTTAGATTGTTCCACCTCTCCGTATAACTCAGACCACTGGGTCCTGACAACGTCCTTGTAAATTTCTTCTGCGCTCTTTCTAATTTAATTAAATCCTCCCTATAACACTTGGACCAACCAACCCAATCACCCCGTGGCTCAACACTTCAACTCCCCCTTCCACTCCACCAAGGACATGCAGGTCCTTCGACTCCTCCATCGCCAGACCATAGCAACATGACGGCTGGAGGAAGAGCGACTCATCTCCCGCCTGGGAAACCTCCAACCACAAGGGATGAACTCAGATTTCTCCAGTTTCCTCATTTCCCCTCCCCCACCTTGTCTCAGTCCCAACCCTCGAACTCAACACCACCTTCGTAACCTGCAATCGTCTTCCTGACCTCTCCGCCACCACCCCACTCTGACCTATCACCCTCACCTTTACCTCCTTCTACCTATCGCATTTCCAACGCCCCTCCCCCAAGTCACTCCTTCCTACCTTTTATCTTATCCACACTTTCCTCATTCATGAAGAAAGACTCATGCCCGAAACGTCGACTCACCTGCTCCTTGAATGCTACTTAACCTGCTGCGCTTTTCCTGAAACACATTTTCAACCTTCTCCCTATAACAAGCTGACAAAACTTAACACAATTCTCGAAGTGCAGCCTTACCAAAGTCTTGTGCAATTGAAACATAAATTCTCACCTACGATACTCAGTTTCCTGCCTCATGAAGGCCAGTCTGCCAAAAGCCTTTTTCACTGCCCTGTCTACCTGTGACTTCACTCTCAGAGAACCATGCACCTGAACCCCAAGGTCTCTCTGCCCACGACACCCCTCAAGGCCTCCCCATTCAACATGAAAATTCTTTCTGATCACGATCCCACTTATTTTAGTGTCATCTGCGAACATCTGCCTTATACATTCTCAACCAAATAATAGACAACAAATAGCAATGGACGCAGCCTCCAGTCTGATCAGCATCCTTCCAATAAACAGTCTGCTTTCTATCATCAAGCCAACTGTGCATCCAATTGGCTAGTTCCCCCAGCATTCCACGCAATATAATCTTCCAGAGCAGCATACCGTGTGGTCCCTTATCAAAGACCTTACTGAAATCCATAGAGACTACGTCGACCGCACTGCCCTCATCAAATTCCATGGTCACTTCATCAAAGAACGCTAACAAATTTAGGAAGCAAATTCTCCCACTCACAAGTCAATGCTGACTGCTCCGAATCAAACCCTGTTTAAGTCAATTGTATGTTGTCTTTCATTGTAAGATGATTCAAGTACATAAGTAAAGCCAACTTCCTGCTGTTGTAGAGCCTTGCTGAGATAGTTTTTGAGGCACTCTGTACAGAATTGATCACCTTTGTAAGGAATTACCTCCTTACCACAGACTCGGGTGATGGTATCATGAGAATAGAGTGAAGAAGCTGAGTGTTTAATACGTAGAGCTGTGAGAGACGAAGAAATAGTGATGCTGAAACACGAGGAGTGGCACAGATCACTTATTTCCAAAGAGACATTGATAGGGTGAGAAATGCCATACTTTACTCAGAATTGATTTATTGCCACGTGCACCTCAGTACAGGGAAACACTTTATTTATGAGCAGTGGAGGCAGGTCATAATAAGCATGGCCAGACAGATCATAGGGTGAAAATAGGCTTGGACAGAGTAAGACATACAGGTTACAATGAACAGGACGTGCACTGGACAAGATCAACATGAATAAGATCAGCATTATTTTAACTTAGAGAGTCCATTCATCATTCTAATGTGATTTTCCTAACAGTTGATAGGCTAAATTAACTCTTCCCACGTTAGTGTGCTTGTGAACCCAGACCGAAGGTCAGGTTGCTCACAATCCCCAACAGTAGCTACAATACCTTCCATCTGAAACAGGTATCCATTCCCATCAGCTTCCGACCTACATAGAGAGCACCAGGCTGTCTTCTCGGAGATGGAAGTGCCTTCTTGAGACTTCACACAAGACATATGGCTTCCCTCCTCACCTCGAGAAAACTATGTTAAAGTCCTGCGTGTGTATCATGAGCAACCGAGCCAAGAGGAACAACGTGGAGCAGTCTGTCTGTGTAGCCTCTGCTCCACTTGGTCATCATATTAGAACATCAATTAGGAGACAATAAGGGACTGCCGATGCTGGAAAACAGAGTCCATTTCTGGAGGAGTGCGGCAAGTCAGGCAGCATCCGAGAAGCAGGAGAATCGACGTTTAGGGCATAAGCCATTCATCAGGAATCAGCATCAACTACCTCATTCTGACCCTGTGCAAGAGCGTTGAGGTGGGAATGGCCTCCTACTGTTCCTGGATAAGTGACCCAAGGGACTGATTGGCTTCTTCCTCGTTCGATTGGACAAGGCCAAGGGCCTCACTGGGTTACCCCTGGTTTGTGTTTGACAGCTGACAAGTGTGATGATGCTGTAGCTTTAAGAGGCTTTTTTTTAAATTCATGGTTTCTTTTAAGAGAGAAATTGAACAATTGTTACCAAACTGGCTAGGTAAGACCACTTGAGTAAACAGCTGGCGAGGTCTTGTGTTTGTTTTAATGCAACCTGAATGGGTGTGGCCAGCTCTCACAAATTAGGATCTCTGGGTTTTGCTTTCTCAGTAACATCAGAAACTATAGGGTTCTCCTCAGAGTTGGAAGCTTCAGGGAATGTCTCCTGGCTGCTACTCTCTCTGAATTTTCTCTTGATGCTGTTTTCAATTCCTGAATTTTCCTTTTCGCCAAGGGCTGTGTTCATTGTAATTTCCTATGTTAGACGAGTTCATTCGTAATAGCTCCTAGATCTATTATTCTGTTAAATTGTCTAATAGAATTACGTTATTCTAAATTACTCTTTCTTTGGTTTTATTTCATCTTTCATGTTTAAATAAATGGTGTTTTGCTTACCACCGCGCGCAGTTTGACCAGTCACATTAATGAAGCAGCTGAAGATGTTTGTGAAGACGAAGCTACACTGAGGATCTCCCACAGAGCTGACCCAGGACGGAGATGATGAACATTTTCCTTTGTGCCATGTTTGATTCCAAACACTGGAGAGTTTACTCTGATTCCCATTAAGTCCAGTTTTGTTAAGCTCCTTGATGTCAACAAACGTCAACCACCACCTTGATATCAGGGCCAGTCATGATTATCTGAACCCTTCTGTCAGCCTCTTTTGTTCACATCAATAAGCCATGATAGAGGACCAGCAAGTGTTTTCTTCAAACTGGTGGTTTTGAATGTCAGAATTTCTCTTCTCAAGAGTGTTGGAGAGCGAGATGACTGAAAGTATTTGAAGAGGAGGTAGACGGATATTGACCTGTCAGAGAGGTGAGGGCTATGAGGAATTGGGCCTTAAAGAGGATTTCAGACGGAGAACAGGTCAGCCACGATTTTAGTGCAGGGCAAGGCAGGCTTGGGGAGTGAACGACCTGCGCCTATTTCTGATGTACTCACGTTCTGTTATTGGAAAGTCAGTGGGTGTTATTTTCATGAATGCTCTGATATTGGATATTGCAGTCAGGGAGATATGAGGATTTTGTGAGACGTCTTTGGGTGAGGTAAATGGGCTGTATTCCCAGAGAATCTGAGTCTACAACATAGCCAATAAACGGAGCACAAGTTGCAAAGAGGGGAAGCGCTGTAAAGAGAGATCAGGGGCTTCTTTCATACCCAGCCTGGCTTTTCCAATTACATTTCCCGAATCACCTCAAAGCGTGTGGGACGGTCTTGAAGGGCCGAATGGTCTCCTCTGTTTCTGTGCACCAGGTTATAGCAGTGTGTAACCTCCAACTGCTCCTGTCTAGCAGATATGAGGGGCTGAATGGAATTCAGAAAAATGAGACTGAGGAACAGGAGTTGATCATTAGACACTTTGAGCCTTCTCCTCCAGGCACTAAGATTGTCGCTGATTGGTTGTGGTCTCAGCTCCACTTTCCTGTCTGTATTCCATTTTGCATGACTCACTTCTCTGTCAAATACTTAACTAATGCAGCTTTCAATCAATGTGAACATAGAGGTACGATAAACTTTCGGTGAAGAGAATTCCCACTTGAAAGGTCCATTCAGAATTATTCGTCGTCACTCATAGAGAATCAGAGAGTCATGCAGAACGGAAACAGACCCCTTGGTCCAATCTGTTCGCTCCGATCAGATACGAAATCTCATCTAGTCCCATTTGCCAGCATTTGGCCAATATCCCTCCTCTTTCAGATACTTTTAAAATGTGCGATTGTAACCGCCTTCACTATTTCCTCTGACAGCACTTTCTGCAGACACACCACTCTCTGGGTGAAACATTTAACTTCAGGTCCCTTCTAAATCATTCGCCCCTCCCCTCCAACCTTTGTTCTCCCGTTTTGGACTTGCCTATTTTGGGGAGCAGAATATCCATGCCCCTGATGATTTTATAAACCTCTATAATGCCACCCCTCAACCTCTGACACTCCAGGGGGAAACACCGCAACCTAATCAGCATTTCCCTAAAGCTCAAACTTCCAGTCCTGGAATATCTGTGTAAGTCATTTCTGCAGAAAACCGAATTGTACGCAGTATTCTTAAAGTGGCCTCACCAACATCCTGAACAGATGCAACATGCCACCATAACCCCTATACTCAATGTTCTGACTGATAAAGGCAAATGTGTCAAATGTGTTCAGCACCATTCTGTATACCTGCGAAAACTTTCAAGGAACAATGTACCTGCAGCCCTAGATCCATTTGTTCCGCAACACTCTCCAGGAACTTACCATTAAGTGTATAATTTCTGCCATGATTTGCCTTCACAAAATGCAAAACCTCGTCTTTATCTAAGTTAAACTTTATCTGTCACTCCTTATCTCTTTGTACCATCTAATTGTGGTCTCGTGAAATAATCTACTACAGCACCTTTCTGATGTCATCTGTAAACTTATCCAAATCCTTTACATAAATGATGTAATGTAGTGAATTCAGTACTGATTCTTGCAGCACACTGCTTCTCAAAAGCCTCCAGTCTGAAAAATATCCCTCTTCCTTCAAGCCAATTGTGACTAGCTTCTTCTGTATCCCATGTGACTGAAACTTACTAATCTGTCTACCAATCAGAATGAAATACTAGCTGTGAAGAGAGGCTGAGTACGTTAGGTTTATTTTCACGAGAAAAAATGAGATTGAGGGGGGACTTGATTTGGGTTTACAAAATCATGAAGGGTATAGACAGGGTGGATAGAGACAAGCTTTTTCCCAAGGTGAAGGGTTCAATAAAGAGAGATCGTGCTTTCAAGGTGAGAGGTGGAATGTTTAAGGGGGATACACGCGGCAAGTACTTCACACAGAGGGTGGTGGGCGTTTGGAACGCATTGTCAACAGAGATGGTAGAGGCAGGCACGGCAGATTCATTTAAAATGCGTCTGGACAGATGCTTGAGTAGGTGGGAAGCAGAGGGATACAGATGCTTAGGAATTGACCGACATAATTAGACAGAACATTTGGATCGGCTCAGGCTTGGAGTGTGAAGGGCCTGTTCCTGGGCTGTAATTTTTTGTTGGTCTTTGTTCTTTAAATGAAAACCTAGCTGAGGTCCACATCGACAATGCCTACCAAACTGCCTTCATCAATCGTCTTTGCCATCTCTTCATAAAACTCAACCAAATAAATGACCCATGATTTCCCATGCAGAAAGACACGTTGTCTACCCCGATCAGCCCTTGCCTTCCCAAATGTATGTAAATGCTGTCCCTCAGAATCCCCTCCAACAACTTACCCACCACTGACATCAGGCTCATCGATCTGCAATTCCCCGGCTTTTTGGGTCACTGTTTCCTTTTCTAGTCCCACTCCTCCACTGTTCACAACAAATGTTAAATGTAACCAAGTTTGTGATATGACCAATGTCTCAGACTGGGTCAGGGTAAGTTTTAGGAACAAGTCAGGCACGTTTCTTTAATCTGCTAAAACAACACACTTATGATCCAGCGCAATGTTACTTAAACCATGATGGAAAGATGAATGGCAAACTGTTTGGGTATTGCAAATATGTAGTTAATACTTCCCTTTCTAAAACCACACACACACACACACACACACACTTTCTGCAATTTTAACTTGAAGGGACTTTGTCCAGATATTATTGGAACTCATGACAACAGGAAAAATTGCGAAATTGCCCAAAACGTTATTCTGCTTCTGAAGATATTGTACTCACACACCTGCTAGCAATGGGATTTCATCCTGGGAGAGTTGGATTTGGCTGAATTCCCTTTGTTTTAGGCAGTGAATAGTTTCCAATGGATGGTGACCAAGGGTCACCCAAAGGGTAGTACGGTGGTTAGCGCTGCTGCGTCATAGCACCAGAGACTTGGGTTCGATTCCAGCCTTGGATGACTGTCTGTGTGGCGTTTGCACATTCTCCACTTTTCTGTGTGAGCTTCTAATGAGTGATCCTCTTTCCTACCACAGCTCAAACTGTGTCGGTTAGGTGGAATGGTCATGCTAAATTGTCTGTAGTGTTCAGGGATTTCTAGGTTAGATGCATTAGTATGGGGTAAATATAGGGGAATGGTTGGGAAGGTTGGTATGGACTTGATGGACCAAAGGGCCTGTTTCAACACTGCAGGGATTCTATATAAAGAAGAATGGTAACGATGACTGTAGAGCCTTTTTTTTAGCTCGCACACATTGCTGTGATGAGGAACAATGAAGGAGAGAGAGTTCAATAGGCCATTCCTTCTCTGGCAGATTACAGTTTTCCCTCTCTGAGCTGAATCACACAGTAATGCCATCCTCTCCCAAACTGGACCATGTGAGGTCTCCTTGTACATTGTCCAAACTATGTCTCCATCGCATTCTCTGTTCCATGCAGGTACATCATTGGTGCTACCATACACAGAGCCATACCCTGAGCAGAAAATGGCCTCAGTCGATTTGAAATATGTTTACATGGCCTGCGTTATTAAAAAAATAAAATGTTTGATTTATTCAGAATACCGGTGTTAAAATGAATGCATGTTTAAAAGAAATGCAGAAATTGCTGGAAAAGCTCGACAGGTCTGTCAGCACCTTTTACATGCCTTTGTTGTAGCCACCTCCACCAATTTCTCTGACAGGTCATTCCATAAGCACACCATCCTCTGTGTGAAAAGGTAGCCTTTAGGCCTCATAAAAACCTTTCCCCTCTCACTTTCAACAATGCCCTCCAATTTTGAATTCCCCTAACCTGGGGAAAAACCCTGACTACTCACCCTATCCATGACCGTTCTGATTTTATCAACCTTTACTGCTGCGGAATGTGACTCCAATCAACACGAACAGCTGCACTTTCAGTCATCCCAGGCCTAAATTCTGAAATTCAATATTGACACCTCTTCCTTCTCCATCAAGTCACTATTCTAAGTCCATTTTATTCGGTTTGTTCAGATGTGTCATGAGACGCTTCTGTGGGATTTACACTTAGACCTTTGTGCCCGGAGATAGGGACACTAGCATCACTTGGCAATACCTATAAAGCTGTAACATTATTCTCCTGTGTGTTTGCTCATCAGTCTGTTCTGATATGCTGTGACTAATCTCTGCAACAGGCTGGTCTTGAATCCCAGCTTCTTTTCCAGAGCTAGAACACTGACAAAGATGTTCATGAATTGGAATCAAATCCAGACCTCTGGCTCAGAGGCAGGGCCACTACCCACTACACTACCATACCTATATTTTGGGTCATATTTAAAATGAGAGCTTTCAGCTCGGTGTGGATGTATTATAATCAGGTTACCATTGCTGAACTGCACTTTGTATTGTTCAACAAATGCAAGATACTTGTCTCAAATGCAGGATGTTGAGTGCACATGCTGTGCCACCGAAGTTAATTATGGCCATCTTTAATTGCTATTGTCTGTAGTCTACAATATTAGGAAAATAAATCCAGCACACACACTCTGCCCAAAGAATGGTGTCGAATAGATTTTCATTACTGAACACCAGAGACGAAGGAAGAGCCTAATTTCTGGCTCCAAAGGACTGAGCGGAGTTGCCCAACTCTCACGTGTGGCTGCCCTCTTCCTAAAACCATGAAATGAAACCAGGCCGCTGATTACTGTCCAGCCTCTCCTCCCGACTGACTGGATATGCAATCTGTCCCTCCTCCCCCAAACCGCAAAAGGTAAACCTAGCTCAGGGTCTTTGCGAAAATTAAGGCGAGAGTGTGAAAGCCTCCTGGAAAGGGGGAGGACAATTTAAATTAAGGTGGAGAGTGAGGTGGCAGTAATATCACACACTGGGCTGAGGCGTGGCAGATGGAATTTGGTTTGGATTAATGTGAGGTATTCGATTTGGTAAATCAAACAAGAGCAGGACGTAGGGTCTTTGGCAGTGTTGTAGGACAGAGACCTAGGCCGTCAGGTATAATTCCTTAAAACTTGCATCTCATATAGATAGTGTGGTTAAGAAGGTGTTTAACACACTTACCTTCATTGGTCAGACCTTTCTGTATTGGAATTGGGATGTCATGTTGAGGTTGTACTGGACATTGGTGAGACCTCTTCTGGAATACTGTGTCCAGTCTGGACATCCTGCCCTTCCTTCCATAGGCACACCAGCCTCTGGGTGAAAATGCTGCCCTCAGGTCACTTTTAAATGCTTCCCCTCTCACCTTAAACCTATATCCTCTAGGTTTTGGACTCACCCACCCTTAGAACATACCTTGACTATTCACTTTGATATTATTGACCTTATTAAACTGGAGAGCACTGAGAAGAAATTAAACTGGATGTTGCTGGGAATGGAGGGATTGAGCGATAAGGAGAGGCTGAATGGCCTGGGACTTTTTTCACTGAGGAGTATGAGATTAAGGGGTAACTTTACAGAAGTTTATAAAGTAATGAGGGGTACAGATAAGCCGAAGGGTTGATGTATTTTCCCTCGAGATGGGGATTCAAAACTGAGAGATATTTTAAGGTGCGAAGAAAAAAAGATTTATGAAAGTCATGAGAGGTAAATATTTTAGACAGAATCTGGTTTGTGTATGGAATGAACTTGCAGAGCAAGTGATGAACGTAGGGACAGTTGCAATGTTTAAATGACATTTAGATCAGTACATGGATAAGACATTACTTTGCATGGTGGTGTGAGCAGCTGCCCTCTCCCTCCCCCTGTGCAGTGGCGTGTGGAGGCCAGCAGAGGGTAGCATTGCATCACTTTAAGCACCGCAGAAACTGTCAGACCTTCCCCATACAGAGACACACAGATACACACATGGCAATTGTTCGGACACGGCGTGAAGCTCATCTGATATTTGATATGAAACATAAAGAAATACTTAATTCTATTCGTAAACTGTTAAAATATAAGGGACAGAGAACACCAAAATTCCAAATATTTAAATAAAAACATCAATTTATTTTTTCACTCTGAAAGTGAGCATTTTACATTAACTATTCACAACACTGGGACACTCTTCTTCTGAACTGCTTATTACCTGACTCCAGCTCTACAGCAATATACTGTTTCTGGGTCTGCCATCCTCCCATATCACAGGAGCTTGTAAGGTCTCAGTTCAGAACAGCATTCATCCTCTCTTAAAGGTACAGTACACACTTTCAACTTCATCACATTATAACCTGATGAATATTGATAAGTTGAACCTGTCCAGATTTCTCTTGCTCTGTGGTTTGTCAATATTTCATTCGCTCCGTCTGGTGTGTGTCAGGACTTTTGTTGCTCCGTGATAGCATGTCATTATTCAACCCGATCCGTAGGAATATATCAGTATTTCACTTGCTCACACTCGTGAGTGTGGCAGGATTTCAGTTGTTTCATAGGGAATGTGACACAATAACAATCTCAATGTTTGTAGATGGCAAAAAACCTGGAAGAATTGCAAAGTCTATGGAGGACAGTGTGGAACTCTTAACAGGACAGTGCCACCTTGGTGTCGTGTTCAGGTGTATCGCAGTTGGGGATCAATGCAGAGCTGTGTGAGGTGATGCACTTTGGTAAGAAATACAATGAACGACAATATAAAGCAGGCTGTATCATTATAAAGGGGGTGCAGGAACAGAGAGCGCTGGGTGTATATGAGCATAGATTTTTGAAGATGTCAGCACAAGCGGGGAGAGCAGTAACTCTCACAGATTAATTTCCGTATCTCAGCTGTTTACAGGAGGAGGTGTAGGAGGAGGCGTCCGTGCTCCCTTCCTGGGGGGTGTTGGTGATGATATGTTGTGAGCCCACCCTCCTGTCCACCAAGACCGTGGGGATTCCATTTGTACCAGCTCGGTACAAAAGGGAGATGGCATCATGGCCAGGCTTCTAAATTATGCCGGGTTAAACGGAGCTGCCAATGGGTTTAAAGTGAGAATTGTCTTTCACTGAACATTCCTCCTTACTTGGTCGGTGGGACATGCATGTTTCAGAATCTACATTCGAGGTGTCCCGGTCCTCTCCGGTTCGTACCAAGGTCCTCCCCACATGGCCGGGGGGGGGGGGTGCGGAAGGCGGGTGAGGGAATGGATATCGGGGCAGTCCTGTTCCAGGCTGTTTATCATGGAGTGGGAGGAAGGGCGGGAAGGAGTGAGAGTGGGAGTGCGTGGCCCTGCTATTAGTACCGGTGTAGGTGGGGATAATGGCAAATGGTTTTCAGAGGGAGTCTATCGACAGCGTTGCATCCAAACAGTGTATTGATGTGTGTTTGTTTGGAGGGGGGGCGGTGTTAAAGTAGACGGGGTGACAGAGAGAGAGAGAATGAGAGGGAGAAAGAACAGAGACAGAGCGACAGAGACAGAGAGAGAAGGTGTTGCATGCGGCAGTGACAGTGTTGGAGCATGAGTCTTGTTGAGGGTTGGTGCTATGAAAGATATACAGTGAGTGCGAGGGAGCAGACAGAATACAGTGACCCTTATCCTGACAAAGCGGGGAAGGTGCTTGTCCTGTATTGATGCTTGTCCTGTATTGCTGGACATTTCTTCAGAAACAGATACTGAACTGTGCTGGGTGGCGAGCTCAGATCATGCTCGGTGGGTCTGGTGGTGTGGCCCCCTCTGGGAAGAGAATGGCCCCGTCTGTACTAGCCCATGCACCATGCCCTCCGTGCCCAGTCGACAAACCGTGGTGTTATTGCCCCTTATCTGCCATGCTTGGGGTAAACTGTGCAGGGCAGCTCCAAACAGAGAAAGCTCAGCCGTGTGCCCCTTGGCCTTTTAAAGATGGCACTGGTGTCACGGATCACAGAATATCCAGGGGCATCCGGGCGATGGTGAGTACCTCCAGCCATAATGAGTGGGACAATCGAGCTGGTATTGAATGAGAGTGACACCATAAGGTGGGGTGGGTAGTTAATGAGGTGAGTTCTATAAGATAGCACCAGGAAACTAGCTCAGCCTCGTATGGATGTTCCCTTTGTCACACTCAATGAAAATGTCACTGAGACAAATTATTGTTAGATTTAGCCCAATGAGTCAAAGTCTCTGCTGACCCTACACCCAGATACGAAGCTGCAGATCAAGTACTCATCCAAAACTCTGCATCATCTGAACACCCACCAATATCCTGTTCACCTACCATTCCTGGAAATGCTGGCCTATGTTACACGATGTTGTGAAAATGTTTTCATTTTAGCATTCTGAAAGCTGGGAACACATCCTTCCATGACACTGTCTCTCAGTCTCCCCTCTCTGTCTGTTTCCCATACCCCTCCCATTTGTTATTGTTTACACTTATTTCCCCCTCCATCTCTGCCTGTCTGTGGCAGTGATGTTCACACCCACAGCACCACCTTGTCAGGGCACAATGGAGATATGGAGATGTGAAATGGAAAGGAGTTGTACATCCTGTCACTTCCAGCATGAGCTACAAGTTCTCCACGCTGGGAAGGGATCTAACACAGTACTACTGAACAATGCACTGGAGTGTGTACACAATGCTACATGCTGGGAGGGTAATAGCTCCTGGTTTAAAGATCAATGCACTGGGGTGGAGTGCACAGCTCGACATGCTGGGACGGTAACTGTTCCTGAGTTACAGATCAATGCACTGGGGTGGTGTACACAGTCCAACATGCTGGGAGGGTAACTGCCCCGGTTTACAGATCAATGCACTGGGGTGGTGTACTCAGTCTAACATGCTGGGAGGGTAACTGCCCCGGTTTACAGATCAATACACTGGGGTGGGGTAAACAGTCCTACAGGCTGTGAGGGTAACTGCTCCTGGGTTACAGATCAGTGCACTGGGATGGTGTACACAGTCCTACATGCTGGAGGGTAACTGCACCTAGGTTACAGATTTATTCACGGATGATCGCTGCATAGGTAGCTGTGAGCTTTATAGATAATGCCCTGATGTGGTCTGTGCAGCTCCCCAAGCTGGATAGATATTTCTTTCTGGTTCACACATTAGTGCACTGCTGTGGTCTTCACAGCTCCCGATGCTGGACAGATATCTACTTCGGGTTTATAGATCAATGCACTGCTTGGTCTGCACAGCTCCACGTATTCCTGTGTAGCAGCCTTGAAATGCCGAATGTTCCCTTCCATTTCCTGTGTAACACGTATGAGACATGAAAAGAGCTGCTCCCATTGCTGTCTGACGGCCTCCAATGGCCGAATGGACTCATTATGTTCCTGTTTAAAACTCTTAATGGGCTGAATAGTACAGGTGTAGTTGGGAATTGTGCTGAATAGTTTGAAACCATCAGTGAACAGCCCACTTCGGACTTTACGATGGAGGGAAGGCCATTGATGCTGCGGCTGCTGCTAGCCCACAGTGCCTCATGGATGGAGCTTCCTTGAACATTATGGGCGGCACGGTGGCACAGTGGTTAGTACTGATGCCTCACAGCACCAGTGACCTGGGTTCAATTCCCGCCTCAGGTGACTGACTGTGTGGAGTTGGTGCATTTTCCCCGTGTCTGCGTGGAGTTCCTCCGGGTGCTCTGGTTTCCTCCCACAGTCCAAAAATGTGCAGTTTAGGTGAATTGGACATGTAGAATTAGGTGAAGGGGTAAATGTAGGGCAATGGGTCTGAGTGTTGTGCTTCGGCGCGTCAGTGTGGACTTGCTGGGGTGAAGAGGTAATCTAATCAAATCAAATTTAACCATCAGTCCTGATCTTTTGAGTATGACGGTGTCAGACCGTTTGCTGACTTGGAGAGTCCTGCTGAAAAAGCACAGGAGGTCAGGCAGCATCGGTAGAGCAGGGGAATGAACGTTTCAGGTCTAAACCCTTCATCAGGAATGAGGCTTGTGGGCTGGGGAGCTGAGAGATAAATGGGAGGGGGCTAGGGCTGGAGCTGGGGCTGGAGGGAAGAGAACTGGCAATTTGATCAGTAGACGGACGTGGGGGAGAGGTGATAGGTCAGACAGGAAGGTGGGCTTGATGGAGGGGGAGTGGGGAAGGTCATGGACAGGTCAAAGAGTTCCCTGGAATGTTCTGTCTACAACATACTATAACTGACATTCCCCAGAATGTTCTGACCCCAACCTTCTCTAACTGCCATTTCCCGGAACGTTCTGTCCCCGAACTTCTATCCCTGACATTCTATAACTGACATTCCCCGGATCGTTCTATCCCCGGCATTCTATAACTGACATTCCCCGGAACGTTCTATGCTGGACATTATATAACTGACATTCCCCGGAATGTTCTGTCCCCAATATTTTTTAACTGACATTCCCCGGAACGTTCGGTCCCTGACGTTGTTTGTGAACGGCCGGACGTCAGTGAATCGAATAAACGATAAGATCCCGAGGGAAGAGATCCCGTTCCAGGGAGAAGGACACACTGTTCAGAAGGCCCCTGTGGCACTTAAAGAGGTGAACATGTTTTCCCTGCGTTTACATTTCTCCACGCCACAGGACCGACCACAATTTAGACTAAAATACAAAAATTCCCAAACTCCGTTTGTCTTCAGGAAACTTGGAGAGAATTCTTCAGGACAGAAATGTTTCCACCCTCCGTACTAGGAACTGGGAAGGAGTGACCTGTGTCTGCTCTCGAGTGATCGAGTGTGTGGGAATATTCGAGAAACCATCTGGCCTTATGGATGTGTCTCTGTGTGTTTGGGGAGACAGGGTTTCTTGTGCTTTATGACACGTTTTTGTCAGTAATTCCGACCTTACCATTTGTTATTCCAGCTCGAGTTATTTTAATAAATCCCTGCATACAGGGGCACATTTGAAAATCTCACTGGGTCCCCGATCAAACGGGTCCCTTTGCCTCCAGGTTCAGGGATAATGGGTTTGTTTTCTTTCCTCACAGTTAACGTAGTGACCATCTACGTCCTTCTTTATAAAGATTGTGGATTGTCATCATGTGTCAGACATTACCTGGGGGCAATGGCAGCGGCGGATCTCCTGGTCATTATCCACGACCTGATACTGAGACACATTCCCATTGTTTATTGGGAACAGTTGTATTTCCTGAGGGACTCCGTCCGCGTGTGTAATATCCATGCCGTCCTGCTTTATGCAGCCACTGACTGCTCTGTCTGGTTCACTGTCACTTTCACCTTTGATCGGTTTGTGGCCATTTGTTGCCAGAAGCCGAAAAGTAAATATTGCAATGAGAAAACGGCGGCTGTGGTTGTGGGAGCTGTGACTGTTCTAAGCTGTTTAAAGAACATTTTCTGGTATTTCATGTTCACGGCTTGGTATTGGCCAGAGAACTCCCCCTGGTTTTGTGATGTAACAGACGCTGTTCTATCCTCCAGTGTCTGGTTCACAATTGAGTTCCTCCACCACATTCTAACCCCATGTGTCCCATTTCTCCTGATTCTGCTGCTCAATGTTCTCACCGTCGGACACATTTTAGTGACCAGCAGAGCCCGCAGGAGACTCCGCGCACACACCAATGGGGACACTCAGTCTGACACAGAAATGAGAAACCGAAAAAAGTCCATCATTTTACTGTTTGTGATCTCAGCCGATTTCATCCTGTTATGGTCAGTCTTAATGCTGTATTCTATCTGGTTCCGGATGTTGTGGATTGTGGATACCCCTGTGTATCTCCATCTCTCTGTGCAGGAATTGGGCTTCATGCTGCAGATCCTCAGTTGCTGCACAAACACCGCGATTTATGTCGTGACCCAGACTAAGTTCAGGCAGCAGCTGAAGAATGTGCTGAAATATCCAAATCCATCCATCAATCAAATTACCTCATTAATCAATCCATCCAGGATTTTGTCTTTTCAGTTCAGTGTTTCAGCGATGGAGCAGCCTGTCGCTATGGTAACAGACTGAGGGTAGCGCTGGTTTGTCCATCCTCATCCCACAGGGGGGTTAGAGGGAAACGTTTCAATGTCTCTAACAACTCAGGGGCCACTGAGAAAAGGCACCATCCCACTGACTGTATCCGTCACTTCCATTTGTAAACAATAAAAATGTTCATTAAAGCGTGCTGAAAAGCAAATTGACCAAAACTGTTGTGTGTCTTTGTGTTAGAGACGCTGAGCTGGAGAGAGACAGACTCAGCCCCAAGTCCTGGTGTACAGGGAAGGGGAGGGCACCGTGCCCTGAGCACAGGAGCTGGGTTTAACTCCCTCTGTCCTTACTTTGCCTTCTGGGTCTCCCACTCCACCTTGGCTCTCAACAGAATTCACCTTGCTCCTTTTGTCCCTCTCCCTCCATATATCCCTCCAAATCTCACATTGCGCCACTGTTACTCTCTCCTTTTCCCATTTACAGGCTCAATTCTACTATCATTACTTTCCCCAATCTCATTCACTCTCTCTCCATCTTGCAATCATAACCTCCCAATCTTACTGTTTTTCTCGAATCCGTCGGTGCTGGGGGGAACAGAAGAGGGTTGTCGATCTTTAGGCCGATGTTAGGGAACACAGATTGGGACGGCATGCCATGCCATCGCTAGGGCAACAGTATGGAGCTTGGGACTAATGCCATTGCTCCAGGACACAATGGGTGTGATAACCCAAGCCGTTACTAGGGGGGTAACAGGTGGAGTGGCACCGTAGGTTGTGGCTGAGACTGGTACAACAGAATATCACAAACAGAACACATTATATGGGACATACTGTCTGTTACTCAGAGAATAGAATGGGGATGGGGTTAAAGGCCATTTAGAGGGGATCACCTAGGTCAGTGTTCACAAGCAGGAGCTCAGTTTAAGGTGTGTGAAGGGTGTGATGGTGGGAGACTGTGTGGGCGTGTGAGTGTGATGCTGGGGGAGTGTGCGAGGGAGTGGGCGTGATGGTGGGGGAATGTGTGGGGGAGTGAGTGTGATGGTGGAGGACAGTGTGGGGAAGTGAGAGTGACGATGGGGGCGTGTGCAATGGAGGGAACAGGACAATGCGAGTGAGTGGGAGAGTGAGCATGCTGGTGGGGTAGTGTGCGAAGGAGTGAGCCTGATGGTAGGGGATGTACGGGGGAGGGTGAGTGATAGTGACGGCATGTGCAGGGGAGAGAATGGGACAATGTGAGTGCGTGGAAGAGTGAGCGTGACCATGGGGGATTCTGAGAATCAGGTTCAGGCAGCCGCACGGGGTCTGAGAATCAGGGTCGGGCTTTGTGTGGTGGAGTGAGTGATACAGTGCGGCAGAGTGTGTTTGAGTGAGTCTGATAGTGAGGCTTTGTGCAGGGTGAGAGAGCATGACAGTGGGGCATTGATGATGGAGTGAGCGTGATGGTAGCCGATTGTGCAGGAGAATGAACGTGACAGTAGGGGAGTGTGTGGAAGAATGATGGTGTGTGTAGGTGTGAGAGTGACGGTGGGGGTGGTGTGTGGCAGTGCGTCTGATGTTGGTGGAGTGTGGGGTGTGAGCGTGAAAGTGAGGGTGGTGTGAAATAATAGATGTGATGGTGTTGGACTGTGTGGAGGTGACCGTGACATTGGGGATGCTGTGGAGCAGTGTGTGTGATTGTGTTGGCGTGTGTGGGTGTGGGCGTGACGGTGGGGGTGGTGTGGAATAGTGTGCGTGATGGAGGTGGAGTGTGTGGGGCTGAGCGTGGTGGTGGGAGTGGTGTGGGGCAGTGTGTGTGACGGTGATAGAGTGACTGGAGTTGAGCATGACGGTGGAGGTGTTCTGGGGCAGTGTGTGATGGTGGTGGAGAGGGTGAGTGTAAGCGTGACAGTGAGAGTGGTGTGGGGTAGTGTGTGATGTAGTGAGTGTGAGAGGGTCTGGTTGATGGTGACGGAGTGAGTTTGAGGGGATCAGTGTGATGGTGATGGCGGAGTGTGAAGGGGTCAGGGTGTGGTGAACGAGTGAGTGAGAGGGGGTCAGGGTAACGATGACAGAGTGAGTGTGACGGCGACAGAGCGAGTGTGAAGGGGTCTGGGAGACGGTGACGGAGAGACTGTGAAAGTGTCAGTGTGATGGTGACGGATTGAGTGTAAGCAGGTCGGTGTGACGTGATGGAATGAGTGTGAAGGGGTCAGGGAGATAGTGATGGAGAGAGTGCTACGGAATCAGTGTGAAATTGATGGAGTGAGTGTAATGGTGCACGAGTGACGGTGATGGAGGGAGAATGAGGGAATCAGTGTGATGATGATGGAGCGAGTGTGTGGGGGGCCCTGTTGAGGGTGATGGAGCGAGTGTGAGGGGTTCAGGGTAACAATGATGGAGTGAGTGTGTGTGGGGGTCAGGGTGACGATGATGGAGTGAATGTGAGGGGGTCAGGGTGACGGTCATAGAGTGAGTGTGAGAGGTTCACTGTTACAATGATGGAGTGAATGTGAGAGGGTCACAGTGACGGTGATGGAGTGAGTGTGAGAGGTTCACTGCGACGGTGATGCAGTGAGCGTGAGGGGGTAAAGATAATTGTGGTGGAGTGAGCATGACAGGATAAAGGTGATGGTGAGCAAGTGAGTGTGCGGGGGTCTGACGGTGATTGAGTGAGTGTGAGGGGGTCAGTGTGACGGTGATGGAATGTGAGGGGGTCAGAGTGACGGCGATGGAGTGACTGTGAGGGGTTCAGTGTGACGGTGATGGAGTGAGTGTGAGGGGGTAGGGTGATGATGATGTAGTTAGTGTGAGTACGAGTGCGTCAGCGTGAATGTGATGGCGTGAGTGAGAGATGGTCAGTATGGCCGTGATGAAGTGAGTGTGAAGTGGTCAGTGTGACGGTGATGGAGTGATTGTGAGGAAGTCAGTGTGACAGTGATGGTGTGAAGGGTTCACGGTACCCGTCATGGAGTGAGTGTCAGGTTTTGAGGGTGACGGTGATGGAGTGTGTGTGAGGTGTACAGGTTGACGGTGATGGAGTGGGTTAGAGTGGTTCAGGGTGATTGTGATGGAATGAATTTGATGAGGACAGGGTGGCGGAGGTAGAGTTAGTGTGAGGGGGTGAGTGAGTGTGAAGTCTTCACTGTGACGGTGATGGAGTGATTGTGAGGGAGTCAGGGTACCTGTGATAGAGTGAGTGTGAGGCGGGCACGGCGACGGTGATGGAATGAGTGTGAGAGGGTCAGGGTGATGATGATGGAGTGTGTGTGAGGGGTACAGGGTGACGGTGATGGAGTGAGTGTGAGAGGGTCAGTGTGATGGCGATTGAGTGAGTGTGAGGGGGTCAGTACGATGGTGATGGTGTGAATGTGAGAGTGGTTCATGGTGACAGTTATGGAGTGAGTGTGTCTGGTCAGGGTGATGGTGATGTTGAGAGTGTAAGGGAATCTGGATGACGGAAATGGTCTGCGTGTGAGGGGGTCAGTGTGATGTTCATGGAGTGAGTGTGAAAGGTTCACTATGATGGTGATGGAGTGAATGTGAGGGGTCAGGGCACCCGTGATGGAGTGAGTGTGAGGTGGTCAGGGTGACGGTGATGGAGTGACTGTGAGGGTGTTCGGGTGACAGTAATGGAGTGACTGTGTGAGGGTCAGGGTACCCGTGATGGAGTGAGTGTGAGGGGTTCAGAGTGATGGCGATTGAGTGAGTGTGATGGGTACAGGTTGACGGTGATGGAGTAAGTGTGAGTGGGTCAGGGTGAAGGAAATGGAGTGAGTGTGAGGGGGTCAGTGCGATAGTGATAGAGTAAGTTTGAGTGGTTCATGGTGAAAGTGATGGAATGAGTGTGAGGATGTCAGGGTGACGGTGATGGGGTGATTGCGAGTGCGTTCGAGTTAATGTGATGGAGTGAGTGAGAGAGAGTGGGTCAGTGTGACAGAGATGGAGTGAGTGTGAAGGGTTCACTGTGACAGTGATGGAGTGATTGCGAGGGGTTGAGGGTAAACGTGATGTAGTGAGTGTGAGGTGTTGAGGGTGACGGTGAGGGAGTGTGTGTGAGGGGGTCGGGGTGACGTGAATGGTGCTTAGCGAGGTCTTGGTGATGGTGATGGAGTGATTGTGAGGGGGTCCGGGTGACGGTGATGGAGTGAGTGTGTGGGGGTCAGGGCGACTGTGATGGAGAGAGTGTCAGTGGGTCAGGGTGACGGTGATGGAGTGAGTGTGAGGGTGTCAGGGTCTGGGTGGTAGAGTGAGGGTGATGTGTCAGGGTGATGGTGATGGAGTGGGTGTGGGCAGGTCAGGGTGACAGTGATTGAGTGAATGTGATGGTGTTAGGTTGACATTGATGGAGTGAGCGTGATGGGGCCAGTGTGACGGTGATGGAGTGAATGCGATGGGGTCAGTGGGACAGTGATGGAATGAGTGTGAGAGGGTCAGTGTGACGGTGATGATGTGAGTGTTAGAGAGTAGGGGGGCGGTGATGGAGTGAGTGTGGGTGGGTTAGGTTGCCGGTGTTGAAGTCTGTGTGAGGGCCTTAGGATGATGGTGATGGAGTGAACGTGAGGGTGTCAGTGTGACTGTGAGGGAGTGAATGTGAGGGGACACGAAGACTGTGATGGAGTGAGTGTGATCGGCCAGTGTGACAGTGATGGAGTGATGTTTGACGGTGTCATGATGATGGTGATTGTGTGAGTGTGAGGGGGTCAGGGTACCCGTTACGGTGTGACTGAGAGGGGTTCAGTGTGACGGTGATGGAGTGAGTGTGAGTGGGTTAGGGTGATGGTGATGGAATGAATGTGAGGGGGTCTGGGTGACGGTACTGGAGTGATTGTGAGGAGGTCAGAGTGATGTTGTAGGAGTGAGTGTGAGGGTTAGAGTGACATAAATGGAGAGAGTGTGAGGTGTCAGGGTGATGATGATGAAGTGAATGTGAGCGGGTGAGGGTGACAGTGACTGAATGAATGTGTCGGTGTAAGGTTGGCGGTGATGGAGTGAGTGTGATGGTGTTATGTTGACATTGATGGAGTGAGTGTGATGGGGCCAGTATAACGGTGATAGAGTGAGTGTGATGGTGTCAATGTTACAGTGATGGCGTGAGTGTGAGAGGGTCAGTGTGATGGTGATAAAGTGAGTATGAGAGAGCAAGGGTGATGGTGATAGAGTGAGTGTGGGTGGGTTAGGTTGCCGGTGCTGAAGTCTGTGTGAGGGAGTCACGATGACTGTGGTGGAGTGAGTATGATGGGGCCAGTGTGACGGTGATGGAGTGAGTGTGAGGGTGTCAGTGTGACGGTGATAGAGTGAATGCAAGGGGGTCAGGGTGACAGTGATGGAGTGAGTGTGAGGGGTTTAGGATGACGGAGCTGGAGTTAGTTTGAGTAGGCCTGTCTGCCAGTGATGGAGTGAGTGTGAGGATGTGGGAGTGAATGTGAAGGGGTCATTGTGACTGTGATGGAGTGAGTATGATGGGGCCAGTGTGACGGTGACGGAGTGAATGCGAGAGGGTCCGGGTGACGGTGATGGAGTGAATGTGAGGGTGTTAGGGTGACATTGATGGAGAGAGTGTGAGGGTGTAAGTGTGATGTTAATGGAGAGAGTGCGAGTGGGTCAGCGTGGCGGTGATGGAGTGATTGCGAGGGTGTCAGGGTGACGGCGATGGAGTGAGTGTGAGAGGGTCAGGGCGACGGTGATGGAGTGAGTGTGAACTGTTATTGCGATGGTGATGGAGTGAGTGTTAGCGGGTCGAGGTGACCGTGATTGAGTGAATGTGTGGGTGTCAGGTCGATGCTGAGAGAGTGAGTGTGAGGAAGTCGAGGTGATGGTGATGGAGTGAGTGTGAGGGGTCAGGATGATGGTGATGGAGTGAGTGTGAGGGTGTTAGGGTGACATTGATGGAGTGAGTGTGAGAAATTTAGGGTGAAGGAAATGGAGAGAGTGTGAGGTGTTCAGCGTGACGGTGATTGTTTAGGTGTGAGGGGGTCAGTGTGGCGGTGATGGAGTGCTGTTTGAGGGGGTCATGGTGATGGTGTGAGTGTGAGGGGTTCAGGGTGACGGTTACTGAGTGTGTGTGAGGGGTTCAGCGTGACGGTGATTGTTTGGGTGTGAGGGGGTCAGTGTGATGGTGGTGGAGTGAGTGTGAGGGTGTCAAGGTGACGGTGAGGTAGTGAATGTGAGGGGGTCAGGGTGACGGTGATGGAGTGAGTGTGAGGGGTTCAGTGTGACCATGATTGAGTGAGTGTGAGGGGATCAATGGGACGGTGATGGAGTGATGTTTGAGGGCGTCATGGTGATGGTTTGGGTGTGAGTATGAGGGGTACAGTGTGGTGGTGATGGAGTGAGTGTGAGGGAGTCAGGGTGACGGTGATGGAGTGAATGTGAGAGCGCCAGGTTTACGTTGATGGAGTGAGTGTGAGTGGGGCAGGGTGACTGCGATGGAGTGAGTGGGAGGAGGTGAGTGTGACATTGATGGAGTGAGTGTGAGTGGGTCAGGGTGACGATGACTAAGTGAGTGTGAGTGGGTCAGGGTGACGGTGATGAAGTGAGTGTGACTTGGTCAGGGTGATGGTGATGGAGTGAGTGAGAGTAGTTCATGGTGACAGTGATGGAGTTAGTATGCCTGGTCAGGGTGATTGTAAAGGTGAGGACGTGTGGGGGTCATGGTGACAGTGATGGAGTGAGTGGGAGGGGGTCAGGGCACGGGTGTTGGAGTGATTGTGACGGGGTCAAGGCGACGGTGATGGAGTGATTTAGAGTGGTTCAGGGTGATTGTGCTGGAATGAATTTGATGGGGACAGGGTGGCAGAGGTAGAGATAGTGTGAGGGAGTCAGTGTGATGTTCATGGAGTGAGTGTGAAGGCTTCACTTTGACGGTGATGGAGTGATTGTGAAGGAGTAGGGTACCCGTGATAGAGTAAGTGTGAGGCGGCCACGGTGACGGTGATGTAATGAGTGTGAGAGGGTCAGGGTGATGATGATGGAGTGTGTATGAGGGGTACAGGTTGGCGGTGATGGAGTGATTGTGAGGGGTTCAGGGTGATAGTGATGAACTTAATTTGAGGGCGTCAGTGTGGCAGTGGTGGAGTGAGTGTGAGAGGGTCAGTGTGATGGCGATTGAGTGAGTGTGAGGGGGTCAGTACGATGGTGATGGTGTGAATGTGAGAGTGGTTCATGGTGACAGTTATGGAGTGAGTGTGTCTGGTCAGGGTGATGGTGAAGCTGAGGGTGTAAGGGAGTCTGGATGACGGAAATGGTCTGCGTGTGAGGGGGTCAGTGTGATGTTCATGGAGTGAGTGTGAAAGGTTCACTATGATGGTGATGGAGTGAATGTGAGGGGTCAGGGCACCCGTGATGGAGTGAGTGTGAGGGGTCAGGGTGACGGTGATGGAGTGACTGTGAGGGTGTTCGGGTGACAATAGTGGAGTGAGTGTGTGGGCGTCATTGTGACTGTTATGGATTGAGTGTGAGGGCGTTTGTTTGACGGTGATTAAGTGAGTGTGAGGAGGTCAGGATGACTGTGTTGGAGTAAGTGTGAGTGGGTCAGTGTGACTGTGATGGATTGAGAGTGAGTGGGCGAGTTGGACTGTGATGGAGTGCTTGTGACGGGGTCAGGGTGGGAGTGATTGTGTGAGTGTGAGGGGCAGTGTGACGGTGATGGAGTGAGTGTGAGAGGTGAGGGTGACTGTGATGGAGTGATTGTGAGGTGGTAGGTGTGACAGTGGTGGAGTGCGAGTAAGTGAGTGTGACATTGATGGAGTGAGTGTGAGTGTGTCAGTGTGACTGTGATTGAGTGAGTGTGAGGGTGTTAGGGTGACAGTGATGGAGTGAATGTGAGTGAGTTAGGGTGACTGTGATGGAGTGAGTGTGAGGGTGATAGGTTGACGGTGATGGAGTGAGTGTGAGGGGGTCAGGGTGACCGTGGTGGAGTGAGTCTGCGGGGTCATGGTGAGGATGATCGAGTGAATGTGAGTGTGCCAGTGTGGCTGTGATGGAGTGAGTGTGAGGGGCTGGGTGGGACAGTGATGGAGTGATTGTGAGGGGATCAGGATGGCAGTGATCGTGTGAGTGTGGGGGGCAAGTATAATGGCGATGGAGTGAGTGTGAGGTGGTAATGGTGACAGTGATGGAGTGAGTGTGAGGGGATTAATTTGACTGTGATGGAGTGAGAGTGAGTGTGTAAGGGTGACAATGTTGGAGTGAGTGTGAGTAGGTCAGGATGATGTTAATGGAGTGAGTCTGAGGAAAACATGATGATGGTGATGGAGTGATTATGAGGGGGTCAGGGTAACAGTGATGGAGTGATTGTGAGGGGGTGAGTTTGTCAGTATGGAGTGAGTGTGGGGTATGCGGGTGCGGGTGATGGAGTGAGGGTGAGGGGGTCAGGTGGATGGTGACGGGGTGAGTGTGAGGGGGTCAGGGTGACGTGGATGTAGTGAGTGTGAGGGGGTGAGGGAGACTGTGATTGAGTGAGTGTGAGTGGTTGACAGTGACGGTGATGGTGTGAGTGTGAGCATGTCAGGATGACTGTGATGGAGTGAGTGTGAGGGGTTCAGGATGATGTGCCGGAGTGAGTGTGAGGGTGTGCATGTGACGGTCATGGAGTGTGGGTGAGGGGGTCAAGATGACGCTGATGGAATGAGTGTGAAGTGGTCAGGGTGAGGGTGATGAATGAGTGTGAGGGGGTCAGGGTGATGGTGATGGACTGAATGTGAGGGGATCAGCGTGATGGTGATGGAGTGAGTGTGAGGGGGTCAGTGTGACTGTCATGGAGTGAGTGTGAGGGGGTCAGGGTGACGGTGATTGGGTGGGTGTGAGTTTGTCAGGGTGACCGTGATGGAGTAAGTGTGAGGGGTTGAGGGTGAGGATGATGGAGTGAATATGAGTGGGTCAGTGGGACTCTGATGGAGTAAGTGTGAGGGCATGAGGGTGACAGTGATGGAGTGTTTGTGAGCGTGTCAGGGTGGCAGTGATGGTGTGAGTGTGAGGGGGCAGTGTGAAGGTGATGGAGTGATTGTGAGGGGTTGAGGGTGACGGTGATGGAATGAGTGTGAGTAGGCCAGGATGAGGTTGATGGAATGAGGTGAGGGTGTCAGGGTGACAGTGGTGGAATTATTGTGAGGGGGTGAGTGTGATGGTGATGGAGTGTGTGTGAGGGGGTCAGGGTGACGGTGTTGTAGTGAGTGTGACGGTGATGGAGTGTGTGTGAGGGGGTCAGGCTGACGGTGATGGAGTGAGTGTGAAGGGTTCAGGATGACTGTGATGGCGTGAGTGTGAGGGTGTGCGTGTGACGGTCATGGAGTGTGTGTGAGGGGGTCATGTTGGCAGTGATGCTGTGAGTGTGACGGGGTAGTGTGACGTTGACGGAGGCAGTATGAGATGGTCAGGGTGATGGTGATGGAGTGAGTGTGAGGGGGTGAGGGTGACTGTGATGGAGTGAATTTGGGATGATGTGGGTGTTTGTGACGGAGTGAGTGTGGGAGGATGAGTGCGGTGATGGAGTGAGTGTGAGGGGATCAGGGTGACGGTGATGGAGAGAATGTGAGGTGGTCAGGTTAATGGTGATGATGTGAGTGTGAGGGGGTCAGGGTGATTGTGATGGTGTGAGTATGGGGGTTCAGGGTGACTGTGATGGAGTGAGTGTGAGAGGGTGAGTTTCAGGGTGATGGAGTGAGTGCGAGGGGCTCAGTGTGACGGTGATGGTGTGAGTGTGGGGGTGTCAGGGTCACGGTGATGGAGTGAGTGTGAGGGGGTCAGTGTGACGTTGATCGAGTCAGTGTTTGTAATGGGGAGAGTGAGAGTATGTGCTTTTCCAGTTCAAAATACAGACAGATCCAGCAAATCCCTTTCCCCATACACACTCACTCCTGTTGTTTCAGAACTTCCCCTCCCAGCAGCCTCTGCTCCATTTGTTGTTCATGTTACAGACCAAGAAGCTGTAACTACAGTCCCCATGCTCCATCCAAAGTTGGTTCTCCAAATCCTCAGGTCTCCCTGAATGTCTGAGGGAACTCACAGCACAACCTCCAGCAAAAATCTCCAGCCCCTCCACTAACTTTTCAATAGCAGGAGTCAGTCAGAAACCCCTCAGCTAAAGTTAGATGCCTGTTCCTTTACAATTATACTTCAAGATTTTCATTGTGTTACTGACCACACGATGAACTGAGGGAGACAGGCGCATACCAAGTTTCAAACACGTGAGTCAGAGCTGGTGGAACACTCCGGTTCATGGAGCACCACATGGGACACATTGGAAAGTGAACAACAGCCTGACACGCACCATTTCAATGTTTCTGAGTTTCACGATGCCAGCACTCAACGCACGAGGGAGTCAACACCTAAGGCCAGGGAAAGATACAGAAAAGAAACAAATGTTTTTTTAATTTATAACTTGCTGAAAATATGGAGAAGTAGATGGGGGATCGGAATAACGGGATAAGAGCGACTATGGTGGGTCCAATGCTAAGAAAACAAAATTTGAATGGAGACACTGCCAGATCGGCGAGAACAGTCCATTGCCTCTTATTCTGAACTGGGATAAGTAATGGCTAAGATGGAGAGCTGTGCAGGTCATGCTAGAGGATTACTCCATAAACTGGATTTCTGCACAGCAGGGGGAGCATTGCAAACCTTTGCCGGGATATTGCAACCCTCTACCACCACTCTCTGTCTCCGACCTTTGAACCAGTTTTAAAACTAAATGGCTTTCATTTGAACCAATCTTGTTAAACAGATGACCATGCACAACGTTATTCAACGCCTTACTGAAGTCCATATCGACAATGTACACAAGTTTATCTCAATTAATCTTCTTAGTTGCTTTTCAAAAAAATCTCAGTCAAGTCAGTGAGACACAACATTGCTTGCACAAAGCCATGTTGACTATCCCTACTCAGTCGTTACCTTTCAAAATGCTTGAAAATCATATGCCTCACAATCCCCTTCAACAACTTACCCACCATTAACGTCAGTCTCACTGGCTTTTCCTTATTACCCTTCTTAAATCCTTTAAGAATTGGCACCACTTTAGCCAACCTCCAGCATTCTGGCATTTTACCTGTGGCTATTGATGATAGCAAGGGGCCAAGCAATAACTTCTCTAGCTTCCCACAGAGTTCGAGAGTGCATCCAATAAAATCCAAGACATTTTCCTTCGTTTGCATGTTTTAAGACCTCTAGCAGCTCCTCTGTAATACAGACACTTTCCTTGATGTCACTACTTATTTCCCAAGTTCTCTAGATTCCATATCCTCCTGCACAGTAAATGCCGATACACAATATTCGTCCAGTACCTCCCCCATTTCCTGTTGTTCTGCACATGAACAGCCTTGCTGATCTTTAAGGATGTCCTATTCTCTACACAGTTACTCTTTTGTCCTTGACGTATTTGTAAATTTCCTTTGGATTCTCCTTAACTCTATTAGCCAAAGCTATCACATTTCCCCATTTTATGCTCTCAATTTCCTTTTTAACTATACTCTTGTTGCCTTCAAACTCATCTCGTGATTCACTTTACATCAGAAATTAAGAGGTTAATGATGACCATTCCGATTGTCGGAAAAATCAATCAGGCTCACTGACACCCTTTAAGGAAACAAATTGCTAAACTTACCTGGTCTGGCGTACAAGTGACTCCAGACCCACAGCAATGTGGTTGACTGTTAATTGACCACTGAGCAATTAGGGGTGGGTAATAGTTGCTTGCCTAGTCAGGGACGCCCTCATCCCGTGAATGAATTAAGGAAAAATAAACCCTCAATTCATGCTGTCTCTACCTGACACACGCTTCCCTTTTATCCATGACGAAAACCTCAACTTCTCCAATTCGACATCATTCCTTCAATGTACCAGCTTTAACCTTCACCCTAACATCTCATTGCTGAAGACTTCCCACTTCCCAAGTGACCCCCTTCTCTGCGAATATCTGTCCCAATCGACTGTGAAAAATTCTTGATTAATAGCATCAAAATCGGCTTTTCAACAACTTAGAACTTTAAGTTTTAGACATGGTTCATCCTTTTCCATCTCTATTTTGAAACTAATAGAATTATGATGACTTGTCATAAAGTGCTCTCCCATTGCGACCTCAACCACGCCCTCCCCACTGCCTTATCTCCAAAGAGTAAGGTGACGTTTAGCTCCTTCTCTGTGATGGAGAGCTTTGGAAAAGCAGCTGCAGCTTTGTAACTGGGAATGGGGTCAGCAGAGTCTTCAACTCATTGGGTTGATTCTAACAATAATTTGTCTCAGTGACATTTTCATTGAGGGTGACAGAGGGATTGTCTGCATGAGCTGAGCTAGTTTCCTTGTGCTATCTTATGGAACTCAACTCATTAACTACGCACCCCACCCCATGGTGTCTCCCTCATTCAATACCAGCCCGATACTCCCACCCATCATGGCTGGAGGTACTCGCCATCACCCAGATGCCCCTGGATATTCTGTGATCACTGACACTGGTGCCATCTTTCAAAGGCCAATAGGTATATTTTGCGTTTTCTCATTGTGGAGCTGCCCTGCACAGTTTACCCCGAGCATGACGGATAAGGGACAATTACACCACGTTTTGTCAACAGGGACACGGAGGTCCTGATGGATGGGCTCGTACAGAGGGGGACCTACTCTTCCCGGGGGTGGGGCGGGTGGGGGAAGTTGGTTACACCACGAGACCCTCTGAGCATGGTCTGAGCTCACCACAGAGCTCAGTGCAGTATCTGCAGTCTGAAGAAATTTCCAGCAATACAGGACAAGCATCAATAACCTTCCCTGCTCTGTCAGGATAAGGGTCCCCGTATTCTCTTTGCTCCCTCACACTCACTGCATATCTGTTATAGCACCAACACATGAACAAGACTAATGGTCCACCACTCTCACTGCTGCAAGCAGCACCTTCCTTCTCTCACTCTTTCCCCTCCACTACATCTCTCCCATTAATAACACTGTTTGGATGCAACACTATGGACTGACTCCCTCTGGACATACCACTATCTCCATCCCCCGCCATATCAGCACGAACAGCAGGGACCCCTATTCCCACCCTATATTTCTCGCATTCCAAGAGAAACAGCCTGGAATAGGACGGAAAGGGACAAGTCGGGTGGTGGAGTGCCCAATATCCATCTCCCCACCACCCACCCCGTACCTGTGTGTCTGTATTTGACTCTGTGAGTATCTATATGTAAGTGCAGGTCTGACCGTTTCTGTAGTGCTCAAAATGAAACAATCTCTCCCTCAGCTGGCCTCCTCACCTTACTACAGTGACAGCGGCTGAGAGTGACATCACTTGAGGATTCAGACTGGGAGGGAGAGAAAGTGAGAGAGCTCGTAGCACGATCCAAACTGACAGCACCATCACACACACACACACACACACACACACACACACACACACACACACACACACACACACACACACACACACACACACAGGCTTGCACACTCAATACAGGTAGATGGAATATTTCACATTCTCGCTATGTCTGCATGGGTTTCCACCGGATTCTCCTGTTTCCACCCACAGTCTAAAGTTGTGGATGTTAGGTGAATTGGCCATGCTAAATTATCTATAGTGTCCAGGGATGTGTAGGTTAGGGGCATTATTCATGCGTAAACGTAGGATAGTGTTTTAACGGGTCTGGGTGGGTTACTCTTCGAAGGGTTAGTGTGGATGTGTTGGGTCGAAGGGCCTGTTTCCACACTGCAGTAATTCTGTGAACTCTGCGAACAACAGGGACAGACAGACAGAGGAGGAGGGAGACGTTGATTCTAATTTCAATATATTTACTTCAAAAGCAACTTTGCACAGAGATGCAGACAGATGTACACACAAACTGAGATACTGACAGTAACACACATAACATATGCACACCAAGATATGCACACAGGTAAGAAAGTTTACACACAAACATACGAACCTAACCCCACATACAGGCACACACTACCTTTAATACAGAGATATATACGTTTTATTAATAAGTTATCAATGGTCAGTTGGAGAAGGCAGGAGAATGTGATTGAGAAATATTTTTGCCGTGATCAAATGTCATGGCAGACAAAAATGGGCTGAATGGCCTAATTCTGCTCCAGGTTTAATTGCTCATATGATCATGTGGTGCCTGGAATTGTCTTTCCATAACGTCAGTGGAGGCTGAATTCGGTATGTATTTGATTTAGGAGAGTTAATGAGAAAGTGGACAGGCTTCAGGAGCTGAGTGATCAATATCTGTTTCTAATTGTCGACTCCTTTTATATCAAGAGTTTGAGGGGAACATATTTTGAGGATGAGGACATTCCCATTTCAGATTGAGACAGGGATGTTCCTTTCTGTTTAGGGTTGTGTAATCTGTGGTGTTCTCACGACGAAGTAGCAAAGTTCAGTTCCATAGATCTTTGATGTACGAGAGAATCCATGTTTATTGGGAACAGACAGGAAGGGGACATTGACATCAACAATGCACATTCTGAATGGCCAGCTGCCGCCGCTAACATATATGTTGTTCTCTCAACCACTCAGTAATGTTGCAGAGGTAAAGAAAGATCACATTCAGCCAGTCAACATCGTTATAATGAGACAGGCGGAGACCATTCTGCCCTCTAAGGATTTACACAAGAATAGCGTGAATTCATTCAGCCCGCTACGTACATTACACAGTGTAGGATAAGGCCATCCTAACTGTCTAGCCTGATGCCCAGGGGCAGGTGAAACCTGGTAAACTATCAGGGAATAAACATTCAGGATAAATGTTTATATTCAGGTTGTAAAGTTGTAACTTGGTGAATTGCGTCAGGGATCAGTGTGACATTATCAACAATTTACAATCTATCCCAATGACTTCGATGAGGTGACTGTTTGGATTGGAGCTCAATTACTTCATTTACTAAGATAGTCATTTAACAGCATATGGAGACGCTGCAATGGGATACCGACAGGGGAAGTCAGTGAACAAATTTGGCAGAAAACAGTATAACAAGGGCTAAGTGAAGTCAGTGCTCTGTTGAACACATTAAATAACAGTAACCTACTTAAATGCAGAGAACATTGCAGACCGCATTGGTACGGAGAATGTGTGTGTCTCAGTACATGAGCCATATAAACCTAGTCAGCAGATTCAGCAAGTGATTCGGGAAGTGTATTGAATGTTGCTGTTTCATGCAAAGGCTATCAGGTATAATCATCGTGATGTTTTACTGCATTTATACATGACAATGCTGAGACGACATCGAATGCATTGAACGTAGGAATGAACCCTGAAATTGAAAGAAAAAATATGCAATTTTTTTTTAGAAGCTTTTCACCTATACGTCACTTTACTCCTTGCTAGAATCATAGCGTCATACTGCACGGAAACAGACCCTTCAGTCCAGCTCATTTGCACCGACCAGTTATTCCAATCTGATGTAAAACCATTTGCCAACATTAGACCCATACATCTCTAATTATTATTCATATACCCATCCATTGCCTCTTAAATGTTGTAATTGAACAGCCTCCACCACTTTCGCTGCCAGCTAGCTCCATAGATGCATTACTCTCTGTGTGAAAAGGTTACCACTCAAGTATCTTTTTAATTTTCCCCTTTCACTTTAAATCTTTGCCCTCTGGTTTGGACTCCTCCAGCCTTGGAAAATAACTTTGGCTGATCCCACACCCATGCCCTCATGGCCTGTACAAGGTCAGAGTACTTCAGACCTGAAAATGAGAGCTGATCACATTGAACCATATAAGACCCTGAGGAGAGTATATTGGGGCGTAGCTGAGGGATGAGAAAATAAAATTAAGGATTTAGTTTTAGAAAACAACATACAGATTTTAACACAGGTACTATGAAGATATGAAGTTATTGCACAAAAATTAAGCAGACACATATAAATATAACTTAAAATTATAAACTACAATTCATTCCTAAATGGAGCAGGTAACAGGGATGGAGTCATTCAATCAGGGTAATGATCAACCAGACCTTATCTAGTCCAGGTTGGTGTTTGGGTCACATTATTCAAGACCAGATCAGATCAAATCTGCTGACAGATTTGCGAACAAAGTGACGTTCAGTGCAAGGTCACACACCAACTGCACATTGAGGCAATGAGAGTTCATTCAGAGCCTGAAGCTCTCTCCTAACCAACATAGGAGGTTCAAAGAGGTACATAAACTAAAAAGAAGCATGTATCATGGGCAAAATGTAATTTACTATGCCATCAATGTCTTCCTCTGGACATAACGGGTTTTGGTCCATAATCTTCCAGTTTCAATACAATCAACTCTTATTCCCTCACCGTGCTACAAATTAAACATCAATTTCCTTCACACTCGCTTCATCTTACCATCATCTCAGTGATTATTCTGATAAAACAGCTTTGCACTGCCTCTGTGACAAGGAGATCACTGATTTATAAAGGAGAGAAAGTCTGTCCACAATAGCCCAAATACTGCCTCAACAACACTCCACAACTCCTACATATGACTCATTTTGTAATGAAGGCTGGCATTTCATTTCATGTCCTGATTAATGGATGCCCTGTATGAATTCTGTTCGTGATGCATGACTAAGGACATTCCGGTCCTTTTTGCCAAAAGCACTTCCCAATCTCGTACCTTCTATTAAATACATCATGAAAAAGAAAGTATATGTCAACAGAAAAGAACAACGGAAATTTGCAGCCCAGGAACAGGCCCTTCACTCTCCAAGCCTGATCCGACCCAAATGTACTGTCTAAACCTATCAGTCAATTCCTAAGCATCTGTATCCCTCTGCTCCCCACCTACTCATGCATCTGTCCTGACGCATCTTAAATGAATCCACCGTGCCTGCCTCTACCACCTTTGCTGGCAACGCGTTCCGAACCCCACCATCCTCTGTGTGAAGTACTGACACCGTGTATCCCCCTTAAACATTCCACTTCTCACTTTGAAAGCGTAACCTCTCGTTATTGAATTCTTCACCCTGGGAAAAAGCTTGTCTCTATCCACTCTTTCTAAACCCTGCATGATTTTGTTAACCTCAATCAGATTCCCCCTCAATCTCATTTTTCCTAATGAAAATAAACCTAACCTACTCAACCTCTTTTCATAGCTGGCACCTTCCATACCAGGCAACATCCTCGTAAACTTTCTCTGCACCCTCGAAAAAGCATCCAAATCCTTTTGGTATGGTGACAACCAGTACTGTACACAGTATTTTAAATGTGGCTGAACCAATGTCTTGCACAATGTTAACATGACTTGCCAGCTCTTATACTCAATAACCCGTCCAATGAAGGCAAGCAAACCACATGCCTTCTTGACTACTCTATCCACTTGTTCAGCAACCTTCTGAATACAATAGACCTGCACTCCCAGATCTCTCTGCCCAACAACATTTCCCAAGGGTCTGCCGTTTATTGTACAATTCGTTCTAGAATTAGTCTTGCCTACATGCATCACCTCGCATTTGTCTGTCTTGAAAACGATCTGCCACTTTTCCGCCGAAATCCCCAGTATATCTATATCCTCCTGTATTTTCTGACAGTCCCTTACGCTTTCTGCTAGTCCACCAATCTTTCTGTCATATGAAAATTTGCTGATCATACCAACAGTGCCCTCTTCTAGACCATTTATGTATATTACAAACAACAGTGGACCCAACACTGACCCCAGTGAATCACCACTGATCACCTTTCTCCATTTCGAGAAACTTCCTTTCAACTACTACTCTCTGTCTCCTGTTTCTCAACCAGTTCCTTAACCACCTAGCTACAACATCCTGCACACTATACGACTTCAATTTCTCCATTAGTATACCATGGGGAACATTATCAAACGCCTTACTAAAGTCTCTGTATATGACATCAACAGCCCTTCCTTCATCTATCAACTTGCTCACTTCGGAGAACTCAATTAAGTCTCCCTTATTCAACTCAACTAAGGCACAGTCTCCCTTGCTCAATACCATTTTGTCTATAACTGATAAGCGCGTTCTTTTCTAATTATAAGTAGATCCTATCTCTCAGTACCTTCTCCAGCAACTTTCCCACCACTGACGTCGGGCTCACTGGTCTTTGGTCAGCCAGAATAAGTCTATAACCCTTCTTGTACAGAGGGACAACATGAGCTACCCTCCAGTCCTCCAGCACCTCACCTGTATTTAAGGATTCCACAAAGATATTTGTCAGGGCTCCAGCTACTTCCTCCCTCGCCTCCCTCAGCAAATTGGGATCGATCCCATCCGGTCCGTGGATTTGTCCACCTTTATAATCTCTAGCCTACAGATACATCTTCGCTACTTACGCCAATGTGATCCAGACTAATCAAACTTATATCTCTAACCTCAATATTCATCATGCTCCACTCCTCGGTCAACAGGATGCAAAGTAATCATTCAGAATCTCGCCTATTCGCTCAGGTTCGACACACAGCCTTCCTTCATTATCATTTAGTGGACCAATCTTTTCTCCAATTATTCTTTTGCTTCTTATGTAAGAATAAAATGTTGGATTTTCCTTAATTCTGCTCACTAAAGCTAATTCATAACCCGTTTAAGCCCGCTTGATTCCTCGTTTAAGAGTTGTCCTACTCTTCCGATATACTTCCAGGGCTCGTTTGGTTCTTAGCTGGCTAGACCTTATGTATGTTTCCCTTTTCCTTTTGGGTCGTCATACAATTTCTCCTGTCATCCACTGTTCACGAATTTTGCACTTCCTATCCTTTGCCTTCAAAGGGACATGCCTATACTGCACTATCTTTAAACTATCTTTAAAAGCCTCCCACTTCTCAAATGTTGACTTCCCTTCAAATAGCTGTGTCTATTCCACATTTCTGAGCTCATGCCTAATTTTGATATAATTGGTCTTGGCCCAGTTTAGTACTCTTCCTTTAGAACCACTCTCTACTTTATCCACGAGTATTCTAAAACTTACAGAATTGTTGTCACTGTTCCCAAAGAAATCTCCCGCCACAACTTTTACTACCTGTCCTGGCTTGTTCCCCAGTAGCAGGTCCAACATGGCCCCTTACCTCGTCGGACTGTTGACATACTGCAGTAGAAACTCTACTGGACACTTCTTACAAATTCTTCCCCATTCAGACCTCTGACGCTAAGTATATCCCAGTCAAAGTTGGTTAAATTAAAATCTCCCAACACCACTACCCTATTATTTCTACATCTTTCCATAATCTCTTTACCTATTTGATCTTCTACCACATGCTCACCATTGGAAGGCCTGTAATACAGCCCCAACAGTGTAATTGCATCCTTTTCATTTCTCAGCTCCACCCATAATGCCTCACTACCCAAGACCTCCATAGTGTGCTCCTTTAGCAGAGCCGTGATACCGTCTTGACCAGCAATGCAATTCCACCCACTCCCATTTTACTTCCCTCCCTGTCATGTCTGAAGCGTCTATATCCTGGAACGTTCAATTTTCAATGATCATGTCCTTCCCTCAACCAAGTCTCTGTGATGTTAATAATGTCATACTGTCAGGCACCAATCCAAACCCTACGTTCATCTGCCTTACACACTATACTCCTTACATTAAAGTAGATATATTTCAGGATACCAAGTTTTTTTTGCGCTCATCTACTCACTGCCTATTCTTCCCTTTACGAATGCTTTAATCATAATTCTTACAGTCTCCAGTCTCCACCTCACTGCCTACTTGTTTTCTCTTCTGGTTCCCAATCTCCTGGCACATTAGTTTAAATCCGCCCAACAGCAGTAGCAAAAGCTCCCCAAGGACTTTGGTTCCCGTCTGGTTCAGATATACATCGTTCATTTTGTAATAGTCCCACCTTCCCGAGAACCGGTCCCAATGTCCAACAAATTAGGCCCCTCCCTCCTTCACCATCTCTCAAGCCACGAGTTCACCCTGTCTACTTTTTTGATTTCTGCGCTGGCTAGCACGTGACTCTGTTTTTAATCCCAATAGCACAACCTTTGAGGTCCTCCTCTTTAACTATTCTCCTAGCTCCCTGATTTATTCTTTGAGGACGTCATCTCACATTCTACTTATATCGTTGGTGCCCATATGCACCAATACAACTAGCTGTTCACTCTCCCCTTTTAGAATGCTCTGCAGCCGATCGGTGACATTCCTGACCTGAGCACCTGGGAGGCAACATGCCTTCCGGGAGTCCCGTTTTCGGCCACAGAACCGCCCACCTACTTCCCTCACAATAGAATCCCCTATGACAATGGTCCTACGAGTCACTTTCCCACCCTTCTGAACAGCAGTGCCCGCCATGATGCCATGATTCTGGCAAATACTGCCCTCCCCTGGTGAGCCATCTCCCCCAAAATAATCCAAGACAGTATGTCTGTTATGTAGGGAGATGACCGCAGGGGGCACCTGCTCTGCCTTCCTACTCTTTTTTCTGCCTTTTGGTCACCCATTCACTGCCTTCCTAAGTAATTCTAAACTGGGGTTTGACCAGTTGCTAAGCTCTCACATCAAGCAAGGCGCACAGTCCACGGGTCTGAGTCAACCATTGTAGTTTGGCTAAAAGATTGTCATACTACAGTGGAAGTTAATAGTATCCCTTTGCCTTACAGACATCTTAAATTTCAAGATTTTCCCTTATCAATGGTGTGTGTTTATGTGTGTGTGTGTGTGTGTGTGTGTGTGTGTGTGTGTGAGAGAGAGAGAGAGAGAGAGAGAGAGAGAGAGGGAGAGAGAGGGGTGGGGAGGAGGGGGGAATGCTGACGAGAATGCTATTGTTATTTTGGTATTCTCTACTTAGATTCAGGGGTTCAGTTTTTTTTACATGAATGCTCGCGTCTGCTTCGGTGTTTGTTTGGAACTGAGAATTAACTGGAGTTCAGTCTGGTTAGTGTCATATAACTTGAGTAGCCATTTAAAACAAATCTGTATCTGCTCAAACTTTCCAATTATTGACTCACAGTCCATGACTTACGAAGAAATGAATTTCAATCTGACATGACAAAGAAAGGTTAAATCATAACCTCAGAGGATGTTTAGCTACTATGGAGAAATATAGGTTATGTGAGTAGTCAAAGACCTGACAAATAGAGCTTTACATGGATAAACATGAAGTTGTCCATTTTGACTGGAAGGAAAGCATTTTTTTTTAAATAGAGGGAGATTCCATAGCTCTGAGATGCAGTAGGAGCAGAGTGTATCATTACCTGAATCACAAAATTCTAGCATACAGATACAGAACGTATTTAGGAAAGCGAATAAATGTTTTCCTTTTATCTTGAGGGAATTTAAACACAAAAGTAGAGAAAACTATTGAGCTTGTATCTTCAGTGCTCTAAGTCTTATTGGTTACCTGTTTACGGAATGAAGTAAATAAATTGGAGACAATTTGGGGAATACTTACCAGAATAATACTTGCAGAATGATTGTCATACAAAGGGAATTCTGATAGTCTCGGCTTTTGTCAGTTTGTGTTTAGGAGAAGAAGTGGCAAATTCATTGAAAGAAGATGTTTCCTCTTACATAAGAGACGTGAATGAAGGATTATTATCTAAACGTCAGCGGTTGTCCATTTAAAACAGATCAAGATGATTTGTTTTCTCTCAAAATGTGGAAACTCTGGCACGTTATTAAAGCAGAGCTATAGAATATTGTAAAAGCAAATATAAATACTTTATTGTTGAGAGAGGAGTGACGAAATGTTTTCAGATTAGGCAGGAATGTGGATTTAAAGTTACAATTCATGAGACATACTTTTGTGAAATATCTAGCTTATCCCTGTTTGTATGGGATGTGGCAGGTTGATTAAACTACCAAACTGGAGTTTCAATGTAAAGTTTCAATAAACAACTTTATAATGCCGGAATCCTCCATCCTCAGAGCTTTTTCAATGGTTGAACTTTTCAAGTGTTTGTTTAAAATCATGTAATTTTTGTTGTAACACCAATTGCAGATATGGAAACTGTGACACTTCCAAGGCAGAAGAGATTCCAGGAATGAATGCAGTGATCACAAAGGAAGTATCAGTCCAACGTGTGACTGAATTTAATTTCATCCAGAATACAACAATGTGAAAGAAAATTCGTGCCACCTCCTGTAAATTCTATGGAGGGGCTTCTGTCTGAGTATATGCCACAGCAATGCAACAAACACGAACCTACAGCAGTCACATTAACAAATTTGCTTTAATATGTCTGTAATTTTTGCAATTTTCTGAGACATTAGATATTTAGTTGGCTTAAAAATAGTTGCATCCGTGCAAAATATTCCAAAGTGGTCAGTGGAACATTGCTTGTCCATTCAATATTCAGATCTCAATTTGTAGTCTGCATTTAGATAGCTGAACTCTGAAACAAGGATAAATATATTGAACAGTTTGCGTTCCCATCTCCTTCACTCCCCTCATTCTCGCTGCAGTGTCTTTCAAATTCTCTGTAAAAGTTTTAAAGAAAAAACTACTATTTTCCATTTTCCCGCCACTTCTAGAAGTTGATCTATTTCATAAAAGCAGTTGATCCAAGAATGTGATACTGACTCGCTGAGTATCAAAAATTTTCATACCAGCCGTCAGCCAGTTGTGGATACAACAGCTAGTTTGAAATGTCTTTTATCATGACTAATTTCAGCTATGACCGCTGAAGAACTTGAAAATCTAATTTCTCCAGGGATTGTTGTAGTGTTCAGATAATATCTTGGAAGGATCTTCTAGCGCGGCTTGGTGGTTACAGCTCAGGATCAAAACCATGACAGACACACTGCTGGGGATATAAGATAAAAGAAAGTGCAGGAGCAGATATACAACCAATTTACTGAGGTGTGTAGAAGCAATAATAGGATCATTATATTCAGGGATTTCAATTCCAAACATTCATTAAGGCATTGTTAACCTTTTAAGAGGAGTTGCCTTGAAAGTTATTCCAGAGAGCTTCTTATATCAACATATAGCAGATGCAACAATACGCGGTGCAGTGCTAGGTCTCAATGTGTGGGAAGAAGCCAGTCAGTTGTCCCTGGCAGGATTGGGAGAGCATTGCAGGACCAGTGATTATGACATCACACGTTTAGAGTTTGCCAAGGAAAAGAATAAAAAAAGTTTGAAAAATAAAATGTTTTTGGACAGGGGAGACAGATTCTATTAAAACAATACAACAGGATCTGGCCAAAGTGCAATTTGTTCTGGATGAACCTGTAGCAGAACAGCATGTGGCGGAGGGTTATGGCATCATTTGATCAAAATGGAATTGATGAGAGTCGCGTCCCAAGACGACATTTCGGAAAACAAGCCCAGAGAACCTCAGATGTCGACAAATATTCCGAACAGAATTAAAATCGAAGGAGAATCTTAAAGCAGCTCAAAAGTGAGCAGGTCAATGGAGGCACTAAAATAACAAAGGGCTAACATTAAAACGTCAGTAGAAATGCAGAAGGAGGGGTGACAAAACATTAGCGGGTAAGATTAGCAAGAATCCAAAGCCATTTCATCGGTATATTAAGAGGGAGAGGATATCACAGAAAGAATGTGGAGTATTAGGGACCAAGGTGGAAGCGTGTGCACTGAGTCGGAGAATATGGTTAACATCTACTTCATATCAGTCTTCTGTTTGGAGAAACCGCCCCTGGATTCAAGGAGTGTGACCATGTGTTCCTTGAGTGAATTGATACAGCACCTGAGGAAGAATTGGAAGTTTATGCAGGATAAAGAGAGGACAAATCCCCTGATTAGGATGACCTTTATCGTAGGCTGACGTGGAAGATGAGGAAGGAAATTACAGGATCGTAACCTTTGATTTTTGTTTTGCCTAGATCCACAAAGCAGGTGTGACAGGACAGGATAATATTTAATGTCGGTACAACTTTCAAACAGATTGCCAGAAATACCGCATGGGATGAAAGACCACCAAGTCTCACATCAGTGAGAGGGAGACAATTGGAGAAAATGCGGAGGTCTGTTGAAGCTGGAATATTAATTATCTTCAAGACTGAGGCAGGTTCATTTTTAAACAAGGTTTATGGTGGATTATCAAAATACATATAACCTAATTTAGTGGAAAAACGGACTCAGAGAGAAGACAGGCATACGGTTGTTCCTATGCCTAATGGTATCCTTTTTCCTATAGCCCTGTATTCACAGGAACATTAACCTCTTTCGCTATGGAGTGAGGCACAGTTTGGAATGCAATCGACTGATTCAAGTACAGGTAATTAAGAAATGCAATACTCGTAGACAGAAAGGACCAGAGGACTGTGACATCAATGATTGGCTGTCGGGGTGAGGATTTGCATCAGTGCAGTCACCACTACCAGAAGGAAGACCTCAGCAAAATACACTCCAAGACAAGCAGGGTCCTGCATTAGAGAGCGAGTAAACATGGGTATAGTATCAAGGAGTGGTTAAGGTCCCAACACTGCACAACTGCAGTGTCTCCCTACGTCCCTAACCAAAACGAAATTTGTTGGGGTGCAGGGACATGCTGTCGGCAGCAAAGTAAGTAGTAAGGCTTTGGTTTGATAGGCTTCAGTGAGCAGCAGGTCAGCAAGATGTACAAACAAGCTCAAACAAAGTCCTGTTAAGTTTAGTCCTGCAGCAGTCCAGACGGCAGTTAGGGGAGTCGCACGATCCTCTTGCGAGATATGGGAGCTCAGGGAGATTGCCAACGTCCCTGATGACTACACGTGTGGGCAATGCATCCAACATCATTTGCTGGGTGATTGTGTTCGGGAGCTGGAGAAAGATAAGTGCTTTAATGTGGTGGTCACACCCAAGACCCGCCTCTATCCATGTTTCTGTAATGATTATCATATCCCACGTAATGATCCACGCCCAGAGTTAATCAGGCTTACCTGTAAGGCCCATTGCATTTAAATGAATACAATTTAATTAAACAGATGTTCCTTGCTCCCTGTCGTGTTCCAGGCAGAGAGTAGCTGGGCGACCACCAGGAATGATGAAGGGAGTAGGCAGAGAGTGCAGGAATCACCTGAGGTCATTCCCCTTGAAAACAAGTATACCATTTTGGATAATGTTGGGGACAATGACTGTTCACGGGAAAGCAGCAGTAGCCAGGTTAGTGGCACTACGATTGGCTCTGGGACACAACAGGAAAGGGTAAAGGTAAGCAGGGTCTTAGAGATAGGAGAATTGATCGTTAGAGGAACAGATTGGAGAATCTGTGGCCTCAAATGGGAATCCAGGATGGCTTGTTACCTCCCAGATGCCAGCTTCCAGGATGTCTCTGAGCAGCTGCAGAACATTCTCAAGGGGAGGGTGAGCAACCAGAAATCATTATGCACGTTGGCACAAATGAAATCTGTAGAAATAGGAATGAGGTCCTGCAGAGTGATTACAGAGAACAAGGAGAAACATTAAAAAAAAGCTTGACAGAGGGAGATTACATCGAGGGCCGAAGGGCCTGTACTGCGCTGTAATGTTCTATTTCCGTCCGTGACTGTTGGCACATGCAATGGACGAGACACCAATATCTTGGCGGCCAGTTTTGCTCGTGCTAGAAGGGAGGGGTTAAACTAGATTGGCAAGGGTGTGGTATACTCAAGAGCAGGGAGGCAAGTGCGATGCTGGAAGGAGAAGCAGAAATCAGAACTAGTAAGTTGAAGAGATAGGTTAGTCTCAAATACGACAGATAAAGTAATGCCTTTTGGATTAAACTGCATTTATTTCAATGCAAGAGGGCTGACAGTTACGGCCGATGAAGTCAGGGCGTGGATAGGTACGTGGAACTGGTATAGTACAGCTATTACTGAAACATGGCTAAGGGAACGACAGGACGAGTAGCTTAATGGGCTAGGCTACAGGTGCTTTAGACAGGAAATGACGATGGAAGGAGGGGAGCGGGAGTTGCATTTTTGTTTAAAGGGAGTACCGCAGCAGTTTTCCGAGATGAAATAACTGAAGGATCATCCGGTGAGGCTTTGTGGGTGGAGCTAGGAATTAGAAGGGGGTGATGACGTGATTGTGGTTGGACTATTGCCCCCCAAATAGTCAACATGAATGAGTGGAACAGGGAGAGAGGAGAGACCTGGAGGAGCAATCGGGTTATCATAATTTGGGATTTTAATTTTTCTAACATTGACTGGGACTGTCAGAGTGTTAAGTGATTTGAATGGGTAGAATCTGTGAAATGTGTCAGACAAGTTTCCTCAAGCAGTGTACAGCGTGTCCTATTCGGGAAGGAGCAAAACTCAAAATACTCTTAGGATATTGGGCAGGAAATATGACTGACTTCAGAGTGGAGAAGCATCTTGGGACCAGTGACCATAGTTCAATTAAGTTTCAAATAGATATGGAGAGGAACAAAACAGGTCCACAGATTTAAGTTCTAACTTGGGGCGTGGCACAGATACAGGCAGCAGGGATCACGGGAATCCCTGTAGGTACAGAAGGGACACAGGAGTCTACAGAAAAAGGAAAACAGTGGTGTGAAAAGAGGGGCAAGAAAGTGCCTTGGTTGAGAAGATTAAGATGAATCCAAAAGGTACTTTAAATATATTAAATGAAAAAATAAAAGCAATAACTAGAGAGGAAAAAGAACCCCTCGAAGACCTAAGTGGACATGTATGTGTGGAACCATAAGAGATGGATAAAGTCCTCAACGAATATTCCTACCCTATATTTACCGTGGAGAAAGACAATACAACTTGAGAACTTGAGGAAGTTAGTGGTGATATCTTAGGGACAATCCATATCATAATAGAGGATGTTTCACCCGTACTAGAATGTTTGGAATTGAACAAATCTCACGGTCCTTCTCAGATAAACCTAAGAACACTGCAAGGAGCTACAGGAGAATTTGCGGGGACCCTGATTGATAACTTTGATCATCATTAACCACTTGAGGATAGCAGATTTGTCCCCTTTTTCAAGAAAGACTGAACAAAAAATTCATTGGAACTACAGACTAGGAGTTTTAGCATCTGTGGTAGGAAAGTTAGTTGAGAAGATTCTGTGGAATAAGATATACATGCATTTGGAAAGATAGGCTTTAATTAGGAAGAGTAAGTATAGCTTTGTGCGAGGAAATGTATGCCTGACAAATTTCTTGAAGTACTTTGATGACATGACCAGCAAGATTGACTTGGGCAGTGTGATAGACGTCGAAACGTGTGGTATTGAAAAAGCACAACAGATCAGGCAGCATTCGTGGGGCAGGAGAATTGATGTTTTGGGCATAAGCCCTTCATCAGGAGTGTCTGAAACATCGATTATCCTGTTCTTCGGATGCTGCCTTAACTGCTGTGATTTTCCAGTGCTACACTTTTTGACTCTAATCTCCAGCATCTGCCATGCTCACTTTCTCCAAGGTGGTAAACTTAGCTATATGGATTTCAGTTACACAAGAACAGGATGAGGTTTTTCAGCCCCTGGATCCTGATATGCAGTAACAGGAGGAGGCCAATCAGTCCCTTGAGCCTATAAAACTGTAGATCTTGCAGCACCAGCATCCAGTCACAAAGCAACAGGATCAGTCTATTCAGCAACTTGATGTCTCTAACACCGGAAATGGAAGAGGCCACAAAGTGAATGGACTATGCGGTGTACTGGAATAACACCAGACTACAGAGCCCCTCAGGCCTGGACTTCCCTTCAGTAAGGTAAGGGCTGACCTATTCTCAGCTGCAATTTCTCTTTTACACCTAATTCTTTGTAATGTCCAACTCTCTGATGGATCAAAATCCATTGACACATACCCTCTCACCAACCCCCCAAACATTTCAATGATGTAGCCTCCTTAACTGTTTGGCATAGAGAGGTCCCAACAGTCACTACCCTCGGAGAAGGAAACACTCTGCACACATATACCTTGGATTATTGACATGGACAGAAGATATGAACACAGTGTCAGAGCGACTGGCCCTGATACCACGGCAGTATTTGTCTGAGCAATGTGTCAAGGAGACTGAATAAGATTGAACTTAATGGGAATCAGGTGTGAACTCCCCATTGGTTGGGTCATTCAGAACACAATGTGGCTGGTGGAAATCAGTCCTCACAGTCCATAGATATCTCTGTGGGCAATCCTCCGGGTAGTTTCCTCGGTACAAACACCTTCAGCTGCTTCAACAATGTCTTACCCGCCAATTTATGATCAGACGTAGGAATGTTCAGTGAAGATTACACAATCTTCAGAATAATGTGACACCTGCTCAGATGCTAAAATCTGAAATCGGACAACATTAAATCTTGTGCTGTTAGTATATAAGTAACATTCATCGAAAAGTACTACTAGGCACTACACATTTCCACGGTTAAAAGGAGGAGCTCATCCGCAACACAAGCAGGTTTAACAATAATATAAGAAAGCCATTCAGCCCATTGAAACTATTGGATAAGAAGAGGCACAACTCATTCACTGTCTCCTGAATATTACACAAGAAGACTTCTAAAAACTTGCAGATGTTGGAATCCAAAGTAGATACGCAGGAGGCTAGAAGAACACAACAAGCCAGGGAGCATCAAGTGGTCGAGAAGTCAACGCCTTGGGTATGACCCTTCTTCAGGACTGGGGATGGGGATAAGGGGGTCTACAAATAAAGGAGCGTGGTGAGGGACAAGCAGACAGGGTGGTGAGTGAGGATAGATGAACACAAATAGAGGGCACCACCGGGTTAGTAATGCGAGGACTGAATCCAGTTGGTACGTGGAGGAAGGGTTGATCAGAGAACTGGAAGGTAGGAGGAGGAGCTGGAAAGGAAGTTGGAGGATTGGAAAGGAAGTTATTTGAAAATGTAGAACTCTGTGTTGAGTCCTCTGGTTTGTAGGCTGGCCAGGCAATAGATGAAGTGGTTTGGCTCATTTTGACAATGGAGGAGGTCAACGATGGCCATGTCTGAAAAGGATTGAGTGGGAAAATTGAAAATGACGGTGATTGCGAGGTCAGGTCAGGCCTGACAAGCCCGATTGAGATGCTCAGCAAAACATTCCATTAGTTTACATTTAGTCTTCCCGAAGTAGAGAAGACCAAATCGAGTGCATGAGATGCAGTAAATTAGGTTGGATCCCACCACCTCGCACACATTCCACAAAGACCGTTCTCATTGCTTATTGTGCCACACTCCCCACCAATCACTGCAATCTCCCCCAGGCACCTTCTCCTACAATTGCAAAAGATGCATCACCTTCTGGTACCACACATTCCTCACCTCCTTAAAGCGCCCCAAACAGACCTTCCTGGTCAGACAGAGTTTCACGTGCCTCTCCTCCAACCTACTTTTTACATCAGGTGCTCCCGATGTGGTCTTCTCTACATTGGGGAGATCGAACATAAACCAAGGGCACTTTTCACTGACCCTCACAGCTGGTCCTGCAGGGGTCGACCTGACCTCCTCGTCACCACCCATTTCAATCCCCCTTCCCACTCCCTTTCCAACATAACCATCCATATCCTCCTTTGCTGCCACGGTGAGGCAGACCGCAAATTGGAGGAACAGCACCTTATCTTCAGCCTGGACGACTCAACAATGTGTTTTCCAATTTGAAGTAATGTTCTTAATTTCTAGCCCATCCCCTTCTCTTCAATTTCACATGATCCCTTGCCTTCCAGCTCCCAATCGGATTCATCCCTCCTACTAACCAAGAAGGTTGCACCCACCATTTGAGTCCATGTAACCCTACTTCACAATCCCGCTGCTCTCCACACCCAATCCAGACTCTTCCCTCTTTATCAGCAACTCCCGCTACCCCCACCCGCAGTCTTGAAGAACGATTATACATGAAATGTTGACTTCCCCACCTGTTGGTGCTGCCTGGTTTGTTGTGTTCTTCCAGCCTGCTGATTGTCTCCTATGATGCAGGAAGGTAAGGAGTCTAGTCAGCACAACACGCAAGTAAGCCGGAACCACGGGTTGCCCACTGAAGCCCTGGAACCTCTGCCTTGGGGCCAGGAAGAGGACAATCCGCCCCTAGAGACACTGACACATGAACAGAAGAAGCCATTTAGCCGCTCCAAATGTTAAACTGAAATAGTGGGATGTAAATGATGCTGCAACATGACAAACCAATGAATCAGAGACTGCACAGACAGACTGCTCCACGTTTTTCCTCCTGGTCCATTGCTAATGGTACACACGTGTTAGATTAACGTGACTTGCTGATGGTGAGGAGTGAAATGAATGATTTTTACTAAGTACCGAGGAGGTTTCTTCCCTCTCCGAGATGTTATGGACTAAACTAAACCACTCAAAGCATTCTTAAGCAGACAGTTCAGACCATAACTTTGCAATTTGTTTCGGTAAGTGCACAACTAATATTACCCAGACTAATTTAGCTCGATTTACTAATGGATTTTGCAACAGAAAAACACTTCATTCACAAAATTACACAATGAAACACAAAGAACAGAATAAAGAACCCCTACAAATCTCAACCTGTTCAGCTAGACTTAATTATGCTGTTCCAAATACACACAATAGTTCCAATAAGTAAACTGCCTAGAAAGCCCATTATAAATGGAGCACATGCTTTAAGGTTGAAGTTGAAGGGCAGAAAAGAGACGGAGGTTTCACACAGCTCTCTGTTTAACTTCCCAGTTCAAGACTCAACTGAAAACTGCTCAGCTCAACTCAGCAAGTTCAGCTAAAAGAGCTGACCACTCACCTTTCATTTTACATGTCACTTCGAAAGCATGACACTTTGCCCTGATGTCTCATCTGTTTCGATATGAACAAAACGCCTCTGAAAATCCTTTTCATCACCGTACCAAACCAGAATGATCGGAGTCATGCCACATGTTATTGCCCCTCTGAAAATAAAATCAGGAAAATCTCTCCCTGAGCCAAGGAACAGCTTTTAGACATAAAGGGGGTTAACTCTGTGATACCTCCTATTTCCCCCATTCCCACCCCCCACACTTGAAATGAAAATGACCCATCAATACCAAACAATGGCTGCATTTTTAATCCTTCAAAATTAGTTAATGGTCTAAAAAGGCATAGACACTATACCAACTGTCAAAATGCAAACATGCAGAAACAATGCAAATCCAGGCCACAGTACACACGCCACCGAACGCCTCTGCAACTCATTCGAGTTTCGATAACGCGTCAACAATCCTGTTTTCACGATCTTCCAAATGTATAATTATTAAACTGCATGATTGCTCCATCTAAACAGTCTTTCATTTTTGTGCTTAAATTTTTTCCACACTTGTCAATGATTATGATCAGTGTATACGATTGTCTCCGATGCATTGCTGGTAATACAAACACTGAAATATTTTATTGTCAACACCAAGCTTAAATTCTCTTTCTCCACCGTTGAATATTTCTGTTGATGTACGTTCACCTTACTTGAAAAATACCTAATGGGTCTTTTGATTACATCGTCATCCTCTGCAGGAGGACCACACTGACACCCACAGCACTGGTATTGATAGCCATGTTGAAAGGCTTCTTGTAATCTGATGTGGTTAACACGGTTTTTAGGCTATCAAATGTCTTTTGACAGTTCTCTGTCCACAGAGAGTTCTTGTCCTTTTTTTAACAATTCGGTTACTGGAGCTGCCTCACTGCTACATTTTGACACAAACTTTCGGTAAAATCTAGTTAATCCTAGGAATCGTAGTATTGCAGCTTTTTTGACGACGATATGGGAAATTCCCTAATTACTTTCATTTTCGTATCTGATTGGGTCATTTGTCCATTTCCAATAACGTAGCCCAGGAACATGACTTGGCCTTTCACAAAGTCACATTTAGCTAGGTTTATCACCAAACCTGCCTTCTGAAGTCGAACGAATAAGTCCTAAAAACGCTGGAAAATGTTCCTTCCATGAGTGAATGAAAATCACCACATCATCAATGTACACCACATAGTTGGATAATCTGGCAATGACCTGATTTTCAGTCTCTGAAATCTGGCTGGAGCGTTTTTCATGCCAAATGCCACGACTTTGAACTGATATAGTCCATTTGATGTTAGAAAAGCTAAAAATGTCTTTGCTCTTTCTGACAGAGGTACTTGCCAGTTGCCTATGAACAAGTCCAACTTAGAAATGTAAGTGACTTCTCCCACTTTTTCGACACAGTCCTCCAAACATGGAATTGGATATACATCAGCCTTTGTAATGGCGTTGACTTTGCGATAGTCCACACGTGGGTACCATCTGACTTTGGCACCGTGACTATAGGTGAGTTCCAGTCACTGTAACTCTCTTTAATTTTGTAATCTTGAAGTATGCACTCTATCTCCTTCTGAACCTGAGCCAACTTTCGGCGGTTATGCCTATAATGATGTTGCTTAATTGGAACAGCATCTCCTCTATCTACATCATACACAATTAGCACTTGCAGTTTATTTCTGAATATCTCTTTATGTGATAGTAATAAATGGTTCAGGTCATTTCGATTTTCTTCTGGAAGGTAACTCAATAATTTCTCCCAATTTTTGGCATCTTTCTCATTGTTCAATTTGATTGGAGGAATATCAAATTCAGAGTCTTCTGTACTTGTTTTTCCTTTCCGTGTTGTTATCATGAACAACTTCTCCTCTTGCTTTCCTTCTCTATCAAAATACCTTTTGAGCATATTCACATGACACACTCCGTGAGATTTCTTCCTGTCTGGAGTCCTTATCAAGTAGTTAACCTCACGTAAGTTCTTCTCAATATGATAAGGTACACGAAACCTTGCTTTTAAAGTCTCACCTGTCACTGGAAGTAACACCAATACCATATCTCCAATTGCAAAATTGCGAATTTGTGAATTCTTACCCGCTTGCTGTTTCATTGCATGCTGCGATACTTTAAAATGCAATTGAATAAACTCTCCAGCTCTATGCAAACATTCCCTAATATTTGACATATCGGCCAAATGGGTCGTCTCTGAATTCTGGCTTACTAATTTCTCCATAACCAATTTAATGGTCCTCTTACTTCATGCGCAAACATTAATACAAATGGACTGAATTTGGACGATTCAATCGGTGCATCTCGGATCACAAAATGTTCAAAAAGAATTTCTTTGTCCCAATTATCTGCATAATCCTGAACATAAACCCTCAACATGGTATTCAGTGTTTGATGACTTCTCTCCTGCACTCCCTACGATTCTGTATGGTTTGAATTGTTTTATTCCCGAGTTATCCATTACCTCCCTGAATAGTTTGGATGTGAAGTTTGACCCTTGATCTGACTGGATCTCTATTGGTGGTCCGTATCTAGTAAAAACAAGTAAGTAATTTTTCTACAACCCTTTTAACTGTGATGCTGCATAATGTGTTTGCGTTTGGGTATCTAGCCTACACATTCATTATTGTTAATAGAAACTTATTCCCACTTTTTGTTTGTAGTAGGGAACCTACTCAATCAATCAAAACTCTTCTGAAAGGTTCCTAAAGTACTGCAATAGATATTAAAGGTGCAGGTTTAAATCCTGCATGTGTGATATGTTTGAAACGTCTGGCAAAATTCAACTACATGTTTCTGTAGTCCAGGTCAGTAAAAATGTCTTTGTATTTTAGCCGGTATTGCCCTCACCTCAAAATAAGTCACTCATGCGTCACTCATAGCACCTCCTTTCTGTACACAACTGGCAAAACAATTTGATGATTTTCTGTCCATATCTAATCTGTTTGAATGTATGATGATCTCAATTTCCTCATTAAGACATCATTTATAAATAATAATAGACAGGTATTTACTCATTCGCTTTCTTGCTAAATGTCTTTGGAAATAACTGTTTATACTACTCATATTTCTGCTGTAAATTAATCAGCTTAGAAGAGCTAAACATACTTGCATCTTCTCCCACTTGCTCCTTCTTTATTCTACTTACCTGATCAAAATATATTTCTGTTAATTCTATGTCAGCTTCGTTACCTGTGCATTTGAAGTCTCCTGCACAAAGCTGTACATTGGTGATCTTGTGATCACACAATTAGGGAAATTCCCTAGAAAAATATTGTCCAGCTCTTCAGTTTCCTGCATGACCACTGGCTTTTCAACTAGAGTAGGCAGCACATCTACCAGTGAATCAGCTACATCATTTGTAAGGACAAATTTCATTCCTGGAGCTGAGTGTTAGGGTCCAGTACTCCTACCACATATTCTTCGATCTTCTCTGGACTCTCTAGCCTCACTTTGCACAACTGAGCACTTTTCGAATCACCGTGAATTCCTGTTACCAGCACCTTTTCTGGCAATAGTGTCTCAGGAATGCTTATCTCCTCATCCCTCAGCATTGCAGCCTGAGAACACCCTGTGTTACTTAATATTGGAACCTCCTTAACTATGTCTCTTGGCCTATGTGAATAAATGTTACCCTTGCATGTAGACTTTTTAAGCAGATCTGGCACGTCCTCCTTAAACAACCTCTGGTCATCTTGTACACTCTGAGACCGTTGTCTAATTTCCCTTGTGCCTTTTATTTGCTAGTTCTAAAAAAAACTATCAGACTTGTCTGAATTTTCTACATCTGGCTTTCCCCTAGCCCACCAACACTGTGATTTCGTGTGGCCCACTTTATTAAAATGAGAACACCGGAGATTTTTAACTTGTGTGTTCCCTTCAAGGGTTTATTTTTTACACTGTGGTAAATTATGCTTATGATCTTCACTGAGATCTGCCCCTCCCTATCCACGTGAGGATATTTCTTTGCTCCAATTTCTATCCCTCATGGACTGAAATTGATTCGGCAAGGCAAAGCTAGTTTATAGACAAGTTCATAATCTTCAGCCACTTCAGCAGCTAACATTGTTGTTTTCACTCTCTGCTCTTCTACAAGTTTGCACTACTTCAGGCAGTGATTTTTGAATTCCACCGAAATATTTATTTCTCTAAGGTTAAAATAGGTTTACTTTATTTTGAAAGCTCTTATCCATTAATCGAAATTACTCTGTTTGATCTTTTCAAGCTCAATCGAGGGTTGACCAGAGTCCCTCTTAGATCCCAGAAACGTTACCTGTATCCTTTTGGTACAAGCTCATGTGCAGCTAAAATGGCTTATTTCAACTCCTCATATTCCGCAGATTCCTCCTCTGACAGGGATTTGAATACCTCACTAGCCCTACTTGAACGTTTCGTTTGGATCAACTAAACTCACATTGCCTCTGGCCACTACATTTATTTAGCCACTTTTTCAAATGAGTTGCAAAAGACTTCCACATACTTCTCATCAAATTTAGGCAATGTTTGAACATAATTAAACAGTTTCGCAATGGGCTTCTGACTGCCAGGGACTTGTTCATCTTCCCTACTCTCTTTCCCACTAACACTACCCTCTGTCATTTTGTACAACCTTTTACGCTGATTTTCCTTTTAAGTGTCAGAATTTTCTTTTCAAAAGCTCTCTTTCTTTCTCCTCTGCTGCTGCCTCTTTTCTCTCTCTTCTGCTGCTATCTGTTTTTCCCTCTCTTCTGTTTTTAAGCGTAACTCATTTCTGCTGCCTTTTCCTTAGCTCTCGCCTCAAGCACGAGCTGGTTTATTTGCAATTGGATTCTTGCTACCTCTGTAGATTCTGATGGTTTCTGCAGCAAGTTTAATTGATGAGCTACTGCTGTAACTATGTCTTCTTTCCTCGCAGAAGCAGGCAGTTCCAATTTCAGCCTCTGTGCTAATTCTTGCAACTTGGTCATATTCACTTTTTTGCAAACCTTCCAAAGTCACTTCATCCATATTCAGAAAATGTTTGGCGGCTGAAAGAGCCATTACTATCTCAAGCTTTGTCTACCCAACAAAACCAACACCGAAATTAAGACACAAGCACCTCACACTCACTGCTTAAAATTCCGCAAAGAGCCCCCAATCTGTTATGGATTCGGCTAGACCACTCAAAACATTCTAAAGCAGGTAGCCCAGAGCATAAATTTGCATCTTGTTTCGGTAAGAGTACAAGGAAAAAACCATAAAAAATACCTAGGTTGCCTACTAGATTCTAAAACAGACAAAAAAACTTTATTCACGAAATTGCACAATGAAATACAAAGACCAGAATGAACAACCCCTACAAAACTCATCTTATTCAACTAGAGTTAATTATGCTGCTCTGAATATACACTACTGTCCAAATCAGCAAACTCCCTTTAAAACCAGTATAAATGGAACACATGCTTACAGGTTGAAATTGAAGAGCAAAAAAGAGAGAGTTTCCACACAGCTCCCTGTTGAATTTCCCAGCTCAAGCCTCAGCTGAAAACTGCTCCGCGAAGCTCAGCTTGCTCAGCTAAAAAGAGCTGACCATTCCCTTTTCATTGTATAGGTCACTTCTAAAGCATGACCACTTTAGCCAGAAGTCTCATTTGTGTTCATATAAACAAAAGGCCTCTGAAAATCTTTTTCATCTCTGCAGCAAGCCAGAATGAGCAGAGTCAGGCCCAGTTTTATTGCCCTTCTGAAAAGAAAAGACATGGATAATCTCTTTGAGCCAAGGAACTGCTTTTAGACAAAAGGCACTATCTTTGAGACGGAAAAGACAGGCTTGTGTTCTTTACGGAAGTCACAATCTTGTGGGAATGGTTAATTCTAGAGTGTGACTGCTGACAGATTTGTGAACAACTTGACGTTCAGTGCAGGGTCACACACCAATTGCACATTGAGGCTCCTGGCATTTAGAACCAGGTGCTCTCTTTCAACCTATATGGGGACTCCACAGAACTATGTCAACTATGAAAAAGTCATAGAATTCTACAGCACGGAAACAGGCCCTTAACCCACCTGGTTCATGCTGACCAAAATGTCCATCTATGCTAACCCCATTTCTCTGCACTTGGCCAGTATCCTTCTCAACATTTCCTATATATATACTTGTCCAAATGTGAAGACGTCTGTCGGGGAAAACTTGTTATATTTCCAGCTATCAATGCTTTGCTTTCGAAATAATGAGTGTTAGTCCATAACGCTAAAATTTTAATGCAATCGGTTTTTATTCTTTTGTAAAGATACAATAAACAATAGACAATAGGTGCAGGAGTAGGCCGTTCTGCCCTTTGAGCCTGCACCACCATTCAATATGATCATGGCTGATCATCCACAATCAGTATCCTGTTCGTGCCTTATCTCCAGTATCCTTGAGAGCAATATCCAACTCTTTCTTAATCGAATCCAGAGACTGGGCCTCCACTGGCCTCTGGAGCAGAGCATTCCTCACAGCCACCACTCTCTTAGTGAAGAAGTCTCTCCTCATATCTGTCCTAAATGGTCTACTCCGTATTTTTAAGCTGTGCCCTCTGGTTCGGCACTCACCCATCAGCAGAAACATATTTCCTGCCTCCAGAATGTCCAATTCTTGAATAATCTTACACATCTCAATCAGATTCCATCTCAGTCTTCTAAACTCAAGGGTATACAAGCCCAGTTGTTCCAAACGTTCAGCATAAGGTAATCCCGCCATTCCAGGAATTTGCCTTGTGAAGCTACGCTGCACTCCCTCAATAGCCAGAATGTCTTTCCTCAAAATCGGAGACCAGAACTTGCAGACAGTACGCCGGGTGTGGTGTCACCAGGGCCCTGTAAAGCTGCAGAAGAACCTCTTTGCTTCTGTACTCAATCCCTCTTGTTATGAAGGCCAACATGCTATTAGTCTTCTTCACTACTTGCTATACCTGCATGCTTACCTTCATTGACTGGTGTAGAAGATCACCCAGATCTTTTGTACTGCCCCTTTTCCTAAACTGATTCCGTTTAAGTAGTAATCTGCCTTCCTGTTCTTGCCACCAAAGTGGATAACCATACATTTATCCACATAAAACTGCATCTGCCACGCATCTGAAAAGTCACTTAATCTGTCCAGGTCACCATGTAATCTCCTAACATACTCCTCACGTTTCACCCCGCCACCCAGCTTAGTATCATCAGGAAATTTGCTAATGTTATTACCAATACCATGTTCTATATCATTAACATATATTGTAAAAAGCTGCGGTCCCAACACACTGTTTCCTGCGGTACCATACTGGTCACTTCCTGCCAGTCTGAAATGGAGCCGTTTATCACTACAATTTGTTTCCTATCAGCCAACAAACTTTCAATCCAAGTTAGTACCTTCCTCCCAATACCATGCGCCCTAATTTTGCTCACTAACCTCATATGTGGGACTCTATCAAAAGCTTTCTGAAAGTTCAGGTACACTACATCTACTGGATCTCCCTCGTCCATCTTCATAGTTATATTCCCAAAAAATTCCAGAAGGTCACTTAAGCATGATTTCCCCTTCATACATCCATGCTGATTCTGACCTATCCTGTTACTACTATCCAGATGTGTTGTAATTTCCTCCTTTATAATAGACTCCAGCATCTTTCCCACCACTGAGGTCAGACTAACTGGTCTATAAGTTCAGGCTTTCTCTCTCCCACCTTTCGTAAAACGTGATACAACATCAGCCACCCTCCAATCTGCAGGAACTGATCCCGAATCTATCGAACTCTGGAAAATAATCACCAACGCATCCATGATTTCTCGAGCCACCTTCTTCAGTACCCTGGGATGAAGACCATCAAGCCCAGGGGACTTATCAACCTTCAGACCTAACAGTCTCTCCAACACCAATTACTGGCAAATATAAATTCCCTTAAGTTCAGGTCCTTCAGGCACTGTTACCTCAGGTAGATTGCTGTGTCTTCCCCAGTGAACGCAGATCTAAAATACCAATTAAATTCTTTACCTTTCCTTTGTTCCCTGTAATATATTCTCCTGTTTTTGTCTTCAAGGGCCCAATTTTAGTCTTAACCATTTTTTTTGTCTTTCACATACCTAAAAAAGCTCTTACTATCCTCCTTTATATCTTGGGCCAGTTTACCTTCGTACCTCCTTTTTTCTCTGCGTATTTCCTTCTTAGTAATCCTCTATTTTTCTTTAAAACTTCCCAGTCCTCCATATTCCCACTTATCTTTGCTATGTTATACTTCTTCTCTTTTAACTTTGTATGTTCCTTAACTTCCCTGGTCAGCCACGGCCACCCGTGCCTCCTCCTAAGATATTTCTTCCTTTTTGGAATGAACTGATCCTGCATCTTCTGCATTATACACAGAATTATCTGCATTGTTCCTCCACTGTCATCCCTGCTAAGGTATTGCACCATTGAACTTTGGCCAGCTCCTCAGTCATAGCTCCATAGTTTGCTTTATTCAACAGAAATATTGTCACTTCCGATTGTATCCTCTTCCTCTCAAACTGCAGATTGAAGCTTATTGTATTCTGGTCACTACGTTACAATGGCTCTTTCAACTCGAGGTTCCTGATCAACTCTGTTTCGTTGCACAATACCAGATCCAGAATTGTCTTCTCCCTGGTCGGGTCCACTACCAGCTGCTCTAAGAATCCATTTCGGAGGCACGCCACAGTGTCTCTTTCTTGAGGTCCAATACCATCCTGATTCTCCCAATCTGCGTGCATGTTGACATTCCCCATAACAACTGTCGTAACATCTTTGCAACAGGCCAGTTTCAGCTCCTGATTCAACTTACATCCGACATCCAGACGACTGTTTGGAGGCCTGTAGATAACTCCCAAGAGGGTCTTTTTACACTTGGAATTTCTCATCTCTATCCAGACTGACTCTACATCCCCTTATTCTTGGTCCCCCGCGCAAGGGGCTGAATATAATCCCGTATCAACATGACCACCCACCCCCACTGCCAGTCAGTCTGTCCTTACGATAGCACGTGTAGACTTGAATAATCATTTCCCAGGCCCTGTCCACTTGAAGCCACGTCTCAGTTATTCCCACAATATCATATCTGCCAATTTCTAGAAGAGCCTCAAGCTCATCCATGTTCTTCCTAATGCTTCGCGCATTCATATATATTATTTTTAATTTGTTCCTGCCCTCACCCTTCCCTTCAACTCCTATTTCACTCAACCTGACAACATGATCCCATTTTGAGTTTTCTGCCTCGTTAAATACAGTTGTCTTTCTTGACTTCCCTTGTTCGAACTTTCCCTTCAATTTCCTTCTTAAACATACAGTTTGTCTCCTTCCCCCGTTACTTAGTTTAAACGCAGCTGTGTTGCAGTAGCAAACCTGCCTGCCAGAATGCTGGTCCCCAACCTATTAAGATGGAAACCGTCTCTCTTGTATAATCTATCCTTACCACAAAACATACCCCAGTGATCCGGGAATTTAAATCCTTGCTTCCTGCACCAGTTCACCAGCCACACGTTCAAGTCCATTATCTCCCTGTTTCTGGCCTCACCAGCCCGAGGAACAGAAAGCAAACCGGAGATAACCACCTTGGACGTCCTGATTTTCAGCCGTCTTCCTAGTTCTCCGAAGTCCCACTGTAGTATGTTCCTCCTCTTCTTCCCGACATCATTTGTGCTGATATGTACCGCCCCCTCTGGCTCTTCACGTTCGTCCTTGAGGATTTCCTGCACTCTGTCTGTGATGTCCTTATCACCGCAGAGACCGGAGCGAGCTGGGCGGAAGTGAGGTTGGAGCGCAGAGCTGGTCGGGAATGTAAGTGATTGGTATTTAAAGAACTAACCTCGACGATAACGGTCTTTTCACCGCAGAGAGCGGCGCTATCTGGGCGGAAGTGAGGTTGGAGTGCAGAGCTGGTCGGGAAGGTAAGTGCTTGGTAGTTAAAGAACTTACCTCGACGACAACGGTCTTTTCACCGCATAGGGCGGCGCGAGCTGGGCAGAAGTGAGGTTGGAGCGCAGAGTTGGTCGGGAAGTAAGTGATTGGTATTTGAGTGGGTGTGTTCTAGACCCCAGGCCCTACTTTGTAGGCTCCCTCCCATCCTCCTCCTCTAAGCTAACTTTAAAGTCCACAGGTAAGCGACTCAGTGTAATTGACTCAGTGTTCTTGTTTTGGAGACAAAGTGTACAGTCATGGCAGCGCAGGCAGTGGAATGTTCCTCCTGCAGGATGTTTGAGGTAGGGGTGACCACCGATACTCCTGCCGACTTCGTCTGCAGGAAATGCAGTCAGATCCTGCTCCTCACCGAACGAGTTAGGGAACTGGAACTGGAGTTGGATGAACTGAGGATTATTCGAGAGGCTGAGAGGGTGATTGATAGAAGCTACAGGGACATAGTTACGCCGGAGAACAGAGGTAGCTGGGTAACAGTTAGAGGTGGGAAGGGGAAGAAGCAGGCAGTGCAGGGTTCCACTGTGGTCGTTCCCCTAAACAATAAGTATACAGCTTTGGAAACTGTTGGGGGGGACAGCCTTGCAGGTGTAAGCTGCATTGACGGGGTCTGTGACGTGAGGTCTGGCTCTGAGACTAAGAAGGGAAAGGGGGAGAGGAGGAGAGCGCTAGTTATAGGAGACACTCTAGTTAGAGGGACGGACAGGCGGTTCTGTGGACATGGGCGAGACTCTCGGATGGTTTGCTGCCTCCCGGGTGCCAGGGTCCGAGACGTCTCGGACCGTGTCTTCAGAATCCTTAAGGGGGAGGGTGTGCAGCCAGAAGTCGTGGTAAACATTGGCACCAACGACATAGGTAGGAAGAGGGGTGGGGAGGTCATTCAAGAGCTCAGGGAGTTAGGCTGGAAGCTAAAAGCTAGGACAGACAGAGTCGTCATCTCTGGGTTGTTGCCGGTGCCGCGTGACAGTGAGGCAAGGAATAAGGAGAGAGTGCAGTTGAATACGTGGCTGCAAGGATGGTGTAGGAGGGAGGGCTTCAGGTATTTGGACAATTGGACTGCATTCTGGGGAAGGTGGGACCTGTACAAACAGGACGGGTTGCACCTGAACCAGAAGGGCACCAATATCCTGGGGGGTAGGTTTGCTAGCACTCTTCGGGGGTGTTTAAACTAATTTGGCAGGGAGATGGGATCCGGACTTGTAGTCCAGCAAGTAAGCTAGCTGTTTGTCAGGATGTCCAAGAATATAGGGAGGCTGTGGAGAAGGTAGCACGGACAGGGAATACTTGCGGACACAGAGATGGGCTCAAGTGCGTATACTTCAACGCAAGGAGTATCAGAAATAAGGTGGGTGAACTTAAGGCGTGGATTGGTACCTGAGACTACGATGTTGTGGCCATCACGGAAACGTGGATAGATGAGGGACAGGAATGGTTGTTGGAGGTTCCTGGTTACAGATGTTTCAGTAAGATTAGCGAGGGTGGTAAAAAAGGAGGGGGGTGGCATTGCTAATTAGAAATGGTATAACGGCTGCAGAAAGGAAGTTTGAGGGGGATCTGCCCTTGGAGGTAGCATAGGCTGAAGTCAGAAATAGGAAAGGTGCAGTCACCTTGTTGGGTGTTTACTATAGGCCCCCCCAATAGCAGCAGAGATGTGGAGAAACAAATTGGGAAACAGATTTTGGAAAGGTGCAGAAGCTACAGGGTCGTAGTCATGGGCGACTTCAACTTCCCAAATATTGATTGGATGCTCTTTAGATCAAGTAGACTGCGGTGTTTGTGCAGTGTGTCCAGGAAGCTTTTCTAACTCAGTATGTAGATTGTCCAACCAGAGGGGAGGCCATATTGGATTTGGTACTCAGTAATGAACCGGGACAAGTGATGGGCTTGTTAGTGGGTGAACATTTTGGTGACAGTGACCACAATTCTGTGACTTTCACCTTGGTTATGGAGAGAGATAGGTGCGCACAACAGGGTAGATTTTACAATTGGGGGAAGGGAAATTACTATGCTGTAAGACAGGATATGAGGAGCATAAGTTGGGAGCATAGGCTGTCAGGGAAGGATGTGGTGGAAATGTGGAACTTTTTCAAGGAGCAGATACGACGTGTCCTTGATCTGTATGTACCTATCAGGCAGGAAAGAAATGGTCGCGTGAGGGAGCCTTGGTTGACGAGGGAGGTTGAATGTCTAGTAAAGAGGAAGAAGGAGGCTTACATAAGGTTGCGGAAACAGGGTTCAGACAGAGCAGTGGAGGGATACAGGATAGCCAGAAGGGACCTGAAGAAAGGGATTAGGAGAGCTAAGAGAGGGCATGAAAAATCCTTGGCGGATAGGATCAAGGATAACACCAAGGCATTATATGCGTATGCGAGAAACATGAGAATGACGAGAACGAGGGTAGGTCCGATCAAGGACAGTAGTGGGAGATTGTGTATTGAGTCGGAGGAGATAGGAGAGGTCTTGAATGAGTACTGTTCTTCAGTATTTACGAACGAGAGGGACCGTATTGTTGAAGAGGAGAGTGTGAAACGGACTGGTAAGCTAGAAGAGATACTTGTTAGGAAGGAAGATGTGTTGGACATTTTGAACAACTTGAGGACAGACAAGTCCCCCGGGCCTGACGGGATATATCCTAGGATTATGTGGGAAGCAAGAGAGGAAATTGCAGTACCGTTGGCAATGATCTTTTCATCTTCACTGTCAACGGGGGTGGTACCAGGGGACTGGAGAGTAGCGAATGTTGTGCCCCTGTTCAAAAAAGGGAATAGGGATAACCCCGGGAATTACAGGTCAGTTAGTCTTACTTCTGTGGTAGGCAAAGTAATGGAAAGGGTACTGAGGGAGAGGATTTATGAGTATCTGCAAAGACACTGCTTGATTAGAGACAGCCAGCACGGATTTGTGAAGGGTAGGTCTTGCCTTACAAGTCTTATTGAAATCTTTGAGGAGGTGACCAAGCATGTGGATGACGGTAGAGCAGTGGATGTAGTGTACATGGATTTTAGAAAGGCATTTGATAAGGTTCCCCATGGTAGGCTTATGCGGAAAGTCAGGAGGCATGGGATAGAGGGAAATTTGGCCAATTGGACAGAAAACTGCCTAACCGGTCAAAGTCAGAGAGTGGTGGTAGATGGTAAATATTCAGCTTGGAGCCCATTTTCAAGTGGAGTTCCGCAGGGATCAGTTCTGGGTCCTCTGCTGTTTGTAATTTTTATTAATGACTTGGAAGAGGGAGTCGAAGGGTGGGTCAGTAAATTTGCAGACATACGAAGATTGGTGGAGTTGTGGACAGTGAGGAGTGCTGTTGTCGGCTGCAAAGGGACTTAGATATGATGCAGAGCTGGGCTGAGGAGTGGCAGATGGAGTTCAACCCTGCCAAGTGTGAGGTTGTCCATTTTGGAAGAACAAATAAGAATGCGGAATACAGGATTAACGGTAGGGTTCTTAGTCAGGTGGAGGAACAGAGGGATCTTCGGGTCTATGTACATAGATCTTTGAAAGTTGCCACTCAGGTGGATAGAGCTTGTAAGAAGGCCTATGGTGTATTAGCGTTCATTAGCAGAGGGATTGAATTCAAGAGTCGTGAAGTGATGTTGCAGCTGTACAGGACGTTGGTTAGGCCACATTTGGAGTACTGTGTGCAGTTCTGGTCGCCTCACTTTAGCAAAGATGTGGAAGCTTTGGAGAGGGTGCAGAGAAGATTTACCAGGATGTTGCCTGGAATGGAGAATAGGTCGTACGAGGATAGGTTGAGAGTTCTCGGCCTTTTCTCATTGGAACGGCGAAGGATGAGGGGTGACTTGATAGAGGTTTATAAGATGATCAGAGGAATAGACAGAGTAGACAGTCAGAAACTTTTTCCCCGGGTACAACAGAGTATTACAAGGGGACATAAATTTAAGGTGAAGGGTGGAAGGTATAGGGGAGAGGTCAGGGATGGGTTATTTACCCAGAGAGTGGTGGGGGCATGGAATGCGCTGCCCGTGGGAGTGGTAGAGTCAGAATCATTGGCGACAACATCGTGTGCCGAAGGGCCTGTTCTATGTGTTGCATTGTTCTATGTTCTATGTTCAGAGTCTTTAACTCTGGCATCAGGACGGCAACACACCATTCGTAAGTCCCGTCTGCTGCCTCAAAAACCCCGGTCAGTTCCTCTCACTATGGAATCCCCCATTTACCATGGTTTTGTGCGATGTCCGACTCTTCCGCTCTGCCTCCACGCCAACTTTTGATTGACTGACCAGCCGCCTCGCGGACCTACAGTGTCATCTGTCTCTACTGTTTCCAAAAGATTCAACTTGTTCCTGGCATATACTTCCCCGGAGGTCTCTTGCACCTGTCTCCTCTCTGCCTTCCTCATCGTCTGCTCTCTTCTGCTCTCTTCTGGTATGGTCGGTGTAATAACCTTCATGAAGGTTTGACCAGAAAGATCTTGTTCTCTCGGAAGAGCCTAAGGTCGTCGAGTTCTTTCATCAGTGCTGCAATATGCTCAGTCAGTAGCAGAACATGCACACTTTCCAAACATATACGAGCTAGACACACCTGAGTCGTTGACCTCCTACATCAAGCACGTAGCACACTGAACCAGCTTGGTAATCATGTCCTCACCCTCTTCAACTGTGGGGTAATCGCTTCACTCAACCTCATTGGCAAAGACTCCTGATCTAAACCGTCGCTCTTCTATCCACAGGAACTTCCTTGGACCCTCTTTTTGGGGTAAGTCTGTGGACTTTTAATTTAGGTTCGAGGAGGCCCTACTTTGAACACACCCACTCAAATAACAATCACTTACCTTCCTGACTGGCTTTGCACTCTGACTTCACTTCCGTCCAGCTCGCGACACTCTCAATTGCAAAAACAATCATTCAGATTAAACAGTCATTTCCCTCACACCCTCCCCATGGTACCATCACCGCAGGAATTAATCTGGTGAAACTCCTTTACACTGTCTCATTGTAGCAAGGAGATCAGTCCTTATAGAGGAGAGAACATCTGTTCACAGTGCCCCAAGTATTGTCTCAAGAACACTCTAAAACTGCAGGAAGGTGTCTTCACTCTTGTACTTTCAGCATTTTGCAATGAAGGGAACCACACATTTACTGTGCTGACTACTTACTGAATTCTGTCAGTGACTCATAACCAAGGACATCCAGATCCTTTTCACTAAGAGCAATTCCCATCACCTCGCCTTCTCACAAAAAGAAAATGAGAAGGATTGTATGTTTTGCCAAATAATTTCTTTGCCTTATGAAGCCAAGCCACACCAACAATAACATCTCATTTGCCAGTAGAGATGATTGGAGATGCTGAGGAGGCAATGGCCTAGATGTATGATCTCTGGAATATTAATTAAGGGACCCAGGTAATGACCCAGATCCTGGATTTGAGTTCCACCTTGGCAAATGTTGGAATTTGAATTCAATAAAATATCAGGAATTAAGAATCAAATAAAACAATGAAAACATTGACAATTGTCCTACCTGGCACCGCCATGCTCATTCAGGGAAGGAAATCAACCAACTTCATCTGGTCATGCTTACAAGTGACTCCAGACCCACAGCAATTTTGTTAACACTCATTTGCAGTTTGAAATGGCAAAGCGAGCCGCCCAGTTACATCAGTCGCTACAAAGTCTAAAATAAATGAAACCGGATGGACCTCAGCACTGACAACAATCCCTTTGTTTGCTTCTTTCCCTCTATATTTCCCTTTCTCTCTCCATTCTATTTAGTCTTTCTCTCCTTCGCAACAGATATCCCTGTCATTCATCAATCACACTATTTCCCAGCTGCGTTCAGTTCTGATGTCTGGTCATTGGAGTCAAAATGCCTATTCTGTTTTCTCTCGACATGAGGCGTCAAATGTGTTCAGTTTCTCAGACACTTTCTCCTTCTTTTTGTTTCTGATCTCTTGTATCACTCTTCGTTTTATTTAATCTTTCCTGTTGTTATTACACGGGATGTCTGCAATGCTGATGGCGGCAGTGTTTGTTGACCCTTTACTGTGAGCTCATTCCCGAAAGTAGTACGAGCCAAGAACATTACTGTGGGTCTGATGTCTGTCTTAAGCCATACCAGGTAATAATGCTAGATTTCTTTTCCAAACGACATCAGTGAAATAGATAAACTTAGACACAAAATGCTGGTGATGTTATGGTTGTTATTAGTTAAACTTGCTTTTATTTCCCATTCCTGTTATTTGAAATTTCGTTTTGACATCATTTGTGATAAGATGTGAAACAGTGTCTTTCTGTGTATTAACCTGGGCCTCTGAATTATATTTCTTGCAACATTACTACGCAGGCACAGTGTCTTTGTCATGAAGTTACTTTAGAGACAAGAGCATATTTGTGATCAGAATGTTTGCAACTGAAATCGTACTTCGCGGAGAGCTGGACAACCATAAAGGCTTAAATACTGGTTTATTAAGCGCTAGCATTGATACCGAGATGGTGGCTGGGGTATGACGGAGCTGGAAGAGGATAGGTTTGGTGATGGACTGAATACCAAGACATAAATGAATTCAGGCCAAAAATGTACTTCGGGATTGTGATCCGTGTTGTTCTCAAGTGTTTGTGAGGCAGGAGATGTCGGCAGTTCTCAAATTTGTGGATAATGAATGGAATTTGCGTTTGGAACTGAAGACAACATTTTCCGTCTTTGCCAAATATAGGTAGCAGAAATAGCAATGAAGTTCGCCCTGGTTTACGGTATGAGTAAATAGGTAGAGATGGAGATTCTTACCAGGAGCACCAACAATAGTGAGCAAGGGATAGCAACCAGCCTGAATAATCATCAGTACACCGTATATCCGATCTAATAATGTCGACCGATACCAGGAAAGATAGAACTGTCTCCAGTACAAACTCTTGTCCATTGTTGCAACATTCCAGTGTAATGTTCGCAGATTCTGATCCATTAATGGAACTTTCCAAACTCAGATGTTTACCTCTCCTCTTCCCGTCTCTGCAGCTGCTAATCCCTGTTGCTGGCGGAGGTGATACTTTTGCTACTACAATGGGACAACACATTGTAAGAAACACCTTACTAATAGGAGAGTGAAACCGTCCAGTGACATAATTAGGATCCATGGAGACTGACATCAATTACAGTCACTGAAGAAACAGATCCAGTTAAATCCTTTCAGTGTGGTCCCTTCAGTTCACAAATAACAACTGGACTGGATTGATTGCGAGTCTCTGGCTGTTGGTCACGTCTCCCATCACCCATTGCTGAGAGAGAATGATGGATGCTTTCTTCTCGCAGGCTAGATGATTCTGCTGTGTTGTCCGTTTACAATACTGTAACCTCCTGAACCTCCCAGAACCACCACCCTCAAAAACCACAATCTAGATGTTGCTACCGTGCAGATCTCTCCTCGACTAGAACAGGCACCAGCTGATATAATTACAGTGGCTATAGCTGCACTCCAATACACAGGAAATCTCGACTTGCTTGGCAATTCCTTTAATTGATCTAATAAAGCAATTTGGTATCTTCATCACTCAATGTGCTTCAGCACTTTTTTTTATATCAACTGACAAACACCATAACACACTTTATTGACTTCAAAGCAGGAAGACCTGCATTTTTTAAAATTCAGTTCAAAGCCAAATGTGACACGTTGTCACAAAGCCGGTCCTTTCACAAGGTTATGTTATCCTTGATTTTTCTTCTTCAGAGAGATTCTAAACGACCCAAGATTCCATTATGTCTGAATTTTGAAAGGTTCATTTGGGGTCCTTTTGTTTATATCTAAATGATTAATGCCTCAGGCAGAACGCTTGCAAGTCTTTAAATAAAACTTCGTGTAATCAAGACGATTTTGCCAGCTCGGTAGCTGGGCAGATCGGAACAGTTTGAGGGTGAATTGAGTCAGTCAGTGTTGATCTTCGACGCTCTCCATCTGCCCTGCCGACCTCATAACCTGTAAGCTTTTGTATCAGATTTACTGTTTGTAATAAACCGTTTGTTTATTAGGATTGTTGCAACTATTTTGGGACAACGTCCTCAAGTCGGGATAGCCTATCCGTTGGATAAGATAAGTTAGTTGGAGAGTTCACCACTGATACGGGCAGGGCATTCCATGAACTCACAACCCGCTGTGTGAAGAATCTACCCCTAACATCTGTCCTATACCTACCACCCCTTAATTTAAAGCTATGTCCCCTAGTAACACCTGACTCCATTAGCGGTAAAAGGTTCTTAGTATCTACCCTATCTAAACCCCTAATCATCTTATACACTTCTATCAGATCTCCCCTAAACCTTCTCTTCTCCAATGAGAACAGCCCCAAGTGCCTCAGCCTTTCCTCATAAGATTTTCCTACCATTCCAGGCAACATCCTGGTAAACCTCCTCTGCACTCGTTCTAAAGCTTCCACATCCTTCCTATAGTATGGCGACCAAAACTGCACACAATACTCCAGATGAGGCCTCACCAGAGTCTTATACAACTGCAACATGACCTCAGGACTCCGGAACTCAATTCCTCTGCCAATAAAGCCCAGTACACCATATGCCTTCCTCACAGCACTATTTACCTGGGTGGCAACTTTCAGAGATCTGTGTACATGGACACCAAGATCCCTCTGCTCATCCACACTACCAAGTAGCCTACCATTAGCCCAGTAATCCATCATCTTGTTATTCCTACCAAAGTGAACGACTTCGCACTTAGCTACATTGAATTCCATTTGCCACATTTCCGCCCACCTTATTCCTTATACTTCTGGCATTGAAGTATACACACTTCAATCCACCTTTCTGGTTACAGGCACCCTCCTTAGAGATCGCTGCATTATTCCTAACCTCCCTACACTCAAGGTCCTGTACCCTAAAGCTACAGTCCTGGTTCCCATGCGCCCACGGAGTTAGTTTAAACCCTCCCAAAGAGCACTAACAAACCTCCCCCCAAGGATACTGGTGCCCCTCAGGTTCAGGTGTAGCCCATCCTTTTTATAGAGGTCCCACCTTCCCCAGAAAGGACCCCAGTTGTCCAGAAACCGGAATCCCTCCCTCCTGCACCATCCCTGTAGCCACGCATTTAACTGCTCTCTCTCCCTATTCCTCGACTCTATCACGTGGCACGGGTAACAAACCAGAGACTACAACTCTGTTTGTTCTAACTCGGAGCTTCCAACCTAGCTCCCTGAAAGCCTGTCTGACATCCTCACCCTTCTTCCTACCTATATCGTTGGTGCCAACGTGGACCACGATCTGGGGCTGCTCCCCCTCCCCCTTAAGGACCCGGAAAACACGATCAGCGACATCATGTACCCTTGCACCTGGGAGGCAACATACCAAACGTGAGTCCCTGTCGCCCCCACGAAACCGTCTGTCTGTACCCCTCACTATTGAGTCCCCAAGAACAATTGCTCTACCTTTCTCCACCCTACCCTTCTGAGCAACGGGGCCAGGCTCCGTGCCAGAGGCCTGAACCTCGTTGCTTGCCCCTGGTAAGTCATCCCCCCCACAAGTATCCAAAACGGTATACTTGTTCTTGAGGGGAATGACCGCAGGGGGTCCCTGCACTGGCTTCCTCCTCCCACTCCCCCTCACTGTCACCCATCTATCTTGAACTTTCGGAGTAACTACTTGCCTAAAGCTCCGATCTATGACCTCCTCTGCCTCCCGAATGATCCGCAGTTCATCCAACTCCAGCTCCAGGTCCCTAACACGGGTTTGGAGGAGCTGGAGATGGGTGCACTTCTTGCAAGTGTACTCAGCAGGGACGCTAATGGCTTCCCTCACCTCATACATGTTGCAAGAGGAACATTGCCCTATCTGCACTGCCATCCCTCTAAAAGTAAGCTTTCCTTAAAAAAAACAAAAAAAAACAACTAAATCTAAAGAAACAAACAAGGAAAATGCAGCACTTACCCGTTAGTCACAATTGGTCTTATTATTAGGTTAGAGGAGGTGGAAGGGTGGGAGGCACTACTCGTGTAGTGCCTCGGGTGACTCGCCTGCGCGTTTAAATAATGGGGGAGAAAAAGAAACCTTACCCAGGTAACCTAGCGCGCCTTCCGGGTCTGCTACCGCTTTTTTAAAGGAAAACTTTAAACTTTTAACTATTAAATAAACGACCAAACTTACCCACCAGCCGTCGCGAAGTCTTCCGAGAGACTGAGGCCTAAAACTCGGAGCCCGCGTTTAAATAATGGGGGAGAAAAAGAAACCTTACCCAGGTAACCTAGCGCGCCTTCCGGGTCTGCTACCGCTTTTTTAAAGGAAAACTTTAAACTTTTAACTATTAAATAAACGACCAAACTTACCCACCAGCCGTCGCGAAGTCTTCCGAGAGACTGAGGCCTAAAACTCGGAGCCCGCGTTTAAATAATGGGGGAGAAAAAGAAACCTTACCCAGGTAACCTAGCGCGCCTTCCGGGTCTGCTACCGCTTTTTTAAAGGAAAACTTTAAACTTTTAACTATTAAATAAACGACCAAACTTACCCACCAGCCGTCGCGAAGTCTTCCGAGAGACTGAGGCCTAAAACTCGGAGCCCGCGTTTAAATAATGGGGGAGAAAAAGAAACCTTACCCAGGTAACCTAGCGCGCCTTCCGGGTCTGCTACCGCTTTTTTAAAGGAAAACTTTAAACTTTTAACTATTAAATAAACGACCAAACTTACCCACCAGCCGTCGCGAAGTCTTCCGAGAGACTGAGGCCTAAAACTCGGAGCCCGCGTTTAAATAATGGGGGAGAAAAAGAAACCTTACCCAGGTAACCTAGCGCGCCTTCCGGGTCTGCTACCGCTTTTTTAAAGGAAAACTTTAAACTTTTAACTATTAAATAAACGACCAAACTTACCCACCAGCCGTCGCGAAGTCTTCCGAGAGACTGAGGCCTAAAACTCGGAGCCCGCGTTTAAATAATGGGGGAGAAAAAGAAACCTTACCCAGGTAACCTAGCGCGCCTTCCGGGTCTGCTACCGCTTTTTTAAAGGAAAACTTTAAACTTTTAACTATTAAATAAACGACCAAACTTACCCACCAGCCGTCGCGAAGTCTTCCGAGAGACTGAGGCCTAAAACTCGGAGCCCGCGTTTAAATAATGGGGGAGAAAAAGAAACCTTACCCAGGTAACCTAGCGCGCCTTCCGGGTCTGCTACCGCTTTTTTAAAGGAAAACTTTAAACTTTTAACTATTAAATAAACGACCAAACTTACCCACCAGCCGTCGCGAAGTCTTCCGAGAGACTGAGGCCTAAAACTCGGAGCCCGCGTTTAAATAATGGGGGAGAAAAAGAAACCTTACCCAGGTAACCTAGCGCGCCTTCCGGGTCTGCTACCGCTTTTTTAAAGGAAAACTTTAAACTTTTAACTATTAAATAAACGACCAAACTTACCCACCAGCCGTCGCGAAGTCTTCCGAGAGACTGAGGCCTAAAACTCGGAGCCCGCGTTTAAATAATGGGGGAGAAAAAGAAACCTTACCCAGGTAACCTAGCGCGCCTTCCGGGTCTGCTACCGCTTTTTTAAAGGAAAACTTTAAACTTTTAACTATTAAATAAACGACCAAACTTACCCACCAGCCGTCGCGAAGTCTTCCGAGAGACTGAGGCCTAAAACTCGGAGCCCGCGTTTAAATAATGGGGGAGAAAAAGAAACCTTACCCAGGTAACCTAGCGCGCCTTCCGGGTCTGCTACCGCTTTTTTAAAGGAAAACTTTAAACTTTTAACTATTAAATAAACGACCAAACTTACCCACCAGCCGTCGCGAAGTCTTCCGAGAGACTGAGGCCTAAAACTCGGAGCCCGCGTTTAAATAATGGGGGAGAAAAAGAAACCTTACCCAGGTAACCTAGCGCGCCTTCCGGGTCTGCTACCGCTTTTTTAAAGGAAAACTTTAAACTTTTAACTATTAAATAAACGACCAAACTTACCCACCAGCCGTCGCGAAGTCTTCCGAGAGACTGAGGCCTAAAACTCGGAGCCCGCGTTTAAATAATGGGGGAGAAAAAGAAACCTTACCCAGGTAACCTAGCGCGCCTTCCGGGTCTGCTACCGCTTTTTTAAAGGAAAACTTTAAACTTTTAACTATTAAATAAACGACCAAACTTACCCACCAGCCGTCGCGAAGTCTTCCGAGAGACTGAGGCCTAAAACTCGGAGCCCGCGTTTAAATAATGGGGGAGAAAAAGAAACCTTACCCAGGTAACCTAGCGCGCCTTCCGGGTCTGCTACCGCTTTTTTAAAGGAAAACTTTAAACTTTTAACTATTAAATAAACGACCAAACTTACCCACCAGCCGTCGCGAAGTCTTCCGAGAGACTGAGGCCTAAAACTCGGAGCCCGCGTTTAAATAATGGGGGAGAAAAAGAAACCTTACCCAGGTAACCTAGCGCGCCTTCCGGGTCTGCTACCGCTTTTTTAAAGGAAAACTTTAAACTTTTAACTATTAAATAAACGACCAAACTTACCCACCAGCCGTCGCGAAGTCTTCCGAGAGACTGAGGCCTAAAACTCGGAGCCCGCGTTTAAATAATGGGGGAGAAAAAGAAACCTTACCCAGGTAACCTAGCGCGCCTTCCGGGTCTGCTACCGCTTTTTTAAAGGAAAACTTTAAACTTTTAACTATTAAATAAACGACCAAACTTACCCACCAGCTGTCGCGAAGTCTTCCGAGAGACTGAGGCCTAAAACTCGGAGCCCGCGTTTAAATTATGGGGGAGAAAAAAAAACCTTACCCAGGTAACCTAGCGCGCCTTCCGGGTCTGCTACCGCTTTTTTAAAGGAAAACTTTAAACTTTTAGGAAAACTTTAAACTTTTAAAGTTTCGTCAGTGTTCACTTTGGGAAAAGACCATGTTATCTCGCGGAATACTGAGAAACAGGCCACGAGACTAGATGGGATTGAGGTTCACAAGGAAGAGGTGTTAGAAATTCTTAATAGTATGGGCTGGATGGGATGCATTCTAAGATTCTCTGGGAAGCTGGGGAGGAGATAGCCAAGCCTTTGGCATTCATCTTCAGGTCGTCATTGTCTACAGAAGTAGTACCAGAAGACTGGAGGATAGCAAATGTTATTTCCCTGATCAAGAAGGGGAGTTGGGACAATCCTGGTAATTACCCACGAGCGAAGTAGGGCTCACTGGTCGATAAAGTGTTGGAAAAGGTTATAACAGATTGGATTTATAATCATCTAGAAATGAATAAGTTGATTAGGGATAGTCAACATAGTTTTGTGAAAGGGTAGGTTGTTCCTCACAAGCCTTATTAAGTTCTTGGAGAAGGTGACCAACCAAGTGAATGAGGGTAAAGCCATTGATGTGGTATATATAGATTTCATAAGGCATTTGATAAGTTTCCACATGGTAGGCTACTACACAAAATACGGAGGCGTGGGATTAAGAACGATTTAAGGTTTGAGTTGGAGATTCGATGTTGGACTTGGGTGTACAAAGTTAAAAATCACACAACACCAGGTTATTGTCCAACAGGTTTAATTGGAAGCTAGCAAAGCTAGTGTGCTTCCAATTAGACCTGTTGGACTATAACCTGCTGTTGTGCGATTTTTAGATTTAAGGTTTGGTTTTTAATTGACGAGCTGAAAGAAGACAGAGCGTGGTGGTTGATGGACAATGTTATTCCTGGAGCAAGTTACTCGTGGTGTACAGCAAAGATCTAGGCCCACTGCTGTTTGCCATTTTTATAAATGACCTGGATGAGGGCGTAGAGGAATGGGTTAGTAAATTTTCGGATGACACTAAGGGCAGCCCAGTTGTGGGTAGTGTCGAAGGTTACAAAGGGACATAGATAATCTGTACAGCTGGACAGAGATAAGGGAAATGGAGTTTAATGACGAAAAGTGTGACGTGTTTCACTTTGAAACGACGAAACAGAATAATGTGTAAAGGCAAATGGTAAGATTCGTGGTAATGTAGATGAACAGAGAGATCTCGGTGTCCACTTGCATAGATTCTGCAAAGCTGCCACCCAAGTTGATAGGGCTATTAAGTGGGCATATTGTTTATTAACTTTTATTAGTGGAGCGATCCTGTTTCGGAACCATGAGATCATGCTGCAGCTGGATAAAACTCTGATACGGAAGCACTTGGGTGTTGCATGGCATTCTGGTTTTCGCATACCCGGAAGCTTTGGAAAAGGTTCAGAGGAGGTTTACTTGGTAAAGCCTGGTATGGAGGGAAAGTCTTACAGAAAAGTTTGAGGGACTTGAGGCTGATGCCGTAGAGAGAAGAAGGTTGAGAGGTGACGTAATTGACACATATAAGCATATCAGAGCTTTAGATCAGGTGGACAGTGAGAGCTTTTTCCCTCAGATGGTGATGGCTCACATGACGAGACATAGCTTTAAAATGAGAGGTAATAGTTGCCAGATGTCGTTTCGTTACTCAGAACGTAGTAAGGACGTAGAAAGCACTGCCTGCAATAGGAGTAGACTCGCCAGCTTTATGGGTTTAAATGGTCATTGTATTGACATATAAGCGAGAATGGAATGTTGTGAAACCAATCTGAAGCCTATCTAACCTACAAGTCGGCAGAACATCGAGGGTCTAATGGCTTGCATTGTGCTGTGATGTTTTGTATTCTCTGTTGTATGTTTCTGGTGTTGGTTGAATCAGACTGTTCACAACCATGGAGGAATATTTCAATCCACGATGAGATTCTAACCACGTACCCATCATCATCACAAAGATCACATACATTTGAATCTCAGGTAACACCTCAGTTCGTCTGCTGCTTAAACTCCCATTCAGTCTTTTGTTCCCTCCAGACTTAACTCCACAAGCACACTCACAGCTGTCCTCCCACGTTCCACCTCCTTGTAATCATGAGATCACCCAAACGTCTGCTACGTGTGTGTGCTGTTCACCCTGTACTCACTAATGCACACAATTCTGGGTGACACAGAACCAACGTACTAACACGCCTTTAATTTGAAATTTTGACAGCGCACCTCCCACTCTTCATCATTCCCACCAATCTCCCAGCTCTCTGAGATACATCTGAAGAAGGATCACTGGACTTTAAGTGATAATTCTGCTTTCTCTCCTCTGATGCTGACAAACCTTCTGAGTCTCTCCAGCAATTCCTGTTTGTGTTTCTGATTTCCAACATCCATATTTCTTTTGTTTTTTTTACTTCCAAAATATTTGCTCACTCCTGAATTGCAACCTCCCATGGATTTCCAATTTTAAGTCTCTCATATTTTGCACCTTTTGCATGCTTTCAGTTTCCATAGCAATAAGCTCTTGAATTTGGTCTCCAATTTTTAGCATCACTTTGCTTGTTCAGCATACTCCTTAAAAAGTCTAATTCTTTGACAAAGTTTCTGGTCACTTGTCCTAATATGAACATATGTGCCTGGTGTCAAATATTGTTCTGATACAAGGTCGTCAGATGTTGTTGTATTGTATCAAATATATGAAAAATATAAATTGTTGTTCATTTGGACAAGAATCAGTAGTCCTTCTTGATAACTTGATAACTCCTTGTCAACCAGCATTGCAGTTGCACTTTCACCACGCAGACTGCTGTAGATCAGGAAGATCAGTCATCAATTTCTTCAGATCTCAGTGAGGATTGACAATAGTTACTGAGTTCTATGGAGAGTAATCCAAAGGTAATGTTTCAGGGTATGCTGAATTAATGAGAGAGAGTAAACATGGTGCTGAGACTTGTGGTTAATATGGGCACAAAGCAGAACAGTAAAGGGCTGTCGTACGAACAATTCCTGACCGTGAAACATAATGTAGGAAAGTAAAGCTTCTAAATCTATTGCATATGGTCAAAGGAATACAGTAAAAAAAACCCATCCAGACACAATTTGATAAAGTGACGAGAAGGATTAAACAGACAACTACTCACAATATTAGAGATGGAGGGAAGGCAGAAGTGAAACAGAGCTATATATTGAAATGGATTCAGATCCACATTAAAGGAGATACACCAGCTTTACAGCAACAGGACCTCTCACAGATAACAGGCACAGCACTAAGAAACTCCAAATTACTGAAGAATTGTCACAAATGCTCAACAACATCACTGTTGTCAACTTGAATTTCACTGAGGAGCCTGCAGTGATATCAGAAGTACTGGACATAGAGAAAAATCTCACAGTTGACGAAAACCCGAGGGAGCGGATGATGTCACTGTGCTAATGTCACTGCATGATCCCATAGAGTCAAAGAGATGTACAGCATGGAAAAATACTCTTCGGTACAAGTTGTCCATGCCGACCAGATATCCAAACCCAAACTAGTCCTTCCTAATCATATACCCATCCAGATACCTTTTAAATGTTGCAATCATTCTAACATCCACCCCTTCATCTGGCAGCTCATTCCATACACGCACCACCCTATGTGAGAATACATTGTCCCTCAGGTCTCTTTTATATCTTTCCACTCTCACTCTACTCACCCACTCCATGGAAGAGATTTTGTCTATTTTTTTAATCCATGCCCCTCGTGATTTTGTAAACCTAATTAAGATCACCCCTCAGCCTCTGACGCTCCAGGAAAAACAGCCCCAGCGGTTCAGCATCTCGCTAAAGCTCAAACCCTCCAACCCTGGCAGAATCCTTGTAAATCTTTTCTGAACACTTTCAGGTTTTGCAGCATCCTTCTCATAGGAGGGAGATCAGACTTGCACGCAGTATTCCAAAACTGGGCAAACCAAAGTCCTGTACATCCACAACACGACCACCTAACCCCTGTACTCAATACTCTGACCAATAAAGGAAAGCATACCAAACGTCTTCTTCACTGTCCTATCTATCTGTGACTCCACTTTCAAGGAGCTATGAAACTAGGTCTCTAGTTCAGCAACTCTCCCCAGGACTTTACCGTTAAGTGTATAAGTCGTGCTAAGATGTGCTTTCCCAAAATGCAGCATCTCACATTTATCTCAATTATACTTCATCTTCCACTTCCCAGCCCATTGGTCCACCTGGTCAAGATCGCGTTGTACTCTGAGGTGCCCTTCTTCACTCTTTACTACGCCTCCAACACATCACCCACACAAACACAGAGCAGCTGGGACTGTGCAAATCAAAGACCATCCACACAATGGGAAGGAGAGCAGGGTGCCTGAGAGGTGACAGATCACCCATACATTCGGTAGGATGGCAGAGTCCCTGAGAGGAGGCATATCACCCACACATTGGGAAGGATGGCAGGGTCCTTTGAGAGGGGGCAGATCACCCACACATTGAGAAGGATGGCAGGGATCCCTGAGAGGAGGAAGATCACCCACACATTGGGAAGGATGGCAGGGGCTCTGAGAGTGGGCTGATCACACACACATTGCGAAGGATAGCAGTGTGCCTGAGAAGGGACAGATCACCCACACATTGGGAAGGATGGCAGGGTGCCTGAGAGGGGACGGATCACCTACGCATTGGGAAGAATGGCAGGGTCCCTGAGATGGGGCATATCACCCACACATTGGGAAGGATGGCAGAATCCCTGCGAGGGGGCAGATCGCCCACACATTGGGAAGGATGGCAGGGTCCCTGAGAGGGGGCATATCACCCACACATTGGGAAGGATGGCAGGGTGACTGAGAGTGGACAGATCGACCACACATTGAGAAGGATGGCAGGGTCCCTGAGAGGAGGCAGACTGGGTCCTTTCCCAAAATGGTTCAAATTGAGAGACTCATAATGTGAGGCTTTCATTGAAATTGAAGGGAGGTGTGACAGAGTGTACCTTTTACTGTTGGTTTAGACAATTTAGATAAAAACAAAGCGTTTATCATTAACTGCAAGGAAATTGATCATGGGATGCAAATATAACACTTTGGTTCCGATCATCAGGGAGGATATGATGGAGAAATTATATGCAGCGAGTGGTAATGACCGAGGATTCAACACTTACTAAAAGGCTAGTCATATTCAGTTTCTGATGAATTGTTTAATCGTGTCAGATTTTGATTATATTTGTGATTGGTGTTTCATTTCTGCGAATCCTCTTTAAGTATTCAGGCAAGTTTAATGAAGACAGTGTCAGTCCAGGTGAGAAATCAGACAAACAAGCAATTCAATTTGATCGATGTTTTTGACGGTATATCCATCCTTGCAAGCCTCAGTGAAAGAAGCTCCAGAATCCATCGCTATCACTGCAGAGAGAAAATAGTAATACAAGAGAGTAAGAAACTATCTCTAAACATGAACATTATTTATCTTTCCCAAAAGCTGCCAGTCCTGTTGGGTTCCTCCAGCACCCTCTCTTTTATTTCCGAAACTCACATTAGCCCTGTTGCTGCCCGAGGGTGACCAGGTTTTCTCACTACAGAGATCAACACACATTGTGAAGGATGAGAGTGTCCTGAGAGGTGATAGACTTATTCATTTCCAAGAGAGTTTCAGGAGCGAATGATTTATGATACAGTGGAGCAACTGGAGCTGAAGTGAGATGTGATAGAGCTTATGGGCATATGATTGGTGTAGATAAGGTCGTTGAAAATAAAACGTTCACATTAGCTGGGGGAAATGGATGATGAGATACAAAGTTGAAGATTTGGCCAGATTGTCAGGGAGGATTTGATGAAGTGATTAAATAAAAGGGATTCTGTACCGAGTGTATCTTAATGATAGATAGTTGGACTGATCACCGTGAAGAGGTGTATTTAAGTTACAGTTTCTGTCAAACTGTGGGGGTGAATTACCCCAGTACCAGAGCCACAAGTGATGTGCTTCAGGAAAGCACATTGAAGGCTTGGGTAACTTCCAGTTTGTGATGGTTCATTATCCTCTGGGTGTTCGTGGACCCCTCAAGCTCTCTGACACTCTCGGTGATGAAATGAGCAAAATTGACGACAGACTCTGAAAGCAGTGAGAGCTCCAGCTGTTCCACCATTCTCCAGATCTCCGCTATCCTTCCAGCGTAAGGGAGATCGGCAAGCCTTGTTGGTGACAGGCTGTGTGGCTGAACTAGTCAGCAGCAGGTTGCAAGACAAAAGGTTGGTACTTCAACATTATCCAGGGGTGCAGCTTTGGCTATTTCAGATCCGAGTATTAGAGTGACCTCACCTCTATTTAAACCGGAAAATCCATGGCAAGGTTGGATTGCACCCCAAACCATCCATGATTCTTTGGTATGGAGCTTCACACAGAGGAAGACAGGGACATACACCATTCTCTCCAGAACTCCACTGCCAGCAGAAAGCAGCCACTCCAGCTTCAATCAGCAACTTCCTGCCCAACCCCGGGACACAGCTTCAAGAAGCTCTTTCCACATGAACGGCTCATTCCATGAGAAATGGGCATAAGTCTCTTTTTTTCCCAATGCAATAACGGCTGCAGCTGATACTCCCCGTTTTTCCGAACTTTGTGACCAAACAGTTGTGGCCAACATTAGAAGCTGGATGATTTTGTGATGAGAGCAGTGTTATGAAGTTGACGGCGTGCACGGTTCCTTAAAAGAGGGTGAATGCTGTTCAGAACTGAGAGTCGAAAAATACGTCTGATGACCAACTAGCAGTCTCACTGTGTCCTGCAATATTTAAAATGCTGTAATGTTTAGTTATGAAATGGATAGCTGAGTTAGTTGCTGTATTGAAAACAATTAGAGTTTAACCAATATGTTTAAATTATTTAAAACTAGCATCCAATCGCACTTGAATTTAGTGTCGTGAAACACTGCAGAAACGAAGGACTTCCTTACTTTTGTCCCTACTGACCATACTCCATGAAATATTCCCAGATCCTTAGTTGAGGAATTTGGCTGCTGTAAGTTACCTCACAGACCGTGTTTCCGCATACTGCATTGAGCGAATGGCAAAACGGACAGCAATTAACGTGGAACACAAGCAAAAATGACAAACCAAACGCATTTTCAGATACATCGAATGACGAATGCTGTTTGTGAGATAGTCCGAGGGCAATGAGCCATAAGCTATCTCCACAACTGGCTGTAGAGCAACTTCAAGATGCTCTTCCAACCATACTGGAGCCTTAATGCACCGCCACTTCCTGGAAAGTGCTGAAATGAGAGAAAAAGAAGAACAGAATATGAATGAGCCACGAAAAGTGAAGATTACCAATCACAGCCGCTTCCCGTTGTCAGTTCCAGCTGTCTTCTACAGTGATTGGTATATTGGAGAACAGTCAGGGATTTCCTAGAGGCATGGCACTCATCCACTGATTCAATCAATAAGCACATTGACATGGACCCAATATGCCGACCACTGCAACAGACAACTGGAACTGGCAACCGGAAGTGGCAGATACAAATCACTATAAATGCCGGAGAAAACATCACAGAAGCGTTTCACAGGAGGCTCCCAAGCACTGAGGACGAACTGTCTGCAACACAAATTCCCATTACAGCGAACAGAACCACAACAACAGCCCAGCCTAGCTGTGCTGGTTCTCCACAGTAAGGAAAAGTGTCCCTCTCTTTGTATCATTCTCTTGTCTTTTCCATGTAACTCTGCCCATTTCTAATTTCAACATAAATGTTCAATACCGTTTCCAAGACCTCAATTTAACCTGATTCTTTGTCAATGTCAGACAGTGACTTGCAGACTCTAACCACTCCGTGTGTGAAAATTTTCCTCCTCATGTCACTTTTAACTCTATTCCTGATGACTTTAAATGTGTGCCGAATCGTTATCGATCCTTTCAGTCGTAGGAGCATTTTCACTCCTTTATTTCCGCTGTCTAAACCACCCATCACTTGGAAAGCTTCAACCAGGCGATTTATCAGCCCTCGGTTCTCCAAGGAGAACTGCCCCAACTTTCCAATCCACCTTTATTGCTGGCATTCCTCATACACCGCACCATTTCCATCAACCTGTTCAGCGCTGTCTCCACTCATTCCATGTCCCTGCTTCCTAAACCTTCACACCCAGAACTGTGTGAGCATCTAGATGGTGGATTTATTCAGAGTCGGAATGTGTGGGTGAAACAGTTGTTTCGCTTTCACCACGTGTACCATGTTCACTACAGTGACACTCTGGTCCCAAACTCAAAATTATTTCAAAGAGACCAACCTCATGAAGGGCATCTGTTTTTTTGTAATCGAACACCTGACAGGGAAAAGTGAAATCAAACGACCAAGTCTCGATAGCGATTTGAAACAAGGCTCTTCATGCCAGTTTAACACAAGCTCGGGGAATGTCATGCCCCGGGACAAACGAGCCAGTGACACTCTTGCATTTCCAACACCAAAACAGCTGAGAGCCGCTTAGAGCCAACTACATCCCACTTTCCTTCAGGGAATCTCAGCAGCAAAGCGTTTCAATAATATATCCTTCTCATCCTGTCTCCGTGCACTCTGGACAGTGCTTTTTATCCCTTCCCCTTGGACTGAGCTGTATCCATTGGTCGAGTATTCAGCCATTTCCCACCACTTGCAGGCAGTGTGAGGGGAGGCAAGCACAGATCTGCTCTGAAGCTCTCTCTCACCGGCATGGCCAGTTCACTCAGGCGTGGGAAGAGAGTAAATTTGATTGCGAATTTCCACTAAATATAATTTATCTGAGACAGTGAGAAAGCTGCTGAATTGGTGGGAAAGAGAGAAATGTACTCCGGATAGTCTTCCCTCAGGTATATTCAAACGGGTGTATTTTTGTCCAGCCTGTTTGGTGTTCAGAATCCATATCCGCACAGTAATCCTGCAGAAAGGTTTTTTTTAACAGTAGCATTAGATTCTTGGCAACAACCTGGCAGCAGTTAATATCTGAGCTCCAACTGTCCCAGATGGGGAGAATTCGCGTCGAACCCTCACTCACTGAGAGCCATCCCTACCGGCCCTGAGCTGTGGGGATGCTGACAGACAAACGCAAAGGAGAGGGTTAAAAATGAGACATTGTTTCTCCCTCAGCCTCTCCGTCCCAGAGACATGGAGAGGGACGGAATCAACCTGAGGTGTCTTTCCCGCGCTGACCGAAGCTGAACAACCCATCTTTCCATGGCGACTCTCTGTCACTGGTATCTCTCTGAGGTTATTCATAATCGGTGATATTAGACTTACAGTGTGGAAACAGGCCCTCCGGCCCAACAAGTCCACACCGACCCGCCGAAGCGCAACCCACCCATACCCCTACATTTACCCCTTACCTAACACTACGGGCAATTTAGCATGGCCAATTCACCTGAGCCGTACATCTTTGGACTGTGGGAGGAAACCGGAGCACCCGGAGGAAACCCACGCAGACACGGGGAGAACGTGCAAACTCCACACAGTCAGTCGCCTGAGTCGGGAATTGAACCCGGGTCTACAGGCGCTGTGAGGCAGCAGTGCTAACCACTGTGCCACCGTGCCGCCCACTAATATGCCCTAATAATAGGGATCGGAGTCGTGCCACAATGCTGTCTCCCACATGCTGATCCGTTTGTTATTTACGGCTTTTCATTTCCCTGGAAGGATCGTGCTGTGTGAAACAAAGTGGGGACTAACGGTATGGCGTCATGTGCATGGCACATACCACAACTGATATCTCTCACCTGCAGCAGTTTTTATTTCCCAGCTCAGGCAAGTGACTTTGCGAAGCAGATCACAGCAGATCGACAGAGAACAGAATAAGAGCTTCCAGACATTCAGAAGTATGTTTCCTCACCTGTGTAAATTAGGTGGGTGTATAAATACGAGATATTCTTTTCAGATGCATTGAGTGACAGGAAGCGGAAGGCGAATCAATATGCAATGCCTAGAATGGAGCTCTGTTATAGATTATCACTAGTGGGGATAGTATACACATGCTGAAATCTGGAACTTATAAACCGACTGACTCCCACAGCTACCTGGACTACACCTCCTCCCACCCTGCCCCCTGTAAAAACGCCATCCCATATTCCCAATTCCTTCGTCTCCGCCGCATCTGCTCCCAGGAGGACCAATTCCAACACCGCACAGCCCAGATGGCCTCCTTCTTCAAGGACCGCAGATTCCCCCAGACGTGATCGACGATGCCCTCCACCGCATCTCCTCCACTTCCCGCTCCTCCGCCCTTGAGCCCCGCTCCTCCAACCGCCACCAAGACAGAACCCCACTGGTTCTCACCTACCACCCCACCAACCTGCGCATACAACGTATTATCCGCCGCCATTTCCGCCACCTCCAAACGGACCCCACCACCAAGGATATATTTCCCTCCCCTCCCCTATCAGCGTTCCGCAAGGACCACTCCCTTCGTGACTCCCTTGTCAGATCCACACTCCCCACCAACCCAACCTCCACCCCGGCACCTTCCCCTGCAACCGCAGGAAATGTAAAACTTGCGCCCACACCTCCACACTCACTTCCCTCCAAGGCCCCAAGGGATCCTTCCATATCCGCCACAAGTTCACCTGTACCTCCACACACATCATCTATTGCATCCGCTGCACCCGATGTGGCCTCCTCTATATTGGTGAGACAGGCCGCTTACTTGCGGAACGCTTCAGAGAACACCTCTGGGCCGCCCGAACCAACCAACCCAATCACCCCGTGGCTCAACAATTTAACTCCCCCTCCCACTCCACCGAGGACATGCAGGTCCTTGGACTCCTCCACCGGCAGAACACAACTACACGACGGCTGGAGGAGGAGCGCCTCATCTTCCGCCTGGGAACCCTCCAACCACAAGGTATGAATTCAGATTTCTCCAGCTTCCTCATTTCCCCTCCCCCCACCTTGTCTCAGTCGGTTCCCTCAACTCAGCACCGCCCTCCTAACCTGCAATCCTCTTCCTGACCTCTCCGCCCCCACCCCACTCCGGCCTATCACCCTCACCTTGACCTCCTTCCACCTATCCCACCTCCATCGCCCCTCCCCCTAGTCCCTCCTCCCTACCTTTTATCTCAGCCTGCTTGGCTCTCTCTCTCTTATTCCTGATGAAGGGCTTATGCTCGAAACGTCGAATTCTCTATTCCTGAGATGCTGCCTAACCTGCTGTGCTTTGACCAGCAACACATTTGCAGCTGAAATCTGGAACTGTCAACAATCCATGAATTTCTGGGTTACGGGCCCAGCGCGCGCCCCCTGGGCTACTCTGTAAGCGCTGAATACAGCACTTTCCCGCAGTCTTCAACTTTTCATCTGGCGTTTGGCATATACCTTAGAGGATGATGTTGAAAGATCTTCGCTGTTCTTGATTGATAGTCTGTGGTGCAGACGTTTCTCGTTTTTGTCAATATAGCGTCTATGTTACTTTTCACATTCGATTGGTTTAACTGTGTTTTCGCTCAGAATCACAAAATGTTTCCACAGTGCGGACTGAGGCCTGTAAACCCCTTCACTGTGCTGGCTCCACACAATGAGGAAAATAATGTGCCGCTCTATTGCTTGATTTTATACGATTGATTGATTGATTTTCATCTGTGCCTAAGTACAGTGAAAAAAGCTTTGTTAGCATTTGGTACAGGTAGATCATAGTAATCAAGGACATGCCGATCACAACGTGAGTAAAACAAACTTTGGACAGATTAAAGCATTCAGGTTACTCTGCACAGGATGTGCACGAAAAAATATCTGCATTAACAGGTTCATCATCATTTGAAGTTGGAGAATTTATTTAGCAGACTAGTAATAGCCTAGAAAAGTGAAGGGGGGTTTAAAGGGATGGTGGAGTAGATGAAGAATCACACTGGAGAAAATAGGAAAGACTGAGTTGTGTCCTAATGGAGAGATTCCACCTGGTGTGAGACTGATAAGAATAAATAGGAGAGGAATTCCCTCCTTCAGGTGAGTGCATAAGCAGAGGTGAGAATTGTTTGTTTTAGCTCGGCATTAAATGGAAACCAGTTAGCTCAGTCCGCTGGCTAACTGGATTATGGTATAGAGTGAGACCAACAACATGGAATTAATTGTTGCACTGTCTCAAGTTGCCATTAGGATCATCATCTTCCCCCGTCTACCGGATCTGTAATACTATGGCGACTCTAAAGAGTAAGATTTGGTCCGTCGATGTGAAACATCATGATCCTTGCCATCTGTTGCCTTGAACATTTGGTCACAATCCCAAGAAATGGCACTGAGTCTGTTTAATACTCACTGATCTCCGCCGGAAAAATCCAGCAACAAGACTCGTCCTTATTCCTGTTGGAACGCTCTGTTCTGCGCAGCAGCAAAACTACTTATCATGACTTTACTAGATTTGCTGACATCACTCAAACTACCCAATAGATAAATCTGGTTCTTTTCTATTGGTTTAATGGACTGTGCCAGTTTACAGCAAATGAAATAATATGAAACGAGCTTATCAGTCTTGCCCAGAATGTAACTGAGTGCACGGACAACGATATGAGAACGGTCATCAGACTAAATCTTTCCTCCTGTTTCTTTTTCTGAAAGATGTGTTGCTGGAAAAGCGCAACAGGTCAGACAGCACCCAAGGAGCAGGAAAATCGACGTTTTGGGCATAAGCCCTTCTTCAGGAATCCAGAAAAGTCGATTCTTCTGCTCCTTGGATGCTGCCTGACCTGCTGCGCTTTTCCGGCAACACATTTTTCAGCTCTGATCTCCAGCATCTGCAGTCCTCACTTTCTCCGGTTTCTTTATCCACAGATAGATATTCACCTGGGGAATACTTGCAGATTTTTAATTAATAATTGACACCTTTCCCAAAGACAGGACATTCATCCATATCAGAAACTGGAGTTTTAGGATAAGCTTTGCTTTACTCAACATTGTTTTTCAATTGCTCTTCAGTCTTATGATCCAATAACTCTTGGTCAATGTCATTAAAAGCAGTTTAAAATCAGGACTGAAGTTTTCAACTCGGCATTTGACGCACCTTTAAGTGCCAGGCGCGGAACAATCCCGCCACAGGAGCCGCGGTAACCAGCCTCTAACCTGTCATATTCGTATACCTGAGACCTTCAAACCAACAGCTCGATTTTTGCTATGGTTGTGAAATAAAAACTAACGCAGAGAAGGTTACATTGACATGGACCTGTGATTATTAGAGAATCGGATTCGGAAAATGACCTAGAAACATCTTGTGAAAAACAGACTTCATTGAAAAGTGGGTTTCCATGGATTCGTGCGATGTTGACAGACAATGTTCCATTGCTACTGTCATAGGGCTTTTCATTCGATCGGCTTCAAGTCAGCACAGAACACGATTCAGTGAATCTTCACCAACTTCCTTCTGAAAGTTCATACAGACAACATGAAAATCCTGCACTGAAAACAAATCTTCAAAGGACACGTTGAAAGGTTTTCATGAATACTGAAGATATAACATGGTTATGCAAGATTTAGTTGAATTTCAGTTTAAATTGTAAAGTGGTGAGAATGCAGGGTGTTTCAGAATGTCCGAAATTCGTGTTTACTTATGGCAAGAATGTCAGCCCAGCAAAGAGGACATCTGTTCCTGACACCCAAACTCCACATGGTCCCTTCCTCCATGTGCTCATGGTGGTATTGTTTAAAACTCTTTACTAGAGCCAGCACAGACAGCGAGCAACAAGAGGAGGTTATTGAACCTCACGGCCCTACGCCGCAATCTGATCTCATCATGGCTGACAGAACACTATAATGTCTTTTCCCAGCCCATCCACATCCAGCTATCGCCCCCTGGGAAACAGATATCTAAAAAACTGAAAATGTCAGTGCGACTACATGCGTGTGTGGGTGGGGGAGGGGGGACAGACATGTTCAGAGGCAGTGGCTTCTGCTCGAACTTTGTACGTTTTGCGACTTGTCTGCCAATTCTGGTCCAATCCTGTTGAAATGATACGTTTCCCTCAAAACTCACCGTGAAGGAGTTGAGGAATTTCCTCGGATCAGCTGTTGGAACGAGAATTCCAGACGACAGAAATCGACGATGAATCAGCAAAACAATAATTGATTCTGAATAAACTCCGAATCAAACCCAACAAGATTTGAATAACAATGCTGTGGAAGTCTAATGCGATTTTCATTGCTCCACAGAGCCGCGCTGGCCGCCATTTCACTGGACCTAAAGTTGCGGTGTTTGGGTCTTTCATCAAGCATCTGTTTAACTTCACCACACTTTCCAATACCTGATCTTTATCCGTGTGTGCCTCAGCTCCTCAAGTGTTCAGCGAAATAGCCCTGAAATATTCTTATCACTCTTACCTTTACCACAGGCTCACCAGTGAATTCCAGATAAACAACACTCTCAGTGTGAAAAGATTCTTCCTCAATCTCCTCCAGAAGTCCACTCTCTTGTGTTTAATGTGTAGCCCTGATTAATAATCCGTCCTATAAGAAGTTTACTCTTATCACACATGTCAATTCCCTTAATGTGCATGTTAATCAGTTCCGCACTCAGCCTTCTGCGCTCTCCGACAAACAGCTCCAGCCTAGCTCGTCTACCTTCATAGTGGGAATGGTTCAGCCCAAGCAATCACTTGGTCAATCCTCTCTGAACACCGTCCCGTGCAAACACACGATTCCTGCAGTCCAGCGATCAGAGCAGAACAAATTATTTGGAGGGGCCAGTTTTGACTGGGGTGTACAAAGTTAAAAATCACACAACCCCAGGTTATGGTCCAACAGGTTTGTTTGCAGAGGAATAGCTTTTGGAGCACTGCTGTTCATCAGGTAATTGTGGAGTATAAGATTATAAGACACAGACTTTATCGCAAAAGTTGACAGTGTGAGGTAATTGAAATTGTTAAGTCTCTCATCTTTTATAATGAATATCTTGGCTTCAGTTCTTTCATATGTAAATCTCAGAACTTTTTAAAAAGTTGCATTCTCAAGTGAACTTTAACAATTGGTGTCATATCGGCCCAAAGAACGCATTGTGATATGCCCTGTGTGAGTCTGCCAGTGTCCCAATGTCCAGACTGATTCTAATCTTTAGAAAAATGGACTGGCAGAACCTGACATGGATGCTTGCAGTTTTTGAGCAAAATAAGATGCAAGTCTGTAAACACAAATTCACCCACAAATTTATACGTGTGTGGTGGGTAGATATGAGTGTGAGAGAATGGGTTTATGTATATGTATGCGAATCTGAGTGCAAAGGGGTATGTTTGTGAAAGGGTGCGCATACGTGTGAGTGTGTGAGTGAAAGATAGCGAGCTTGTTTATGAGAGAAGGTCTGCGTGAGTGGATGGGTCTGAAGGACTGCGCATGTCTGTCAGTTTGTGTGTCAGAGTATGTGTGTTTCTGTGCGTGTGTGTGTGTGTGTGCGCGCGCGCGCGCGCTGTGCAGTGAGGTCACAAGTAATGTGGCAAGAACTCAAGGTCCCGTTTGAGGCCATCCGCTTGGTTATCAAACCTGACTATAATTATCTGCTCGGCCATTTTGCATTGTTGACTGTCCCGAAGTCAGTCTTGGAAGATGGTCACTGGAAGGTCCGAGGACGAATGCCCCGGACTGCTGAAATGTTCTCTGCCTGGGAGAGAATGCTCCTGCCTGGTGATTGTTGTGCCATGTCCATTCATCCATTTTTGTAGCCTCTGTTCGGTCTCGCCAATGTACTGTGCCTCAGGTCATCCGAGCCCGCAGCGTATGAGATAGACAATGTTGGTGAAGTCGCCACGTACATGGTGGGAGGTGTCCCCACGTGTAATGATGGTACACTTCCCACCATGTACGTAGCAGGTACTCATGTGACTGGGCTACGTCGTCTATCTCCAGAGGCTGTGGAGGTTGCATCGAGTACTTCATGTTAAGTACTGAAATTGATAGATTTATACAGTACATCAAAGGCCCAGGGGATAGTGCAAGGTATTGTTGAAACGTATGTTTCAATAAAAACGTAGTTTCACATCTGTTGCTTCAGCATCCTCCCACACAAGACAGTACCCCATTGATGCAGAGGATCGCATAATGCCAGTTCCCAGACCAGGAATCAGAGAAAATGAGTGCCAAAGAAACAGAAATCCTTGCATATTATTCAGGCAGGTAGAGAAAGCTCCTGCTCGGGAACCAGTTGAAATTTCAAGCACAGACGGTAATCGGGATTTGGAATCAGTTAGGAATTAGAATCGAATTGGTCCACATAAACACCAAAAACAATAATGATAACTCTGACAAATGAGAATCTAATCATATTCCATTGACATTCAATGGTTTATAGTAACTGAATTCCCTCGTATACTCGTCCAGGGAACAAACATTTGTGAGAAATGGAACTTGACCAACTATATAAATACTTTGGCTACAAAAACAGTTTCGTGGGTAGGCATTTTTTTGGGTTATTAACTCAGCTATTAAATCCGTGAAGCCTGCATTGTTTGCAAGGCGCAAATCAGACATGTAACAGATCTCTCTCTCTCCATTTTCCTGGATGAGTGAAGCCTAAATAACATTGAAGGAACTGAACACCCTTCACGACAGTGCAGTCATGTAACTGTACCCTAAACAGTACCTGCAATAATTACCGCCTTCACAGTTAAGGCATAATTGCAACAGAGTGCACCACTTACATAATGCACTGGCGTCACTCATTTAGGCTTTGTTGACAGAACCTTCAAAGATCAACAACTGTACTGATGACAAAGGCAAGGTGGAAAGATGCATGGAAGCGCCATTATTTGCAAGTTACCCTCCAAGGCGCATTTCACCATGACATGGAGAGAGATCTCAGTGATAAACGCAATGATTTGTGAAGTGGACTTGATGGGCATAGTGGTCTACTTCAGCTCTTCACCATTGATACTACAATTTTTAAACATGTTGATTATTGTAGTGACCAAACTTGTGCTCAGACCTTTAGATTTTCCGTCAACTGGCGGTTGCTAAAGTACTAGAATCATCCCCAGCCTTCAGTCAGCAACAGAACATATCCAAAAGCACTCTCAGACAACTAACCTGACTGTTCAACGATCTTCAGTGATCTGTGAATGTCCACTCCAACATCGCTTTGTGCTTCTAAAACACTCAGAATCCTAACTGTTATAGTTTCCTCTTTCCAAATTCATGACCACTCATTACTCTGCATTCAATTCCATTCAATATTTTCGCTTTCCACCTGTTTGATACATCTATCCAGTCCCTGGCAATCTTCCTAACAGTCAACTACTCGATCAATTGTTGCATTGCATTGAAAGTTCTAAATTATGACTCCGGCAAATAATTGTAAATTTTGATAAACGTCAGAAAATGATGGTTCTCGACTGGAAACTGACGTCCAAGCATGGTTGTTGGTCGTGATTAACAGCTGCAATCACATCAGAATCGAACCCTTGCTGTCATTTGTAAACTTGCTGGTGACTCTGCAGTTTGGTTTCCTGAGTGATTACTTCTCACATATGGGAGTGATGGATGCCTGTCCACAGTGTGACTAGCAAGTGAGTTTACACCTCCGCGTGTAATTGCATCCAGTTCTGCAGTTCTCCCCATTGCCTTGACTTCCGGACGGCGTGGGTATTTCTGTGACTGCAGATTTACGCTGCTCATTTGAGTCAATGGAGCATGTCCAGAGGCTGGGTTTTAAAAGGAAAACTGTCTCTCACTGCTGTTGTCATTTAAAGGGATAGAGACATTGTGTGAGAGAGAGACTGATGTTAACCTGGAGAGCAGGAAAATCCGATCCTGAGCAGAAACTAATAATATAGTTAGTTAGACACTGTTCTCAATTTCTCCTGCAATCTTACTGCAATAATGACAGAGATAAACTTGTTTTCCAGCGAAAGGGTTCACAGATGGGAAATTCAGACTTTAAATCGATCTGATAGTCACGCAATTATTACGGGTATATTGGAAGGGTAAAACAGCAATCCCAGTCCAGAGAAACCATTCCCATGTTGCGCCTGTGGTCGAAAATTTAACCGTCATGTGATCTGGGAAGACACCAATATGACAGGACAGGGGGGAGGCTGTGTAAATGTGGGGACTGTGGGAAGAAATTCACTTACCCCTCCCAGTGGGACACTGACCAACACTGTCACACTGGGAAGAGGCCGTTCAACTGCCCCAAGTATGGGAAGGGATTTATTCGATCTTGCAATCTGCTGACGCACCGGAGAGGGCACTGACGATTGAGACCCTTCACCTGTTCCATGTGTGCGAAATGGTTCATTCAAATCTCCCAATTGTGGAGACATCAGTGCATTCCCACTGGGGAGAAGCCATTCACCTATTCCATGCGTGGGAAAGGATTCAATCCGTTCTCTGACCTGAGGAAACACCTGTGATTAAAAATGTGTTGCTAGAAAAGCGCAGCAGGTCATGCAGCATAAAATGAATAGGAGAATCGACGTTTCGGGTATAATCCCTTCTTCAGGAATTTATGCCCGAAACGTCGATTCTCCTAATGCTTTGATGCTGCCTGACCTGCGGCGCTTTTCCAGCAACACATTTTTAAGCTCTGATCTTCAGTATCTGCAGTCCTCACTTTCTCCTCCCTGAAACTCCAGTGAACCCACTCTGGGAAAAGGCCATTCACTTTCTCTCAATGTCGGGTGAGATTCACTCAATTGCACGACCTGCTGAGAGCCCAGTGAGGCCAAACAGGGTAGAGGCCATTCAGAAGATCTGTGTATGAGAAGGGATTCAGTGATTCATCCCACCTGCTGAGGCCCCAGCGGGTTCACACTGGGTAGGAGCTGTTTACCTCTCCATGTGACAAGAGATTTACTAGTCTTCACCACGACTGATAGATGAGTGAGTGCACACAGGGAAGTGGTCATCCCCATGCTCCGTGTGGGGTAGAGTTCATACATCACTGCAGGACTCTGATTCTGGAGTTACTGTTCATCAGAGTCAGGACTGAACCTTGTACATGATGACAATGTTGGAGTATTGATGTTGTAATTGTTAATCACATTAACAGGGCTGGTGTTGACTAAATTTATAATCACAACTTTCTGAACATCAAGATATCTCTCTAAACAATTAGTCGCCATAAACATCGCATGACATTGAACGGGGATCATCTCTTTGATTTAAATTGTGTTTTTGTAGCACTGCTGCTTTACAGCACCAGGTACAAGGTTGGAGTCCAGCCTTTGTAGACTTCCTTTGTAGAGTTTGCACATTTCCCTATGATAGTGTGGGCCCCCTCCAGGTGCTCTGGGTTCCGCCCACAGTCCAAAGATGTGGTTAGGTGGATTGGTCGTGCTAAATTGTACAATGTCCGGGAATGTGCGGACTAGGTGGATTAACCATGGGAAATGCATTGTCACAGGGATGGAGTGCTCTGGTTGGGATGTTCTTCGGATGTTCGGTGGGATTTGATGGGAAAATGCTCTCCACACAGTCGGGATTCTATTCTATGATTGAGCATAAAGGCTACACAGCAGGGTGTCCTTGGGGAAGGAGCATGTGGTGTGTATCAATGCTCTCGATGCCTTTAGATAGAGGTGGACACCGCAGGGGATACAGTGCTTTTTCTCTACCGCTGCCCCCTCAACACCAACTCTACTTTGATTTGGTCCTTTCCCACACTGTCAATTGTAATGGTTTGCTTTGCCCATGATAGGCTTTCTTTAGTTACACGGGTGGTTTACTGCTAGTGATTATATACTGTCAAAAGGCAAAATAGCACAATGATGAGTTTGATAGTGGGACAGTTGCTCAGCTGTGTGTGATAACACTTCAGGGTAGGAGAAACGGGGAAAATATTCACACTTCACAGCTCACAGAACGACAATTGAAAAGAAGTTAAATCAAACCAAAGGTTCTGACAGGGAGGGATTATTTCCCTGGAGTTTGAGTAACTGGAAAGTGATGGTGTCCGTGAGTAGACAGGAATTTGTTTTACAGGGTGTTTGAAAGTTTTAAAACTGTTATTTTCAGATGGTTGCGTTTATTTTCTTTTGGTTTATTTATTGTGGAATAAACATCTAAAATATTTTAAAATCAATTTCACAAATCTTGTGTTAAAGTCAAAAGTTCATTAAAATCCACCAAAACATCCCTCACTGAAAACTAATGTGGAAGTGCAATCTCCTGGAGAATCCCTCCCCTGCCTACTTCCTCCTATCTAGGCTCCATAGCTATATACATACCTGGGAGGTAGCCGCAGGAGGAGACCATTCTGCCTTTCGGTCCTGCTCCACCATTCAATGGGAAACAGCTGATTATCCAGGTCAGTCTCCTGTTCCAGCTGTAATCCAATCCCCTTTCATGACTTTATCCCGAAGAACTATATGTAAGTCCTCCTTTGGCTTCACTGTCTTTTATTCCAGTGATGTTGCGGTGTTACTGTGTGGGTGCAGGCAGGGATAATATGATGGCTCTGCCTCCTGGAGAATGCACTCAGCGTCCCTCATCTTCTGCAGTAACATCAATTGGGTTTCAGCAACTAGAAATAGAAATCATTTCCAGGATATGGGCATCCCTGGATCAGCCACCATTCATTCCCCATCTCTAGTTACCCCTGAGAAGATGGTAGTGAGCTGCTGTCTTGACCCATTCACAGTCCATTTGGCGCAAATAGACCGACAATGCTGTCAGGGAGAATGTTACAGGATTTTGGCTGAGTGATTCTCCATCCTTGGTTCTTCAAATGCTGGTTAACTTAGTCACGATCTGCACATAATTTTGAGATTTCAGTCTGCATATCTTCACCATATAGCACGCTATATAAAGGAATAGGTACAGATTAGAAATTCAGAACAGACAATTCTAGTTTCTCTGAAATATCTTTTTCCCTTTCTTGCCCCAAAGCTGTAACCCTCCAGTCCACTTACCCTCTCCCACCATTCTGACTCTGCTGCCCGTAATGTACACCCTCCCCATTCTCATGGAGTTGCTGATAAGCACATCCTTGCCACCACTTCCCGTCCCTGGTTAGACTCTCATGAGGTTAGACTATTCTCATGAGGAACAATGTAACTATCGCGATGTGTTGTGAATCTGTGGAATTGCCTATTAAAAATGTAGTGGATGCCAGAACAATGGGAAAATTTAACGAAGAGATACAGATATTTAATTTGCAATGAATTGAAGGGAGAGAGAGAGAGCAGGCGGGAAAATCCAGCTGAGACCGATGTGAGCTCAGGCAACATGGTATTAAATGGCGATTGCCTCTCCTGTGCCCAGGGCTTATCTTCTTACGGTAATAACTGGAAAGCTGAATCCAAAAATTGCTTCCTTCACCAAAGGAAATTTTCAAAAAAATGCAGGATAGTCTGGTGGATTAACACTCCAAACTTAGATGGTAAGGAAGCGTGCAGGAGACAGTGACTTTGCAATTTTAAAATGAGGGGAGACAATTATTTATGGTTTTAGACTGTGTATACATTCACAGCGTCCAGAATACTCTGTTGTGAATATCTATCCTATACTTTATTACAAAACCAAGGTCTCTGTCAACGAAAATCAAAACATCCAGGAAACATCGCCTCACCTCAAAATCTGATAAAATTACGTTTGAGTTTAGAACACATATGGAAAGCGGGAAGATTAAATCCAATCCCATGATCCTGTGCTTAAACAAAGGTGACTACGATAGGATGAGGCAGGAGTTGGCTAATGTAGACTGGAAGCAAAAACTTTATGGTGGGACAGTTGACAGACAGTGGAGGAATATCAAAGCATTTTTTCAAACTGCTCAGCAAAAATATATATCAATTAAAAGGAAGGCCTGTCGGAAAAGGTGTAATCTGCAATGGGATTCTAAAGAAGTAAGGGAGTCTATCAACTTGAAATAGAAGGCACACAAATTGGCAAAGACCAGCGAGAAAATAGGAGATTAGAAAAAACTTTAAAGATCAACAGAAAGTTTGATGGGATTGGGGATAAAAAGTGATGAGTAGCTATCCACAGGGTCAGAAGAGCAGTTTACACTGCTAGAGGGGAACCTATAATATGGGGAACATGTGGCCTCTGTAATTGTTGAAGTGCTTAACTGAAGTCGTCTGTCATCATAGAGATAAAGTTAAAAATTACGCCGTGCTCGGAAAGTTAGTGCTTCCAAATAAACCTCTTGGACTATAAACTGGTGTTGTGTGAATTTATAACTTATCCACCCCACTGCAATACCGTCTCCTCCACATCAGAATCCTGACAGATAACCCCACTGAAACTGAAGCACCTGTCAGACACTTGACTGAGCTACGGAGGTATGGCGGAGGTGTGGGTTACTTAAACACAAATTGCTGAATTGAACTAGACTTTTTATACTGTCGTTACCATGAAGATAATCCGGATAAACAGCCTCCATTCAAAGCCACAAACCACAATAATATCAATTTGGCTGTGTCTCAGTACTTTTTTCCGATCACACTGACATTTGAAATATTCAGCCACGGACAGAATACATACCTTTCCTTCTAGACGAAAAGGCCAATGATATTGAGATAGGCACGGATCCAGGAACTATCAGATCTGAACATGAAGTTCGATTTGAACTTGTCAACTGCAAATTCACCATTTCAGAGAAAGCAAGTCACCACTGTTAACACCAGATGGATCTTTAAAAGACAATGATAGTATTAAATTGTAGTTTCCTTGTTCCCCCAAAGCTTTAAATCTCGGACTCACAATTTCTCTCTCTTGTTAACTGAATACCAAAGCAATCTCCTTACTGCTTTCCTCCAACTCAGTTCTCACACTGTGTTACCACTCCTTGAATTCAGTTTCCTAGCTCCTGTCTGCAGACTAAGATCCAAATCAATGAGTCTGTTTCGGAGCCTCCATGGTGTTGGTGAATCCTCCCTCCATCTCCCAGAGTTTCCTTCCTGGTCTGAGAAAAATCAATCTGATATCTCTTATTTGTGTTCTCCACCCCCATCCTCTGATGAGAACCATCATGCACACATTGCTTCCTGCACGGATTTGCATGCTATATTCAAATAGTGTCCTAACCAATGTCCTGTACTGCAGCAATATGACCTGCCAATTCCTATACTCCATGCTCTGACCAATAAAGGAACGCATACTAAACACCTTCTTCACTATCCTATCTACCTGCGATTTTACTTTCATGGAGTTATGAACCTGCACTCCAAGGTCTCTTTGTTCAGCAGAACTCTCGAGAACTTTACCGTTACGTCTATCCGTCCTGCTAATATTTTCTTTTCCAAAATGCAGCACTTCACATTTATCGAAATTAAACTCCATCTGCCACTTCTCAGCACATTCGACCACCTGATCAAGATCCCGTTGTAATCTGAGGTAATCTTCTTCACTATCCACTACATCTCCACTTTTGGTGTCATCTTACTAACAATACTTCCTATATTCACATCCAAATCATTTATGTAAATGATGAAAATTCCTGGATCCAGTACTGATCCTTTGTGACACCCCACTGGTCACAGGTCTCCGAACTGAAAAGCAAACTTCCACCACCACCCTCTGTCTTCTACCTTTGAGATAGTTTTGAATCCAAGTGGATTGTTCTCCCTGTATTCCATGAGATCTAACCTTGCTAATCAGTCTCCCATGGGGCACCTTGTTGAACGCCTTACTGAAGACCAAGTAGATCATTTCCATCGCTTTGCCCTCATCAATCTTCTTTGTTACTTCTTCAAAAAAAGACTCAAGGTCATGAAACGTGATTTCTCACACACAAAGCCGTTATTACTTTCTATGACTTATCTCTATACATTGGGGCCTGTGTCACCCAGTTATAGGTGTTCATATTCAGGATAAAGTTCATGTACACCAGCTTAGTGTTAGTGACTGTGTATTGAGTCTTGTTAATATCAGCAATGCCGGTTAGTTCCTTTTGAAAGGCAGTCACTATATCCCTAAACCCCCCATACATCTGCTCTGTCTCCTCCATCCCCACGTAGACAGTAAGTAAGAGGAGCTCATGGAGTTTCCATGTGAGTGAGATTGAGAAAATCTGCCCTTCTTTCCACTAGCCCACCAGGAAATTGTGGTAGTGTCCTTACCTCTGGACCAGGAGGGTCGGGTTCAGAGTTGAGTAACAGCATCTTGGAAGAGGCTGATTGGAAAACATGCACAAGCCACCAGGCCATACTGCCTTGCAGTTGTCCCTGCCTAGGCCTCCAAACAGAATTTTCCTGTAGTTTCTCTCCTGTCAGGCTCTCCCATTGCTCAGTTTGTCCAGGATCCCCTCCTGCTGCTGCACTGATCCTGTCCCTTACTGACCTTTCCGTCCCCCAGTGTCCTCCACATTCATTCATTGTTTACAATTCCATAATCTGAGTCCTACAGCCATGCCCCCTCCACCCTATTGGACAGCAGCTGCTGACAATCACCCAGGATCCTGTGTGATCTGGACCATGTGCTGTAGGAGTGGAGACCAGTGCACGGGCGCAGTGCTGGCTAATTGTTGACGTATGTGCAGTATGAGTCAGTGCCGGGGAGGGAGGCTGTGGGTGTGTGGGATTAATTAGTCATTGGCAGCTCCCTTCCTTCCTCCCTCTGGGAATAGGACCCAGGGGAATTGTCCTTCTCCTGGTATCCTAACCAGTGGTCAAATTATCAGTGGTGGAGCATTTCACTGAAAGTTATCAGAACTCTTGTGAAGATTCAGGATTGTTATGGGAAGGGGCAAGGATACGCCTCAATTAGAGTTCTCATTTGGTTCATTTTAGTTCAACCAGATATGATTTGGCCAGAGTATGCAGGTAGCAGCGTGTGAATGATGGTTCTCATCAGAGGATGGGGAACACAAATAAGATGTTCCAGTTCATCATAAAGTGCGTGATTGTGACTAACCTGTCAGTTCCTGCAAAGAGACGAGGTGTAATTTGGATAAATCTGTGCTCCCTCTCAGGCCAATATCTCCTTCCACAACTGCAGGGCCCAGAATAGAGCACAAACCCCAAGGTTATCCAACCATGAACTTAAACATATTTCTGCTTTTTGCTTGACAAAAATATTGGTGATATTTTTCCACGGACAGAACAGACAAACCTTTCTCCTTCCACAGTTAAATGCCGATGATATCCAGATCCTGATGGCTCCGCTGAATGTAGAAACTTGCTTTTGAGATTCCAGTCTCAATTATTCTCAATTAATATCCTATAAAATGAATTCACAAAACAAAGCTCACAGTCAATGCATGATGACTAGTGAAGGCAAACACTTCAGTTGGCATGTGTTTGTTCTGAAAATGCTCCTCCTCAAATCGTCCCGCCTCCACCCAGGAAGAGGACACACGCATGCTCCTTGCTCTACCTTGCCCCAAATAAAGATGACGGGCATAACCCAGGATCTCTCGCTGCCTGAGGCCCACAGCCATCTTCCCTTTGCTGAAAACGTGGGACCCAGTGTTTCTAATTCAGACTAACGACCTACACAGAGTTTAACTAAACCTTCCCAGTTGACACTGATACATTTCATCCGGTTTCTGCTGTCACTCTCCCCTTTCCCGTTTCCTCCTCCTGCACACACCAGGGGTCATCACGGGTCCAGTGACACTTCCTTAGAACAGATGTCAACTGGGAAAATTAGAATCCTTACAGCGTGAAACATGCCCTTCGGCCCAACAATTCTACACACACCCACCGAAGTTTATCCCACCTAGATCCATTCCCCTACTCTATTACTCTCAATTTCCCAGGACTAATGCACATCCCTGAATACTACGGGAAACTTAGCTGTTCCAAATCACCGAACATGTACATCTTTCGAATGCCGGAGACAGGGATTAAAGAGTAAGTAGTAGGTGGGGACAGAATCCAGAGAGACAGGAACATTTGGAAAGACAAAAGAGTGGATAATGATCTGGCCTGGAGGGTGGAAAGCTGTTTATGGGGGAAAAAGGAACCTGGTACCATCTCAGTAGGGGAAAATGATGGCTGATGAGCGACATTGTGCCTGCAAAAAAGACCCGGGGCTTCCAGTTGCCTGTCAAGTTAACACACAAGACTGTTCCCTGGCCAACATATCTGTCTGATGCTTACTGCAGTGTTCCAGTGAGGCTTGAAGCAAGCTGACAGAGCATATCAAGTGGCCTCCGATTTCAAGGACTGCAGTTTCCCCTCCCATGTGGTCAACACTGCCCTCCAGTGTTTCTCCTCCACTTCCCACACAAATTCCTTTGAACTCCACACCTCCAGCCGCATCAAGGATGGAATCCCCCAACTTATCTCCTTCCACCCAGATACAACACATCATCCTCTGCCATTTTCACCACCTATAATCAGACCGCACTCCCAGAGATATTTCCCTCCTCACCCCTTTCAGCAATCCACAGAGTCCATTCCCTCGGTGACTGCCTCATTAGATCCATGCTCCCCACCAAACCACCCTCCACACTCAGCACCTTCGCTTGCCACTGTAAACGGTATAATCCATTGACCAAACCTCTCGCCTCACATCTATCAAAGGCACCACAGGATCCTCCCACATCCAACAGACATCTCCCTGCCCACTCAAACACCTATTGCGTTCGTTACTTTCGATTTGGTCTCCTCTACACTGGGGAGTCAGAACCCCAACTTGTGGAATATTTCAGGGAACATTTCTGGGACACATGAACCAATCAAACTCACCGCCCTGAGGCCGACCACTTCAACTACACCCACTCCCCTGCCTCCTCCACCGCCACGCTGTCAAGGACATGCAAGTCCTTGGTGTCCTCCACCCCCAACTCCGAGCCACCCGACGCCTGGAGGAAGAACACGTCATCGTCCACCTTGTGACCTTTCAACCGCACAGCAACAACGTGTCGTCATCTCCCCTCCCCCACCTTATCACAGATTCAACCCTCCAACTCGGCACCACCATCTTGAACTGTCCCACCTGTCCATCTTCCTTTCCAATTATCCATTTCACCGTCTCACCACTACCCCTCCATCTACAACCGCCTATTGCTTCCCTAGCTCCCTTCTCCCAACCCCAAGCACCCATTCCAATTTATATCTCAGGCCTCTTGCCCCCCACCCACATTTCTGATGAAGTGCTTATATGCTCCATACGTCGATTATCCTGTTCTTTGGGTGCTTCCTGACCTGCTGTGCTTTTCCAGTGCCACACTTCAACGCAAGCTGGAAGAACAAAACCTCATCTCCCACTCGTGGACCGCGAAATCCTCTTGCTTCAACATCGAATTCAATTATTTTAGGTCCTGAACTCTCCCAAGTCCGATCTCCTTAGCTCCCTACCCCACATCCCAGGCCTTGTTATTACACAGCCTGCCATTAAACACTACCTATGGTTAGCCGCTAACAGTCCCCGTAAACAGCTATTCACCCTACCCCAGCAAGGTTGTTATCCACTCCTTTGTACAACTGCTCCTATCTCTCACTTTGGAGTCTATCCTCACCTATCATTTACTCCATAAAACCTACCTTCTGCATGTAAACCAACATTACTTTCGCAGTAACATAAGTATCTGAGGAAGGGTCACCGGATCCAAACGTAATTTAAAAAGTCCCTTGGATTATCCTTAACCCTACTTGTCAAAGCTATCTTCTGTCCTCTTTTTACCGTCCTGATTTCGTTCTTAAGTATACTTCTATTGCCTTTATACTCAAAGACTTTATTGGATTTTTGGATTCTTATAAATGCAAAATATTACATCTTGATAAAACAAACAAGGGTAGGAATTGCACTAATTAAAAATAGGGCCTCCAGTTGTGATGTGGAACAAAGTGACAGAGGGGTTCAGTGTTTTGAAGTCTGTGTCAGGTTTAGACAGGATGGTTCAGAAGGTGATTAGCACCCTTACCTTCATTGTTCAGACATTGGAGTAGAGGGAGTCGCTTTGTTGAGGTTGTACAGGATTTTAGCGAGGCCACTTCTGGAATACTGTGCCCAGTTCTGGTTGTGTTGTTATGGAAAGTTATTATTAAATTGAAGCAGGTTCAGAAGAGATTTGCCAGGATGGTGATGGGAATAGAAGGGTTGTGTAATAAGGAGAGGCTGGATAGGCTGGGACATTTTTCACGACTGCGTAGGAGGTTGAGGGGTGACCTTATTAGAGATTTATAAATTCAGGAAGAGTGCGGATAAGGTGAGTGGCTGCGGGGAAGGGGAATTCAAGACTCGGGTGCATACATTTTGAGAAGAGGTATGAAAGGTTTGAAAAAGACATTAGGGATGTTTTAATTTTTATCCATGTGGAATGACCTTCCAGAGGAAGTAGTAGCTTTGAATACAATTATAATATTTAAAAGACATTAGGATAAGTACCTAATTAGGAAATACTTGGATGAATGTGGACCAAGCAGAGGCAGGTGCGATTTTTTTAGTTTGGAATCATGGTCGACATGGATTGGTCAGAACACAGGATCTGTTTCCTCGCTATATCACTTTATGACTCTAACTCTCGCTATCTCTGAGAATGGCTCCATCATCACAATTCTCCCAATCACTGTCACCACATCCAGCCTCACAACTCTTCTTTATCTCTATAATTCATCTGAAGCCTCAGAACGCTCCTATCTCTAATTTCCTCCAGTTTCTCAAATCTCTGCTCTTTCCCTAATCCAATGGAGACAGTTAGTGGATAACTATAGATTAACAATCTCATGTCCTAGCCCCCACCCCAAGCACCAGGTCTTGTTCTCACAGCCTGTCAATACACACTACCTATGGTTAGCCACTAACAGTGGAGCAGGTCAGGCAGCATCCATGGAGCAGGATAATCGACGTTTCGGGCATAAGCCCATCTTCAGGAATGAGGAAGGTATGCCAGCAGGCTAAGTTAAAAGGTAGGGAGGAGAGACTTGGGGGAGGGGCGTTGGGAATGTGAAAGGTGGAAGGAGGATAAGGTGAGGTTGATAGGCTGGAGAGGGGGTGGGGGCGGAGAGGTCGGGAAGAAGATTGCAGATCAAGAAGGTGGTGCTGAGTCAGAGGGTTGGGACTGAGATAAGGTGGGGGGGAGAAATGATTAAGCTGGAGAAATCTGCATTCATCCCTTGTGGTTGGAGATTTCCTCGGCAGAAGATGAGGCGCTCTTCCTCTAAGCGTCTTGTTGCCATGCTCTGGCAATGGAGGAGGCCAAGGACCTGCATGTCCTGGGCGGAGTGGGAGGGGTAATTAAAGTGCTCCGCCACGGGGTGCTTGGGTTGATTGATGCAGGTGTCCCAGAGGTGTTCTCTGAAACGTTCTGCAAGTAGGCGGCCTGTCTCCCCAATTTAGAAGAGGCCACATCGGGTGCAGCGGACGCTGTAACTGATGTGTGTGGAGGTGCAGGTGAATTTTGACGGATATGGAAAGATCCCTTGGCGCCTTGGAAGGAAGTGAAGTGCGAGGTATGGGCATAAGTTTTGCATCTTTTCCGATTGCTGGAGGAAGTGCCGGGAGTGGAGGTTGAGTTGGTGGGGGTGTGCACCTGACGAGGGAGTCGTGGAGGGAGTGGTCTTTCCGGAATGCTGATGGGGGAGGGGAGGAAAATACGTCCTTGGTGGTCGGGTTTGTTTGGAGGTGGCGGAAATGACGAAGGATGATAAGCCGTATCTGGAGGTTGGTGGGGTGGTAGGTGAGAACCAGTGTGGATCCGTCCTGTTGGCGATTTGAGGGGCGGGATTCAAGGGCGGAGGAGCGGGAATTGAAGGAGATGTTTTGGAGTGCATCGTCAACCATGTCTGAGGCAAAATTGCAGTCTTTGAAGAAGGAGTCCATATGGGTTGTTCAGTATTGGAATTGGTCCTCCTGGAAGCAGCTGCGGCGGAGGAAAGGAATTGGGAATATAGGATAGCGTTTTTAAAGTGGGCAGGGTGGGAGGAGGTGTAATCTAGGTCGCTGTGGGTGTCGGTCGGTTAAAGTAAATGTCCATGTTGAGTCGGTTGCCTGAGATAGAAATGGAGAGGTCTGAGACTGTCCAGGTAAATTTGAGGTCGGGTGGAAGGTGTTTGTAAAGTGGATGAACTGGTCAAACTCCTCTTGGGAGCGTCAGGTAGTGCCGATACCGTCATTGATGTCGCGGAGGAAAAGATGGGGATTGCTGCAAGTGCAACTGCGGAAGATGGACTGTTCCACATATCCAACAAAGACGCAGGCATCGCTGGGGCCCATGCGGGTGCCCATGACTACTCCTTTAGTTTGGAGGAAGTGGGAGGATTGGAAAGAAAAGTTGTTCAGAGTGAGGACCAGTTCAGTCAGTCAAAGAAGGGTGTCAGTGGAAGGGGACTGGTTGGGTCGGCGGGAAAGGAGGAAGTGGAGGACTTTGAGGCCTTCGTGATGAGGAATGGATATGTATATGGTCTGGATGTCCATGGTGAAGTTAAGGGGTTGGGGGCCGGGGGAGCGAAAATCATGGAAGTGGTGGAGGGCGTGGGTGATATCCAGAACGTTGGTGAGGTATTGTTGGACTAAGGGGGACAGGACAAGTCATCTCTGCATACCTCGACACGGTCCTGCTCCTTGGATCCTGCCTGACCTGCTCCATTGTTAGTGGCTAACCATAAGTAGTGTGTAATGACAGGCTGTGATAACAAGGCCTGGTGTATGGGTTAGGGGGGCTAGGACATGAGATTGTTAACCTATAGTTAGCCACTAACGGTCTCCATTGTAAGCTGTTCCCCACCTACATCACTCCACGTTTGGAGCTGCAGAGAACACAAGCCTCTGGAATATCCTCCCTAACACTCTTTTTCCCCTTTTAATTTGTATCTTAAAATAGATCCTCCAAGGATATGCAAGTCCTTGGCGTCCTCCATTGCCTCTATGGCAACACGACGCCTGGAGGAAGAGCGCCTCATCTTCCACCTGGGAACTCTCCAACCAAAAGGGATGAATGCTGATTACTCCATCTTCCTCATTTCCCCTCCCCCACCTTATCTCAGTCCCAACCCTCTGACTCAGCACCGCCTTCTTGACCTGCAATCTTCTTTAAGATCTCTCCACCCCCACCCCGTCTCTAGCCTATCACTCTCACCTTAACCTCTTTCCACCTATCGCATTCCCAACGTCCCTCCTCCCTACTTTTTTTTAATCTTAGCCTGCTTGGCACACCTTCCTCATTCCCGAAAAAGGGCTTATGCCCGAAACGTCGATTCTCCTGCTCCTTGGATGCTGCCTGACTTGCTGCACTTTTCCAGCAAGACATTTTTCAGCTCTGATCTCCAGCATCCTATGTCCTCCTAGCCACTAACAGTCCCAATTAACATCTATTCACCTTACCATCCAGATTGTTATCTACTCCTTTATCCAAAAGTTCTTCTTGCTCTACCCCTTCCATCCTTTACTCCTGACATACTCCCACCACCCTACCTTCTGCATATAAACTGGCTTTTTTTTTCTCAGTAACATCAGTTCTGAGGAAGAGTCAATGGATCTGAAACGTTGACTCTGATTACTCTTCACAACTGCTGTTCGGCCTGCTGCCATTTTCATAAGCAGCTTGTTTTTTTGTTACTGATTTACAGCACCCGAAGTTCTTTTGGTTTTAATTTATCAGGAATTTGTAATTCAGGTCGAGCAGCCTCTCTCCAACACTGGGTCCCCCCACCCCCTCCTCCCGCTTCACAGTGACAGTGCCCCTGCACAGCTCATCTTCATGTGTCGGCTTGTTGGCCACGCCTCTTATTCATTCCCATTGGCTGGAAGACCACAAAAAATCAGCTCCTATTGGTCAGTGTGGTGCAATCAATCAGCCAGACTGCATTGTGAGGTGAGTGGTGGGATCCTCCCTCTTTCTACTCTTGGATGAGCTTCATCATTCAGAGTGAATGGGGCAGTATCACAGAGCACAGGACCTGGGGCTATTGAGCCCAGTGGTGCTGTACTCTCTCCCTCTGGAGAAACTGCAAATCTGTCCTAATTCCCCTCACCATTGCCTCCCAAGACTTTCCTTAAAAATTAAAAGTGCAAACCCGTTTGAGAATAACTGCTGAGTCTGGATCGACCTGCTGTTCAGACTGTTCCAAATGCTCAGGATGTACTGAGTAAAGTATAGGTCACGTATTTACCTTGCATTATTTGCCAATTAACTTAAATTAGTTGCTAAAATTGTGACATTGTTAAAATTCCCCTCTCTCTTCAAATGAAATATCTTGGAAACAAATCTACACCTGGTCGAAATCACTGGTTAACCTTCTCAGATCCAAGGAGAATTATTTGTGCTGAGATGTACAGCACAGAAAGAATGGTCCAATTTGCCCATGCCAACTAGGAATCCTAGACTAACGTAGTCCCACTTGCCAGCTATTGGTCTGGATGCGTTCTAAACGTCGCAAATGTATCAGCCTCCACTATTTCATCTGGCAGCTCAGTCCATCCATACACCACACACAGTTTGAAAACTTTGCCCCTTAGATCCCTTTTAAATCTTTAACCTCTCAATTTAAATCCACGTGGTCTTGTTTTGGACTCAATTAACCTGGGGGAAAAAAGACTCCGGCTGTTCACTGTAACCATGCCCCTCATGATTTTATAAATCTCCCAAAAGTCACCTCTCAGTCTTTGACTCCCCAGTGAAAATAGCCCCAACCTATTCAGCCTTTCCCTGTCGCCCAAATCCTCCAACCCTAGCAACGTCTTTTTAAATCTTGTCTGAACCATTTCAGGTTTCACAACAACATTCCTAGAGCAGGGAAATTCGAACTGAAAACAGAATTCCTGAAATGGCTTAAACAATGTCCTGTCCAACCACAATATGACATTCCAACTTCGGTATTCAATGCATTGACCAATAAATATAAGCATACTAAACACCACTTTGACTACCCTGTATACCTGCGACTCTACTTTCAAGGAACAATGAACCTGCACTCCAAGGTCTCTTTGTTGAGCAACACTCCCCAGGATCTCCCAATTAACTACATTACGTTCTGCCCTAATATTTTTTCCAAAATGCAGCAGTTCACATTTGTCTAATTTGAACTCCGTCTGCCATTCCTCGCTCCAATGGCCCATCTGATCAAGATCCTGTTGTATTCTGATTTGGTTGTTTTATGTAAACCTACCTCATATATTCACATCCAAGTCATTTCTTTAGTGATCCAAATATCTATTCCCGCAGCACGCTGCTTCTCACAGGCTTCCAGTCCAGAAATCAACCCTCCATCACCACCCTCTATCTCCTACCTACAAGCCAGTTTTGTATCCAAATGGCTTGTTCTCCCGGCATTCCATTTTATCTAACCTTGCTAACCAGTCTGCTTTGTGGAAACTTGTTCAGAGCCCATATAGACAATGTCCATTGTCTGTCTTCATCAATCATCTGATCACTTCTTCAAGAAAAACTCAATTAAGTTAGAGAGAGACAATTTCCCAATCACAAAGCCATATTGACGATCACTAATCATTCCTTGCCTTTACAAATGCATGTACAACCTGTCCATCAGAATCCCTTCCAACAACTTGCCGGCCATTGACTTCAAGCTGACTGTCCTCTTGCTCCCTGACCTTTCCTTACCACCTTTTTAAATAATGGCACCCATCTTCCACTACTTAATCTGTCACAAACGATGATATAAATACCTCGGGGAGGGGCACTGCCATCACTTCCCCAGCTTTCCACAAATTGCTGGAATACACCTGATCAGGACCCAGGGATCTATCCACATTGATGCGATTTGAGCCATCGAGTACCACCTCTACTGTAACATGGACACTTTTCAAGTTATCACTGTTTATTTCTCCAAACTATATCGTTTCCATATCCTTCTCTAGTAAAAAAAAGACATGAAATAAAAGAATAGTACAGTATCTCACCCACTGCCTGTTGTTCCATTGCTGGCCTTGTTGATCTTTGAGGAATCCTATTCTCTGTCTAGGTATTCCTTTATCCTTGATGTATTTGTAGAATGTCTTTAGATTCTCCTTAAACCATTTCCTGAACCTATTTCATATCTCCTTTTTGCCCTCCTGCTTCCCCTCGAGTATTCTCCTGTAAAAAAATCACGATTCTATTCTTCCAATTACTCTGCCTCTGCCATATCTGCTCCCAGGAGAAGCAAATGCACTCCAGGACATTCCAGAAAGTTTTCATATTTTAGGGATCACAATTTCCCTCACACTTGATGAACAATGCCCTCCAACGCATATCCTTCACTTTCCACACCTCTGCCTTTATACCATCCCTCCCAACCATAATAAGAATATAATCCCCTGGTCCTCACCTGCCAGCCCACTAATCTCAAGATACAGCACATTAATTTCTGCCATTTCCACTCCCGACAGTCAGACTCCTCCACCAGAGATACATTTCCCTCCTTAGCCCTATCTGTGTTTCGCAGAGACTATTTTCTGCCGTGATGCCCTCGTTAGGTCTACATAACCCAACATCCAACTCTCCATCCTCCCTTACTGCCAGGGGAGATGTAAAATATGCAGCCACACCTCCCCACCTCATCTCTGTCCAATGCCCCAAAGGATCTTTTCACACCAAGCAGAGACTTTCCTGCACATCAAAACACCTCATCGACTGTACTTCGATACCATTGGCAAATTAACATGGGTAATGCAGCGAATCTGCACATCTTTGGATTGCGGGAGGAAACCCATGCAGACAGTGGGAGAATGTGCAAATTACGCACAAACAGTCGCTTGGGGATGGAATCAAACTCAGGTCCCTGGTGCTGAGGCAGCAGTGCTAATCACAGAGCCACAATACTGTGGGATCTTTGGTGCTGATGTGCTGCCTCACTGACACCTCAGTCACTCTCCCTGCCTCATTTCCCAAGAGAAGAGGTGGTGATGGCCTCGTGATATTATCGCTAGTCAGTCAATCCAGACACCCAGATAACCATCGGGGACCTGGGTTTGAGTCTTGTCACGGTAGATAGTGGAATGTGGATTCAATAAAAATCTGAAATTAGGAACCTAGTGACGACAATGAATCCACTGTCAATTGTTGGAAAAAAAACACCTGGATCATTAATGTACTTTAGGGAAGGAATCTGCCATCCTGACCTGGTCTGTCCTTCAGGTGACTCCAGACCCACAGAAATGTAGTTGACTCTTAAATGCCCTCTGGGCCCAGCCAGTGACACTGTTATCCTGTGAATTAACACAGGGAAAAAAAAAGGCAAGTCTTGTTGTGGGTGGGTGGGGGGAGGGGGTGCGGGGGGGTGCATGGGGTTGTCGATATTACAATCCCAATAAGGTAATCGCTAATGTATAATTTCTCAGTTCCCTGGATATACTCCCAGGAATACCCTCCTGAAGCACTAATGTTATCCCAAATTAAAAACACCATGCCCTGTTCTGTTGCCCCCTTTCTATCGTTGATATAGCATCTATATCCTGGAACATTAAAATGCTAATCTATCCATTCCTGAATGATGCCTCTGTAATTGCTGTAATATCCCAGAGCTATGTTCAAAACCATACCCTGAGCGCATGTGCCTGACATGTCGTGCCTCTTCCATTGAAGTAAATGCAGTGTAATTGCTCAGTCCTACCTCGTTATGTGTCTTGCCTTTGCCTGTTGACTGTTTGACTTCTGAACTGTACCTGCCTCAGACTTATCTCTTTCCTCACACTCACTTTGGATTTACCCCCACTCCTTCTCTGGTTTAGTGCCTCCCGAGTAGCACTAACAAATCTTCCCTTCCAGATCCATCCTTCTTATGTGGATCAATACTACCCAACAAGAGAGCTAATGGCCCAAAATGTGAATCCTTCTCCCCTACACCAGAGCCTTTGCCACGCATTTGTCGGCTCTATCTGCTATTCCAACTCTCACTAGCATGTTGCACCGAGAGTAGTCCAGATATTACTATCCTCGAGGACCTACTTTTTACCCTCCAGCCTAATTTCCCATATTCTCTCAACAGGACCTCATCGTTTTCTACTCCTATGTCATTGATACCAAGGTACAAAACCGTCCTCTCACAAGATTATTCTCCACTTTCAGAATATTTTTCACCCGATGAGACATCTTTGACCCTGGCACCAGCGAGGTTTCATCCCATTCTGATGTCTCACTGTCAACTGCAGAAACTGTAGTCTTTGCCCCTTACTAGAGAGTCCCCTATCACCATCGATCGTGTGGAGCTGGATATACCTCACTTTACGTTAGAGCCAGTCTCAGCAACAATAAATTGGCTGCAACAGCTACTTTCCCCTGAGTGTCTGTGACCTCCTACATTTTCCAAAGCAGTATACCTGTTTGAGTGTGGGATAGACAGGAGACTCCTGCACTACCTGCCTCCCTCTACTATCTTTCCTGGAGGTAACCCATCTACCTGACTGTATCTGCAGTTTTTTTTTCTGCCTGAAACTGCCACTAATCACTCTTCATAGCACTGCCTTTAACTGTCGCTCCAACAGATCTATGCGATCGATAGGACTTGCAACCACACTTAGTGCAGACGTCATCATCAGGATCATTGAAATTCTCCCTAATCTCCCACAACTGACAGGAAGGGCACCTCATGCAAAGAATAGCTATCTCGGCAACTTGGCTTTTTAGAGACCCAGAAAAGCGTACAGTCTTACTGCTCTGCAAAATACTGCCCTAGAATAACTTAATAACTATATTTTATATTTTCAAATATTAATAAAGAGACCGTAAGACATATTAACATGAAGCCTTCACCATACTCACTATTGTAGATTTATGAAAATAATACAGACAAATATTCATCTTTTAAGAGACTGAAACCCACTGAGTTGATCCCCAGCTGTGAGTCATTCGAGAGTGAGTTGTTTCCGAGGGCAACTGTTAAATGACACTGTTTGTTTCATGTACTGCCTTCTCGATTTCCAGGGAGGTTTATAACTTCACAGCCAGTCAGGTGGGAGAGTTCACTGCTCCGTGTTATTCACTGGGATTTGCCTCCCGCCTCACAAACCTCCCTGTCGAGTTTTTAGAAGATTGTAACCAAGATTGAGGTTGAGGTTCTGGATGTAGGTTTGCTCGCTGAGCTGGAAGGTTCATGTTCAGATATGTCGTCACTATACACTGAACATCTTGAGTAAGTCTTCGGATAAACCTATCTCGGTAATCTACCTCCAGCCTCAGAAATTACATGTCCGCGGTATCAATGTTTTTTATTTAATTCATTTGTTGTTCATTCATCTCATTTCTTAAAAAAAAAACACAGAAAAGCATGATTTCTTTGCCGAAATAGATTTTTGCCAGCTAGCCTTTTGAAGAAGTCACTCTCGAATGACTGACAGCTGGGGAACAGCTCAGTGGGTTTCAGTCTCTTAAAAGATAAACCTGAGTCTCGTTTATTTTCAAGAAGTCGTGATGTCTCAGTTCATTTCGTCCAATTATAAGCATAGAAGGAGAGCTTTCATTTTTTAACATCTATAAGGGGAGTGATGACCGATGAGGTGTTGTCACTGGAGTGGCATTCTGAAGACCCAGGTAATGTTCTGGGGACCTGGAATTAAATCCCAACATGGCAAATGGTGTCAATTGAATTCAATAAAATCTGGAATGAAAACTCTAATGATGGCCATGAAAACATTGTCGATTGTTAAGCAAAACCCATTTGGTTCACTAATGTCCTTTAGGCAAGGAAACTGCCATCCTTACTTGGTCTGGCCTACACATGACTCCAGACCCGCAGCAATGTGGTTGACTCTCACTGCCCTCTGGGTAATTAGGGATGGGTAATGAATGCTGGCCTGGTCAGTGATACCCACATCCTCTGAATGAATACACGCAAGGAAAACTGAAATCGGGGAGAACACCTTTTTTTTTAGAAAAGTTCTGCTGACAGAGGCTTTCAATTAAACAAAAAGGTCACCTTGTTCGATAGCACTATGGACGCTGCAATAATCAGAGCGAACTTGAGGAACAATGTACACAGAGATCTCAGGTATATGGTAGAATAAGAAATTCGTAAAAACAGGGAATTAAATTTTCCGAACATTGACTGTGACTACTATAGCGTGAAAGTTTCAGTTGGTGACGGATTTGTTAAATGAGTTCAAGGACATTTTCTTTATCCATATGTAATGTTCCTATGAGAAGTAGCAAAACCTGACTTTTTCTCAGTTAATAAGACAGGGCAAGTAACTGAAGTGATAGCGGGGGAACATTTTGGGTGGGTCGAAATTGTCGGCTCCTTGTGGAAATATTTTTATCAGTAATGACGGGTGAGGTATTTGATGACTGGGGAGTGGCTAATGATGTACCTTTGTCTGTGAAGGAGAAGTCTGGGATCGACAGGCCTGCGAGACTGACATCATCGATGGGTAAGTTGCTGCAGGTGATTCTGAAGGATAGGATTTACATTTATTTGGAGAGATATGGAATGACTAGTGATAGTCAGCATTGAAACCGTAGGCGAGATAGTAATAGTGGAGGGTTGTTTTTCAGACAGAAGGCCTGTGACCAGCGGTGTTCCCCAGGGATCAGTACTGGGTCCACTTTTATTTGCCATTCACATGAGTGATTTCGATGAGAGTATGGAAAGTTTGGTTTATAAGTCTGCGGGTGACAAGAAAATGGTGTTAAAGTGGAAAACAACAAAGGTTATGCACGATTCCAAAGATATCTTGATCAATTGGGTGAATGGCTGAAGAGTGACAGAGAGAGTTTAATCTGAACAAATGCAAGACAGCGCATTTTCATAAAACAAACAAGGGCAGGACTTAAACTCATTAAAGGTCAGGCCTTGAGAAGTGATATAGAACAAAGTGACTCAGGGGTTCAGGTCTTTTAAATTTGTGTCACATGTAGACAGGGTGATTAAGAATCTGTTTAGCACACTTACTTTCATTGCGCAGACATTTGAGTATTGGAGTTGGGACGTTATGTTGAGGCTGTACACGATGTTGGGGAGGCCTTTTCTGGAATACTGTCCTCAGTTTTGGTTGTGTTGTTATTGGAAGGATATTATTAAATTGGAGTGGTTTCAAATGAGATTTACCAGGATGGTGATGGTAAAGGATGGTTCCAGTTATAAGGAGAGCCTGGGACTTATTTTCACAGGAATGTAGGAGGTTGAGGGGTGACCTATTAGAGGTTTATAAAATCATGAAGCGACTCGGTAATGTGAATTGCAGGTGCCCTTTCCCGGAGGGGTGCAATTCAAGAGTGTGCTGCATAATTTTACATGTGATGGGAGAAAAGACTTTAAAGACATCAGAGATTTTTTTATACTGAGTTGATTAATGTGTCGAATGTACTTCTAGAGAAGTGGGAGCTATGAATGCAATCACAACTGCTGGGGAGCACGGTGGCTCATAGCATCAGGGATTCGGGCTTACTTCCACCCTCCAGCGCCTGTCTGTGTGGACATTTGCACATTCTCCCCGTGTCTGTGTGCGCTTCCTCCCACTAGTAAACTTTCCATGCTAAATTGCCCATACAGTTCAGAGATGTGTATGTTGGGTGCATTAGTGCGGGCTAAACGTAGGGGAATGGGTCTGGGTGGATTTGTTGGGCAAATTGCCAGTTTCCACACTGTCGGGATTCTACGAGAAAGTTATTTGGACAAGTACCTAATGGGAAATGTTTGGATGCATGTAGACTAAGGGGAGGCAGGTTAGATTATTTCAAATGGAATTTTGGTTGACATGGATTGGTTGGACCACAGGGACTGTTTCCGTGCTATATAACATTCCGACTCTAATTCTTGCTATCTCTACATTCCACCCTCTTCAAAACTCCCCCTATCACTGTCACCTTATCGAGCTTCACAACTCTTCCTTATCTCTCATAATTCTTCTCTAGCGTCAGAATCCTCCTTTACTCTAATCCCCTTCAGTGTCTCAAAGCTCTGCTACATGTGCCGTTCTTTGATTCCAGCCTTGAGGATTCCCATTTTTACTTCGCACTTAACGACGGTCCTTCCAGATTCCTGCACCGAGCTCCAGAGTTTCCTCCTTAACCCTTCCGTCTCACTTTCCTCCAAAACACATTGACCAATCATGTGTATTTCATTCTAATATCACTTTTTCTGACCTGGTTTCAAATGTGGCCTGTCAGATCCCCATATTATGTGTCTAGAGGTTTACAGCACAGAAAATGCGCTCTGACGTCCATTGAGTCTGTGACAGTAAAGAAAACTACCACCGAACTATCCTAAATCATTTTACAATTCTTGGTCCATCGCGTTATCTGAGTTGGCATCACAAGCATGTACCTAAATATATCTTGAATGCTATTGGGAATTCTAAGTCTCCCACCCTCACAGACAGTGAGGTTTAGTGCAACTGTTGCTCGATAACGATTTCACCTACAGGAACACAGAGCTGTTGGGTCCTTGCAAATCAGAGATCGCCCAAACATTGGGAAGGATGGCAGGGTCCTTGAGAGGGGGCACAGGAGATTTACCAGGATGGTTCAAGGAATGGGGGATTTTAGTAGCGTGTTTTGTATATTATTTTACATTTTTCATTGATATGATATAGTTGTTTCTGATACATAGAACATAGAACAATACAGCACAGAACAGGCCTTTCGGCCCACGATGTTGTGCCGAACATCTATCCTAGATTAAGCACCCATCCATGTACCTATCCAATTGCCGCTTAAAGGTCGTCAATGATTCTGACTCTACCACAGCCACGGGCAGCGCATTCCATGCCCCCACCACTCTCTGGGTAAATAACCCACCCCTGACATCTCCCCTATACCTTCCACCCTTCACCTTAAATTTATGTCCCCTTGTAATACTCTGTTGTACCCGGGGAAAAAGTTTCTGATTGTCTACTCTATCTATTCCTCTGATCATCTTATAAACCTCTATTAAGTCAACCCTCATCCTTCACCATTCCAACGAGAAAAGGCCGAGAACTCTCAACCTGTCCTCGTACGCCCTATTCTCCATTCCAGGCAACATCCTGGTAAATCTTCTCTGCACCCTCTCCAAAGCATCCAAATCTTTCCTAAAGTGAGGCGACCAGAACTGCACACAGTACTCCAAATGTGGCCTAACCAACGTCCTGTACAGCTGCAACATCACTTCACGACTCTTGAATTCAATCCCTCTGCTAATGAACGCTAATACACCATAGGCCTTCTTACAAGCTCTATCCACCTGAGTGGCAACTTTCAAAGATCTATGTACATAGACCCGAAGATCCCTCTGTTCCTCCACCTTACTAAGAACTCTACCGTTAACCCTGTATTCCGCATTCTTATTTGTTCTTCCAAATTGGACAACCTCACACTTGGCAGGGTTGAACTCCATCTGCCACTCCTCAGCCCAGCTCTGCATCATATCTAAGTCCCTTTGCAGCCGACAACAGCCCTCCTCACTGTCCACAACTCCACTAATCTTCGAATCATCTGCAAATTTACTGACCCACCCTTCAACTCCCTCATCCAAGTCATTAATAAAACTTACAAACAGCAGAGGACCCAGAACTGATCCCTGCGGAACTCCACTTGTAACTGGGCTCCAGGCTGAATATTTACCATCTACCACCACTCTCTGACTTCGACCGGTTAGCCAGTTTTCAATCCAATTGGCCAAGTTTCCCTCTATCCCATGCCTCCTGACTTTCCGCATAAGCCTACCATGGTAAACCTTATCAAATGCCTTACTAAAATCCATGTACACTACATCCACTGCTCTACCCTCATCCACATGCTTGGTCACCTCCACAAAGAATTCAATAAGACTTGTAAGGCAAGACCTACCCTTCACAAATCCGTGCTGGTTGTCCCTAATCAAGCAGTGTCTTTCCAGATACTCATAAATCCTATCCCTCAGTACCCTTTCCATTACTTTGCCTACCACAGAAGTAAGACTAACTGGCCTGTAATTCCCGGGGTTATCCCTATTCCCTTTTTGAACAGGGGCACACAGTGAAGACGAAAAAATCATTGCCAACGGTACTGCAATTTCCTCTCTTGCTTCCCACATAATCCTAGGATATATCCCGTCAGGCCCGGGGGACTTGTCTATCCTCAAGTTGTTCAAAATATCCAACACATCTTCCTTCCTAACAAGTATCTCTTCTAGCTTACTAGTCCGTTTCACACTCTCCTCTTCAACAATATGGTCCCTCTCGTTCGTAAATACTGAAGAAAAGTACTTGTTCAAGACCTCTCCTATCTCTTCCGACTCATTACACCATCTCCCACTACTGTCCTTGATCGGACCTACCCTCGTTCTCGTCATTCTCATGTTTCTCACATACGCATAAAATGCCTTGGGGTTATCCTTAATCCTATCCACCAAGGAGTTTTCATGCCCTCTCTTAGCTCTCCTAATCCCTTTCTTCAGGTCCCTTCTGGCTATCCTGTATCCCTCCACTGCTCTGTCTGAACCCTGTTTCCTCAACCTTATGTAAGACTTCTTCTTCCTCTTTACTAGACATTCAACCTCCCTCGTCAACCAAGGCTCCCTCTCACGACCATTTCTTTCCTGCCTGATAGGTACATACATATCAAGGATGCGTCGTATCTGCTCCTTGGAAAAGTTCCACATTTCCACCACATCCTTCCCTGACAGCCTATGCTTCCAACTTATGCTCCTCAAATCCTGTCTTACAGCATCGTAATTTCCCTTCCCCCAATTGTAAAATCTACCCTGTTGTGCGCTCCTATCTCTCTCCATGACCAAGGTGAAAGTCACAGAATTGTGGTCACCATCACCAAAATGTTCACCCGCTAACAAGCCCATCACTTCTCCCGGCTCAATACCGAGTACCAAATCCAATATGGCCTCCCCTCTGGTTGGACAATCTACATACTGAGTTAGAAAAGCTTCCTGGACACACTGCACAAACACCGCCCCATCCAATCTACTTGATCTAAAGAGCTTCCAATCAATATTTGGGAAGTAGAAGTCGCCCATGACTACGACCCTGTGACTTCTGCACCTTTCCAAAATCTGTTTCCCAATCTGTTTCTCCACATCTCTGCTGCAATTGGGGGGCCTATAGTAAACACCCAACAAGGTGACTGCACCTTTCCTATTTCTGACTTCAGCCCATACTACCTCCAAAGGCTGATCCCCCTCAAACTTCCTTTCTGCAGCCATTATACCATTTCTAATTAGCAATGCCATCCCCCGCTCCTTTTTTACCAGCCTCCCTAATCTTACTGAAACATCTGTAACCAGGAACCTCCAACAACCATTCCTGTCCCTCATCTATCCACGTTTCCGTGATGGCCACAACGTCATAGTCCCAGGTACTGATCCATGCCTTAAGTTCACCCACCTTATTTCTGATACTTCTTGCGTTGAAGTATACGCACTTGAACCCATCTCTGTGTCCGCAAGTATTCCCTGTCAGTGCTACAGCCTCCCTACATTCTTGGACATCCTGAAACACAGCTAGCTTACTTGCTGGACTACAAGTCCGGATCCCATCCCCCTGCCAAATTAGTTTACATTGAGAATATCTGTCTACAATAGATGGACTTTCCTTCTGAACGTCTCTCCTTGCCTGGGCTGTGGTAACCTTCAAGTTAAACCACCACCAGACATCACTCCCTAATGATAGAGCAGCCCTATGGTCTGGTAGGACAATGCTGAGTTTACCTTTTACACAGTGATGTCACTGTGCCTCGGGGGTGGAGAGAGGGAATGCTGAAGATAGTGGATGAAACATCACTCAGGCACAATGCTTTGTCCTGGAGGATGTTCGCTATCTTTATTAATATTGTTGGGGGAATGCACTGATGCAGGGAAATCGATAATGTTCCAACACAATCCTGATGTGTACTTATAGACAGCAAACATACATTGGGTAGTCAGGAGTTTGGGGAAACTGAGATTGTTCTCCTTGTAGCAAAGGAAATTGAGGGGAGTTGTGACAGAGGGGTTTACAAGAGTTACCCGTTATAATAATAAACCTTACACCCATCAGCTCATTATACAAGGATTACAGGACGCATTGAAGGTTTGGGGAGATCTACTGAGAGAAAGGGGTGATTCAAAGGAGAACGTTTATGCAGCAAATGGGAATGAGATGGTACACAATACTCACACACAATGTGAATATCCAAATCCTGATTAATTGATTAATTCTGTCAGAGTTTGGCGTTACAGCTACTGTGATTACCATCTGAATGCCCACCTGTAACATCCTGTAATACAAGTTTATAAAATCCATCACTGTCAGTTCAGGTTAGAAACTCACACCATCCTCTCCTCCTCGCCCAGGATGAATGGACACATTACCCCTTGTGCAGAACAGCAGTCAGTTCAGCGTGAAATCTATGTGGGTTTCGAGGAGTTTCCACCTAGGGACTTCATGTGACTGAACAGGGCAGATCTTTGACACATGGGACAGAATATTCCAAGCGTCAATGAAATGTGGAGAGCAGGATTTGCTTCCTTTTCTTTCCTTCCATGAAGCCGCTGTGCGTCATCAATAAGACATGGGGCGTAAAAGGCTCATGCAGCTTGATGGGCAAGTTGTCTCCATTCTGAACAATGAATAGCAAGCTCCTCCCAGTCATTCCAAAAGTATGTTCGTAAAAGGACAGCAAATGTGAATGCTTCCCACTGCCCAGTGCTTCCAGGAAACATTCAGAAGAACGGGTGTGGGGGGGGTGGAATTGGGGGCATCTACGAGAAAAGGCATAACTGTAAAGTTCTGCGAGGATTGTGAAGAGAGAGAGATGCGCAGGATAAGTGGGAAACAAGTTGCCAGATGGAGCATAATTTGGCAAAATGGGATGTGGTCATTTTGGAGGAGAAAATAAAAGAACAGAGTGCTATTTAAATAGTGGAAACTGTAGAAAGCTGCACCACAAAGGGACCAGGGAGTAATTGTGTAGGAAACACAGAAAGCTAGCAGATTCTGGGTCAGTCACGGAAGCAAGGGTTCTGCTTCAGATTCATCAAGTTTAAGGCAACACCTACACGGATAAAGGGTTTCAGTAGCAACGGATCTGGGGTGAGGGAGAGACAAGGAACATTTTTGAGATTATCATTCCTGGTGTTTCTGATTGTGTAGATATCTGGTCAGAAGCTCACCTTGGGGTCAAATATGACAGCAATATTGTGAAGGGTGTAGTTCTACCTCAGATATTTCCCAGTGAGAGGTATGGGCTCAGCAATAAGGGAAAGTAATTTGAAATAGCAAATGAAGGCAATGGGTTTAACTACTAACCTGTTTCATTGGAGGAAATTGCAGCTAATCGAGTAGTGGAAGCGTGGTAAGCAGTTTGATAACTGAGTAACAGTGGAACAATGGGGAGCGATGATGTGGAGGGAGAGCTGGGCATTGTCAGTGTACATGTGAAATCTAACACGATGCTTTGGGATGATGTCAACTCCTGGCAGTATGTAGGTGAGATACAGGTGGGGCCAAGGATAGATCCTTAGATTCCCGACAGTGTTGAAACAGGCCCTTTGGCCCAACAAGTGCACACAGACCCAAATAAGAGGAACCCACCCAGACCCATTCCCCGACATTTACCGCTGATTAATGCAACTAACACTACAGGCAATTTATCATTAACATTTCACCTCGCGTGCACATCTTTGGACTGTGGGAAGAAACCGGAACAACCTGAGGAAAACAACGCACACACTGGGAGAATGTGCAAACCCCACACACACAGTCGTCTGAGGCTGAAATCGACCTGGGACCTTGGTGCTGTGAGGCAGCCGTGCTCATTACTGAGCCACCGTGCTGGCCAATCCTTGAGGGACACGACATGCAAGGAAGTCAGAAAGGAAATCAGAGAGGGTATCACAGCTACAGAAAATGCCATTGTCGACGAGTGTCTCCCTACTGAGTCAGTAGGGGTGGAAATTAGGAACTATAACGGAGCAGTCATGTCATTAGGGGTTTACTGCAGAAACCCCAATAGAAGCAGGGAGATTGAAGAAAGCGTAGGTCGGCAAATTTTGGAAGAAAGTGTGAATGGAGTAGGGTTGTTGTAAAGGGTGACTTTAACTTTCCCAATATTGTTTGGAATCTCCTTCGAGCAGATGGTTTGGAAGGGGCTGATTTTTTAAGGTGTAAAAACAATGACTGCAGATGCTGGAAACCAGATTCGGGATTATTTGTACTGGAAGAGCACAGACGTTCAGGCAGCATCCGAGGATCAGGGATACCTGATGAAGGGCTTTTGCCCAAAACGTCGATTTTACTGCTCTTCGGATGCTGCCTGAACTGCTGTGCTCTTCCAGCACCACGAATTCAGAATTTTGTATGGTGTGTTCAGGAAGGTTTCCTAACGCAGTGCGTTGACAGGCCGACGAGGGGAGAGTTTATTTTGGATTTGGTGCTTGGCAATGTGCCGGGCAGGTGTCAGATCTTGCGGTGGAAGAGCATTTTTGTGATAGTGATCACAACTGCCTCAAATTCTGCATAGCTATTGTCAGAAACAAACTTTACAAAATTAGGCAAGACCACCAAAACTGGAAGCAAGAGAATTTATTTTACGATCTTGCAAGAAAGGGCGTCAATTACTAAAGCAAATGAGCATTGAAATAATTATACAGTTATACCTTTGTGCTGCGTGAGGTCACCTCTCCCGACTCCTACATTACTAAATCACCCTAGTTCTATGACTAACGTGTGAGCTCACTGCCCCTACGTGACTTCTCCTTATCTTGATTGGATTCTACTTCTATCTCCTTGGGCCGTTAGCTGCAACCGTTTTCGAACTATATTAACACTTGCTGTGCTAGTGTATTCTATTGTTCTGCTTTTCTGCCTGCACAAGTTTGTTTTATCCCAGAAGTTTGCTCATCTGATCGTTGCCTGCAGCTGCCCTCTATAATTGTTTGTCAGCGCTATGATTAAGCTTACTTTCACTATCCTTCTTGCTACATCTGCGAAAACAACAGCCTTCCCCATTTCTCACAACTCCCCCATTTCTATTATTTTGCATCTTTTTGGTTTTGCAATTTCTGACATCTTTACATCCTAAGGTGCAGAGGTTCTCAATCTTATACACGGTATCACGTTACCCCTTTCGTCTCTCGAATTCGACGCGCAGTCTTTGACTTTCCCTCTGTTGCCCACCACCTGTTGATTGTAAAAGCATCTGGTGATATATTTGAGTCCCCTACCGATGGGACGTCATCTGTCGGCTCATTATCCACTTGAGGACATTGACGCCTACTAGCAGACCCACTAATATCAATAAACCACAGATAGCTCGATTGACTAAGCACTTTTCCCAACCCATCAGTCCCCAGTCACCCCATCCCAATCCTGTTCCTTTATCTTTGCGAAGTTCATCCCCAATTTCTTTTATATCTCTTATCTTTTTCCTTGTTATCTCTGCCTTTTCTTCCACTGTGGAAGAGGTGTCTGGGATGAAAGTGCAGCATTCTTTACAGATTAAAGCACAGGTTCCCCATTTTCGGCCAAGATGTGGTCTAAAGGCATTCGATTCTGTAAAGCTGTTAGTCTCGTGGACATCATTTCGGTGGTCATGGCCGCTATTTGGGACTCAATTTCTCTAAATGACTCCGCAGTATCATTAACCAACTTTTCAAGTGTTGCCACCAGTTTGTGTATTTCTCTCCCCGCCGTTGCAGTGCCGTAATTTGGGAATAATATCCACCAGAAACGGTTCCATTCAGAGAGCTCTCGGATTTTACGGCCTATTCCCTTTTCCTTTTTCACGATGCCATGTCTTTCTATCCGGAGATGGGGGTCTATTTAAGTGGGGTAACAGCAGCCTCTCCAGCATTTTTTTTTGTGGTAATGTCTGAGTTTTTACTGGATTATCCCAACATTTGCTGCCGGTGAAACTACCACTCCATACGTACTTTTCGCCTGGCATATACGGATATGCCTTTGACCCGCATATCCAATAGGTTCCATTTAATAATGGGGGAATGTTCGTGACCGCGGCTCCGTTAGTGTACACGCAAGATGACTTTCCTAATTGGAAGATGCAGTATCGTTCTGCTTACAGAAACAAGTGGCGTTTACAGTTCCTGTTGGCAGATGAACGCTCAGTCCATTAATAGGACCCAGGGTTTTCGGGGCAGGTCGACAGAACAATCCCTCAAAGTTATAGTTATCTCCTTCGGATCTCCACCTTGTGTTATTTGAGCCCCAGTCAAATTGTTGGACATCATAATCTTCGCTTATGATAAGTGATATTACCGAGATGGGGATCGCCGATTCGCCATGTAAGGGTTCTGTGCACAGACCCAACAGTCGGCAAGTCCCTTTTGTTCAGCATAATGTGGGAATAGGGAAGTAAAATGATTTTTCCCGTCTCCTTAAATCCAAAGTATGACTATCATTACAATACTATACCAATACCCGCCCATCTCTTACCTTAGTCCGCCTTCCTGCCTATCTTTCCCCCTTTTGTAGTCGTCTGGAAGAAGTGAGTCAAAGCAACCTTTACAATCAGTAGCAGCAAAGTTTATAATCAATGACAGCAACTATTAAAAGTCTTTTATTTCAGTCCAGTCTTTCTGCTCAGCTTAACATTCAGAGGGTTGTTTGTAGGATGAGCTTGCCATTCTGCTGAAGTGGAATGAGCGTCCATGGGGGCCTGAACACGAGTGTGATAACTCCACTCTTTTTCTGCAGTTTGGTTGGCTGTTTCGGTAGCCAGGACAGTTACGAATGGGCCCTCCCAGCTCGGGTTTAGTTTGGTATCCTTCCAGGTCATTATCAGGACCCAATCACCGGTCGCATCCGATGTACTGCAAACTCAAGTAGCGGTGTCTGTACCACAAGGCTTTATTCCTAAGTAGAGATAATGAAGAACAAAGTGCCACAATATAGTTTTTCAAAAACTTGTCATTAAACTCGGCCGTGGGTACCTCTCCCTTCCCTGTGTGTGTGTGTGTGTGTGTGAGAGAGAGAGAGAGTGAGACCATGCCTCTGTGTGTGAGAAAGTGAGACCATGCCTGTGTGTTTGTGTGTGTGTGCGTGTGAATGAGACCATGCCTGTGTGTGTGTGTGTGTGTGTGTGTGAGAGAGAGAGAGAGAGAGAGAGAGAGAGCTGTTTGTGTATGTGAGTGACAGTGATCTCATGCTTGTGTGTGATTGTGTGTGAGAGAGTGAGACCATGCCTGTGTATGTGTGTGTGTGAGGAGAAAGAAAACATGCATGTCTGTGCCTGAGTGAGAGTGAGACCATGCATGTGTGTGCGTGAGAGAGATAGTGAGACCATGCCTATGTGTGCGTGAGAGAGATAGTGAGACCATTCCTGCGCGTGTGTGTGTCTGTGAGAGAGAGAGAGAGAGAGAGACCAAGCCTGTGGGTGTTAGAGAGAGAGAGAGAGAGAGAGAGACCGTGTGTACGTGTGTGTGTGTGTGGTGTGCGTGCGTGAGTGATGTGCGTGCGTGAGTGACAGTGATGCCATGCCTGTGTTTGATTGTGTGAGAGATTGAGAACACGCCTGTGTTTGAGAGAGAATGAGACCATGCCTCTGTCCATGTGTGTGAGATAGAGAGAGGATGCCAGAGTGCGTGTGAAATAGTGAGACCATGCCTGAGCGTGGGTGAGATAGTGAGACCATGCCTCTGTATGTGAGAGAGAGAGATAGGGAGACCATGCCTCTGTGGGTGTGTGAGAGAGGGTGATACCATGCCTGTGTGTGTTAGTGAGAGAGAGAGAGAGTGAGACCATGCGTCACTCCGTGTGTGCGTGAGATTGAGACCATGCCTGTGTGTGCGTGAGAGAGTGTGAGACCATGCTTCTGCGTGTGTGAGAGAGAATGAAACCATGCATTTGTGTGTGACAGAGGCAGTGAGACCATTCCTCTGTATGTGTTAGGGTAAGACCAGGCCTCTGTCTGTGTGTCAGAGAGTGAGGCCATGCCTCTGTGTGTGTGAGAGAGTGAGTGAGGACATGCCTCTGTGTGTGTGAGAGAGACTGAGACAATGCCTTTCTGTGTGTGAGAGAGTTAGACCATGCCTCTATGTTTGTGAGTGAGAATAAGACCATGCCCCTGTGTGTGTGTGAGAGAGAGTGAGACCATGCCTTTCTGTGTGTGAGAGAGTTAGGCCATGCCTCTGTGTGTGAGAGAGAGAGTAAGACCATGCCTCTGTGTGTATGAGAGTGAGACCATGTTTGTGTCTGTGTGTGTGTGTGAGAGAGAGAGAGAGAGTGAGAGAGAGAGAGAGTGAACACAAGCCTGTGTGTGTGAGAGAGAGAGCAAGTCCATGCGTGTGTGTGTGCGAGAGAGTAAGACCATGCCTCTGTGTGTGTGAGAGTGAGACCATGCCTGTGTGTGTGAGAGTGAGACCATGCCTCTGTGTGTGTGTTTGTGAGAGAGAGAGAGAGAGAGAGAGAGCATGACTCTGTGTGTGCGTGTGTGTGAGAGAGGGAGATCATGCCTCCCTCAGTATGTGTGAGAGAGAGTTAGACCATGCCTTTGTGTGTGAGAGTGAGACCATGCCTAAGTGTGTGATAAAGTGAGATCATGTTTCTGTGTGTGAGAGGGGGTTAGACCATGTTTTTGTCTGTGTGTGAGAGAGTGAGACAATGCTTCTGTGTGAGAGAGAGAGAGTGAAACCATGCATCTCTATATGTAAGAGAGAGTGAGACCATGCCTTTGTATGGGACAATGTAAGACAATGCCTCTATGCGTGTGAGAGAGAGTGCGGCCACGCCTCTGTGTGTGTGAGAGTGAGACTATGCCTCTGTGTGTGAGAGAGTGAGACCATGCTTCTGTTTGTGTGAGAGAGAGTAAAACCATGCATCTGTGTGTGAGAGAGACAGTGAGACCATGTCTCTGTTTGGGAGAGAGTGAGACCATGCCTCTGTGTGCGTGAGAGAGAGAGAGAGTGAGACCATGCCTTTGTGGATGTGTGTGTGGGTGTGTGTTTGTTTGTATGTATTCCCACTCCCACAAGCTCACTCTCTCTCTCCAAAACTCTGTGTCTCTCTCTCTCACACACTTGCAAAGTCTCTCACACACATTCAAACATACTCTCCTGTCACACACACACACACACACTTTTTCCCCCACGAGCAATCGGTATTTCTCTCACACAGGCTCATACTGTCTTCCCCTCCTTTCTCGCACACACAATCTCTCTCACGCACACCATCTCTCTCGCACACACAACCTCGCTCTCTCCCTGTTTCTCAGGCACACTCCCACATGCAGACATACAGACACATGCACGCACACACACTTTCTCACATGCATGCACTCTCTTTCTCTCTTGGACACCCACACAAACATGCTCTCACACTCTTTCTCACATGTGCACAAGCTTTCTCTTGCACAAACACACACACACATTTTATCGTGCACATGTGCACACTCTTCCACATGCAGTTACTCTTTGTCTCTTTGCCCTCTCCCTTACGTGCGCACTCACTCTCGTTCACTTGTACACACACGCTCTCTCACATGCACACACACTCGCATGCACTCACTCATTCACATGCATCCACACTTCCTCTCTCTCACTCGCACACTCTCTTTCTCTCACTCACACACTCTCATGCATGTGCACATCAAATCTCACACACGCTCACTCTCTTTCTCACTCGCATGCACACATTTTCTGTCTCTCATGCCTGCACGCGATTTCATGCACGCACTGTGTCTTTTGCACACAGACATTCTCTCTCTTGCACATTCGCATTCTCTCTCGCACATGCATCCTCTCTCCCTCTCTCTCACACACATACGCATTCTCTCTCGCACACATTCTCTCTCTCTCGCACGCATTCTCTCTCGCACGCATTCTCTCTCAGGGACGCATTCATTCCCTCTATCTCACACACACTCATTCTCTCTCTCCCATACACGCATTCTCTCTCACGCACACGCTCATTCACTCTCACTCTCACACGCATTCTCTCTCTCACACACACTCATTCTCTCTCTAAGGGACACGCATCCTCTCTGTCACACATACATGCTCATTCTCTCTCTCACACACAGGCATTCTGTCTCATGCACACATTCTCTCTCTTGCACATTCGCATTCGCTCTCGCACATGCATCCTCTCTCCCTCTCTCTCACACACATACGCATTCTCGCTCACACGCATTCTCTCTCTCACGAACACGTGCATTTTCTCTCCCACACACGCATTCCCTCTCTCACACATACACTCATTCTCTCTCACACACGTGCATTCTTTCTCTCACGCACGCATTCTCTTTCTCACACACATTCACTTTTTCTTGCACCCACACACACTCTTGCACACGCACTCTTTTTCTTACACACACGCACACACACTTAATATTTCTTGCATCCACACACACTCTCGCACACATGCACTCTCTTTCTCTTACACCAATTCTTCCTCTCAAGTGGAGACACTCTCCCGCACGCACATATACTCTCTCATATAAATGCCCTCTCTTTCTCGGACACACACAAATCCCAGAACCTGCTTACAGTGAATGCAGAGAGACAATGTGACATTCCAGTAAGGTCTGCCTTACTTTCCAAGCTACTAACATATGAGAGAAACATAATAAACAAAACCTGAAATAGCTCAGCGATTAAATTGTAGATTTGTAGTGCTGGATCAGAATCCTGCCTGGCTAGGCCTCTTCCGAAAATCAAGTGTTTCTCCAATCCCACACTGACCTTCTGTGGGGTCAAATTATGTGGTGTCTACAAATAAAAGAAAATAATGCACCTGCAATTAAAGAAAGCTATTTCTGGAACTTTGTGTGTCTTTTGGTTTAAGTGCCTTTAAACAGGCTTGAAGATAAATGAGGCAGTGAGAGATAGGAAGCACTGTAACCAGAATGGTAGTCCATTCTTAAAGTTATATTAATAGCTTCAGTGAAAGGGGATAACAGAGGATAGTCTTCAAACTAGGAGCGTGGACAGTCAGTAAAGTTGTGTAGTTTGTGACTGCATTACGTTTATGTAAGTCAGGATTTGAAACCACTTGGCCTACAGTCCACTTAGTGACGCATTCCCAGTAACAAGTCATTCCACATAAACAGCTTCACATATCCCTCCATTAGATTTCAGGCTGTAACTCACACTGGGCTATCTGTCATTCTGTACCGAAGCCACCAGGAACCCTTCGGTTAGATTCCAGGCTGTATCTCACTCCGGGGTCTGCATATAAGACACCCTGAATGCCTCGATTGGATTCCAGGCTGAAACTCAGTCCGTGGTATATGTTATTCTGTACATAAACCACCCTGATCACCTCGATTCGATTCCAGGCTGTAACTCACTCCGAGGTATCTGTTATTCTGTGTATCAACCACCCCTGAACCCCTCGATCAGATCCCCGTCTGTAACTCACTCTGTGGTACCTGATATTCTTTATATAAACTACCCTGAAATCGTGATTTGATTTCAGGCATTACGTCACTCCGCGGCATCTGCTATTCTGTATATAAACCAACCTGAACTCCTCGATAAGATTCTAGACTGTAACTCACTCCAGGGTATCTGTTATTCCGTATATAAACCACCCTGAACCCCGCGATTTGATTCCAGGCTGTAACCCATTCCGGGGCATCTGTTATTCTGTATATAAACTACCGTGAACCCCGCAATCAGATTCCAGGCTGTAACTAAGACCGGGGCATCTGTTATTCTGAATATAAACCACCCTGGATTCGATTCCACTTCCTGTCATATTAAGCTCACGTTCCCAACACAATCTAATCTCAGTAATGATCAATGTATCACTGTCCTCCTATCTGCTGAATGTACGATCCTGTTAACTTTCTGATGTTTATGTACAAGACTAGCCATAACGTCTGAACAATACTGTGGCAGAATTTCTCACCATTTTACGCAGAAGCATTCAGCTTTTTCCATTCTTACTGCAAATCACGTTATTCTTTTGCGCCTGCCAATGTTTTCAATATAGTTCACAAAACACTGACAGCAAAGTAGATGACATGATGGCATGTAGCAAACTGTTGCACTCAGTACCTTTTACTTATATATAAACTCAATGTCATCGCTGTGCTGATGTAAAATGGTGGCTGTGGACAAATCTAAGAGGTCTGTCTGACTGATTTATATCAGGAATACTTTCAGCAAGGGAGAGGGTGCAATGTGTCAAAAGCTATTTCCATTCATTGATGCTAGTAGAGGTAGGAAATGGAGACAGCTCTTTGAAGATGATTAACATGCAAGTCCCAAATCCTTGTTAACAGTGAGTGCAGAGAGACAATGTGACATTCCAGTAAGGTCTGCCTTACTTTCCAAGTTCCTAATATATGAGAGAAACATAATATACAAAATCGGAAAGAGTTCAGCCACTAAATTGTTGATTTGTAGTGTGGGTTCAGAATCCTGCCTGGCTAGGCCTAATCCCAAATTGAAGGGTTTCTCAAATCCCACAGTGACATTCTGTAGGATCAAATTGTGTGTTGGCTACAAATAAAAGAAAATAATGCATCTTCATTTGAACAAAGCTCTTTCTAGAACAATTTGTGTCTGTTGCTTTCAGTGTCTTCAAACAGGATTGAAGATGAATGAGACAGAGAGAGATAGGAAGCACTGTAACGAGAATGGCAGTGCATTATAAAATGTATATTAATATCTTTATTGAAAAGGGAAAATGGAGGAGGATAGCCCTCAAACTAGGACCGCGGGGGGTCAGTAAAGTCGTGTAGTTTATGACTGCATTACGTTTAAGGTGAGACATGATTTGAAACCACTTGGCCTATAGTCTACATTGCGACTCCCTCCCACTTACAGGTTATTCCACATAAAAAAGCTTCACATATCTCTACATTAGTTTCCAGAATGTAACTCAGTGAGGAGCACCCGTTATTCTGTACCTAAGCAGGACTGAAACCCACGATCAGTTCCCAGGCTGTAACACACTCCGTGGTATCTGTTATTCACTAACATAAACCACCATGGACCGTTGATTAGATTCCAGCCTGTAACACACTCCGGAATATCTGTTATTCTGCATACTAACGTACCCGAACCCCTCGCTTATATTCAAGTCTGTATCTCACTCTGGGGTATCTGTTATTTTGAATATAAACCACCCTGAACGCCTCGATTAGATTCCAGACTGTAACACACCCTGGGCTATCTGTTATACTGTATGTAAACGACCCTGAACCCCTCGATTACATTGAAGTCTGTAACTCCCTCTGGGCTATCTGTAATTCTCTATCTGAACCACCCTGTAACCCTTGATTAGATTCCAGGCTGTAACGCACTCCAGGGTATCTGTTATTCTTATATAACCACCCTGAACCCCGCGATTAGATTCCAGACTGTAAGTCACTCTGGGGTATCTGTTGTCCTACATAAAAAACACATTGAAACCTTCGATTAGATTCCAGGTGGTAACTCGCTCCAGGCTATCTGTTATTCTGTATCTGAACCATCCTGAGCCGCTTGATAACATTGAAGTCTGTAACTCACTTTGGGCTATCGGTTATTCAATATCTGAACTACCATGAACCCCTCGATTAGATTCCAAGCTGTAACTCACTCTGTGGTGAATGTTTTTCTGTATATAAACCACTCCGAATCCCTCGATTAGATTCCAGGCTGTAACTTAGATTAGATTAGATTAGACTTACAGTGTGGAAACAGGCCCTTCGGCCCAACAAGTCCACACCGACCCTCCAAGGAGCAACCGAACCAGCACACATTTAGACTGTGCGAGGAAACCGGTGCACCCGGAGTAAACCCACACAGACAGTTTCCCGTGATAGGATTTGACCTGGGAGGCAGCAGTAATAATCACTGTGCTACCGTGACCCCAGTGTCTCTGATATGCTGTAAATAAACCCTAAACCCATCGATCAGATTCCAGTCTGTCCCTCACTTCTGGGTATCTGATATGCTGTATATAAACCATAAACACCTCAATTATATCCCAGTCTGCAACTCACTCCTGCGTATCTGTTATTGGAGCTGTAAAATGATCCTTGTTGGATGTTAGACTGAAGACAAGATAAACTAAACAGTCAAGTGTTACATTGGGAGCAGGGACACAGAAAGCTGCTGGTACATTTCTGTTCTGTTACATATCTTTAAGTTTCAGATTGGGGCTGAATTTCTTTCGCAATGGGGAAAGTCTCAAAAGCTGTTTACTGTCTTGCATGAATGCATCAAAATATTATGAATTCCCTTGCAAGATAGGAAATGGAGACTGCTCCTGGAAGGTGTCTGTATCTGTGTGTGTGTGATTCTGTGTGTCTGTGTATGTCTGCTCTTGTGTCATTCTGTGTGCGTGTTCAACGTTAAGTATTTTCAATTTGTATTGATGTTGTCGGTCTCTCTTGCTTTTTCCTCTTTAGAAACTCAATGTCATCTCTGTGCCGGTATAAAATGATGGCTATGGACATATCTAAGATGTCTGCCTGACTGATGTGTATCAGGAATACTTTCAGCAAGGCAGAGAGGGAAATGTGTCAAAAGCCATTGCCATTCTTTGATGCTAGCAGAGACAGGAACCGGACACAGCTCTTTGAAGGTGATTAAAATGCACATCCCAGAACCTGCTAACAGTGAATGCGGAGAGACAATGTGACATTCCAGTAAGGTCTGCGTTACTTTCCGAACTCTTAATATATGAGAGAAACATAATATGCAAAACCTGAAAGAGCTCAGCCACTGCATTGTAGATTTGCAGCTTTGGATCAGAATCCTGCCTGGCTCGGTCTCTTCCCAATTTGAAGGGTTTCTCAATCCCATACTGACCTTCTGTGGGTTCAACTTGTCTGTAACTCACTCCAGGCTATCTTTTTATTCTGTACATAAACCACACTGAACCCCTCGATTAAATTGCAGGTTGTAACTCTCTCTGGCGTATCTGTAATTCAGTATATAAACCACCCCTAACCCCGTGATTAGATTTCAGGCTGTAGCTCACTCCGGGCAATCTGTTATTCTGTAGATAAAACACCCAGAACCCCGCGATTAGATTCCAGGCTGTAACTCACTCTGGTGTGTATGTTATTCTGTATATAAACCACTCTGAAGCCCTCGATTAGATTTCAGTCTATAACTCACTCTGGCTTATCTGTCATTCTGTATATAAACCACCTTGCAACCCTCGATTTGATTCCAGGCTGCGCATCACTCCGGGCTATCTGTTATTCTGTATATAAAACACCCTGAAACCCTCGATTAAATTCCAGGCTGTGACTCAATCCGGGGTATCTGTAATTCAGTATATAAACCACTCTGAACACCGCGATTCGATTCCAGGCTGTACCTCACTCCGGGGTATCTGTTATTCTGCATATAAACCACCCTGAACTCCTCAATTGGATTTCAAACCTTAACGCACTCTGGGCTATCTGTTATTCTGTTTATTCTCAAATGTACCAGCAGCTTTCTGTGTTCCTGGTCCCAATGTAACATTTGAACCTTTAGTTTATCTTGTCTTCCGTCTAATATCCAACAAGGACCATTTCATAAATCCATTTACAGCCAGCCAGGAGTGACTTACAGAATAATAGATGGGCCGAGTGAGTTCCAGACTGGAATCTAATTTAGTGGTTTATGGTTTATATACAGGATAACAGATACCCAGGCTTGAGGGATAGATTGGAATCTAATCGAGGAGTTCAGCATTTATATACAGCATAGCAGATGCCCAGGCGTGAGTTACAGACTGGAATCTAACCGGGGGATTTGGGATGGTTTAAATACACAATAACAGATATCTGGGAGTGAGTCACAAAATCGCGGAGTCATACAGTCATTATGATGTGCGGCATAGAAAGAGACCTCTTGGTCCAAACTGTCCATGCTGATCAGATATCCTAACCCACTCTAGTCTCTTTTACCAGCACTTGGCTCCAAACCTTACCATTCACATACCAATCTAGCTGCATTTTAAATGTTGCAATTGTAGCAGCCTCCACCACTTCCTCTGACAGTTCATTTCATTCATGCAACATCCTCTGGGTGAACACGTTGTCCCTTAGTTACCTTTCATATCTTTCCAATCTCACACTAAACCTATGCCCTCTACTTCTGTGCGCGAGAGAGAGAGAGAGACAATGCATGGTTGAGAAGGAGAGAGAGAGGAAGTGTGTGTATGTGAAAGAGTGAGTGCGTGTGCATGTGAGAAAGAGTGTGAGAGAGTGTTTGAGATGCAAGAAAGAGTGAGTGTGTGTGTAAGAGAATGAGAGTGCGTGTGTGAGAGTGTGTGCAGGTGCAAGAAATAGTGGGTGTGTGTAAGAGAAAGAGAGTAAATGTATGCGAGACTGTGCATGGAAGCAAGAGTGTTTGTGTAAGAGGAAGAGAATGCATGTATGTGAGTGCGTTTGCGCATGCAAGAAAGAGTGAGTGTGTGTAAATGGATAAGAGTCCATGTGTGCGAGAGTGTTTGCACGTGCAAGAAAAAGTGAGTGCGTGTGTGTGTAAGAGGAAGACAGTGCATGTGCGTGAGAGTGTGCATGGGTGCAAGAAAGAGTGAGTGTGTTTGTATAAGAGGAAGAGAGTCCGTGTGTGAGAGTGCGTGCACATGCAAGAAACAGTGTGTGTGTAGGAGGAAGAGAGTGCATGTGTGAGAGAGTGTGTGCGTGGGCAAGAAAGAATGAGTGTGTGTAAGAGGAAGTGAGTGCATGTGTGCGAGAGTGTGTGCAGGTGCAAGAAATAGTGGGTGTGTGTAAGAGAAAGAGAGTACATGTATGCGAGACTGCGCATGGAAGCAAGAGTGTTTGTGTAAGAGGAAGAGAATGCATGTATGTGAGTGTGTTTGCGAATGCAAGAAAGAGTGAGTGTGTGTAAATGGATAAGAGTCCATGTGTGCGAGAGTGTTTGCACGTGCAAGAAAAAGTGAGTGCGTGTGTGTGTAAGAGGAAGACAGTGCATGTGCGTGAGAGTGTGCATGGGTGCAAGAAAGAGTGAGTGTGTTTGTATAAGCGGAAGAGAGTCCGTGTGTGAGAGTGCGTGCACATGCAAGAAACAGTGTGTGTGTAGGAGGAAGAGAGTGCATGTGTGAGAGAGTGTGTGCGTGGGCAAGAAAGAATGAGTGTGTGTGTAAGAGGAAGTGAGTGCATGTGTGCGAGTGTGTGTGGGTGCAAGAAAGAGTGAGTGTGTGTGAGTGTGGAAGAGAAATTGAGTCCATTTTTGCGAGAGTGTGTATGGGTGCAAGAAAGAGTGAGTGTGCGCGTAAGAGAAAGAGAATACATGTGCGCGAGAGTGTGTGTTTGTGCACGACAGTCTGAGTGAGTGTGTGCAAGAGAGAGAGATTGCGTGTATGTAAGAGAGAGAATGCATTCATGCGAGTGAGAGCATGCGTGCATACGAGCGAGAATGCTTTGTGCATGAGAGAGAATGCATGTGTGTGAGAGAGAATACGTGCGTGTGTGAGAAAGAATGTGTGTGTGCGTGAGAGAGATTGTGTGTGTGAGAGAGAGAGAACCCGTGTGTGTGAGAGAGAGAATGCATGTGTGTGAGAGAGAGAATGCGTGTGTGCGAGAGAGAGAATGAGTGTGTGAGAGAGAATGCTTGTGTGAGAGATATAATGTGTGCGCAAGAGAGAGAATGCGTTTGTGCACGAGTGAGAATGCAAGTGCAAAAGAGAAAGAATGCGTGTGTGAGAGAGGGAGAATACGTTGATGTGAGAGATAGAGAGAATGCGTGTGTGCGTGAGAGAGAATCTGTGCGCGAGAGACAGAGAGAGAGACATGGCATAGTTGAGAGGGAGAGAGAGAAGTGCGTGTATGTGAAAGAGTGAGTGCTTGTGCATGTGAGAAAGAGTGTGAGAGCATGATGTGTGTGTCCGAGAGAGAAAGAGAGTGCATGCATGTGAGAGTGTGTGTGTGCATGCAATAGAGTGTCTGCATGTGAGATGAAGAATTTGTGTCCACAACTTCTATGAGAATGTGTGCCTGAGAGACGGGGGAGAGAGACAGAGAAATAGAGATTGTGTGTGAGAGAGAATGCGTATGTGTGTGAGAGAGAATGCGTGTGTGAGAGAGAGAATGCTTGTGCATGTGAGAGAGAGAATGCGGATATGTGTGTGCGAGAGAGAATGCATTTGTGTGAGTGTGAAAGAGAATGCATGTATGTGAGAGAGAGAGAATGTATGCGTGTGTGAGAAGAGAAAGCGTATGTGAGAGAGACAGAATGCATGTGTGAGAGATAGGGAGAGAATGCATGTGTGCGAGAGAGAAAATGCATGCTTGTGTGAGACGGAGAGAAAACATGTGCCTGTGAGAGATAGAGAATGCATGTGTGTGAGAGAGACAGAGAATGCATATGTGCGAGAGAATGCATGTGTGTGTGAGAGAGAGAATGCATGAGTGTGTGAGAGAGAATGTGCATGTGAGAGAGAATGCATGTGTATGAGAGAGAGAGAATGCGTGTGTGTGAGACATGCATGTGTGTGAGTGGCAGAGAATACGTGTGTGTGTGAGAGAGAATGCATGTGTATGTGAGAGAGAATGGGTCTGTGAGAGAGAAAGAGTGTGTATGTGAGAGAGAATGCATGTGCATGACAGATAGAGAGAATGCGTGTGCGTGAGAGAACGCATGAGTGTGCGAGAGAGAATGCATGTGTGCGTGAGAGAGACAATGCGAGTATGTGTGTGTGAGAGAGAATGCTTGTTTGTGTAAGACAGAGAATGCATGTGTGTGAGAAAATGCGAATGTGAGAGAGAACGCATGTGTGTGTGAGAGAGAAAGAATGCGTGTGTATGCGTGTGTGAGCGAGAGAATGCATGTGTGTGAGAGAGGGAGAATGTGTGTGTGAGAGAGACAGAGAAAGAATGTGTGTGCGTGAGAGAGGGAATGCATGCGTGTGTGTGAGAGGGAAAACACATCTGTGTGTGAGAGGGAAAATACATCTGTGTGTGAGAGAAAATGCGTGTGGGTGTGTGCGAAAGTGATTGCATGTGTGAGAGTGAATGCGTGTGTGAGAGAGAGAGAGACAATGCATGTGTTGAGAGAGAATGCGCATGTGCCCAGGGAGAGAGCGAGAATGCATGTGTGAGAGAGAAAAAAATGCATCTGTGTGAGAGAGAATGCATGTGTGTGTGAGAGAGAATGCGTGTGCATGTGTGAGAGAGAGAATGCATGTGTGTGTGAGAGAATGCATGTGAGTGTGTGAGTAAGAGAGAGGATGTATGTGTGTGTGTTAATGAGAGAATGCATGTGTGTGAGAGAGACAGAGGATGCATGTGTGTGAAAGAGAACATGCGTGTGAGTGACACAGACATTGCATGTCTGTGAGGGTAAATGTGCATGTGAGAGAGAATGCATGTGTGTGTGTGAGAGAGAATGCATGTGTGTGAGAGAGAATGCGTATGTGATAGAGAGAATGCGTGTGTGAGAGAGAGAATGCACGTGTGTGAGAGAGAATGCATGTGTGAGAGAGAAAAAAAGCATCTCTGTGAGAGATAGAATGCATGTGTGCGTGAGAGAGAATGCGTGTGCGTGTGCGAGAGAGAGAATGCGTGTGTGACAGATAGAGAGAGAATGCATGTGTGAGACAGAGAGGATGCATGTCTGTGAGAGTTAGGATGTATGTGCGTGTTAGAGAGGGACAATCCTTGCGTGTGTGAGAGAGAATGCGTTGGTGAGAGAGAAACATTGCTTGTGTGTGAGGGAGAATGCGTGTGTGTGGGAGCAAGAATGCATGTGTCTGTGAGAGAGAAAGTGCATGTGTGTGTGAGAGAATGCGTTAGAGAGTGAGAGTATGCATGTGTATGTGTGAGAGAGAGAATGCGTGTGTGAGGGAGAAAATGCATGTGTGTGAGAGAGAAAATGCGTGTGGGTGTGTGTGAGAGAGATTGCATGTGTGAGAGAGAATGCGTGTGTGAGAGAGAGAGACAATGCTTGTGTTGAGAGAGAATGCGCATGTGTGTGAGAGAGACAATGCGTGCGTGTGAGTGAGAATGCATGTGTGTGCGCGAGAGAAAGCATGTGTGTGAGAGAATGCATATGTGTGTGAGAGAGAATGCGTATGTGTGAGAGAGAAAGCATGTCCTGTGAGAGAGAGAGAATGCATATATGTGTGTGTGGGAGAGGATGTATGTGTGTGTGTGTGTGAATGAGAGAATGCATATGTGTGAGAGAGACAGAGGATGCATGTGTGTGAGAGAGAGAATGCGTGTGCATGTGTGTGAGAGAGAGAATGCTTGTGCATGTGTGTGAGAGAGAGATTGCGTGCGTGAGAGAGAGAATGCGTGTGTGAGAGAGAATGAGTTGTGCGAGAGAGAGAATGCATGTGTGTGTAAGAGAGAGAGAAAGAATGTGTGTGAGAGAGAAATAATGCACCTGTGTGAGAGGGAGAATGCATGTGTGTGAGAGAGAGAATTCGTGTGCGCGTGAGAGAGAGAGAATGCATGTGTGTGTTTGAGAGAATGCATGTGTGTGTGTGAGAGAGAGAGAGAAAGCATGTGCCTGTGAGAGAGAGAATGAATGTGTGGATATATGTGTGTGTGTGAGAGAGAGCATGCATGTGTGTGAGAGAGAGAATACATGTGTATGAGAGAGAGAATTCATGTGTCCGCGAGAGAGAGAGATCAAATGGGTGTGCGAGACAGAGAGAATGTATGTGTAAGAGAGAGAATGTGTGTGTGTGCGAGTGAGAGAATGTCTGTGTGCGAGAGAGTGCGCGCATAAGACAGTGTGCTTGCATGAGAGAGAGAAAATGTGCGCATGCGAGTGAGAGAGACAGAATGCATGTGTGTGTATGTGTGTGTGTGGGAGAGAATGCATGTGCGTGTGAGAGAGAATGCATGTTTGTGTGTGAGAAAGAAAGCGTGTGTATGTGAGACTGAGAGAAAATGCTTGTGTGTGAGAGAGAATGCATGTGTGTGTGAGAGAGCGAGGGAATGCATGTGTGAAAGAGAACATGCGTGTGTGTGACACAGACATTGCATGTCTGTGAGGGTAAATGTGTATGTGAGTGGGAGAATGCATGTGTGTGTGAGAGAGAATGCATGTGTGTGAGAGAGAATGCGTATGTGAGAGAGAGAATGCGTGTGTGTGAGAAAAAATGCGTGTATGTGAGAGAGAGAGGGAATGCATGTGTGAAAGAGAACATGCGTGTGTATGACACAGACATTGCATGTCTGTGATGGTAAATGTGTATGTTAGAGAGAGAATGCGTGTGTGTGTGAGAGAGAATGCATGTCTGTGATGGTAAATGTGTATGTGAGAGAGAGAATGCGTGTGTGTGTGAGAGAGAATGCATGTGTGAGAGAGACAATGCATGTGAGAGAGAGAAAAAATGCATCTCTATGAGAGAGAGAATGCGTGTGCGTGTGTGAGAGAGAAAATGCGTGTGTGGCAGATAGAGAGAGAATGCATGTGTGTGAGAGAGAGGGTGCATGTCTGTGAGAGTTAGGATGTATATGTGTGTGTTAGAGAGAGAGAATCCATGAGTGTGTGAGAGAGAATGCGTTGGTGAGAGAGAGAGACATTGCTTGTGTGTGAGGGAGAATGCATGTGCGTGAGAGAGAGGATGGATGTCTGTGTGTGAGAGAGACAATGCATGTGTGTGAGAGGTAATGCGTGTGAGAGAGAGAATGCATGCGTTTGTGAAAGAGAATGCATGTGTGTGTGAGAGAGAATGCATGTGCGTGTGAGAGAGAATGCGTGTGTATGTGAGACTGAGAAAATATGCCTGTGTGAGAGAGAGGGAATGCATATGTGAGAGATGGAGAGAGAATGCATGTGTGATAGAGAAAGTATGCACCTGTGAGAGAGAGAGCGAGGATGCATGTGTGTATGTGAGAGAGAATGCATGTGCGTGTGTCAGAGAGAGAATGCATTGTGTGAGAGAGAGCGAAAGCATGTGTGAGAAGTAGAGAGAGAATGCATTATTGAGAGAGAAAGTGAGGGTCTATATGTGTCTGTAAGAGAGAGAAACTGCATGTGTGTGAGAGAATGTATGCGTGTGAGAGAGAGAATGCATGTGTGTGTGAGAGAGAGAATGCATGTGTGTTCAAGAGAGAGAAAGCATCAGTATGTGAGAGAGAAAATGCATGTGTGTGTGAGAGAGAGAGAGAGAAAGAAAGCATGTGCCTGTGACAGAGATGAGAATGCATGTGAGAGAGAAAGTGAGGGTGTATATGTGTCTGTAAGAGAGAGAGACATTGCGCGTGTGAGAGAGAGATAATGCATGCGTGTGCACGACAGAGAATGCATGTGTGTGAGAGAGGGAGAATGCATTCGTGGGTGTGAGAGAGAATGCATGTGCGTGTGAGTGAGAGAGAATGCATGTATGTGAAGCAGAGAATGTGTGTGGGAGCTCGAATGCGTGTGTGTAAAAGAGGGAATGCAAGTGTGTGAGAGAGAGAATGCGCGGGAGAGAGAGAATACATGTGTGTGTGTGAGAGAGAGAATGTATGTGTGTGAGAGAAAATGCGTTTGATAGAGAGAGGATGCATGTGTGCGTTTGAGAGAGAAAGCGTGCGTGTGTGTGTGAGAGAGAGAATGCATGCGTGTGTGAGACAGAGAATGCATGTATGTGTGAGCGAGAATGCGCGTGTGAGAGATGGGATTCATGTGTGAGAGATACAGAGAGAATGTAAGTGTGTGTGAGGGAGAATGCATGTGTGTTAGAGAGAGAGAAAGCATGTGCGTGTGAGTGAGAGAGAATGCATGTATGTGAAGCAGACAATGTGTGTGGGAGCTCGAATGCGTGTGTGTAAAAGAGGGAATGCAAGTGTGTGAGAGAGAGAATGCGCGGGAGAGAGAGAATACATGTGTGTGTGTGAGAGAGAGAGAATGTATGTGTGTGAGAGAAAATGCGTTTGATAGAGAGAGGATGCATGTGTGCGTTTGAGAGAGAAAGCGTGCGTGTGTGTGTGAGAGAGAGAATGCATGCGTGTGTGAGACAGAGAATGCATGTATGTGTGAGCGAGAATGCGCGTGTGAGAGATGGGATTCATGTGTGAGAGATACAGAGAAAATGTAAGTGTGTGTGAGGGAGAATGCATGTGTGTTAGAGAGAGAGAAAGCATGTGTGTGTGAGAGAGAATGCATGTGTGTAAGAGAGAATGCATGTGTGTGGTAGAGACAGAGAATGCATTTTTGTGAGAGAGAGAATTCGTGTGTGTGTGTGATAGAGAAAATGCATGAGTGTGAGAGAGAATGCATGTGTGAGAGAGATGATATGTATGTGTGAGAAATACAGAAAAAAATTACGTGTGTGAGAGAGAGAATGCATGTGTGTTCGAGAGAGAGAAAGCATGTGTGAGTGAGAGAGAAATGCATGTGTGTGCATGTGTGTGTGTGTGAGAGAGAAAGCATGTGCCTGTGAGAGAGATGAAAATGGGAGAGAGAAAGTGAGGGTGTATATGTGACGGTAAGAGAGAGAGACATTGCATGTGTGTGAGAGAGAATGTGTGCGTGTGTGAGAGAGAATGCATGTGCGTGAGACAGAATGAATGTGTGAGGTAGAGAGAGAATGCATGTGCGTGAGAGAGAGAGAGACAATGCATGAGTGGGTGTGAGAGAAATTGCATGTGTGTGTGAGAGAGAATGCATGTATGTGAGCCAGAGAATGCGTGTGGGTGAGCGAGAATGCGTATGTGTGTGAGAGAGAATGCATGTGTGTGTGTGAGAGAGAATGCATGCGTGGGTATGAGAGAGAATGCATGTGTCTGAGGGACAGAATGCTTTAATGTGATACTGAGAATGCAAGTGCGTGTGAGAGAGAATGCGTGTGTCTGAGAGAACACATGTGTGTGAGAGAGAATGCGCGGGAGAGCGAGAATGCATGTGTGTGTGTGTGAGAGAGAGAAAATGCATGTGGGTGAGAGAAAATGAGTGTGAGAGAGAGCATGCATGGGTGCGTTTGTGAGAGAATGCGCGTGTGTGTGAGAGAGAGAATGCATGCATGTGTGAGAGAGAGAATGCATGTGTGTGTGAGAGAGAGAATGCATGCGTGGGTGTGAGAGAGAATGCATGTGTCTGAGAGACAGAATGCATGTATGTGATACAGAGAATGCGTGTGTGTGAGCGAGAATGCGTGTGTGTAAGAGAGGGAATGCAAGTGTGCGTGAGAGAGAATGCGTGTGTCTGAGAGAACGCATGTGTGTGAGCGAGAATGCGCGGGAGAGAGAATGCATTGTGTGTGTGTGAGAGAGAAAATGCATGTGTGTGAGAGAAAATGCGTTTGAGAGAGAGAACATGCATGGGTGCTTTTGTGAGAGAATGCGTGTGTGTGTGAGAGGGAGAGAATGAATGAGTGTGTGAGAGAGGGAATGCATGTGTGTGCGAGAGAAAATGCATGTGTGTGAGAGAGAATGCGCGTGTGTGAGCGAGAATGCGTATGTGAGAGAGAGGGAATGCAAGTGTGTGTGAGAGAGAATGCATTTGTATGAGAGAATGCATGTGTGTGTGAGAGAGAATAAGCGGGAGATAAAGAGAATGCATTTGTGTGTGTGTGAGAGAGAGAATGCATGTATGTGAGAGAGAATGTGTGTGCGCGTGAGAGAGAGAATGAATGTGTTTGTGAGAGAGAATGCATGTGTGTTAGAGAGAGAGAAAGCATGTGTGTGCGGGGGAGAATGCATTTGAGAGAGAGAGTATGCATGTGTGTGAGAGAGAGAATGCGTTTGTGTGTGAGAGAGAGAATGCATGCTTGTGTGAGTGAGTGAATGCATGTGTGTGTAAGATAGAGAATGCATGCGTGGGTGTGAGAGAATGCATGTGTCTGAGAGAGAGCGCATGTATGTGACACAGAGAATGCGTGTGTGTGAGCGAGAATGCGTGTGTGTGAGGGAGGGAATGCAAGTGTGAGAGATACAGAGACAATTTAAGTGTGTTCAATTTGCGAGAGAGAGTATGCATGTGTGTGTGAGAGAGAGAATGCATGATTGTGTGGGAGAGAGAATGCATGTGTCTGAGAGAGAGAATGCATGTATGTGATACAGAGAATGCGTGTGTGTCAGCGAGAATGCGTGTGTGTAAGAGATGGAATGCAAGTGTGTGCGAGAGAGAATGCGTGTGTCTGAGAGAACGCATGTGTGTGATAGAGAATGCGCGGGAGAGAGAAAACGCATGTGTGTGAGAGAGAATGCATGTATGTGAGCCAGAGAATGCGTGTGTGTGAGAGAGAATGCATGTGTGTAAGTTAGGAAATTCAAGTGTGTGTGAGAGAGAATGCGTGTGTCTGAGAGAACGTATGTGTGTGAGAGAGAATGCGCGGGAGAGAGAGAATGCATGTGTGTGTGTGAGAGTGAGAGAATGCGTGTGTGTGTGTGAGAGAGAAAATGCATGTGTGTGAGAGAAAATGCGTTTGAGAGAGAGAGCATGCATGAGTGCGGTTTGTGAGAGAATGCGTGTGTGTGTGAGAGAGAATGCATGAGTGTGTGAGAGAGGGAATGCATGTGCGTGTGAGAGAAAATGCATGAGTGTGAGCGAGAATGCGTGTGTGTGAGCGAGAATGCGTATGTGAGAGAGAGGGAATGCAAATGTGTGAGAGAGAGAATGCGTGTGTATGAGAGAACGCATGAGTGTGTGAGAGAGAATCAGCGGGAGAGAAAGAGAATGCATTTGTGTGTGTGTGAGAGAGAATGTGACATTGAGAGACAGAGAACGCATGTGAGAGAGAAAGAGTGTGTATATGTGTGTGTGAGAGAGACAGAGAATGCGTGTGTGTGAGATAGAGAATGCATGTATGTGAGAGAGAGACATTAAATGTGTGTGAGAGAGAATGCGTGTGTGTGAGAGAATGTACGTTTGGGTGAGTGAGAGAATGAATGTGTTGTGTGAGAGAGAGAATGCTTTTGAGAGGGAGAGTTTGCATGTGTGTGTGTGAGAGAGAATGCATGTTAGTGTGAGAGAGAGAAAGCACGTGTATGATAGAGAGAATGCATGAATGTGTGAGAGAGAATGCATTTGGGAGAGAGAGGATGCATGCGTGTGTGTGAGATTGAATGCATGTGTGTGAGAGAGAGAGAATGCATGCGTGGGTGTGAGAGAGAATGCATGTGTCTGAGAGACAGAATGCATGTTTGTGATCCAGAGAATGCGTGTGTTAGAGCGAGAATGCGTGTGTGTAAGAGAGGGAATGCAAGTTTATGTGCGAGAGAATGTGTGTGTCTGAGAGAACGCATGTGTGTGAGAGAGAATGCGCGGGAGAGAGAAAACGAATGCGTGTGTGAGAGAGAATACATGTATGTGAGCCAGAGAATGCGTATGTGTGAGAGAGGGAATGCAAGTGTGTGTGAGAGAGAATGCATTTGTATGAGAGAATGCATGTGTGTGTGAGAGAGAATAAGCGGGAGATAAAGAGAATGCATTTGTGTGTGTGTGAGAGAGAGAATGCATGTATGTGAGAGAGAATGTGTTTGAGAGAGAAGTATGCATGTGTCCGTGTGAGAGAGAATGCGTGTGCGCGTGAGAGAGAGAATGAATGTGTTTGTGAGAGAGAATGCATGTGTGTTAGAGAGAGAGAAAGCATGCGTGTGCGGGGGAGAATGCATTTGAGAGAGAGAGTATGCATGTGTGTGAGAGAGAGAATGCGTTTGTGTGTGAGAGAGAGAATGCATGCTTGTATGAGTGAGTGAATGCATGTGTGTGTAAGATAGAGAATGCATGCGTGGGTGTGAGAGAATGCATGTGTCTGAGAGAGAGCGCATGTATGTGACACAGAGAATGCGTGTGTGTGAGCGAGAATGCGTGTGTGTGAGGGAGGGAATGCACGTGTGAGAGATACAGAGACAATTTAAGTGTGTTCAATTTGCGAGAGAGAGTATGCATGTGTGTGTGAGAGAGAGAATGCATGATTGTGTGGGAGAGAGAATGCATGTGTCTGAGAGAGAGAAAGCATGTGTGTGTGAGAGAGAAATGCATGTGTGTGCATGTGTGTGTGTGAGAGAGAAAGCATGTGCCTGTGAGAGAGATGAAAATGGGAGAGAGAAAGTGAGGGTGTATATGTGACGGTAAGAGAGAGAGACATTGCATGTGTGTGAGAGAGAATGTGTGCGTGTGTGAGAGAGAATGCATGTGCGTGAGACAGAATGAATGTGTGAGGTGGAGAGAGAGAATGCATGTGCGTGAGAGAGAGAGAGACAATGCATGAGTGGGTGTGAGAGAAATTGCATGTGTGTGTGAGAGAGAATGCATGAATGTGAGCCAGAGAATGCGTGTGGGTGAGCGAGAATGCGTATGTGTGTGAGAGAGAATGCATGTGTGTGTGTGAGAGAGAATGCATGCGTGGGTGTGAGAGAGAATGCATGTGTCTGAGGGACAGAATGCTTTAATGTGATACTGAGAATGCAAGTGCGTGTGAGAGAGAATGCGTGTGTCTGAGAGAACACATGTGTGTGAGAGAGAATGCGCGGGAGAGCGAGAATGCATGTGTGTGTGTGAGAGAGAGAGAAAATGCATGTGGGTGAGAGAAAATGAGTGTGAGAGAGAGCATGCATGGGTGCGTTTGTGAGAGAATGCGTGTGTGTGTGAGAGAGAGAATGCATGCATGTGTGAGAGAGAGAATGCATGTGTGTGTGAGAGAGAGAATGCATGCGTGGGTGTGAGAGAGAATGCATGTGTCTGAGAGACAGAATGCATGTATGTGATACAGAGAATGCGTGTGTGTGAGCGAGAATGCGTGTGTGTAAGAGAGGGAATGCAAATGTGTGAGAGAGAGAATGCGTGTGTATGAGAGAACGCATGAGTGTGTGAGAGAGAATCAGCGGGAGAGAAAGAGAATGCATTTGTGTGTGTGAGAGAGAGAAACATGTGGCATTGAGAGACAGAGAACGCATGTGAGAGAGAAAGAGTGTGTATATGTGTGTGTGAGAGAGACAGAGAATGCGTGTGTGTGAGATAGAGAATGCATGTATGTGAGAGAGAGACATTAAATGTGTGTGAGAGAGAATGCGTGTGTGTGAGAGAATGTACGTTTGGGTGAGTGAGAGAATGAATGTGTTGTGTGAGAGAGAGAATGCTTTTGAGAGGGAGAGTTTGCATGAATGTGTGAGAGAGAATGCATTTGGGAGAGAGAGGATGCATGCGTGTGTGTGAGATTGAATGCATGTGTGTGAGAGAGAGAGAATGCATGCGTGGGTGTGAAAGAGAATGCATGTGTCTGAGAGACAGAATGCATGTTTGTGATCCAGAGAATGCGTGTGTTAGAGCGAGAATGCGTGTGTGTAAGAGAGGGAATGCAAGTTTATGTGCGAGAGAATGTGTGTGTCTGAGAGAACGCATGTGTGTGAGAGAGAATGCGCGGGAGAGAGAAAACGAATGCGTGTGTGAGAGAGAATACATGTATGTGAGCCAGAGAATGCGTATGTGTGAGAGAGGGAATGCAAGTGTGTGAGACAATGAGTGTGCATGAGAGAATGCATGTGTGTATGAGAGAGAATGCGCGGGAGAGAGAGAGAATGCATTTGTGTGTGTGTGAGAGAGAGAATGTATGTGTGTGAGAGAGAATGCGTTTGAGAGAGAAGTATGCATGTGTCCGTCTGAGAGAGAATGCATGTATGTGATACAGAGAATGCGTGGGTGTGAGAGAGAATGCATGTGTCTGAGAGAGAGAATGCATGTATGTGATACAGTGAATGGGTGTGTGTGAGCAAGAATGCATGTGTGTTCGAGAGAGAGAAAGCATGTGTGTATGAGAGAGAGAATGCATGCATGTGTGCATATGAAAGAGAGAAACATGTGGCATTGAGAGCGAGAGAACGTATGTGAGAGAGAAAGAGTGTGTATACGTGTGTGAGAGAGACAGAGAATGCGTGTGTGAGAGATAGAGAATGCATGTATGTGAGTGAGATATTAAATGTGTGTGAGAGAGAATGCGTGTGTGTGTCAGAAAGAGAATGCTTTTGAGAGGGAGACTTTGCATGTGTGCATGTGAGAGAAAGCATGTTTGTGAGAGAGAGAATGCATGCACGAGTGTGAGAGAGAATGCATGTATGTGAGACAGACAATGCGTGTGTGTGAGCGAGAATGCGTATGTGTAAGAGACGGAATGCAAGTGTGTGAGAGAGAGAATGCGTGTATCTGAGAGAATGCATGTGTGTGCGATAGAATGCGCGTGAGAGAGAGAATGAATGTGTGTGTGAGAGAGAGTGAATGCATGTGTGTGTGAGAAAATGCATCTTAGAGAGAGAGCATGCATGGGTGCGTTTGTGAGAGAATGCGTGTGTGTGTGTGAGAGAGAGTGAATGCATGACTGTGTGAGAGAGAATGCATGTACATGAGACAGAGAATGCGTGTGTGTGAGCGAGAATGCGTATGTGTGTGAAAGAGAATGCACGTGTGTGAGAGAGAAAGCATTTGTGTTTGTGAGAGAGAATGCATGTGCGTAAGAGAGATGGAATGTGTGAGTGTGTCAGCGAGGGAATGCTTGTGCATGTGTGAGAGAGAGAATGCATGTATGCGTTCGAGAGAATATGCATGTGTGTGTGTATATGTGTGTGTGTGTGAGAGAGAGAATGCATGTGCCTGTGAGAGAGAAAGTGAGGGTGTATATGTAACTGTAAGAGAGAGAGAGACATTGCATTGTGTGAGAGAGAAAGTGTGCGTGTGAGAGAGAGAATGCATGTGTGTGTGAGAGAGAAAATGCAAGAGTGGGTGTGAGAGAAACTGCATGTGTTTGTGAGAGAGAATGCATGTATGTGAGCCAGAGAATGCGTGTGTGTGGGCGAGAATGCGTATGTGTGAGAGAGTGAACGCGTGTGTGTGAGAGAGAATGCGTGTGTATGAGAGAATGTTTGTGTGTGTGAGGGAGAATGCGCGGGAGAGAGAGAATGCATTTGTGTGTGAGAGAGAGAGAGAATGCATGTGTGTGAGAGAGAATGCATTTGAGAGAGACGTATGCATGTGTGTTCGAGAGAGAAAGGGTTTGTGTGTGAGAGAGAAAATGCATGTGTGTGTGTGAGATAGAAAAAAAATGTGCCCGTGTCAGAGGCATGTGAGAGAGAAAATGATGGTGTATATGTCTCTGTAAGAGAGAGAGAGACATTGCATTTGTGTGAGAGAGAATGTGTGCGCGTGAGAGAGAGAATGGATGTGTTCGTGTGTGAGAGAATGCATTTGAGAGAGAGTATACAAGTGTGTGAGAATAGGATGCGTGTATGTGTGAGAGAGAACACACGTGTGTGAGAGAGAGAGAACGCAAGTGTGTGTGTGAGAGAGAGAGAATGCATGTGTGTGAGAGAAAATGCGTTTGAGAGAGATAGCGTGCATGGGTGCGTTTGTGAGAGAATGCGTGTGTGAGAGAGGGAGAGAATGCATGAGTGTGTGAGAGAGGGAACGCATGTGTGTGTCAGAGAAAATACATGTGTGTGAGCGAGAATGCGTGTGTGTGAGCGAGAATGCGTATATGAGAGAGAGGGAATGCAAGTGTGTGAGAGAGATAATGCGTGTGTATAAGAGAATGCATGAGTGTGTGAGAGAGAATGAGCGGGAGAGAAAGAGGATGTGGCATTTGTGTGTGTGAGAGAGAGAGAAACATGTGGCATTGAGAGACAGAGAACGCATGTGAGAGAGAAAGAGTGTGTATATGAGTGTTAGAGAGACAGAGAATGCGTGCGTGTGAGATAGAGAATGCATGTATGTGAGTGAGAAACATTAAATGTGTATGAGAGAGAATACGTGTGTGTGAGAGAATGTACGTTTGTGTGAGTGAGAGAATGAATGTGTTGTGTCAGAGAGAGAATGCTTTTGAAACGTAGAGTTTGCATGTGTGTGAGAGTGAATGCAACTTGTGAGAGAGAGAATGCATGCGTGTGTGAGAGAGAGAATGCATGTGTGTGTGTAAGAGAGAATGCACGTGTGTGTGAGAGAGAAAGCATGAATGTATGAGAGAGAATGCATCTGGGAGAAAGAGGATGCATGCGTGTGTGTGGGAGAGAATGCATGTGTGTGTGAGAGAGAGTGCATGCGTGGGTGTGAGAGAGAATGCATGTGTGTGTGAGAGAGGGAATGCATGCGTGGGAATGAGAGATAATGCATGTGTCTGAGCGACAGAATGCATGTTTGTGATACAGAGAACGCGTGTGTTAGAGCGAGAATGCGTGTGTGTAAGAGAGGGAATGCAAGCGGATGTGAGAGAGAATGTGTGTGACTGAGAGAACGCATGTGTGTGAGAGAGAATGCGCGGGAGAGAGAAAACGCATGCGTGTGTGAGAGAGAATACATGTATGTGAGCCAGAGAATGCGTGTCTGTGAGCGAGAATGCGTATGTGTGTGAGAGAGGGAATGCAAGTGTGTGAGACAGAGAATGTGTGTGCATGAGAGAATGTATGTGTGTATGAGAGAGAATGCGCGGGAGAGAGAGAGAATGCATTTGTGTGTGTGAGAGACAGAATGCATGTGTGGGAGAGAGAATGCGTTTGAGAGAGAAGTATGCATGTGCCCGTGTGAGAGAGAATGCATGTGTGTTAGAGAGAGAGAAAGCATGTGCGTGTGAGCGAGAATGCATGTGTGTGTGAGAGAGAAAAAGCATGAGTGTGTGAGAGAGAATGCATTTGAGAGAGAGAGAGTATGCATGTGTTTGTGTGTGAGAGAATGCGTTTGTGTGAGAGACGGAAGGCAAGTGCGTGTGAGAGAGAATGCATGTGTGTGCGAGAGAGAGAATGCATGTATGTGTGATAGATAATGCATTTGAGAGAGCGGATGCATGTGTGTGTGTGAGAGAGAATGCGTTTGTGAGAGAGAGAGAGAATGCATGTGTGTGTGAGCGAGAATGCATGTGTGTTCGATAGAGAGAAGCATGTGTGTATGAGAGAGAATGCAGGCATGTGTGCATGTGAAAGAGAGAAACATGTGGCATTGAGAGAGAGAGAACGTATGTGAGAGAGAAAGAGTGTGTATATGTGTGTGAGAGACAGAGAATGCGTGTGTGTGAGATAGAGAATCCATATATGTGAGTGAGAGACATTAAATGTGTGTGAGAGAGAATGCGTGTGTGTGAGAGAGAGAATGTAAGTGTGTGTGAGTGAGAGAATGCATGTGTGTGTCAGAGAGAGAATGCTTTTGAGAGGGAGACTTTGCATGTGTGCGTGTGAGAGAAAGCACGTTTGTGAGAGAGAGAATGCATGCGCGAGTGTGAGAGAGAATGCATGCGTGTATGAGAGAGAATGCATGTATGTGAGACAGACAATGCGTGTGTGTGAGCGAGATTGCGTATGTGTAAGAGAGAGAGAAAGCATGTGTGTATGAGAGAGAGAATGCATGCATGTGTGCATGTGAAAGAGAGAAACATGTCGCATTGAGAGCGAGAACATTTGTGAGAGAGAAAGATTGTGTGTATGTGTGTGAGAGAGACAGAGAATGCGTTTGTGTGAGATAGAGAATGCATGTATGTGAGTGAGAGACATTAAATGTGTGTGAGCGAGAATGCGTATGTGTAAGAGACGGAATGCAAGTGTGTGAGAGAGAGAATGCGAGTGTCTGAGAGAATGCATGTTTGTGCGATAGAATGCGCGTGAGAGAGAGAATGAATGTGTGTGTGAGAGAGAGAGAATGCATGTGTGTGAGAGAAAATGCATCTTAGAGAGAGAGCATGCATGGGTGCGTTTGTGACACAATGCGTGTGTGTGTGAGAGAGAGAGAATGCATGACTGTGTGAGAGAGAATGCATGTACATGAGACAGGGAATGCGTGCGTGTGCGCGAGAATGCGTATGTGTGTGAGAGAGAGGGAATGCATGCGTGTGTGTGAGAGAGAATGCATGTGTCTGAGCGACAGAATCCATGTTTGTGATGCAGAGAATGCGTGTGTTAGAGCGAGAATGCGTGTGTGTAAGAGAGGGATTGCAAGCGTATGTGAGAGAGAATGTGTGTGACTGAGAGAACGTATGTGTTTGAGAGAGAATGCGCGGGAGAGAGAAAACGCATGCGTGTGTGAGAGAGAATACATGTATGTGAACAACAGAATGCGTGTCTGTGAGCGAGAATGCGTATGTGTGAGAGAGGGAATGCAAGTGTGTGAGACAGAGAATGTGTGTGCATGAGAGAATGCATGTGTGTATGAGAGAGAATGCGTTTGAGAGAGAAGTATGCATGTGCCCGTGTGAGAGAGAATGCATGTTTGTTAGAGAGAGAGAAAGCATGTGCGTGTGAGCGAGAATGCGTGTGTGTGTGAGAGAGAGAAACAGCATGAGTGTGTGAGAGAGAATGCATTTGAGAGAGAGAGTATGCATGTGTTTGTGTGAGAGAGAATGCGTTTGTGTGAGAGACGGAAGGCAAGTGCGTGTGAGAGAATGCATGTGTGTGCGAGAGAGAGAATGCATGTATGTGTGATAGATAATGCATTTGATAGAGCGGATGCATGCGTGTGTGAGAGAGAGAATGCGTTTGTGAGAGAGAGAATGCATGTGTGTGTGAGAGAGAGAATGCATGTGTGTGTGAGAGAGAGAATGCATGCGTGGGTGTGAGAGAGAATGAATGTGTCTGAGAGACAGAATGCATGTATGTGATACAGAGAATGCGTGTGTGTGCGCGAGAATACGTTTGTGTGTGAGAGAGAGAATCCATGCTTGTGTGAGAGAGAGAATGCATGCGTAGGTATGAGAGAGAATGCATGTGTCTGAGAGAGAATGCATGTATGTGATACAGAGAATGCGTAGGTGTTAGAGAGAATGCATGTGCCTGATAGAGAGAATGCATGTATGTGATACAGTGAATGCGTGTGTGCGAGCGAGAATGCATGTGTGTTCGATAGAGAGAAGCATGTGTGTATGAGAGAGAATGCAGGCATGTGTGCATGTGAAAGAGAGAAACATGTGGCATTGAGAGACAGAGAACGTATGTGAGAGAGAAAGAGTGTGTATACGTGTGTGAGAGACAGAGAATGCGTGTGTGTGAGATAGAGAATCCATGTATGTAGTGAGAGACATTAAATGTGTGTGAGAGAGAATGCGTGTGTGTGAGAGAGAGAATGTAAGTGTGTGTGAGTGAGAAAATGCATGTGTGTGTCAGAGAGAGAATGCTTTTGAGAGGGAGACTTTGCATGTGTGCGTGTGAGAGAAAGCACGTTTGTGAGAGAGAGAATGCATGCGCGAGTGTGAGAAAGAATGCATGTGTGTATGAGAGAGAATGCATGTATGTGAGACAGACAATGCGGGTGTGTGAGCGAGAATGCGAATGTGTAAGAGAGAGAGAAAGCATGTGTGTCTGAGAGAGAGAATGCATGCATGTGTGCATGTGAAAGAGAGAAACATGTGGCATTGAGAGAGAGAGAACGTATGTGAGAGAGAAAGATTGTGTGTATGTGTGTGAGAGAGACAGAGAATGCGTTTGTGTGAGATAGAGAATGCATGTATGTGAGTGAGAGACATTAAATGTGTGTGAGCGAGAATGCGTATGTGTAAGAGACGGAATGCAAGTGTGTGAGAGAGAGAATGCGTGTGTCTGAGAGAATGCATGTGTGTGCGATAGAATGCGCGTGAGAGAGAGAATGAATGTGTGTGTGTGAGAGAGAGAGAATGCATGTGTGTGAGAGAAAATGCATCTTAGAGAGAGAGCATGCATGGGTGCGTTTGTGACAGAATGCGTGTGTGTGTGTGTGAGAGAGAATGCATGACTGTGTGAGAGAGAATGCATGTACATGAGACAGGGAATGCGTGTGTGTTAGCGAGAATGCGTATGTGTGTGAGAGAGAGGGAATGCATGCGTGTGTGTGAGAGAGAATGCATGTGTCTGAGCGACAGAATGCATGTTTGTGATGCAGAGAATGCGTGTGTTAGAGCGAGAATGCGTGTGTGTAAGAGAGGGAATGCAAGCGTATGTGAGAGAGAATGTGTGTGACTGAGAGAACGCATGTGTTTGAGAGAGAATGCGCGGGAGAGAGAAAACGCATGCGTGTGTGAGAGAGAATACATGTATGTGAGCAAGAGAATGCTTGTCTGTGAGCGAGAATGCGTATGTGTGAGAGAGGGAATGCAAGTGTGTGAGACAGAGAATGTGTGTGTATGAGAGAATGCATGCGTCTATGAAAGAGAATGCGTGGGAGAGAGAGAATGCATTTGTGTGTGTGAGAGAGAGAATGCATGTATGTGTGATAGATAATGCATTTGAGAGAGAGGATGCATGTGTGTGTGTGAGAGAGAGAATGCGTTTGTGTGTGAGAGAGAGAATGCATGCGTGTGTGTGAGAGAGAATGCATGTGTGTGTGAGAGAGAGAATGCATGCGTGGGTGTGAGAGAGAATGCATGTGTCTGAGAGACAGAATGCATGTACGTGATACAGAGAATGCGTGTGTGTGAGCGAGAATGCGTTTGTGTGAGAGAGAGAGAATCCATACTTGTGTGAGAGAGAGATTGCATGTGTGCGTGAGAGAGAGAATGCATGCGTGGGTGTGAGAGAGAATGCATGTGTCTGAGAGAGAATGCATGTATATATTACAGAGAATGCGTAGGTGTTAGAGAGAATACATGTGTCTGAGAGAGAGAATGCATGTATGTGATACAGTGAATGCGTGTGTGTGAGCGAGGATGCATGTGTGTTCAAGAGAGAGAAAGTATGTGTGTATGAGAGAGAGAATGTATGCATGTGTGCATGTGAAAGAGAGAAACATGTGGCATTGAGAGAAAGAGAACGTATGTGAGAGAGAAAGAGTGTGTATATGTGTATGAGAGAGACAGAGAATGCGTGTGTGTGAGATAGAGAATGCATGTATGTGAGTGAGAGACATTAAATGCGTATGAGAGAGAATGCGTGTGTGCGAGAGAGAGAATGTACGTGTGTGTGAGTTAGAGAATGCATGTGTGTCTCAGAGAGAGAATGCTTTTGAGAGGGAGACTTTGTATGTGTGCGTGTGAGAGAAAGCACGTTTGTGAGAGAGAGAATGCATGCGCGAGTGTGAGAGAGAATGCATGTGTGTATGAGAGAAAAAACATGTATGTGAGACAGACAATGCGTGTGTGCGAGCGAGAATGCGTATGTGTAAGAGACGAAATGCAAGTGTGTGAGAGAGAGAATGCGTGTGTCTGAGAGAATGCATGTTTGTGCGATAGAATGCGCGGGAGAGAGAGAATGAATGTTTGTGTGAGAGAGAGTGAATGCATGTGTGTGAGAGAAAATGCATCTTAGAGAGAGAGCATGCATGGGTGCGTTTGTGAGAGAATGCGTGTGTGTGTGAGAGAGAGAATGCATGACTGTGTGAGAAAGAATGCATGTACATGCGACAGAGAATGCGTGTGTGTGAGCGAGAATGCGTATGTTTGTGAAAGAGAATGCACGTGTGGGAGAGAGAATGCGTTTGTGTTTGTAAGAGAGAATGCATCTGTGTAAGAGAGATGGAATGTGTGAGTGTGTCAGCGAGGGAATGCTTTTGTATGTGTGAGAGAGAGAATGCATGTATGCGCTCGAGAGAGAATGCATGTGTGTGTATGTGTGTGTGAGAGAGAGAGATAAAGCATGTGCCTGTGAGAGAGAAAGTGAGGGTGTATATGTGACTGTAAGAGAGAGAGAGAGACATTGCATTGTGTGAGAGAGAAAGTGTGCGTGTGAGAGAGAGAATGCATGTGTGTGTGAGAGAGAATACATTTGAGAGAGAGTATGCATGTGTGTGAAAGAGAGAGAATGCGTGCGTGTGTGAGAGGGAGAATGCATGCGTGTGTGTGAGAGAGAGAAAGCATTTGTGTGTGAGAGAGAAAATGCATGTGTGTGTGTTAGAGAGAATGAAAAAATGTGCCCGTGACAGATGCATGTGAGAGAGAAAATGAGGGTGTATATGTGTCTGTAAGTGAGAGAGAGACATTGCATGTGTGTGAGAGAGAATGTGTGCACGTGAGAGAGAATGCATGTATGTGAGTAAGAGACATTAAATGTGTACGAGAGAGAATGCGTGTGTGTGAGAGAATGTACGTTTGTGTGAGTGAGAGAATGAATGTGTTGTGTCAGAGAGAGAATGCTTTTGAGAGGGAGAGTTTGCATGTGTGTGTGTGAGAGAGAATACAACTTGTGAGACAGAGAATGCATGCGTGTGTGTGAGAGAGAATGCATGTGTGTGAGAGGGAGAAAGCACGTGTGTGTGTGAGAGAATGTATGTGTGTGAGAGAGAGAAAGCATGAATGTGTGAGAAAGAATGCATTTGGGAGAAAGAGGATGCATGCGTGGGTGTGAGAGAGAATGCATGTGTGTGTGAGAGAGAGAATGCATGCGCGAGTGTGAGAGAGAATGCATGTGTGTATGAGAGAGAATGCATGTATGTGAGACAGACAATGCGTGTGTGTGAGCGAGAATGCGTATGTGTAAGAGAGAGAGAAAGCATGTGGGTATGAGAGAGAGAATGCATGCATGTGTGCATGTGAAAGAGAGAAACATGTGGCATTGAGAGAGAGAGAACGTATGTGAGAGAGAAAGAGTGTGTATATGTGTATGAGAGAGACAGAGAATGCGTGTGTGTGAGATAGAGAATGTGTGTGTGAGAGACATTAAATGTGTGTGAGAGAGAATGCGTGTGTGTGAGCGAGAATGCGTATGTGTAAGAGACGGAATGCAAGTGTGTGAGAGAGAGAATGTGTGTGTCTGAGAGAAAATACATCTTAAAGAGAGAGCATGCATGGGTGCGTTTGTGAGAGAATGCGTGTGTGTGTGAGAGAGAGAGAATGCATGACTGTGTGAGAGAGAATGCATGTACATGAGACAGAGAATGCGTGTGTGTGAGCGAGAATGCATGTGTGTAAGAGAGATGGAATGTGTGAGTGTGTCAGCGAGGGAATGCTTGTGCATGTGTGAGAGAGAGAATGCATGTATGCGCTCGAGAGAGAATGCATGTGGGTGTGTATGTGTGTGTGTGAGAGAGGGAATGCAAGTGTGTGAGACAGAGAATGTGTGTGCATGAGAGAATGCATGTGTGTATGAGAGAGAATGCGTTTGAGAGAGAAGTATGCATGTGCCCGTGTGAGAGAGAATGCATGTTTGTTAGAGAGAGAGAAAGCATGTGCGTGTGAGCGAGAATGCATGTGTGTGTGCGAGAGAGAAACAGCATGAGTGTGTGAGAGAGAATGCATTTGAGAGAGAGAGTATGCATGTGTTTGTGTGAGAGAGAATGCGTTTGTGTGAGAGACGGAAGGCAAGTGCGTGTGAGAGAGAATGCATGTGTGTGCGAGAGAGAGAATGCATGTATGTGTGATAGATAATGCATTTGAGAGAGCGGATGCATGCGGGTGTGAGAGAGAGAATGCGTTTGTGAGAGAGAGAATGCATGTGTGTGTGAGAGAGAGAATGCATGTGTGTGTGAGAGAGAGAATGCATGCGTGGGTGTGAGCGAGAATGCGTATGTGTAAGAGACGGAATGCAAGTGTGTGAGAGAGAGAATGTGTGTGTCTGAGAGAATACATGCGTGTGCGATAGATTGCGCGTGAGAGAGAGAATGCATGTGTGTGAGAGAAAATACATCTTAAAGAGAGAGCATGCATGGGTGCGTTTGTGAGAGAATGCGTGTGTGTGAGAGAGAGAGAATGCATGACTGTGTGAGAGAGAATGCATGTACATGAGACAGAGAATGCGTGTGTGTGAGCGAGAATGCATGTGTGTAACAGAGATGGAATGTGTGAGTGTGTCAGCGAGGGAATGCTTGTGCATGTGTGAGAGAGAGAATGCATGTATGCGTTCGAGAGAGAATGCATGTGTGTGTGTATGTGTGTGTGTGAGAGAGGGAATGCAAGTGTGTGAGACAGAGAATGTGTGTGCATGAGAGAATGCATGTGTGTATGAGAGAGAATGCGTTTGAGAGAGAAGTATGCATGTGCCCGTGTGAGAGAGAATGCATGTTTGTTAGAGAGAGAGAAAGCATGTGCGTGTGAGCGAGAATGCATGTGTGTGTGCGAGAGAGAAACAGCATGAGTGTGTGAGAGAGAATGCATTTGAGAGAGAGAGTATGCATGTGTTTGTGTGAGAGAGAATGCGTTTGTGTGAGAGACGGAAGGCAAGTGCGTGTGAGAGAGAATGCATGTGTGTGCGAGAGAGAGAATGCATGTATGTGTGATAGATAATGCATTTGATAGAGCGGATGCATGCGGGTGTGAGAGAGAGAATGCGTTTGTGAGAGAGAGAATGCATGTGTGTGTGAGAGAGAGAATGCATGTGTGTGTGAGAGAGAGAATGCATGCGTGGGTGTGAGAGAGAATGAATGTGTCTGAGAGACAGAATGCATGTATGTGATACAGAGAATGCGTGTGTGTGCGCGAGAATACGTTTGTGTGTGTGAGAGAGAATGCATGCTTGTGTGAGAGAGAGAATGCATGCGTGGGTATGAGAGAGAATGCATGTGTCTGAGAGAGAATGCATGTATGTGATACAGAGAATGCGTAGGTGTTAGAGAGAATGCATGTGCCTGATAGAGAGAATGCATGTATGTGATACAGTGAATGCGTGTGTGCGAGCGAGAATGCATGTGTGTTCGATAGAGAGAAGCATGTGTGTATGAGAGAGAATGCAGGCATGTGTGCATGTGAAAGAGAGAAACATGTGGCATTGAGAGAGAGAGAACGTATGTGAGAGAGAAAGAGTGTGTATACGTGTGTGAGAGACAGAGAATGTGTGTGTGAGATAGAGAATCCATGTATGTAGTGAGAGACATTAAATGTGTGTGAGAGAGAATGCGTGTGTGTGAGAGAGAGAATGTACGTGTGTGTGAGTGAGAGAATGCATGTGTGTGTCAGAGAGAGAATGCTTTTGAGAGGGAGACTTTGCATGTGTGCGTGTGAGAGAAAGCACGTTTGTGAGAGAGAGAATGCATGCGCGAGTGTGAGAGAGAATGCATGCGTGTATGAGAGAGAATGCATGTATGTGAGACAGACAATGCGGGTGTGTGAGCGAGAATGCGAATGTGTAAGAGAGAGAGAAAGCATGTGTGTCTGAGAGAGAGAATGCATGCATGTGTGCATGTGAAAGAGAGAAACATGTGGCATTGAGAGAGAGAGAACGTATGTGAGAGAGAAAGATTGTGTGTATGTGTGTGAGAGAGACAGAGAATGCGTTTGTGTGAGATAGAGAATGCATGTATGTGAGTGAGAGACATTAAATGTGTATGAGCGAGAATGCGTATGTGTAAGAGACGGAATGCAAGTGTGTGAGAGAGAGAATGCGTGTGTCTGAGAGAATGCATGTGTGTGCGATAGAATGCGCGTGAGAGAGAGAATGAATGTGTGTGTGTGAGAGAGAGAGAATGCATGTGTGTGAGAGAAAATGCATCTTAGAGAGAGAGCATGCATGGGTGCGTTTGTGACAGAATGCGTGTGTGTGTGTGTGAGAGAGAGAATGCATGACTGTGTGAGAGAGAATGCATGTACATGAGACAGGGAATGCGTGTGTGTGAGCGAGAATGCGTATGTGTGTGTGAGAGAGGGAATGCATGCGTGTGTGTGAGAGAGAATGCATGTGTCTGAGCGACAGAATGCATGTTTGTGATACAGAGAATGCGTGTGTTAGAGCGAGAATGCGTGTGTGTAAGAGAGGGAATGCAAGCGTATGTGAGAGAGAATGTGTGTGACTGAGAGAAGGCATGTGTTTGAGAGAGAATGCGCGGGAGAGAGAAAACGCATGCGTGTGTGAGAGAGAATACATGTATGTGAGCAAGAGAATGCTTGTCTGTGAGCGAGAATGTGTATGTGTGAGAGAGGGAATGCAAGTGTGTGAGACAGAGAATGTGTGTGTATGAGAGAATGCATGTGTGTATGAAAGAGAGTGCGCGGGAGAGAGAGAATGCATTTGTGTGTGTGAGAGAGAGAATGCATGTATGTGTGATAGATAATGCATTTGAGAGAGAGGATGCATGTGTGTGTGTGAGAGAGAGAATGCGTTTGTGTGTGAGAGAGAGAATGCATGCGTGTGTGTGAGAGAGAATGCATGTGTGTGTGAGAGAGAGAATGCATGCGTGGGTGTGAGAGAGAATGCATGTGTCTGAGAGACAGAATGCATGTATGTGATACAGAGAATGCGTGTGTGTGAGCGAGGTTGCGTTTGTGTGAGAGAGAGAGAATCCATACTTGTGTGAGAGAGAGATTGCATGTGTGCGTGAGAGAGAGAATGCATGCGTGGGTGTGAGAGAGAATGCATGTGTCTGAGAGAGAATGCATGTATATGATACAGAGAATGCGTAGGTGTTAGAGAGAATACATGTGTCTGAGAGAGAGAATGCATGTATGTGATACAGTGAATGCGTGTGTGTGAGCGAGAATGCATGTGTGTTCGAGAGAGAGAAGGTATGTGTGTATGAGAGAGAGAATGCATGCATGTGTGCATGTGAAAGAGAGAAACATGTGGCATTGAGAGAAAGAGAACGTATGTGAGAGAGAAAGAGTGTGTATATGTGTATGAGAGAGACAGAGAATGCGTGTGTGAGATAGAGAATGCATGTATGTGAGTGAGAGACATTAAATGCGTATGAGAGAGAATGCGTGTGTGTGAGAGAGAGAATGTACGTGTGTGTGAGTTAGAGAATGCATGTGTGTCTCAGAGAGAGAATGCTTTTGAGAGGGAGACTTTGTATGTGTGCGTGTGAGAGAAAGCACGTTTGTGAGAGAGAGAATGCATGCGCGAGTGTGAGAGAGAATGCATGTGTGCATGAGAGAGAATGCATGTATGTGAGACAGACAATGCGTGTGTGTGAGCGAGAATGCGAATGTGTAAGAAACGGAATGCAAGTGTGTGAGAGAGAGAATGCGTGTGTCTGAGAGAATGCATGTGTGTGCGATAGAATGCGCGGGAGAGAGAGAATGAATGTTTGTGTGAGAGAGAGTGAATGCATGTGTGTGAGAGAAAATGCATCTTAGAGAGAGAGCATGCATGGGTGCGTTTGTGAGAGAATGCGTGTGTGTGTGAGAGAGAGAGAATGCATGACTGTGTGAGAAAGAATGCATGTACATGCGACAGAGAATGCGTGTGTGTGAGCGAGAATGCGTATGTGTGTGAAAGAGAATGCACGTGTGGGAGAGAGAATGCGTTTGTGTTTGTGAGAGAGAATGCATGTGTGTAAGAGAGATGGAATGTGTGTGTGTCTTCGAGGGAATGCTTTTGTATGTGTGAGAGAGAGAATGCATGTATGCGCTCGAGAGAGAATGCATGTGTGTGTGTATGTGTGTGTGAGAGAGAGAGATAAAGCATGTGCCTGTGAGAGAGAAAGTGAGGGTGTATATGTGACTGTAAGAGAGAGAGAGAACATTGCATTGTGTGAGAGAGAAAGTGTGCGTGTGAGAGAGAGAATGCATGTGTGTGTGAGAGAGAATACATTTGAGAGAGAGAGTATGCATGTGTGTGAAAGAGAGAGAATGCGTGCGTGTGTGAGAGGGAGAATGCATGCGTGTGTGTGAGAGAGAGAGAAAGTATTTGTGTGTGAGAGAGAAAATGCATGTGTGTGTGTTAGAGAGAATGAAAAAAATGTGCCCGTGACAGATGCATGTGAGAGAGAAAATGAGGGTGTATATGTGTCTGTAAGACAGAGAGAGACATTGCATGTGTGTGAGAGAGAATGTGTGCACGTGAGAGAGAATGCATGTATGTGAGTAAGAGACATTAAATGTGTACGAGAGGGAATGCGTGTGTGTGAGAGAATGTACGTTTGTGTGAGTGAGAGAATGAATGTGTTGTGTCAGAGAGAGAATGCTTTTGAGAGGGAGAGTTTGCATGTGTGTGTGTGAGGGAGCATACAACTTGTGAGACAGAGAATGCATGCGTGTGTGTGAGAGAGAATGCATGTGTGTGAGAGGGAGAAAGCACGTGTGTGTGAGAGAATGTATGTGTGTGAGAGAGAGAAAGCATGAATGTGTGAGAAAGAATGCATTTGGGAGAAAGAGGATGCATGCGTGGGTGTGAGAGAGAATGCATGTGTGTGTGAGAGAGAGAATGCATGCGCGAGTGTGAGAGAGAATGCATGTGTGTATGAGAGAGAATGCATGTATGTGAGACAGACAATGCGTGTGTGTGAGCGAGAATGCGTATGTGTAAGAGAGAGAGAAAGCATGTGGGTATGAGAGAGAGAATGCATGCATGTGTGCATGTGAAAGAGAGAAACATGTGGCATTGAGAGAGAGAGAACGTATGTGAGAGAGAAAGAGTGTGTATATGTGTATGAGAGAGACAGAGAATGCGTGTGTGTGAGATAGAGAATGCTTGTATGTGAGTGAGAGACATTAAATGTGTGTGAGAGAGAATGCGTGTGTCTGATAGAATACATGCGTGTGCGATAGATTGCGCGTGAGAGAGAGAATGCATGTGTGTGAGAGAAAATACATCTTAAAGAGAGAGCATGCATGGGTGCGTTTGTGAGAGAATGTGTGTGTGTGAGAGAGAGAGAATGCATGACTGTGTGAGAGAGAATGCATGTACATGAGACAGAGAATGCGTGTGTGTGAGGGAGAATGCGTATGTGTGTGAAAGAGAATGCACGTGTGTGAGAGAGAATGCATTTGTGTTTGTGAGAGAGAATGCATGTGTGTAAGAGAGATAGAATGTGTGAGTGTGTCAGCGAGGGAATGCTTGTGCATGTGTGAGAGAGAGAATGCATGTATGCGTTCGAGAGAGAATGCATGTGTGTGTATGTGTGTGTGTGAGAGAGAGAATGCATGTGCCTGTGAGAGAGAAAGTGAGGGTGTATATGTAACTGTAAGAGAGAGAGAGACATTGCATTGTGCGAGAGAGAAAGTGTGCGTGTGAGAGAGAGAATGCATGTGTGTGTGAGAGAGAATACATTTGAGAGAGAGAGTATGCATGTGTGAGAAAGAGAGAGAATGCGTGCGTGTGTGAGGGAGAATGCATGCGAGTGTGAGAGAGAGAATACATGTGTGTGTGAGAGAGAAAATGCATGGGTGTGTGTGAGAGAAACTGCATGTGCGTGTGAGAGAGAATGCATGCATGTGAGCCACAGAATGCGTGTGTGTGAGCGAGAATGCGTATGTGTGAGAGAGGGAACAAGTGTGCGAGAGAGAGAATGCGTGTGCATGAGAGAATGCTTGTGTGTGAGAGAGAATGCGCGGGAGAGAGAGAATGCATTTGTGTGCGTGAGAGAGAGAGAATGCATGTGTGTGAGAGAGAATGCGTTTGAGAGAGAAGTATGCATGTGTGTTCGAGAGAGAAAGCATTTGTGTGAGAGAGAAAATGCATGTGTGTGTGTGTGAGAGAGAGAGAAAAAAATGTGCCCGTGTCAGAGGCATGTGAGAGAGAAAATGAGGGTGTATATGTGTCTGTAAGAGAGAGAGAGAGACATTGCATGTGTGTGAGAGAGAATGTGTGCGCGTGAGAGAGAGAATGCATTTGAGATAGAGTTTGCAAGCGTGTGAGAGCAGGATGTGTGTGTGTGTGTGAGAGAGAACACATGTGTGTGTGAGAGAGAATACAAGTGTGTGTGTGAGAGAGGGAATGCATGTGTGTGAGAGAAAATGCGTTTGAAAAAGAAGTACGCATGTGTGTTCGAGAGAGAAAGCATTTGTGTGTGAGAGAAAATGCATGTGTGCGTGTGTGAGAGAGAGAGAAATAAATGTGCCCGTGACAGAGGCATGTGAAAGAGAAAATGAGGGTGCATATGTGCCTGTAAGAGAGAGAGAGAGACATTGCATGTGTGTGAGAGAGAATGTGTGCGCGTGAGTGAGAGAATGCATGTGTTCGTGTGAGAGAGAATGCATTTGAGAGAGAGTGTGCAAGTGTGCGAGAGTAGGATGCGTGTGTGTCTGTGAGAGAGAACACATGTGTATGAGAGAGAGAATGCATGCGTGGTGTGAGAGAGAATGCGTGTGTGTGAGAGCGAATGCATGTATATGATACAGAGAATGCGTGTGTGTGAGCGAGAATGCCTGTGTGTGTGAGAGAGAGAATGCATGTGTGTGTGAGAGAGAATACATTTGAGAGAGAGAGTATGCATGTGTGTGAAAGAGAGAGAATGCGTGCGTGGGTGAGAGGGAGAATGCATGCGTGTGTGTGAGAGAGAGAAAGCATTTGTGTGTGAGAGAGAAACTGCATGTGTGTGTGAGAGGGAATGCATGCACGTGAGCCAGAGAATGCGTGTGTGTGAGCGAGAATGCGTATGTGTGAGAGAGGGAATGCAAGTGTGTGAGAGAGAGAATGCGTGTGTATGAGAGAATGCATGAGTGTGTGAGAGAGAATGAGCGGGAGAGAAAGAGAATGCATTTGTGTGTGTGAGAGAGAGAGAGAAACATGTGGCATTGAGAGACAGAGAACGCATGTGAGAGGGAAAGAGTGTGTATATGTGCGTGAGAGAGACAGAGAATGCGTGCGAGTGAGATAGAGAATGCATGTATGTGCGTGAGAGACATTAAATGTGTATGAGAGAGAATGCGTGTGTGTGAGAGAGGGGGAATGCATGCGTGTGTGAGAGAGAGAATACATGTGTGTGTGAGAGAGAAAATGCATGAGTGGGTGTGAGAGAACCTGCATGTGTGTGTGAGAGGGAATGCATGCATGTGAGCCAGAGAATGCGTGTGTGTGAGCGAGAATGCGTATGTGTGAGAGAGGGAATGCAAGTGTGTGAGAGAGAGAATGCGTGTGCATGAGAGAATGCTTGTGTGTGAGAGAGAATGCGCGGGAGAGAGAGAATGCATTTGTGTGTGTGAGAGAGAGAGAATGCATGTGTGTGAGAGAGAATGCGTTTGAGAGAGAAGTATGCATGTGTGTTCGAGAGAGAAAGCATGCCTGTGTGAGAGAGAAAATGCATGTGTGTGTGTGTGTGTGTGTGAGAGAGAAAAAAAAATGTGCCCGTGTCAGAGCCATGTGAGAGAGACAATGAGGGTGTATATGTGTCTGTAAGAGAGAGAGACATTGCATGTGTGTGAGAGAGAATGTGTGCGCGTGAGAGAGAGAATGCATTTGAGATAGAGTTTGCAAGCGTGTGAGAGTAGGATGCGTGTGTGTGTGAGAGAGAACACATGTGTGTGTGAGAGAGAGAACACATGTGTGTGTGTGAGCGAGAACACATGTGTGTGAGAGAGAGAATACAAGTGTGTGTGTGAGAGAGAGAATGTATGTGTGTGAGAGAAAATGCGTTTGAGAAAGAAGTATGCATGTGCGTTCGAGAGAGAAAGCATTTTTGTGTGAGAGAGAAAATGCATGTGTGTGTGTGTGAGAGAGAGAGAGAGAAAAAATGTGCTCGTGACAGAGGCATGTGAGAGAGAAAATGAGGGTGTATATGTGTCTGTAAGAGAGAGAGAGAGAGACATTGCATGTGTGTGAGAGAGAATGTGTGCGCGTGAGAGAGATAATGCATTTGAGAGAGAGTTTGCAAGCGTGTGAGAGTAGGATGCGTGTGTGTGTGAGAGAGAACACATGTGTGTGTGAGAGAGAGAATACAAGTGTGTGTGTGAGAGAGAGAATGCCTGTGTGTGAGAGAAAATGCGTTTGAGAGAGAGAGCGTGCATGGGTGCGTTTGTGAGAGAACGCGTGTGTGTGAGAGGGAGAGAATGCATGAGTTTGTGAGAGAGGGAATGCATGTGTGTGTGAGAGAAATTATATGTGTGTGAGCGAGCTGCGTGTGTGTGAGCGAGAATGCGTATGTGAGAGAGAGGGAACGCAAGTGTGTGAGAGAGATAATGCGTGTGTATGAGAGAATGCATGAGTGTGTGAGAGAGAATGAGCGGGAGAGAAAGAGAATGCATTTGTGTGTGTGAGAGAGAGAGAGAAACATGTGGCATTGAGAGACAGAGAACGCATGTGAGAGAGAAAGAGTGTGTATATGTGCGTGAGAGAGACAGAGAATGCGTGCGAGTGAGATAGAGAATGCATGTATGTGCGTGAGAGACAATAAATGTGTATGAGAGAGAATGCGTGTGTGTGAGTGAGGGGGAATGCATGCGTGTGTGAGAGAGAGAATACATGTGTGTGTGAGAGAGAAAATGCATGAGTGGGTGTGAGAGAAACTGCACGTGTGTTTGAGAGGGAATGCATGCATGTGAGCCAGAGAATACGTGTGTGTGAGCGAGAATGCGTATGTGTGAGAGAGGGAATGCAAGTGTGTGTGAGAGAGAATGCCTGTGTATGAGAGAATGCTTGTGTGTGAGAGAGAATGCGCGGGAGAGAGAGAATGCATTTGTGTGTGTGTGTGAGAGAGAATGCATGTGTGTGAGAGAGAATGCGTTTGAGAGAGAAGTATGCATGTGTGTTCGAGAGAGAAAGCATTTGCGTGTGAGAGAGAAAACGCATGTGTGTGTGTGTGTGTGTGTGAGAGAGAGAAAAAAAGTGCCCGTGTCAGAGGCATGTATGAGAGAAAATGAGGGTGTATATGTGTCTGTAAGAGAGAGAGAGAGACATTGCATGTGTGTGAGAGAGAATGTGTGCGCGTGAGAGAGAGAATGCATTTGAGATAGAGTTTGCAAGCGTGTGAGAGTAGGAAGCGTGTGTGTGTGAGAGAGAACGCATGTGTGTGTGAGAGAGAGAATACAAGTGTGTGTGAGAGAGAGAGACATTGCATGTGGGTGAGAGAGAATGTGTGCGCGTGAGAGAGAGAATGCATTTGAGAGAGAGTATGCAAGCGTGTGAGAGTAGGATGCGTGTGTGTGTGAGAGAGAACACATGTGTGTGTGAGAGAGAGAATACAAGTGTGTGTGTGAGCGAGAACACATGTGTGTGAGAGAGAGAATACAAGTGTGTGTGTGAGAGAGAAAATGTATGTGTGTGAGAGAAAATGCGTTTGAGAAAGAAGTATGCATGTGTTTGTGTGAGAGAGAATGCGTTTGTGTGAGAGACGGAAGGCAAGTGTGTGTGAGAGAGAATGCATGTGTGTGCGAGAGAGAGAATGCATGTATGTGTGATAGATAATGCATTTGAGAGAGCGGATGCATGCGTGTGTGAGAGAGAGAATGCGTTTGTGAGAGAGAGAATGCATGTGTGTGTGAGAGAGAGAATGCATGTGTGTGTGAGAGAGAGAATGCATGCGTGGGTGTGAGAGAGAATGAATGTGTCTGAGAGACAGAATGCATGTATGTGATACAGAGAATGCGTGTGTGTGCGCGAGAATACGTTTGTGTGTGAGAGAGAGAATCCATGCTTGTGTGAGAGAGAGAATGCATGCGTGGGTATGAGAGAGAATGCATGTGTCTGAGAGAGAATGCATGTATGTGATACAGAGAATGCGTAGGTGTTAGAGAGAATGCATGTGCCTGATAGAGAGAATGCATGTATGTGATACAGTGAATGCGTGTGTGCGAGCGAGAATGCATGTGTGTTCGATAGAGAGAAGCATGTGTGTATGAGAGAGAATGCAGGCATGTGTGCATGTGAAAGAGAGAAACATGTGGCATTGAGAGAGAGAGAACGTATGTGAGAGAGAAAGAGTGTGTATACGTGTGTGAGAGACAGAGGATGCGTGTGTGTGAGATAGAGAATCCATGTATGTAGTGAGAGACATTAAATGTGTGTGAGAGAGAATGCGTGTGTGAGAGAGAGAGAATGTAAGTGTGTGTGAGTGAGAGAATGCATGTGTGTGTCAGAGAGAGAATGCTTTTGAGAGGGAGACTTTGCATGTGTGCGTGTGAGAGAAAGCACGTTTGTGAGAGAGAGAATGCATGCGCGAGTGTGAGAGAGAATGCATGCGTGTATGAGAGAGAATGCATGTATGTGAGACAGACAATGCGGGTGTGTGAGCGAGAATGCGAATGTGTAAGAGAGAGAGAAAGCATGTGTGTCTGAGAGAGAGAATGCATGCATGAGTGCATGTGAAAGAGAGAAACATGTGGCATTGAGAGAGAGAGAACGTATGTGAGAGAGAACGATTGTGTGTATGTGTGTGAGAGAGACAGAGAATGCGTTTGTGTGAGATAGAGAATGCATGTATGTGAGTGAAAGACATTAAATGTGTGTGAGCGAGAATGCGTGTGTGGAAGAGACGGAATGCAAGCGTATGTGAGAGAGAATGTGTGTGACTGAGAGAACGCATGTGTTTGAGAGAGAATGCGCGGGAGAGAGAAAACGCATGCGTGTGTGAGAGAGAATATATGTATGTGAGCAAGAGAATGCTTGTCTGTGAGCGAGAATGCGTATGTGTGAGAGAGGGAATGCAAGTGTGTGAGACAGAGAATGTGTGTGTATGAGAGAATGCATGCGTCTATGAAAGAGAATGCGCGGGAGAGAGAGAGTGCATTTGTGTGTGTGAGAGAGAGAATGCATGTATGTGTGATAGATAATGCATTTGAGAGAGAGGATGCATGTGTGTGTGAGAGAGAGAATGCGTTTGTGTGTGAGAGAGAGAATGCATGCGTGTGTGTGAGAGAGAATGCATGTGTGTGTGAGAGAGAGAATGCATGCGTGGGTGTGAGAGAGAATGCATGTGTCTGAGAGACAGAATGCATGTATGTGATAAAGAGAATGCGTGTGTGTGAGCGAGAATGCGTTTGTGTGAGAGAGAGAGAATCCATACTTGTGTGAGAGAGAGATTGCATGTGTGAGTGAGAGAGAGAATGCATGCGTGGGTGTGAGAGAGAATGCATTTGTCTGAGAGAGAATGCATGTATATATTACAGAGAATGCGTAGGTGTTAGAGAGAATGCATGTGTCTGAGAGAGAGAATGCATGTATGTGATACAGTGAATGCGTGTGTGTGAGCGAGAATGCATGTGTGTTCGAGAGAGAGAAAGTATGTGTGTATGAGAGAGAGAATGCATGCATGTGTGCATGTGAAAGAGAGAAACATGTGGCATTGAGAGAAAGAGAACGTATGTGAGAGAGAAAGAGTGTGTATATGTGTATGAGAGAGACAGAGAATGCGTGTGTGTGAGATAGAGAATGCATGTATGTGAGTGAGAGACATTAAATGTGTGTGAGAGAGAATGCGTGTGTGTGAGAGAGAGAATGTACGTGTGTGTGAGTTAGAGAATGCATGTGTGTCTCAGAGAGAGAATGCTTTTGAGAGGGAGACTTTGTATGTGTGCGTGTGAGAGAAAGCACGTTTGTGAGAGAGAGAATGCATGCGCGAGTGTGAGAGAGAATGCATGTGTGTATGAGAGAGAATGCATGTATGTGAGACAGACAATGCGTGTGTGTGAGCGAGAATGCGAATGTGTAAGAGACGGAATGCAAGTGTGTGAGAGAGAGAATGCGTGTGTCTGAGAGAATGCATGTGTGTGCGATAGAATGCGCGGGAGAGAGAGAATGGATGTTTGTGTGAGAGAGAGTGAATGCATGTGTGTGAGAGAAAATGCATCTTAGAGAGAGAGCATGCATGGGTGCGTTTGTGAGAGAATGCGTGTGTGTGAGAGAGAGAGAATGCATGACTGTGTGAGAAAGAATGCATGTACATGCGACAGAGAATGCGTGTGTGTGAGCGAGAATGCGTATGTGTGTGAAAGAGAATGCACGTGTGGGAGAGAGAATGCGTTTGTGTTTGTGAGAGAGAATGCATGTGTGTAAGAGAGATGGAATGTGTGAGTGTGTCAGCGAGGGAATGCTTTTGTATGTGTGAGAGAGAGAATGCATGTATGCGCTCGAGAGAGAATGCATGTGTGTGTGTATGTGTGTGTGAGAGAGATAAAGCATGTGCCTGTGAGAAAGAAAGTGAGGGTGTATATGTGACTGTAAGAGAGAGAGAGAGACATTGCATTGTGTGAGAGAATGCATGTGTGTGTGAGAGAGAATACATTTGAGAGAGAGAGTATGCATGTGTGTGAAAGAGAGAGAATGCGTGCGTCTGTGAGTGGGAGAATGCATGCGTGTGTGTGAGAGAGAGAAAACATTTGTGTGTGAGAGAGAAAATGCATGTGTGTGTGTTAGAGAGAATGAAAAAAATGTGCCCGTGACAGATGCATGTGAGAGAGAAAATGAGGGTGTATATGTGTCTGTAAGAGAGAGAGAGATTGCATGTGTGTGAGAGAGAATGTGTGCACGTGAGAGAATGCATGTATGTGAGTAAGAGATATTAAATGTGTACGAGAGAGAATGCGTGTGTGTGAGAGAATGTACGTTTGTGTGAGTGAGAGAATGAATGTGTTGTGTCAGAGAGAGAATGCTTTTGAGAGGGAGTGTTTGCATGTGTGTGTGTGAGAGAGAATACAACTTGTGAGACAGAGAATGCATGCGTGTGTGTGAGAGAGAATGCATGTGTGTGAGAGGGAGAAAGCACGTGTGTGTGTGAGAGAATGTATGTGTGTCAGAGAGAGAAAGCATGAATGTGTGAGAAAGAATGCATTTGGGAGAAAGAGGATGCATGCGTGGGTGTGAGAGAGAATGCATGTGTGTGTGAGAGAGAGAATGCATGCGCGAGTGAGAGAGAATGCATGTGTGTATGAGAGAGAATGCATGTATGTGAGACAGACAATGCGTGTGTGTGAGCGAGAATGCGTATGTGTAAGAGAGAGAGAAAGCATGTGGGTATGAGAGAGAGAATGCATGCATGTGTGCATGTGAAAGAGAGAAACATGTGGCATTGAGAGAGAGAGAACGTATGTGAGAGAGAAAGAGTGTGTATATGTGTATGAGAGAGACAGAGAATGCGTGTGTGTGAGATAGAGAATGTGTGTGTGAGAGACATTAAATGTGTGTGAGAGAGAATGCGTGTGTGTGAGCGAGAATGCGTATGTGTAAGAGACGGAATGCAAGTGTGTGAGAGAGAGAATGTGTGTGTCTGAGAGAATACATGCGTGTGCGATAGATTGCGCGTGAGAGAGAGAATGCATGTGTGTGAGAGAAAATACATCTTAAAGAGAGAGCATGCATGGGTGCGTTTGTGAGAGAATGCGTGTGTGTGAGAGAGAGAGAATGCATGACTGTGTGAGAGAGAATGCATGTACATGAGACAGAGAATGCGTGTGTGTGAGCGAGAATGCGTATGTGTGTGAAAGAGAATGCACGTGTGTGAGAGAGAATGCATGTGTGTAAGAGAGATAGAATGTGTGAGTGTGTCAGCGAGGGAATGCTTGTGCATGTGTGAGAGAGAGAATGCATGTATGCGTTCGAGAGAGAATGCATGTGGGTGTGTATGTGTGTGTGTGAGAGAGAGAATGCATGTGCCTGTGAGAGAGAAAGTGAGGGTGTATATGTAACTGTAAGAGAGAGAGAGACATTGCATTGTGTGAGAGAGAAAGTGTGCGTGTGAGAGAGAGAATGCATGTGTGTGTGAGAGAGAATACATTTGAGAGAGAGAGTATGCATGTGTGTGAAAGAGAGAGAATGCGTGCGTGTGTGAGAGAGAGAATACATGTGTGTGTGAGAGAGAAAATGCATGGCTGTGTGTGAGAGAAACTGCATGTGCGTGTGAGAGAGAATGCATGCATGTGAGCCAGAGAATGCGTGTGTGTGAGCGAGAATGCGTATGTGTGAGAGAGGGAATGCAAGTGTGCGAGAGAGAGAATGCGTGTGCATGAGAGAATGCTTGTGTGTGAGAGAGAATGCGCGGGAGAGAGAGAATGCATTTGTGTGTGTGAGAGAGAGAGAATGCATGTGTGTGAGAGAGAATGCGTTTGAGAGAGAAGTATGCATGTGTGTTCGAGAGAGAAAGCATTTGTGTGAGAGAGAAAATGCATGTGTGTGTGTGAGAGAGAGAGAAAAAAATGTGCCCGTGTCAGAGGCATGTGAGAGAGAAAATGAGGGTGTATATGTGTCTGTAAGAGAGAGAGAGAGACATTGCATGTGTGTGAGAGAGAATGTGTGCGCGTGAGAGAGAGAATGCATTTGAGATAGAGTTTGCAAGCGTGTGAGAGCAGGATGTGTGTGTGTGAGAGAGAACACATGTGTGTGAGAGAGAGAATACAAGTGTGAGTGTGAGAGAGAGAATGCATGTGTGTGAGAGAAAATGCGTTTGAAAAAGAAGTACGCATGTGTGTTCGAGAGAGAAAGCATTTGTGTGTGAGAGAAAATGCATGTGTGTGTGTGTGTGAGAGAGAGAGAGAAAAAATGTGCCCGTGACAGAGGCATGTGAGAGAGAACATGAGGGTGTATATGTGTCAGTAAGAGAGAGAGAGAGAGACATTGCATGTGTGTGAGAGATAATGTGTGCGCGTGAGAGAGAGAATGCATTTGAGAAAGAGTATGCAAGCGTGTGAGAGCAGGATGCGTGTGTGTGTGAGAGAGAACACATGTGTGTGAGAGAGAGAATACAAATGTGTGTGTGAGAGAGAGAATGCATGTGTGTGAGAGAAAATGCGTTTGAGAAAGAAGTGTGCACGTGTGTTCGAGAGAGAAAGCATTTGTGTGTGAGAGAGAAAATGCATGTGTGTGTGTGTGAGAGAGAGAGAGAGAAAATGTGCCCGTGACAGAGGCATGTGAGAGAGAAAATGAGGGTGTATATGTGTCTGTAAGAGAGAGAGAGAGACATTGCATGTGTGTGAGAGAGAATGTGTGCGCGTGAGAGAGAGAATGCATTTGAGAGAGAGTTTGCAAGCATGTGAGAGTAGGATGCGTGTGTGTGTGAGAGAGAACACATGTGTGTGAGAGAGAGAATACAAGTGTGTGTGTGAGCGAGAACACATGTGTGTGAGAGAGAGAATACAAGTGTGTGTGTGAGAGAGAGAATGTATGTGTGTGAGAGAAAATGCGTTTGAGAAAGAAGTATGCATGTGCGTTCGAGAGAGAAAGCATTTGTGTGTGAGAGAGAAAATGCATGTGTGTGTGTGTGAGAGAGAGAGAGAAAAAATGTGCTCGTGACAGAGGCATGTGAGAGAGAAAATGAGGGTGTATATGTGTCTGTAAGAGAGTGTCTGTATGTCTCTCACGCACATACATGCATTGGGAGAAAGAGGATGCATGCGTGGGTGTGAGAGAGAATGCATGTGTGTGTGAGAGAGAGAATGCATGCGCGAGTGTGAGAGAGAATGCATGTGTGTATGAGAGAGAATGCATGTATGTGAGACAGACAATGCGTGTGTGTGAGCGAGAATGCGTATGTGTAAGAGAGAGAGAAAGCATGTGGGTATGAGAGAGAGAATGCATGCATGTGTGCATGTGAAAGAGAGAAACATGTGGCATTGAGAGAGAGAGAACGTATGTGAGAGAGAAAGAGTGTGTATATGTGTATGAGAGAGACAGAGAATGCGTGTGTGTGAGATAGAGAATGTGTGTGTGAGAGACATTAAATGTGTGTGAGAGAGAATGCGTGTGTGTGAGCGAGAATGCGTATGTGTAAGAGACGGAATGCAAGTGTGTGAGAGAGAGAATGTGTGTGTCTGAGAGAATACATGCGTGTGCGATAGATTGCGCGTGAGAGAGAGAATGCATGTGTGTGAGAGAAAATACATCTTAAAGAGAGAGCATGCATGGGTGCGTTTGTGAGAGAATGCGTGTGTGTGAGCGAGAATGCGTATGTGTGTGAAAGAGAATGCACGTGTGTGAGAGAGAATGCATTTGTGTTTGTGAGAGAGAATGCATGTGTGTAAGAGAGATGGAATGTGTGTGTGTCAGCGAGGGAATGCTTGTGCATGTGTGAGAGAGAGAATGCATGTATGCGTTCGAGAGAGAATGCATGTGGGTGTGTATGTGTGTGTGTGAGAGAGAGAATGCATGTGCCTGTGAGAGAGAAAGTGAGGGTGTATATGTAACTGTAAGAGAGAGAGAGACATTGCATTGTGTGAGAGAGAAAGTGTGCGTGTGAGAGAGAGAATGCATGTGTGTGTGAGAGAGAATACATTTGAGAGAGAGAGTATGCATGTGTGTGAAAGAGAGAGAATGCGTGCGTGTGTGTGAGGGAGAATGCATGCGTGTGTGAGAGAGAGAATACATGTGTGTGTGAGAGAGAAAATGCATGGCTGTGTGTGAGAGAAACTGCATGTGCGTGTGAGAGAGAATGCACGCATGTGAGCCAGAGAATGCGTGTGTGTGAGCGAGAATGCGTATGTGTGAGAGAGGGAATGCAAGTGTGCGAGAGAGAGAATGCGTGTGCATGAGAGAATGCTTGTGTGTGAGAGAGAATGCGCGGGAGAGAGAGAATGCATTTGTGTGTGTGAGAGAGAGGGAATGCATGTGTGTGAGAGAGAATGCGTTTGAGAGAGAAGTATGCATGTGTGTTCGAGAGAGAAAGCATTTGTGTGAGAGAGAAAATGCATGTGTGTGTGTGTGAGAGAGAGAGAAAAAAATGTGCCCGTGTCAGAGGCATGTGAGAGAGAAAATGAGGGTGTATATGTGTCTGTAAGAGAGAGAGACATTGCATGTGTGTGAGAGAGAATGTGTGCGCGTGAGAGAGAGAATGCATTTGAGAGAGAGTTTGCAAGCGTGTGAGAGCAGGATGTGTGTGTGAGAGAGAATACATGTGTGTGAGAGAGAGAATACAAGTGTGAGTGTGAGAGAGAGAATGCATGTGTGTGAGAGAAAATGCGTTTGAAAAAGAAGTACGCATGTGTGTTCGAGAGAGAAAGCATTTGTGTGTGAGAGAAAATGCATGTGTGTGTGTGTGTGAGAGAGAGAGAGAGAAAAAATGTGCCCGTGACAGAGGCATGTGAGAGAGAAAATGAGGGTGTATATGTGTCTGTGAGAGAGAGAGAGACATTGCATGTGTGTGAGAGAGAATGTGTGCGCGTGAGTGAGAGAGAGGGAATGCAAGTGTGCGAGAGAGAGAATGCGTGTGTGTGAGAGAGAATGCGCGGGAGAGAGAGAATGCATTTGTGTGTGTGAGAGAGAGAGAATGCATGTGTGTGAGAGAAAATGCGTTTGAGAGAGATGTATGCATGTGTGTTCGAGAGAGAAAGCATTTGTGTGTGAGAGAAAATGCATGTGTGTGTGTGAGAGAGAGAGAAAAAAAATGTGCCCGTGTCAGAGGCATGTGAGAGAGAACATGAGGGTGTATATGTGTCTGTAAGAGAGAGAGAGAGACATTGCATGTGTGTGAGAGAGAATGTGTGCGCGTGAGAGAGAGAATGCATTTGAGAAAGAGTATGCAAGCGTGTGAGAGCAGGATGCGTGTGTGTGTGAGAGAGAACACATGTGTGTGAGAGAGAGAATACAAGTGTGTGTGTGAGAGAGAGAATGCATGTGTGTGAGAGAAAATGCGTTTGAGAAAGAAGTGTGCACGTGTGTTCGAGAGAGAAAGCATTTGTGTGTGAGAGAGAAAATGCATGTGTGTGTGTGTGAGAGAGAGAGAGAGAAAATGTGCCCGTGACAGAGGCATGTGAGAGAGAAAATGAGGGTGTATATGTGTCTGTAAGAGAGAGAGAGAGACATTGCATGTGTGTGAGAGAGAATGTGTGCGCGTGAGAGAGAGAATGCATTTGAGAGAGAGTTTGCAAGCATGTGAGAGTAGGATGCGTGTGTGTGTGAGAGAGAACACATGTGTATGAGAGAGAGAATACAAGTGTGTGTGTGAGCGAGAACACATGTGTGTGAGAGAGAGAATACAAGTGTGTGTGTGAGAGAGAGAATGTATGTGTGTGAGAGAAAATGCGTTTGAGAAAGAAGTATGCATGTGCGTTCGAGAGAGAAAGCATTTGTGTGTGAGAGAGAAAATGCATGTGTGTGTGTGTGAGAGAGAGAGAGAAAAAAAATGTGCTCGTGACAGAGGCATGTGAGAGAGAAAATGAGGGTGTATATGTGTCTGTAAGAGAGTGTCTGTATGTCTCTCACGCACATACATGCATTGGGAGAAAGAGGATGCATGCGTGGGTGTGAGAGAGAATGCATGTGTGTGTGAGAGAGAGAATGCATGCGCGAGTGTGAGAGAGAATGCAATGTGTGTATGAGAGAGAATGCATGTATGTGAGACAGACAATGCGTGTGTGTGAGCGAGAATGCGTATGTGTAAGAGAGAGAGAAAGCATGTGGGTATGAGAGAGAGAATGCATGCATGTGTGCATGTGAAAGAGAGAAACATGTGGCATTGAGAGAGAGAGAACGTATGTGAGAGAGAAAGAGTGTGTATATGTGTATGAGAGAGACAGAGAATGCGTGTGTGTGAGATAGAGAATGTGTGTGTGAGAGACATTAAATGTGTGTGAGAGAGAATGCGTGTGTGTGAGCGAGAATGCGTATGTGTAAGAGACGGAATGCAAGTGTGTGAGAGAGAGAATGTGTGTGTCTGAGAGAATACATGCGTGTGCGATAGATTGCGCGTGAGAGAGAGAATGCATGTGTGTGAGAGAAAATACATCTTAAAGAGAGAGCATGCATGGGTGCGTTTGTGAGAGAATGCGTGTGTGTGAGCGAGAATGCGTATGTGTGTGAAAGAGAATGCGTGTGTGTGAGAGAGAATGCATTTGTGTTTGTGAGAGAGAATGCATGTGTGTAAGAGAGATGGAATGTGTGAGTGTGTCAGCGAGGGAATGCTTGTGCATGTGTGAGAGAGAGAATGCATGTATGCGTTCGAGAGAGAATGCATGTGGGTGTGTATGTGTGTGTGTGAGAGAGAGAATGCATGTGCCTGTGAGAGAGAAAGTGAGGGTGTATATGTAACTGTAAGAGAGAGAGAGACATTGCATTGTGTGTGAGAGAAAGTGTGCGTGTGAGAGAGAGAATGCATGTGTGTGTGAGAGAGAATACATTTGAGAGAGAGAGTATGCATGTGTGTGAAAGAGAGAGAATGCGTGCGTGTGTGTGAGGGAGAATGCATGCGTGTGTGAGAGAGAGAATACATGTGTGTGTGAGAGAGAAAATGCATGGCTGTGTGTGAGAGAAACTGCATGTGCGTGTGAGAGAGAATGCACGCATGTGAGCCAGAGAATGCGTGTGTGTGAGCGAGAATGCGTATGTGTGAGAGAGGGAATGCAAGTGTGCGAGAGAGAGAATGCGTGTGCATGAGAGAATGCTTGTGTGTGAGAGAGAATGCGCGGGAGAGAGAGAATGCATTTGTGTGTGTGAGAGAGAGAGAATGCATGTGTGTGAGAGAGAATGCGTTTGAGAGAGAAGTATGCATGTGTGTTCGAGAGAGAAAGCATTTGTGTGAGAGAGAAAATGCATGTGTGTGTGTGTGAGAGAGAGAGAGAAAAAAATGTGCCCGTGTCAGAGGCATGTGAGAGAGAAAATGAGGGTGTATATGTGTCTGTAAGAGAGAGAGAGAGACATTGCATGTGTGTGAGAGAGAATGTGTGCGCGTGAGAGAGAGAATGCATTTGAGATAGAGTTTGCAAGCGTGTGAGAGCAGGATGTGTGTGTGTGAGAGAGAACACATGTGTGTGAGAGAGAGAATACAAGTGTGAGTGTGAGAGAGAGAATGCATGTGTGTGAGAGAAAATGCGTTTGAAAAAGAAGTACGCATGTGTGTTCGAGAGAGAAAGCATTTGTGTGTGAGAGAAAATGCATGTGTGTGTGTGTGTGAGAGAGAGAGAGAGAAAAAATGTGCCCGTGACAGAGGCATGTGAGAGAGAAAATGAGGGTGTATATGTGTCTGTAAGAGAGAGAGAGAGACATTGCATGTGTGTGAGAGAGAATGTGTGCGCGTGAGTGAGAGAGAGGGAATGCAAGTGTGCGAGAGAGAGAATGCGTGTGTGTGAGAGAGAATGCGCGGGAGAGAGAGAATGCATTTGTGTGAGAGAAAATGCGTTTGAGAGAGAGAGCGTGCATGGGTGCGTTTGTGAGAGAATGCGTGTGTGTGAGAGGGAGAGAATGCATGAGTGTGTGAGAGAGGGAATGCATGTGTGTGTGAGAGAAATTACATGTGTGTGAGCGAGAATGCGTGTGTGTGAGCGAGAATGCGTATGTGAGAGAGAGGGAATGCAAGTGTGTGAGAGAGATAATGCGTGTGTATGAGAGAATGCATGAGTGTGTGAGAGAGAATGAGCGGGAGAGAAAGAGAATGCATTTGTGTGTGTGAGAGAGAGAGAGAAATATGTGGCATTGAGAGACAGAGAACGCATGTGAGAGAGAAAGAGTGTGTATATGTGCGTGAGAGAGACAGAGAATGCGTGCGAGTGAGATAGAGAATGCATGTATGAGCGTGAGAGACATTAAATGTGTATGAGAGAGAATGCGCGTGTGTGAGAGAGGGGGAATGCATGCGTGTGTGAGAGAGAGAATACATGTGTGTGTGAGAGAGAAAATGCATGAGTGGGTGTGAGAGGGAATGCATGTGTGTGTGAGAGGGAATGCATGCACGTGAGCCAGAGAATGCGTGTGTGTGAGCGAGAATGCGTATGTGTGAGAGAGGGAATGCAAGTGTGTGAGAGACTATGCGTGTGTATGAGAGAATGCATGAGTGTGTGAGAGAGAATGAGCGGGAGAGAAAGAGAATGCATTTGTGTGTGTGAGAGAGAGAGAGAAACATGTGGCATTGAGAGACAGAGAACGCATGTGAGAGAGAAAGAGTGTGTATATGTGCGTGAGAGAGACAGAGAATGCGTGCGAGTGAGATAGAGAATGCATGTATGTGCGTGAGAGACATTAAATGTGTATGAGAGAGAATGCGTGTGTGTGAGAGAGGGGGAATGCATGCCTGTGTGAGAGAGAGAATACATGTGTGTGTGAGAGAGAAAATGCATGAGTGGGTGTGAGAGAAACTGCATGTGTGTGTGAGAGGGAATGCATGCAGGTGAGCCAGAGAATGCGTGTGTGTGAGCGAGAATGCGTATGTGTGAGAGAGGGAATGCAAGTGTGTGAGAGAGAGAATGCGTGTGCATGAGAGAATGCTTGTGTGTGAGAGAGAATGCGCGGGAGAGAGAGAATGCATTTGTGTGTGTGAGAGAGAGAGAATGCATGTGTGTGAGAGAGAATGCGTTTGAGAGAGAAGTATGCATGTGTGTTCGAGAGAGAAAGCATTTGTGTGTGAGAGAGAAAATGCATGTGTGTGTGTGTGAGAGAAAAAGAATGTGCCCGTGTCAGAGGCATGTGAGAGAGAAAATGAGGGTGTATATGTGTCTGTAAGAGAGAGAGAGACATTGCATGTGGGTGAGAGAGAATGTGTGCGCGTGAGAGAGAGAATGCATTTGAGAGAGAGTTTGCAAGCGTGTGAGAGTAGGATGCGTGTGTGTGAGAGAGAACACATATGTGTGTGTGAGAGAGCATACAAGTGTGTGTGTGAGCGAGAACACATGTGTGTGAGAAAGAGAATACAAGTGTGTGTGTGAGAGAGAGAATGTATGTGTGTGAGAGAAAATGCGTTTGAGAAAGAAGTATGCATGTGCGTTCGAGAGAGAAAGCATTTGTGTGTGAGAGAGAAATGCATGTGTGTGTGTGTGAGAGAGAGAGGAAGAAAAAATGTGCTCGTGACAGAGGCATGTGAGAGAGAAAATGAGGGTGTATATGTGTCTGTAAGAGAGTGTCTGTATGTCTCTCACGCACATACATGCTTTGGGAGAATGAGGATGCATGCGTGGGTGTGAGAGAGAATGCATGTGTGTGTGAGAGAGAGAATGCATGCGCGAGTGTGAGAGAGAATGCATGTGTGTATGAGAGAGAATGCATGTATGTGAGACAGACAATGCGTGTGTGTGAGCGAGAATGCGTATGTGTAAGAGAGAGAGAAAGCATGTGGGTATGAGAGAGAGAATGCATGCATGTGTGCATGTGAAAGAGAGAAACATGTGGCATTGAGAGAGAGAGAACGTATGTGAGAGAGAAAGAGTGTGTATATGTGTATGAGAGAGACAGAGAATGCGTGTGTGTGAGATAGAGAATGTGTGTGTGAGAGACATTAAATGTGTGTGAGAGAGAATGCGTGTGTGTGAGCGAGAATGCGTATGTGTAAGAGACGGAATGCAAGTGTGTGAGAGAGAGAATGTGTGTGTCTGAGAGAATACATGCGTGTGCGATAGATTGCGCGTGAGAGAGAGAATGCATGTGTGTGAGAGAAAATACATCTTAAAGAGAGAGCATGCATGGGTGCGTTTGTGAGAGAATGCGTGTGTGTGAGAGAGAGAGAATGCATGACTGTGTGAGAGAGAATGCATGTACATGAGACAGAGAATGCGTGTGTGTGAGCGAGAATGCGTATGTGTGTGAAAGAGAATGCACGTGTGTGAAAGAGAATGCATTTGTGTTTGTGAGAGAGAATGCATGTGTGTAAGAGAGATGGAATGTGTGAGTGTGTCAGCGAGGGAATGCTTGTGCATGTGTGAGAGAGAATGCATGTATGCGTTCGAGAGAGAATGCATGTGGGTGTGTATGTGTGTGTGTGAGAGAGAGAATGCATGTGCCTGTGAGAGAGAAAGTGAGGGTGTATATGTAACTGTAAGAGAGAGAGAGACATTGCATTGTGTGAGAGAGAAAGTGTGCGTGTGAGAGAGAGAATGCATGTGTGTGTGAGAGAGAATACATTTGAGAGAGAGAGTATGCATGTGTGTGAAAGAGAGAGAATGCGTGCGTGTGTGTGAGGGAGAATGCATGCGAGTGTGAGAGAGAGAATACATGTGTGTGTGAGAGAGAAAATGCATGGCTGTGTGTGAGAGAAACTGCATGTGCGTGTGAGAGAGAATGCAAGCATGTGAGCCAGAGAATGCGTGTGTGTGAGCGAGAATGCGTATGTGTGAGAGAGGGAATGCAAGTGTGCGAGAGAGAGAATGCGTGTGCATGAGAGAATGCTTGTGTGTGAGAGAGAATGCGCGGGAGAGAGAGAATGCATTTGTGTGTGAGAGAGAGAGAGAATGCATGTGTGTGAGAGAGAATGCGTTTGAGAGAGAAGTATGCATGTGTGTTCGAGAGAGAAAGCATTTGTGTGAGAGAGAAAATGCATGTGTGTGTGTGTGAGAGAGAGAGAGAAAAAAATGTGCCCGTGTCAGAGGCATGTGAGAGAGAAAATGAGGGTGTATATGTGTCTGTAAGAGAGAGAGAAAGACATTGCATGTGTGTGAGAGAGAATGTGTGCGCGTGAGAGAGAGAATGCATTTGAGATAGAGTTTGCCAGCGTGTGAGAGCAGGATGTGCGTGTGTGAGAGAGAACACGTGTGTGAGAGAGAGAATACAAGTGTGAGTGTGAGAGAGAGAATGCATGTGTGTGAGAGAAAATGCGTTTGAAAAAGAAGTACGCATGTGTGTTCGAGAGAGAAAGCATTTGTGTGTGAGAGAAAATGCATGTGTGTGCGTGTGAGAGAGAGAGAGAGAAAAAATGTTTCCGTGACAGAGGCATGTGAGAGAGAAAATGAGGGTGTATATGTGTCTGTAAGAGAGAGAGAGAGAGACATTGCATGTGTGTGAGAGAGAATGTGTGCGCGTGAGTGAGAGAGAGGGAATGCAAGTGTGCGAGAGAGAGAATGCGTGTGTGTGAGAGAGAATGCGCGGGACAGAGAGAATGCATTTGTGTGTGAGAGAGAGAGAATGCATGTGTGTGAGAGAGAATGCGTTTGAGAGAGAAGTATGCATGTGTGTTCGAGAGAGAAAGCATTTGTGTGTGAGAGAAAATGCATGTGTGTGTGAGAGAGAGAGAAAAAAATGTGCCCGTGTCAGAGGCATGTGAGAGAGAAAATGAGGGTGTATATGTGTCTGTAAGAGAGAGAGAGAGACATTGCATGTGTGTGAGAGAGAATGTGTGCGCGTGAGAGAGAGAATGCATTTGAGAAAGAGTATGCAAGCGTGTGAGAGCAGGATGCGTGTGTGTGAGAGAGAACACATGTGTGTGAGAGAGAGAATACAAGTGTGTGTGTGAGAGAGAGAGAATGCATGTGTGTGTGAGAGAGAATACATTTGAGAAAGAGTATGCAAGCGTGTGAGAGCAGGATGCGTGTGTGTGAGAGAGAACACATGTGTGTGAGAGAGAGAATACAAGTGTGTGTGTGAAAGAGAGAGAATGCGTGCGTGTGTGAGAGGGAGAATGCATGCGTGTGTGTGAGAGAGAGAAAGCATTTGTGTGTGAGAGAGAAACTGCATGTGTGTGTGAGAGGGAATGCATGCACGTGAGCCAGAGAATGCGTGTGTGTGAGCGAGAATGCGTATGTGTGAGAGAGGGAATGCAAGTGTGTGAGAGAGAGAATGCGTGTGTATGAGAGAATGCATGAGTGTGTGAGAGAGAATGAGCGGGAGAGAAAGAGAATGCATTTGTGTGTGTGAGAGAGAGAGAGAAACATGTGGCATTGAGAGACAGAGAACGCATGTGAGAGGGAAAGAGTGTGTATATGTGCGTGAGAGAGACAGAGAATGCGTGCGAGTGAGATAGAGAATGCATGTATGTGCGTGAGAGACATTAAATGTGTATGAGAGAGAATGCGTGTGTGTGAGAGAGGGGGAATGCATGCGTGTGTGAGAGAGAGAATACATGTGTGTGTGAGAGAGAAAATGCATGAGTGGGTGTGAGAGAACCTGCATGTGTGTGTGAGAGGGAATGCATGCATGTGAGCCAGAGAATGCGTGTGTGTGAGCGAGAATGCGTATGTGTGAGAGAGGGAATGCAAGTGTGTGAGAGAGAGAATGCGTGTGCATGAGAGAATGCTTGTGTGTGAGAGAGAATGCGCGGGAGAGAGAGAATGCATTTGTGTGTGTGAGAGAGAGAGAATGCATGTGTGTGAGAGAGAATGCGTTTGAGAGAGAAGTATGCATGTGTGTTCGAGAGAGAAAGCATGCCTGTGTGAGAGAGAAAATGCATGTGTGTGTGTGTGTGTGTGTGAGAGAGAAAAAAAAATGTGCCCGTGTCAGAGCCATGTGAGAGAGACAATGAGGGTGTATATGTGTCTGTAAGAGAGAGAGACATTGCATGTGTGTGAGAGAGAATGTGTGCGCGTGAGAGAGAGAATGCATTTGAGATAGAGTTTGCAAGCGTGTGAGAGTAGGATGCGTGTGTGTGTGAGAGAGAACACATGTGTGTGTGAGAGAGAGAACACATGTGTGTGTGTGAGCGAGAACACATGTGTGTGAGAGAGAGAATACAAGTGTGTGTGTGAGAGAGAGAATGTATGTGTGTGAGAGAAAATGCGTTTGAGAAAGAAGTATGCATGTGCGTTCGAGAGAGAAAGCATTTTTGTGTGAGAGAGAAAATGCATGTGTGTGTGTGTGAGAGAGAGAGAGAGAAAAAATGTGCTCGTGACAGAGGCATGTGAGAGAGAAAATGAGGGTGTATATGTGTCTGTAAGAGAGAGAGAGAGAGACATTGCATGTGTGTGAGAGAGAATGTGTGCGCGTGAGAGAGAGAATGCATTTGAGAGAGAGTTTGCAAGCGTGTGAGAGTAGGATGCGTGTGTGTGTGAGAGAGAACACATGTGTGTGTGAGAGAGAGAATACAAGTGTGTGTGTGAGAGAGAGAATGCCTGTGTGTGAGAGAAAATGCGTTTGAGAGAGAGAGCGTGCATGGGTGCGTTTGTGAGAGAACGCGTGTGTGTGAGAGGGAGAGAATGCATGAGTTTGTGAGAGAGGGAATGCATGTGTGTGTGAGAGAAATTATATGTGTGTGAGCGAGCTGCGTGTGTGTGAGCGAGAATGCGTATGTGAGAGAGAGGGAATGCAAGTGTGTGAGAGAGATAATGCGTGTGTATGAGAGAATGCTTGTGTGTGAGAGAGAATGCGCGGGAGAGAAAGAGAATGCATTTGTGTGTGTGAGAGAGAGAGAGAAACATGTGGCATTGAGAGACAGAGAACGCATGTGAGAGAGAAAGAGTGTGTATATGTGCGTGAGAGAGACAGAGAATGCGTGCGAGTGAGATAGAGAATGCATGTATGTGCGTGAGAGACATTAAATGTGTATGAGAGAGAATGCGTGTGTGTGAGAGAGGGGGAATGCATGCGTGTGTGAGAGAGAGAATACATGTGTGTGTGAGAGAGAAAATGCATGAGTGGGTGTGAGAGAAACTGCACGTGTGTGTGAGAGGGAAGGCATGCATGTGAGCCAGAGAATACGTGTGTGTGAGCGAGAATGCGTATGTGTGAGAGAGGGAATGCAAGTGTGTGTGAGAGAGAATGCCTGTGTATGAGAGAATGCTTGTGTGTGAGAGAGAATGCGCGGGAGAGAGAGAATGCATTTGTGTGTGTGTGAGAGAGAGAATGCATGTGTGTGAGAGAGAATGCGTTTGAGAGAGAAGTATGCATGTGTGTTCGAGAGAGAAAGCATTTGCGTGTGAGAGAGAAAACGCATGTGTGTGTGTGTGTGTGTGTGTGTGTGTGAGAGAGAGAAAAAAAATGTGCCCGTGTCAGAGGCATGTGTGAGAGAAAATGAGGGTGTATATGTGTCTGTAAGAGAGAGAGAGAGACATTGCATGTGTGTGAGAGAGAATGTGTGCGCGTGAGAGAGAGAATGCATTTGAGATAGAGTTTGCAAGCGTGTGAGAGTAGGAAGCGTGTGTGTGTGAGAGAGAACGCATGTGTGTGTGAGAGAGAGAATACAAGTGTGTGTGAGAGAGAGAGACATTGCATGTGGGTGAGAGAGAATGTGTGCGCGTGAGAGAGAGAATGCATTTGAGAGAGAGTATGCAAGCGTGTGAGAGTAGGATGCGTGTGTGTGTGAGAGAGAACACATGTGTGTGTGAGAGAGAGAATACAAGTGTGTGTGTGAGCGAGAACACATGTGTGTGAGAGAGAGAATACAAGTGTGTGTGTGAGAGAGAGAATGTATGTGTGTGAGAGAAAATGCGTTTGAGAAAGAAGTATGCATGTGCGTTCGAGAGAGAAAGCATTTGTCTGTGAGAGAGAAAATGCATGTGTGTGTGTGAGAGAGAGAGAGAGAAAAAATGTGCTCGTGACAGAGGCATGTGAGAGAGAAAATGAGGGTGTATATGTGTCTGTAAGAGAGTGTCTGTATGTCTCTCACGCACATACATGCATTGGGAGAAAGAGGATGCATGCGTGGGTGTGAGAGAGAATGCATGTGTGTGTGAGAGAGAGAATGCATGCGCGAGTGTGAGCGAGAATGCATGTGTGTATGAGAGAGAATGCACGTATGTGAGACAGACAATGCGTGTGTGTGAGCGAGAATGCGTATGTGTAAGAGAGAGAGAAAGCATGTGGGTATGAGAGAGAGAATGCATGCATGTGTGCATGTGAAAGAGAGAAACATGTGGCATTGAGAGAGAGAGAACGTATGTGAGAGAGAAAGAGTGTGTATATGTGTATGAGAGAGACAGAGAATGCGTGTGTGTGAGATAGAGAATGTGTGTGTGAGAGACATTAAATGTGTGTGAGAGAGAATGCGTGTGTGTGAGCGAGAATGCGTATGTGTAAGAGACGGAATGCAAGTGTGTGAGAGAGAGAATGTGTGTGTCTGAGAGAATACATGCGTGTGCGATAGATTGCGCGTGAGAGAGAGAATGCATGTGTGTGAGAGAAAATACATCTTAAAGAGAGAGCATGCATGGGTGCGTTTGTGAGAGAATGCGTGTGTGTGAGAGAGAGAGAATGCATGACTGTGTGAGAGAGAATGCATGTACATGAGACAGAGAATGCGTGTGTGTGAGCGAGAATGCGTATGTGTGTGAAAGAGAATGCACGTGTGTGAAAGAGAATGCATTTGTGTTTGTGAGAGAGAATGCATGTGTGTAAGAGAGATGGAATGTGTGAGTGTGTCAGCGAGGGAATGCTTGTGCATGTGTGAGAGAGAGAATGCATGTATGCGTTCGAGAGAGAATGCATGTGGGTGTGTATGTGTGTGTGTGAGAGAGGGAATGCAAGTGTGTGAGACAGAGAATGTGTGTGCATGAGAGAATGCATGTGTGTATGAGAGAGAATGCGTTTGAGAGAGAAGTATGCATGTGCCCGTGTGAGAGAGAATGCATGTTTGTTAGAGAGAGAGAAAGCATGTGCGTGTGAGCGAGAATGCATGTGTGTGTGAGAGAGAGAAACAGCATGAGTGTGTGAGAGAGAATTCATTTGAGAGAGAGAGTATGCATGTGTTTGTGTGAGAGAGAATGCGTTTGTGTGAGAGACGGAAGGCAAGTGTGTGTGAGAGAGAATGCATGTGTGTGCGAGAGAGAGAATGCATGTATGTGTGATAGATAATGCATTTGAGAGAGCGGATGCATGCGTGTGTGAGAGAGAGAATGCGTTTGTGAGAGAGAGAATGCATGTGTGTGTGAGAGAGAGAATGCATGTGTGTGTGAGAGAGAGAATGCATGCGTGGGTGTGAGAGAGAATGAATGTGTCTGAGAGACAGAATGCATGTATGTGATACAGAGAATGCGTGTGTGTGCACGAGAATACGTTTGTGTGTGAGAGAGAGAATCCATGCTTGTGTGAGAGAGAGAATGCATGCGTGGGTATGAGAGAGAATGCATGTGTCTGAGAGAGAATGCATGTATGTGATACAGAGAATGCGTAGGTGTTAGAGAGAATGCATGTGCCTGATAGAGAGAATGCATGTATGTGATACAGTGAATGCGTGTGTGCGAGCGAGAATGCATGTGTGTTCGATAGAGAGAAGCATGTGTGTATGAGAGAGAATGCAGGCATGTGTGCATGTGAAAGAGAGAAACATGTGGCATTGAGAGAGAGAGAACGTATGTGAGAGAGAAAGAGTGTGTATACGTGTGTGAGAGACAGAGGATGCGTGTGTGTGAGATAGAGAATCCATGTATGTAGTGAGAGACATTAAATGTGTGTGAGAGAGAATGCGTGTGTGAGAGAGAGAGAATGTAAGTGTGTGTGAGTGAGAGAATGCATGTGTGTGTCAGAGAGAGAATGCTTTTGAGAGGGAGACTTTGCATGTGTGCGTGTGAGAGAAAGCACGTTTGTGAGAGAGAGAATGCATGCGCGAGTGTGAGAGAGAATGCATGCGTGTATGAGAGAGAATGCATGTATGTGAGACAGACAATGCGGGTGTGTGAGCGAGAATGCGAATGTGTAAGAGAGAGAGAAAGCATGTGTGTCTGAGAGAGAGAATGCATGCATGAGTGCATGTGAAAGAGAGAAACATGTGGCATTGAGAGAGAGAGAACGTATGTGAGAGAGAACGATTGTGTGTATGTGTGTGAGAGAGACAGAGAATGCGTTTGTGTGAGATAGAGAATGCATGTATGTGAGTGAGAGACATTAAATGTGTGTGAGCGAGAATGCGTATGTGTAAGAGACGGAATGCAAGTGTGTGAGAGAGAGAATGCGTGTGTCTGAGAGAATGCATGTGTGTGCGATAGAATGCGCGTGAGAGAGAGAATGAATGTGTGTGTGTGAGAGAGAGAGAATGCATGTGTGTGAGAGAAAATGCATCTTAGAGAGAGAGCATGCATGGGTGCGTTTGTGAGAGAATGCGTGTGTGTGTGTGAGAGAGAGAATGCATGACTGTGTGAGAGAGATTGCATGTACATGAGACAGGGAATGCGTGTGTGTGAGCGAGAATGCGTATGTGTGTGAGAGAGAGGGAATGCATGCGTGTGTGTGAGAGAGAATGCATGTGTCTGAGCGACAGAATGCATGTTTGTGATACACAGAATGCGTGTGTTAGAGCGAGAATGCGTGTGTGTAAGAGAGGGAATGCAAGCGTATGTGAGAGAGAATGTGTGTGACTGAGAGAACGCATGTGTTTGAGAGAGAATGCGCGGGAGAGAGAAAACGCATGCGTGTGTGAGAGAGAATATATGTATGTGAGCAAGAGAATGCTTGTCTGTGAGCGAGAATGCGTATGTGTGAGAGAGGGAATGCAAGTGTGTGAGACAGAGAATGTGTGTGTATGAGAGAATGCATGCGTCTATGAAAGAGAATGCGCGGGAGAGAGAGAGTGCATTTGTGTGTGTGAGAGAGAGAATGCATGTATGTGTGATAGATAATGCATTTGAGAGAGAGGATGCATGTGTGTGTGAGAGAGAGAATGCGTTTGTGTGTGAGAGAGAGAATGCATGCGTGTGTGTGAGAGAGAATGCATGTGTGTGTGAGAGAGAGAATGCATGCGTGGGTGTGAGAGAGAATGCATGTGTCTGAGAGACAGAATGCATGTATGTGATAAAGAGAATGCGTGTGTGTGAGCGAGAATGCGTTTGTGTGAGAGAGAGAGAATCCATACTTGTGTGAGAGAGAGATTGCATGTGTGAGTGAGAGAGAGAATGCATGCGTGGGTGTGAGAGAGAATGCATTTGTCTGAGAGAGAATGCATGTATATATTACAGAGAATGCGTAGGTGTTAGAGAGAATGCATGTGTCTGAGAGAGAGAATGCATGTATGTGATACAGTGAATGCGTGTGTGTGAGCGAGAATGCATGTGTGTTCGAGAGAGAGAAAGTATGTGTGTATGAGAGAGAGAATGCATGCATGTGTGCATGTGAAAGAGAGAAACATGTGGCATTGAGAGAAAGAGAACGTATGTGAGAGAGAAAGAGTGTGTATATGTGTATGAGAGAGACAGAGAAAGCGTGTGTGTGAGATAGAGAATGCATGTATGTGAGTGAGAGACATTAAATGTGTGTGAGAGAGAATGCGTGTGTGTGAGAGAGAGAATGTACGTGTGTGTGAGTTAGAGAATGCATGTGTGTCTCAGAGAGAGAATGCTTTTGAGAGGGAGACTTTGTATGTGTGCGTGTGAGAGAAAGCACGTTTGTGAGAGAGAGAATGCATGCGCGAGTGTGAGAGAGAATGCATGTGTGTATGAGAGAGAATGCATGTATGTGAGACAGACAATGCGTGTGTGTGAGCGAGAATGCGAATGTGTAAGAGACGGAATGCAAGTGTGTGAGAGAGAGAATGCGTGTGTCTGAGAGAATGCATGTGTGTGCGATAGAATGCGCGGGAGAGAGAGAATGGATGTTTGTGTGAGAGAGAGTGAATGCATGTGTGTGAGAGAAAATGCATCTTAGAGAGAGAGCATGCATGGGTGCGTTTGTGAGAGAATGCGTGTGTGTGAGAGAGAGAGAATGCATGACTGTGTGAGAAAGAATGCATGTACATGCGACAGAGAATGCGTGTGTGTGAGCGAGAATGCGTATGTGTGTGAAAGAGAATGCACGTGTGGGAGAGAGAATGCGTTTGTGTTTGTGAGAGAGAATGCATGTGTGTAAGAGAGATGGAATGTGTGAGTGTGTCAGCGAGGGAATGCTTTTGTATGTGTGAGAGAGAGAATGCATGTATGCGCTCGAGAGAGAATGCATGTGTGTGTGTATGTGTGTGTGAGAGAGATAAAGCATGTGCCTGTGAGAAAGAAAGTGAGGGTGTATATGTGACTGTAAGAGAGAGAGAGAGACATTGCATTGTGTGAGAGAATGCATGTGTGTGTGAGAGAGAATACATTTGAGAGAGAGAGTATGCATGTGTGTGAAAGAGAGAGAATGCGTGCGTGTGTGAGTGGGAGAATGCATGCGTGTGTGTGAGAGAGAGAAAACATTTGTGTGTGAGAGAGAAAATGCATGTGTGTGTTAGAGAGAATGAAAAAACTGTGCCCGTGACAGATGCATGTGAGAGAGAAAATGAGGGTGTATATGTGTCTGTAAGAGAGAGAGAGACATTGCATGTGTGTGAGAGAGAATGTGTGCACGTGAGAGAATGCATGTATGTGAGTAAGAGATATTAAATGTGTACGAGAGAGAATGCGTGTGTGTGAGAGAATGTACGTTTGTGTGAGTGAGAGAATGAATGTGTTGTGTCAGAGAGAGAATGCTTTTGAGAGGGAGAGTTTGCATGTGTGTGTGTGAGAGAGAATACAACTTGTGAGACAGAGAATGCATGCGTGTGTGTGAGAGAGAATGCATGTGTGTGAGAGGGAGAAAGCACGTGTGTGTGTGAGAGAATGTATGTGTGTGAGAGAGAGAAAGCATGAATGTGTGAGAAAGAATGCATTTGGGAGAAAGAGGATGCATGCGTGGGTGTGAGAGAGAATGCATGTGTGTGTGAGAGAGAGAATGCATGCGTGTGTGTGAGCGAGAATGCGTATGTGTAAGAGAGAGAGAAAGCATGTGGGTATGAGAGAGAGAATGCATGCATGTGTGCATGTGAAAGAGAGAAACATGTGGCATTGAGAGAGAGAGAACGTATGTGAGAGAGAAAGAGTGTGTATATGTGTATGAGAGAGACAGAGAATGCGTGTGTGTGAGATAGAGAATGTGTGTGTGAGAGACATTAAATGTGTGTGAGAGAGAATGCGTGTGTGTGAGCGAGAATGCGTATGTGTAAGAGACGGAATGCAAGTGTGTGAGAGAGAGAATGTGTGTGTCTGAGAGAATACATGCGTGTGCGATAGATTGCGCGTGAGAGAGAGAATGCATGTGTGTGAGAGAAAATACATCTTAAAGAGAGAGCATGCATGGGTGCGTTTGTGAGAGAATGCGTGTGTGTGAGAGAGAGAGAATGCATGACTGTGTGAGAGAGAATGCATGTACATGAGACAGAGAATGCGTGTGTGTGAGCGAGAATGCGTATGTGTGTGAAAGAGAATGCACGTGTGTGAAAGAGAATGCATTTGTGTTTGTGAGAGAGAATGCATGTGTGTAAGAGAGATGGAATGTGTGAGTGTGTCAGCGAGGGAATGCTTGTGCATGTGTGAGAGAGAATGCATGTATGCGTTCGAGAGAGAATGCATGTGGGTGTGTATGTGTGTGTGTGAGAGAGAGAATGCATGTGCCTGTGAGAGAGAAAGTGAGGGTGTATATGTAACTGTAAGAGAGAGAGAGACATTGCATTGTGTGAGAGAGAAAGTGTGCGTGTGAGAGAGAGAATGCACGTGTGTGTGAGAGAGAATACATTTGAGAGAGAGAGTATGCATGTGTGTGAAAGAGAGAGAATGCGTGCGTGTGTGTGAGGGAGAATGCATGCGAGTGTGAGAGAGAGAATACATGTGTGTGTGAGAGAGAAAATGCATGGCTGTGTGTGAGAGAAACTGCATGTGCGTGTGAGAGAGAATGCAAGCATGTGAGCCAGAGAATGCGTGTGTGTGAGCGAGAATGCGTATGTGTGAGAGAGGGAATGCAAGTGTGCGAGAGAGAGAATGCGTGTGCATGAGAGAATGCTTGTGTGTGAGAGAGAATGCGCGGGAGAGAGAGAATGCATTTGTGTGTGAGAGAGAGAGAGAATGCATGTGTGTGAGAGAGAATGCGTTTGAGAGAGAAGTATGCATGTGTGTTCGAGAGAGAAAGCATTTGTGTGAGAGAGAAAATGCATGTGTGTGTGTGTGAGAGAGAGAGAGAGAAAAAAATGTGCCCGTGTCAGAGGCATGTGAGAGAGAAAATGAGGGTGTATATGTGTCTGTAAGAGAGAGAGAAAGACATTGCATGTGTGTGAGAGAGAATGTGTGCGCGTGAGAGAGAGAATGCATGTGAGATAGAGTTTGCCAGCGTGTGAGAGCAGGATGTGCGTGTGTGAGAGAGAACACGTGTGTGAGAGAGAGAATACAAGTGTGAGTGTGAGAGAGAGAATGCATGTGTGTGAGAGAAAATGCGTTTGAAAAAGAAGTACGCATGTGTGTTCGAGAGAGAAAGCATTTGTGTGTGAGATAAAATGCATGTGTGTGTGTGAGAGAGAGAGAGAGAAAAAATGTTTCCGTGACAGAGGCATGTGAGAGAGAAAATGAGGGTGTATATGTGTCTGTAAGAGAGAGAGAGAGAGACATTGCATGTGTGTGAGAGAGAATGTGTGCGCGTGAGTGAGAGAGAGGGAATGCAAGTGTGCGAGAGAGAGAATGCGTGTGTGTGAGAGAGAATGCGCGGGACAGAGAGAATGCATTTGTGTGTGAGAGAGAGAGAATGCATGTGTGTGAGAGAGAATGCGTTTGAGAGAGAAGTATGCATGTGTGTTCAAGAGAGAAAGCATTTGTGTGTGAGAGAAAATGCATGTGTGTGTGAGAGAGAGAGAAAAAAATGTGCCCGTGTCAGAGGCATGTGAGAGAGAAAATGAGGGTGTATATGTGTCTGTAAGAGAGAGAGAGAGACATTGCATGTGTGTGAGAGAGAATGTGTGCGCGTGAGAGAGAGAATGCATTTGAGAAAGAGTATGCAAGCGTGTGAGAGCAGGATGCGTGTGTGTGTGAGAGAGAACACATGTGTGTGAGAGAGAGAATACAAGTGTGTGTGTGAGAGAGAGAGAATGCATGTGTGTGAGAGAAAATGCGTTTGAGAAAGAAGTGTGCATGTGTGTTCGAGAGAGAAAGCATTTGTGTGTGAGAGAGAAAATGCATGTGTGTGTGAGAGAGAGAGAGAGAGAAAATGTGCCCGTGACAGAGGCATGTGAGAGAGAAAATGAGGGTGTATATGTGTCTGTAAGAGAGAGAGAGAGACATTGCATGTGTGTGAGAGAGAATGTGTGCGCGTGAGAGAGAGAGTGCATTTGAGAGAGAGTTTGCAAGCGTGCGAGAGTAGGATGCGTGTGTGTGTGAGAGAGAACACATGTGTGTGTGAGAGAGAGAATACACGTGTGTGTGTGAGAGAGAGAATGCCTGTGTGTGAGAGAAAATGCGTTTGAGAGAGAGAGCGTGCATGGGTTCGCTTGTGAGAGAATGCGTGTGTGTGAGAGGGAGAGAATGCATGAGTGTGTGAGAGAGGGAATGCATGTGTGTGTGAGAGAAATTGCATGTGTGTGAGCGAGAATGCGTGTGTGTGAGCGAGAATGCGTATGTGAGAGAGAGGGAATGCAAGTGTGTGAGAGAGATAATGCGTGTGTATGTGCGAATGCATGAGTGTGTGAGAGAGAATGAGCGGGAGAGCAAGAGAATGCATTTGTGTGTGTGAGAGAGAGAGAATCATGTGGCATTGAGTGACAGAGAACGCATGTGAGAGAGAAAGAGTGTGTATATGTGCGTGAGAGAGACAGAGAATGCGTGCGAGTGAGATAGAGAATGCATGTATGTGCGTGAGAGACATTAAATGTGTATGAGAGAGAATGCGCGTGTGTGAGAGAGGGGGAATGCATGCGTGTGTGAGAGAGAGAATACATGTGTGTGTGAGAGAGAAAATGCATGAGTGGGTGTGAGAGAAACTGCATGTGTGTGTGAGAGGGAATGCATGCACGTGAGCCAGAGAATGCGTGTGTGTGAGCGAGAATGCTTATGTGTGAGAGAGGGAATGCAAGTGTGTGAGAGAGAATGCGTGTGTATGAGAGAATGCATGAGTGTGTGAGAGAGAATGAGCGGGAGAGAAAGAGAATGCATTTGTGTGTGTGAGAGAGAGACAGAAACATGTGGCATTGAGAGACAGAGAACGCATCTGAGAGAGAAAGAGTGTGTATATGTGCGTGAGAGACAGAGAATGCGTGCGAGTGAGATAGAGAATGCATGTATGTGCGTGAGAGACATTAAATGTGTATGAGAGAGAATGCGTGTGTGTGAGAGAGGGGGAATGCATGCGTGTGTGAGAGACAGAATACATGTGTGTGTGAGAGAGAAAATGCATGAGTGGGTGTGAGAGAAACTGCATGTGTGTGTGAGAGGGAATGCATGCATGTGAGCCAGAGAATGCGTGTGTGTGAGCGAGAATGCGTATGTGTGAGAGAGCGAATGCAAGTGTTGGAGAGAGAGAATGCGTGTGCATGAGAGAATGCTTGTGTGTGAGAGAGAATGCGCGGGAGAGAGAGAATGCATTTGTGTGTGTGTGAGAGAGAGAATGCATGTGTGTGAGAGAGAATGCGTTTGAGAGAGAAGTATGCATGTGTGTTCGAGAGAGAAAGCATTTGTGTGTGAGAGAGAAAATGCGTGTGTGTGTGTGTGTGTGAGAGAGAGAAAAAAAAATGTGCCCGTGTCAGAGGCATGTGAGAGAGAAAATGAGGGTGTATATGTGTCTGTAAGAGAGAGAGAGAGACATTGCATGTGTGTGAGAGAGAATGTGTGCGCGTGAGAGAGAGAATGCATTTGAGAGAGAGTTTGCAAGCGTGTGAGTGTAGGATGCGTGTGTGTGTGAGAGAGAACACATGTGTGTGTGAGAGAGAGAATACAAGTGTGTGTGTGAGCGAGAACACATGTGTGTGAGAGAGAGAATACAAGTGTGTGTGTGAGAGAGAGAATGTATGTGTGTGAGAGAAAATGCGTCTGAGAAAGAAGTATGCATGTGCGTTCGAGAGAGAAAGCATTTGTGTGTGAGAGAGAAAATGCATGTGTGTGTGTGAGAGAGAGAGAGAGAAAAAATGTGCTCGTGACAGAGGCATGTGAGAGAGAAAATGAGGGTGTATATGTGTCTGTAAGAGAGAGAGAGAGACATTGCATGTGTGTGAGAGAGAATGTGTGCGCGTGAGAGAGAGAATGCATTTGAGAGTGAGTTTGCAAGCGTGTGAGAGTAGGATGCGTGTGTGTGTGAGAGAGAACACATGTGTGTGTGAGAGAGAGAATACAAGTGTGTGTGTGAGAGAGAGAATGCCTGTGTGTGAGAGAAAATGCGTTTGAGAGAGAGAGCGTGCATGGGTGCGTTTGTGAGAGAATGCGTGTGTGTGAGAGGGAGAGAATGCATGAGTTTGTGAGAGAGGGAATGCATGTGTGTGTGAGAGAAATTGCATGTGTGTGAGCGAGAATGCGTGTGTGTGAGCGAGAATGCGTATGTGAGAGAGAGGGAATGCAAGTGTGTGAGAGAGATAATGCGTGTGTATGAGAGAATGCATGAGTGTGTGAGAGAGAATGAGCGGGAGAGAAAGAGAATGCATTTGTGTGTGAGAGAGAGAGAGAAACATGTGGCATTGAGAGACAGAGAACGCATGTGAGAGAGAAAGAGTGTGTATATGTGCGTGAGAGAGACAGAGAATGCGTGCGAGTGAGATAGAGAATGCATGTATGTGCGTGAGAGACATTAAATGTGTATGAGAGAGAATGCGTGTGTGTGAGAGAGGGGGAATGCATGCGTGTGTGAGAGACAGAATACATGTGTGTGTGAGAGAGAAAATGCATGAGTGGGTGTGAGAGAAACTGCATGTGTGTGTGAGAGGGAATGCATGCATGTGAGCCAGAGAATACGTGTGTGTGAGCGAGAATGCGTATGTGTGAGAGAGGGAATGCAAGTGTGTGAGAGAGAGAATGCGTGTGTATGAGAGAATGCTTGTGTGTGAGAGAGAATGCGCGGGAGAGAGAGAATGCATTTGTGTGTGTGTGAGAGAGAGAATGCATGTGTGTGAGAGAGAATGCGTTTGAGAGAGAAGTATGCATGTGTGTTCGAGAGAGAAAGCATTTGCGTGTGAGAGAGAAAACGCATGTGTGTGTGTGTGTGTGAGAGAGAGAGAAAAAAAATGTGTCCGTGTCAGAGGCATGTGAGAGAGAAAATGAGGGTGTATATGTGTCTGCAAGAGAGAGAGAGACATTGCATGTGTGTGAGAGAGAATGTGTGCGCGTGAGAGAGAGAATGCATTTGAGATAGAGTTTGCAAACGTGTGAGAGTAGGATGCGTGTGTGTGTGAGAGAGAACGCATGTGTGTGTGAGAGAGAGAATACAAGTGTGTGTGAGAGAGAGAGACATTGCATGTGTGTGAGAGAGAATGTGTGCGCGTGAGAGAGAGAATGCATTTGAGAGAGAGTATGCAAGCGTGTGAGAGTAGGATGCGTGTGTGTGAGAGAGAACACATGTGTGTGTGAGAGAGAGAATGCAAGTGTGTGTGTGTGAGAGAGAATGCATGCGTGTGTGTGAGAGAGAAAGCACGTGTGTGTGATAGAGAATGCATGAGTGTGAGAGAGAGAAAGCATGAATGTATGAGAGAGAATGCATTTGGGAGAGAGAGGATGCATGCGTGTGTGTGAGAGAGAATGCATGTGTGTGTGAGAGTGAGTGCATGCGTGGGTGTGAGAGAGAATGCATGTGTGTGTGAGAGAGAGAATGCATGCGTGGGTGTGAGAGAGAATGCATGTGTCTGAGCGACAGAATGCATGTTTGTGATACAGAGAATGCGTGTGTTAGAGCGAGAATGCGTGTGTGGAAGAGAGGGAATGCAAGCGTATGTGAGAGAGAATGTGTGTGTCTGAGAGAACGCATGTGTGTGAGAGAGAATGCGCGGGAGAGAGAAAACGCATTCGTGTGTGCGAGAGAATACATGTATGTGAGCCAGAGAATGCGTGTCTGTGAGCGAGAATGCGTATGTGTGAGAGAGTGAATGCAAATGTGTGAGACAGAGAATGTGTGTGCATGAGAGAATGCATGTGTGTATGAGAGAGAATGCGCGGGAGAGAGAGAGAATGCATTTGTGTGTGTGTGAGAGAGAATTCATGTGGGTGAGAGAGAATGCGTTTGAGAGAGAAGTATGCATATGTCCGTGTGAGAGAGAATGCATGTGTGTTAGAGAGAGAGAAAGCATGTGCGTGTGAGCGAGAATGCCTGTGTGTGAGAGAGAGAGAAAGCATGAGTGTGTGAGAGTGAATGCATTTGAGAGAGAGAGAGTATGCATGTGTTTGTGTGAGAAAGAATGCGTTTGTGTGAGAGACGGAAGGCAAGTGTGTGTGAGAGAGAATGCGTGTGTATGAGAGAATGCATGCGTCTATGAGAGAGAATGCGCGGGAGAGAGAGAATGCATTTGTGTGTGTGAGAGAGAGAATGCATGTATGTGTGATAGATAATGCATTTGAGAGAGTGAGAGGATGCATGTGTGTGTGTGTGAGAGAATGCTTTTGTGTGAGAGAGAGAATGCATGCGTGTGTGAGAGAGAGAATGCATGTGTGTGTGAGAGAGAGAATGCATGCGTGGGTGTGAGAGAGAATGCATGTGTCTGAGAGACAGAATGCATGTATGTGATACAGAGAATGCGTGTGTGTGAGCGAGAATGCGTTTGTGTGAGAGAGAGAATGCATGTATGTGATACAGTGAATGCGTGTGTGTGAGCGAGAATGCATGTGTGTTCGAGAGAGAGAAAGCATGTGTGTATGAGAGAGAGAATGCATGCATGTGTGCAGGTGAAAGAGAGAAACATGTGGCATTGAGAAAGAGAGAACGTATGTGAGAGAGAAAGAGTGTGTGTGTGAGAGAGACAGAGAATGCGTGTGTGTGAGATAGAGAATGCATGTATGTGAGTGAGAGACATTAAATGTGTGTGAGAGATAATGCGTGTGTGTGAGAGAGAGAATGTACGTGGGTGTGAGAGAGAGAATGCATGTGTGTGTCAGAGAGAGAATGCTTTTGAGAGGCAGACTTTCCATGTGTGCGTGTGAGAGAAAGCACTTTTGTGAGAGAGAGAATGCATGCGCGAGTGTGAGAGAGAATGCATGTGTGTATGAGAGAGAATGCATGTATGTGAGACAGAGAATGCGTGTGTGTGAGCGAGAATGCGTATGTGTGTGAAAGAGAATGCACGTGTGGGAGAGAGAATGCATTTGTGTGTGAGAGAGAGAATGCATGTGTGTGAGAGAGAATGCGTTTGAGAGAGAAGTATGCATGTGTGTTCGAGAGAGAAAGCATTTGTGTGTGAGAGAGAAAATGCATGTGTGCGTGTGTGAGAGAGAGAGAATGCATGTGTGTGAGCGAGAATGCATTTGAGCGAAAGAGTATGCATGTATGTGTGAGAGAGAGAATCCATGTGTGTGTGTGAGAGAGAATTCATGTGTGTGCATGAGAGAGAATGCGTGCATGAGAGAAAGGGAAAGCATGTGTGAGATGTAGAGAGAGCATGCATGTGTGTGTGAGAGAGAGAGAATGTATGTGTGTTTGAGAGGAAGAATGCATGTGTGTGAGAGAGTGAATGCGTGTGAGTGGGAGAGAGAGAAAGCATGTATGCGTGAGAAAGAGAATGCATGTGCGTTTGAGAGAGAATGCATGTGTGTGAGAGAGAATGCATGTGTGAGAGAGTAAATGAATGTGTGTGTGAGAGAGAATGCATGTGTATGAAAGTGAGAGAATGTGTGTTTTGAGAAAATGCACGTGTGTGAGAGATAATGCACGTGAGAGAGAGAGAATGCATGTGTGTGCGTGAGTGAGAATGTATGTGCGTGTGAGAGAGAATGCATGTGTGAGAGATGGAATCTGTGTATTTGAGACAGAATGCGTGTGTGTGTGTGAGAGAATGCATGTGTGTAGGAGAGAGAGTGCATATGTGTGAGAGAGAGAATGCATGTGTGGGAGATGGAATTTGTGCGTGTGTAAGAGAATGCGTGTGTGTGTGAGAGGGAGAGTGCATATGTGTGAGAGAGAGAATGCATGTGTAGGAGATGGAATGTTTGCGTGTGTGAGAGAATGCGTGTGTGTGTGAGAGAAAGAATGCATCTGTGTCGAGAGAGAATGCAAGTGCGAGTGAGAGATTCGTGTGCGTGTGAGAGAGAGAATGCATGTGTATGTGTGTGAGAGAGAATGAGTTGTGCAAGAGATAGAATGCGTGTGTGAGATATAGAGTCAAAATGCATGTGTGTGACAGAGAGAATGCATGCGTGTGCGTGTGTGTGTGAGAGAGAAAGCATGTGCCTGTGAGAGACAGAGAGAATGCATGTGTGAGAGAAATAAAGTCCCCGTGTTTCCTCCGGTTGCTCCGGTTTCCTCCCACAGTCCAAAGATGTGCGGGTCTGGTGAAATGGCCATGCAAAATTGTCCGTATTTTTAGGTCATGGGTAAATGTAGGGGTATGGGTGGGTTGCGCTTCGGCGGGTCGGTGTGGACATGTTGGGCCGAAGGGCCTGCTTCCACACTGTAAGTAATCTAATCTAATCTATTCTAATGTGTGTGTGAGAGAGAATGCAGGTATGTGAGTGGGAGATATTGCCTGTGTGTGAGAGAATGCGTGTGTATGAGAGAGAATGCAGGTATGTGAGTGGGAGAGAGTATTCATGTGTGAGTCAGAGAGAGAATGCATTTGAAAGGGAGAGTTTGCATGTGTGTGTGTGAGAGAGAATGCGTGCGTGTGAGAGGGAGAGAATGCAGGCGTGGGTGTTAGAGAGAATGCATGTGTGTGTGAGAGAGAGAATGCACGTGATGGAGAGAGAATGCATTTATGTGTGTGTAAGAGAGAAAGCATGTGTGTGAGAGAGATGGAATGTGTGAGTGTGTCAGCGAGAGAATACTTGTGTGTGTGAGAGAGAGGATGCATGTATGTGTTAGAGAGAGAATGCGTGTGTGAGAGAAACAGAGAGAGAATGTGCGTGTGAGAGAGATGGGATGCATCTGTGAGAGATACATAGAGAATGTATGTGTGTTAGAGAGAGAAAGCATGTGAGTGTGAGAGAGAATGCATGTGTGTGAGAGAGAATGCGTGTGTGAGAGAGATGGGATGGATGTGTGAGAGATACAGAGAAAATTTATGCGTGTGAGAGAGAGAATGCATGTGTGTGAGAGAGAATGTGTATGAGAGAGAGAGTAAGCATGTGTCCGTGAGAGAGAAAATGCATGTGTGTTTGAGAATGCATGTATATGAGACAGGGAATGCGTGAGTGTAAACGAGAATGCGTATGTGTGTGAGAGAATGCACGTGAGGAAGAGAGAATGCATTTGTGTGTGTGAGAGAGAATGCGTGTATGAGAGAGACAGATAGAGAATGCGCGTGTGAGAGAGATGGGAAGCAAGTGTGAGAGATACAGAGAGAATGTATGTGTGTGTGAGAGAGAATGCATGTGTGGGTGAGAGAGAGAAAGCATGTGTGTGGGTGAGAGAATGCATGTGTGGGTGAAAGAGAATGCATGTGTGTGATAGAGACAGAGAATGCATTTGTGTGTTAGAGAGAATGCGTGTGTGACAGAGATGGGATGTATGTGTGAGTTACAGAGAATATTTATGTGTGTGAGAGAGAATGCATGTGTGTGAGAGAGAATGCATGTATATGAGACAGAGAATGCGTGTGTGTGAACGAGAATGCATGTGTGTGAGAGAGAATGCACGTGAGGGAGAGAGAATGCATGTAAGTGTGAGAGAGAGAGAATGCATGTGTGTGAGAGAGATGGGATGTGTGTGTCAACGAGCGAATGCTTGTGCGTGTGAGAGAGAATGCATGTATGTATGAGAGAGAGAATGCATGTGTGAGATCTGCAGAGAAAATATATGTGTGTGTGAGAGAGAATGCATCTGTGTTAGAGAGATAATGCATGTATGTGAGACAGACAATGTGTGTGTGAGCGAGCATATGTGTGTGTGAGATAGGGAATGCAAGTGTGTGTGAGAAAGAATGCGCGGGAGAGAGAGAGAATGCATGTGTGTGTGTGTGTGGGAGAGAGGGAATGCATGTGTGTGAGAGAGAATGTGTTTGAGAAAGAGAGTATGCATTTGTCCGTGTGAGAGAGACTGCGTGAATGTGTGTGTTAGAGAATGCATGCCTGTGTGAGAGAGAGAATGCATGTGTGTGTGTGAGAGAGAAAAAAAAAGTGCACGTGTCAGAGGCATGTGAGAGAGAAAATGAGGGTGTATATGTGTCTGTAAGAGAGAGAGAGAGGCATTGCATGTGTGTGAGAGAGAATGTGTGCGCGTGAGAGAGAGAATGCATTTGAGATAAAGTTTGCAAGCGTGTGAGAGTAGGATGCGTGTGTGTGTGAGAGAGAACGCATGTGTGTGTGAGAGAGAATACAAGTGTGTGTGAGAGAGAGAGACATTGCATGTGTGTGAGAGAGAATGTGTGCGCGTGAGAGAGAGAATGCATTTGAGAGAGAGTATGCAAGCGTGTGAGAGTAGGATGCGTGTGTGTGTGTGAGAGAGAACACGTGTGTGTGTGAGAGAGAATGCAAGTGTGTGTGTGAGAGGGAATGCATGCGTGTGTGAGAGAGAGAAAGCACGTGTGTGTGAGAGAGAATGCATGAGTGTGAGAGAGAGAAAGCATGAATGTATGAGAGAGAATGCATTTGGGAGAGAGAGGATGCATGCGTGTGTGTGAGAGAGAATGCATGTGTGTGTGAGAGTGAGTGCATGCGTGGGTGTGAGAGAGAATGCATGTGCGTGTGAGCGAGAGAATGCATGCGTGGGTGTGAGAGAGAATGCATGTGTCTGAGCGACAGAATGCATGTTTGTGATACAGAGAATGCGTGTGTTAGAGCGAGAATACGTGTGTGGAAGAGAGGGTATGCAAGCGTATGTGAGTGAGAATGTGTGTGTCTGAGAGAACGCATGTGTGTGAGAGAGAATGCGCGGGAGAGAGAAAACGCATTCGTGTGTGCGAGAGAATACATGTATGTGAGCCAGAGAATGCGTGTCTGTGAGCGAGAATGCGTATGTGTGAGAGAGGGAATGCAAATGTGTGAGACAGAGAATGTGTGTGCATGAGAGAATGCATGTGTGTATGAGAGAGAATGCGCGGGAGAGAGAGAGAATGCATTTGTGTGTGTGTGAGAGAGAATTCATGTGGGTGAGAGAGAATGCGTTTGAGAGAGAAGTATGCATATGTCCGTGTGAGAGAGAATGCATGTGTGTTAGAGAGAGAGAAAGCATGTGCGTGTGAGCGAGAATGCCTGTGTGTGAGAGAGAGAGAAAGCATGAGTGTGTGAGAGTGAATGCATTTGAGAGAGAGAGTATGCATGTGTTTGTGTGAGAGAGAATGCGTTTGTGTGAGAGACGGAAGGCAAGTGTGTGTGAGAGAGAATGCGTGTGTATGAGAGAATGCATGCGTCTATGAGAGAGAATGCGCGGGAGAGAGAGAATGCATTTGTATGTGTGAGAGAGAGAATGCATGTATGTGTGATAGATAATGCATTTGAGAGAGTGAGAGGATGCATGTGTGTGTGTGTGAGAGAACGCTTTTGTGTGAGAGAGAGAGAATGCATGCGTGTGTGAGAGAGAGAATGCACGTGATGGAGAGAGAATGCATTTATGTGTGTGTAAGAGAGAAAGCATGTGTGTGAGAGAGATGGAATGTGTAAGTGTGTCAGCGAGAGAATACTTGTGTGTGTGAGAGAGAGGATGCATGTATGTGTTAGAGAGAATGCGTGTGTGAGAGAAACAGAGAGAGAATGTGCGTGTGAGAGAGATGGGATGCATCTGTGAGAGATACATAGAGAATGTATGTGTGTTATAGAGAGAAAGCATGTGAGTGTGAGAGAGAATGCATGTGTGTGAGAGAGAATGCGTGTGTGAGAGAGATGGGATGCACGTGTGAGAGATACAGAGAAAATTTATGCGTGTGAGAGAGAGAATGCATGTGTGTGAGAGAGAATGTGTATGAGAGAGAGAGTAAGCATGTGTCCGTGAGAGAGAGAATGCATGTGTGTTTGAGAATGCATGTATATGAGACAGGGAATGCGTGAGTGTGAACGAGAATGCGTATGTGTGTGAGAGAATGCACGTGAGGAAGAGAGAATGCATTTGTGTGTGTGAGAGAGAATGCGTGTATGAGAGAGACAGATAGAGAATGCGCGTGTGAGAGAGATGGGAAGCAAGTGTGAGAGATACAGAGAGAATGTATGTGTGTGTGAGAGAGAATGCATGTGTGGGTGAGAGAGAGAAAGCATGTGTGTGGGTGAGAGAATGCATGTGTGGGTGAAAGAGAATGCATGTGTGTGATAGAGACAGAGAATGCATTTGTGTGTTAGAGAGAATGCGTGTGTGACAGAGATGGGATGTATGTGTGAGTTACAGAGAATATTTATGTGTGTGAGAGAGAATGCATGTGTGTGAGAGAATGCATGTATATGAGACAGAGAATGCGTGTGTGTGAACGAGAATGCATGTGTGTGAGAGATAATGCACGTGAGGGAGAGAGAATGCATGTAAGTGTGAGAGAGAGAGAATGCATGTGTGTGAGAGAGATGGAATGTGTGTGTCAACGAGCGAATGCTTGTGTGTGTGAGAGAGAATGCATGTATGTATGAGAGAGAGAATGCATGTGTGAGATCTGCAGAGAAAATATATGTGTGTGTGAGAGAGAATGCATCTGTGTTAGAGAGATAATGCATGTATGTGAGACAGACAATGTGTGTGTGAGCGAGCATATGTGTGTGTGAGATAGGGAATGCAAGTGTGTGTGAGAGAGAATGCGCGGGAGAGAGAGAGAATGCATGTGTGTGTGTGTGTGGGAGAGAGGGAATGCATGTGTGTGAGAGAGAATGTGTTTGAGAAAGAGAGTATGCATTTGTCCGTGTGAGAGAGACTGCGTGAGTGTGTGTGTTAGAGAATGCATGCCTGTGTGAGAGAGAGAATGCATGTGTGTGTGTGTGTGAGAGAGAGAAAAAAAAAGTGCCCGTGTCAGAGGCATGTGAGAGAGAAAATGAAGGTGTATATGTGTCTGTAAGAGAGAGAGAGAGACATTGCATGTGTGTGAGAGAGAATGTGTGCGCGTGAGAGAGAGAATGCAATTGAGATAGAGTTTGCAAGCGTGTGAGAGTAGGATGCGTGTGTGTGAGAGAGAACGCATGTGTGTGTGAGAGAGAGAATACAAGTGTGTGTGAGAGAGAGAGACATTGCATGTGTGTGAGAGAGAATGTGTGCGCGTGAGAGAGAATGCATTTGAGAGAGAGTATGCAAGCGTGTGAGAGTAGGATGCGTGTGTGTGTGAGAGAGAACACGTGTGTGTGAGAGAGAAAATGCAAGTGTGTGTGTGAGAGAGAGAATGCATGCGTGTGTGTGAGAGAGAAAGTACGTGTGTGTGAGAGAGAATGCATGAGTGTGAGAGAGAGAAAGCATGAATGTATGAGAGAGAATGCATTTGGGAGAGAGAGGATGCATGCGTGTGTGTGAGAGAGAATGCATGTGTGTGTGAGAGTGAGTGCATGCGTGGGTGTGAGAGAGAATGCATGTGCGTGTGAGAGAGAGAATGCATGCTTGGGTGTGAGAGAGAATGCATGTGTCTGAGCGACAGAATGCATGTTTGTGATACAGAGAATGCGTGTGTTAGAGCGAGAATGCGTGTGTGGAAGAGAGGGAATGCAAGCGTATGTGAGAGAGAATGTGTGTGTCTGAGAGAACGCATGTGTGTGAGAGAGAATACGCGGGAGAGAGAAAACGCATTCGTGTGTGCGAGAGAATACATGTATGTGAGCCAGAGAATGCGTGTCTGTGAGCGAGAATGCGTATGTGTGAGAGAGGGAATGCAAATGTGTGAGACAGAGAATGTGTGTGCATGAGAGAATGCATGTGTGTATGAGAGAGAATGCGCGGGAGAGAGAGAGAATGCATTTGTGTGTGTGTGAGAGAGAATTCATGTGGGTGAGAGAGAATGCGTTTGAGAGAGAAGTATGCATATGTCCGTGTGAGAGAGAATGCATGTGTGTTAGAGAGAGAGAAAGCATGTGCGTGTGAGCGAGAATGCCTGTGTGTGAGAGAGAGAGAAAGCATGAGTGTGTGAGAGTGAATGCATTTGAGAGAGAGAGTATGCATGTGTTTGTGTGAGAGAGAATGCGTTTGTGTGAGAGACGGAAGGCAAGTGTGTGTGAGAGAGAATGCGTGTGTATGAGAGAATGCATGCGTCTATGAGAGAGAATGCGCGGGAGAGAGAGAATGCATTTGTGTGTGTGTGAGAGAGAATGCATGTATGTGTGATAGATAATGCATTTGAGAGAGTGAGAGGATGCATGTGTGTGTGTGAGAGAATGCTTTTGTGTGAGAGAGAGAGAATGCATGCGTGTGTGAGAGAGAGAATGCATGTGTGTGTGAGAGAGAGAATGCATGCGTGGGTGTGAGAGAGAATGCATGTGTCTGAGAGACAGAATGCATGTATGTGATACAGAGAATGCGTGTGTGTGAGCGAGAATGCGTTTGTGTGAGAGAGAGAATGCATGTATGTGATACAGTGAATGCGTGTGTGTGAGCGAGAATGCATGTGTGTTCGAGAGAGAGAAAGCATGTGTGTATGAGAGAAAGAATGCATGCATGTGTGCAGGTGAAAGAAAGAAACATGTGGCATTGAGAAAGAGAGAACGTATGTGAGAGAGAAAGAGTGTGTATATGTGTGTGAGAGAGACAGAGAATGCGTGTGTGTGAGATAGAGAATGCATGTATGTGAGTGAGAGACATTAAATGTGTGTGAGAGATAATGCGTGTGTGTGAGAGAGAGAATGTACGTGGGTGTGAGAGAGAGAATGCATGTGTGTGTCACAGAGAGAATGCTTTTGAGAGGGAGACTTTCCATGTGTGCGTGTGAGAGAAAGCACTTTTGTGAGAGAGAGAATGCATGCGCGAGTGTGAGAGAGAATGCATGTGTGTATGAGAGAGAATGCATGTATGTGAGACAGAGAATGCGTGTGTGTGAGCGAGAATGCGTATGTGTGTGAAAGAGAATGCACGTGTGGGAGAGAGAATGCATTTGTGTGTGAGAGAGAGAATGCATGTGTGTGAGAGAGAATGCGTTTGAGAGAGAAGTATGCATGTGTGTTCGAGAGAGAAAGCATTTGTGTGTGAGAGAGAAAATGCATGTGTGCGTGTGTGAGAGAGAGAGAAATAAATGTGCCCGTGACAGAGGCATGTGAGAGAGAAAATGAGGGTGTATATGTGCCTGTAAGAGAGAGAGAGAGACATTGCATGTGTGTGAGAGAGAATGTGTGCGCGTGAGTGAGAGAATGCATGTGTTCGTGTGAGAGAGAATGCATTTGAGAGAGTGTGCAAGTGTGCGAGAGTAGGATGCGTGTGTGTCTGTGAGAGAGAACACGTGTGTGAGAGAGAGAGAATGCATGCGTGGTGTGAGAGAGGGAATGCAAGTGTGTGAGACAGAGAATGCGTGTGTAGTAGAGAATGCATGTGTGTGAGAGAGAGAATGCGCTGGAGAGAGAGAGAATGCGTGTGTGTGAGATAGAATGCGTTTGCGAGCGAGAGTATGCATGTGTCCGTGTGAGAGAGAATGTGTGTGTGCGTGTGAGAGAGAAATCATGTGTGTGTGAGAGAGAATGCATGTGTGTGAGAGAGAGAGAACGCATGTGTATAAGAGAGAGAATGCGTGCGTGAGAGACAGAGACAATGCATGCGTGTGAGAGAGAATGCGTGTGCGGGAGAGATGGGATGCATGTGTGAGAGATACAGAGAAAATTTATATATGTGAGGAAGAGAATGCATGTGTGTTCGAGAGAGAAAGCATGTGTGTGAGAGAGAGAAAATGCATGTATGTGTGTGTGTGTGTGAGAGATAGAAAGCATGTGGCTGTGAGAGAGATGAGAATGCATGTGAGAGTGAAAGTGAGGGTGTATATGTGTGTCTAAGCGTGAGAGAGACATTGCATGTGAGTGAGAGAGAATGCGCGGGAGAGAGAGAATGCATGCTTGTGAGAGAGAGAGAGAATGCATGTGTGTGAGCGAGAATGCATTTGAGCGAAAGAGTATGCATGTATGTGTGAGAGAGAGAATCCATGTGTGTGTGAGAGAGAATTCATGTGTGTGCATGAGAGAGAATGCGTGCATGAGAGAAAGGGAAAGCATGTGTGAGATGTAGAGAGAGCATGCATGTGTGTGTGTGAGAGAGAGAATGTATGTGTGTTTGAGAGGAAGAATGCATGTGTGTGAGAGAGTGAATGCGTGTGAGTGGGAGAGAGAGAAAGCATGTATGCGTGAGAAAGAGAATGCATGTGCGTTTGAGAGAGAATGCATGTGTGTGAGAGAGAACGCATGTGTGAGAGAGTAAATGAATGTGTGTGTGAGAGAGAATGCATGTGTATGAAAGTGAGAGAATGTGTGTTTTGAGAAAATGCACGTGTGTGAGAGATAATGCACGTGAGAGAGAGAGAATGCATGTGTGTGCGTGAGTGAGAATACATGTGCGTGTGAGAGAGAATGCATGTGTGAGAGATGGAATCTGTGTATTTGTGACAGAATGCGTGTGTGTGTGTGAGAGAATGCATGTGTGTAGGAGAGAGAGTGCATATGTGTGAGAGAGAGAATGCATGTGTGGGAGATGGAATTTGTGCGTGTGTAAGAGAATGCGTGTGTGTGTGAGAGGGAGAGTGCATATGTGTGAGAGAGAGAATGCATGTGTAGGAGATGGAATGTTTGCGTGTGTGAGAGAATGCGTGTGTGTGTGAGAGAAAGAATGCATCTGTGTCGAGAGAGAATGCAAGTGCGAGTGAGAGATTCGTGTGCGTGTGAGAGAGAGAATGCATGTGTATGTGTGTGAGAGAGAATGAGTTGTGCAAGAGATAGAATGCGTGTGTGAGATATAGAGTCAAAATGCATGTGTGTGACAGAGAGAATGCATGCGTGTGCGTGTGTGTGTGAGAGAGAAAGCATGTGCCTGTGAGAGACAGAGAGAATGCATGTGTGAGAGAAATAAAGTCCCCGTGTTTCCTCCGGTTGCTCCGGTTTCCTCCCACAGTCCAAAGATGTGCGGGTCTGGTGAAATGGCCATGCAAAATTGTCCGTATTTTTAGGTCATGGGTAAATGTAGGGGTATGGGTGGGTTGCGCTTCGGCGGGTCGGTGTGGACATGTTGGGCCGAAGGGCCTGCTTCCACACTGTAAGTAATCTAATCTAATCTATTCTAATGTGTGTGTGAGAGAGAATGCAGGTATGTAAGTGGGAGATATTGCCTGTGTGTGAGAGAATGCGTGTGTGTGAGAGAGAATGCATATGTGTGTGAGAGAGAGTATTCATGTGTGAGTCAGAGAGAGAATGCATTTGAAAGGGAGAGTTTGCATGTGTGTGTGAGAGAGAATGCGTGCGTGTGAGAGGGAGAGAATGCAGGCGTGGGTGTGAGGGAGAATGCATGTGTGTGTGAGAGAGAGAATGCACGTGATGGAGAGAGAATGCATTTATGTGTGTGTAAGAGAGAAAGCATGTGTGTGAGAGAGATGGAATGTGTGAGTGTGTCAGCGAGAGAATACTTGCGTGTGTGAGAGAGAGGATGCATGTATGTGTTAGAGAGAGAATGCGTGTGTGAGAGAAACAGAGAGAGAATGTGCGTGTGAGAGAGATGGGATGCATCTGTGAGAGATACATAGAGAATGTATGTGTGTTAGAGAGAGAAAGCATGTGAGTGTGAGAGAGAATGCATGTGTGTGAGAGAGAATGCGTGTGTGAGAGAGATGGGATGCATGTGTGAGAGGTACAGAGAAAATGTATGCGTGTGAGAGAGAGAATGCATGTGTGTGAGAGAGAATGTGTATGAGAGAGAGAGTAAGCATGTGTCCGTGAGAGAGAGAATGCATGTGTGTTTGAGAATGCATGTATATGAGACAGGGAATGCGTGAGTGTGAACGAGAATGCGTATGTGTGTGAGAGAATGCACGTGAGGAAGAGAGAATGCATTTGTGTGTGTGAGAGAGAATGCGTGTATGAGAGAGACAGATAGAGAATGCGCGTGTGAGAGAGATGGGAAGCAAGTGTGAGAGATACAGAGAAGAATGTAGGTGTGTGTGAGAGAGAATGCATGAGTGGGTGAGAGAGAGAAAGCATGTGTGTGGGTGAGAGAATGCATGTGTGGGTGAAAGAGAATGCATGTGTGTGATAGAGACAGAGAATGCATTTGTGTGTGAGAGAGAATGCGTGTGTGACAGAGATGGGATGTATGTGTGAGTTACAGAGAATATTTATGTGTGTGAGAGAGAATGCATGTGTGTGAGAGAGAATGCATGTATATGAGACAGAGAATGCGTGTGTGTGAACGAGAATGCATGTGTGTGAGAGAGAATGCACGTGAGGGAGAGAGAATGCATGTAAGTGTGAGAGAGAGAGAATGCATGTGTGTGAGAGAGATGGGATGTGTGTGTCAACGAGCGAATGCTTGTGCGTGTGAGAGAGAATGCATGTATGTATGAGAGAGAGAATGCATGTGTGAGATCTGCAGAGAAAATATATGTGTGTGTGAGAGAGAATGCATCTGTGTTAGAGAGATAATGCATGTATGTGAGACAGACAATGTGTGTGTGAGCGAGCATATGTGTGTGTGAGATAGGGAATGCAAGTGCGTGTGAGAGAGAATGCGCGGGAGAGAGAGAGAATGCATGTGTGTGTGTGTGTGGGAGAGAGGGAATGCATGTGTGTGAGAGAGAATGTGTTTGAGAAAGAGAGTATGCATTTGTCCGTGTGAGAGAGACTGCGTGAGTGTGTGTGTTAGAGAATGCATGCCTGTGTGAGAGAGAGAATGCATGTGTGTGTGTGTGTGAGAGAGAGAGAAAAAAAAGTGCCCGTCTCAGAGGCATGTGAGAGAGAAAATGAGGGTGTATATGTGTCTTTAAGAGAGAGAGAGAGACATTGCATGTGTGTGAGAGAGAATGTGTGCGCGTGAGAGAGAGAATGCATTTGAGAGAGAGTATGCAAGCGTGTGAGAGTAGGATGCGTGTGTGTGTGAGAGAGAACACATGTGTGTGTGAGTGAGAGAATGCAAGTGTGCGTGTGAGAGAGAGAATGCATGCGTGTGTGTGAGAGAGAAAGCACGTGTGTGTGAGAGAGAATGCATGAGTGTGAGAGAGAGAAAGCATGAATGTATGAGAGAGAATGCATTTGGGAGAGAGAGGATGCATGCGTGTGTGTGAGAGAGAATGCATGTGTGTGTGAGAGTGAGTGCATGCGTGGGTGTGAGAGAGAATGCATGTGCGTGTGAGAGAGAGAATGCATGCGTGGGTGTGAGAGAGAATGCATGTATGTGATACAGTGAATGCGTGTGTGTGAGCGAGAATGCATGTGTGTTCGAGAGAGAGAAAGCATGTGTGTATGAGAGAGAGAATGCATGCATGTGTGCAGGTGAAAGAAAGAAACATGTGGCATTGAGAAAGAGAGAACGTATGTGAGAGAGAAAGAGTGTGTATATGTGTGTGAGAGAGACAGAGAATGCGTGTGTGTGAGATAGAGAATGCATGTATGTGAGTGAGAGACATTAAATGTGTGTGAGAGATAATGCGTGTGTGTGAGAGAGAGAATGTACGTGGGTGTGAGAGAGAGAATGCATGTGTGTGTCAGAGAGAGAATGCTTTTGAGAGGCAGACTTTCCATGTGTGCGTGTGAGAGAAAGCACTTTTGTGAGAGAGAGAATGCATGCGCGAGTGTGAGAGAGAATGCATGTGTGTATGAGAGAGAATGCATGTATGTGAGACAGAGAATGCGTGTGTGTGAGCGAGAATGCGTATGTGTGTGAAAGAGAATGCACGTGTGGGAGAGAGAATGCATTTGTGTGTGAGAGAGAGAATGCATGTGTGTGAGAGAGAATGCGTTTGAGAGAGAAGTATGCATGTGTGTTCGAGAGAGAAAGCATTTGTGTGTGAGAGAGAAAATGCATGTGTGCGTGTGTGAGAGAGAGAGAAATATATGTGCCCGTGACAGAGGCATGTGAGAGAGAAAATGAGGGTGTATATGTGCCTGTAAGAGAGAGAGAGAGACATTGCATGTGTGTCAGAGAGAATGTGTGCGCGTGAGTGAGAGAATGCATGTGTTCGTGTGAGAGAGAATGCATTTGAGAGAGTGTGCAAGTGTGCGAGAGTAGGATGCGTGTGTGTCTGTGAGAGAGAACACATGTGTGTGAGAGAGAGAGAATGCATGCGTGGTGTGAGAGAGGGAATGCAAGTGTGTGAGACAGAGAATGCGTGTGTAGTAGAGAATGCATGTGTGTGAGAGAGAGAATGCGCTGGAGAGAGAGAGAATGCATGCGTGGTGTGAGAGAGAATGCATGTGTGTGTGAGAGCGAATGCATGCATATGATACAGAGAATGCGTGTGTGTGAGCGAGAATGCCTGTGTGTGTGAGAGAGGGAATGCAAGTGTGTGAGACAGAGAATGCGTGTGTAGTAGAGAATGCATGTGTGTGAGAGAGAGAATGCGCTGGAGAGAGAGAGAATGCATGTGTGTGTGTGTGAGAGAGAGAGAATGCATGTGTGTGAGATTGAATGCGTTTGCGAGCGAGAGTATGCATGTGTCCGTGTGCGAGAGAATGTGTGTGTGCGTGAGAGAGAGAAATCATGTGTGTGTGAGAGAGAATGCATGTGTGTGAGAGAGAGAGAACGCATGTGTATAAGAGAGAGAATGCGTGCATGAGAGACAGAGACAATGCATGCGTGTGAGAGAGAATGCGTGTGCGGGAGAGATGGGATGCATGTGTGAGAGATACAGAGAAAATTTATATATGTGAGGAAGAGAATGCATGTGTGTTCGAGAGAGAAAGCATGTGTGTGAGAGAGAGAAAATGCATGTATGTGTGTGTGTGTGTGAGAGATAGAAAGCATGTGGCTGTGAGAGAGATGAGAATGCATGTGAGAGTGAAAGTGAGGGTGTATATGTGTGTCTAAGCGTGAGAGAGACATTGCATGTGAGTGAGAGAGAATGCGCGGGAGAGAGAGAATGCATGCTTGTGAGAGAGAGAGAGAATGCATGTGTGTGAGCGAGAATGCATTTGAGCGAAAGAGTATGCATGTATGTGTGAGAGAGAGAATCCATGTGTGTGTGAGAGAGAATTCATGTGTGTGCATGAGAGAGAATGCGTGCATGAGAGAATGGGAAAGCATGTGTGAGATGTAGAGAGAGCATGCATGTGTGTGTGAGAGAGAGAGAATGTATGTGTGTTTGAGAGGAAGAATGCATGTGTGTGAGAGAGTGAATGCGTGTGAGTGGGAGAGAGAGAAAGCATGTATGCGTGAGAAAGAGAATGCATGTGCGTTTGAGAGAGAATGCATGTGTGTGAGAGAGAACGCATGTGTGAGAGAGTAAATGAATGTGTGTGTGAGAGAGAATGCATGTGTATGAAAGTGAGAGAATGTGTGTTTTGAGAAAATGCACGTGTGTGAGAGATAATGGACGTGAGAGAGAGAGAATGCATGTGTGTGCGTGAGTGAGAATGCATGTGCGTGTGAGAGAGAATGCATGTGTGAGAGATGGAATCTGTGTATTTGTGACAGAATGCGTGTGTGTGTGTGAGAGAATGCATGTGTGTAGGAGAGAGAGTGCATATGTGTGAGAGAGAGAATGCATGTGTGGGAGATGGAATTTGTGCGTGTGTAAGAGAATGCGTGTGTGTGTGAGAGGGAGAGTGCATATGTGTGAGAGAGAGAATGCATGTGTAGGAGATGGAATGTTTGCGTGTGTGAGAGAATGCGCGTGTGTGTGAGAGAGAATGCATCTGTGTTAGAGAGATAATGCATGTATGTGAGACAGACAATGTGTGTGTGAGCGAGCATATGTGTGTGTGAGATAGGGAATGCAAGTGCGTGTGAGAGAGAATGCGCGGGAGAGAGAGAGAATGCATGTGTGTGTGTGTGTGGGAGAGAGGGAATGCATGTGTGTGAGAGAGAATGTGTTTGAGAAAGAGAGTATGCATTTGTCCGTGTGAGAGAGACTGCGTGAGTGTGTGTGTTAGAGAATGCATGCCTGTGTGAGAGAGAGAATGCATGTGTGTGTGTGTGAGAGAGAGAGAAAAAAAAGTGCCCGTCTCAGAGGCATGTGAGAGAGAAAATGAAGGTGTATATGTGTCTGTAAGAGAGAGAGAGAGACATTGCATGTGTGTGAGAGAGAATGTGTGCGCGTGAGAGAGAGAATGCATTTGAGAGAGAGTATGCAAGCGTGTGAGAGTAGGATGCGTGTGTGTGTGAGAGAGAACACATGTGTGTGTGAGTGAGAGAATGCAAGTGTGTGTGTGAGAGAGAGAATGCATGCGTGTGTGTGAGAGAGAAAGCACGTGTGTGTGAGAGAGAATGCATGAGTGTGAGAGAGAGAAAGCATGAATGTATGAGAGAGAATGCATTTGGGAGAGAGAGGATGCATGCGTGTGTGTGAGAGAGAATGCATGTGTGTGTGAGAGTGAGTGCATGCGTGGGTGTGAGAGAGAATGCATTTGAGAGAGAGTATGCAAGCGTGTGAGAGTAGGATGCGTGTGTGTGTGAGAGAGAACACATGTGTGTGTGAGAGAGAGAATGCAAGTGTGTGTGTGAGAGAGAGAATGCATGCGTGTGTGTGAGAGAGAAAGCACGTGTGTGTGAGAGAGAATGCATGAGTGTGAGAGAGAGAAAGCATGAATGTATGAGAGAGAATGCATTTGGGAGAGAGAGGATGCATGCGTGTGTGTGAGAGAGAATGCATGTGTGTGTGAGAGTGAGTGCATGCGTGGGTGTGAGAGAGAATGCATGTGTGTGTGAGAGAGAGAATGCATGCGTGGGTGTGAGAGAGAATGCATGTGTCTGAGCGACAGAATGCATGTTTGTGATACAGCGAATGCGTGTGTTATTGCGAGAATGCGTGTGTGGAAGAGAGGGAATGCAAGCGTATGTGAGAGAGAATGTGTGTGTCTGAGAGAACGCATGTGTGTGAGAGAGAATGCGCGGGAGAGAGAAAACGCATTCGTGTGTGCGAGAGAATACATGTATGTGAGCCAGAGAATGCGTGTCTGTGAGCGAGAATGCGTATGTGTGAGAGAGGGAATGCAAATGTGTGAGACAGAGAATGTGTGTGCATGAGAGAATGCATGTGTGTATGAGAGAGAATGCGCGGGAGAGAGAGAGAATGCATTTGTGTGTGTGTGAGAGAGAATTCACGTGGGTGAGAGAGAATGCGTTTGAGAGAGAAGTATGCATGTGTCCGTGTGAGAGAGAATGCATGTGTGTTAGAGAGAGAGAAAGCATGTGCGTGTGAGCGAGAATGCCTGTGTGTGAGAGAGAGAGAAAGCATGAGTGTGTGAGAGTGAATGCATTTGAGAGAGAGAGTATGCATGTGTTTGTGTGAGAGAGAATGCGTTTGTGTGAGAGACGGAAGGCAAGTGTGTGTGAGAGAGAATGCGTGTGTATGAGAGAATGCATGCGTCTATGAGAGAGAATGCGCGGGAGAGAGAGAATGCATTTGTGTGTGTGTGAGAGAGAATGCATGTATGTGTGATAGATAATGCATTTGAGAGAGTGAGAGGATGCATGTGTGTGTGTGAGAGAATGCTTTTGTGTGAGAGAGAGAGAATGCATGCGTGTGTGAGAGAGAGAATGCATGTGTGTGTGAGAGAGAGAATGCATGCGTGGGTGTGAGAGAGAATGCATGTGTCTGAGAGACAGAATGCATGTATGTGATACAGAGAATGCGTGTGTGAAAGCGAGAATGCGTTTGTGTGAGAGAGAGAATGCATGTATGTGATACAGTGAATGCGTGTGTGTGAGCGAGAATGCATGTGTGTTCGAGAGAGAGAAAGCATGTGTGTATGAGAGAGAGAATGCATGCATGTGTGCAGGTGAAAGAGAGAAACATGTGGCATTGAGAAAGAGAGAACGTATGTGAGAGAGAAAGAGTGTGTATATGTGTGTGAGAGAGACAGAGAATGCGTGTGTGTGAGATAGAGAATGCATGTATGTGAGTGAGAGACATTAAATGTGTGTGAGAGAGAATGCGTGTGTGAGAGAGAGAATTACGTGGGTGTGAGAGAGAGAATGCATGTGTGTGTCAGAGAGAGAATGCTTTTGAGAGGGAGACTTTCCATGTGTGCGTGTGAGAGAAAGCACTTTTGTGAGAGAGAGAATGCATGCGCGAGTGTGAGAGAGAATGCATGTGTGTATGAGAGAGAATGCATGTATGTGAGACAGAGAATGCGTGTGTGTGAGCGAGAATGCGTATGTGTGTGAAAGAGAATGCACGTGTGAGAGAGAGAATGCATGTGTGTGAGAGAGAATGCGTTTGAGAGAGAAGTATGCATGTGTGCTCGAGAGAGAAAGCATTTGTGTGTGAGAGAGAAAATGCATGTGTGCGTGTGTGAGAGAGAGAGAAATAAATGTGCCCGTGACAGAGGCATGTGAGACAGAAAATGAGGGTGTATATGTGCCTGTAAGAGAGAGAGAGAGACATTGCATGTGTGTGAGAGAGAATGTGTGCGCGTGAGTGAGAGAATGCATGTGTTCGTGTGAGAGAGAATGCATTTGAGAGAGAGTGTGCAAGTGTGCGAGAGTAGGATGCGTGTGTGTCTGTGAGAGAGAACACATGTGTGTGAGAGAGAGAGAATGCATGCGTGGTGTGAGAGAGAATGCATGTGTGTGTGAGAGCGAATGCATGCATATGATACAGAGAATGCGTGTGTGTGAGCGAGAATGCCTGTGTGTGTGAGAGAGGGAATGCAAGTGTGTGAGACAGAGAATGCGTGTGTAGTAGAGAATGCATGTATGTGAGAGAGAGAATGCGCTGGAGAGAGAGAGAATGCATGTGTGTGTGTGTGAGAGAGAGAGAATGCATGTGTGTGAGATTGAATGCGTTTGCGAGCGAGAGTATGCATGTGTCCGTGTGCGAGAGAATGTGTGTGCGCGTGAGAGAGAGAAATCATGTGTGTGTGAGAGAGAATGCATGTGTGTGAGAGAGAGAGAACGCATGTGTATAAGAGAGAGAATGCGTGCATGAGAGACAGAGACAATGCATGCGTGTGAGAGAGAATGCGTGTGCGGGAGAGATGGGATGCATGTGTGAGAGATACAGAGAAAATTTATATATGTGAGGAAGAGAATGCATGTGTGTTCGAGAGAGAAAGCATGTGTGTGAGAGAGAGAAAATGCATGTATGTGTGTGTGTGTGTGTGAGAGAGATAGAAAGCATGTGGCTGTGAGAGAGATGAGAATGCATGTGAGAGTGAAAGTGAGGGTGTATATGTGTGTCTAAGCGTGAGAGAGACATTGCATGTGAGTGAGAGAGAATGCGCGGGAGAGAAAGAGAATGCATGCTTGTGAGAGAGAGAGAATGCATGTGTGTGAGCGAGAATGCATTTGAGCGAAAGAGTATGCATGTATGTGTGAGAGAGAGAATCCATGTGTGTGTGAGAGAGAATTCATGTGTGTGCATGAGAGAGAATGCGTGCATGAGAGAAAGGGAAAGCATGTGTGAGATGTAGAGAGAGCATGCATGTGTGTGTGAGAGAGAGAATGTATGTGTGTTTGAGAGGAAGAATGCATGATTGTGAGAGAGTGAATGCGTGTGAGGGGGAGAGAGAGAAAGCATGTATGCGTGAGAAAGAGAATGCATGTGCGTTTGAGAGAGAATGCATGTGTGTGAGAGAGAATGCATGTGTGAGAGAGTAAATGAATGTGTGTGTGAGAGAGAATGCATGTGTATGAAAGTGAGAGAATGTGTGTTTTGAGAAAATGCACGTGTGTGAGAGATAATGGACGTGAGAGAGAGAGAATGCATGTGTGTGCGTGAGTGAGAATGCATGTGCGTGTGAGAGAGAATGCATGTGTGAGAGATGGAATCTGTGTATTTGTGACAGAATGCGTGTGTGTGTGAGAGAGAATGCATGTGTGTAGGAGAGAGAGTGCATATGTGTGAGAGAGAGAATGCATGTGTGGGAGTTGGAATTTGTGCGTGTGTAAGAGAATGCGTGTGTGTGTGAGAGGGAGAGTGCATATGTGTGAGAGAGAGAATGCATGTGTAGGAGATGGAATGTTTGCGTGTGTGAGAGAATGCGTGTGTGTGTGAGAGAAAGAATGCATCTGTGTCGAGAGAGAATGCAAGTGCGAGAGAGAGATTCGTGTGCGTGTGAGAGAGAGAATGCATGTGTATGTGTGTGAGAGAGAATGAGTTGTGCAAGAGATAGAATGCGTGTGTGTGATATAGAGTCAAAATGCATGTGTGTGACAGAGAGAATGCATGCGTGTGCGTGTGTGTGTGAGAGAGAAAGCATGTGCCTGTGAGAGACAGAGAGAATGCGTGTGTGAGAGAAATAAAGTCCCCGTGTTTCCTCCGGTTGCTCCGGTTTCCTCCCACAGTCCAAAGATGTGCGGGTCTGGTGAAATGGCCATGCAAAATTGTCCGTATTTTTAGGTCATGGGTAAATGTAGGGGTATGGGTGGGTTGCGCTTCGGCGGGTCGGTGTGGACTTGTTGGGCCGAAGTGCCTGCTTCCACACTGTAAGTAATCTAATCTAATCTAATCTAATGTGTGTGTGAGAGAGAATGCAGGTATGTGAGTGGGAGATATTGCCTGTGTGTGAGAGAATGCGTGTGTGTGAGAGAGAATGCATATGTGTGTGAGAGAGAGTATTCATGTGTGAGTCAGAGAGAGAATGCATTTGAAAGGGAGAGTTTGCATGTGTGTGTGTGAGAGAGAATGCGTGCGTGTGAGAGGGAGAGAATGCACGTGATGGAGAGAGAATGCATTTATGTGTGTGTAAGAGAGAAAGCATGTGTGTGAGAGAGATGGAATGTGTGAGTGTGTCAGCGAGAGAATACTTGTGTGTGTGAGAGAGAGGATGCATGTATGTGTTAGAGAGAGAATGCGTGTGTGAGAGAAACAGAGAGAGAATGTGCGTGTGAGAGAGATGGGATGCATCTGTGAGAGATACATAGAGAATGTATGTGTGTTAGAGAGAGAAAGCATGTGAGTGTGAGAGAGAATGCATGTGTGTGAGAGAGAATGCGTGTGTGAGAGAGATGGGATGCATGTGTGAGAGGTACAGAGAAAATTTATGCGTGTGAGAGAGAGAATGCATGTGTGTGAGAGAGAATGTGTATGAGAGAGAGAGTAAGCATGTGTCCGTGAGAGAGAGAATGCATGTGTGTTTGAGAATGCAAGTATATGAGACAGGGAATGCGTGAGTGTGAACGAGAATGCGTATGTGTGTGAGAGAATGCACGTGAGGAAGAGAGAATGCATTTGTGTGTGAGAGAGAGAATGCGTGTATGAGAGAGACAGATAGAGAATGCGCGTGTGAGAGAGATGGGAAGCAAGTGTGAGAGATACAGAGAGAATGTATGTGTGTGTGAGAGAGAATACATGTGTGGGTGAGAGAGAGAAAGCATGTGTGTGGGAGAGAGAATGCATGTGTGGGTGAAAGAGAATGCATGTGTGTGAGAGAGAAAGCATGTGTGTGTGAGAGAGAATGCATGTGAGGGTGAGAGAGAATGCATGTGTGTGATAGAGACAGAGAATGCATTTGTGTGTGAGAGAGAATGCGTGTGTGACAGAGATGGGATGTATGTGTGAGTTACAGAGAATATTTATGTGTGTGTGAGAGAGAATGCATGTGTGTGAGAGAGAATGCATGTATATGAGACAGAGAATGCGTGTGTGTGAACGAGAATGCATGTGTGTGAGAGAGAATGCACGTGAGGGAGAGAGAATGCATGTAAGTGTGAGAGAGAGAGAATGCATGTGTGTGAGAGATATGGAATGTGTGTGTCAACGAGCGAATGTTTGTGTGTGTGAGAGAGAATGCATGTATGTATGAGAGAGAGAATGCATGTGTGAGATCTGCAGAGAAAATATATGTGTGTGTGAGAGAGAATGCATCTGTGTTAGAGAGATAATGCATGTATGTGAGACAGAGAATGTGTGTGTGAGCGAGCATATGTGTGTGTGAGATAGGGAATGCAAGTGTGTGTGAGAGAGAATGCGCGGGAGAGAGAGAGAATGCATGTGTGTGTGTGTGGGAGAGAGGGAATGCATGTGTGTGAGAGAGAATGTGTTTGAGAAAGAGAGTATGCATTTGTCCGTGTGAGAGAGACTGCGTGAGTGTGTGTGTTAGAGAATGCATGCCTGTGTGAGAGAGAGAATGCATGTGTGTGTGTGTGTGTGAGAGAGAGAAAAAAAAGTGCCCGTGTCAGAGGCATGTGAGAGAGAAAATGAGGGTGTATATGTGTCTGTAAGAGAGAGAGAGAGATTGCATGTGTGTGAGAGAGAATGTGTGCGCGTGAGAGAGAGAATGCATTTGAGATAGAGTTTGCAAGCGTGTGAGAGTAGGATGCGTGTGTGTGTGAGAGAGAACGCATGTGTGTGTGAGAGAGAGATACAAGTGTGTGTGAGAGAGAGAATGCGCGGGAGACAGAGAGAATGCATGTGTGTGTGGGGGGGAGAGGGAATGCATGTGTGTGAGAGAGAATATGTTTGAGAGAGAGAGTATGCATGTGTCCATGAGAGAGAGACTGCCTGAGTGTGAGTGTGAGAGAATGCATGCGTGTGTGCGAGAGAGAATGCATGTGTGGGTGAGAGAGAATGCGTGTATATGAGACAGAGAATGCGTGAGCATGAACGAGAATGCGTGTGCGTGTGAGAGAATGCACGTGAGGTAGAAAGAATGCATTTGTGTGTGTGAGAGAGAGAATGCATGTGTGAGAGAGAGATGGAATGTGTGTGTGTCAGCGAGAGAATGCTTGTGTGTGTGTGAGAGAGAGTATGCATGTATGTGTTCGAGAGAGAATGCGTGTATGAGAGAGACAGAGAGAGAATGCGCATGTGAGAGAGATGGGATGCATGTGTGAGAGATACAGAGAGAATGTATGTGTGTGAGAGAGAGAATGCATGTGTGGGTGAGGGAGAATGCATGTGAATGACAGAGACAGAGAATGCATTTGTGTGATAGAGAGAATGCGTGTGTGTGAGAGAGAGAGAGACAATGCATGTGTGTGAGAGAGAATGCATGTATATGAGACAGAGAATGCGTGTGTGTGAACGAGAATGCATGTGTGTGAGAGAGAATGCACGTGAGGGAGAGAGAATGCATGTATGTGTGTGAGAGAGAGACTGCATCTGTGTGAGAGAGATAGAATGTGTGTGTCAACGAGCGAATGCTTGTGTGTGTGTGAGAGAGAGAATGCATGTATGTATGAGAGAGAGAATGCATGTGTGAGAGCTGCAGAGAAAATATATGTGTATGTGAGAGAGAATGCATCTGTGTTAGAGAGATAATGCATGTATGTGAGACAGAGAATGCGTGTGTGAGCGAGCATATGTGTGTGTGAGACAGGGAATGCAAGTGTGCGTGAGAGAGAATGCGTGTGTATGAGAGAATGCATGTGTGTGTGAGAGAGAATGCGCGGGAGAGAGAGAATGCATGTGTGTGTGTGTGAGAGAGAGGAAATGCATGTGTGTGAGAGAGAATGTGTTTGAGAAAGAGAGCATTTGTCCGTGTGAGAGAGACTGCGTGAGTGTGTGTTAGAGAATGCATGCCTGTGTGAGAGAGAGAATGCATGTGTGTGAGAGAGAGAATGCATGTATATGAGACAGAGAATGCGTGAGCGTGAACGAGAATGCGTGTGTGTGTGAGAGAGAATGCGTGTGCGTGACAGAGGGAATGCAAGTGTGTGAGAGAAAATGCGTGTGTATGAGAGAATGCATGTGTGTGAGAGAGAGAATGCGCGGGAGACAGAGAGAATGCATGTGTGTGAGGGGGAGAGGGAATGCATGTCTGTGAGAGAGAATATGTTTGAGAGAGAGAGTATGCATGTGTCCATGTGAGAGAGACTGCCTGAGTGTGTGTGTGAGAGAATACATGCTTTTGTGCGAGAGAGAATGCATGTGTGGGTGAGAGGGAATGCCTGTATATGAGACAGAGAATGCGTGAGCGTGAACGAGAATGCGTCTGCGTGTGAGAGAATGCACGTGAGGGAGAAAGAATGCATTTGTGTGTGAGAGAGAGAGAATGCATGTGTGAGAGAGAGATGGAATGTGTGTGTGTGTCAGCGAGAGAATGCTTGTGTGTGTGTGAGAGAGAGTATGCATGTATGTGTTCGAGAGAGAATGCGTGTATGAGAGAGACAGAGAGAGAATGCGCATGTGAGAGGGATGGGATGCATGTGTGAGAGATACAGAGAGAATGTATGTGTGTGAGAGAGAGAATGCATGTGTGGGTGAGGGAGAATGCATGTGAATGACAGAGACAGAGAATGCATTTGTGTGATAGAGAGAATGCGTGTGTGTGAGAGAGAGAGAGACAATGCATGTGTGTGAGAGGGACTGCGTGTGTGAGAGAGATGGGATGCATGTGTGAGATACAGAGAAAATTAATGTGCGTGAGAGAGAGAATGCGCGGGAGAGAGAGAATGCATGTGTGTGTGAGAGAGAGAATGCATGCGTGCGTGAGAGAGAGAATGCATGTGCGTGCGAGTGAGAATACATGTATGTGAGACAGAGAATGCTTGAGTGCGAACGAGAATGCGCGTGTGTGTGTGAGAGAGAATGCACGTGAGGGAGAGAGAGAATGCATGTGTGAGAGAGATGGAATGTATGTGTGTCAACGAGAGAATGCTTGTGTGTGAGAGAGAGAGAGATAATGCATGTATGTGTGTGAGATAGAATGCATGTGTGAGAGATGCAGAGAGAATGTATATGTGTGTGAGAGAGAGAGTGAATGTGTGTTAGCGAGAGGGAGAGCATGTCTGTGTGAGGAGAGAATGCATGTGTGTGAGAGAGAATGTATCATTGTGTGATAGAGACAGAGAATGCATGTGTGTAAGAGAGAGAACGCGTGTGTGAGAGAGAGACAATGCGTGTGTGTGAGAGAGAATGCATGTGTGAGAGAGATTGGATGCATGCGTGAGATACAGAGAAAATTTATGCGTGTGAGAGAGAGAATGCATGTGTTCGAGAGAGTGAAAGCATGTGTGTGTGAGAGAGAAAATGCATGTGTGTGTGAGAGAGAGAATGCATTTGAGAGAGAGTATGCATGCGTGTGTGAGAGAGAAAATGCGTGGGTGTGAGAGAGAGAATGTATGCATGTGCATCTGTGTCTGTGTGTCTGTGTCTCTGTATGTGTCTGTGTGTGTGTCTACGTGTGTGTCTGTATGTGTGTATCTCTGTGTGTCTGTGTGTCTTTGTCTCTGTCTGTGTGTGTGTCTTTGTGTGTGTTTGTGTGTGTGTGTGTCTGTGTCTCTATGTGTGTCTCAGTGTGTGTTTGTCTATGTGTGTGGGTCTGTGTGTGCCTGTGTCTGTTTGTGTTTGTTTCTGTGTGTGTGTGTCTGTGTGTGTCTGTGCATCTGGGTGTCTCTGTGTGCGTGTCTTTGTCTGTGTGTCTCTGTGTGTCTCTGCGTGTGTCTGTATGTGTGTGTCTGTGTGTGTGTCTGTGTCTGTGTGTGTCTGTGTGTGTCTGTGTCTGTGTATGTGTAACTGTGTGTGTCTCTGTGTGTTTGTCGCTGTGTGTGTCTGTCTGTGTGTGCGTCTCTGTATGCGTCTGTGTCTGTGTGTCTGTGTCTATGTGTGTATATCTGTTTGTGTCTGTATGTGTGTGTCTCTGTGTGTCTGTGAGTCTGTGTGTGTCTGTGTGTGTGAGACTGTATGTGTGTGACTATGTGTATGTGTGTGACTATGTGTGTGTGTCTCTGTGTGTGTCTGTGTGTGTCTCTGTTCGTATGTGTCTGTGTGTGTGTCTGCGTGAGTCTGTATGTGTGTGTCTGTGTGTGTGTGTCTGTGTATGTGTAACTGTGTGTCTCTGTGTGTGTGCGTCGCTCTGTGTGTCTGTCTGTGTGTGCGTCTCTGTATGTGTCTGTGTCTGTGTGTCTGTGTCTGCGTGTGTATATCTGTGTGTGCCTGTATGTGTGTGTGTCTTTCTGTGTGTCTGTGTGCGTCTCTGTTCGTATGTGTCTGTGTGTGTGTCTGTGTGGGGGGGATTGAAGGCAGGGGAGCAGAGAGGGTGAAATATGGGTTGTTGATGGGCATACATGTGACCTATGAATTAAATTTCCAAACTCTGCTAGTATGTTTGAGAAAGGGAAAACAAATAACAGACGGAAAATCAAGTTGGGAATGGCTAGATTTAGAGGAGGGCAGGGAGAGATAGACAGAGACAGGCAGACAGAGAGAGAGAGAGAGAGAGACAGAGACAGAGACAGAGAGAAGAGGGACACACAAGGACAGAGAGAGAAGACAGAGAGAGAGAGAGACTGGGACACACAGGGACACAGAGAAAGAGAGTGGCACACAAACACGCGTACACTCACACACACACAGGAACAGAGAGAAAGAGAGAGAGAGAGAGAGAGAAACAGAGAGAGAGAGAGAGAGAAAGAGATTGACCCGGAGGGAGACACACATTTACGGACAGACTGGGACCGAGACAGAGATTAATTCTGGTAATCACACATACAGCAGGAAAATCCCAAGAGATCCTCAGCAAATATCCACCTCTCCAATCCCAGCCCTGTGTGTGTCTCAGGAAGCCTACCTACAGTCAGGCTCTGAGACCCGACTGTGAGAGTAATCTTTCATATTTTCAAACTGCACTGACACAACTAATAATGTTCCAATTAAAAGAGAGTTGTAGCAACTGGGAAAGATGACATTTTGTTTCCCCAGAATTAATATGTTAGTGGGCAGCAAGATCCCACCAGGCTCCTGTCCTGGGAATGAACATATCAATCAAACAGAGCCCTCCCCAGGGAACAGACTGACAAACGATGCAACATGTCAGAAAGGGCAGGGGTGGGCTCCACTAACGCCTCACTCAGAATAAATGTGCGCAAGGAATTCGTCAGCTTCATTCTCAAACCCTGTTCTCTCTCTTTTTGGAGAGTGAGCAGCCCTCCCTGTCCGTTGAGAGTGTGTGTACGTATGTTTGTGTGTTTGTGTGTGTGTGTGTGTGTGTGTGTGGTGTGTGTTTAATAATGTTTCAAGCCTCTGGTTAATTGCTTTCTTGTGAGTTGTTAGCATTTTGATGTTGCTGTGATGTTATGAAATGCATTAGGGATGGGGAAGGGAGTGGTGGGATTGTGTTTAAACTGGGATCTTGCTGTGTAATTTTGCATGACACTGCTCTCGCTCCCCTGTCCCCTCAACAACCCACCTCTTGTCTCTTTTATCCTGAGGAACTTTTGTTGGGAAAGCTGGAAATTGAATATCCAAAATGCCTGGGGGCCAGGAAAGCCTTGGGCAAGAACAATCTCCGGGGGGGAGCAAAGGACTGAGTCCTGTTGGCCGGGCGGCAGCCCGTGGGGCCCAGTTGAGTGGTAATGTTTATTCCCCCGAGGTTTCATCTCGTCTGGGGGTAGGGATTGGGCGGGGGTGTGTGGGAAACTGGCTTGTCGGGGGCCTGTGTTTAACTGGTTCTGTCAGATCACGACTTCGTCGGTTTTAAAACGGATTTAATGCCTGGGGTTAAAGTAACCGGGATATTGGCATTGTGACAGAAACATGTTAATCCTCCAGGATCTGGGAGACAGGACTCCCTCAGGAGGAAATTGTAACCCAAAATATCTGACCCTCCGAAAGACTCGTCACACTATCAGAGGAACGTGGGTCACAGAGAGGGCAGAATGATCGAATTCGACACAGAGAGAAAGAGAGTGAAAGAAATGGAAAATGGTGAGGGCAAGAGAAACAGCAGAGGGGTCAGTGTGAGCTTATGAAATAGCTGCAATATTTGATTCTGGGGTGACAGGAAATAATTAAACTGGAAATAAAATTGTTAACGTTATTGAGCTTCTGCAGCACTGTCAATTGCGGGAGCTTGCTGTGCGTCCTTTGCCCTCATGCCATCGGTGCAGGCAATGAGTGGTTTAATCAGCTAACCTGTCATTTCGAAAACTTTTCAACGTGAAAACTCAACTCATCACCCGACGTGTTTGTTTTCTGGATGTTGCTGAGAAATTGTCTGTCTCACTGAGAGGGGAAACCTGGGATCTTGCTGTGCTGTCTCCCTGTGAATGATTCTCCTGCTCTGCCTTCCCACTACTTCCGCCTCTTTCCACCCAGCGGGATCTTCCTGGCCACTTGAGGATTTGAAAAGAGTGTGCTTGGGAGCCGGAAACCATCAAACAAGAGTTTTCCCCAGAGGGGAAACGTAGTCCTGAGGCTTGTTTCACAGGCTGCAGTCTGTTGGGCCTAGGTGAGTTTTGTCTGTCTATTTCCCAGAGGTTTAATCTTCTCTCTCTGGGGAGGGGGCTGGCTTTTACCGGGACCTCTGGTTAATCGGGCCCTGTCGGATTGTGGCCTTCTCGTTTTTGGACAGTTTTGAAACCTGGGGCTAAGGTAACATGGGCCTTGGAATTTGACATAAATACGTCAACCTTTAACCACCATCACCCACGATGTGTGTGGGGTTAGGTTGCTGTTTGTGGGATCTTGCTGTGCGTGCGTGTTTATTAATGATTCTAACCTCTGGTCAACTGCGCTGCGGTGATGTCTGTATTTCAATGTCACTGTGATGGTCAGCAATCCATTAATTCTGCAATAGTTAAACTGAACCAGTGTCACAGGGTCAAGTGGGAGATTAGGGAAGGGAGAGAGCTGTGGGATCTTGCTGTGCTTTTGGTGCCACTGTTGTCTTATAGTTCTCAGTGTGTTGCCGAACCCCTGCTCCCCGTAAACCTGGGGGTGAGGAGCAGATTGGATCCAGGAGCTGAAACTCGGTACGATGAAGAGACAGAGAGAATTAAATCACTTCTGCCGCGTGGAATCATCAGACACAGGGAGAGAATAATCAGAAACTGTCCTGTCTCCTTGTCGTTCGTTTACACACACACACACACACACACACACGGAAAAAGAATGGTGGGGTTCAGGCTGTCTCTAGGATTTTACCAGAAGGGGGCATGTTCTGGTCTGGACTGGGGGAGACAAAGGAGGGAAAATATTTTAGGGGGAGCTGCTGCGCAATCTGATCCAACAGATATCACTGCCTCCCTCTCTTACTCCAACTCCAGAGAGGGAGAAAAGGTGTGTGAAGGGGAGTGGGGGGAGAGACAGAGTGAGAGAGAGAGAGACAGACACACACACACACACACACACAAACACAGAGAGAGAGAGAGAGGTTGGTGGTGAGGTTGCATGGGAGGATTGGGGTTAGATGTGGGAGGAAGGGAAAATGGGATAGAGACTGAATTGTGGGAGGGAAACTGCAGGACAGCGAGTGTGAGTGGGAGGGGAGGGGGAGACAATAGTGTGGAGGCAAGTAGAGAAACCAGGGTTGGGGTTGTGCGTGTGAGACAGTGGTGAACGAGGGAGCGTGAAAGGGAAAGGTGGTGAGAAAGAGTGAGTGTGCAGAGAGAGAGAGTGTAAGAAATGTGGAGTAAGAGTGGGGGAGAGGAAATGGGGAGGCCAGGATTGAGTGGGAGCGACAGAGGGAGATAAATGCAGATCCTGAGGACAAGGACTTTTGACTGAGTCTGTCTCTCTCCGGCACAGCTTCTCCAACACAAAGACACGCAACAACTCTGCTGTTCGGCACGCTTTAATGACATTTATATTATTTACAAATGGAAGTGATGGATACAGTCAGTGGGATGGTGACTTTTCTCACTGGCCCCTCAGTTGTGAGAAACATTGGAATATTTCCCTGGAACCCCCCTCCCCCCTTCTCCCCAACGTCCCCCCCACCCGACACCGTGGGATAAGGATGGAAAAAAAACAGGGCTACCGTCAGTCTGTTACCATAGCGACAGGCTGCTCCATCGCTGAAACACTGTAGTTAAATGAGAAAATCCAGGACAGATTGATTAATGACGGAATTTAATTGATGGATGGATTTGGGTGAAGGGATATTTCAGCACATTCTTCAGCTGCTGCCTGAACTTAGGCTGGGTCACAGCATAAATCACGGTGTTTGTGCAGCAACTGAGGAGCTGCAGCATGAAGCCCAATTCCCCAACAAAGTGATTGAGATGCACAGACCCATACCCAAGATCATCCATCCGGGCCCATATAGAATACAGCATGAACGTTGGCCATAACAGGATGAAATTGGCCGAGATCAGAAACAGTAAAATGATGGATTTTTTTCGGTTTCTTATTTCTGTGTGAGACTGAGCGTTCCCATTGGTGTGAGTGCAGAGTCTCCTGCGTGCTCTGTTGGTCACTAAAATGTGTTTGACGGTGAGAATATTGAGCAGCAGAATCAGGAGAAATGGGACACACGGGGTTAGAATGTGGTGGAGGAACTCAATTTTGGCCCAGACACTGGAGAATAGAACAGTGACTGTTACGTCACAAAACCAGGGGTCGTTCTCCAGCGAATACCGAGCCGTGAGCATAAAATACCAGGAAATGTTCTTTAAACAGCTCAGCACAGTCACTGCTCCCAGAACCACAGCTGCCATTTTCTCACTGCAATATTTACTTTTTGCTTCTGGCAACAAATGGCCACAAACCGATCAAAGGTGAAAGTGACAGTGAACATTGGGACGGAGTACAGGAAATAAAACGGTCCCTGATAAACAATGGGAATGTGTCTCATTATCAGGTCGAGGATAATGACCAGGAGGTCCGCCGCTGCCATGGCCCCCAGGTAACGTCTGACACATGGAAACAATCCACAATCTTTATAAAGCAGGACGTAGATGGACACTACGTTAACTGTGAGGAAGGAAAACAAACCCGTTATCCACCAGCCTGGAGGCAAAGGAACCCGTTTGATCGGGGACCAAGTGGGGTTTTTAAATGTGTCCTTGTATTCCGTGATTTATTAAAGTAATTGGAGCTGGAATAACAAATGAGAAGGTCGGAATTACTGACAAAAATGTGACATATACCACAAGAAACCCTCCCTCCCCAAACACTCAGAGACACATCCATAAGGACAGATGCTTTCTAGAACATTCCCACACGATCGATCACTGGAGAGCAGACACAGGTCACTCCAGTTGCTAATACGGATTGTGGAAACGTTGTTGTCCTGAAGGATCCGCTCCCAGTTTCCTGAAGTCAAACGGAGTTTGGGAACTTCTGTATTTAGGTCTAAATTGTGGTCGATCCTGTGTCGTGAAGAAATGTAAACGCAAGGAAAACGTATTCAACCCTTTAACTGCCTGAGGGGCCTTCGGAAAAGTATCTAATTCTTTTTGGAACGGGATCTCTTCCCTCGGGATCTTATTGTATGTTTAATTCACTGACGTCCGGCGATTCACAAACAATGTCAGGGTCAGAACGTTCCGGGGAATATCAGTTATAGAACGTGAGGGACAGAACGTTCAGGGGAATGTCAGTTATAGAATGTTGTGGACAGAATGTTCTAGGGAATGGCAATTACAGAAGTTTGGAGGTAGAACGTTCCAGGGAATGGCAGTTATAGAATGTTGGGGACGGAACGTTCCAGAGAATGTCATTTATAGAACGTGAGGGACAGGACGTTCTGGGGAATGCCAATTGTAGAATGCTGTGGACAGAATGTTCCAGGGAATGGCTGTTACAGAATTTTGAGGACAGAACGTTCCGGGGAATGCCAGTAATGGAATGTTGGGGACAGAACGTTCTGGGGAATGCCAGTTATGGAATGTTGGGGACAGAGCATTCCGTCGAACGTCATTTACAGAATATCCGGTCAGAACGCTCTGGAGAATGTCAGTTATAGAATGTTGGGTATACAATATTATGGGGAATGTCAGTTATAGAATGTTGGGGAAAGAACATTCCGGGGAACACCTTGACCTGTCCATCACCTTCCCCCCATCCATTCCAAGCTCCTCTCTGACCTATCACCTCTCCCCCACCCCATCTACCTTTCACATTCCCAGCTCCCTTCCCCCCCAGACCCAGCCCCAGCCCTAGCCCCCTCCCATTTATCTCTCAGCTCCCCGGCCTAATTCATGACTAAGGGATTATGCCGGAAACGTTCATTCCCCTGCACATCGGATGCTGCCTGGCCTGCTGTGCTTTTCCCGCACCACACTCCCGGTCCAGAAACGTCTGACACCATCATTCTGACGGGATCAGGACTGATTGGTCATGTTGCATGAAACCCCATCATCATCCCTCGGTATATCCTCTCCTACCGGCAGGACAGACCCACCAGCGGTGGGGACTCCCTGGGATACAGTCAGGGAAGAAGTTACCCTGCAATTCCCCAACATTGATTCCAGAACCCGGGAAAGCTCATGGTAAGAGGTCACAGATGGTCAAGTAAACCGCTTGAGGACCGTCATCTCCTGCCCTCATCCCTACCCCCGGTGACAACTCGGTTCCTCTCGATGTTGGAAACAAATCAGAGAACGCACTGAGGGTGATAATGATGCAGACCGTTCTCTAGGTGTGGGTCTTCAATGTCCATCACCAAGAGTGTGCTCACAGGCCCCACACTGACTGAGCAGGGAGAGACCTCGCATACACAGCAGCCAGACTGTGGAAAGTGATGGAGGAACCAACAAGACGGAACTATTCTCACGAAACCTCTTTTCCCAGAGGGATCTGTCCCTAACAGTATCTGTAGGAGCAGACAGCACACAGTCCTGGTGGAGGGAAAGTCTCAGCCTCATATTGAAAACCCTGCCCACTGTGTTATGTGGCACTTCCTTCTGTGAAGTCGGACATACATCTAAAGGACCGAGCACATGGAAGCTGGCCATCCATGAGGCACTGTGGGCTAGCAACAGCTGCAGCATCAATGGCCTTCCCTCCATTGTAAAGTCAGAAGTGGGCTGTTCACTGATGGTTCAACAATGTTTGGCACCATTCCCAACTTCACCTATACTGAAGCAGGCCATTCAGCCCATCAAGCGTTTTAAATAGGAACAGAATGAGGCCATTCGGCCATTGGAGGCCGTTGCTCAGCAATTGGAGCAGATCTTTTAATCTTTCATACCGGATACACAGAAAATGGAAGGGAACATTCAGTCTTTCAAAGCTGCTACACAGGGATACGGTTTGGGGGGGGGGTGGGGGGGCAGGTGGAGCGGGTGAGGAGGGGTACGGGGGGACGGGTTACTGAGCCAAGAGCAGGGATAAATTAGGGTGAAATCTGTCTCTATCAGCTTAACACAAAGTAACGACTGCAGTGACACATCTAACAGTGTTGGGCCCTCAACTATTCGCAAACTATACGAATGGTTTCCAGAAATGGAACAATCATGTTCAAACTAAATTTAAGCTGACACTAAGATCGAGAGGAACTGAAGTTAACAAGGGGAGGTAGAGAATCTGAAAATGGATAGGTAACAGACAACAACTTGGTAGATCGAACCTGTGATTTGTTTTCAGCAAGATTTATACGCTGTGTATTACATAGATGGTGAGGGAAAACAGGACTTAGTGATACCATGTGTACTGGAGGATTCAATCTGACCTGTCCAGACATAGAATGCGTTGCCCCATCTCTCTGATGGTCTGCTCCCTGATGTTCCCCGTGGCCCCACTGCTTTCAGTACACACCAGATATTTTGATGTGTTTGGCTGGTGGTGGGACTTGGTAAGGGGGAGGATGTTTTGACCCCTGTAACAATGGGACAGCCTTTACCTGCAAGGCCATCATTCCTTTCTCGGTGGAGATCCGCCGGCAATGGGAATGGCTACATGCTTCTGAATGAAGAGGCCGCGTCTGCTGCAGGACAGTGGGTATTCGCCAACATGATGTACTGTACCTGGGCACACTGTAACGTGAATGGGGTGAGGGACGGAGAGTCCAATCACAGGAATGCGAACTGAAGACATTGCCAAAACAGGTGAAATTGCTAGATTTACCACATTCTCAAGCCACCTCACAGAACTAATGCACTGCTCAGTACAACCCAGCAGTCTGTCCAGAGCGGAACACTGCACTGATCATGTCAGAGCATTTATCTTTAAACCATCTGTCGAATATGGGAAGCTGGGATAGCGACAAAAAAAAACCTGCTGATGCTGGAATCCAAAGTAGACAGGCAGGAGGCTGGAAGAACACAGCAAGCCAGGCTACAAGAGGAGGTGCAGAAGTCGATGTTTCGGGAGTAACCCTTCTGCTGGTGTCCTGAAGAAGGTTTACAAAGGAGCAGGTAACATCTCACATGTAGTGCTGTGTACACCACCCTTGTGCATTGATCTGTAACCCAGAAGCAGTTACCCACCCCGGATGTAGGACTATGTACATCACTCCAGTGCATTGATCTGAAACCCAGGAGCAGTTAAACTCCCAGCAGGTAGGACTGTGTACACCACCCCAGTGCATTAATCTGTTAACAAGGAGCAGTTACCCTCCCAGCATGTAGGACTGTGTACATCGCCCAAGTGCATTGAACTGTAAACCAGGAGCTGTTACCCTCCCAGCATAAAGGACTGTATACACCACCCCAGTGCATTGTTCAGTATCACTGTGTTAGATCCCTGCCCAGTGTGGGGAAACTTACAGCCCATGCTGGAAGTGACAGTATATGCAGCTCCCATCCATTTCCAGCTCCATCCCTCCATTGTGCCCTGACAAGGGGGTGCTATGGGTGTGAACATCACTGCCACAGAGAGACAGAGTTGGAGGGGGAATCAGTTTAAACCATGACAAATGGGAGGGGTATTGGAAATTGACACAGGGATAGACAAAGAGACAGTGTTGTAGAAGGACGTGTTCTCAGGTTTCAGAATGCTGAAATGAAAACCTTTTAACAACATCCTGTAACATAAGTCAGTGTTTCCAGGAATGATAGGTGAACAGGATATTGGTGTGAGTTCAGATGATGAAGAGTTTTGGATGAGTATTTGTTCTACAGCTTAGAATCTGGGCGTAGGGTTAGCAGAGTCTTTGACTCATTGGGCTAAATCTAACAATAATTTGTCTCAGTGCTATTTACATTGACTGTGACACAGGGATCATCCACACTACGCCAGGCTAGTTTACGGGTGCTATATTACCAAACTTACCTCATTAACTACCCACCCCACCCCATAGTGTCCCTCTCATTCAATACCAGTCCGATTTCCTACCCATCATGGCTGGAGGTACTTACAATCGCCCGGATGCCCATGGATTTTTTATGATCCCTGACGCTGGCGCCATCTTTAAAAGGCCAATGAGCACACAGTTGAGCTTTCTTAGTTCGGACCTGCCCTGCACAGTTTACCCCGAACATGGCAGATAAGGGGCAATTATACCACAGTTTGTCGACAGGGGCATGGTGGTCTTGGTGATTGGCCAATACAGAGAAGGATAATTCTTTTCCCAGAGGAGGACACACCACCAGACCCATCGAATATGGTCTGAGCTCCCCACCAAGCTCACTGTAGTATCTGCTGCCTGAAGAAATGACCAGCAATACAGGACAAGCATCAATAGCCTTCTCCGCTCTGTCAGGATAAGAGTCTCTGTATTCTCCCTGCTCCCTCACACTCACTGTATACCTGTTACAGCACTGACTCCCGAACAAGGCTCATCGTCCACCAATCTCACTGCTGCATGCAACACCTTCTCTCTCTCTCTCTCTCTCTCTCTCTCTCTCTCTGTCACCCTATCCACTACAGCTCCCACACTAATAACACTGCATGAATACAACACTGTGAACTGACTCTCTTCAGACCCGTCATCATGACACCCTCCCCACCTGCACAAGCACTAACTACAAGACCACCCACTCCTACGCTCCCTCCCTCCCCTTCTCCCATTCCAGGAGAAGCAGCCTAGAATAGGATAGAAAGGGCCAAGCCAGGTGGTGGAGTGAGTGTGAGGATGTCAGGGTGATGATGATGGAGTGTGTGTGAGGGGTCAGGGTGACGGAGATGGAGTGAGTATGAGGGGATCGGGGTGAGGGTGATGGAGGGAGTGTAAGTGCGTCAGGCTGTCGGCGATGGAGTGAGTGTGAGTGGGTCAGGGTGATGTTGATGGAATGTGTGTGAGGGGGTCAGGGTTAAGGTGATGGAGTGAGTGTGAGGGGCGTCATAGTGAATGTGACGGTGTGAGTATGAGAGGGTCAGGGTGACGGTGATGGAGTGAGTGTGAGGGGTCAAGTTTATGGTGATGGAGTGAGTGTGAGGGTGTAAGGGTGTCGGTGATGGAGTGAGTGCGAGTGGGTCAGGGTGATGGTGATGAAATGAGTGTGAGGGGGTGAGGGTTACGGTGATGGAGTGAGTGTGAGGGGCGTAATAGTGAATGTGATGGTGTGAGTATAAGAGGGTCAGGGTGGAAGTGATGGAGTAAGTGTGAGTGGGGCAGGGTGATGGTGTGAGTGTGAGGTGGTCAGGGTGATGGTGCTGGAGTGAGCGTGAATGTGTCAGGATTACGGTGATGGAGTGAGTGTGAGGAGGTCAGGGTGACGGTGATGGAGTGAGTGCGAGAGTGTTAGTGTGGCAGTGATGGAGTTAGTGTGATGGGGTTAAGTTTAAGGACATGTAGTGAGTGTGAGGGGTCAGGATGACGTTGATGGAGTGAGCGTGAGTGAGTCAGGGTTACGGTGATGGAATTTGTGTGAGGGGATCAGTGTGCTGGTGATGGAGTGAGTGTGCCTTTGTCGGTTGACTGTGATGGAGTGGATATAAGGGGGTCAGTGTGACAGGGATGAAGTGAGTGTGAGGATTTGTGGGTGATGGTGATGGAGTGAATGCTGTTCTGAACTGACTGCTTACAAGCACTTGTATGAGAGAATGGCAGACCCAGAAACAGTATATTGCTATTGAGCTGGATTCAGGTATTAGACAGTTAAGAGAAAGGGGGCCCCAGAATTGTGAATAGTTGATATAAAATGTTCACTTTCAGAGTGAAAAAATAAATTGATGTTTTTATTTAAACAGTAGAATTTGTCAGATCTGTAACTCATTTTTTAACAGTTTACGTGGTGAATTGAGCATTTCTTTATGTTTAGTTTAAATTACCAGATGAGCTTCACGCCGTGTCCTAACAATTGCTGTGTATGTCTCTGTGCGTCTCTGTGTGGGGCAGGTCTGGCTCTCTCTTTGGTGCTTAAAGTGATACAATTCCACCCTCTGCTGGCCTCCACACGCCAACTGTACAGGCATTGGCAGAGGGTGAAATCCAACAGGAATTCATTCAGAGATGGGGAGAGAGAGGGCAGCTGCTCACAGCACCATCCAAATCGATGTCTTATCTATGTACTGATCTAAATGTCCTTTAAACGTTGTAACTGTCCCTGCTTTCACCACTTCCTCTGGAAGTTCATTCCACACACAAGCCAGATTCTGTCTAAAATATTTACCTCTCATGACTTTTGTAAATCTTTTTCCTCGCACCTTAAAATATCCCTCAGTTTTAAATTCCCAAATCTAGGGAAACGACATCAGCCCTTCAGCTTATCTGTACCCCTCATTATTTTACAAACCTCTGTAAAGACACCCCTTAATCTCCTGTTGTCAGTGAGAAAAGTCTAAGCCTACCCAGCCTCTCCTTATAGCTTACTCCCTCCATTTCCAAAACATCCTGGTTAATCTCTTCTGAACCCTCTCCAGCTTAATAATATCAAGGTCAATAATATCAAAGTGAATAGCAAAGGGATTTTCTAAGGGTACGAGGAGTCCAAAACTAGAGGGCATTGGCTTAAGGTGAGATAGGAACATTTAAAAGTGACCTAAGGGGTAGAGTTTTCAACCAGAGGTTAGTATGCCTATGGAATGAGCGGGCAGGGTGACCAGACTGGACACAGTATTCCAGAAGAAGTCTCACCAATGTTGTACAACCACAACATGACGTCCGAATTCCGATACTCAAAGATCTGACAAATGAAGGCAAGTGTGTTAAACACCTTCTTAACCATACTATCTTTATGAGATGCAAATTTTAAAGAATTATACGTGACGGCCTTGGTCTCTGTACTACAAAACTGCCAAAGGCCCTACTTTTAATTGTATAGGTCCTACTCTTGTTGATTTACCAAATCCAATACCTCGCATTAATCCAAACTAAACTCTATCTGTCACCGCTCAGCCCAGTGTGTGATAGCCCTCACCCTTCAATTTTAAAATGCGCATCCCTCTCCAGGATGCCTGCACACGCTGGCCTTGATTTTCACAAAGGCCCTGAGCTTGGGTTGCCTTGTGTGGTTAGGGGGAGGAGGGACAGATTGCAGACACAGTCAGTGGGCCTGGTATTATTTCATGGTTTTAGGAACAGGGCAGTCACACGTTAGAGGTGTGTAATAATGATCAGTGACTTGGGGCCAGAAATTATGATCTTTCTCCATCTCTGGTGTTCAGTAATAAATATCTATTCGAGACCCTTGATTTTGCAAGGTGTGTCTGCATGATTTCTTTCCCTAATATTACGGGCCACAGATACTAGCTATAAAATATGTTCATAGTTAATTTTGATGGCACAGTGCGTACACTCAATATCATACAGGTGAGACAAATATCTTGAATTTGCTTAACAATACAAAGTGTTTTGTGTAGTTGAGTAATGGGAACCTGATTATAATAAATCCACACCGAACTGAAAGCTGACACTTAAAAAATTACCCAAAATCTAGGTATGGTAGTGTAGTGGGTAGTACCCCTGCCTCTGAGCCAGAGATCTTGATTTGTTTCCAATTACTGAACTTGTGTGGTAGTGTTCGTAGCTCTGTACTAGCAGGACTGAATTCAAACTCTGCCTGTTACAGACGTATGTCACAGCGTGTCAGAACTGCTGATGAACAAAGACACAGGAGAATGCTCTTACAGCTTTATGGGTATTGCTGAGTGATGCTAGTGTCCTTACCTCCGGGCACAAAGGTCTAGGTGTAAAGCCCACAGAAGTGTCTCAGGATACCTCTGAACAAACTAATTAAGATGGATTTATAATTGTGATTTTATGGAGAAGGAAGAGGTGTCAATATTGAATTTCAGAATTTAGGCTCCGGGATAATTGAAAGCACAGCTGTCGTGATTGGAGTCACATTTCGCCGCAGTAAAAGTTTCTAAAATCAAAATGCTCATGGATAGCGTGAGTAGTCAGGGTTTTCCCCCTGGTTAGGTACATCTACAACTGGAAAGCATTGGTTGAACGTGAGAGGAAAAGGTTTTGATGAGGCCTAGAGGGCACAATTTCATGCAGAGGGTGGGGTATGTATTGAATGAGCTGCCAGAGGAAATGGTGGAGGCTGGTACAACTACAAAAAGGAAAAGGCTTCTGGATTCTGACAGGCCTGCCGATCTTTTCCAGCAATGTCTGTATTTTTTAAAAAAAACATTCTTTTTAACAAACGTATTCTGAATAAATTAAACATTTTGTTTTTTGAATGACGCAGGGCCATGTAAACATATGTCAAATCTACCGAGACCATTTTCTACTAAGGATATGGCTCTGTGCATGACAGCAGCAATGATGGACCTACATGGAACAGGAAATGTGATAGAGACATAGGTTGGACAATGTACAAGGAGACCTCAGATGGTCCAGTTTGGGAGCAGATGACATTACTGTGTGATTTAGCTCACAGAGGGAGAAAGCTTAATCTGCCCGAGAAGGAATGGCCTATTGCACTCTTTCTCCTTCATTGTTCCTCATCATACCAATGTGTGCGAGTGCAAAAAAAAACTGCAGTCATCATTACCATTGTTATTTTTCTAGTATCCCTGCACTGTTGAAGCAGGCCCTTCGGTCCAACACTTCCATAACAAACTTCGCAACACATACCACTATAATTACCCCTGACTAATGCACCTAACCGAGAAATCACTGAAAACTACAGACAATTTAGCGTGACCGATTCACCGAACCGACACAGTTTGAGCTGTGGTTGGAAACTAGAGCACACATTGGAAGCTCGCACAGACAAGAGGGAGAATGTGCAAGCTCCGCACAGTCACCCAATGGTGGAATGGGACCCAAGTCCCTGGTGCTGTGTGGCAGCTAACCACCGTGCTGCCCTTTGGGTGATCCCTGACCAGAATTCACTGGAATCTTGTCACTGCTTAAAGCAAATGGAGTTCAATCAAAATCCACTCTCCCAGGATGAAATCCCATTGCTAGCAGTTGTGTGAGTACAATATTTTCGGAAACAGAATACCGTTTTGGACAATCTCGCAATTTTCCTTTTGTCATGAGTTCCAATTATATTTGGACAAATTTCTTTCAATTTAAAATTGCAGAGATTTTGTTTATCGGTGTGTGTGTGTGTGTGTGTGTGTGTGTCTGTGTGATTTTAGAAAGGGAACTATAGAGCATAGAACTGAGAACAGTACAGCACAGAACAGGCCCTTCAGCCCACAATGTTGTGTCGACCACTGATCCTCATGTAAGTACCCTCAAATTTCTGTGGCCATATGCATCTTCAGTAGGCTCTTAAATGTCTCCAATGACATTGCTTCCACAACTGCGGCTGGCAACGCATTCCATGATCTCACAACTCTCTATGTAAAGAACCCGCCTCTGACATCCCCTCTATTCCTTCTTCCAACAGCTTAAAATTATGACCCCTCGTGTTAGTCATTTCTGCCTTGGGAAATAGTCTCTGGCTATCGAACCTATCTATGCTTCTCATTATCTTGTACACCTCAGTTAGGTCCCCTCTACTCCTCCTTTTCTCCAATGAAAAAAGTCCTATCTCAGTCAACCTCACTTCATAAGATAAGCCTTCCAGTCCAGGCAGCATCATGGTAAACATCCTCTGAACCCTCTCCAAAGCATCTACATCTTTCCTAAAATAGGGCAACTAGAACTGGACGCAGTATTCCAAGTGCGGTCTAACCAAAGTTTTATAGAGCTGCAACAAGATCTCACGACTCTTAAACTCAAATCCCCTGTTAATGAAAGCCAAAACACCGTATGCTTTCTTAACAACCCTATCCACTTGGGCGGCCATTTTAAGGGGTCTATGTACCTGCACACCAAGATCCCTCTGTTCCTCCTCACTGCCAAGAATCCTATCCTTAATCCTGTACTCAGCTTTCAAATTCGACCTTCTAAAACGCATCACTTCGCATTTATCCAGGTTGAACTCCATCTGGCAACTCTCAGTCCATCTCTGCATCCTGCCAATGTCACGCTGCAGCCTACAACAGCCTTCTATACTGTCAACAACACCTCCAACCTTTGTGTCGTCTACAAACTTGCTGACCCATCCATCAATCCCCTCATCCAAGTCATTAATAAAAATTGCAAACAGTAGAGGCCCAAGGACAGAGCCCTGTGGAACACCACTCGCCACAGACTGAAGGCAGAATATTTTCCTTCTACTACTACTCGCTGTCTTCTGTTGGCCAGCAAATTCTGTATCCAGACAGCTAGGTTTCCCTGTATCCCATTTCTCCTGACCTTCTGAATGAGCCTACAATGGGGAACCTTATCAAACGTCTTGCTGAATTCCATAGACACCACATCCACAGCTCGACTCTCAGTCACATCCTCAAAGATCTCGATAAGTTGTGTGAGGCATGACCTGCCCCTCACAAAGCCGTGTTGACTGCATTTAATCAATCCAAGCTCTTCCAGATGGTCATAAATCCTATCCCTCTGAATCCTTTCTAACACCTTGCAGATAACAGACGTAAGACTTGCTGGTATGCAATTGCTGGGGATTTCCCTATTTCCTTTCTTGAAGAGAGGAATTTGATTATATATTTGCAATACGCAGTTTGCCATGCATCTTCCCACCATAGCTTGAGTAACATTGCTCTTGATCATAAACGTGTTGTTTCAGCAGATTAAAGAAAGTTGTCTGACTTGTTCCTAAAACTGACCCTGACCCAGTCTGAGATCGATATCATCGGCCATATCACCAACCTGGTTACATTTGACATTTGTTGTGAGCAGTGGAGGAGTGGGACTAGAAAAAGAAACAGTGACTCAAAATGTCGGGGAACGAAAGACCGGTGAGACTTATGTCAGTGGTCGATGAGTTGTTGGAGGGGATTCTGAGGGATAACATTTACATACATTTGGGAAGGCAAGGGCTGATCGGAGCAGACAACGTGGCTTTCTGCATGTGAAATCATGTCTCATCAATTTGGTTGAGTTTTTTGAAGAGGTGACAAAGAAGATTGATGAAGGCAGTTTAGTAGACGTTGTCTATATGGACTTAAGCAAGGTGCTCATTTAAAGAAGAAAGAGCAAAGTAAATTTACAGCCCAGGAACTGGCCTTTCAACCTCCACACCTGAGCCGATCCAAATGTACTATCTAAATCTGTCGGTCAATTCCTAAACATCTGTATTCCTCTGCTCCCCACCTACTCATGCATGTGTCTCGATGCACCTTAAATGAATCTGCCGTGCCTGCCTCTACTATCTCTTTTGGCAACGCGTTCCAAACGCCCACCACCCTCTGTGCGAAATACTTACTGCGTGTATCCCCCTTAAACTTTCCACCTCTCACTTTGAAAGCAAGACCTCTCGTTCCTGAATCCTTCACCCTGGGAAAAAGCTTGTCTCTATCCAAACCGTCTTTCCCCTTCATGATTTTGCAAACCTCAATCAATTCACCCCCCCATCTCCTTTTTTCTAGTGAAAATAAACTTAACCGACACAGCCTCTCTTCATAGCTAGTCTTTCATTCTGATTGGTAGATAGATTAGTAAGTTTCAGTCACATGGGATTCAGAGGAAGCTAGTCACAATTGGCTTGAAGGATAAGGGGTAGTTTTCAGACTGGAGGCTTGTGAGCAGCAGTGTGTGGTAAGAATCAGTGCTGAGTTCACAGCATTTCATCATTTATGTAAAGGATTTAGATGTGAATATTGAGGCCATAGTTAGTAAGTTTACAGATGACATCAGAAAGGTGATGCAGTAGATTATCTCAGAGTACAACGATACACAATCAGATGAAAAAAAAGTGGCAAGGAGTGACAGATGAAGATTAATTTAGATAAACACGAGGTTTTGTGTTTTGGGAACGCACATCAGGGCAGAAATTATACACTTAATAGTAAGGTCCTGGGGCATGTTGTGAAACAAAGGGACATAGGGCTGCAGGTACAGTGTTCCTTGAAAGCGGAGTCACAGGTAGACAGAATGGTGCTGAACACATTTGGCACTTTTGCCTTAATCAGTCAGAGCATTGAGTATAGGAGTTGTGGTGGCATGCTGCATCTGTTCCAGAAGTTGTGAGGCCATTTTATGAATATTGCATACAACTCAATTGTCTGCAGAAATGACTTACACGGATGTTCCATGACTGGAGGTTTGTGCTTTATGGAGAGGTTGATTAGGTTGAGGTGTTTCCCCCAGGACTGTCAGAGGTTGAGGGGGTGACATGATAGAGTTTTATAAAACCATCAGGGGCATGGATATTCTGAACAGCCACGCTCTGCTCCCAGAGAGGGCATAGTTTGAAGGCGAGAGGGCGAATGATTGAGAAGTGACCTGAAGCTAAATATTTCACACACAGAGTGGTGTGTACACAAAAAGTGCCGTCAGAGGAAGTGGTGAAGGCGGTTACAGTCGCACATTTAAAAGGATGTAAGAGGAGGGATGTTGGCCAAAGGCTGGCAAATGGAATTGGATCAAATTTGATATCTGATCGGTGTGAACAGATTGGACTAACGGGTCTGTTTCTGTTCTGCATGACTCTCTGATTTTATAAGTGGGATGACGAAAAATCTGAAAGGACCTTTCAAGTGGGAATTCTCTTCACTGAAACTTTATCGTGCCTCGATGTTCACATCGCTTGAAATCTGCGTTCGTTAAAAACTTGACAGGGAAGTGAGTCATGAATAATGTGACACAGATAGAAAAGTGGGTCTGAGTACCCAACCTGATCAGCCACAATCTTAGTGCCTGGTGGAAAAGGATCAAAGTGACCCTTGACCAACTCCTGCTCCTCAGTCCCATGTTTCTATGTTCCATTCAGCCCCTCGTACCTGCTAGACAGGAACAGTTGGAGGCTAGTTACTGCTATCGCCTGGTGCACAGAAACAGAGGAGACCATTCAGCCCCTCAGGACTGTCACACACGCTTTGAGGTGATTTGGGAAATGTAATTGGAAAATCCAGGCACGGGTATGGAAGAGGCCCCTCATCTCTCTTTACAGAGCGTCACTCTCTCCAACTAGTGCCTCTAAAAGGTCTATATCCATCGATCTCCTTTCCAAATACATTCAGACACTTAGCGCCTTGAAAACTCTTGAGAAGAGAAATCCTGACATTCAATGCCACCTGTTTGAAGAAAACACTTGATGCTCCTCTACCATGGTCTATTGATGTGAAGAAAAGAATTTGACTCAAGGGTTCAGGTAAAAATGACTGGCTCTGATATCAAGGAGCTTAACAAAACTGGACTTAATGGGAAAGAGTAACCTCTCCAGTGTTTGGCGTCAAACATGGCACAAAGGAAGATATTCATCATCTAAGTCCTGTGTCACCTCTGTGGGAGATCCTCAGGGTATCTTCCTCTTCACAAACAGCTTCAGCTGCTTCATCAATGTCTCCCCACCCCCACCCTCAGATCAGAAAGGGGGGTTGTTCAATGAGGATTCCACAATGTTAAGAACATTTTGTCCCCCCTCAGCTCCTGAACTGGTTTGTGTCCATATGCAGCAAGACCCAGACTCCATTGAGGCGTGTGCTGTTAACGTTTCCATCACATTCATGTAACAGAACTGCCTGACACTGCGTATTGCCTAAGTTAAACAAGATTTAGTTCAACACTTCACGCTGGTTTCATAAGAATATGAGGAAGTGGTTCAGCCCATTGACACTATTGGAGAGAAACAGGAATAGCCCATTCAGTGCCTCCAGCATATTCAGTGCCACGAGGAGGTTGAACAGTTCATCAACTTTACCAACACCTTCCATATCGACCTCAAATTCACCTGGACTGTCTCAGACTCCTCCCTCCCCTTCCCAGACCTTTCCATTTCTGTCTCGGGCGACCGACTCAACACAGACATCTACTATAAACCGACTGACTCCCACAGCTACCTAGACTACACCTCCTCCCACCCTGCCCCCTGTAAAAACGCCATCCCATATTCCCAATTCCTTCGTCTCCGCCGCATCTGCTCCCTGGAGGACCAGTTCCAATACCGTACAGCCCAGATGGCCTCCTTCTTCAAGGACCGCAGATTCCCCCCAGACGTGATCAATGATGCCCTCCACCGCATCTCCTCCACTTCCCGTTCCTCCGCCCTTGAGCCCCGCTCCTCCAACGGGCACCAAGACAGAACCCCACTGGTTCTCACCTACCACCCCACCAACCTCCGTATACAGCGTATCATCCGCTGTCATTTCCGCCACTGCCAAACGGACCCCACCACCAGGGATATATTTGCCTCCCCTCCCCTATCAGCGTTCAGCAAAGACCACTCCCTTCGTGACTCCCTCGTCAGGTCCACACCCCCCACCAACCCAACCTCCACTCCCGGCACCTTCACCTGCAACCGCAGGAAATATAAAACTTGCGCCCACACCTCCTCCCTTTCTTCTCTCCAAGGCCCCAAGGGATCCTTCCATATCTGCCACAAATTCACCTGAACCTCCACACACATCATCTATTGCATCCGCTGCACCCGATGTGGCCTCCTCTATATTGGGGAGACGGGCCGCCTATTTGCGGAACGCTTCAGGGAACACCTCTGGGACGCCCGGACCAACCAACCCGACCACGCCGTGGCTCAACACTTTAACTCACCCTCCCACTCCACCGAGGACATGCAGGTCCTTGGACTCCTCCACCGGCAGAACATAACAACACGACGGTTGGAGGAAGAGCGCCTCATCTTCCGCCTGGGAACCCTCCAACCACAAGGAATGAACTCAGATTTCTCCAGTTTCCTCATTTCCCCTCCCCCCACCTTGTCTCAGTCGGTTCCCTCAAGTCAGCACCGCCCTCCTAACCTGCAATCTTCTTCCTGACCTCTCCGCCCCCACCCCACTCCGGCCTATCACCCTTACTTTGACCTCCTTCCACCTATCACATCTCCATCGCCCCTCCCCCAAGTCCCTCCTCCCTAACTTTTATCTTAGCCTGCCTGGCACACTCTCCTCATTCCTGATGAAGGGCTCTGGCCCAAAACGTCGAATTTCCTGTTCCTTGGATGCTGCCTAAGCTGTTGTGCTTTAACCAGCAACACATTTTCACCTCCAGCATATTACTCAGGAACAGAACGAATCCAGTGTGACGGACCACACGAGAGCCCCTCGAAAATATTTGAAGGTAGTACCTTAGATTCTAATGTCATTTGTATTTTAATGGAAATGTAAAGTGTCTGTTCCAGATGCAATGTAACTGGTCAAGTTCCTCAGTGTGAAGCAAAACACCATTTATTTAAACGCAAATGATTAAATGAAATCAAAGAAAGAGGAATTTAAAATAACGTAATTCTATTGGACAAGTCAACAGAATAATAGAACTAGGAACTATTATTAATGAACTATTCCAATATAGGAAACACAACCCTTGGCAGAAAGGAATATTCAGATTAAAGTGTCACAAACATTTCTCCAATCCAGGAATTAAAAATAACACCAAGTGAAAATTCAGAGAGGGTTGCAGCCACGAGTCACTGAAGCTTCCAACTTTGTGGAGACCCCAATAGTTTCTGATGATACTGAGAAAACAAAACCCAGAGATCCTAATCTGTGAGAGCTGGCCACACCCATTTGGGCTGCATTACAATAAACCCAAGGCCTCCCTCGCTGTTTACCCAAGTGGTCTTAACTAGCCAGCTTGGTAACGATCATTCAATCTCTCCCTGAAAAGAAACCAGGACAAAATAACCTCTTAAAGCTGCACCATCATCACACTTGTCAGCACATCGAGCTGTGAAACAGGAACTGGGGTATCCCAGTCAGGTCCTTGGCCCTGTCCAATTGAACGAGGAAGAAGCCATTCAGTCCCTTGAGGTCACTTACACAGGATCAAGAGGAGGCCATTCAGTCCCTTGAGTCACTTACACAGGAAGAGTAGGAGAACATTCAGCCCCTTGAGACTCTTACATGGGAGCAGGAGAAAGCCATTCAGCCCCTTGCGTCTCTTACACAGGAACAGGAGGAGGCCATTCAGCTACTGGAGTCTCTTACATAGGAACAGGAGGCCATTCACCCCCTTTAGTCACTTATACAGGACAGGAGGAGGCCATTCCCCATCTACGCACTAACAAAGGGATAGAATGAGGTAAGTGATGCTGATTCCTGATGAATGGCTGATGCCCAAAATGTGGATTCTCCTGCTCCTTCGTTGCTCCCTGACCTGCTGTGTTTTTCCAGCAATCCACTCTCTACTCCAATCCCCAGCATGGGCAGTGCTCACTGCCTCCTAATTGATGCTCTAACATGATGAACAAGTGGAGCAGAGCGTGCACAAACAGACTGCTCCACGTTTTTCCTTGTGGCTCTGTTGCTCATTTACACACGTAGGATTTCAAACGTAGTTTTCTAGCTGTGAACATGGAAGTCATACGTCTTGTGTCATGTCTCAAGAAGGCACGTACCATCTCCGTGAAGTCAGCCTGGTGGGAGTGGCGACCTGTTTTAGATGTAATTTATTGTGGCTGCTGTTGGGGATTGTTAACAACATGACATTCAATAAGAGTTCACACGCCAACTGCACAATAATGTGGGGAAAGTTAATTTAGGCATATAAACGATTAGAAAAGTCACGTTAGACTGATGAATGGACTCTCTAAGATCAAATAATGCTGATCTTGATCATGTTGATCTTGTCTACTGCACGTCCTGTTCATTGTAAACTGTATGCCTTACTCTATCCAAGTCTATTTCCACCCTATGATCTCTCTGGCCTCCACTGCTCATAAATAAAGTGTTTCCCTGCACTGAGGTACACGTGACAATAAATCAAATCAATCAATCCTGTGTAAATAATGGAATTTCTCACCCTATCAATGTCTCTTTTGGAATTAAGTGATCGCTGCCACTCCTCGTGTTTCAGCATCAACATTTCTTCGTCTCTCACATCTCTATAGATTAAACATTCAAATTCATTACTCTATCCTCATACTACCATCAACCGTGTTTGTGGTAAAGAGATTATTTCTTACAAAGAAGATCAAATCTGGAGAGAGTGCCCCAAATGCTCTCTCAGCAAGGCTCTACAACAGCAGCAAGATGGCTTTACTTATGTACTCGAATAATATTACAATGAAGGACAGCATACCATTGACTGCATCAATTACTTACACAGGGTTTGATTCGGAGCCGAGAGCATAGACTTGTGATTGAGAGATCATGCTTCCCAAATTTGTAAGCGTTCATTGATGAAGTGACCAAGAAGGTTGACGAGGACAGAGGGGTAGACGTAGTCTCTATGGATTTCAGTAAGGCCTTTGATAAGGTTTCACATGGCAGGCTGCTCTGGAAGGTGCCATCACATAGAATGCTGGGGGAACTGGCCAATTGGATACACAGTTGGCTTGATGGTAGGAAACAGAGAGTTTGGTGGAAGGATGCTTGTCAGACCGGAGGATGGGTCCATAGCTGTTTGTTATCCATGATTGGGTTGATAATGTACAAGGCATGATTAGTAAGTTTGCAGATGACATTCAAATAAGTGGTATCGTGATCAGTGAGGACTTTTATCAGATATTGCAGCAGGACCTTTATCAGGTGGGGATGTAGATTGAAAATGGCAAATAGAGTTTAATATAGATGTGTGAGGTATTGCATTTTGGAAACTCAAATCAAGGGAAGAGTTCCATGGTGCATGGGAGGGCCATAAGGGATGTAGTGGACAGAAAGACATTAACGTTCAGGTGCACGGTTCTCTGACAGTGGAGTCACAGGTAGACAGGGCAGTGAAGAAGGCTTTTGGCGCAATGACAATCATCAGGAACGATATCGTATAGAAGTTGGGAAGTTATGTTGCAGTTGCACAGGACTTCTGTGAGGAAGGCATATGGTGTACTGGGCTTTATTGGCAGAGGAATTGAGTTCCGGAGTCCTGAGGTCATGTTGCTGTTGTATAAGACTCTGGTGAGGCCTCATCTGGAGTATTGTGTGCAGTTTTGGTCGCCATACTATAGGAAGGATGTGGAAGCTTTAGAACGAGTGCAGAGGAGGTTTACCAGGATGTTGCCTGGAATGGTAGGAAGATCGTATGAGGAAAGGCTGAGGCACTTGGGGCTGTTCTCATTGGAGAAGAGAAGGTTTAGGGGAGATCTGATAGAAGTGTATAAGATGATTAGGGGTTTAGATAGGGTAGATACTAAGAACCTTTTACCGCTAATGGAGTCAGGTGTTACTAGGGGACATAGCTTTAAATTAAGGGGTGGTAGGTATAGGACAGATGTTAGGGGTAGATTCTTCACACAGCGGGTTGTGAGTTCATGGAATGCCCTGCCCGTATCAGTGGTGAACTCTCCTTCTTTATGTTCATTTAAGCAGGCATTGGATAGGCATTTGGAAGTTATTGGGCTAGTATAGGTTAGGTAGGACTCGGTCGGCGCAACATCGAGGGCCGAAGGGCCTGTACTGCGCTGTATCCTTCTATGTTCTATGTTCTATGTTCTATGACTTTGGGAAGGCCTCATTTGGAGTATTGTGTTCAGTTTTTGTCACCTTGTTATGGGTAGGATGTTATGAAATTAGAAAGATCGCAGAAGAAATTGACAAGGACATTTCCAGAACCCAACGGTCTGAGTTATAGGGAGAGGTTGGGCAATCTAAGACCTATTCTTTAGGGGATTGAGGGGGACCTGATAGAGATGTGTAAGATCACAAGGTATATTGATAGGGTTAATGCTCTGAGTCTTTTTCCAAGATTTCGAGAGTTGAGGATTAGAGGGGATCCGTTTAAGGTTAGAGAGGAAGGAATAAAAGGGAACCTGAGGGGCCACTTGTTTACACAAAGGGCTGGCACGTGGTTGAGCTGCCAGCAGATGTGGTTAAAGGGGGAGCATTAATAATATTTCAAACATACTTGGATAAATATATAAATAGGATAATAGGAAAGGACTGGAAGCATATGGGACAACTGCAGGGAAATAGGTTTAGCGTGGACTGATATTTACAAGGTGGAGTCGAACCTCTCTGTTAATTAAAACCAAACACCCAGAAAAGCTAGCTTTGCCGCATAATCTGTTAAAATATAGGGGACACAGATCTCCAATATTCCACAATTTAAAAAAAACAAGTTAGTTTCTTAACTTTTATAGTGAACACTAAACAACAACTATTCATAAAGACAAACTCCTCTTTTCTTAACTACTTACTATCTCATTCCAACACTGTCAACATATGTTGGTCCAACAACCCACATATTAAACATTACAATCTCAAGACCACAGTTTCCATCCTCCCCGCTGTGTTCACTCTTCCAGCCGCTGATCTCTCTGAGTCATGTTTTTTTTTACTGAAGGTAGGTTTGACATGCACATATATCTTTGATAGAGAGTTTTTGAGATGGTCAGTTAGCAGTCCTACTCTAAAGCAGTTACTCTGTTGTTGGACCGCAGTGGCTTTCCCTCCAGTGTTCAAAATGCTGGGTTTATATACTCCCCATGTTACAATATTTCTCATAAATTGACTGTTTTACAAGAGGGCAAACAATATTATTCAAATACGTTGGCTTCTGGTATCCTGAGCGTTATTTAAACTATTTGGTTGCATTTGAATTGCTGTCAAAACAGCAACCAAAGCCCAGGTATCCATTTCCCAGCTAATGGTGACATGTGAAACTGCCTGACCTTCAGCTGTTATCTGTGGCTGTACGTTCTATTCAGCAAAATCCGTTCTGTCTTAAAGTGGCCAGGCATGCTTTCGGCTTCATAACACCTCCCCACTTCAGAAAAGAAAACGAACCATCAAAATGAAAGAAATGTCACAATTTCTTTTCCTCTAATTCGTAATCCCATTATTATGAAATCCAAAAGTATTAATCTCAGCTAATCCATTCATATTAATTCTGCACACCGATGTAACACTGGAATAAGTCAAATCTTATCGAAGCGTTTTCCTTTAAATCCTTGATAACTTATCTGATGTCACATTTTAGGACCCACAGCATGTACATTTTGTAAGTTTAAAGTCGGTAAAATAAGACTCCAATGAAAAGGTCTCATATTCTGGTCTTTAACTATTAAAGAAAAAGTGCGAGAGGTTTGTAGTTGTCCACAACGGATCTCCGACAATTTGGTTTTCATATAAACATTAAAATATTGTCAGGCCATTACGAAACTTAATCATGGTTTTTCAATAATGTAGATTTTGTATTTTTTTCTGGGGGATATTCAATTTTTAGAAAATTAGCCAATTGGCCATTCATTTCCATCATCATCTTTCTGCATCAATACATTTCCAACCCATATATCCAGAGAATAAAACACAATTTTCAAAGGGTTTCAAAATATTTGGTGCAGCTAAAACGGGTGCAGTGATTAATCCTGCTTTAAAATTCTCAAATGCCTCCTGGAATTGTTCTGTCCACCACAAGTCTGTGTTCTCCTTTAATAAATTCAGCATGGTGCCAATACGCTGCTGAAGTTTGCAACAAGTTTCTGATAGAATCCAATCAGTTCCAAGATTCGAAGCTCCTCTTTCTTCGAGGATAGTCGTGGGAATTCCTCAAAGCCCTTCGTCTTTGTTTTCCATGGGGTCAACCTTCCATGCCTCATGTAATGTCCCAAGAACATCACCTCTAACTTCCCAAATTCTGTTTTCTTTAAGTTTATTAACAGTTTTGCTTCTTGTAATCGTTCAACATGTTCTGCCAACTGTAATATTTGAGCTTTCAATCACTTGCTAAAGATGACATCATAGAGATAAACTACACAATTTGTTCATCTGGCCACAACTCTGTTCCTGAGTCTTAAATGTAGACGGCGCACTATTCATTCACATGACATACTCGATAACGTTTTTGTCATATCCAGGATCTTTACCAGATCGTTCACCTGACTCAGCCTTTTTTAATTTGAAAGGGGCCACCAAATCTGGCTTTGAAGGGATTTCCTACCACTGGTGGCAATACTAATCTGTCATCCCCACGGGAAATCGTCAACGTTTCAGACGTTTCAACGTATCTGCCACCTGCTTCACTCGAGTCTGTCCTCTTCAGGTGCTGTTTAGCTAACTCACCTAATGGGTCTAATCTCTCCCTCACCTCACATACATAATCTATATGTGAGATCGCTGACTTCAGATTTGTCGCTTTCGATTTAATTAATTTCAAAGGACCTCTCACTACATGTACGAATATTAACTAAAAGGAAGTAAACTGAGTTGATTTATTTGGGACAATATCGATGGCAAACAATGTAATGGGACACCTTTATCACAATCATTCGGGTAATCCTGACAGTACGCTGTTAACATGGTCTTCAGCGTCTGAGGCTAACTTTCCAAGGCTCCCGGGAATTCAGGATGGGACGGACTTGATTTGAAATGCTGAATACCGAAGCTATCCATGACTTCTTTTAACAGCTGAGCGGTAAAATGCGACCCTTGTTCTGACTGAATCTCACTGCCTAGCTCACAGCCAGAAAAGAAATCTACCAACCCCTCCACCTCCCTTCTTGCCTTAACACTCTGTACTGGAATTGCCATTGGCAATCTGCTAGAAACATCCATTATGGTCAGAAAATATTGGTTTCCACTTTTACTTTAGAAAGGGGAGCTCCACAATTAATCATTACCCACGCGTAAGGTTCTTCGAATGCAGGAATTGGTGACAAATATGTTGATTTTATTATTGCCTGCGACTTACCTACCGTTTGGCATGTTTGGCATGTACAACAAAAATTAACCATGTCCTTGTGCATTCCAGGCCGCTAGAAATGCTTTTGTACATTAGCCTAATTCTTCCGTACACTTCAGTGAACGCCTGCAGTTAGTTCATGTGGTACCCGTAACACGATATGTTACCGGTAACACAATCTGGTGCAGCTCAGCCCATTTACGTTCTGCATTAACCTGTCGTGGTCTGCATTTTTATTTTAGGATTCTATCTTTAAGTGAATAACGTTCGACAAAATATTTAAATTCCTTCTCTCTCTCTCTCTCTCTCTCTCTCTCTGTCTCTCTGTCTCTCCATCTCTGTCTCTGTGTGTGTGTGTGTGTGTGTGTATCTGTTCTAAGTGGATTAGCGTTCTGGGTCGAAACACCTCTTCCTGATCCTCTGCCTGTTCAGGTTTTGCACCGTTACATGAAACAGGGTGTCAGGTAACTGAGTATCAACTCCTTTGTCTCTTTTTTACGTTTTTCCTTCCTGCTGGAACTTATGACAGAGAGATCTTGTTACTACACTGCCTGGAAAAAATCCTGGGTTTTTTTTCTTTTAAATCCCAAGTTCCCTCGTCTTCCTTTAACTTCTCGACCACAAGGGGTGCCCCTCCCAACTTGGATCCTGATAAATCGTTTCCAAGAACAAACTGTATTCCTGGAATTGACACTCTGTCGCTCGCTCTCACTGTTACTTCCCCAATCTTGATTTGGCACTCCAACCTGATGTTACACAAGGGAATGCTTAATTTCAGTCTCTATTCCACAAATTTTCACGCTCTTGAATAACATGCCAGAAAGAGTAAAAATACTAACATCTCCTAATATTGGAGGCCGAGAGAAAGTGAGAACTACAGATGCTGGAGATCAGAGTTGAAAATTGTGGGGTTTGAAAAACACAGTAGGTCAGGCAGCATCTGAGAGGTAGGAGAGTTGACGTCTCAGACAAAAATCGTTCATCAGGAAAGTGGGGAGATAAGGGGGCGACAAGGGGTCTGAGAAATAAATAGGAGGGTGGGGCTGGATCTGGATGGACGGGAGCTTGGAAGGCGATAATTATATGCAGATGGTGATCGGTCGGAGAGCAGGGTGAAGTGGATAGGTGGTAGGACAGCTGGAACCCTCAAACTATACTGCATCAACATCGACTTCACCAATTTCGAAATCTCCCCTCCCCAAACCTCATCACAGATCCAACCAGTCAACTTAACACCGCCCTCTTAAACTGTCTTAATTGCCCATATTCTTTCCCACCTATCCACTCCACCCTCCCCTCTGACATATCCTCTCACTCCCAACTACATCTACCTATCGCTCTCTCAGTGACCCGCCCACCAGCTGAGCTCCTACCCTCCTAATAAAACTTTCAGCCCCCTTTTCCATCCGCCAAATTCCTGGTCATGGATTTATATCTGATATTTCGACTGTCCTTCTCTTAGAATGCTGCCCAATCTATTGTGCGTTTCTGGCACCTCACGTCTCAACTATTAGAGACTGAGCAGATCCCGTATCTCACAAAATTATAATTTATTGTCCTCACCACACTACCCTCCCCCCCCCCCCCACACACACACACACAGACAACCTTCTGAGTAAACTTAGAGACCAGGCACTGACTGTATACTTAGGCAATGCACTCTCCTGCAGCTCCCTGGAGACTTCGGGGTTTTCTTTATGCCACTGGCTTAACCTGTTTTACCACATCTTTCACCAAAGTGTCTCCCTTCAGTGCCCAGCACTGTGTTCCAGATTGCTGCAGTGAAAATATCTTTTCCCAGCAACAGTCTTAAACCATCGGCACTGTAATTCTATTGTTCCAAGCCTGATTGTGACCACTGTTCAACCCGCTTGAGCATATTTTCCACCTGTTATAAACTATTGCCAGTGTGCCTTACTGTATGTTTTGTAATGTAGGATCTCCCCTTCTCCTAATTTCTATCCCTTACAGGATGAAAATCCTCGCAGAAGCTAAATTTCATCTCATGCACCAATGCATATTTACCTGCCATTTCTGCCACGTTTCTCACTTCTTGAACTTTCTGTTCATTCACATTAATTCTTACCATTTCTGGAAGTCAGTCTTTAAACTCCTCCAGCAGAAAAATCTCCCTTCCAGTCTCACAGGTATTTTTATGGCTCGCACCCATCTGACAAAATGACTGTACTTAATTCTTTCAAACTCAAAATAAGCCTAACCTGGTTCACTTTCTATTTTTCTGCCCCTTTGTCTATATTCTTCTCGTGCTAATTTATTACCACTCAAAATATTTAGATTGACATTTGCATAATATCGTGAGCCATCATCTGAGAGCGCTGCACATACCTCATTAACTAGGCCCACCAGCTTAGTCTGAGCTAGCATTACCAAAAGTTCACTGGACACGCCATCTACTGAGCCATTTTTTCAAACAAAATAAAATACTTGTTTTTTTCACTGAAATATGGCAAGGTATTGACATTGTTACATACATCCCTACTTTCTCCCTTCATCTACGTCCTGTTAATTTAACTTTCTTATTTAATTCCCAACTTCTGAATTTCAAATTCTCTCTCTCCTTCTTTATCCTCTCTTTCTGTTTCTTCTCTCTCTCTGTTTCCATCTCTCTCTTTACCTTTTAACTTCAGTTGCCATGTTTGCAATTTAAGTTTTTTCTAACTCGACTGCAGTTGCCTGTTTCTCTGATACACCAAAGTGCTTGACCAACTACATTACAATTTCAGCTTTCCTGCTGTCCCTCGTTGAACTCAATTCCAACCTATTTGCTAATTCTAAAAAAAGTCCTTCTGTTTTTCTAAACTTCCTTGGCAAATTTGGGAACCTCTTTAGTAATGTTAAAAGCCATTTCTCTCACTTTTAATTTAACCAACCACACGTAAACAAAATTAAACAATTTTTTTCACCGGTTTTATTTGAAGATCTAGGTCACTAATTGCCACGTGTTGGAATCTGCTGGGACTTGTTGCAACCCAAATCTCTTCAAATTTGTTCAAATCCCATATGGCAAGCCCCCAAACCTTTATGACATCAATGTCTAACCCCTCTGTTAACTAAAACCACACACCCAGAAAAGCTCACCTCACATCATAATCTGTTAGAACATGAGAACTCCCAATTTCCACTAATAAAAGTAAAATAACAGTTTATAGGTATGCAAGTTAGCTCGTTATGCTTGAAGGTTTGCTTTCAGATGTTTCGACACCATGACTAGGTAACATCATCAGAGTCTCCGCTGAAACGATGGTGCAATGTCCCGCTTCTCTATTTATAGGTCTTGGTTTTCTTAAGGTGGGTGTGTCATTTCCAGTTCTTTTGTTTTACAAGCGAAGGTAGATAGGGTCTAAATTAATGCGTGTATTGATGGACTTCTGGTTAGAATGGCATTTCTCCAAGAATGTCGTTGCGTGCCTTAGTATATGTGTGTGCTGTCCCAGTCAACGTGGTGCCTTTCTTTCTCTGTATGTATGGAACATAGTGGTAATGGGTCGTGTCTTTTGGTGGCCAGTTGGTGTTCACGTATCCTCGTAATACGACAACAGGACCATTTCAATGACAGAAAAATTATTTTATATACACTGGTTATCTACACTGTGCACAACACTTTCTAAATGAACAACGGAGACACAGTTAACGAAAAATGATTCACATGATATACAAAATTTTTACAACATTAAAACATTATTTGATCCTCATCTAACGTGATATGTTCCCGTTCTCTCTATGTTCCCACCTTTTCTGGAATTCTCTACTCTAATCTCTCATTCTTATCAGGATGCGTGCTATAAATTCTGGCTTCTGGTATCCCAAATTATTTCAGTTAATCCCCTTTCTACAGGGAATTCAACATATTGGCCTGCTAGGTTCTTTCCAAAGTTAGTGTCTGTCATATCATTGGAGATAAACATTCTGCCATCAGACCCTGCATTTGAACACATTGCTCTGTTGTATATGCACTATACAAAGGACCACAGCACACAGGCATTGCCAAAACATTGAGGGATGTAAATCTAAACATTTCAATAATCATTTTTTCTCATTTTTTCACATTTCCTCATCTATATACTCTCTCTCGTTCTCTCTTTGTATCTCATAAAGAAATTTACCAATAATTCTTCACATCCCTTTTCTCAAAACTCCTTCTTTTTGGTTTATATCTATTGCTCTCTTCTTGATGCAATGTGATTATAATTGAGCAAGGTAACTATAATGACATGTAGGAGGAGCTGGCCAGAGTTAATTAGTCGGGGAGCCGAGCAGGAAAGACCATTGAGCATCAATGGCAGGAGTGTCTGGCGATAATTCGGAGGATATCAGAAATTCATCCCAAAGGAGATGAACCATACTCAAGGCAGGACAAGGCAGACATGAGTGATAAAGCATCAAACCAAAAGGCGTAGCATACAATTTGGTGAAGATGATTGAGAATCCAGAGAATTCATTGGCTCTGAAACTGCGTAAGGCTGGCATCCCCGACACTATAGAGCTCTTAATGATGGTCAGGGAGAGAAACAGAGGGAGAGGCTTTCATTTTAAACACAGAGGATGGTATTACTCAAGGGAAAAAATGATTCCGATTAATTAAACAATTGTATTAAAATGTGTTAATTGGTTTTGCAGAATGTGTCAGATTGGAAACATGACCGAGGGAGAGAACCTCAGCAGAATGAGAGTACGAAAATGGAAATATTTCCACATCAGTCACCAGTTTAGGTCAATGAGTACAAGGCTGATGGGTCTCGATGTGAACTGAGGGAAAGAGAGCAGAATGGCATGGCAGATATTGCAGCTCAAAACTGCGTATTTATGTAGTGCTATAGACCACTGCAGCAAGAGAAGCAGAACAGCATTCAACCACAACCTGTAACATTTTTACCCAGGGATAATCTCTTTAGTCTGCCATTGCCATCAACACGACATATGTTTCATTAATGACTGTGGGTGAACATGTCACGGTCAGAACCATGCGAACCTATACGTGATGCTAATACATTAAAGCAACCAATAGATCTCATCGAAGCTCTGCAGTCCTGCCGCTTTCAGTCATAAGTGGTGATGGAGGAATAAACAAATGACTGGAAGTCAGGGTTCCATAAATATCCCTATACTGCACAACAGAACTGCCCTGTACACCAGTATAAACCACAAGGATGCAGTATCTGTACCATTCTCAACCAGAAGTGTTGAGTCGATGATCCACATCACTCTCGTCATGATGCCCACAGAATCACAGATGCCAGCCTTCAACCAATTCAATTTTCTGCCCGTGACATAAAGAAACAGCTGAACACTGTAGATACGACAAAGGCAATGGGACTTAACACCATTCCTGCAATAGGACAGAAGACTTGTGCTGCATAACAAGCCGGGTCCCTAGGGAAGCTGTTTCGTTCCAGCTCCATCTCCCTGGCAATGTGAAAAATTACTCAACTAGGTCCAGTCCCCATAAAGGAGAATAATTACAATCTGAACAATTACCACCCCCGCAGTCCAATCACGATAGTCACATTGGTGGGAGGACTTTTTGACAGATCGTCCATTTGGAGATGGTGTTGTTGTGGAAATGTCTGGGATTACTAATCCAAACCAGGATAAAGCTCTGGCACCTGGTGGAAGTTAAAAACAATTGATAAAATATTAAGATGCAAAATCTGGCGTCAGTAACAGTGACCTTGAAGTCAATGTCGATTGTAAACACTAATTTCCTTCCCCAATGTACTTTCAGGAAGCGAGTCTCCCGTGCTTTCCTGATCTGGCTCAACGTGACTCCAGACACACAGACATGTGATAAACTCTTCAATGGTCTCTGTATCGGCCAAGCAAGACAGTCTATTGTATCAAATTGCTTCGAGATGTTAAAGGATAAACCTGGACAGAACTCCCAGCCCCAGCCGGTATCAGGAAAGGGAACAGGAAACACAGTTCTGTTGACCCTGCAGAGACCTCCTTCCTAACATCTGAGACCTTGTGACAACACTTACAGAGCTTTCCCACAGACTGGACAGAAACTTCGGGAAATGACACATTCAGCCTTCCTCATTGTGGTTCATTTTCAAACATCTCCACAATGCACTTACCCAAACAATGAATACATTCGTTAATATTATGAAACTTGGGAAGTTATAAAATAGGAAATACAGTAGTTCCTTTGGTACATCGAGTTTGCTACGCTATTCACTATAATGTTGGCTGGCCCTTTATTTCCACACCGTACTCCTGCTCTCCCACCATTCCTTTACTGCCTCTAAATCCTTATTTATATTCAGTGTCTTGGTTTCCAGGTTCAAGCGCATTCTCCAGGTTCCCCAGTCTCTGAGTGCAGACATTTATTCTCATCTCAATGTAGAATGACCTGTCTGTATCTAATACTGTGCCCCTTGTTTCACACACCACAGCCAGGGGAATTATCATCCCTAATTCCATTCTGTCTCACCCTGTCAGAGTGTCATATATCTCACTGAGATCGTCCCCCATTTTCCTAAACCGCATGGAATATAGGCCCAGTCGCCCTAAACAGTGCTCCCACAACAAGACTATCATTCCACGGATCAATCTGGTCACCCTTCACTGCTCTCCCTTAATGTCCGGTTTGCACTTTATTAGGTATGAAGACCAAAACTGCACACAATACTGCACAATGTTCGAGATGGGGTCTCACCAAGGCCCAGTACATTTGCAGTAAGACACCCTTGCTCCTGGATTCAAATCCCCCTGAAATGAAGGTCAGCACATCATTGATCTTCCGAACTGCTTTCTGTTCCTGCAATATCGCTTTTAGTGACTGGTGTACAGGGAGATCCAGATCTTTTGCAATGTTAGAGTTCCCCACTTGGTGGCTCTATGTACACTGGTCTGTGTGCCAATTCCATTCCCGTATTGACTACTGGTTCAGACCTCACTGTGCTGCAGGGAGCTCGGAGGGCTGCGCAGAAGGAAACAATAAAAAAGGAGAATGCGCCCCTTTGTAGATCAACCTGTTTCAACCAACCCATTTTCAAACGATAGGCTGCCGATCTTTTTTCCCACCAAAGTGCACACCGCCACCTCTACCCACTTTCTCTCCATATGCCACGTATTTGCACATTCACTCCACTTGTCTGTCACCTTGGAGCTTTTTTCCAACCTCCTCACCCACTCACAATCTAACATCCTTTAGTTCTGTCGCAGGTTGGGATATATTGTACTTGTTTCCCGTAACCAAGTGATATTGTGAACAGCTGGGGCCGGAGAACCGGTCCCTGTGATACCTCAGCAACCTTTCTCTATGAAAAGAAATATTGTTTTTCAATGTATTTATTTCATGAATCTGGGTGTGACTGGCTTGGCCAGCATTTCTTGCCTGTTCCTGGATGACACTTGAGAAGGTGGTGTTGAGCTCCCTTGTTGAACTGCTGCAGTCCACTGTGCATTCAATGATGGTACCACCTTTGAATGCCAAGGGATATTGGTTAGATTGCATTTTAGTGGTGATGGGCACGGTCTGGCATTGTGTGGAATAAATATTACTTTCCACTTGTCAGCTTGGATACTGTCCAGATCTTGTCGCATTTGGACATGGACTGCTTCAGTATTTGAGAAGCCGCAAATGTTGCTGAGCTTTGTGCAATCATTGGCAAACATCCCCACTTCTGACCTTAAAATGGAGGGAAGATCATTGATGAAGCAGCCCTGAAGATATTTGGGCCTAGGCCACTGCCCGAGGGGCTTCTACATACTTGTCCTGGAGCTGAGTTGCCTGTCATTTATCAACCATGACCATCTTCCTAAGTGTCGGGTATGATTCTAACCAGCGGGGAGTTTGACCCCGATACCCTTTGATTCCAATATTGCTAAGGTGCCTTGATGCCACATTTGGTCGAAGGCAGCCTTGGTTTAAAGGGCTGTCACTCTCACCCCACCTCTGGAATTCAGCTCTTTTGTCATAATTGAACTAAGGTAATGAGATCAGGAACTGAGTGGCTCTGGTGGAGCCCAAACTGAATTTCATTGACAAGGTTATTGCTGAGCAGGTGCTGCGTGAAAGCACTGACACCTTCCATCACATTACTGATGGGTTGATAACTGGCCGGATTGGATTTGATCTTTTTTTGTGTATAGGAGACACTTGGGTAATTTTCCATGTAATCTGGGAAATGTCGTTGTAATAATATTGGAACAGCTTAGGTGGGGAAGTGACAAGTTCTACAGCACAAGTTTTCAGTACTATAGCCAGAATTTTGTCAGCATGTGTCCTCTTTGTAGTATCCAGTTTCTCCAACTGAATCTGGATATCACGTGGACTGAATCGAATTGGCTGATCACTGATAACTGAATTGTTGAGGATCACTGGAGGAAGCTGAGGTGTATCATCCACTCAGCACTTCTGACTGAAGGTTGTTGCGAATGCATCAGCCTTATCTTTGGCACCGAAGTGCTGAGCTCTTCCATCATTAAGAATGGGGATATTTGTGGAATCTCCTCCTCCAATGACTTATTTAGTTGTTCATTACTATTCTCAACTAGAAGTGGAAGGACTGCAGAGTTTAGATCTGAACGTTTGCTTGTGGGATAACTTAGCTCTGTATATCACTTACTGCTTATGCTGTTTTGCGCACACGTTGTCCTGGTTGGTGGCTTCACCAGGCTGACACCTCATTTTCAGGTGTGCCTGGTGCTGCTCCTCCCTACTGCACACTCCATTGAACCAAAGTTGACCCTCTGGCTTGACGTAATTGTTGTGAGGGGCATATACCAAGCCATGAGGTTGTCCTGGAGTACAATTCTGCTGCTTTGCTGGCCCACAGCACCTGAGGGAAACCCAGGTTGAGCTGCTAGATCTGCTTGCTGTCTGTTCTATTTATCACGGTGATCATGCAACCCAAAATGCTGGAGGTTATTCTCAATGTGAAGGTGGGACTTTGTCTCTACAATGACTTTCCGGTGGTCACTCTTACCCGAAACTGTCATGGACAGATACTTCTGCAACTGGCAGTTTAGTAAAGATGTGGTCAAGTACGTATTTCCCTCTTTATGGTTCCTTCACCACCTACTGGAGACCCAGTCTCGCAGTTATATCCTTTTGGACGCAACCAGCTCAATTAGTGATGTTGCTGCTGAGCCTCTCTTTTTGAGAATAATGAAATCCCCACCCAGAGTACATTTTGTGCCTTTTCCACCCTCAGTGCATCCTCCAAGTGTTGGTCAGCATGGAGGAGTACTGACTCACCAGTTGGGAGAGGCTGCCATATGGTAATCAGCAGGAGGTTTCCTTTCCCATGTGTAAATTAACGCCATGAGACATCATGGGATACAGAGTCACTATTGAGGACACCGAGAGCAATTTCCTTCCAACTGTATCCCACAGTGCCAAAGCGTCTTTGAGACATTAAATCAGTACTTTTCATCAGTATTCACTCAGGAACAGGACACTGTTGCTGATGTGAATATGGAATCACAAATAATTAGAATGGATGCCCTGGAAATATGCAGGGAAGAGGTTTTGGGAATATTGGAAAGGATGAATATAGATAAGTCTCCTGGGCCTGATGGCATTTACCCCAGGATCCTATGGGAAGCTAGGGAGGAGATAGCAGAGCCATTGGCCTGGATTTTTATGTCGTCATTGTCAACGGGAATAGTACTAGAGGACTGGAGGATAGCGAATGTGGTCCCATTGTTCAAGAAAGGGAGTAGGGATAGCCCTAGTAACTATAGGCCAGTGAGTCTGACTTCAGTGGTGGGCAAAGTCTTAGAGAGAATGGTAAGGGATAAGATTTATGAACATCTGGGTAGGAATAACGTGATCAGGGATAGCCAGCATGGTTTTGTGAAGGGCAGGTCGTGCCTCACAAACCTTATTGAGTTCTTTGAGAAGGTGACTAAGGAAGTGGATGAGGGTAAAGCAGTAGATGTTGTGTATATGGATTTTAGTAAGGCGTTCGATAAGGTTCCCCATGGTAGGCTAATGCTAAAACTTCGGAGGTATGGCATTGAGGATACATTAGAGGTTTGGATTAGGAATTGGCTGGCTGGAAGGAGACAGAGGGTAGTAGTTGATGGATTATGTTCATCTTGGAGCGCAGTTACTAGCGGTGTACCACAAGGATCTGTTTTGGGACCATTGCTTTTTGTTATCTTTATAAATGATCTAGAGGAAGGACTTGAAAGCTGGGTAAGCAAGTTTGCGGATGACACGAAAGTCGGTGCAGTTGTGGATAGTGAGGAAGGAAGTGGTAGGTTACAGCGGGATATAGATAAGTTGCAGAGCTGGGCGGAAATGTGGCAAATGGAATTCAATATAGCTAAGTGCGAAGTCGTTCGCTTTGGTAGGAATAACAAGATGATGGATTACTGGGCTAATGGTAGGCTACTTGGTAGTGTGGATGAGCAGAGGGATCTTGGTGTCTATGTACACAGATCTCTGAAATTTGCCACCCAGGTAAATAGTGCTGTGAGGAAGGCATATGGTGTACTGGGCTTTATTGGCAGAGGAATTGAGTTCCGGAGTCCTGAGGTCATGTTGCAGTTGTATAAGACTCTGGTGAGGCCTCATCTGGAGTATTGTGTGCAGTTTTGGTCGCCATACTATAGGAAGGATGTGGAAGCTTTAGAACGAGTGCAGAGGAGGTTTACCAGGATGTTGCCTGGAATGGTAGGAAAATCTTATGAGGAAAGGCTGAGGCACTTGGGGCTGTTCTCATTGGAGAAGAGAAGGTTTAGGGGAGATCTGATAGAGGTGTATAAGATGATTAGGGGTTTAGATAGGGTAGATACTAAGAACCTTTTACCGCTAATGGAGTCAGGTGTTACTAGGGGACATAGCTTTAAATTAAGGGGTGGTAGGTATAGGACAGATGTTAGGGGTAGATTCTTCACACAGCGGGTTGTGAGTTCATGGAATGCCCTGCCCGTATCAGTGGTGAACTCTCCTTCTTTATGTTCATTTAAGCGGGCATTGGATAGGCATTTGAAAGTTGTTGGGCTAGTATAGGTTAGGTAGGACTCGGTCGGCGCAACATCGAGGGCCGAAGGGCCTGTACTGCGCTGTATCCTTCTATGTTCTATGTTCTATGTCTGCTGGGTCTGCCCTGCTGGTGAGACAGAAGATATCCGGGGAAAGTGGTAGGATGTCTGGGACATGGTCACACTCACAGAATCATACCTCAGAGACAATGTCAGGCTGTTGCTTGACGAGTCTGTTTATTTCTATCACTGTTTCCTGCCAGCTGTCCCACTCTATTTTCAGGTCAGCTGAAACAGTTTGTTTAATCAAATTCTGAATCGGCTTCACAGAACACTTCAAGCAGCATAAGGTGGGTCAAGATGACAGACCAACGTGGAGAGTTGTGCAGGCCATGCAAGTACATTGCTCAATAAATTGAATTATCTACACAGCATGAGGAGTATTGTTAACCTTTACTATCGCATGGGAACGATACACGTATCAAATAGACACAGCAGGGAAAGGTTTCTGTCTCCATTGGACCAATATTGCGTGTGTGTGTGTGTGTGTGTGTGTGTGTGTGTGTGCGCGCGCGCGCGTGCGTGTGTGTCATGCATTTGGGCGGGTTGAATGTGAAAATCATTGCTTGAGAGAAATTGCACTTGAAGAAAAACAGGTTAAATATGAACAGCTGACAGGGACTTGGGTAATCGGCACAGAGAGACTGAGGGAATTTTCATAGAGAGATGAGATAAAGTGCTTCAAAATATTAAAATACAGGCATTGCCAGACACAATAGCGATATAGATCAGTATGCACAGGAATGTCAGATGATTGGGATTTTGGTCTGAGTTCGAATGAGATTTGTTTCTGCAGATTTCAACCAGAGATTGTCAGCAGCAGGTTGCTGTCATCATTAAGTCTGTATTTCACAGCTCAAGGTTCAAATAATAGATGTGCTAAGACAGTGACGTATATTATGGAGCAGTGAATAGTTAAATTTAGTAATGGTCAGGGCAAGGTGATCATCAAAGTTGTGATTCATCAGTTTCAAACAACTCCTTCATGTTTCACGTCCCACCACCCTCCCCGCCCCAAGCCACTCACCACCCTGATTTGGAAATATACTGCTATTCCTTCACAGTCGGTGGGTCAAATTCCTGGAATTCCCTCCCTACGGGCATTGTGGGTCAACGAACAATAAGTGGACTGCAGCAATACAAGCAGGCAGCTCACTCTCACCCTCTCAAGGACAAATATGGATGGGCTATCAATGCTGGCGAGTCAACATCATCCAAGTCCCACAAATGAATGAAAATGAAATATATTGGCCATGGATGGAATGGTATCCCAGGATGGAAACGGAGTTAGTAAACATAATAGATGACAATGACCTCCACGCCCAGAATATGTAAACAATAAGGACAGAGAGACAATTGTTCACATCTGTGACTGAATAGTGAATGTAGAGACCCATGAGTAATACTGTCAGAAGCAAGGAAGGAGACAGGAATTGAATTGGATTCAAAATATCACCAGAAACACTACTGGTCAAGAAGTGTAGACTCCATGAAAGAACAGGAATGCAGTCATAACTGATTTATAGAAAAAGAAATCTGGACATTGAAAATTACCAGGGACACCAACGATAGACAGGAGAGGTTAATAGATATATTGAATAATGCGAAGAGAGTAACAGATCCGCCATGATAACGACAAACGATCATAATATGTAGAAAGATACCAAACAGAATTTGATAAAACCCTGTCCGTTGTTGGAACATTCCAGTCTACTGTTCTCAGATTCTGATTCATTGTTGGAACATTCCAGTCGAAAGTTCTCAGATTCTGATCTCTTTCACCCTTCTCTCTGGAGCCACTAATGCCTGTTAGCGCTGTCTGTGATGCTCCCGCGCATACTGTGGAATAACATGTTGACGGAGCCCATTTATCAGTAAAAGATAGAAACTCTCCACTGAAATAATTACAATACATGGAGACTGACATTAATCACAGTCACTGAACAAACAGGATCAGTTAACCCCTTCCTTACATCACATTTCATATCATAAAAAAAGGGAATATTTAGTCATTCTTAATGGAACAGATGAGGGTCACTGACGGACTGACTATAAATCTTTCAATCTTTCTTTTTACCATTTCCTTGTATCTGGGAGAACTTACAGAGCTGTGCAAGGCTGTATAAGTTCCAGTCTGTTTATAAAAGGAGACAGGGAAAGAATAACAGACCAGCTGCGTAAAATGTCTGGTGGGGAATTTTCTGGTTACTCTAACTCAAGGGAGAAAGTGAGGATTGCAGGTGCTGGACGTCAGAGTCGAGAACGTGGTGCTGGAAAATTACAGTCCTTCTGGCAGCATTCGAAAAGTAGAAGAATCCATATTTCATGTGTCAGCCCTTCATCAGCAATGAGGCATGTCGCCCAAAAGTGTTGAGAGATAAATGGGAAGGGAATTGGAATGGTGGAAGGTAGCTGAGAATGTGATAGGTAGATGAAGTTCGGGTGGAGATGATATGTCGGAGGGGAGGGTGGAGCAGAAAGGTGGGAAGGAGGATGGGCAGGTAGGACAGCTCATGCAGGTTATGCTGAGTTGGAAGGTTAACGTATTGGAAAGGAAAATGAGGAAACTAGTGAAATCCACATTGATCCTGTCTGGTTGCAGGGCCCCAAGGTGAAAGATGAGGCTTTCTTACTCCAGGCATCAGTTGGTTATGGGTGGTGGTGGAGGAAGCCCAGGACATTGGCGGAGATGGAGGGTGTGCTGAAATGTTCAGTCATTGGGCAGTGGGGTTGGTTGGTGCGTGTATCCTGGAAATGTTCTCTGAAGTGTGTCGCATGTTAGCGTCCTGTCTCCCCAATGTGGAGAAGACAGCATCAGGAGCAATGGACACAACAGGTGGTGTGTCTGGAAGTGCAAATAAAGCTCCGATGGATGTGGAAGCATCCTTTGGGGACTTGGGTAGAAGTGAGGACACAGGTTTTGCAATTCCTGCGGTGGCAGGGGAAGGAGCAGCGTAGGGAGAATGCTTTGGTAGTGGGGGGAGCGATGTTGACCTGATGAGGTAGTCACGGAGGGACTGGTCTTTATTGAATAGCGATAGGGGTAGAGAGGGAAATATATCACGGCAGGTGCTGTCTTTTTTTAAGTGGCGCAAACGGGGAGGAAAATGCATTGTATCTGGAGGTTTGGTGGGGTGAAAAATGAGGAACAGGGATGTTATTTTCCTGTTGCATTTGAAGGGGTGGGATTCGAAGGCAGAGGTATGGGAATTGAATAAGATACGCTGCAGGGCATCGTCGACCATGTGGGAGGGGAAGTTGTGGTATTTGAAGAAGGAGGTCATCTGGGATGTACACTAGGTTCAGAATGTCGTGTTGGAAAAGCCTGCGAGATCAGACAGAATACGTGGAGCAGGAAAATCGATGCTTTGAGAAAAAGCTCGTCAACAGGAATCTGACCTTGGCCCGAAACATTGACTTTCCTGCTCATCGAATACTACCTTACATGCTGTGCTTTTCGAGACTACACTCTGGACTCTCATCTCCAGCATCTGCAGTGCTCAATTTCGCCTACACGCTAGTTCAGCCACTTCTGTAATACTGCCTTGAATTCTGTTCTCCCTGCAACAGAAAAGATGTGGTGAAACTTGAAAGGGTGCAGGAAAAATTTACAAATATGTTGCTGATGTTAGGGGAGCGGATGATGTTGACTGACACAGAGAGTATGAATAGGTTGGGGCTATATTCCCTGGAGCGTCGAGTCTGAGGAGTGACCTTCCTCAGACTCAATGAGGTTTATAGCATTGAATCCCGATGCTCCAAGGTGAACAACGTCAAAGACCAGGGAAATAGGCCGGACAGTTGTTCACATTGTAACTGAACAAATACTCATGGGACAATTTGCCAAAATATGCAAGTAGACTGAAGAATGGGAAGAGCCAGAGAATTCGGAATTTGGAGGGTCCAATCGCAAGATTGAGAACAAAAATAAAGGAATTGTCATAAAGACTAGAATGACTGGTTATATCACATTCTCAATTCACCTCAAAGAACCAGCCCTGACACCATAAATCCGGGGGAGATATCTGTTCAGCATAAATAACTGTGCAGACCAGACTCCTGTACTGCTGAACACAACCCTGCAATCGTTCCAACGTGGATCACTGGACAGATCGTAGCAGTACATTGATCTATAAACCCAGATCAGAAATATTTTCAGCATGGAGCACTGTGCAAACCGCGCTGATGTACTGTACAATAGAAGCCACAATCTACCCAGGATGGAAAGCTATGCAGACCACAGCAGTGCATTGATCTATAAAACCAGATTCGATATGTGACCAGCGTGTGGAACTGTGTACACCACTCCAGTAGATTGTTCAGTAACACTGTTTGAGTTCACTATCCAGCGTGGGGAAACTTGCAACCCATGCTGGGAGTGACAGAATGTACAGCTCCAATCCATTTACACCGCCATATCCACACTGTGCAAAGATAAGAAGTGTTGTGGGTGTGAACATTACTGCCAGCGAGCTATCGCTTGGGAATGAAGAGGGGCATATGCCCGAAACATCGATTCTCCTGCTTCTTGGATGCTGCCTGACCTGCTGCGCTTTTCCAGCAACACATTTTTCAGCTCCAATCAGTTTAAATACCAACAAATGGGAGGAGTTTTGTATACAGACAGAGAGGGCGAAATTGAGAGACAATGCCATGGATGGATGTGCTCCCGGGGTCCAGAATGCTGAAATGTAAACTTTTCAACAGTATCCTGCAACAGAAGTCAGTGTTTCCAAGAATGATGGGTGAATGCGATATTGCTGTGAGGTCAGATGATGGAGAATATTGGATGAACATTTGTTCTGCAGTTGTCTAACTTGGAGAAGGGTGAGTACAGACTTCGATTCATTGGGCTGAATCTAACAATAACTTGTCTCAGTGGCATTTTCCTTGAGTCTGACAGAGTGATTATCTGCACAAGGTCGTGTTAGTTTCCTGATGCTATCTAATTGAACTCACCTCATTAACTACCCACCGACTCCATGGTGTCCCTCTCATTCAATGCCAGCCCGTTTCTCCCTTCTGGCTGAAGGTACTCACTATCGCCCGGAATCCCCTGGATAATACGTGATCCCAGGCTCTGGGGGCACGTTTAAAAGGCCAATGTGCACACATTTCAGCTTTCTCGGTTCATAGCTGTCCTGCACAGTTTACCCCGACCAGGGCAGATGAGGGCCACATATACGACGGTTTGTCGACAAGGGCAAGGAGGTCCTGTTGGATGGGCTAGTACAGAGGAGGACCATTCTCTTCCCAGAGAGGGCCACAGCACTAGACCCACTGAACATGGTCTGAGCACACCATCCAGCTCAGTACAGTATCTGCGGTCTGAAGAAATGTCCAGCAATACAGTACAAGCATCAATATCTTCCCTGCTCTGTCAGGATAAGGGTCACTGTATTTTCTCTGTTTCCTAACAGTCTGTTATAGCACCAACTCCTGAACAAGGCTCATGCTCCATCACTCTCACTGCATCGCCTTCACTGTTCCCTCCACCCCTCCCTCCACTACGCCCCTTACACTAACAACATTGCATGGGCACATCACTGAGGACAGACTCCCTCCGGACCCCTCTCCGCCCTCTCCACCTGCACCAGCAACTAACATCAAGGTCACCCACTACCACCCTCCCTCCCTCCCTCCCTTTTTGCCATTCTAGGAGAAACAGCATGGAATAGGACAGAAAGTTCCAAGCTGGTTGGTGGAGTGTCGGATATCCATTCCGTCACAACCCCCTCCCCTCCCGCCATGTGGGGAAGACCCTGGTAGGAACTGGAGCGGATCGGGATGCATGGTGTGGAGATTCTGAAACATCGCGTCCCACCGACCGAGTAAAGAACAATGTTCAGTGAAGCGCAATTCTAATTTTAAACCCACTGGCGGTTCCGTTTCCCCTGGCACAACTTAGAACCATTCTCCTGATGCCATCTCCCTTTTTTTGCCGAGCTGGTACAAATGGAATCCCCACGGTCTCGGTGGGCAGATGGTTGTACTCACAATACATCGTTACCACGACCTCGCAGGAAGAAAGCATGGAGGCTCCCTCCTATACATCCTCCTTTCAGCAGCTCAGATACTGAAACTAATCTGTGATAGTTAATGATCTCCCCACTTGTCCTGACATCTTCAATAATCTGTGCTCATATACTCCCAGGGTCTTCTGTTACTTCACCCCTTTTATAACTGTCCATCCTGTATCATATTGTATTTCAATGTTCTTCCTACCGAAGTGCATCATCTCACACTGTTCTGCATTGAATCTCATCTGCCAAACACCAACATGTCTCTGTCTTGCTAGAGTTCCACACTATCCATCATAATCTTTATAATTCTTCCAGATTTGGTATCTGCAAACATGGAAATTGTCCTACAGTCACACGCCACGCAGAAATTCTGGCTCACTCACTATTGTGAGCAAGTGCAAAACTAACAAACTCCACGAAGACAGGATTAAATACTGACACACACCAGACGGAGTAAGTGAAATATTGACATGAAGAACGTGGAGCAAGAGAAATGCTGACTGACACTTTATGCCTGTATTAATTTTCCACGTATTAGTGAGTGTTTCTATGTTTCTGTATTAGTGTTTGTGTGTATCTGTGTGTATCAGTGTGGGGCGAGTCTGGCAGTTTCTATGGTGCTTAAAGTGATGTAATATTCCCCTGACATGAGTTCTGACGAAGGGTCACTGTACCTGAAACTTTCATTTCTGTCCACAGATGCTGCCAGGCTTGCTGAGCTTTCTGATGTTGTCAGTCTCTGCTGGCCTACCCACACCACTGGACACGTGGGAGTGGAGGGTGGAAATCATCAGGGATTCTATTTACGAGGGACACAGGGATAGTGGCAGCGTACAGCACCATCGACACACACACACGCACGCACACAGACATACATAGACACACACACAGAAACAGGCACATAACATGCACAGAGAGATAGATACACACGCAGCACACAGAGATACAAATAAACACACACAAATAGACAAGCGCGGACAGAAATATGCAGATACGTGCTTGGACATACAAACACACATGGAGTCATAGAGTTACTGGGTGTTTGGAAACAGACCCATCGGCTCATACAGTATATGCTGATGATAATCCCAAACTAAACCTGTGTGCGCTTGGATCATATTTTCCCAAACCTTCTTTATACTTGTACTTAATCAAATGTCTTATTAACGTTGTAACTTTACCCACATCCAACGCTTCTCAGGACGTTCATCCCATACACGAACGAAATGGTGTGTAATCAAAATGCACTTCACCGGTCTTGATCAGGTATACACGAGAAATCTGTGGGAAGCTCGGGAACGAATCTTAATGGCAAGTTCTTATCATCAATAGCCAAAGGTGAGGTGCTGGAAGACATGAGGCTGACTAACGTGGTGCCATCATTAAGCAAACTAGGAAGTAAAAACCGGAGAACTATCGACCAGTGAGCCTGACATCGGTGGTGAGCAAGTTATTGGAGAGAATCGTGAGGGATAGGATATACATGTATTTGGAAAGGCAAGGACTGATTATGGATAGTCAACATGGCTTTGTGTGTACCAAATCATGTTTCACAAACATTATTATTTTTGCTTGAAGATGTAATGAAAAGGATTGATGAGGGCAGAGCAGTGCACGTGATCGATATGAACTCCAGTAAGGCGTTCGACAAAGTTCCTCCTGGTAGACTGGTTAGCAAGGTTAGACCTCAGAATATAAAGAGAACTAGCCAATTGGATACATAACTGGCTCAAAGGTAGAAGACAGAGGGTGGTGGTGGTGGGTTGTTTTTCATACTAGAGGCTTGTGACCAGTGGAGTGTCACAAAGATCGGTCCTGGGTCTACTACTATTTGTCATTTATATAAATGATTTGGATATGATCATAGGAAGCCTGATTAGTCCGTTTATAGATGACACCAACGTTGGAGGTGCAGTGGACAGAGAAAAAAATACCTCAAAATATATCAGAATCTTAATTGGATGGACCAACAGCTGAGTAGTGGCAGATGGAGTTTAGTTTAGGTAAATGTGAAGCACTGCATTTTGGAAAGGAAAATTAAGGCTTGGCTTAAACATTTAAAGATAAGTTCCTGGGAAGTGTTGCTCAACAAAGAGACCTTGGGGTGGAGGTTCACAGTATTTTGAAAGTGGAATCGCACATATATAGGATATAGAAGAAGGTGTTTGATATGCTTGACGGTGTTGGTCAGTGCGTTGAATATAAGATTTGGAAATTCATATTGCAGCTGTACAGAACATTGGTGTGGCCACTTTTGAATATTTCGTACAATTACGGTTTCAGTTGGAAGGATGGGTGAAACCTGAAAGGATTCAGAAAAGATTTATAAAGATACTGCCAGGTTTGCGGTTTCTGAGATTTATGGAGAGACTGAGTAGGCCGGTGTTATTTTCACTGGAGCACCAGCGGTTGCGAGGTGATCTTAGAAGTTCCAAAGTCACAAGTCCAATGGATAGCGTGAATAGCCAAAGTCTTTTCCCCAAGGTAGCACGTCCCAAAGCTTGAGGACATAGCTTGAATGTGAGAGGGAAAAGACATAAAATGGATCTAAGGGGCAACAGTTTGAAATTGAGGGTGCTGTGTATGTAACGAGGTGCCAGAGGAAGGTGTGGAAGCTAGTACAATTACAAAATTTAAAAGGCATCTGCATGGGCACATGAAAAGGAAGCGTTTAGGGGATATTGGCCAAAAGTTAGCAAATGGAACTACATTAATGAAGGACATCTTGTCGGCAGGGATGAGTTGGATAGAAATGCCTGTTTCCATGCTGGACAGCTCTATGACATTATGTCTTCTGTCAAACCTTCTCCTGTCATCTTAAAATTACCCCCATTCTTCAAATCCCCCACCCTAAGGAAAGGACACTTGCCATTCAATATTATTTATACCCCTCATTGTTTTATAAACCACAAAAGTTTGATACGTTCTTGACCTTCTACGCTGCAGTACGAAAAGGACCAAGCCCATCGAGGCTGTCCTTATAACTTAAACATTCCATTCCCAGCAACGTCCTGGTAAATCTTTTCTGAACCGTCTCCAGTTTAATAATATCCTCAATTTGACTGGGTGACCAGAACTACACAGTTCTTCAGGGGAGACCTCACGAATGTCCAACACAACCTGAAGATAATGTTCCAGCTCCTGTACTCAAACGTCTGAGCAATTAAGGCCAACAAGCCAAACGCCTTCATAACCACACTGCCGACACATGATGAAAACGTCAAAGAAATATACCAGAACCCGAGATCTCTCTGTTCTACAACGCCACCAATGGCCTCACATTGAACTGAATATGTCTTCTTGTTGTTTGTTTAACCAATTTATGATACCTTTTATTTATCGAACTAAACTCCATCTGCCACTCCTTAGCCCAGTAAGTGATAGTACTGGGGAAGAAAAGTTTGAAAGTAGTCCACTGCCTTGGATGATTTCGTGCTTTTAAGAAGAGGGCAGCCACAAGTTACAGGCGGGAAAGAGCGATTGGTATTTTTGATCCAGAAAGTATGCTGTTTCTTCATCTCTGGTGTTCAGTGATAAGTATCTGTTCCAGATCCTTTATAGTGCAGAGTGTGTCTGAAGGATGTGTTTACCTCTTATTGCAGATGTCAGATAATAGCCACTTAAGGTGGAAATCATAGCCAAACAAATAAAGTTATTCAGAGTTTATCTCGAAGGCTGGGCACTTAAACGCAGCATGCTATATTTGAGGTGAGTACCTTTCATGTGTTAAACAGTGTAATTCTTTTAACTGTGTAATTCAGTAAAAGTGAACCAAATTTTAATGAATCCACACTGAAGTTGAACGCTGACATTTAAAATGTGACCCAAAATCTGGGCATGATTTAAGTCTTGTATAGTCGGTAACGCCCATGCCTCTGAGCCAGAGCTGTGGGTTAGTTACAACACCTGAACTTGAGTGGTAGTGTCTCTCACTGTGGACAAGAAGGTCTGGATTCAAGTCTTGCCTGACACGGAGGTATTTCAAAATAGGCTGATGAACACACAGGAGAATAATGTTGCAGCTTTCAAGATTGTTTCCAAGTGGTTGTAGTGTCCCTACCTCTGAGCCCAAATGTCTAGATTCAAATCCCAGAGAGGTCTTTTATAATGTTGCTGAACAAGTTGATTAAAATGGTTTGAGAACTGTGACTTGATGGAGAAGGAAGAGGTGACAGTATTGAATTTCAAAATTTAGGCCCGGGATGACTGAAAACACAGCCATTCGTGTTGATTGCAAATTCTAGTAGTTGATACAATCATGAAAACCTGGAGAATGTGAATAGTCAGTTTCTTTTTCCCAGGGGAGGGAAGACCATAACTAGTGGACATACAATTAAGATAAGATGGACAGAGGGTGGTGCATGTATGCAATCACTGCCAGAGGAAGTGGTGGAGGCTGGTGCAATTACAACATTTAAAAGCCATCTGGATAGGGACGTGAATTAGAAGCGTTTAGAGGGATACGGAAGGAATGCTGGAAAATGAAACAAGGTTAATTCACGACATCTGGTTGGCACGAATTAGCTGGACCAAAGGATGCGCTGTATAATTCTATAATTCATCGATCTTATTATGATCTCTTTATAATCTTATGTAACCTTCTTCACCTTCCACGATATAACTAATTTTGGTGTCATCCATAAACTTGTTCACCATACCTTCTATTATTTACATCTAAATTATTGATGTAAATTACAACAAAACAATGGATCCACATGATTTATAAACCTTTATAATGTCAGGCCTCGGTCTCCGATACTCCAGAGTAAACAATACCCAGTCTATCTAGCCACTCCCTGTAGCTCAACCCTTCCATGCCCGGCAATATCCTTCTAAATCTTTTCTGCACCCTCTCAAGTTTAACAACATCCTTCCTATAGTAATGCGAACCAAATTAACACAATATTCTAAAGGTGACCTCACCAACATCCTGCCCATTTGCAATATAATCTCCCAACTTGCATACTCAATGCACTTAGCAACAAAGGCAAGCAAAACAAGCCCCCTTCTTCACTGCCCTGTTTACCTGCAACTTCACTTTTAAGGGACTATGATCCTGCGCCCTTTTGTTCAACAACACTCCACAGGACCCTACCGTTAATTGTATATGTCCTGCCGTATTTTACCTTTCCAAAATGCAGCACTTCACATTTATCTAAATCGACCTCCATCTGCCACTTCTTGGCCTATTGCCCCATCTGATTAAAGTCCCATTGTACACCAAGGTAAATCTTGTTGGCCACTGCACCCCCAATTTTTATGTCATCTGTAAACATAATAAACAAGCAAATATTCACTTCAAAATCATTTACTTAAATGACAAACGCAGTGGATTCAGCACTTTGTGCTACCCTCCTGGTCACAGGGTTCCAGTCTGAAAAAGAAATCCTCGACTACCCTCTGCCTCCTAGCTTCACTCTAATATTACAGTGGATTGGCTAGCTTATCTTGGATCCATTTATGATCCAAACTTAGTAATTTGTCTGTCATGCAGACTGCCTTCATTAACCGTGTTTGTCATATCTTCAAACAATGCAATTCAATTTTGTGAGAAATGATTTCCCATGCACAAAACCATATTGACTATCCCTAATCAGTAGTTGCATTTGCAAATGCATGTAAATCCTATCCCTCACAATCCTCTCCAACAACATGCCCACTGATGACGTCAGGCTCACAGATCTATCGTTCAGGTCACTATTCCCTTTCCTCGACCGATGCTTCCACTGCTCACTGCAAATGCTAATGCAACCGGGATAGTGATTTGACCAACAATATAGGTCGCAGACTGGGTCAGGGTTAGGAACCAATTAGGCAGGATTCTTTAATCTGCTAAACTTAACAAATTTATCACGCAAACAAAGTTACACAGATTACGATCGAAAAATACATGACTAACAGTTTGGATATTTTAATCTGAGCACCATTGTTTCTCTTTCTAAAAATACTGAAACATGCACATGTTTGATGACCAACAGAGCAACAAAATCTCGGCAGAGTGTTAATTAGGAAGAACTTTGCACGAATATTAATTGAAGTCATGATGAAAGGAAACATAAGTGATTGTTCCAAATATCATTCAGTTTATGGAGCTACTCTGCTCTTACAAGCTACTGGTAATGGGATCACTTCCTGGAATAGGTAGATTTAGCTGAATTGCCTTTACTTCAGGCAGTGGAGCGATTCCAGTAAATCCTCAACAGGAATCCTCCATTAGTGGCAAAGATGACTGCGGAGGTTTCAGCTCACAAACATTGTTGGGAAGAAGAACACAGAGAGAGAGGGAGCAACAGGCTATTTCTTCTTAGGAAGAGTACATTTTCTTCTTAGGAAGAATACAATGGATCCAGTGTTTAAATACCAAACATCCAAAGGGATTTTTGAAAAGGACAAAGAGAGATTGAGAGACAATTTCATGGAAGATCACAGGTTTCAGAATGCTGAAGTGAAGATATTTCAATGGCATTTTGCAACGTGAGCCAGTATTCCTTGGAATGTTGGGTGAACGGGATATCAGTGTGAGTTCAGATGACGGAAAGCTTTTGCATGAGGATTTGTTCTACAGCTCTGTAACTGGGAGTGGGTTTCGAAGAAACTTCGACTGATTGGGCTGAATCTAACAATAATTTGTCTCAGTGCCATTTTCATTAAGTGTGACAGAGAGTTTTTCTGCATGAGTCCGAGCTACTTTCCTGTTGCCAACTTGTCGAACGCACCTCATTAATTATCGACCCCACCCCGTGTTGTCCCTTTCCTTCAATGTCAGCCTGAATCTCCCACCCATCATGGCTGGAGGTACTCACCATCGCATGGATACCCCTGGATACTCCGTGATCCCTGGCACTTTTGCCATCTTTAAAAGGCCAATATTTTGAGGATTTGAGCGTTCTCACTTCGGAGCTGCCCTGCCCATAGCATGGCAGATCAGGGGCAATTACACCACGGTTTGTCGAAAGGAGGAAGGAGGTCCCGGTGGATGGGCTGGTACATGGGAGGGCCATTCTCTTCCCAGAGGGGGGTAGCGCACACCACCAGGCCCACCGAGCATGGTCTGAGCTCGCCACTCAGCTCAGTGCATCTATGGTCTGAAGAAGTGTCCAGCAATAAAGGACAAGCATCAATAACCTTCCCCCCTCTGTCAAGATAAATGTCACCGTATTCTGTCTGCTCCCTCACACTCACTGTACATTTGTTAAAGCACCTACGCCCAAACAAGGCTCATGCTCCACCACTCTCACTGGCGCATGCAGCAACTTCTTTCTCTTCCTCTCCCTCTCTCTCCCGCCTTTCTAATGCTACCAGAAGGCAATAGAATGCTCTGAAGAATGCTGATTATGGAATGTTCCATATAATGCTCCAAATAATTCCAATTTTCAGGAAAATGTCAGTGCCCCAGTATGGAACTCATAAGGGGAAGGAGTAAAGATGTACGTCCTTTTAAAAATCACATATTATGCAAATCCGTTATGAGGCCATTCAGCCCTTCAAATTGCTCTCGCATTTAATAAGATCGTGGTTGATCTGATGCTTTTCGCAACTCCATGTTACAGGAACTTTCAGTCAATCAACCCCCTGGATTCCTGTAACTGACCAGATGACACTGAGGCACTTTTACCCCGGTTTTCTTCAAGTACCTGTTCGCAGGCATTTGCAAAGTAAATGGATTCTGCAAACGTTACATTCCATCAGCTTTATACTTTTATGTAATGGTAAGCATATTTTACATAGACCAATCAAAAATATACACTTACTTGTGGAGATTGATATCAAATTACAATTGATAATTCTAATTATTTCACTTGTCTCACCGTAATGTATTCAGCCTAAGATAGCTTTGAAACACTTGTCTCCTTATAAAGTAGTATTTATAGCAGAGAACGATTTTATCTTCAGCTGTTATCTTGACCGTTATCTAAATTGTACCTTTTTCCTTGTTATGAAATTTTATCTTGCCCTTTTTCTGTGCCTGTTTCTGTCTGTAACAGTGACACAGTCTCGCACTCAGTTGGCTGGACGGTTGGTTTGTGATTCATAGGTAGGTCAACAGTGCAAGTTCAATTCCCCACGCTGACAGAGATTACTATGAAGAGGACACTCTCCCAACCTCACCCCAACACTCGAAATCTGGTGACCCTCAGGTTAAACCTGCTCGAGTGGTGTCTCTCTAATTGCAGGCCAATCCCATGGATCTTTTGAACTGTAATCTATCACTGCTATATTTTAATTTTTTTGCTATTTTAAAATTTTGTTTTGCATTATATTCCTGTATGTTTTGAATCTGTGTCATTTGGTACCACCGTCAGCATTTCCTCCACACTGCATATTCTGCCCAATAATTCTTGACTCCATTGTTGTTTATGAACCTTCCATCTGTGCCTCATAAAAAAAGAATTCAATATCTCTGCCTGCAATGCTCTGCGGGGAAGAGAGTTACAAAGACTCACAACACTGAGAAAACAAAAGAAAAATCATCTGAGATTATTTGATGTATCCTTACCTGAGTAACGATATAATGACATTGGAAGCAGATCAGATATGTTACGCTTCACATATTCCAACGACGAAGGGCTTATATTATGAAGGCTTTATAAGGCTACTCTTGGATTGAGAAGTGATATTATTGATACATACAAAACCTTGCGGAGTGCGAATCAGGTCGATGCCCACTCGGTGTCTGTATAGTCCAACTTGTTGTCATTGTCATAGAATCTCTACAGTGACGATGAAGGACAGTCTGCACGTCGAATCCACAACAAATAACCAAACAGCATCGCAGACAAACCTGCCTCCATGTAACCCTATATTTCTCATGACTAACCCACCTAACCGACAAATCCCTGGGCACTATGGGCAATCTAACATGGCCAATTAACTCTAAGCTGCATATCTTTGGTCTGTGGGAGGAATCTAGGGCACTGAAAGGAAACCCCCACAGACAAGTGGAGAATGTTCAAACTCCACATAGAGGTTCGCTCGAGGTTGCAATTGAACCCTTACATTCCTGATGAAGAGCCTGACCAGCTGTACTTTTCCAGCACCAGTCTAACCGAGACATTGGAATTGAAACCAGCCGTGCTAAACATCGATCCACTCTTAGATATATACGTTACTTGTGTCTGACTAAAGAAATCTGCCTGACGACCTCCTATCACTGAACTTGACCCAGCCTGAGACCTTTATCATCAGCTATTTCACCAATCTGGTTACATTTAAAAATTGTTGTGAGCGGTGGAGGAGTGGGATTATAAAAGGATTTAGTGACACCCTCCAACCTCAGTCAGAACCGGAGTGAAGAGAAACTCACGAAGTGGGGATTCATTCAAGTGGGAATTCTCTTTCCCAGAAGTTTGGGATGGCTGAATCTTTATATTATAACAAGGGTGGCTTCGTCTGATTTTCCATGGACTGGTAAATCAGGGACAATGGTACATGGAGAGATAAATGCAGCTGGGACCACATTGCGATGAGTTAATTCCTTATTTACTGGTGGAGTAGTGTCAAAGGGCCGAATGGCCACCTCGTGTCCCTCAGCCCTGTGTTCTGACGTTCTATTCAGCCCTTCGGATCTGCGACACAGGAGCAGATCGAGGCCACTTCGATAGTTCGGTGTAATTTCGGAACTATTCTTGGAAAATCCAAGCCTGGTCTGGAAGCAACCCTCGCGCTCCCCCAATTCCTCTTTCCAAGCTTCCCCTTTCTGTAATTTCTGCTTGAAATCTGGATCCTGTTATAGACCCAAACTCCCTGTGAATACAGCCCCCTACCCAACACAATGTTAACTCAAACAAATCCTCTGTTCTCCCTGAATGCAATATTGTACAGCACGACTTCTAGGAAAATAACCACTTTCTCACAGCATAACTTTAGAACATGACAAATGGGAACATGCGTGGGCCATTCGGCCCCTCAAGTCTGCACTGTCAGTCAATAAGAACATGGCTGATCTACGCTAGGGCTCAACTGCAATTTCCTGCTAAACCCTTGTATCCCTCAGCTCGCTGAAGTTTCAAAAACCAATCCACTCCGTCGGTAAATACATTCTGTGACCCAGCCCCCACAACTCACTGAGTTAGGGAATTGTGGACATTCACTATCTCCTAAGTGGAGACATTTATTTACATCTCAGTTTGAAATCGATATCACTAATGCTGTATCTATATCCCCGCGATCGAGACTCTGCCTAGGAATGAAACCACATTCTCAACATCTACCGTGCCCAGCTCCCTCTGTAACAGTAATATCACCCTCATTAATTTCAAACGCAATGAATAAACGCCTCACCATTTTAGATGTACTCAATAATTGAACCCTTTTTATCCCCAGGAACTCGCGTAATGAATTAAACTAGTTACTTTGTGCATGAGCATGCTGACCTTATGTTTCTTTCACGGAAACACGCCCATCCCTTTGGCCTACTCTTTAGTTTGGGAGTCCTCATTCAGTAAAAACCTGTCTTTTGTTCTCAGTGTCATCTCCAAATTCGGATGTATATTGTACTCAGCTCCCACCATCAGTTTGTCAATGTAGATTGTAAATAACTGAAGCTACCGAACTGATATATATCCATGCCACTCATGATATTATATACTTCTAGAATGTCACCCCTCAACCTCCTACACTCCATGTGATACTTCAAGAACAATCATTGAAAGATAAGCACTGCAAAGTTGAAACAATATCCAATATTACAGATAAACAAACATTGTATTGTGATTTGTTTTTCTCTTACAATACTAAGGCAGAATGAAACGCTTACTCGTTCCAAGAAGAAGTCAAACACCTGAATTCCTTTGTCAAAAGGGGATGATGACGTCTACAGTGAAATCGTTTCTCTGGCTAGATCTTTGTGAGAAACCGAATTATTATACCAGACGGACAGCATGCAGTTGCATTTAGCAGAGAGATGAAGGCTGAGTATACTTTTAGAAAATTGGATTAACTGTGAATTCAGTGCAAAAGGAGAGACGTGTTAGGGAACTGGAGCTGGAGTTGGATGAACTACGGATCATTAGGGAGGCAGAGGTGGTCAGAGATCAGAGCTTTAGGGAAGTAGTTACACCGAAAGTTATAGACAGATGGGTGACAGTGAGGGGGAGTGGGAGGAACCAGCCAGTGCAGGGACCCCCTGCGGTCATTCCCCTCAAGAACAAGTATACCGTATTGGATACTTGTGGGGGGGATGGCTTATCGGGGTAAGCAACGAGGTTCAGGCCTCTGGCACGGAGCCTGGCCCCGTTGCTCAGAAGGGAAGGGTGGAGAAAGTTAGAGCGATAGTTCTTGGGGACTCAATAGTGAGGGGTACAGATTTGTGGGGGCGACAGAGACTCACGATTGGTATGTTGCCTCCCAGGTGCAAGGGTACGTGATGTCTCTGATCGTGTTTTCCGAGTCCTTAAGGGGGAGGAGGAGCAGCCCCAGATTGTGGTCCACTTTGGCACCAACGGCATAGGTAGGAAGAGGGGTGAGGAATAGGGAGAGAGAGCAGTTAAATACGTGGCTACAGGAACGGTGCAGGAGGGAGGGATTCCGGTTTCTGGACAACTGGGGTTCTTTCTGGGGAAGGTGGGACCTCTATAAACAGGATGGTCTACACCTGAACCTGAGGGGCACCAGTATCCTTGGGGGGAGGTTTGCTAGTGCTCTTTGGGAGGGTTTAAACTAACTCTGCAGGGGCATGGGAACCTGGACTGTAGCTTCAGGGTACAGGACTTTGAGTGTAGGGAGGCTAGGAACAAGGCATCGATTTCGAAGGAGGGTGCCTGTAAACAGAAAGGTGGCTTGAAGTGTGTATATTTCAATGCCAGAAGTATAAGAAATAAGGTAGGTGAACTTGCAGCGTGGGTTTGTACCTGGGACTTCGATGTTGTGGCCATTACAGAGACGTGGGTAGAACAGGGGCAGGAATGGCTGTTGCAGGTTCCAGGGTTTAAATGTTTTAGTAGGGTCAGACATGGGGGTAAAAGAGGGGGAGGTGTGGCATTGCTTGTCAAGGATAGCATTACAGTGGTGGAAAGGACGATGGAGGAAGATTTGCCGTATGAGGTAGTTTGGGCTGAGGTTAGAAATAGGAAAGGTGAGGTCATCCTGTTAAGTGTTTTCTACAGGCCTTGCAATAGTCCGAGAGAAGTAGAAGATAGTATTACGAGGATGATTCAGGAGAAGAGTGAAAGTAGCAGGGTGGTTGTTATGGGGTCTTTAACTTCCCAGATATTGACTGGGAATGCTATAGCTCGAGTTCGTTAGATGGATTTTTGTTTGTCCAATGTGTGCAGGAGGGTTTCCTGACACAATATGTAGACAGGCCAACAAGAGGTGAGGCTATACTGGATTTGGTTCTAGGTAATGAACTAGGCCAGGTGTTAGACTTGGAGGTAGGTGAGCACTTCGGGGACAGTGACCACAACTCGGTGACTTTTACTTTCGTGATGGAGAGGGATAAGTGTGCACTGCAGGGCAAGAGCTATAGCTGGGGGCAGGGAAATTATGATGCGGTGAGGCATGGCTTAGGATGTGTGGATTGGAAAAACAGGCTTCAGGAGAGGAACACTAATGATATGTGGAGACTGTTCAAGGAACACCTATTGAGTGTCCTTGATAAGCATGTACCAGTCAGGCAGGGAGTAAAGGGTCTTGTGAGGGAGCCGTGGTTTAATAGGGAATTGGAATCCCTTGTGAAAGGGAAGAGGGTGGCCTATGTAAGGATGAGGCGTGAAGGTTCAGTTGGGGCGATTGAGAGTTATAAGGTTGCCATGAAGGATCTGAAGAGAGAGCTAAGAGCAGCGAGAAGGGGACGTGAAAAGTCCCAAAAGTTGGTAGGATTAGGGAAAACCCAAAGGCTTTCTATAGGTATGTCAGGAATAAAAGGATGACTAGGGTTGGTATCGGTCCAGTCAAGGATAGTAGTGGGAAGTTGTGCGTGGAGGCGGAGGAGATTGGAGAGACACTAAATCAATACTTTTCGTCAGTATTCACTCAGGAACGGGACTCTGTTGCTGGTGTGAATATTGAGTCACAAGTGATTAGAATGGATGGCCTTGAAGTATGTAGGGAGGAGGTTTTGGGAATACTGGAAAGGATGAAAATAGATCAGTCTCCTGGGCCTGATGGCATTTACCCTAGGATCCTCTGGGAAGCTAGGGAGGAGATAGCAGAGCCATTGGCCTTGATTTTTATGTCGTCATTGTCAACGGGAATAGTACCAGAAGACTGGTGGATAGCGAATGTGGTCTCCTTGTTCAAGAAGGGGAGTAGGGATAGCCCTAGTAACTATAGGACAGTGAGTCTCACTTCTGTTGTGGGCAAAGTCTTAGAGAGAATTGTAAGGGATAAGATTTATGAACATCTGGATAGGAATAATGTGATCAAGGATAGTCAGCATGGTTTTGTCAAGGGCAGGTCGTGCCTCACAAACCTTATTGAGTTCTATGAGAAGGTGACTAAGGAGGTGGATGAGGGTAAAGCAGTAGATGTGGTGTAAATGGATTTTAGCAAGGCGTTCGATAAGGTACCCCATGGTAGGCTAATGCAAAAACTACGGAGGTATGGCATTGAGGGTGCATTAGAGAATTGGCTGGCTGGAAGGAGACAGAGGGTAGTAGTCGATGGTAAAGGTTCATCTTGGAGTGCAGTTACTAGCGGTGTGCCACAGGGATCTGTTTTGGGACCGTTGCTGTTTGTCATCTTTATAAATGATCTAGAGGAGGGCTTGAAAGCTGGGTGAGCAAGTTTGCGGATGACACAAAGGTCGGTGGAGTTGTGGACAATGAAGAAGGATGTGGCAGGTTACAGCGGGATATAGATAGGTTGCAGAGCTGGGCAGAAAGGTGGCAGATGGAATTCAATGTAGCTAAGTGTGAAGTCATTCACTTTGGTAGAAGTAACAAGAAGATGGATTACTGGGCTAATGGTAGGCTACTTGGTAGTGTGGATGAGCAGAGGGATCTTGGTGTCCATGTACACAGATCTCTGAAAGTTGCCACCCAAGTAAATAGTGCTGTGAGGAAGGCATATGGTGTCCTGGGCCTTATTGGTAGAGGAATTGAGTTCCGGAGTCCTGAGGTCATGTTGCAGTTGTATAAGACTCTGGTGCAGCCTCATCTGGAGTATTGTGTGCAGTTTTGGTCGCCATACTATAGGAAGGATGTGGAGGCATTGGAACGAGTGCAGAGGAGGCTTACCAGGATGTTGCCTGGCATGGTAGGAAGATCGTATGAGGAAAGGCTGAGGCACTTGGGCCTGTTCTCATTGGAGAAAAGAAGGTTTAGGGGAGATTTGATAGAGGTGTATAAGATGATTAGGGGTTTAGATAGGGTAGACACTGAGAACCTTTTACCGCTAATGGAGTCAGCTGTTACTAGGGGACACAGCTTTAAATTAAGGGGTGGTAGGTATAGGACAGATGTTAGGGGTAGATTCTTTACACAGCGGGTTGTGAGTTCATGGAATGCCCTGCCAGTAGCAGTGGTGAACTCTCCCTCTTTATGGTCATTTAAGCAGGCATTGGATAGGCATATGGAAGTTATTGGGCTAGTGTAGGTTAGGTAGGATTTGGTCGGCGCAACATCGAGGGCCGAAGGGCCTGTACTGCGCTGTATTTTTCTAGGTTCTATGTTCTATATAAGTGTTTTCAGTTAGGTTTATTCCAAGAAATAAATTTTCCGGAATGAGATGAGACTAGGAGGTGTAAAGCAGCAAGAATGGAGAGGCCGAGCCACTCTGAAACCAGAGTCAAAGTGGCAGCACAAAACGCAGCTTGATTCGAGTGCAGGGAAGGTCGACATGGTACCTTCCTATCCAATTACAGAAACTGCAACACATGCTCATTCACCTCTTCCCTCCTCACTGTCCAAGGCCCCAATCACACTTCTCAGGTGAAGCAGCATTTCACTTGTAATCTTTCAATCCAGTCTCCTGTCATTGCTGCTTACAATACAATCTCCTTTACACTGGGGAGACCAAACACAGACTGCTTTGTGGAACACCTTCACTCTGTCTGTACGAATAACCATGACACTCTCATTGCTTCCCATTACATAACCTACCATGCTCTCACGCTAATTTATAGATGTTGGGCTGCTGCAATGTTCCAATGAAGCACAACCCCAGCTCGAGTCATACCCCACTTTATACTTTTGTACGTTTCCTCCTACATGAGTTAATATTCAATTCCATAGTTTTACAGCCTGACCCCATTATGTATGTTCTCCATTCTTCATGCATTCTGCTTCCTGGTTTCCCTATCTTCCTGATCTCCAAATGATCTTGTCTGTGTCTTGTTTATCTTACGCACAATACAAGCAACCCATTTCTCCCATTCACACTTTAATTTACACCCATGTTACGTCGGTTTCTCTTTCACCACAATCAAAAGCCCGTCCACTGTGGCATTGCACCTCCACATTCTCTGTTTCCCATCATCCATTGTACACTTTTGTTCTGAAATATTGTCATGCTGGACTTGAAACATTATCTCTGTTTCTCTGTCTCCACAGATGCAGCCAGACCTGCTGAGTTTCTCCAGCAATTTGCAATTTTGAGTCAGTTTCAAAAACGTGTGTCAAAGCTGCTCAAATGCCCTATCCAACATGTAATGCCATAAACCAGGAAGTGAATGATAATGCAAGATGCACAAATTCAGTACTATACTGAGAAAGACACCAAGGATCCTGACCAAATATGCATTTTATGAGAATTGATTGTGATCGCTCCACTATCTGGAGTCATACACAGCACAAGCGAGGATGTTTATTATCAGAGGGCATCAATCATCTCAGCCGTGGGACATCAATGCAGGAGATCCTCAGGGTAACTCCGTTAGACTAGGCATCTCTACTTTATCATCAAACAATCCCTGAAGTGTGGAAGGAGGCCATTCAGCCAATTGAGTCCATACTGAGCAGAAGTGGGGATATCGCTGAAGTTTACACAATGTTCAGAATAAATTTTCCCCCTTCAGCTCCTGAAACAATCTGTTTTCATATGCAACAAACCTGGACAACATTCAATATCGTATTGTTAAAGTCTGGGTAACATTCATATAACAGCACTGTACATTTTCACAGTAAAACGAGGAGCTCATTCAGCACATCAATCTGGGTTCACAGAAGTATGTAGAAGTCTTTTAGCCCATCAAAACTACTCAGCAAGACGTATGATAGCTCATTCCGGGCCTCCTCCAGTTACACAGGAAGAGGAGGAATATGCTCACTCCCACACGTCACTTACACGGGATCGGAAAGAGAACATTTCATACTTGGAATCACTTGCAAAGGAACAGGAAGAGGTCATTCAGCTTCTCAAGCCACTAACACAGGAATAAGAAGATCTGAGAGATGCTCCAACATCACAAACAAATAGTCCAGGATCTACACAGATAGACTGCTCCAAATTGAACTACATGGCTTAATTACTCATAGTTCTTAAATGTTACTTTAAACATGGTTTCCTAACAGTAGGAACGAAGCTGACATTTTCAGCCATTCTCCAAGTTGTCCTCCATCTCCAAGAAAGCAGACCCATGGAGGTCAGAAGCTGGTGGGGAATAACCACTGTTTCAGAATGAAGTTATTTTAGCAGCTGACAGGATTGTGTACAAATGACAATCAATGTAGTGTCACGCAGTAATTGTGCATTAAAGTATTCAGAGTTATTCAGAGCCTGCATCTCTCTGTCAATCGACATGGGCACTCTGCAGATTTATGTAAACTATCGGGAATCAAACATCCAACGAAAAGTATGGAATTTTCACCCTATTCAGCTGATTGAGACATAATGAGTGTCCGTCCACAACCAAAAAGTTTTAACTTCTTATTCTCTGACAGCGCTACAGATTAAACACACAGTTACGGCACACTGTCCTGATAGTGCTATCATGCCAGGGTTAAATCTGGTGAAACTCCTTTGCATTGTCTCCGTGACAAAGAGATCATTATTTATAAAGCAGACCAAATATGTACACAATGCACCAAACCGTCCCTCAACAAAACGCTACCATTGGGAAAGATATACTAGCTCTGGCACTTAAATTATTTGGCATGAAGAACCACTTATCATCCACTTCCTGCGCCGTAATAATTCTGTTTGTGACTTATGACCAAGGACATCCAGGTCCTTTTCAACAACAGCTCTACTCAATCTCTCACCATTTAATAAATATAAATGTTGAATAATGATGTTTGTTGCTCCCATTTGAATCATTTTTATACCATGTGAGCAGCTATTGTCCAAACAATGATCCATCTCATACCTAACAAGACTTCAGTCCAGAGGAAAAGCACTACTCTTCTCGAATCTCCATTACCCAATTTTTAATCCATATGGCAGATATTCCACCCCTACCTACCATGAACTCTAACATTCCCCACTCACCTGCATTCATCCATGTCAAATGGGTCTGCTGAAAATTCGATTGCTCCACACTCATTGGTTCTCAATTGTTGATGTCACAACGGACAATCTCCGCAAACCCTAGCAGGTCTATCAAAGATCATTTCCTTTCCTGAATCTAGGCCAACTCCACCAAATCATATAATTATTCTCCAAGTGTTAAGTAGCCACATTCTTATAACAGGCTACAATTGTTATTTTTTCCTCACAGCTGACATCAAGCTATCCAATATCTAGTTTTCTGGTTTTTTTTCTCTCCGATCTGTTTTAAATATTTAGTTTCACGATAGCTGCTTTACAGTCTGTAGGATCATTTCCAGAATCCAAGAAGCTTTGAAAAATAATCCATAATTATTTTACTAGCTCTGTTGCTGTGTCGTCAATACTCTTGGAATTAGCTCATCAGATGCATCACCTTACAAACCTTCAGTTCAATGAGACTTTCAACGACATACCTTTTATTAATTCTAATTTCCTGTAGTTCACCTGTTATACTCGTTTGTTTCTGCACTTTCCTCTGTGGAAACAGAAACAATATATTCCTCTCAGCGGGTTCAGATGGCTTCTATCAGCGTGTGATATATCAGAGTACTGCACTCCGGAGATAATGGATGTGTCACACACTCCTACCTGGAAAGTTCCATAATCTATCCAGTTCACTTCATGGTGAGTGTCAATACAGTCCTGTCCCTGATGTGAGGCTTCAGGTTATACTGAAGTAGGGGAAACAGAAACCGCCTCTTATTTCAAACAAACTGGTTTCACACTTTACACTTGGAATGAGTCCAGCTTAGACAAATGTTATAGGAAATCCCAAGGAGGATAGTGCTGTGCCTTCCTTCTCCCTATTAACAGAGCATCCCTTCTTTGTGTGCTCAGCTCCATTTTTTTTACCATGGACCCAGAAACTCTGTAAATGTAGTTCCAGAGTGCGGTCACCAGACCCTCGGGTCTCCCTGAATGAAGCCAGCAGCTGACAAAACGAATCCGAAACACCATCCACAGAAATTCCGCTGACTTTACAATGACAGGAGCAAGCCAAATCTCCACACCCATGGTGTACCTATGCAGTGTTGAAAATGCCTCTCTCTCCTCAGTTTCTCTTCCTGGCTGAGAAAGCAGTTGCATCACTACACAGTCCCACAATAACAGTTCCTCTATCTAAAGCCGTTGGGAATGGAACCTTACGTTTCTCTGTATCTCTACAACTAAAGGGCAGCACCCGTATTGCCGATGGAGTTGATCATCACAATCAGAGTGGGGAATCAGTGGGAACATGACTCACTTAAAACAGGGTGATACCTAAATGGATGTGATGTTAAGGAATATGGGTAAAGGAACAGGTGAGAATAACTTGCCATTTTATTTTACTTTCGGTTCATCATCAGCAATGCCTTTGCTCGCTTTTATTTCCTCTCTCTTTCTGTTCATTTCTCCATCCATTCAATTCAAACCTTGCTCCTACCTCTCCCTCCAACTCAACCATCCAAGATAAATAATATTATTTCCCAGTTGCTTTCCGTTGTGAAGCAGGGTCACTGGACTCGTTATCTGTGTTTCTCCTCACAGAGCCTGCCACACCTTTTGAGATTCTCCAACACTTTCAGACGCTGCAGAATTTTATTTCAGATCTCCAGCATCCACTTTTCCTTGATTTATTTCACTTTTGATGCTGCTGTTTCACGGAATGTCATCATTAATGGCAAGAGCAGCATTTGTTGCCCATCACTAATTGCCCTTGACTGTGAGGTAATTTGTCAAGACAATATAGACCCAACGAGTTTGTTGTGGATCTGAAGCCACAGTCAGTCCAGACTGCGCAATGATGTTAATTTTCTTTACCAACGGCTATCAGTGAAACATAAAAATAAACCCAGATGGTTTCTGTTTTCCACGTATGAAATTAGGTTTCATTCCACATTTTGCCATTCGAATTTAAGCTCTGCTAGGATTTTAAACACTGTCTTTGGAGTCAGAGCCTGTGCCTCTGAATTACCCGTCGAGTTTCATGATCACTCTGATACACAGTCCTTATTCCATCGTCGATATTCCCTATTCCCTGTCAGAGAGACATGGTGGGGGAATCAGTTTACTTACCAACAAACAAGAGGATTATAGGAAAAAAGGTAGAGTTAGAAGAAAAACCATGTAACATCACAGGTTTCAGAATGCTGAAATGAAGATGATTTGACAGTATCCTGCAACTTGAGCCAGTATTCCCACTAATGATGGATGTAAGGGATGCCGGCGTATTTTGAAATTACGGAAAGTATTGGCTGAGCATTTGTTCTGCAGATTTGTACCTGTGTGTGGGGTCAGCAGAGTCTTCAACTCATTGGACTGAATCTAACAATAATTTCTTTCAGTGACATTTTCACTGAGTGTGACAGAGGGATTGTCTGGCCGAGGCTTCCTGCTGCTATTAATGAAGTCACCACATTACCTAGACACCCCACGCCATGCTAACCCCTTCATTCAATACCAGCCCGATTCTCCCACCCATCATGGCTGGAGGTACTCACCATCGCATTGATGCCCCAGATACTCCGTGGCTCCTGGCACTGGTGCCATCTTTAAAAGACCAATGGACACACAGTTGAACTTTGTCATTTCGGAGCTACCCCGAGCAGGGCAGAAAATGGGCAATTACACATGATTTTTCAACAGGAGTACGGAGCTCCTGGTGGATGGGCGAGAACAGAGAAGGATTATTCTCTTCCCAGAGGAGGCTGCACCAGCAGACCCACTGAGTATGGTCTGAACTCACCACTTAGTTCAGTGCAATATCTGCGGTCTGAGGAAAAGTCCAGCAATAGAGTGCCAAATATGGAATACACCAGATGATGATCCAAATAATTCCTATTTTCAGGAAAATGTCGATGTCCCAGTAGGGAACGAATAGAGATGTACACTTCTCAAATCACAAACAGTTAAAATGCATCATGAGGTCATTCAGCCCTTCAAACGAGTTCCAGATGAACTTATGCTTTTCTCAGTTCCATGTTAGAGCAACTTTCAGTCAATCAACCCCTTGGATTCCTGTCACTGAGCAGACGACACTCAGGTACTTATAATTCGGTTTTCTTCAAGCGCCTGTTCGAGGGCATTTTCCATGTGGATGGACACTCCAAGCAATATATCGCATCAGCTTTATATTTCGACGTAATGATAAGTTCATTTTACACAGAAGAATCAATATATACACTTATTTTATGGTTATTGATATCCAATCACAGTTAGTAATTTTGGGTATTTCACTGATCTCACCTTGTTGTATTCAGGCTAAAGCCAGCTTCGAAACACTTGTCTCGTTATCAAATACAATTTCTAGCAGAGAAAGTTTTTTCCTTCAGCCGTTATCTTGACCTTTAACTGAATTGTACCTTTTTGCCTTGTAATGTCATTTTCTCTTGCTCTTTCTCTGTGACTGTTTCTGTCTGTAACAGTTACACAATCTCCCACTCATTTAGCTGAACGGCTGGTTTGTGATGCGGAGGGAGGCCAACAATGCAGGTTCAATTCACTACACTGGCAGAGGTTACCATGAAGGGTACTTTCTCTCACCCTCACCCCATCATCCGAGGTGTGGTGACCCTCAGGGGAAACTGCCACGGGTGGTCTCCTAGTAATGAAAGAGCAGCCCCCTGGTTTTTGGGACTGTATTCTATTATTGTCAGCATTTTAAATTATTAACTTTGTTATAATTCTGTTTTGCATTGTTTACTTGAATGTTCTGGAGCAGTGTGGTTTTGTACCACTATCAGCGTTTCCCCAACATTGCACATTCATGCACATTCCCCAATAATCCTTGACTCCATTGATATTTATGAATCTTCTGCCTGTGCCTCAGAAATATTAAATATCTCTGCCTCCAATGGTCTGCGGGAAGAGAGTTAAAAAGACTCACAACACTGAGAAAGCAAACATAAACGTCATCTGTGTGTGAGATTTGTTTTTGTCTCCATACCTGAGAAACAATATAATTACGTTAGAAGCAGTTCAGAGATGTTTGACTTCAAGTATTCCATGGATGAAGGGCTTATATTATGGAGGCGTTAACTGTTTACTCTTGGAAAGAGAGGCGATCTGATTGAAACATACAAGACCTTGAGGAGAGTGGATCAGGTAGATACCCACTGGGTGTTTGTATAATCCAAACTTGTCATAGAATCTCTACAGTGTGGAAGCACGACAGTCTGCCCATCGAGTCCACACCAACTCACCAATCAGCATCGAACCCAGACCTGCCCCCCCATGTAACCCTGCATTTACCAAAACTAACCCATTTACCTATACATCACTGGTACAATGGGCAATCTAGCATGGCCAATCCACTCTAAGCTGCACATATTTGGACTGTGGGAGGGAACTGGGGCACTGGGAGGACACCCACACAGACACAGGTAGAGGGTTCAAACTCCACATAGAGGTTTACCCGAGGTTTCAATTGAACCGAGCTCCTTGGTGTTGTAAGGCAACAGTACTAACCACAAACCCACTATTCTCTAATTCGTTAGTTCTATTAGTTACTTGCGTCTGACTAAAGAAATCTGCCTCACTTGTTCCTATCACTGAACCGGACCGAGTCTGAGACCTTTAACATCTGCCAGACCACCAACGTGGTTATATTTAAAATTTGTTTATGAGCAGTAGATGAGTGGGACAAGAAAATGAAACAGTGACAGCCTCCAACTTCAGCCAGAACAGGAGTGAGAAGAAATTCACAAAGTGGGAATTTACTCACGTGGGAATTCTCCTTCCCAGAAGTTTAAGATGACTTAACCTTTATATTATATCGAGGCTGGCTTCAACCGATTGTCCATAGACAGGTGTATCAGGGATAATGGTGCATGGAGAGAAACGTGCAGATGGGACCACAATGAGATGTGCCACGACCTTATTTACTGGTGTAGTAGTGTCAAAGTGCCTAAAGGCGATCACGTGTCCCTCAGGCCTGAGTTCTGATGTTCCATGCAGTCCTTCAGACCTGCTACACAGGGGCAGATCGAGGTCACTGCGATGGTTAGGTGTAGTTTTGGAAATGTACACGCAAAATCTAGGTTGGTTCAGGAAATGACTACCACCAACAATCCCTCTTTTCCAGGCTTCCCCACTTTGTAACGTCTGCTCCAGATGTGGGTCATGTTATAGACCTAGATTTGCAGTGACCACAGCCCCATACCCGACCCAGCGTTAACTCAAACAAGTCCTCTGCTCGCCCTAGATAGAACATTGTACAACATGACTTCCAAGAAAATAACCAGTGATTTTCCAAAGGCATAAGGATGTAAGAAATGGGAACAGGAGTATGCCATTCGTCCCCTCAAACCTACACAGTTATTCAGAAAAACATGGTTGATCTAATCCACGGTTCAACTCCACTTTCCTGCTAACCCCTTGTATCAGTCAACTCGCTGATATGTCAAAACCCAATCCACCCCATCAGTAAATACAATCTGTGACCCAGACCCCATAACTGTCTGGGTTAGGGAATTCCAGATATTCGCTGCTTTCGGAGAGGATACATTTTCTTTACATCCCAGTTTGAAATCGGTATCCCTTATTCTATGTCCCCGAATTCGAGACTCTGCCCAGGTGTGGTGCCACGTTCTCAACATCGACCTCAACAAATCCCCTCTGTACTTTGTACGTTTCAGTAACATCGTCTTCATTCATTTCAACCACAATGAATAATCGCCTCACCATTTTAGATGCACTCAATAATTCAGCCCTTCAACGCCAGGAACCCGCCTCATGAACCAGTCCAGCTATTTGCTGCAACAGCATGCTGACGTAATGTTTCATACACAGGAACATGCCAATTCCTTTGTATTGCTCTTTCGTTTGGGAGTCCACTTCATTAAGCAAAATCCTGCGTTTTGGTCCTCAGTGCCATCCTCAAACTCGATGTATGTTGCACTGAGCTCCCGCCATCAGGCTATCAGTGTAGATTGTAAATAACTGAAGCTACCGGAATGATATTTGTGGTACTCCAGTAGATTCATCTTTGCCATAAATCGATGAATCCTGAATCTCCGATGTCCATGTGTTCACCAATCGTCATTCCATGGTAATACATTATCCGTCATCGTATGACCTTCTGTTTTGTGTCAGAACCTTTATATTTTAATACCTTGTGGAAAATCTCTGCAAGCCTCGTGTCTACTAGTTCGCTTTTATCAAGTCCGATTGCGACATTCTCAGGGATCTCCAAAAACTCTTTGCATGATTTTACTGGGCAGAATACAGTTTCCCTTTCACAAAACCATGCCGACTCTGTGTGAAGCTTTTCTAAATGCCCTGCAATTCCTTCCTTAAGAACAGGCTCCAAAAGATTCCCAGCAATAATGGTTCGGCTAAATGGTTCCAGCTTTCTGTCTCACTCCTTGCTTGAAAACAGACTCCACACTGGAGGTTCTCCAGTTTCGCTGGAACATTCCTGTATTCCACAGAATTGTGGAATATTTTACACAGTGCCATCAGTCACTCTGTCACGACTTCGTTTGAACCAACTATGAATTACTGCTGACCTGTCTACCCTTAGTCTTATCTGTTGTTAAAAATCTTGTTTCTTTTCATAAAAACAGTTCATGAAGTTCCCACGTAGTACCATTCTCATTATGCCATTGAAATAGTTGCAGTACCTTCCCTTTGAGGAAAGATGACAGATACTGGTGTAAAATATCTGCCTGTTCCCTCCAGCCAATTCCCAATCAAACCCGCCAAGTTTCCCCAATCTACTTTCCTGACTTCATTTCTACCAAGGTCACACACATCTTGAACTTTTATTGTATACACCGAAAAGCTGGAGATGCTTGTTTTTATATTTCTTGCCAATTTGCTTACATCATATCTTTTATTCGATTTCCCTCGCTTTTTAGATTCATACAGTCATATAGCGCACAGCCCTTTGATCCAACTTGTCCATACTGGCCAGTTTTTCCAAACTAAAATAGTCCCATCTCCTTGCATTTGGCCCATATTCCACAAAACATTTGCCATTCACACATTTGTTCAAATGTCTTTGAAATGTTGTAGCTGTGCATGTATCCATCCCTCTCCGCCTCGAAGCTGATTCGATACACACATCCACCCTCTCATTAAAAAGGTTGCCCCTTTGTCCTTTTTTATATCTTCCCCCTTCCACACTAAAGCTATCTCCTCAATTTTCAAATACCCTACCTCGTGGAAAAGCCCTTGGCTATTCACCCTATCCATGCCTCTCTGAATTTTATACACTTCTGTAATGTCAGCTCTCAACCTCCTACAGTCCATCTGTTACTAACTTCAAGAACAAGCATTTAAAGATAAAAACTGCAAATGTGACACAATATTGAAAAGGACAGGTAAACAACACTCAGCCCAAACTTAATACTGTGATTTGCTTTTCTCCCTGGTGCAATACTAAGACACCATGAAACATTTACTGGTGCCAATAAGAATATAAACAAAAGAAATCCTTTGCCTGAAGGGGTGATGATCTCGACAGTGAAAACGTATTTGTGGTCATATCTGTGTAATATCACATGGTCCACATTCTCCCTCTTGGCCTCCCTGTGCCCTTGTGCAGCTGTGTCTTCTTTATCTTTCTCTCAGTCGAGAGAACCTCTTTTTCATACTCACACCTTTTTTAAAGTCCAATTTGCATTATTTTCCAGGTCACCACAACTGAAAGCCCACTTGCCTTTTGCTACACCGTCTTTTCCCTGTTTTCCATTCCTCCACCCCCTGTCAAAGGATTAAAAATCCCAGTTTCAAATTATTTTCAATTCTGAAGAAGAGTCACGCTGGACTTGAAACGTTAACTCTGTTTCTCTGTCTCTGCAGATGCTTTCACACCTGATGAGTTTCTCTAGAAATGAATAGGCACAGCACAGATTTTCAATTAAACAAATAACTATGGATACTGAAAATAAAAATACAAACATTGCTGGAGAAACTGGGAGCTTTGTAAAAGGGTCACTGGACCCGAAAGATTAACTCTGCTTTCACTCCACAGGATGCTGCCAGACATGCTTAGTTCTTCAGCAATTTCTGTTTTGAATAAGTTCCAAAGACATGGGTCAAAGCTGCTCAAGTGCTTTGTCCAGCATGGAGCGTCTTACAACAGGAAGTGAACTATTATACATGGTGCACAAATTTATTGGTTCTGAAACTGCATAAGCCTGGCACTACGGAGCTCTTCATCATGGTCGGGGAGAAAACCAGAGGGAAATACATTCACATCAAACACAGAAGATGGCATGAGAGGAAAGGAAAAGATTCAGATGCATATGATAAAGGTTTGAGTATTGCAACAAAGTGGAGGCGTAACGCTAGGGAGAAACCCTCGGCAGAATGAGAATATGAAAATGTGACCACATCAGAAAAGTGGTTAGGTCGCTGTGTATGGAGCTGATGGGTGAATGGGTCTATGTGTGTAGTGGAGGATAGTCAGTAGAATTGAACTGTAGATTTTGGAGTTCAATCTGGGTTATCACGTGATGCTGTACATCACAGCCGCAGTACAAGTAGAACTGCATTCAAACACAACCTGTAATTTTTTCCCCTCGGATAATCCCTCAGCCTACCATTGCCATCAAGCCGATCCATGTTTCAGTGACGAGTGTGTGTGAATGTTGTAGAGTCAGAACCATGTGTATCGAAATCTGATGACAACATACTTGACTGGTTACATTCCAAACACAGGACTAACATCGGATGGAGAGGGGGAAATTATCTCAAGACTAACAGATCACATCTAAGCTCTGCAGTTCTGCCACATCCAAGCATAAATGTTGATGGACTGTTAAAGAACTCATTGGAGGAGATGTTTCTATAAATATCCCCATTCTAAGTAATGGAACAACACTCTACGTTCATGTAAAAGACAAGTTTGTGGTATCTGCACCATCCTCAGCCAAAAGTGTCGAGTCGATGATCTACCTTAGCCTCGCCATGATGCCCACAGAATCACAGATGCAAATAATTAGATTAGATTAGATTAGATTACACACAGTGTGGAAACAGGCCCTTCGGTCCAACAGGTCCACACCGACCCGCCGAAGCGCAACCCACCCATACCCCTACATTTACCCCTTACCTAACACTACGGGCAATTTAGCATAGCCAATTTACCTGACCCGCACATCTTTGGACTGTGGGAGGAAACCGGAGCACGCGGAGGAAACCCACGCAGACACGGGGAGAACGTGCAAACTCCACACAGTCAGTCGCCTGAGTCGGGAAATGAACCCGACAAGTCTTTGATCAATTCGAATCGCTGCACGTGACATGAAGAAACAGCTAGACGTAGTAAATGCGATAAACGCAACGGGCCTTGACACAATTCCTGCAGTAGGACTGAAGACTTGTGATGCATATAAAGTCGTGTCCTTTGGGGAAGCTGTTTCATTCCAGTGCCAACTCTGACATCTGCCTGGCAATGTGGAAAATTATTCAACTATATCCAGTCCACTCAGAGGAGAATAATTGCAATCTGACCAAATCCCACGTCCTCAGTCCCATCACAATAATCACATTGGTAGGACTTCTTGTTAACAGAGCTGTCAAGCAGCACCTGCTCAGTGTGATTTCCGATGGGCCTCCATGTGGAAATGGTGCTGTTGTGGAAATGTCACTGGATTACTAATCCAGACCAGGCTAGTGGTCTAGCCACTAATGGAAGTTAAAAAGAAACAATTAATATAACTGCTGCCTCACAGCGCCAGAGACCTTGGTTCAATTCCCACCTCAGGCGACTCTCTGTGTGGAGTTTGCACATTTGCCACGTGACTGCGTGGGTTTGCTCCGGTGCTCCGGTTACCTCCCACAATCCAAAAATGTGCAGATGAGGTGAATTGGCCATGCTAAATTGTCCATAGTGGTAAGGGTAAGGGAATGGGTCTGGGTGAGTTGCTCTTCGGAGGGTCGGTGTGGACTTGTTGGGTCTGTGGCCTGTTTCCACACTGTAAGTAATCTAATCTAAAAATATCGAGAAATGTAGCCTGGTGTCAGTAACAGTGACCTTGAAGCCAATGTCGATTGTAAACACCAATTTCTTCCCCCAATGCACTTTCAGGAAGTGAATCTCCCGTGCTTTCCTTGTCTGGCCTAAAAGTGACTCCAGGCACAAAGACAATTGATAAACTCTGCAATGGTCTCTGAAATGATCAAGCACGATAATCAATTGTATCAAGCTGCCCCGAGGTCTTAAGGAATAAACCCAGACAGAACACCCAGCAACAAGTTTGATTTTGGAAAAAGGAATGGAAAACACAGTGCTGTCGACCGGACAGACGCTGCTTTCCTAATGTTTGAAAGCTTGTGACAACTGTTAAAGAGCTTTATTGCAACCCAGCAGAAACATCGGGAAAGGTGAATTCCATTCGACGCATTGAGCCTTCCCTATTCTAGCTCATGGAGAAATCTTGTCAATGCAGTTTTCCCGACACAGTGTTATATCACTTAGTATGTTTAAACATCGTTCCATGAATTTACTCCTCCATTCAATGTACAGGCAGTTCTCCGAAAACGCATGTTTATTAAACACGATTTGGCTGCAATGCGATTGGTGAATTGCACACTTTTCTTTAAAAAGCGAGCTCCCATTTACTGTGTCACGATTTCATCTCCAGCACCAGCTGACAGCAAAACCCAGCCTCAGGATCCTCTGTGTGCAAAATACACACACTGTGTGTTCAGCTACAACAGAAATGTAATCCGCTCTGCAAGTCTTGAACCTTAACGTGAAACTGGGAATTCTAGTCAACACTTAGAAAGAAATTTATTTCAAACCAGTGGAAGAATCTTGGGGAGAACTTGAATTCCGTGCCAGCATCACGTGGTCAGCCGGCCTGCGTGGTTTTTGGTCAACAGCTTGTGAAAGTTATAGGGTTGTATTCAGTGACTATAGTGCCAAAGTGTTACATTTACTGCAATATTTCATTACAATCCATGATTTCAAGAATTACTTAAACTGTACGAGTGTGTGTGCGTTAGACTAACTTTAATTTCTGATTTTTACTCATACCTTGGGGTTTCGCACTTTACTGTGTTTTTCCCATAGGCTCATTACTAATATTGCATGATTTTCTACAACACAGTGTTGTACAGGAACACACACACAAAAAACGTGCAAACAACCTGTATTGGTATCTGATCCTCTATCTTCACCCCATATTGCTGCTCTCTCCCTGTCCCTTAGGTGTTGAGAAAGCCTTAATAATATTCAGTGCTTTGGCTTCCACAGATTAGTGTTGGAGAGAATTCCCCAGGTTCACCAGTCTCTGAGTGCAGACATTTATTCCCAGCTCAATGCAGAGTGACCTGCCTGTACCTAATAGCGTGTTTTAGACGTCCTTGTTTTAGACGTCCTGGCCAGGGGAATTATCATCCCCGCTTCCAATATGTCTCACTCTGTCAGCGTTTTAAATATTTCACTGTGATCGCCACTCATTTCCTAAAACCCATGGAATGCAGGCCCAGTCGCCACAAACTCTATTCCCACAACAAGGCATTCATTCCAGAAATCAGTCTGGTCATCCTTTACTGCACTCCCGCAATGTCAGGTTTGCCCTTTATGAGCTAAGGAGACAAAAACTGCACACAATACCGCACAATGTTCGAGATGGGGTCTCACTGTGGCCCTGTACAGCTGTACACTTACTCCTGTACTCCTGTATTCAAATCACCCTGAAATGAAGGTGAATACAGCATTTATCTTCCGACCTGCTTTCTGCACCTGAAATATTGCTTTCAGTGACTGGTGTATAGGCAGATCTCAGATCCTTTTCAATGTTACAGGTACCCATTTGGTGCGTCTGTGGACACTGGTCAGCCTGCCAATGCCATTCCCAGTATTGACGTATGGCTTCAGAACTCACTGCCCTGCATGGACCTCGATGGGTTGTACAAAAGGAAATAAGAAAAAGGAACATACGTCATTTTATAAATTAACATTTTTCAGCCATCCCTTTTGAAACGATCGGCTGCCATTCTACTGTTCCCATCAAAATTTACCATGTCAAATCAAACCACGTTGCTCTCCATCTGCGATGTATTTGCCCATTCACTCCACTTGTCTCAATTACCGTTGAGCTTTTCTGCATCCTCCTCAAACAGTCACAATCCAACATCGGTTAGTGCTGTCAGCAGACTTGGGGATATTGCATATGATGTGTATTTGGAAAAGCTTTATCCCAAGACCCGATCCTTGCTATATCCTCCAAGCCTTCCTTTCTATAAACAAAATGATTTTATTCCTACTCACTGTTTCCTGCCAGCTCTTCCATTCTAAAACCATGATCATACACTCAGACCCAATACATTTTCTAAAACTGTTCAGTTGCTAATTTGATTCTATTCCCTTTTCCTGGTATCAGACTGTAAGAAAGCTTTTTTCCCTTAATTTTGCCATTAATTTTGCCATTGTCATATGTTTAGAAACTATTACCAGTTCACTCTTATAGCCCTCGTTGATAAGCTCTTGAGAAACCAATCAATTTTTGTCTTAAGCTGCTCAATGATTGACCTTCCACAGCCATACACTCACAGGAGCATAGACGCTGTACCATCAGAAATACAGCACAGTTTACATTAGCCCCACTTCCCGACACGAGGTATACAGTCAAGAATGTTTTGGCACTTCAAATGCTCGTCCATAGTCCTTTTAACAGTTGTGATGTTACCTTGACAACTCCTCCCCCATGAAGTGCATTCCAGACCCCAACACCCCCGGGTTAAAAAAAAGCAATCCTGGGATCCCCACTAAACTTCAACACTTTCACTTTAAATGTGTGCTCTCCTGTTCTTGACTCTCTGATTAAAAGGAACAGCTGTTGTCTATCCACATTCTCCATGCCTTTCGTAATCTCATCCTTCTGAATCACGTCCCCCTCAGCCTTCTCTGCTCCAAAAGTAAACAACCTGAGCTTACCCAGCCTCTCTTAATAGCTGATGTGCTCCTTGCCAGGGAACACTTTGGTGAATCTCCCCTGATCCCCCAACCAGTGCAATCACGCCCTTACTATAATGTAGCAAAGAGAATTACACACACTACTCAAACCTGATCTAACTCTTATAATCTATACCTCGATGAACAAAGGCTATGTTAATGGTCGCTATGCTTTGTCAACTTGTATACTAACCTGCCCAGTCACATTCAGTGATGTGTTGAGAAGCACCCTCTGAGCTTCCTAGTGTGCTGTCAATCACTGAGTCTTTCCCTGTCTGGTTCATTTTTCCAAAGTGCATCACCTCATATTTATCAGGTTTATATTCCATATGCAATTGATCTACCCTTCTGACCATTCCTTCTATATCTTCCTGCAATAAAAGGCCTTCCTCCTCACTGCCAACCACCTGTCCAATATTTGTGTAATACACAAACTTAGTTATCACACTTTTCAACACCTTCCTTCATATTCACATCTACATCATTTATGAATATCACAAATAATAAGGTTAAAAATCACACAACATATCAGTTTATAGTCTAACAGGTTTATTCAGAGGCATTAGATTTCGAAGCGCTGCTTCTTCATCAGTTGATGGTGCGCTTTGAATGCTCGTGACTCCGGATAACCCTGCTGGATTATAACCTGGTGATGTGTGATTTTTAACTTTGTGCACACCAGTCCAACACCAGCACCTCCGAATTACGAATAAAAATGGGCACAGCATTGATCCCTGTATTACACCATTGGGCACTGGTCTCCAGTCACACAAGCAGCCTTCGACCACGACCCCCGTTCACCTACCACTAAAGTTGACTTGGATGCAACTTGGCAAGAGGCTAATGAGTCCTACCTGTTCCCTGGTTATTCTGTTCCATTCGGCACACTTGGTGATTACCTGGGGATTCTCCCTAATCTTGTCCTGCCAGCAGGTTTCCATGCCCCTGTGTTAATCAATCATGACTGAGTGATGAACTTTCGCCTTATTGCAGTCTTAAATGGTCTGTCCCAGATTTTCCCATTGTTCGCCTTGAATGGGGACTGGACAGTCAGTGAAACATTCCAACTTGTTTTATGTTTAGTGAATTTAATAATTTTCACTGCGACCCACCTCTCGTTCTTTGAAAATCTCGAGAACACAGGCCGAGTTTCTTCATCAGGCAATTACGCCATCTGAGGATTCAATCTGGAGAATGTCCATTGCCCTTCCTCTGTGGTCAATATATTTTTTCTCAGATTGGGTCACCAAAACTGTACTTAGTATTCCAGCTAGAGTCTCATCAACACACTGTGAACCTGCTTCAACATGTCTTTCCATCAATGTTCTGAATCCCTTAAATGAAGGCAAATCAAACTTTAACTTTCCACTTACATATATTCCTCCAAATACTCTTCACATTCATTACATTTACGAACTCACTGCTTGAGTTCTTATCGAAAGAATTCTGAAAATCTAAAATGTGCAATTTCTACAGGTTCCCATTATCTCTGCTGTAAGCAATAACTTCAAACAATTCCGAAGTTTATCAAATTCTGATTTCTCTTTCAAATACATGCTGATTCGTTGCAATGCTGCTGTTCATTTCTAAATATCCAATATCACATCCTGTATGATAGATTCCAAAAGTTTCCCTACAGATGTCAAGTTAATTGGTCTGGAGTTCTCCACACTGTCTCTTCTTCCCCTAGTAGTTGTTTGGATCCCTTCCATTAATTACCACTGCTTGGATAACATTTGCTACCTCCCATTTATCCACAATATACAGGAAAATAAAACATAGTCATTGACAGCACAGTTAATACTTCTATTGGTGATTTATTTCTGAAGATTTTGATAGTAAGTACATCTGGTCTGTCAGACTTAACAATGCTCAATCCAGCTACATGTTCACGTATTACATTGTTACTGATATAAACTGACTTAATGTATATTGTTCCACATTTCTCGATGGTCAGTTGGTATTTCTGGGTGATTTTCTGGATCTTTCTCCATGAAGACAGATGCAAAGTAATTGGTTATTGTCTTGGCCATTACCCTGTTGTCCACAATGACCTCTCCTCTCCCGATTACAAATTTCCACATTTGACTTTGCTTTTATTTTGTTTTCTTTGAAATATAAATTGCAGATATATGCAGTCTTCGTGTTCCTGTTTGTTGGCATGCATGTCCACTTTTTCATTTCCTTGTCAGTTTCTCGGCCCTCCTTTTCTGGATCGTCAATATGTGTGAATTCTCAGGATTCCACAATGTCTGGATTTCTTCTGAAGTCACTTGCTATGATTAATATAAGCTTTAGTTTGTTATGTTGATCATCGTTGAGTCACTTTCTCACTTTTTGGTGTTTTTACCTGAAAGAGATAGACGTATTTTTCATACTTTGCAGTATTTCTATAAATCTCGTGGTCCTGACCATTTATATTTACGAACACTGCAGGAGGACAGAGAAGACATTGCGGGAGTCCAGGTTGGTACTTTCGAATCATTGCTGGCCAACGGGTAAGGTCCCGGAGCAGTGTGAGGGTAGCAAATGCCGTGCCCTTATTCAAGAAGGGCTACAAATAAAAACCTGGGAACTATAGACCATTAAACCTAAAATTTGCCATCAGTAAGATACTTGAGATGGTTCTGAGAGATAAGATGTGCATGCATTTGGAAAGGCATGGTATAAATAGAAGCAGTCAGCACAGCTTTACATATCGGAGATCATGTCTCACAAATTTGTTAGAGTTCTTTGATGAAGGAACTGGCGACGTTGCCGAAGGCAGTGTGATATATGTAGTCCATACAGATTTCAGTAAGTCCTTCAACAAAGCTCAATAAGACGTTGCTCTGGAAGGTTAGGTCGTATGGAATTGAGGGGGAACCAGCAAAATAGATCCAAATTGGAAGCCGAGAGGAAGGATGATTTTCAGACTGGAGGTCTGTGACGACTGGAATGCCTCGGACGTTCGGTACTGGGATTATTGCAATTTGTTATATACATGCACGTATTACTTATATTTACATATTACACATTTCAACGATTTGGATGAGGATGTACAGGCATGATGTGTAAGTTTGAAGGTGACACTAAAATAGGCGGTATTGTGGACAGTGTGGAATGTTCTCAGAAATTACTGAAGGACCTTGATCAGCTGGGGAAGTGGGCCGAAAAATGGCAAATGGAATTTGATATAGATAAGTGTAAGTTCTTGCATTTTATAAACTCAAATCAAGGTAGGAATTTCATGGTAAATGGCAGGGCTTTCATGAGTGAAGTAGATCATAGAGACCTTGGAGTTCAGGTGCATGGTTCTCTGAAAGTGGAGTGACAGGTACCCAGCACAGTGAAGAAGGCTTTTGACACACTGGCCTTCTTCAGCCAGAGCACTGAGTATCGAAGTCGGTGAGATATGTTGCAGTTATGCAGGTTGCTGTTGAGTCTTATGAGCATACTTGTCGCATTTTTTTTTTCAGTTTTGTTCACACTGCTATTTGAAGGAAAAATAAAACAAGGATTTTGCAGGCCTCAACAGTTTGAGGTACAAAGAGAGGTTGGACAAGGTTGGACATTTTACTTTGGAGTGTATGAGTTCGAGGCGGTATCTGATAGAAATATACAAGATCATGTGAGGCATAAATAGAGCGATAGCGCTCAGTCTTTTTTTCCTAGGAATGGGCTATCCCGAACTAGAGGGCATAGTTTGAGGTTAGAGGGGAAAGAATAAAAGGGAACCTGAGGGGCAATTTTTTACAGAGGGTGGAACGCATATGGAATGAGCTGTCAGTGGAAATGGTTGAGGCCGGAACATTGACACCATTTATAACGCATTTGGACAATGACATGGAAAGGAAAAATTAAAAGGATATGAGGAAATGGCAGGGAAATTGGGTTAATGTGGATGGACATTTTGGTTGGAATGGCCCAATTTGGTTCAAAGTCCTTTCTCCTGCTATGATTCTAATAACTATTTTTCTCCCACTGAATGTTATATAGTACTTTCCTAATTCACTGGAGCGAACTTGATCCTATTGCCTCCAGGATTCTATAATGTTTGAGCAGAATATTCAAACATTCTACACTGTATACAGAGACGTCGTGTAAAATGCAACATATTAATGTCACTATTCCTTAAAAGCTTCATCAGAGCAAGGTTATTAATTAGTCCGTCTGACCACAAAACATCAAATCGAATTAATCTGCTCTCTAGTTTGGTTCACAACATACACTTCAACATACCTCACATACACTTGCGGAGTTTATTTTTCAAAACCTTCGAGGAAGGTGAGTCTAACTGTTTAATAACCTTACTTCAGGCGTCCGAGCCTCATTTGCCGAGAGGTGCGATGGAGGAGCGAAGGACTTCCGGGAAATCATATATTTGGATGATTTGCGTTACTTAAAACACTACTCAGTTACTGTCTCCCACCATTCTCCTCTTCTCACCAAAAAAAGGTTCTGAGCGCCAGATTGGTAAGGTAACGAGTTTATGTTTTATTCCTTATTTTTCAACAGTCTATTTGGGAATTTAGAATAGTGGGAATGAAGCTTATGGCAGTTAAATGTTCCTCCTGCAAAACGTGGAAAGTAAGGGTCACGACTAGTGTCCCTGCTAACTACATCTGCGGCAAGTGCACACAACTCCAGATTCTTGAAAACCGCCTTAGGGAACTGGAGCTAGAGCTGGATGAACTTCGGATCATTCGGGAGGCAGAGGGGGTTATTAGAAGCAGTTGCAGGGAGGTAGTAACTCCTCAGCTACACGAAAAAAGCAGATCTGTTACAGTCAGGGGATGGAAAGGGAACCGGCAGGCAGTGTAGGGATCCCCTGTGGCCATTCTCCTCAACAATAAGTATTCCATTTGGATACAGTTGGGGGTCGACATATCAGCGGAAAGCAATGGGGCACAGCGCACTGGCACATCCTCTATCCTTGCTGCTTAGAAGGGAAGGGGGAAGAGGAGAAGAGCAGTATTCATTACGGACTGCATAGTTGGGGGCACAGATAGGAAATTCTGTTGGGACAAGAGAGACTCACGGTTGGTGTGTTGCCTCCCAGGTGCCAGACTTCATAACGTTTCTGATCGTGTTTTTGGGATCCTTAAGCGGGGAGGAGGAGCAGTCTCAAGTCCTGGTCCACATAGGCACCAAAGACATAGGTAGGAAGAGAGATGGAGATTTAAGGCAGAAATTCAGGGATCTCGGGTTGAAGCTTAGAGCTAGGACGAACAGAGTTGTTGTCTCGTGTTTGTTGTCCGTGCCACGTGCTAGTGAGGCGAGGAATAGGGAGAGAGAGGAGTTGAACACGTTGCTACAGGGAAGGTGCAGGACGGAGGACTTTGAAATTTTGGATAACTGGGGCTATTTCTGGGTTAGGTGGGACCTCTACAAGTAGGATGGTCTTCATCTGAACCAAATGGGTACCAATATCCTGGGGAGAAAATTCACTAAGGCTATTGGGGTTCGTTTAAACTAATCCAGCAGGGGGATGGAAACCAAAATTTTAGTTTGAGTACAGAAATGATTGAGCGTACGGAAGTCCGAAATCAGGTTTCTGGGACGCAAGATAACACTGGCAAGCAAGACGTTGGTTTTACGTGTGTCAACTTCAATTCCAGGAGCATCCGGAATAAGTTAGATGAACTTGCATCATGGGTTGGTCAACCTGGGACTTCTATGTTGTGGCCTTTTCGGAGACATGGATAGAGCAGGGTCAAGAATGGTTGTACCAGGTTCCAAGATTGAAATGTTTCAGTAAGAACAGCGAAGATGGTAAAAGAGGAGGAGGTGTAGCATTGTTGGTCAAGGACAGTATTACAGTTGCAGAAAGGGTGTACGAGGACTCGTCAACTGAGGTAGAATGAGCTGAGGTTCGAAACAGGAGAGGAGAGGTCACCCTGGTGCGAGTTTTTTACAGGTGTCCGAATAGTTCCAGAGGTGTAGAACAAAAGATAGCAAAGATGATTCTCGATAGGAGTGTGAGAGAGAGAGAGAGACAGGGTAGTTGCCCTGGGGGACGTCAACTTTCCAATTTTGCCTGGGAACACTATTGTACGAGTAATATAGATGGGTCAGTTTTTGTGCAGTGTGTGCAGGAGGGCTTCCTGACACAGTATTTAGACAGGCCAACAAGGGGGGAAGCCACACTAGATTTGGTACGGGTAATGAGACTTGGTGTTAGATTTATAAGTAAGTGAGCACTTTGTTGACAGCGATCACAATTCCGTTACTTTTACTTCAGTGATAGAAAGGGATGTGAATATACCACTGGGCAAACAATACAGCTGGGGAAAACGCAATTACGATGCCATTAGGCAAGATTTAGGATGCACAGGATGGGGAAGGAAATCACAGTGAATGGGCACATTAGAAATTTGGAGCTTACTCAAGGAATAGCTACTGTGTGCCCTACATAAGTATGTAACTGTCAGGCAGGGAGGAAGCCGTAGAGCGCGGTAACCATGGTTTACGAAGGAAGTGGAATCTCTGGTCAACGGGAAGAAGAAGGCTTATATCAGAAGGAGATGTGAAAGCTCAGTTAGGTCGCTTGAGGGTTACAACGTAGCCAGGAAAGACCGAAAGAGAGAGCTCAAAGAGCTCGGAGGAGACATGAGAAATTATGGGCGGATTGGATCAGGGTAAGCCCTAAGGGTTTCAACAAGTACTTAAGGAATAAAAGAATGACGAGAGTAACATTAGGGACAATCAAGGATAGCATTGCGAAGTTGTTTGTGGAGTCAGAGAAGAGAGGGGAAGCACTAACTGAATATTTTTCGACAGTATACATTCTCGGAAACGACAATGTTGTCGAGGAGAATACTGAGATACAGGCTACTAGACGAGGTGGGATTGAGGTTCACAAGGAAGAGGTATTAGAAATCCTGCAAAGTGTGACAATAGATAAGTCAACTGGGCCGGATGGGATTTATCCTAGTATCCTCTGCTAAGCCAGGGAGGAGATTGCCGTGCGTTTGACAGTGAATATTAAATTGGCATTATCTATAGGAATAGTGCCAGAAGACTGGGGGATAGAAAATGTGGTTTCCCAGTTCAACAACGGGAGTAAGAGACAACCCTGGTAATTATAGACCAGTGCACCTTACTTCTTTTGTTGGTAAAGTGTTGAAATAGGTTAGAAAATATAGGATTTATAATCATCTGGAAAAGAAAAATGTGATTCGGGATAATCAGCATGGTTTTGTGAAGGGTAGGTCGTGCCTCATAAACCTTAGTGAGTTCTTTGAGAAGGTGACCAAACAGGTAGATGAGAGTAAACCAGTTGATGTGGTGTAAATGGATTTCAGCAAGACTTGTACAAAATGCAGAGAAATGAGATTGTGGGAGACATACAATTTGGATCAGTAATTATCTTGCTGAAAGTAGACAGAGGGTGGTGGTTGATGGGAAATGTTCATCCTGGAATCCAGTTACTATTGATGTACCGCAAGGTTTGGTGTTGGGTCCTCTTCTATTCGTCATTTTTAGAAACGACCTGGATGAGGGCGTAGAAGGGTGGTTAGTAAATTTGCATACGGTACTAAGGTCGGTGGAGTTGTGGATAGTGACGAAGGGTGTTTTAGGTTACAGAGAGACATAGATAAGCTGTAGAGCTGGGCTGAGAGGTGGAAAATGGAGGTCAGTGGGAACAAGAGTGAGGTGATTCACTTTGGTTGGAGTAACAGGAATGCAAAGTACTGGGCTAATGGTAAAATTCTTGGTCGTGTAGATGCGCAAAGAGATCTAGGTGTCCAAGGTACATAGATCCTTTAGAGCTGCCACCCATGTTGACAAGGTTGTTAAGAAGGCATACAGTATTTTAGCTTTATTAATAGAGGGATCAAGTTCCGGAACCACGAGGTTATGCTATAGCTGTACAAAGCTCTGGTGCGGCTGCACTTGGAGTATTGTGTACAGTTCTGGTCACTGCATTATAAGAAGAATTTGGAAACTTTGTAAAGGGTGCAGAGTAGATTTGCTAGAATGCTGCCTAGTATGGAGGAAAGGCCTTCTTCGGAGGAAAGGCTGAGGGATCTGAGCCTGTTTTCGTTGGAGAGAAGAAGGTTGAGAGGTGACTTAATAGAGACATATAAGATAATCAGAGGGTTAGATAGGATGGATAGGGAGAGCCTTTTTCCAAGTATGGTGACAGTGAGCACGAGGGGGCATAGCTTTAAATTGAGGGGTGATAGATATAGGACAGATGTCAGAGGTAGTTTCTTTACTCAGAGAGTAGTAAGGAATGCTTTCCTGCAGCGGTAGTAGATTCGCCAACTTTAAGTACATTTAAGTTGTCATTGGACAAGCATATAGACGTACATGGAACAGCATAGGTTAGATGGGCTTCAGATTGGTATGACAGGTCGGCTCAACATCGAGGGCCGAAGGGCGTGTACAGCACTGTAATACTCTTTGTTCTATGTTCTATGTTTCTTCTTTGGTAGTTTGGTGTTGGCTTGCTGGGGCAAATGGCCTGTTTCCAGACAGTGTATGAATCCTACACCTGAATCAATTTGGAATTATTGTTTTCGAAACGGACAAGAGTCCCCAGTTTGCTATGGAACAGACCAGATTGCCTTAGAATTCTTTAAGATGGCAGCCTTAACGCCATCCTTGTCTTATAGTAAAGCTAGATGCGTAGTAAGTGTTCCAGATGTGATGTGGCTGGTCAAACCACTCAACTTTAGGCAAAATACAGTTTATTTATACACTTTATTAAAAATACATACAAAAAGAAGAGGGGTTTAGAATAACTTTGCTGCTGCAAACCTTAACAGAATAAGAGATACAGTACCGTCTACTAACGAACTATTCCAATGTACTAACATCCAATAAACTCATCCCTTTGCAAAACGACACATCCAAGGCCAATCAGTCACGAATACAATTCTCCAATACGGAGGAAACAGCATTAAGTTAGATTTCAGACAGAATAGTAGCGAGGGCTCATTTACTTGGATGATTCAACCCTTCTCCCACGCCAGGCACCTGGTGGTTGTTACAGCTCAGAAAAACAAGAAAGCCTATGCTGTACGAACTAACTATTGTTGTCACTATTTATTAAAAAAACCCAAAAGCCTCCTAAGTTATTTACTTCAGCCGTTTGCAGTAGGCAGTTTGGACTTTAAGTTCTCCCTTTAAAGTTCTCTCTTTTAAGTAAAAGAGCAAATATCCTGTTCTAAAGTGACAGTATTGTCAGAGATGTCAGGTACCTGGTCCTTTACAATAATACTCAAGAGGACTCCTCGCGTTATTGACCACGTGATCAGTTCAAAGGGACAAACACAGATGCCACACGGTCAGTGCACAGGCATAGACCAAGTTTCAAAGACATGAGTCAAAGCTGCTGAAGCCCCTATCCAACATTGATCACCATATGGGATACACCAGGAAGTGAACAACAGCCCGACACACGCACCCACCCCAGACATGGAGCACTACATGGAACACGCCAGGAAGTGAAGGACAGCCCGAAACACACTCCGCTTAACATGGAACACTACATTGGACACACCAGGAAGTGAACAAAGGACCAAGACGCATCATTTCAATGTTTCGAAGGTTCACAATGTCAGCACTCGATACGCTAGGGAGCCACAAACTAAGGTGAGGGAAAGAAACAGAGGGACAGAGAGATTCTCATGAAAGACAGAAACAAACAGTTAATTAACTGAGAGCATGTCGTGGAAATGTGGAGAAAAAGACTGGATAGTGGGACTAACTGGAGGATTGCCCACTTAGAGAACAAAATTGCAAGAATGAGAACATTGAATAAAGATATTTTCAGATCAGCAGAAATGGTTTGTTTCATCAAATTCTAAATTGGCTTCAAAGAACACTTTAAACAAAATAAAATGGGAGAACATGACAAACTAACACAGAGAGCTGTGCAGACCATGCTATTGCTCAGTAAACTGGATTATCTGCCCAGCATGGGGAGTATTGCAAACCTTTACTATCATATGGGAACGATACACACATCAAATACACACAGCAGGGGGAGATTTCTATCTCCATTGGACCAATATGAGATATGGGAGAGTGTGTGTGTGTGTGTGTGTGTGTGTGTGTGTGTGTGTCTGTATGCGCGCGGATGGTGGAGGGCGGGGTGGGGGTGGGAGGGATTGGTGGGAGTCGTGCACTTAGGGTGGTTGAATGTGAAAATCATTGCTTGAGGGAAATACACTTCAAGGAAACCAGCTAAAATATGAACAAATGGCAGGGACACAGAGAGACTGAGGGAAGTTTCATGGACAGATGAGTTAAAGTGCTCGATGATATTAAAATTAAGGCATTGCTAGACACAACATCGATATGGATCAGTGTGCACAGGAACGTCAGATGAATGGGATTTTGGTCTGAGTTCGAAACAGATTTGTTTCTTCAGGTTTCAACCCGAGAGTGTCAGCACCAGTTTGTTGTTATCATTACATCTCTATTTCACTGCTCAAAGTTCAAACAACAGATGAGTTAAGCCAGTGAAGTATATTCTGGAGCAGTGAGTAGTTAAAGTTAATAATGGCCAGGGCATGGTGTCAGGAATCAACTCATGGCCAAAGGGATCATCAAAGTTGTGATTCGTCTGTGTCAAACACCACCTGCAAGTTCCCCTCCAAGCCACTCACTATGCTGACTTTGACATATACTGCAGTTCTTTCAACATCGTTGTGTCAGAATCCTGGAATGCCCTCCCTCATGGCATTGTGAGTCAACCCACAGCAAGTGGACTGTAACGATTCAAGAAGGCAGCTCACATCACCTTCTCAAGGGCAATCAGAAATGGACTATTAATGCTGGCCAGCCAGCGATGTCCAGGTTCCAGAAATGAATAAAAAAGATATTAGCTAGTGATGGGATGGAGTCCCATGAAGGAAATGGAGTTTGTAAACATAATAGAGGACATTTCCAACATATAAATAGCAAGGACAGTGAGACAATGGTTCACATCTGAAACTGAGTAGGTCAACATAGAGTCCATGAGTAACACTGCCAGAAGCAAGGACGGAGACAGCAATTGAACAAGTTCCCTGATGCTGTTAACATGGTCTGCAGAGTGAATAACTGGATTCAGAGTCTCAACATGAACAATAGTAGTGGCAAGAAGTGAAGACCACATGAAATAACAGTAACACAGTCATATCTGGGTTATACAAAAACATATCTGGACGGTGAGACTTACCAGGGATAACAACGATAGACAGGAGAGGATAATAAAAATGTTGAGTAATCCGAAGGATATAATAAATCCGTAATGATAACGATATCCGATCATAATATGTGGAAAGAGAGTAAACATACTCGGATAAACCTCTGTCCATTGTTGGAATACTCCAGTCTAATGTTCCCAGATTCTGATCGATTGTTGGAACATTCTAGTCCAATGTTCTCAGATTCTGATCCATTGTTGGAACATTTCAGTCTCATGTTCTCAGATTATGATCTATTCTCCCCTTCGCCATCTTGAGCTGGTGATCTCTGTTGGTGCTGTCGGTGATGCTCCGACTCACACTTTGATATAACACATTGAACGGTGCCCAATTATAATTAAAAATGAGAACTCGCTACTGGGATAATTAGAAACCACGGAGACTGACATTAATCATAGTCATGGAACAAATAGGTTCAGTTAACCCCTTCCTTCAATAACATTTCATGTTATAATGAAAGGCAACATTTACTCAGCCTAGATGGAATGGATGAGGGTCACTGACGGACAGACTTTAAATCTTTCCTTTTTTTGACTTTGTCCTTGTATGTGGGAGTATTACCAGGGCACTGCAGTGCTGTATATGTCCCACTCTGTTTGGAAAGGAACCAGTTGCAAAAGAAAATTTGGTGGGGAACTTTCTGGATACATTAACTCAAGGGAGAAAGTGAGGATAGCAGATGCTGGGGATCAGAGTCAAGAATGTAGTGCTGGAAACACACAGCAAGTCAGGCAGCATCAGAGGAGCATCGGAATTTCTTGTGTAAGCCCTTAATCAGGAAGGTGGCTTGTGGCCCAAGAATACTGAGAGATAAATGGGAAAGGGGTAGGGTTGGTGAAGGTATCTGATAACGTGATAGGTAGATGAATTTGGATTGAGGGGTCATATGTCGGAGAGGAGGGTGGAGCAGATAGATAGAAAGGAAGATGGAAAAGTAGGGCAGGTCATGAGGGCCGTGCAGAATTGGAAGTTTGGATCTGGGATAAGGTGGGGTTAGGGGAAATGAGAAAACTGGTGAAATCCACATTGATCCCATGTTGTTGCAGGCAGAAGATGAGTCTTTTTTCATTCAGACGTCGGTTGGTTAAGGGTTGGCGGTGGAGGAGTACCCGGACCCTGCATGTCCTTGGCGGGGTGGGAGGGGGACTGAAGTGTTTATCCACGGGTTGGCGGGGTTGGTTGGTGCGGGTGTCCCAGCGATGTTCACTGAATGGTATGTCACATTGAAATCCGGTCTCCCCAAACTCGAGGAGACATCAGGTGCAACGGATACACTAGGTCACGTGTGTGGACGTGAAGGTAAAACTGCAAAGAATGTGGAAGTACATTTTGGAATATTGGACAGTGGTAAACGGGGAGGTGTGGGTCAAGTCTTTCCAATTCTTGCAGTGGCAGGGGAAGGGGCCAGCAGTGGAGGGTGGTTTGGTGGGTGGTGTGGACCTGACAAAAGAGTCGCGCTGGGAATGTTCTTTATGGAATGCAGACCGGGGTGGGGAGGGAAATATATCCCTCGTGGTGGGGTCTGTTTGTAGGTGGCGCAAATGGGGGAGGACAATGCATTGTATCTGGAGGTTTGGTGGAATGGAAGGTGAGGAATAGGGTGTTCTTTCCGAGTTGCATTCGGAGGGGTGGGATTCGAAGGTGGAGGAGCGGGAAGTGGATGAGATGCTCTGGATAGCATCGTCGACCATGTGGGAGGGGGGATTGCAGTCTTTGAAGAATAAGGCCATCTGGGATATACGCTGGGTTCAGAGTGTGGTGAGCATAAAGCACAGCCGGTCGGTCAGCATCCGAGGAGCGGGAACATTGGACTTTTGCCCGCCACATAGGCTCTCCTGCTCCTCAGATGCTGCCTGACATATTGTGATTTTCCAGCAACACACTCTTGACTCTTTTCACCTGCATCTGTTATACTCACTTGCACCTGCACGCTACGTTCAGCCACTTCTCTAATACTGCCTTTAATTCTGTCTCACTGCGATAGGGAAGAGATTGTTAAACTTGAAATCGTGCAGAAAAGGTGTCCAAGTATATTGACAATGTTGAGTACGGTGGTGGTAGCGAGTGATGTTGAGCTGCACGGAGAGTATGCATGGGCTAGGGCTCTGTACCTTGGAGCGTTGGTTCAGAGGAGTGATCTTACTGAGGTTTATCGTGTTGAATGCTCCAGGGTGAGCAAGGCTAAAGGCAAGAGAAATATACAGAACAGTTGTTCACATTGATACTGGACAATTACTCATGGGCCATCACGTTGCTGATGTAGACTGAAGAATGGGACTGGCCGGAGGAGTCAGAATTTGGAGGGTTCAATCACATGATTCAGAACAAAAATAAAGGCATTGCCGTATCAACTGAAAAGATCAGTTAGATCACACTCTCAATCCCCCTCACAGAACCAGACCAGACACCATCACCCCAGAGGAGGTATTTTCTTCAGCATGGAGCACTGCACAGACAAGGCTAGTGTACTGCTCGACATCACCCTGCAATCGGACCAGATTGGAAGACTGCGCAGACCTCAGCAGTGCATTTATATATAACCCAGATGAGTATGTGTTCAGCAGGGAGCACTGCGCAGATTGGACTCGTGTACTGTGCAGTGCAACCGCAATCTACCGACAGTGAACGGTATATAGACCACAGCAGTGCATTGAGTTATAAACTCAGATGAGATATATATATGACCAGGTTGTGGAACTGTGTTCATCACCTCAGTACATTTCTCAGAACACTATGTTAGATCACTGCCCAGCGTGGGGAAACTCGCAGCCCATGCTGGAAGTGACAGGGTGTACAGCTCCCATCCATTTCTCCATATCTCCATTGTGCCATGACACAGAGGTGCTGTGGCTGTGAATATCACTGTCAGAGAGAGATGGCAGGGCAATCAGTTTAAATATCAACAAATAGGAGAGGTTTGGGGAATAGACAGAGAGGGGGAGAGTGAGAGACGATGTCATGGAAGGATGTGTTCCCAGGTTCCAGAATGGTGAAGTGAACACATTTCGACAGTATCCTGCAATGTGAGACAGTGTTTCCAGGAATGATGAGTGAATGGGATATTGGTGTGAGTTCAGATGATGGAGAGTATTGGATGAGCATTTGTTCTGCAGCTTTGTAACTGGAAGTAGGGTCAGCAGAGTCCTCGACTCACTGGATTGAATCTAACAGTAATTTGTCTCAGTGATATTTTCACTGAGTATGACAGAGGGGTAGTCTGTATGAGACTGAACTAGTTTGCTGGTGCTATCTTATCAAACTCAACTCATGAACTACCTACCCCACCCCATGGCGTTCCTCTCATTCAATGCCAGCTCGATGTTCCTTCATGGCTGGAGGTTCTCAACATCGCCTGCATGGCCCTAGATATTCCGTGATCCCTGGAACTGGTGCCATCTCCACTGGGCACATGGTTGAGCTTTCTCAGTTCAGAGCTGCTTTGCACAGTTTGCTCTGAGCATAGCAGATAAGGGGAAATTGCACTACGGTTTGACGACAGAGGCAGGGATGGATTGGCTAGTACAGAAGAGGACCATTCTCGTCCGAGAGGGGGACACACCACCAGACCCGCTGAGCTCACCAACCAGCTCAGTGTAGTATCTGTGGTCTGAAGAAATGCCCAGAACACAGGAAAAGCATCAATAACATTTCCCGCTCTGTCAGGATAAGGGTCACCATATTCTCTCTGCTCCCTCATGCTCACTGTATACCTGTTGTAGCAATGGTCCCGAACAAGGCTCATGCTCCACCACTCTCACCACTATTTGCCCTCTCTCTCTCTCTCCTTCCACTCTGCCACCCCCCCCCCCCCTCCGCTAATAATACTGCATGGATACACCACTGGACTGACTCCCTCCAAACAAACAACTGGGCCATCCATTCCCACCTTCCCTCCCGTCGTCCCTTCCTTCCTTTCTTCCATTCCAGACGAAGCAGCCTGGAACAGTACAGGAACGGCCAACCCAGGTGGTGGGGTGCTCAATATCCATTCCACCCCCCCCTTCCCCTACCATATGGGGAGGACCATAGGAGGAGCAGGAGAGGACCTGGATGCCTCTTATGGAGATTCTGAAACATCCATGTACCACGACCGAGTAAGGAGCAATGTTCTGTGAAGGCAATTCTCATTTGAAACCCATTGGCTGTTCCAATCCCACCCACTCCCACCCCCGGCACAAATTAGACTCTGTCACCCTGGTGCCAACTCCCTTTTGTGTCGACATGGCACAAATGGAATCCCCACCGTCTCAATGGGCTTACAACAAGTCATCACTACCACCTCCAAGAAGGGAGCACGGAGACTCCCTCCTATACCTCCTCCTGTAAACAAGTTATATAGTGAAACGATTCTATGATATTTCCTGCTCTCCCAACTTGTCCTGACATCTTCAATAATATATGCTCATATCTACCCAGCGCCGTCTGTTCCTGCACTCCTATATAATGCACTCCTTTATAGCAGAATGTTTTGGATTGACTTTCAGATTTATTCGTTCCAAGGTGCATCACCTCACACTGTCTGCATTGATCCTGATCTGCCATAAACCTGGAAGCTGCACCAACGTGTCACTGTTCTGCTGGATTTCCACATTGCCCACCATAAACCTTGTAATTCTTCGTGGGTTGGTATCTGCAAACATTTACATTGGCCTACAGTCACACTTCACACTGAAATACCGACTCACTCACGATTGTGAGCAAGTGCAAAACTAACACATTCCCTGAGGACAGACTTAAATTCTGGCAAACACCAGACAGAATAATTGAAATATTGACAAGCTTACAATGGAGCAAGAGAAATACTGACTGACACTTGATGTCTGTCTTGGTTTCTGTGTCTCTAAGTGAGTGTCTCTAAGTCTCTGTATTTGTGTGCGTCTATCTGTGTGTATCAATTGTATCTGTGTGAACAATTCTGGCAGTCTCTATCGTGTTTAGAGTGATGTAATTTCTCCCTGATGCGAGATCCGAAGAAGCGTGCTTTCAGTGCTGTCCACAGATTCTGACAGACCTGTTAAGCTTTCTGTTGGTGCCAGTCTCTGCTGGCCTCACCACACGACTGTACAGGTGGGAGTGGTGGGTGAAAATCGTCAGCGCTTTAGTTTGGAAGGGACAGAGGGACGGCAGCACCTCACAGCACCATCAACACACACACAGACACACACGCATACAAACACACACAAAAACACAGACACACACACGCACACACAGATACACATACACAGACATACACACACACACACACACACATACAAACACAGACACACACACACAAACACACACAGACACACACTCAGACGCAGACACACAGACACACATACACAGGCACACACACACACACACACGCAGATATACACAAACACTCACAGAAACAGGCACACATAGATGCAGACACACACACAAACGCACAGTCATACACAGACATGCATCTAAAGGTACAGACACACATACAGATGCAGACACACACACAGTCAAACACAGATACATTCACATATGCACATTCACTCTCAGAAACAGACTCACATTCATACACACATACAGCTGCACGCGCGCGCGCACACACACGCACATGCATGCACACACATACTCGCAGAAACTCCGATTCACACAGACACACCCACACAGACACACACACTCAGAGGCAGAGCTACATGCAGGTGCACAAAAAGACACGCAGAGACGTAGACACGCTGACCAAAGCAGGCGCGCACACACAGAACACACATAACCACAGATTTCACCAGTTTCCTTATTTTCTCTCCCCCCCAACTTATTCCAGTCCCAGCCCTCCAATTTGGCACCTCCTTCTTGAACTGTAGTACCTGTCCATCTTCCTTCCCACTTATCCACTCCACAATCGGCTTCGACCTATCGCCTTCACCCGACCTTCCTTTGACAATCGCCTTCCCAACTATCTTCTCCCCAGCACCACCCCCTCCCATTCATCCCTTGGCCCACAATCTTCATTCCTAATGTAAGGATTATATTTGAAGTTTCGACTCTCCTGCTCCTTGGATGCTGCCTGAACGGTTTTGCTTTTTCAGCACCAAACTCTTTCAACGCACACACACACAGACACAGAAACACACACACACACACTCTCTCACACACACACACACACACACACACACACATGCATAGTCACAGGCAGAGACAGACAGACACACCCACCCATGCTGACACCCGCATAAACACGCAGAAAGCCACATTCCCCATACACGCATATATACGCTCTCACACAGGCACACACAGACACACACATACAGACGGACATACTCAAACAATCACATGCACAGCCACACTCCCCACTAATGTACACATACGCTAACAGAGATACAACTCAAACAGACACACACGAACATAGGCGCAGACACACGTACACACACACACACACACAGACACACATATACACACACAAACATACACAAAGGCACAGAAACAAAGGCACACACGCATTGACATACACCACACTGAAAACACACACATACAAACCAACGCACAGACACAAATCGACAGATATACACAACCACCCATACACAAACACCCACATTCTCCACACGCATGCACACACACAGATGTTTACAGACACACAGGCATAAACACAGGACAAAGGCACACACTAACACACACAGACACACAGAGACGCACAAAGACATTCACACACACAGACGCACATCCATACACACAGCTGCACACACAAAGATATACAAACACATAGATATACGCATTGATACATGCACAATCACGTACACATCTTGTAAAATGCAATGTTTAGTGACTTACCCTTACAAATAATCTTACATGTAAGAAAGGATTGCAAAGTCCTAAAATACACCAGCAGAGCATGGCATAGTATCACTTTCAGCAAAAGAAGGAGAGGGAGAGGGAAGAAGAGAGGCATTGAAACCCATTCAATGATTCATACCAAAACACAACAGTTCCCATTGCACACAGGTGCAGAGATAGAGATATAAACATACGCACTCACACTAACGCAGAACACACAGAGAGATGCATACATAGAGATACAATATAGACACACGCAAATCGATAAGCGCGAACATAGATAGACACATGGAACCATACGGTTTGAAAACAGATCTATCAGCTCATACACTCAATGCTAACGATAATCTCTACCTAAACTAGTCCCACGTTCCTGCGCTTGGACCATATTTTTCCAAACATTCTCTTATCCTTTTACTTAATAAAATGTCTTTTAAACATTGCACCTTTACCCACATCCATGACTTCTGAGTATGTTCATGCCATATAAGAACCAAATGATGTGTAATCACAATGCACATCATAGGTCTTGATCAGGTACAGACAAGAAGTCTGTGGGAAGCTCGAGAAGTGACTGCTGCAAATCTTGATGAGATGTTCTTATCGCCAATAGCCACAGATGAGGTGCTGGAAGACATGAGGCTGACTAACGTGGTGCCTTTTTTGAACAAAGTGGCAAGGAAAAGCCAGGGAACAAATGACCAGATAGCCTGGCAAGTTGTTGGAGAGAATCCTAACGACAGGATTTAGATGTATTTGGAAAGGCAAGGACTGATAAGGGATAGTCAACAAGGCTTTGTCCTTGGGATGTCATGTCTCACAAACTTGATTACTTTCTTCTTGAAGAAGCAACAGAAAGCATTGATGAGGGCAGAGCAGTGGACGTTATCTATGTTGACTTCAGTAATGCATTTGATAAGGGTTCCCATGGTAGACTTGTTAGCAAGGTGAGATCTCATGGAATACAAGGAGAACTAGCCATTTGGATACAGAACTTGCTCAAAGGTGGAAGATAGAAGGTTTTGGTGGCGGGTTGTTTTTCGGACTGGAGGCGTGTGACCTGTAATGTGCCACAAAGATTGGCGCTGGTTCCACTACTGTTCATCATTTACGCAAATGATGTGGATGTGAACAGAGAAGGTATGAATAGTATGTTAATATTTGACACCAAAATTGAAGGTGCAGTGGACAGAGAAAATGATTACCACAGAAAATAACGGGATCTTGGTCAGAGGGACCATTGGGATGAGGAGTTGCAGATGGAGTTTAATTTAGATAAATATGAAGTGCTGCATTTTGAAAAGGGAAATCAATGCTTGGCTTATACATTTAATGTTAAGTCCCTGGGGAGCGTTGCTAAACAAAAAGACCTTGGAGTGCAGGTTCATAGTACTTTGAAAGCAGAGTCTCACATAAATAGGAGAATGAGGAAGGCGACTGATATGCTTGTCCTTGTTTGATAGTGCATTGAATGTAAGAGTTGGAAGGCCATATTGCGGTTGTACAGGACATTGGTTAGGCCACGATTGAATACTTTGTGCAATTATGGTCTCGTGCTTCGAAGAAGGACGTGTGAAACCTGAAAGGATTCAGAACAAAATTACAAAGGTATTACCAGCTGTGTATGATTTGAGATTTATGTAGAGGTTGAATATACCGGGGTTGTTTTCCCTGGAACATCAGCGATTGAGAGGTAATCATAGACTCATAAGTGGAACGTATAGTATCAGTAGCCAAGGTCTTTTCCCCAGGCTAGTATGTTCCAAATCAAGAGGACAAATCGAGGTTGAAGGTCAGAGAGGGAAAAACTTAAAAGGGATCTAAGGGGCAACGTTTTCAAAGAGAGGGTGATTTATATGTAACGAGCTTCAAGAGGAAGTTGTGCATGCTGGGACAATTACAACATTTAAAAGGAATCTGACTGGCACATGAATATGATGTGTTTAGGGATATATGGGCCAAATGCTGGCAAATGGAAATGCATTAATGTAGGACATCAGTTTGGCAGGGAGAAGTTGGGTAGAGCTGGGTAGCTCTATGACCCTATGTCTGCTCTAAACCTTTCTCCTGTAATCTTAAAATTACCCCCAGTCTTGAAATTAACCATCCGAAGGAAACGGCACCTTTCACTCAACATTATCTATACCCCTCATTGTTTTATAAATGTTTCCACTGAATCTTCCAAGCTGCCGTGTAAAAAGGTCCTTGTCCATCGAGCCTGTCTTTATAACGTAAACTTTCCATTCCCAGCAACAGCCTGGTAAATAATTTCTGAACCCTCTCCAGTTTAATAATATCCTCAATGTAACTGGGTGACCAGAACTACACAGCACGTCAGGAGAGACCTCACGAAAGTCCAGCACAACCTGACGATAATGTTCCAGCTACTGTACTCAAAGGTCTGAGCAATGAAGGCCAGCAAGCTAAACACCTTCATAACCACCCTGCCTACACATGATGCAAGCTTCACGGAAATATACCAGAACCCTACATCCCTCTGTTCGACAACACTACCAATAGCCCCACATTTAATTGTAGATGTCCTCCACTTGTTTGTTTTACCAAATTGCGATATATTGTTTTTATTGAAATTAAACTCCATCTGCCACTTCTCAGCCCAGTGTGTGATAGTATTGGGGAAGAAAGGCTGGACAGTAATCAGCTGCCTTGGATTCCTTTGTGGTTTTAAGAAGAGGGCAGTCTCACGTTGGAGGCAGGAAATAGCGTTTGGTGTGTTTGATCCAGAAATTGTGCTCTTTCTTCGTGTCTGTTGTTCAGTAATAAATATCTATTCCAGATCCTTTATAGTGCAAATGTGTCTGCACATGCCTTTCCCTCATATTGCAGATGTCAGATAATTGCCACTTTAGGTGGAAATCATAGCCAAACATTTAAAGATCTTCATAGTTTATCTATGAAGGCAGAGCACATAAACTCCACATCCTACATTTGAGCTGAGTGCCTTTCATCAGTTGGACAATGTAGTTCGTTTAACTGTGAAGTGAATCAAATTTTAATGGATCCACACCGAGCTGAAAGCTGACATTTAAAATGTGACCCGAAATCTTGGCATGGTTTAAGTCTTGTGTAGTGAGTAACGTCCATGCCTCTGAGCCAGAACTCTGGGTTAGATTCCTATTCCTGAACTTGCATGGTAATGTCTCTTACTCTGGACCAGAATGTCTGGATTGCAGTCCTGCCTGTTATGGAATATTTCACAGTATTTCAAAACAGGCTGATGAATAAACACACAGGAGAATAATGTTGCAGCTTCAGGGATTACTGCCAAGTGGTGGTAGTATCTCTACCTCTGAGCCCAAAAGTTAAGATTCAAATCCCACAGAGTTGTTTCATAATGTGGCTGGGCAAGTTGTTAAAATGATTTTGGAATTGTGATGTGATGAAGAAGAAAGAGAAGTCAGTATTGAACTTCAGACTTTAGGCCCAGGTTTACTGAAAACACAGCCATTGGTGTTGATTGGAGTCAGATTTGCACATTCTATATGTTCATAAAATCATGAAGACCATAGGTACGTTGAATAGTCAGGGTCTTTATCCCAGGGTAGGGAATTTCAAAGCTAGTGGACATAGAATTAAGGTGAGATGGACAAGATATAAAAGGGACAGAAGGGGACAATTTTCACACAGAGGGTGGTATGTGCATGCAACGAGCTGCCAGACGAAGTAGTCGAGGGTAATACAATTACAACATTTAAAACGCATCTAGATGGGGACATAAATTTGAAGGGTTAAGAGGGATATGGTACGAATGCTGGAAAATGAGCCTAAGTTAACTTACGACATCTGATGTAATTATGGCATGAAAGAGTTTGACCAAAGTGTCCGCTTCTGTGCTTTGCATTTCTATGATTCGTTGACCAAATTAAACATGATCTCACTGTAATCTTATGTATACTTCTTCACCTTCCACTATATAACTAATCTTATTGTCATATGTAAACTTGCTCACCATACTTTGTATAATTCTCATGTAAATCATTGATATAAATGACAACCAAATGTGGATCCAGCACCAATCCCTGTGGAACGCCACTGGTCACAGGTTTCCAGTCCAAAAGTCAACCTTCCTCCACCACCCTCTTCCTCCTGCCAATAAGCTGAAACACACACAAGCATACAGACGTAGAGACACAGACACAGATCTGCCTTTAAGACAGAAATAGGTATATTCTGATTGATAAGGGGATCGAGATAACAGTGATAAGGCGGGATAATTTTGTTGAGAAACATGTTAGCCATGATTGAACAGCAAATCAGACTTGATGAACCAAACAGCCTAGTTCTGCACCAATTTCATACGCTCCATGGTTTACACTGTCTCTAATGTTTAACCAAGAGAGCAGTGGAGGCTGATTTGGATAAATACTTTACTGAACGGAGTCAATGGGAATGTGGGATAGGTTTGAGGGGCTGAAGGGTCTATATATTTCCTATTGGTTGTGCCCTCATTTTTAGAACATAGAACATACGACATAGAACAGTACCGCACAGAACGGGCCCTTCAGCCCACGATGTTGCGCCGACCATTGATCGTCATGTGAGGTAAACCTAATGCATGAACTCTCAAATTTCTGTGACCATATGCACGTCCAGCAGCCTCTGAAATATCCTCAATGACCTCGCTTCCACAACTGCTGCTGGCAACGCATTCCATGATCCCACGTAAATTCTCTGCGTAAAGAACCCGCCTCTGACATCCCCTCTATACTTTCCGCCAAACAGCATAAAACTATTACCCCTCCTGTTGAGAATTTCTGCCCTGGGAAAAGGTTTCTGGCTGTCAACTCTATCTATATCTCCCAATACCTTGATTTGGACTTGCCGGTGTTTGACTGGGGTGCACAAAGTTAAAGATCACACAATACCGGTTGATAGTCCAACAGGTTTAATTGTAAGCACACTAGCTTTCGGTGCAATGTTCCTTCATCAGGTGATAGTGGACGGCTCGGTCGTAACACAGACGTTATAGTAAAAATTTTCAGTGTGATGTAACTGAAATTATACCTTGAAAAAATTGATTGTCTGTTAAGCCTTTCATCTATTAGAATACACTGATAGTTTCACTTCTTTCAAGTGTAAATCACAAAACCTTTTTTTAAAGTTGCATTCTGGGTTAGCTGTTAACAATGGTGATAGCTAGACAATATGTTGAAGATGTAGCCCCCTGTGTTCTCTGTCTATGACCTGCTGTTTAGATTGATTCTTATGTAAAAAGTGAGATGATAGAGTTTTACATAAATTTGTGCAGTTGTTGAGCTCAGAGTTGTACATGAATATATGCAGTTTTTGATCAAAGTGCAATATAACTCTGCAAGTACAAATTCACCCCACAAAATATATGTGTGCATGTGGGTCTTTGTCTGTCTGTGTGTGTGTGTGTGTCTGCCTGGGGTGTGGGTTGTGAGTGTGAGAAAGTGTGTGTGTGTGTGTGTGTAGTGAGTACAGAGTGTCTTAAGTCAGTGTGGAGTGTATGTGTGAGTGTGGGAGTGTGTGTGTCTATAAGGGGGTGTGTGGGTGTCTGTGTGCGCATCTGTGTGTACCTGTGTCCGTATGTATATGAGAGTGTGTGTGTGTAGGAATATCTGTGTGTGTGTTTGTGAAGTGCAATGGTGATCACCTGTAATGTGACATGAACTCAAGGTCCCGGTTGAGGTCCTCCCTATGGACTACTCACCATGGACGACTCTCGACTGTCTGTCTAATTCTTGGACACGTGCGTCTCCATCAAGGATGGACACCTCAGCACAACACTCTACCGCAAACCCACAGACAACCTCACAACGCTACACATCTCCAGCTTCCACCCAAAACATATTAAAACAGCCATTCCCTCTGGGTAAGCCCTACGCATACAGCAAATCTGCTCAGATGAGTAGGAACGTGACGGACACCTGGAACTACACAAGGATGCTCTCACAAGAACGGGTCACGATGCTTAAATCATCGACCGCCAGTTCCGACGTGCCACAGCAAGGAACCATAATGACCTCTTCAGGAAACAGACACGTGCTGCAACTGACAGGGTACTCTTCGTTGTTCAGTACTTCCCAGAGGCTGAAAATTGCGCCATGTTCTTTGTGACCTACAGCACATTGTCAATGAGGATGAGCACCTCACCAAGACCTTCCCCAGACCTCCACTACTTGCCTTTAAACAACTGCCAAATCTCAAACAGATCATTGTTCATAGCAAACTGCCCGGGTCTCAGGACAACTCCATACCACCCTGTCACAGTGGACGCTACAAGACGTGTCAGATTGTGGACATAGACACCACTATTACGCGTGGGAACACCTCCCACCTTGTACAAGGCAGGTACTCATGTGACTCAGCCAACATTGTCTATCTTACATGTTGCAGGCAAGGATGCTCGGAGGCATGGGACATTGGGGAAACCGATCAAAGGTTACAACAACGGATGAAACGGCACCAGACAAAAATCAACAAATAGAAGGGTTCCCTCCCAGTTGGCGAACACTTCAGTGGTCCAGGACATTCAAGCCTTGGACCTTCGGGTGACCATCCTCCAAAGTGGACTTCGGGACAGGCAGCAGAGGAATGTGGCTGAGCAGAGGCTGATAGCTCGGTTCGGTACCGATAGGGAGGGCCTCAACTGGGACCTTGGGTTCATGTAACATTACAGGTGATCACCATTGCACTACACACACACACACACACACACACACACACACACACGCACACACACACACACACACCCTTATAGACACACGCACGCCCACATTCACACATGCGCCCCCTCACAGACCTAAGGCACTCTGCACTCACTACACACACATACACCCATACACTCTCTCACACTCACAACCCCCACCCCAGACAGATACATACACAGACAGACAAAGACCCACACGCATACATATATTTTGTGGGGTGAATTTGTACTTGCAGAATTACATTGCACTTTGCTCGAAAAGCTGCATACATTCATGTAGAACTCTGAGCTCAAAAACTGCATGAATTTATATAAAACTCTGTTATGTCACTTTTTAGATTAGAATCAATCTAAACATCAGATCACAGACAGAGAACACAGGGCGCTAACAGCTTCAACCATTGCGAACTGCTATCCCGAGAATGCAACTTTAAAAAAAGGTTTTGTGATTTACACATGAAAGAAGTGAAACTATCACTGTATTCTAACAGATTAAAGGCTTAACAGACAATTAATTTTTCAATGTATAATATCAGTTACATCACACTGCAATTTTTGGCTATAAATTCTGTGCTACGATCGAGCCCTCCACTATCACCTGATGAAGGAGCGTTGCTCCGAAAGCTAGTATGCTTCGAATTAAACATGTTGTACTATCACCTGATGTTGTCTGATTTTTCATCTCATTATCTTGTAGACCTCATTAGGTCCCCTCTCTTCCTTCATTTTTCCAATGAAAAAAAGCTCAGTCAACCTCGCTTCGTTAGAAAAGCCCTCCATTCCAGGCCGCATCCTGGTAAACCTCCTCTGAACCCTCTTCAAAGCATCCATAATTTTTCTATAATAGAACACAGTATTCCAAGTGCTGTCGAAACAAAGATTTTTAAGCTCCAACAAGATCTCATGGCTCTTAAACTCAATCCCCCGTTACTGAAAGCCGAAACACCATTTACTTCATTTACAACCCTGTCCGCCTGGGTGGCATTTAAGGGATCTATGTACCTGCACACCAAGATCTCGCTGTTCTTCCACACTGCCAAGAATCCTGTCTTTAACCCAGTACGCAACTTTCATGTTCGACCTTCCAAAATGTATCACTTCAAGTTTATCCAGGTTGAACTCCATCAGCCACCTCTCAGCCAATGTCTGCATTCTGTCAATGTCACGCGGCAGCCTACACCAGTCCGCTATACTGTGAACGACATCTCCAACCTTTGTGTAGTCTTCAAATTTGCTAATCCATCCTTCAATCTCCACATCCACGGCATTAATAAAAATTACAAACAGTAGAGGCCCAAGAACAGAGGCCTGTGGAACACCATTGACCACTGACTTCCAGGAAGAATATTTTCCTTCCACTACCACTGGCTGTCTTCTGTCGACCAGCCAATTCTGTATCCAGACAACTCAGTCTCCCTGCATCCCATTCCTCCTGACCATCTCAACGAGCTACCATGGGGAACCTTATCAAATGCGTTACTGAAGTCCATATACCCAATATCCACCGCTCGACACTCATCAACTTGTCTAGTAACATCCTCAAAGAACTCCATAAGATTTTTGAGGCATGACCTGCCCCTCACAAAGACGAGGTAACTACCTTTAATGAAGCCATGCTCTTCCAGATGGTAATTAATCCCATCTCTCAGAATCCTTTCTAACACCTTGCAGACGACAGACGTGAGGCTGACTGGTCTCTAATTGCCAGGGATTTCCCTATTTCCTTGCTGGAAGACAGGAATTATATTTGTCTCCCTCCAGTCCTCAGGTATGACTCCGGGGGGAGAGCGAGAATGCAAAGATCTTCGCAAACACCGAAGCAACCACATTTCTCCCTTCCCAAAGCAGCCGACGACAAATCTGATCTGGCCCTGGCGACTTGACAATCTTAATGTTTGACACAATTTTCAGCACATCAGCTTCCTCAATCTCTATCTGTTCCAGCATGCTTACCTGCTCGTCAATGGTTTCATTCACTACAAGGTCCTTTTCTTCAGTAAAGACAGAAGCAAAAAAAAAAAATTCATTTAGGGCTTCCCCTACTTCCTCAGACTCGATACACAATTTCCCTACGCTATCCCTGACCGTTCCTACTCTTTCTTTGCTCATTCTCTTATTCCTCACATAGTTGTAAAACGCCTTTGGATTCTCCCTAATCCTTCCTGCCAAGCCTTTTTCGTGCCTCCTCCTGGCTTTCCATTTTTGAGCTCCTTCCTCGCCTGCCTGTAATCCTCTAGAGCTGAGCACGACCCTTGCTTCCTCCACCTTATGTGACCTGCCTTCTTTCCTTTGAAAAGAAGCTCCTCCACTCTCGTTATCCAAGGTTCCTTTATCTTAATCCTTCTTGCCTGTCTCAGAGGAGCATATTTATGTATCACTCGCAATTGTTCCTTAAACAGTCTCCACATGTCCATAGTGTCCTTTCCATGAAACAAATACTCCCAGTCCATGCTTCCCAATTCACGGCTGATAGTATCGTAGTTTCGTTTTCCCAAATTAAATATCCTCCCATTGTACCTGCTTCTCTCCTTCTCCATAGTCATGTAGAATGTGAGGCTGTTGTGGTCACTATCACCAAATGCCCAGTCACCGCAAGATCCGTCACCCGCCCCTGCTCATTGCCGAGCACCAAATCCAAAATGGCCTCTTCCCTCATCGCCCTGTCAACGTACCTGAATGAAGAAACCCTCCTGAACATACTTTACAAAAACAGCTACTTCCAAACCACCTGCTCGAAGGAAAGTCCAATCTACATGTGGAAAGTTAAAGTCACTCATTACAACAACACTTCTACATGCACACTTCTCCAAAAAGGGGAAGGTGACTTGCTGTGAGGTTCATACATTTTTCCATTTAAAGGTTTCCCCATTCAAGATTGAGATAAGGGTGTTCCTATCTCCTTCGGGTTGTTTTGTCTGTGATATTCTCATCCCCAGGGAACAGTGAAGACTGGGCTCTGGAGTCATCGAGTCCTGGACATATACAGCATGGAAACAGGCCTTTCGGTCCAATTCATCAATGCTGACCATATATCCCAACACAATCTAGTCCTATATGCTATATCCCTCCAAGGCCCTCCTATTCATGTTCCCATGCAGATGCCTTTCAAATGTTGCCATTGTACCAGCCTACACCACTTCCTCTGGTGAATCATTCCATCGACGTACCACCCCGTGCATGAAAAAGTTGACCGTTAGGTGTATTTTATATCTTTCTCCTCTCAACCTAAACCTATGCCCTCTAGTTCTGGATTCTCTTACCACAGGGAAAATACCTTACCTAATTACTCTATCCTTGCCTCTTATGATTTTATAAACCTCCATAACGTCACCTCTCAAAGACAATCGTATATTTTAATGTGTAGTTACTGCAGAAATTTTTCAGCACAACAGCCAAAAAATTAAATGCATGATAGACATTATTGGTTGTGTTCTTAAGGGGATGCATGTTTATCAGGACAATAGGGAATCTCCCCCCACCCCCCTCCTCAGTGTCCGAAGGTCAAAATTGAGCATATGACTGACACTGCAGATGGTTCTATCGTTGCAACAGAAAGACATTTTTGATTGGGTAGCGATCCCCCCAAATGTTAGTCTATATTCTGTGCTCATCTTTTAAACTCTCAGGGATCAGAATTATTGACAGTACGAACTCCATTTGATCATAATTCAACAAATGGCTCGAATGGAGGATCGCTGAGATCAGAAACAAATCGACAATCAGCTGCACAGTATAGCAGGAGGCCTTTTCTCAACTGTTAAGCAGGAACAGGAGAGCCCTGGTACGCTACCAGGAAATACAGAGTCGAGATAATTACTTATTTTCAGGTTGGAAAGCTATAAATAGGGGAATTCCTCAGGAAACAGTGTGAGGTCATCAACATTTTGCATTCTAGATTATTGATTTGGATGAAGGGGCTGAATAGATTGGAGCTCAGTTTGCTCATACATCACGATAGTCATTCAATAAGATTTCAAGCGTAGGCAAAGCGTCTGCAATGGGACATAGGCAAGGGAGGGCAGAGCGTCTGCAATGCGATACAGACAGGGCAGTGCAATGAGTAAAGCTTTGCCAAATAAAAGCTACAATGTGGGTGATGGGAAGTCTGTGTTTTGGAGGACGCATAAAACAACCATAAATGATATAACTGGAGGCAGAATGCAGAACACCGTGGTACAAAGTGACTTGTGTGTCCTGGTACATAAATCACATCAAGTTAGTCTGTACAGGCAGCACGTGATTTGAAAATTAAATGAAATGATACTTTTTCGTGCAAAGAGCATTGGTTCTGACCTTAAGGATTTTTACTGCATCTGTACAGTCAGTTGCTGAAACCATAACTGATGTACTGTGCATGGTTTTAGTTCCACTGAAGTGAAAAATAAATTGCTTTTGAAATATTTCAAAGATGTTTCCCTTTACTTGCTTTTGCAATGAAGGTTTTATGTTCTGAACGATTGGAAGTTTAGGCCTCCGAATGCGAAATGTTCTTATTGAAGACATAAAATTTTGAGCTGGTGAATACCTGACGAATATTTTATCTTCTATGGGAGAATAAGACTGGCGACCTAATTTAAGAGTAAGATGCATTCCTTGAAATTCAGATATTGTGAAGATATTACAAGTTGTATTATAAAAGTATACGGGAACATGTAAACACATCTCCGAAACTAATGGCGCGATTTGTTCCAAAAGAAATGGCTGGGTGTCCAACAGCAGCAGTTATTTACCTACATGGAGCAGGGAATGCGCTGGAGTCCAATAGTTCAGACGCTGTTCAAACAGACTTCACTTGGTCCAGTTTGGGGCCGGATAACGTTATTGTGTGATTCAACTCAGAGAGGGAGAAATTGTTATCTTCCTGAGACGCAACAGCCTGTTGCTCTCTCTCTGTCTCTCTCTCTCTCTGTCTCTCTGTCTCTGTCTCTCTCTCTCTCTGTGTGTGTGTTCCTCTTCCCAGCAATCTGTGTGAACTGAAAATTCCTCAGTCGTCTTTATCATTCATGGAGGAGTCCTGCCAAGGATTGACTGGAATCGCTCCACTGCCTGAAATAAAGGCAATCCAACTAAATCCACCTGTTCCAGGAAGTGATCGCATTACCAGTAGCTTGTAAGAGCAGAATATCTTCATAAGCTGAATGATATTTGGAACGTGTTAATTTTAGCAGATTAAAGAATCCTGCTTGACTTGTTCCTAATCCTCACATGATGCCCTGAAATATAGATCAGTGAACTTGACGTCATTGGTGGCCATGTTGTTGGAGAGCTTTGAGAGGGGCAGGATTTACTTGTATTTGCAAATGCAACCACTGATGAAGGATTGTCAACATGGCTTTGTGAATGGGAAATCATTTCTAACAATATTGATTGTATTTTGTGAAGAGGTGACGAAGAAGCTTGGTGATGGCAGTGTGGTAGACGCTGTCTATATAGATTCAGCAAGGCATTCGACAGGATCCCACAATGCAGACAAGTTAGTAAGGTTAGGCTATAAATATATCCAAGATAAGCTAGCCAATTGACAACAAAATAAGAGTGAAGCTAGGAGACAGAGAGTGGTAAAGGTCTGCTTTTCAGGCTGGAGGCCTATGACCAGTAATATGCCACAAGGAGCCGTGCTGAATTCACTGCTTTTCATTATTTATATAAATGATTTGAATGTGAATAGTTACCTTTTTCTTATGTTTACACATGACATTGCAATTGGAGGTGCAGTGGCCAGCAAGTTTTACCTCAGTGTACAATGAGACCTTGATCAGATGGGTCAATGGGCCAAGGAGTGACAGATGGAGTTAAATTTAGATAAATGTGAAGTATTGCATTTGGTAAGGTAAAATAGGGCAGGACATATACAATTAATGTTGAGGTCCTGGGGAACGTTGTTGAACAAAAGGGCGCAGGATCATAGATCCTTGAAAGTGGAGTCGCAGTTAGGCAGGGTGGTGAAGAAGGAGTTTGGTATGCTTGCCTTTATTGATCAGTGCATTGAGTATGTGAGTTCGGAGATCATGTTGCGACTGAGCAGGATGTTGATGAGGCCAGATTTAGAATACTCTGTTTAATTCAGTTCGCTCTGCTACAGGTCGAATGCTGTTAAACTAGAGAGAGTGCGAAAAGATTTACAAGGATATTGCCGGGGATGGAGTGATGAGCTACAGGGAGAGGCTGGACAGACTGGGGCTTGTTTAGTCTGGAGCATTGAAGGCTGAGGCGTGACAAGATAGAGATTTATAAAATCATGATGAACATGGATAATCTGAATAGTCAAGGTCTTTTATCCCCACGTTAGGGGAGTCCAAAGCTATAGGACAATGACTTAAGGTGAATGAAGAAAGATAGTCAATGTTGTCATGCAGGTTGTGTAGTGTGTATGGAATGAGCTCTCAGAGAAAGTGATGGAGGCTAGTACAGTTACAACATTTAAAAGGCATCTGGATATGCATATTAATAGGAAGGAGTTTGAGGAATATGTGCCTAATGCTGGCAAATAGTACTAGATCAGATTAGGATGTCTGAATTATGTGGGCAGGTCTAATTGCTGCATGACACTGTAAGGGAGATGAGGAGAAATTCTAAAAGGAACATTTGCGTGGGAATTCTCTTCTCCAGAGGTATGTTGTGCCTCTTTGTTCACAGTTATCCAAAGCTGAGTTAGTTAAATACTTGACAAAGAAGTGAGTCACAGATGATGGGATATAGCCAGGAAACCGTACTTCTCTGTTAATCGAAATGAAGTCTATGCACTGGCACGCAAACTATTGGGAATCGACCATTCTATGGAAAGTACGACATTTCTCACCTTATCAATGGCTGCTTGTCCTTCCATAACAGTCAAGTTTTAACTTCCTACTCTCTCACAGTGCTACAGGCTAACGACATAGTTGCCGCTTTCTCTCCTGGTGGTACTATCATGGCAGTATTCAGTCTGGTGAAAATCCTTTGTACTGTCTCGGTGACTTGGCGCTCATTATTTATGTAGTAGACTCAGTCTGTATCTAATACCCCAAATTCTCTTTCAACAAAACACTAACATTGAGTAAGGTGTATATACTGTGGTACTTCAAGTATTTTGCATGGAAGACCAGATATCATTTCAAGTTATGATGACTTGCTGTACCATTTGAATTCTTTTAGTGACTTCTAAATAAGGACATCCAGGTCCTTTTCAAAAACAGAACTTCCCAATCTCTCACCATTTAATAAACTTAAAAGAGAATCAATATATTTGATGTTCCCATTCAATCATGTTATACCTTGCGAACAGCTATTGCCCAAGCACTGATACTTCTGATACCCCACAAGTCTTCCACTCAGAGAAAAACAATACTTCTTCATTTTGCCCCTTATCCAATCTTTTATCCATTCTGTTTTTTTTCCACCCCGATTACCCATAGACTCTAACATTCCCCACTCACCAGTATTCAACCGTGTCAAACGTTTTCTGAAATATCAAGTCCTCTACTCCCACTGGTTATCAATTGTTGATACCACAACAGATAATCTCCACAAACTAAAGCAGTTTTATAAAAGATCATTCCCATTTCCTGAATCTAGGCTGACTCTCCCAAATCACATCATTATTTTCCAAGTGTCTAGTTGTCACATTCCTTATAAAAGGTTACAATGTTTTTCTCACAGCTGACATCAAGCTATTTAGTTTTCTGTTTGCCTTCTCCGTCCTATATTAAATGTTTAGGTTTACAATAGCTGTTTTACACTCTGCGGGATCCTTTCCACAATCTAACCACTTTTGACGACTAGTCAGTAATTCATTCACTAGCTCTGCTGCCATCTCCTCAATACTCGAGGATGTAGCTCATCAGTTCCAGCAACATACCAATATTCAATTCAATTATACTTGCAAATACATATTCTTCATTAATTCTAATTTCGTGCAGCAGCACCTTATTGTCACCAGGGCCCCCGTTCCCTAGTATTTCTGGAAGTTAGTTTCTACACCTTCTTCTGTGGAGACAGACCAACGCATTCCTCTCAGCAGGCAGGTGGCTTCTATCAGCTAGTGATATATCGGAGAACTGCACTCCGGATATGTCGCTTACTCCTACCTGCTAAGTTCCAGAATTAATCCTGTGCACTTCATGGTGACTGTCAGCACTGTCCTGTCCCTGGTGTGGGTTTGAAGGAGGGGATACAACACAGTGACCACCTCATTTTTGAACGACGGTGGTTTCACATTTTACACTTGGAATGCACCCAGCTTAGACAAATGTTCCTGGAATTCCCAGGGATGATCATGCAGTGCCCTGTACCTCCCTGTGTACAGAGCTTCCCTTCTGTGTAGCATCGACTCCATGTGTTTACCATGGACGCAGAACACTCTGTAAATGCAATGCTGATATCTCGTCCAGAGTGGGGTCACCTTGGGTCTCTATGAATGGACACACCAGCTGATAACACAAACCCTCGAAAAGCGTCCACAGAACGTCTCTTTACTCAGTTATTACTGGATCAAGTCAAATCCCCCGCACACACAGTGCACCCATTCAGTGTTGAAAATGCTTCCGTTCTTAGCAGCAAAACAGTTACATTTCTGCACAGCCCTACAGTTACAGTTCCCTTCTCCAAAAAAAATCAGTTGACAATGCGCCAGTCCGTTTCTTTGTATCTCAGCAACTGTAAGGGCGGCACCAGTATTGCCGAAGGACTTGATCATCACCTCAGAGAAGAAAGACAGAGGGAACATAACTCAAAGTATACAGGGACACATCGAAATTCACATGCTATTCAGGAATGTGGCAAAAGGGGAATTTTTCAGAATAAGCTCCCATGTTATTTTCCTTCTGGTTCATCACGAGCAGTTCCTATGTTTGCTTTTCATTTCTCTCTCTGTCCCTTTCCCGCTGGGCATTTCTACATCCATTCAACTAACCTTCCCCGCACAAATCCGACCATCCCTGATATAAATAACATTACTTCCCAGTTGCTATCAGTTGTGATATATGGTCACTAGATTCGAAACTTTATCTGTTTATCATCCTGACAGAGGCTGCCATACTTGCTGAGACTCTCCAATACTTTCAGACGCTGGGGAGTTTTATTTCAGATCTCCATTATCCGCAGTTCCTTGCTTTATTTTAACTGTACTTCTGTTGTTTCACGAGATGTCAGCATCACTGGTAAGGGCAGCATTTGCCATCCATCACTAGTTGCCATTCACTGCGAGTCATTTGGTCAAGACAATATGGAACCATTCTGTTTTGTCACACTTGGTTTATTTAACAAAGGCTATCAGTGAAATAATAAAAGAAATCCTGATGGTTTATGGTTTTTTGTAAAATAAGGTTTCTTTCCGATTGTTGCCATTTTAATTCAAGTTCTATCATTGGTTCAGGTAGAATTTGAAACAATGCCTTTACAATCATTACATGGTCGGTGACATTATTATTCTGATATGAGGTCCCTATTATGAAATAACTGGAGAGAAAAGTACAAGTTTGTGGTCAAAGTATTTGTAACTGGCAGAGTGGCCAGAAAAAAAACTGGAGCCGTAAAATCTGAAGTTAACAAGGGGGAAGATGATGGCTTATTCTGCAACAGCACTGAGGCAGAGTTGGAGACTGGGGATATTAGCGTGGCGGGTGTAGGCAGTGTTGATAACAGAGAGAATATTGAGGCATTAAAACTGTTCAGGGCAAAAGGAAAATTCAAGGGTCTGAACAGTCTTGTTCCTTCTTCGATGTTTATGAGGCAGGATTCCCAAATTGAGAGAAATGAAGTGAAATTTATGACTGAAATTGAAGATAACAGGTTATGTATTTGTTAAATATAAATAACAGAAATAGCAATAACCTTCACCATCGCTAATAGAATTGACAGAGATAGGCTTACCAGTAATACCTATAATAGCGAGGTTGGATAGTAATCTGCCTGAATAATCATCAGTATGGTTCGAATCCGCAACTCTAACCATGCCTAATCCTGAGAAAACAAATATAGACCCAAGGACAAACTACTGCCCATTGTTGGAACATTCCAGTCTAATGCTCTCAAATTCAGATCCATTGTTGGAACATTCCAGTCTGTTGTTCTAAGATTCTCTTCCTCTCCCTCTCCCTGTAGCTGCTGGGCAAAATCATTTTCAGAATGACGCTGCCGCTGATACTATGAAATAACAGGTTGAAGGAAGCCCCTTAATAATAGGAGAGGGAAACCCTCTAATGACACAGTATCCATGGAGACTGACATCAACCACAGTCAATGTACAAACAGCTCCTTTCACTTGCTGTCCTTATAAGTAACAATGATACTTGGTCTGGTTGGAATGTTGACATCGCTGACTATTGGGCTCATAGCATCATCTCCTATTGTAAATTTAGAAGTAAGACAGAGAGATGATGCTATCTATTCACTAGCTCGATGATTCTCCTGTTTTATGGCCGGGTCGGAATTGCTGGGCTCCCAAGGCCGGCTGTGTCTGATAACCAGGCTTGCTGCATCCTTTCGTTTTATTTATTTATGTTTAACTTTGACATTTATCATACCATCATTTCACGGCTTAGGTGGGGTTGAAAGGCTCCTACAGTGCCATAGACAGAGTAGAACATTCCTTGTGGTCCTTGCAGCCATGGCCTGGTCCTGTGTAGTGACGGTCAAGCTGTCACAGAACCAGGATTCTTCGTTTTACCTTTCCCCAGTTATTGATGGCGTATCTGCAGGATTGGAAGGCTGGAAATCTCTCCCGGCTGCTACACTCTCTCTGAGATTTCTCTCAGAATTGTCTCTTGATGTTCTTTCCTCCTGGATTGATGAACTGCATGTGAGTCAATCTGTTTCCTGAATTTGGTCTTTGACAAGTCTGTGTTTATAGGATGTCACCATATTGGAACAGTTATTGTTTAGTATTTAAAGAATCTATTATTCTGCTTTTTTTGTGTGTGTGTTTTGCCGACAGTGGTTGAATGGATTGTGTTGAATATTTTGACCAAGTGAATTGTATCTGAAACAGGGTACCTCACAGTTATCTTTAAAATAAGAATATGTTCCAGTCAAGACTACCTTCATCATATATTTTGAAAAGTGTCTGCTCAGTTTCATAACAAAAGGGACAGATATTCATGTTTTAATTGGCTAACTACATATTGAACAGCATGTTGCAGAAACACAGGATTCAACAGCGGAATACGCCATGATGGAGGAGTGATAGCTCTATCAGGAATTATATCGCATAGTTAATCCACCTCACAGATCCAGCCCAGATCGTATTCACCCCAGATGAGATATCTGCTCAACATGGAGCACTGTGCAGACCAGGTTCAGTACAACCCAGCAATCAGTCCAGGATGGAATATAGCACAGGTCTCTCCAGTCCGCTAACTATGTGCCCAACACGTGGAGCCATACAATACACACCGATGCACTGATTCATAAACACTGACTAAACGGTCTGCCCTGCATGGGGTGATATGCAGCCCACACCAGTGTCTTGCTCTATAGACGTGGTCAAGGCATCTGTACAGTATGGGGAGCTGTGCAGTGAATGGATCTGTAAACCTGGAGCAGTTACCGTCAAAGCAGCTGTTTTCACCACTCCAGTATATTACTCTGTAACACTGTGTTAGATAACTGCCTATAATGAGGAAACTTGCAGCCCAAGCTGGAAGTGATAGGATGCGCAGCTCCCATCCATTTACAGCTCCATAAGTCCATTGTGCCATGACAAGGAGGTGCAGTGGGTGTGAACGTCACTGCCAGAAGAGATGGCGGGGGAGTCAGTTTAAATATCAACAAAGAAAACCATTTAGGGGAATAAATAGAAAGGGAGATTGAGAGACAATTTCATGGAAGATCACAGGTTTCAGAAGGCTGAAATTAAGATAGTTTGACAGCAGCCGGCAACGTGAGCCAGTATTTCCAGGAATGATGGGTGAATGGGATATTGGTGTGAGTTCGGATGATGGAGAGTTTTGGGTGAGCATTTGTTCTTCAGCTTTGTAACTGGGAGTGGAGTCAGCAGATTCTTCAACTCATGGGGCAGAAACTAACAATAGTTTATCTTAGTGCCATTTTCATTGAGTGTGGCTGTGGGATTATCTGTACGAGGCTGAGTTAGTTTCCTGCTGCTATCTTATCGAACTCACCTCATTAACTGCCCACCACACTCTACGCTGTACGTATCATTCAATGCCAGCCTAATTCTCCCACCCTTCATTGCTGGAGGTAAACACCATCACAAAGGATGCCCCATGGATATTCTGTGATCCTGCCACTGGTACCATTTTATAAGGCCAATTGGCAAACAGTTGACCTTACTCAGTTTGGAGATGCCCAGCTCAGTGCAGGACCTGCAGTCTGAATAAATGTCCAGCAATACAGGACAGGCATCAAAGACTTCCCCACTCTGTCAGGATAAGTGTCACCATATTCTCTCTGCTCCTGCACACTCATTAAAATCTGTTATAGCATCTACCCCCGAACAAGGTTCATGCTCCACCACACTCACTGCTGCACGCAGCGCCTTTCCTCTTTCTCTCTTTCTCTCTCGCCTTTCCAATACCTTCACACGGTGATAGAATATTCTGGAGAGTGCCGATTATAGGATGTTCCAGAAAATGTTCCAAGTATTTTCCGTTTTCAGGAAAATATCAATGCATCACTATGTAACATATAAAGGTAAGGAGTGGAGATGTGTGTTGTTCAGATCACATACAATTAAATCCATCGTGAGGTAAATCAACCCTTCAAATGTGCTCTAGCATATAATAAGATTTCGGCTTATTTGATGGTTTCCTCAGCTCCATGTTGCAGGAACTTTCAGTTATTTAACCCCCTAGGTTCCTGTCACTGACCAGACGACACTGAGACACTTTTAGCCCGGTTTTCTTCAAGCGCATGTTCGAGGGCATTTCCCATGGGGACGGACACTCCAAACAATATATTCCATCAGTTAAATACTTTTATGTAATGATAACCTCATTTTACACAGACTGGCCAAAATCTCCAATTATTTTATGGTTATTGGGAACCAATAACAATTAGTATTCTTGTTATTTCACTTGTCTCACCTTTTTTTATTGAGCCAAAGGCAGCTTCTAAACATTTATCTGTTATAAAATATAATATCTAGCCGAGAACATTTTTATCCTCAGCAGTTACCTTGACCGTTACCTGAACTGTACTTTTTTCCCTTGTTATGAAAGTTTCTATTGTCCTTTATCTGTTGCTGCTTCTGTCTGTAAAAGTTACACAGTTTCCCACTCATTTGGTTGGATGATGCCGAGGGAGGACACAAGCGCAGATCCAATTCCCCACACTGTTAGAGGTTAACATGAAGAGGACGCTCTCAACCTCACCTCAACACCTTAGAAGTGCTGACCCTCAGGTGAAACCACCACAAGTGGTCTCTCTCTCTCTCTCTCTCATGACAGAGCAGCGCCTTGGTCCTTTGGAACTGTATTCTATCACTTTTACATTTATTTTATTTACCTACCTTACCATTTGTTTTGTGTTATGTTCCTGTGTGTTTTGGATCTGTGTCATTTTGTACTACTGCCAGACATTTTCCCCACACTGCACATTCCTGCCCAATAATCCTTGACTCAATTGTTATTAACGAACCTTCCGTCTGTGCCTCAAACTATTCAATATCTCTGCCTCTAATGCTCTGCGGAAAGAGATTTCCAAAGTGTCACAACACTGAGAAAATAATAAATAACCTCATCTGGGATGCGAAGTTGTTATTTTGTCTCCTTACTTGAGAAAATATATAATTGCATTGGTAGCAGTTCAGAGATGTTTCACTTCACATATTCAAGAAATTAAGGGCTTATATTATGGCGGCTTTAATAGATTATTCTTGGAATGAGAGATGATCTTATTGAAATATGCAAGACCTTAAGGAGCATGGATCAGGTAAATAACCACGGCTGTTTGTCTAGACCAAACTTGTCATTGACATAGAACATGTACAGTGTGGAAGCAGGACATTCTGTCCATTGAGTCCACACTGGCCCGCCGAACGGCATTCCACCCAGACCAATCCCTCTACCCTAAACATGTAATCCTGCATTTTCCATGACTAAACCACCTAACCTACACATTCCTGAGCACAATGGGCAATTGAGCATGGCCAATTAACTCTAACCTGCACATCTTTAGACTGTGGGAGGAAAGTGGATCACCAGGAGGAAACACACACAGATACGGGGAGAATTGAAGGTTGCAATTGAACCCTGCTCCTTGGTGATATGAGGCAGCAATGTTAACCACAGATCTGCCATGCTGCTCTGTTATTTCTATTAGTTAAATGTGGCTGACTAAAGAAATCTGCCTGACTTGTTCCTATCACTGAACCTGACCCAGTATGAGACCTTTATCATCGGCCATATCACCAATCTGGTTACATTTAAGTTTATTGCAAGCAGTGGAAGAACGGTATTAGAAAACGTAACAGTAGCAACATCCAACAACAGTCAAAACCGGAGTGAGGAGAATACACAAAGTGGGCATTTATTCAAGTGGGAATTTCTTTCCCAGAAGTTTGCGATGGCTGAATTTTATATTATCAGGAGGCTGACGTCGTCTGATGTTCCATAGACATGTGTATCAGGGATAACGGTGCATGGAGAGAAAAGTGCAGCTGAGAGCACAATGCGATGAACCATGACCTACTTTCCTGGTGGAGCAGTGTCAAAGGGCCGAATGGCCCACTCGTGTCCCTCTGCCCTGTGTTCTGATGTTCCATTCAGCCCTTCGGACCTGCTGCACAGGAGCAGATCGAGGTCACTCCAATGGTTAGGCCTTGTTTCGAAAATGTACTTGTAGAATCCAGGCTGGCTCAACTCCACTTTCCTGTTACACCCCGTATCTCTCAACTCGCTTATATGTCCTAAACCAATCCACCACGTTTGTAAATACATGCAGTGACCCACCTTCCACAACTCTCTGGGTTCGGGAATTCCAGACATTCATATTTTTTTGAAAGATGACATTTCTTTACGTCTCAGTTTGAAATCGATATTCCCTATTCTGTATCATAGTCCCGGAGTGAGACACTTTGCCCAGTTGTGGAATCACATTCTCAACAGACATCTTGGCAAGCCCCCTCTTTACCTTATCCATTTCAGTAATGTCACGCTCATTCATTTCAAGCACAATGAATGATTGCCTCACCATTTTAGATGTACTCAATAATTCAACCCTTTCACCACAGAAACCCGCTTAATGTACTAATCTAGTTACGTTCTGCATCAGCATAATGACTTTATGTTTCATGCGCAGGAACATTCCAACCCCTTTGTACTGCTCCTTTGTTGGGACTCCTCTTGAATAAATAACAGCCTGCCTTTTGGTTGTCAGTGTCATCGTCAAACTCGGATGTGTATTGCACTCAGCTCCCTCCTTTAGGCTCTCAGTATAAATGTAAATAACTGTAGCCATTGGACTGATATTGATGCCACTCCTGCAGATATGTCTTTATCATAAGGATCAATGAATCCTGGCTCTCCAATTTCTATATGATAACCATCCATCATCCCATGCTAATACACTATCCATCATGCTATGAGTTTCTGTCTGTGGAAGAACATTTACTTTGTGATACTTTGTGGAAAATCTCTGGAAAGCCTCATGTCTACCAGTTCCCCTTTATCAAGTCCACTTGTTACATTCTCAAAGATCTCCAGAAAAACTTTGCATGATTTTACAAGGCAAAATATAGATTCCCTTTCACAAAATCATGCTGATCTGCCTGAAGCTTTTCTAAATGCCCTGCAATTCCTTCATTAATAACAGACTGTCGCAGATTCCCAGTAATAACAGTTATGCTAAATAGTTCCTGCTTTCTGTCTCGCTCCAACCTTGAAAACAGGCGCCATATTGGAACTTCACGAGTTTCTCTGGAACACTTCTGTAATCCAGAGAGTTATGGAATATTTCACACAGTGGCACCAGTCACTCTGCAACCACTCGTTTTAAAACCAATTATGAATTATTGCTGACCTGCTTATCCTTAGTCTTATCTGTTGTTAAAAACCTTGTATCTTTTGTAAGATACAGTTCGAGAACCCTCCTATTACCATTTTTTGATGATTTTGAAATACTTACAATGTCCTCCCTCAGAGGATTGATGTCAAATACTGGTGCAAATTATCTGCCTGTTCCCTGTAGCCACTTCCCCAGTCATACCCTCCGAATGTCCTCAATATACTTTCCTGACTTTCTTTCTACCAAAGGTCACACACTCAGCTTCAACTTTTTATATACACACAGAAAAAACTTGTGATGCCTATTTTTATATTTATTGCCAATTTATTTATATATTGTCATCCCTTTTCCATCTATTTCTTACTTTCTCCATCGCTTTCTCGAATCATACAGTCATATTGCGCACAAACATTTCATCCAACCTGTCCATGCTGACCAGGGTTTCCAAACAAATTTAGTCTCATCTGATTGCATTTGGTCCACATGCCTCTAAAAGCTTCCCATTCATATGTTTGTCCAAATGCCTTTTAAATGTTGTCACTGTACTTGAATCTACCAGATCATCTGGCAGCTCATTCCATACAAACACCACCTCTGCGTGAAAAAGTTGTCGTTGTGTCCATGTTAAATCTTCCCCTTTTCATCTTAAAGCTGTATCCTGTATGGTTGATCTCCCCTATCGTGTGGAAAAGACCTTGGCAATTCACCCTATCCATGCCGGCCATTTTTTTATTAACTTCCAGAATGTCACCTCTCAACGTCCTCCATCCCATTTGATACTGACTTCAAGAGCAAACATTCACTAATAAGCATTGCAAATTTGAAACAATATTGAAGAAAATGACAGTAAACAACACTCAGCCCAAACGTCATACTGTGATTTGTTTTTCTCCATGTTACAATACTAAGGCAGCGTGAAACTCTTACCAGCGCCAATAAGACGTCAAGAAATTAAATTCCTTTGTCTAATGGGGGAGATGATCTCTACAGCGAAAAGATTTATCTGGCCAGAGCGACGCAAAAAAAGGAATTGTTATGCCACACGGTCAGTGTGCAGTTGCCTTTAGTACAGTTAGATAAAGGCTGAGAATCCGTTTTGAAATTTGGATTATTCAGTGCAAAGGGGAAGGGATGTTTTGAATAAAGTTTACTCCAAGAAGGAAACTTTCCGGAGTGAGATGTGAGTGGGAGGTGTAAAACAGCATGAATAGAGAGGCCGAACCACAATGTGAGACCAGAGGCAAAGTGGCAGCACAAATAGAGTTTGATGCTACTGCAGGGAAGGTAGACTTGATCAAAGAACTTCAGTTGCAGTGGGTAGGGATCATAATGCGAGAGAATGTGCTCTGTAATTGGAGAGGGAGAACCTGGAATCAGAAAGGGGAAGCAAGCAGGGAAGAAGATGGAGGAACAATAGCAGGGTTTTCAAGGTGTAATTTAGGAAGCCCAATTGAAATTCATGCCTCGCATCTGCTTTTGGTTCTTCAAGTAGATGTCCTAAATCTGGGCACACACTAATGCTCGTTAATTTGTGATTGAATAGTATCCTTGACAGACTTTGTGAACTACGGGTTTTTCATCTTCTTTCGAGTCCTTCTTTTCGAATAGACACAATAATCTCTGAGCAGCATGGGGTATCTGTTTGAATGTCTGCTCATGTATACCCACCGACCTTCCTCTGGGTGTAATTCCTCATCACAACTCAGACGAGATGTGAAACAAAAATCCCAAATTCGATGTCTTGTTCTATTCAGTCATTCGGTGGAACTTCTGTTTGTGGCTGAACATATGATCAGCGGAGACTGACTCAATCACACATCCCAGCTGAAGCAACATTTCACTTGTACTCTTTCAATTCAGTCTCCTGCCATTGTTGCTCACAATACAGTCTCCTTTACACTGGTGAGATCAAACGGAGACTCCCGAAGGAACACCCCCACTCTGTCCGGAGGTTTAATCCTGCCTTTCTCACTGCTTCCCATTTCAATATCCTTCCTTGCTCTCATGCTAATATTTTGGTCCTGAGCTGCTGCAATGTCCCAATGAAGCACAGCCCAAGCTCGAGTAACACCTCACTGCACGGATTGCATGCTACAGCCCGTAGAGTTAACATTCATATCAATAAATTCACAGTCTGAACCCATTATGGCTGTTCTCCATTTTACATAGATTTTGTTTCCTGGTTTCCTTATGACGTTGTCTATGACTTGTTTATATTGCACTCAGTAGAAAGAAAACATTTCTCCCATTCACACTTTAATATACATCCAATTTACATCTGTTTCTCTTTCACCACAATCAAAAGCCCAGCCTCTGTGACATTGAACCTCCACATGATCTGTTCACCATCATCCCTCGTCCACTTTTGTCAAGGGATTAAAACGTCATTTTCAGTTCTGAACAAGAGTGAAGTTCGAAATACTACCTCGGTTTCTCTGTCACCACAGATGCTGCCAGACCTGCTTAGTTTCTCCAGCAATTTCAGATTTTGAGCAGCTTGAAAGACATGTATCAAAGCTGCTCAAACGCCCTGTCCAACATGGAGCACCATAAACTTGTCAGTGAGCAATAACGCAAAATTCATTGGTTCTGAAACTACATAAGATTGGCATCATTGACACTACAAACTTTTTAATCAACGCCATGGAGAGAAACAGAGAGAAACAGTTACAATGTTAAAGAAAGAAAGTAGCACGACTGGACGGAAAAGATCCAAATGAATATTAGAATTGGAATCTTTACAGTTTAGAAACAGGCCCTTCAGCCTAACAAGTCCACACCGATCCTCTGAAGACTAAACCAACCAGACCCATTCCCCTATCCTATGTATAGCCCTGACTAATGGACCTAACCTGCACATTCCTGAACACTATAGGCAGTTCAGCAAAGTCAATTACGTGCACGGTTTTGGACTGTGGGTGGGAACCAGAGCATGCGGGAAAAAAAAACTCACACAGACACAGGGAAAATGTGCAAGACATTTGCCAGATGATGGAATCGAACCTGGGAATTCAGCCAAATCATACTGCTCCAGAAAGAAATCCAATTACCAGCTGCTTGTGCGAGCAGTATAACTTCAAAGACAGAATAAACATTGGGACACTTTATTCCTTTACCATTTGTTATGAGTTCAAATTCCTGTGTCTCACATTTTTTTCGAAAATGACCCAGTCTGAGACTTATGGCATGAGTCATATCCCTAAACTAGTTCCATTTAAAATTTATTGTAAGCAGTGGCGGACTGGGACTGGGAAAGGAAACACTGATCCTCCAACATTGGTCAGAACACAAATGGGAAATTCTCAAAGGGTTGTTCAAGTGGAAATTCACATTCCCAGGCGCTTGTGGTGCCTGGATGTTTGCACCTATTTAAAGTTGTGTTGTATTCAAACATTTTGCAGACAGGTCAGTGTAGGAAAATGGTATGCATACAGGAAAGTGCTGCTGAGTCCAATCAGATCAGCTAAGATCTTGTGCCTGGAGGATCAGTGAAGAAGTGTCTAATGAACAACTCCTGCTCCTCAGTTCTATGTTTCTATGTTCTATTCAGACCATCAAACCTCCTGCACTTGCGTAGATGGTGGCAATTTGCTCCAAATACATGGCCCACGGTAACACAGGATCTCATTCAGTCCCTCAAGACTGTCACACACAGTTTGAAGTTGGTTGGAAAATGTTATTGGGAAATCAAGGCTGGTTTCGCAAGATGCCTCTGGTCTCTTTACACAGTGTCTCCTCTTTGAAAATTAGACAATAGACAATAGACAATAGTTGCAGGAGTAGGCCATTCAGCCCTTCGAGCCTGCACCGCCATTCAATATGATCATGGCTGATCATTCCTAATCAGTATCCGCTCCATGCCTTATCTCCATAACCCTTGATTCCACTATCTTTGAGAAGTCTATCCAACTCTTTCTTAAATGAATCCAGAGACTGGGCCTCTACTGTCCTCTGGGGCAGAGCATTCCACACAGCCACCACTCTCTGGGTGAAGAAGTTTCTCCTCATCGCTGTCCTAAATGGTCTACCCCGTATTTTTAAGCTGTGTCCTCTGGTTCGACAATCACCCATCAGCGGAAACATGTTTCCTGCTGCCAGAGTGTCCAATCCTTTCATAATCTTATACGTCTCAATCAGATCCCCTCTCAGTCTTCTAAACTCAAGGGTATACAAGCACAGTCGCTTCTGTCTTTCAGTGTAAGGTAATCCCGTCATTCCAGGAATTGACCTCGTGAATCTACGCTGCTCTCCCTCAATAGCCAGAATATCTTTCCTCAAATTTGGCGACCAGAACTGCACACAGTACTCCAGGTGTGGTCTCACCAGGGCCCTGTACAGCTGCAGAAGCACCACTTTGCTTCTATACTCAATCCCTCCTGTTATGAATGCCAGCATGCTCTTAGCCTTCTTCACTACCTGCTGTACCTGCATGCTTGCCTTCATTGACTGGTGTACAAGAACACCCAGATCTCTCTGTACTGCCCCTTTACCTAAATTAATTCCATTGAGGTAGTAATATGCCTTCCTGTTCTTGCCCCCAAAGTGGATAACCATACATTTAAAATGCATCTGCCATGCATCTGCCCACTCACCTAACTTGTCCAGGTCACCCTGTAATCTCCTAACATCCTCCTCACATTTCACCCTGCTCCCAGCTTTGTATCATCAGGAAATTTGCTAATGTTATTGCTTATAACATCTTCTATATCATTAACATATATTGTAAAAAGCTGCGGTCCCAGCATGGATCCTTGCGGTACCCCACTGGTCACTGCCTGCCATTCCGAAATGGAGCAGTTTATCACTCCCCTTCGTTTCCTATCAGCAAACCAATTTTCAATCCAATCTAGTATTTTGGCCCCAATACCATGCGGCCTAAGTTAACTCACCAACCTCCCATGTGGAACTTTATCAAAAGCTTTCTGAAAGTCCAGGTACACTACATCTACTGGATCTCCCTTGTCCATCTTCAGAGTTACATCCTCAAAAAACTCCAGAAGATTAGTCAAGCACGATTTCCCCTTCATAAATCCATGCTGACTCTGTCCTATCCTGTTACTACTATCCAGATGTGCCGTAGTCTCATCCTTTATAATAGACTCCAGCATCTTTCCCACCATTGAGGTCAGACTAACTGGTCTATAAATTCCTGCTTTCTCTCTCCCACCTTTCTTAAAAAGTGGTATAACATTAGCCATTCTCCAATCTTCAGGTACCGATCCCGAATCTATCGAGTTCCGGAAAATCATCACAAACACATCCACGATTTCCCGAGCCACTCCTTCAGTACCCTGGGATGCAGACCATCTGGCCCCGGGGACTTATCAAACTTTAGACCTAACAGTCTCTCCAACACCAAATCTTGGCAAATACAGATTCCCTTAAGTTCAGGTCCTTCAGTTACTGTTACCTCAGAGAGATTGCTTGTGTCTTCCCCAGTGAAGACAGATCTGAACTACCCATTTAATTATTCTGCCATTTGTTTGTTCCCTGTAATATATTCCCCTGTTTCTATCTTCAAGGGCCCGATTTTAGTCCGAACCATTTTTTTGCCTTGCACATACTTGAAAAAGCTTTTACTCTCCTCCTTTATATTATTGGCCAGTTTACATTTGTACCTCATTTTTCCTCTGCGTATTTCCTTCTTAGTAATCCTCTGTTGTTCTTTAAAAGCTTCCCAGTCCCCTGTTTTCCCACTTATCTTTGCTATGTTATACTTTTTCTCCTTTAACTTTATATATTTCTTAACTTCCCTCGTCAGCCACGGCCGCCCATGCCTCCTCCTGGGATCTTTCTTCCTTTTAGGAATGAACTGATTCTGCAACTTCTGCATTATACACAGAAATACCCGCCATTGTTCCATCACGGTTATCCCTGCTAAGGTATTGCACCATTGAACTTTGGCCAGCTCCTCCCTCATAGCTCCATAGTTCAACAGAAGTACTGTCACTTCCGACTGTACTCTCTCCCTCTCAAATTGCAGGTTGAAACTTATTGTATTATGGACACTACTTCCCAATGGCTCCTTCACTTCGAGGTCTCTGACCAATTCTGGTTCATTACACAAGACTAGATCCAGAATTGCCTTCTCCCTGGTCGGCTCCAGCACCGGATGCTCTAAGAATCCATCTCTGAGGCACTCCACAAAGTCTCTTTCTTGAGGTCCAATACCATCCTGATTCTCCCAGTCTACCTGCATGTTAAAATCCCCCATAACAACTGTAGTAACTTCTTTACCACAGGCCAATTTCAGCTCCTGATTCAACTTACATCCAACATCCAGACTACTGTTTGTGGGCCTGTAGATGACTCCCAAGAGGGTCTTTTTACCCTTAGTATTTCGCAGCTCTATCCACACCGACTCTACATCTCCTGACTCTAGGTCCCCCCGCGCAAGGGACTGAATATCCTCCCTTTCCAATAAGGCCACTCCACCCCCGCTGCCCGTCAGCCTGTCCTTACGATATCACGTGAAGCCTTGAATATTCATTTCCCTGGCCCTATCCACTTGAAGCCACGTCTCAGTTATCCCTACAACATCGTACCTGTCAATTTCCAAAAGAGCCTCAAGCTCATTCATTTATTTCTAATGCTTCGTGCATTCATATACAGTTTTTTTAAAATTTGTTACTGCTCTCACCCTTCCCATCAACCCCTATTCCACTCAACCTTACAGCATGACCCCTTTTCGAATTTTCTGCCTCATTGATACAGTTGTCTTTCTTGACTTCTCTTGTTCTAACTTTCTCTTCAACTTCCTTTTAATAAATCCAGTTTGTCCCCTCCCCCCGCTACTTAGTTTAAATGTAGCGGTGTTGCAGAAGAAAACATACCTGCCAGAATGCTGGTCCCTAACCTATTAAGGTGCAAACCGTCTCTCTAGTAGAATTTACGTTTGCCACAATATGTACCCCAGTGATTCAAGAACTTAAATCCTTGCTTGCTGCACCAGTTCTCCAACCACACGTTCAAGTCCATTATCTCCCTGTTTCTGGCCTCACCAGGCGGAGGAACTGGAAGCAAACCTGAGATATAACCACCTTGGACGTCCTGCTTTTTAGCCTTCTTCCTAGTTCTCCAAAGTCCCGCTGTAGTATGTGCCTCTTCTTCTTCCCGACATCATTTGTGCTGACATGTACCACCACCTCTGGCTCTTCACCCTCGTCCTGGTGGATTTCCTGCACTCTGTCCGCGATGTCTTTCACCCTGGCACCAGGAAGACAACACACCATCCTTAAATCCCGTCTGCTGCCACAAAAACCCCGGTCAGTTCCTCTCATGATGAAATCCCCTATTACCACGCCTCTGTGCGATGTCCGAGTCTTCCGCTCTGCCTCTGCGCCAACTTTTGATTGGCAGACCCGGCCGCCTCGCGGACTGGCAGTTTCCACTGTTTCCAACAGCTTCAACTTGTTCCTGACAGGTACTTCTCCCGGGGTCTCTTGCACCTGTCTCCTCTCTGCCTTCCTCATCGTCCGCTCTCTTCTGCTCTGTTCTGGCATGGTTGGTGTAATAACCTCGCTGAAGATCTTGTCCAGATCTTGTCCATCTCGTTCTCTCGGATGAGCCTAAGGTCCTCGAGTTCTTTCATCAGCGCTGCAATATGCTCGGTCAATAGCTGAATGCGCACACACTTTCCGCACACGTACGTTGACCTCCCACATCAAGCACGTAGCACACTGAACCAGCTGGGCAGTCATGTCTTCACCCTTTTCAACTGTGGCGTAATCACTTCACTCAACCTCCTTTTCAAAGACTCCTGAGCTGTAGCCTCACTCTTCGGTTAAAAACTTCCTTAGACCCTCGTTTTGTAGCAAGCCTGTTGACTCTTAATTTAGGTTAGAGGAGGAGGGAGGGAGACCGAACTTTGTCGGACCTGGGGTTTAGAACACACCCACTCTAATAACAATCACTTACCTTCCCGACCGGCCTTGCGCTCCGTCTGAACTTCCGCCCAGCTCCTGCTGCTCCCTGCTGCGAAAATTGTGCTTCATTTATTAGTTATGATGTAGTCCCAGATTCACTGTGAATACAGCCTCCACACCTCACTCAGAGATGACTCACAATTTACGTTGCTTTCTCTGTCTCAAAATTCAATAACAGAACGTTCAGGAAAATTTCAACCATTAACTTTGTAATTACAAAATATGAAGACATAAGGAACAGGATTGTTAATTTGGGCGACCACTCTATTGTATGAGATCATAGCTGATCGACTGTTAGCATTAACTCCTCTTTAATGTCCAATGTTTCACACCCTTCAGCTCTCTCACAGGTCAAAAATCCATCTACTTCCTCTTTAAATACTTTCAGTGATGTAGCTCCCCTAGCTCTCTAGACCAGATACTTCCTGACATTCATTACCCTTTGTGACAGCAAAACTATCCCCACATATACACTTTCACCTATTGATATGAACCAGGGGGAACGCAGGGGCCCAGGAAAGAGTGAATGCCATTTATATCAAGGCGATTTTTGACTGAGGATGTCATCAGGACCACCTACTTACTTGAGCTTAATGGGAATCAAATGTAACCTCCTCACTGCTTGGGGTCTTTCAAAGCACAAAGGAAGATGCTTCTGGTTGGTGGCCGACATCCTCTCAGTCCTGGGACATCTATTCAGGATACCCTCTGGGTAGCTTCCTCAGCACAGACATTTTCAGCTGCTTCATCAATGGCTGCAGCACCCATCCCAGCAAACCCTACGCCATTTTGTCCCCCCTCACCTCCTGGACCAGTCTCTGTCCATGTGCAGCAAGACCTGGACAGCATTCAGGTTTGTGCTGTTAAAGTTACATTCACGTATCAGCACAACCAGGCACTGCACATTTCAACATCTCAAGCTGGTTACATACGGATATGTGGAAGCCATTCAGCCCATCAGAACTACTGAACAGGAAGAGTGACAGCACATTCAGTCCTCCTGCCTGTTCCACTGGAAGAGGAGGGGTCTAGTCAGTACACCGAACTGTGAAACAGGAACAGCAGAGCTCAATCAGACGCTTGAACCTGTTCCTTGGGACGAAGTGGAGGCCATTCACCCCCTCAAGACTCTTATACAGGAATGGGAGGGTGTCATTGATGCTCCAACATGAAAAAACAGAGAATGCACTCATAGACGGCTCCACGATATTCCTCGTGACTCCGTTTTCTGTGGTGCACGCAATACTTTAAGGTGGTTTACTGGCAGTGAGGAAGGAAGCCAGATGTTTTGTGACAAATCTCAAGGAGGCATCTTCCATCTCCAAGAACACAGGCACGTGTTCTCCATGGAGGTCAGAAGCTGGTAGGAATAGGTAATTGTTTTTGAATGAAGGTATTGTAGCTGCTGTCAGGATTGAGAATAATATGATGCTCAGTGCAACATCACACACCAAATGAACCGTTTTAATGTTGGGTAAGTTTATTCAAAGACTGGCACTCTGTGTCTCTCAATCGACATGGGGAGTGGGGTAGTGCGAGAGGAATATTCTCAGAGGTTCTTGAACTATCGACAATCATGTAACCCGAGTAAAACAGAAGTCAAGGAATTTAATGAACGGATCAGTGTCTGTTCAGAACATCATTAGTGACTCTCGCTCTCCCTCAACGTTCAATACAATCACCTCTCATTCTCTCACAACGTTAGAGATTAATCTTCACTCACTCCTCATGGTAACATCAGGCCAGGGATTAGACTGGTGAAACGTTGTTACACTCTCTCTGCTGCAAGCGTTCATTCTTTATAAAGAAAAGAAAATCAGTCCACAATATCCCAAAGACTGCCTCAACAACACTCTTAGGGTTGGTTGTAATAACTCATTTACCTCAGTTAGACATCTCAGTTTCTTTCCTGTTCCATAAAAATCCTATTCATTTTCTGTGCACTGGGATTGATGTGGAATTTACAAATTCCTTACATCTGTATGGCAGCAACAATAAAGCCAGTACCAGAGGTGTTAATGGAGATGAACATCATTGTCAGGGAGAGACAAAGAAATAATGCATTTGAAATAAGGAATGGTCACCAACCTGAATGGAAATAAGCTGTAGGAATATGCGAAACAGGCAGAATGAGGGAGCTATCTTTCCTTTTGTTCTTTCCAGGAACGTGTTCAGCCCTGGCCAGGCCAGCATGTTATGCTGATCTTGAACTGAGTGGCTGGTTCAGCTGTTCCACAGGACAGTAAAGCGTTAAAAATATTCTGTCGGTTTGCAGTCACACAGAGACCTGAACAGGGAAGGATGACCATTGCCATCTCAAGGACATGAGATAAGCAGATTGGCTTTTTTTTATGAATAATGATGTTGGTTTCATTTCAATGGCACCAATTTCCTTCATGACATATCAACAGATTATTATTCTGTAGCTCTGTGAGTGAATGACTTGAGCATTATCTTCCCGTCTGACAGATTCTGCAGAGAACAAGAGAAATATCTCAAATGCAATTATTTTGCAATTTTAATGTGCTTAGAATGGTCTTGAAACAAATGAATCCGGATTTAACAAAGTTCCAAATAATGGTTCACTCAGAAATTGCAATAAGGCTGATAAGGAGACTAGGATGCCATGTTGGTGGTATCGGACAGTATTAGTGTCTAGAGAGATTATGGAAATGCACATCTGTGCAGTGCTACAAGGATTATAGAGTTTTAGAATAGTCTACTTCCTGCCTGCATATTGGTGAGTAATTTGTAAATAGAAATTTACAAGATATTATACCTAACGAATGGAAGATTTGTTTGGAACTGAAAATGTTGACTTCCAACTTTTCGTATTTGAAAACATATGAGCAGCAATTCATTTTAACTTGCTTTAATGGACGTTAGAATGACTTACCAGGAACAGCGACGATCGTGAGAATGAGATATTAACCACCTTGAATAGTTCAAAGGGTATCCTGGAGCAGTGATGCTCTTGATATCCAAGGCTGGGATAGCCAGTAAAGCCCTGAGGATATATTCCTATCCGTTGTTGGAACATTCTAGTCTCAGATTCAGATTTCTTCTCCCCCTCTCTCTGGAGCTGCTGATCCCTGTTAGTGCTGTCGGTGATGTTCCCACTCATACTACGGGGTAACACATGGAATACAGTTCAATACTGTTTTATGAAAACTCAAAAAAAGATTAAAAGTTACATATTCTGGTTCGGATATGTGAGCGTGACTGAGGGAACAAATGTTGGGGTTGGCAGATCCATTGAGTATAATAATTCCATCTGACTTGTATATGAGAGTAATGCTGGTGGTTTATCGGAACATCAACATGTTTCTCTGTTGATAACTGAAAATATACATCATGTAACTACTGCTCAGACATTACAATAAAAGTAAGACATTTGGAGAACTTTTATAGTCCATGATCAAAAGAGAAAGTCTTCCTAAGACAACGTGGAGTTAAAGCAGCCAGACGGCATTGTATGTTAACAGAGAATTGTACCTAAGAGACAATGGTGATTGCAGATGCTGGAGAATTCAGTGTTGATTAAATGTGGTGGTGGAAAAGGCATTGCAGGTCAGACAGCATCCGAGGAGCAAGAGAGTCAACATTTCAGAGAGGATACTTCTTCAGAACTGGGAAGGGAGAAAGGGGCTGGGGGGGTGAAGCTTGGGGAAAGATAGGCTCTACGTGGACGAGGGTGATAGTAATAGTTCGGTGGGGAGTGTGGAATGGATAAGTGGGAAAGAAGATGGTCAGACAGGTCTCCTCGAGAGGGCGGATCTGAGTCGGAGGGTTGGATCTGGGATATGGGTGGGTGAGGGGAGATTTTTAAATCAAAGAATCCAATGTTCATGCCATTTCTTTGTAGGCTGCGGAGGCAGAAGATGAGATGTTACTGGCAATATTCTGGGAAATCTCTTCTGAACACTCTCTGGCTTAATGATCTCCTTCCTATAACAGCACTGCACACAGTACAACGGAAGAGGTGTTTTCAATGTCTGGCACAAGCTCAGCATGACTCCCAACTTTTAAAATCAATGATCTGAGCACCCTTGCTTCCCTGTTTTCTATATCTCTAGCAACGCACTACCATTAATTGTATAAGCCTTTCCCGTGTTTGTTTTACCAAAATGCAATACCTCGCATTTATCTAATTTATCTGCCACAACGCAGCCCAGTGAGTGTTATTAATGTCCCCTCATCGTCCCCCTTCAGGTTTGAAAGACCATCCCCTCACCTCGCCTACAGACACCAACCTTGAGTTTCCCAAAGACCCAGAGCTTGGCTTGCCTTGTGTAGGCAGATTGCGCTGTGGGTATGGAGAGGCTGGAAAGTAAACAGTTGCCTTGTATCACTTAATGTTTTAGGAAGACGGAAACCACATGTCTGAGACTGGAAATAGTTACCAGTGTGTTTTGGCCAGGAACTGGGTTCTTTCCTCTTCTCTGGTGTTCGGCATTGATATCATTTCGAGATCCTTCAGAGTGTGCCTGTCGTATTTTTTTTGCTAATTTTGCAGACAACAGATAATAAGCATTTAAGCTGGAAGTCATAGCCAAGCAATTAAAGATGTTCATAGTTTATCTCGATTACAGAGCATATGCAAGCACCATCCTGTAGTTGAGTATAATACCTTTTATTTGTTTAACAATGACAACTGTTGCCTGTGTCTATCAGTAATGTTATTCAGAATGTAATAAATACATGCAGAGCTGAAATCTGACACTTAAATTATGACACAAATTCTGGGCATGTTTTAAGTCTTGCGTAATGGAAAGCGCTCCTACCTCTGTGCCTGAGTTCTGGATTTCATTTCTTTCCATGAACTTGTGTTAATGTCACAATCTCTGGAGCAGATGGTTTGAATTCAAGTATTGCCTGTTGTGGAGGTGTGTCACAGAATGTCAGGACAAGGTGTTGAATAAGCACACAGGAGAATCATGTTGCAGCTTTCGAGGCTATTGCTGAGTAGTGTTAGGTTCAAATCCGACAGAGATGTTTCATTATATGTCCGAATAGGTGGATAAAAATGTTTTTATAATTGTGACTTGATGGAGATAGAAGAGGTGTCAATATTGAATTTCAGAATTTAGACCCATGATGCCTTTCGTGTTGATTGGAGTCGCATTTGCAACGTCTAAATGTTTGTACAATTATGGGAAGGGTAAATAGTCAAGGTCTATCTCCCAGAGTAGGGAAGATGGAAAATGAATGGCATATGTTTAAGGTGGGAAGAGAAAGATAGACGGGTGACCTAGAGGGCAACTTTTTTCACGCAAAGCATAGAGCGTGTATGGAATGAGCTGCCAGAGGAATTGGTGGAGGAAGGCGCAAATGCAACATATAAAAGGCATGAGTATATGAATAGGAAGGGGTCAGAGGGATATGGGGCAAATGCTGGAAAATGGGACAAGATTAATCCAGAATATCTGGTCACCATGGATGAGTCGAAGGGTTTGTTTCCCTGCTGTTCATGTCTATGATTCACTTATTCAATTGATCAAGATATCGTTATAATCACTTACTGTAAAACATTAAATAAACTTTGTCCACGATACAACCAATCTTGATGTCATCTGCAAATTTGCTAATCATGGCTTCTACAATTCTCATCTAAATTATTGACATAAATGACAAATAAAACGGGATCCAATGACATATTATCCCAGGTTTCCAGTTTGAAAACAACCCTCCACCTCCACCTTATCTCCTGCAATTAAACAAACATACACAGAAACACACACGCACAACCCCCATCACCACACTGTCTCCTGCAAATAAACTGATATACACAGAAACACACACACAACCCTTCACCAACGCCCTGTCTCCTGTCATTAAACAGTTACAAACAGGAACACACACATCCCTCCAGCACCATCCCGTGTCATGCCATTAAAAAGATATACACAAAACACACACACATAACCCTCCACCACCACCCAGTGTCCTCCTATTAAACAGATAAACACAGACACAAACACACACAGACACACACACACACACACACACACACACACATCGTGACACAGGTACAGTCATGTCTGTAATACAGAGATGGAAAATTTTTGATTTCAACATAGGTCCGGAGTTACATTGAGAATGCAGGGGAATTGTATTGAGAAATATGTCAGGCTGGTCCAAACAGCAAAATAGAGTTGATGGGCCTAATGATCTTATTTTAATTTCCTATGCTGTGTGGTCTTCAGATGACAGGAATACTTTTTGGAGTTTGCAATGGAGGCTGAGTTTGATAAATACTTTACTGAACAGTCAATGCGACTGTGGGATAGGTTTGAGGAGCTGATTGGATTACATCTGTTCCCATTTGTTGTGCTGTTATTTCCTAGAAGAGGAGGTGACTTGCTGTGATGTTAACAAACTTTAAAATTAAAAGATCTCCCATTGACATTTGGGATAACGTTGTTCCGTTCTCCTTCAGACTGTGCAATCTGTGGCGCTATCATCCCCAGAGAACAGTGAAGACTGAGTCTTTGAAGATACTCAAAGCTGATCTTGACTGACTTTTGATGGTCAGAACAGTCAATGTTTATTGACACTCTACAGGATGGGGGTGGTCAGCTACAGTCAGACCAGGAGAAAGTGAGGTCTGCAGATACTGGAGATCAGAGCTGAAAATGTGTTGCTGGAAAAGTGCAGCACGTCAGGCAGCATCCAAGGAGCAGGAAACACGACGTTTCGGGCAACACATTTTCAGCTACAGTCAGACCAGCCATGATGTTTCTGAACTGAGCAGGAGGCCGGAGGATCCGAATGGCTAAGTGCTGCTCTTATCTCACATGTGGTACTCCCAATTCGCCCCTCGAGGTTGTTACAGAGAGAGGGGAAAGCCCCTTTCAGCCATTCTGGCCCTCAGTGGAGTTACACAGGAATAGAATACACTATTCAACACATTGACTTAGTTGCATCGCACAGGAGGAGGCCATACAACCTTTCTGGGCAATTACACAGGAACAGGGAAGCCCTGGCTAACTAGCTGGAAATACAGAGTAGAGATAATTTTCAGCTTGGAAAGCTGTAACTAGTGGAATTCCTCAGGGATCAGTGTGAGTTTATCAACAGTTTACAATCCAGGTTTATGACTTGGATGAAGGGGCTGAATGGACATAAGCTCAGTTTGCTCATACACCAGGACAAACATTCAATAAGGTGTCAAGTAGAGACAGATCATCTGCAATGGGATACAGACAGGGGAGGGCAGTGAGTAAAGCTGCGACAAAAAAAAAGCGCAATGTGGATGACTGGAACTTTGCGTTTTGGGGAAACAACAAAACAGCAAAAATAATTTAAATGGAAAAAGAATGCAGAACTTGATGGTATACAGGGATTTGTGTGTTTTGTAGATGAATCACATCAAGTTACTCGGAAGATGCAGCAATTGATTAGGAATGGAAACGGAATCATGCTGTTTCGTGCAATGGGTCTCGGTTTAAACTTAACGATATTTTTCTGGCAATGTGGAGACCACATCTGATGCATTGATTGAAGTCATGATCCCCACAACTGGGAAAAAAAAACAAATTGCTTTCTAACATTAGAAAGATACTTCTCCTTACTCGGCGTTTGGATGAAGACATCATGTCATGAAGGATTAACATTTTAGCCCTGAGAATGAGAGATGTTCTTCTTGACCATATAAGATCTTGAGTAGAGTGCAGCTGGTGAGTACCTGATGGATATTTCCTTTTGTGTGCGAGAATAAGACTGGGGATGTAATTTAAGAATAAGACATGTTCTGAGGCAGGGTCACTGGACCTGAAACGTTATCTCTCATTTCTCTTCAGACATGCTGCCAGACAAGGTTCAAAGAGAGATCACATGGAACAGTTTGGGGAATGAAAACATATCTGAAACAACTTTGAAATGGAAAATGTAATCTGTCTGAGAAGGAACGGGCTGTTCTTCACTTTCTCCTTCCTTGTCCCTCATCACAGCAGTGTGGGCGAATTAAAAAAGACACAGTCGGTTTTATCACTCTTGGAGGATTCCGGATCTGGTTTCAATGGAATCTTCCCACTGCTTGAAGGAAAGGGAATTCAGCCAATTTCATCTGTTCCGGGATGGAATCATATTTTCAGAAGCTTGGGTGAGCAGAATAACTTCAGAAGTAATTATTTAGACTCGATAGTCGGTTGGGGGGTGGGGGGGTTGGGGGGAGGTGAGTGGAGGGGGAAGTGGAACAGAAAGGAGATTGTGTGGCTGGAAATGGGAATCCAGGATGGCGTGTAGTCTCACACATGCCATGTTCCAGGATGTCTCGGGCCGGATGGAAATCGTTCTCAAGGGATAGTAGCAGCAGCAAGAAGTCTTGTGCACGTTGGTACACATGACAGAGACACAAATAGGGATGAGATCCTGCAGAGTGATTGTAGAGAGCTAGGAAAAAAGATAAAAGCCAGGACCATCACAGTGGTAATATCTGGTTTACTTCCAGTTCCACATGCTAGTGAGGGTAAGAACAGGAGGACATGGCAGATGAATGAGTTGCTAAAGAATTGGTGTGGGGGGGCAGAGATTCAGGTTTTTAGATCATTGGGATCTTTGGTGAGGCAGTGGTAACATGTTCAAGAGGGACGGGTTATACCTGAATTGGCGGGGTTCCAATATGTTGCCAGGCAGATTTGCTAATGCTACGAGGGAGGTTTTAAAGTAGATGGCCTGTGGCTGGGGAGGGTATTGAGCGTGGGATCCTCAACAGCCAGGAGAAAAGTGCGAGGCTGAAGGAGATACAGTAATTAGAAAAAGTAAAGTGAAAAGACAGGTCAGACTGGAACACGACAGAGCTCAAGAAATACCTGTTGGATTAAATTGCATCTGTTTCAATGCAAGATGTCTGACATCTAAGGCTTATCGTGGATAGGCACGTGGGACTGGGATATTATAGCGATTACACAAACAGGACTAAGGGAGGGACAAGACTGGAAGCTTTATGTACCAGAGCACAGCTGCTTTAGCTTGGATAGTTGCGGTGGAAGGAATGGAGGGGGAGTTGCATTTTTGAATAAGATGAGTATCACAGCATTGATCAGATATCAAATAACTGAAGGATCATCCAATGAAGTTTTGTGAGTGGAGCTAAGAAATAAGAAGAGAATGGTGACATTGTTAGGGTTGTACAATAGGCCCCCAAATAGTCAACAGTATTTCCAGGAACAAAAATATGTAGAGAGATCAGGAAGACTTGCAGGGCCAATAGGATTGTCATTGTAGGGGATTTTAATTTATCTCACATAGACTGGGACAGACACTGAATTCCGGGCTTAGACTGGGTGAACGCATTAAGTGCATTCAGGGAAGTTTCCTCAAGCATTATGTAGAGGAGCCTACTCAGGAAGGGGTAAAACTCGACCTACTCTTGGGAAAAAGAGCAGGACAGGTGACTCAGGTGACAGGGAGGGAGCATTATGAGACCAGTTACCATTGTTCTATTAAGTTTACAACAGTTATGGAGAGGGACAAATTGGCCCACAGGTGCAAGTTCTAACCTGAGGCAACGGGAATTGTGATGGCATTAGACAGGAACTTGCAGGGGCTGATTGGAGTAGGTATTTGCAGGCAAATGGACCTCCAGCAACTGGGAGGCCTTTAAAAGTGAGATAGCTAGAGTTCAAGGTCTGTATGTTCCTCTGAGGATGACGGGCAAGGTTGGCATGAAGAGGGTACCCTGGTTGACAAGAGATATTCAGTCTTTAACCAAAAAAAAAAGAAGAGGAGGTATGGGTGAGGTCCAGGCAGATGGATCAAAGAAATCCCTGGACATATACAGGGGACATAGGAGTTTACTGAAGAAGAAAGTCAGGAAGATGAGAAGGGGGTATGAGATAACCTTGGCTGAGAAGGTCAGGATGAATCCAAAGAGGTTGTTTACGTATATTAAAGAAAATAGAATAACCACACTGAGAATATGAACCCTCAAGGAACAAAGTGGATATGTATATGCGGAACTGCAGGAAATTCTCAACTTTCGCAGTTAATATTTCTCCTATGTACTTACCGTAGAGAAATACATGACGACTTGATGTGGGAGCTTCGGGAAGTTAGTGTTGATATCTTTGGAGACAGTCCATATCATTCTAGAGGTGGTGTTGGATGTGAATGTATTAGAATGTAGGAAGGTGGATAAATCTTCTCGTTCTGACGAGATGTATCAAAGAACACAGCAGGAGGCCAAAGAAGAAACTACAGGGACACTGGTTGATATATTTGCATCATCGTTAGCTACAGATGGGGTCCCAGAAAACTGGAGACTAGTGAATGGTATTCCCTTATTTTAGAAGGGAAGGAAATAAATACCTGAGAACTATCGACCAGTAAGCCTAACATAATTTGCTGATGACAGTGAGGGAAGTTTTCAGAAATTGCAGCAGGACCTTGATTAGCTGAGGAAGTGGGCCGAGAAATAGGAAAATGTATTTTGATATAGATGGGTGTGAGATTTGCATTTTGGAAAGTCAAATCAAGGCAGGAATTTCGTGGTGAATGGCAGAGCGTTAATTGGTGTAGTGGAACAGAGGAGCCTTGGAGTACAGGTGCCTGGTTCTCTGAAATTAAAGTCAGAGGAAGACAGGGAAGTGAAGAAGACTTTTGGCACATTGGCATTCATCAGTCAGAGCACTGAGTATGGAATTTGGGAAGTTCTGTTGTACGTTTCAGGATGTTGGTGAGGCCGCACTTGCATTGTTGTGTTCAGTTTTGGTCACATTGCTATTGGAAGGATGTTATTAACCTGGAAAGATTGCAGACGAAATTTACAAGGATGTTGAGATAACCCAACAGTCTAAGTTACAGGGAGAGGTTGGAAAAGCAGCAACATGTTTCCATTTTTCTTTAGAGCATAGCAGACTGAGAGGAACTGATGGTGGGAACAGGTAAAAGATCAAGAGAGGTATGGATATGGTGAATGAACACAGTCTTTTTTTTTCCCAAGAGTTTTGGAATCGAGGATTAGAGTGCATCAGTTTAAGGTTAGAGGGGAAATAATAAAAGAGACCAAGAGGGGCAAATATTTCACACAGGATTGTATGCATATGGAATGAGCTATCAGTGGACGCGGTTGAGACATTTACATTAACAATATTTAAAAGGCACTTGGACAAGTACATGAATATGAAAATATCAGAAATATAGGGGCCAAGTGCAGGGAAATGGATGGTCATTAATGTCAGAAAAAAACAGTTTGGACCAAAGGGCCTGTCTTCATGCGGTAGGACTATCTGACTCTACAAGTAGAATAACATTTGGGCCAAACTTTCATTTTTTTCCATTTGTCATGAGTTCCAATAATATTTGCACAAAGTTCTTTCAAGTTAACATCGCAGATATTTTGCTTTCCAGGTTTTTTTTTAAATCAAACGTGTGTCTGTCTGTCTGTGTGTGTGTGTTCATCAGTATTTTTCAAAGGGAAATATTAATGTAAATGTTTGCAATACCCACTCATCATTCTTCTTTTCATCATAGTTTGAGTAGCATTGGTTTAATCATAAACGTGTTGTTTTAGCAGATAAAGAAATCTGCCTGACTTGTATGAACACTGATCCTGACAAACTCTGAGATCTGTATCATTGGCCATCTCATTAATCTAGCAATAATTGGATTTTTTGGGACCAGTGGAAGGGTTGGACTAGAAAAGAGAACTGTGATTTAAAAACACAGTGAACTATCAACTCAGTGAGCCTAACGTCAGAGTAGTATAGGTCCTTGGAGTGGGTTTTGAGGGATATAATTTTCATGCATTTAGAAAGACAAGGACTGGTTGGGGTAGTCTGGTTTGGGCTTGGTACGATAGAAATAAATTATTATTAATATGATTGAGTATTTTGAAGAGGTCACAAAGAAGATTGACGAAGATAGTCTAATGTACATTGTTTACACTGGCTACAGCAAGGCATTTAATAAGGTTCCTCATTCTAACAGATTGCCAAGGTTAGGTCACAAGGAATTCAGGGAACGTTAACCAATTAGATACAAAATTGTCTGGAAGGTAAGGGATTGTAATCGAGACTGAGGGAATGTGACCAGGGGTGTCGTGAAAGAATCACTGCTGTGCTCACTGCTTTTTATCATGGACATAAATAAATTGGATGTGAATATGAGAGGCATGGTTAGGAAGTTTGCAGATAACATCAACAAAGTGATGTAGCGGACAGTGAAGAAGATTATCTTCGAGTACAGCGGCACCCTTGACCATCAAAGTTCCAAGGACTAGCAGATGATTTCAATTTATATATTTGCGAGGTTTTGCCTTTTGGTAAGTTAAAGCAGGGTAGTGCCCTCGGGAATGTTACTGAACAAAGAGACCGACAGGTGGAGGTTGACACTTTCTTGAAAGTGGAGTCACAGGTGGACAGGATGGTGAAGAACACGTTTGACATGCTTGCCTTTATCGGTCAAAACAATGAGTATCCGAGTTGATCTGGTATGTTGCCCCTGCACAGGACGCACGTGAGGCCAATTTAAAAATACTGCACACTATTCTGTTGACTCTGCTGATGGGAGGATGTTGAGAGGGCGCAGAAAAGGTTTGCAAGGATTTTTCGATACTGTTGGGCACGGGGGGTGAGATCCAAGGAGAGGATGAACAGGTTGAGGTTTTCCCCCTGGACTGGAGGAGGGTGATTGGTGACATGAAAGTTGCTTATAAAACCCTGAGGGGCATGGATAGTCTGAATGGCTAAGATCTTTTTCTCTGGGTTAGGGGAGTCCAGTTATAGACAGTATAGGTTGAAGGTTTGGGGGAAAGATTTAGAGTGGACCTCAGGAGTTACATTTTCATGCCAAAGGTGATGCGTGTACAGAAAGTACTGTCAGAGAAAAGTTGTAAGCAGATACAATTACACATTTAAAACATATTGGAATAGGTACATAAATAGGAATGTTTCAGAGGGATATTGGATATATGATGGCAAATGGGACTAGATCAGATTGGAATATCTGGCCGATGTGGGCAAGCTGGTATAAAGGATCTGCTTCCATGCTGTATGACTCTCTGTTTCTCTAAGAGGGTGGAGAAAATCCTTAAAGGGCATTTCGATTGGGAATTGTCTTCCGCAGAGGTTTGCATTCCTCTTTGTTTACCTTTACTCAATGCTGTGTTAGTTAAATGTTTGACAGAGCAGTGAGTCACGTAGAATGGGATACAGACAGAAACGTGGGGCTGAGACCACAACCTGATCAACCGCAGTTATTGCTTGGTGGACAAGGGACAAAGTGTCTTATGACCCACTTCTGCTCCTCAGTCCCACGTTTCTACATTCTTTTCAGCTCATTAAACCTGCTAGACAAGAGCAGTAGGAGACTACTTACTGCTATAACCTGGTGCGCAGAAACAGAGGAGACCATTCAGCCCCTCAAGTCTGTCCCAAACGGTTTATTAGATTTGGAAAATATAATTGGAAAATCCAGGTTGCGTATGAAAGAGGTACATCATCTCTCTATACAGAACTCCCCCTCTCTGAAACTTGTGCTCCATTTGTTGTAGACCCAGATTCACTGTGAATACAGTCCCCAGACCTCACCTTGCGATGGCTCACAGAATCCTCTGGTGTCCCTAACTACAATATTCAATAAGAAACCTTCCAGGGAAATAACACCTACTAACTTTCCAATAACAGAACGGAAGTACATCAGAAATAGGAGCAAATCGTTCAAACCACAATCCTGCCTAGCTCTCCATTAAGGTCATGGTTGACATGCTCTAGGTCTCAAATCCATTTTGATGCTCAATTCCTCATAGCCCTCACCTCTCTGAGAGGTCAAAATCCATCTACCCCTCCCCCTTTAAATACTTTCATAGAAGATAGAACATAGAACAGTACAGCACAGTACAGACTCATCGGCTCTCGATGTTCAACCGACCTTTTATCCTACTCTCAGATCAGACTATCCTACATACACAACATTGTATTTTCCTCCCATGTGCCTATGTAAGAGTCACTTACATGTTTTTAATATACCTGATTAAATAGCACTGATTGCAGTGCATTTCACGCACCCACCACTCCCTGTGTAAGGATCTGACCTCTGAGATTTCCTCGAAACTTCTCTTTAAATGATGCCACCTTGTGATAGTCATTTCTGACTTGGAAAAAATCTCTGGCTATCCAATCTATATTTATATATATGCCTCTCACCATCTTGTTTATCTCGATCAAGTCATCTCCCATCTTTCTTCACACCAATGATAAAAAAAAAACTAGCTCGATCAACCTGTCTTCAGAAGATCAGCCTTCCAGTCCAGGCAGCATTCTGGTAAATTTCCTCTGCACCCTCTCTAAATTTTCCTATAATTAGGTGACCAGAACTGGACACAATATGTCAAGTGACGTCTAACCAGCGATCTGTCGAGCTGCAGCATAACCTCACGGCTCTTAAAATCAATCCCCCGTTAATGAAATCTGACATACCATTCGTCTTCTTAACAACCCGGTCAATTTATGTCCGCGACTTTGAAGGATCTAAGGATATTGATGCCCAAGATCTCTCTATTCCTCCACAGTGTCAAGAATCCTGCCTATAATCCTGCATTCTGCATTCAGATTCAAACTTACAAATATAATCACTTCACACTTTTCCAATTTGCAATCCATCTGCCACTTCTTAGCCTAGCTCGGCGTTATGCCAATGTCCGGTTGCAACCTACAACAGCCCCCACAGTACATACCACTCGACAAACTTTCGTGTTATCGGCAAACTTACTAACCCACCCTTCCACTTCGTCATCTAAGTCATTTACAAAAGTCACAACGAGCAGAGGTCCCAGAACTGATCCCTGCAGAACACCATTGGTCCCTTTCAATGATCTAGCTCCCCTTACTCTGTGGAAGAGAATTCCTGGCATTCACTATCCACTGTTTGAAGAAAACATTCTCTGTTTCTACATCATAAGCAATTGATATGAGCAAAAGAGGAAACACGGGAGCTCAGGTAGAGAGACTGGCCATGAACTCAAGGCAGTAGTAGACTAAGGATGACATCAAGGAGCCTGAGCAAAATCGCACTTAATGCGAATCGATTGTGATCTCTCCACTATTTGGAGTCATTCACAGCACAAGCGAAGATGGTTATCACCGGTGGACATCAATCATCTCAGCCATGGGACACATTTGTAGGAGATCCTCAGGATAGCTCCCTCAGCCCAGGAATCTCCAGTTGGTCATTATAGACTCCCTACAGTGTACGAGGAGGCCAATCAGCTCATTGAGTCCAAACTGAGAAAGAGTGGGGATATTCACAGAATAACATCATGTTCAAAACACGTTGTCCCTAGTCAGCTCATGAAGTAGTCAGTGTCGATGTGCAACTAGAACTGGACACCATTCAAGATCATGCTGTTAAAGACTGGGTAACATTCATATCACAGCAATGACAGAATGCACATTTCCACAGTAAATGGAGGTGCTCATTCTGTACCACAATCTGGGTTCACAAGAATATGGGGAAGTTATTTGGCTCATCAAACTATTGGACTTGGCGTGTGGTAGCTCATTCAGTGCCTCCTGCCTATTGCCCTGGAAGAAAAGGAATCTGCTCACTCCCACACGTCACGTACATCATAAAGAGAACATTTCACACCCGGAGTCACTTACATAAGGAACAGGAAGACACCATTCAGCCTCTCAAGTCACTAATACAGGAACAGGAAGGTGTCAGATGCTCCAACATCACAAACAAATGGAGCAGTGACTGAACAGATGGACTGTTCCTATCTGGTCCACGTGGCTTAATTACTCATACTACCTTTGTGCTACGTTCACATGGTTTTCTGATAGTAGGAATGAAGCCAATATTATTAACCATTCTCCAAGATGTCTTCTACCTTCAAGAGAACAGACCCATGATCTATATGGAGGCCAGAAGCTGGCGCAAAAGTGTTAACTCTTTCAGAATGATGGTATTGTGACTGCTGACAGGATTGTGTACAAAGTGACATTCAGTACAGTGTCACACAATAACTGTGCATTCAAGTGTCCAGAGTTTATTCAGAAATTGTACCTTTCTGTCAAACGGCATGGGGGCTCTGCAGAGGCATGTAAACTTTTGGGAATCAAACATCCAATGAATAGTGTGCAATTTTGACCTTATTCAGCTGATTGGGGTGCAAAGAGTGTCCGTCCATAACCATCAAGTTGCAACTTCTTATTCTTTCACAACGCTACAGATTAAACACATATTTCCTGAATTCTCTCCTCATGTTAACATCATGCCAGGGCTTAGTCTGGTCAAACTCCTTTGCACTCTCTCAGTGGCAAAGAGATCATTATTTCTAAAACAGACCAAATCTGTACACAATGCACCAAATGCTCTCTCAACAAAACACTACCATTGGAAAAGATATACCATCTCTGGAACTTCAATCATTTTGCATGAAGAGCCACATATCATTTGCTTCCTGCAACATAATAATGCTGTTAGTGACTTATGATCAAGGTCATACAGGTCCATTTCAACAACATCACTTCCCAATCTCTCACCATTGAAAATAAAACATAAATGTGATTGAAGATATTTATTCATATCTGATTTAGTTTTTATAGCTTGTGAACAGCTATTGCCCAAACTACTGATCATTCTGATACCCAACAAGCCTTCAGTCCATAGAAAAATCCTACTGCCTTCATTGTCTCTAATATCCAATTTTTACTCCATAAGGTATATATTTCACATCTGTATACACAAGGAATTTAACTTTCCCCACTCAACTGTATTCAACTACGTCAAACGTCTGCTGAAAAAAATAAGTACTCCATTCCTATTGGTTCTCAAGTTTCGATATCACAGCCAAAAATCTCCACAATTTCCAGCAAGTCTATCAAAGATCATTTCCCTTTCCTGAATCTCGGCCGACTCTACCAAACCAGATCACTATTCTGCAGGTGCCTAGTTGTCACATTCCTTATAAAAAGTTACAATGTCGTTTTTTTTTTCCTCAAACCTAATACCAAGCTATTTAGTTTTCTGTTTTCCCTCTCCGTTATGTTTTAAATATTTCGGTTTAAAGTAGCTACTTTCCAGAAACTAACCAGCTTTGAAAAATAATCAGTCGTTCTTTCACGAGCTCTGTTGCCACGTCCTCAATACTCGGGGATGCAGCTCATCACATTCAGCAACTTATGAAACTTTAAATTCAATTATATTTACAAAAAAAACCCATACATTTAATTAATTGTAACTTCGTGCAGTTTCTTATTTTTACTAGTACCCACCCCCCCCCACCCCATTCTCTAGTATTTCGGGAAGTTAGTTTCTGTACCTTCCCCTGTGGAGATGGAACCAATGTATTCCTTTCAGCATTCAGATGGTTTCAGCCAACTCGTGAATACATTAGAGGACTGCACTTAAGAGATGGTGGATATATTACCCACTCCTGCATGGAAAGTTCCAGAATAAATCCAGTTCACTTCATGGTGAGAGTCAGCACAATCCTGTTCCTGGTGTGAAGCTACAGGTTATATTGGATGAGAGGAGAGAGCTCTGTGACCACCTCATTTTTGAAACAAGCTAGTTTCACACTTTACACTTGGAATGGGTCCAGCTTAGAAAAATGTTCTGGGAAATCCCAGGGAGGATAGTGTAGTGTCCAGCCCCACCCTGTTTACAGAGCTTCCCTTCTGTATATTCTCAGCTCCATTTGTTTCCCATGTACCCAAACACTCTGTAAATGCAGTGTCCAGACTAGGGTCACCAGACCATCGGGTCTTCCTGAATGAACGTAGCAGTTGATGATACAAAACCGAGAAACCAATCCACAGAAATTCCACTGACTTTCTAACGACAGCAGCAAATCAAGTCCCCACACCGATGGTGCATCCATTCAGGTTTGAAAAGGGTCTGGAGGTGCTTATACAGATAAAGAGCGCTGTAGGGATTGGAGGAGCTAACTGTGGTTGTGTGGTGCTGTCGGCCAGGAGGCAGGAGTGTTATAGGGCCTGCACAAGGTTACAGTGGTATCATGTTCTCCTGGGGCTTGAGGAAGGTACACAGGTGGGTATTTTAGTGCAGGCTGGAGGAATTTACAGAGACGGGGGCACTGTATTTATTGTGCAAGACTACAGAAATAGGGATTATTTTACTGGGTGCAGGATGAGATTATTGAGATTGGGCATGTTATCGACACTGGAACAATTTACAAACTTGGAGAGTTTCAAATATACAGCGGGAGTATGGGAGGGGTGGAGGTTATAGAAAAAGGAAATTTTCTGGCAAGTAAAATCATTCAAGACAATGGCGCAAATGAGTTGGAACGAAAAGTATGTCTCCTTGCTGTATGACTCTATCACACGACAAGCGACAGTGTGAGGGGGGGGGAGGGGGAGTATAGAACAGAAGGATACCAGGTTTCAATGCCATGTCCTTGGGGGGAGGCCTGGTTTCTCCTTTGTTGTACTGATCCTCGCTAAGACAGCACAGGTCTGGATTGAAAACTTTCAAATTCCTATATTGACATGGGAAGGCTCAGTACAGCAGAGATGAAAATAAATAAGAGGGTTGAGACTGAGCCTGGAAACCATCATGCTCTGTGTTCGTGCTTCAACACTGTATCTATGTCATGTCGTCCGGACCAAAGTTTGATGCCTTAAATATACTCTGTTCTGTTCATTGTGAGTGATCTTACTATATGCAGGATTTACTGAAGGCTTTAGATCTCACTCTCGATGAACAACTGTCTTCAGTATGGTGATGAATGAAACAGGATTTGGACTTCTGCTGAGTCAAAAACATCCTGATCACCTAATGGAGACAGAGAAATTGACAAAATTGGAAATTAGACTGATACAGTGAGGTTTACACATGGAGAATGACACTGAGCCCTACAGAGATCTGGAAAATCCCTGTATCCTTCCCAAGCCTGTGCTGCTTCGTCTCCGTGGAGGGGAGAGTTCTGTTGGCTCAGGATCTGGAGTAGCTGCAAAGACTGCACTCACCGGCAGCAATTAAACCCTGACGGTGACAGATATCACATAGAGAGATACTGAGTGATATCACCAGAGTGCAGAAAGGCATTACAATGAAACCACGGTCACGAAGAAGGTGCACTGGGATCAGTACTCAGGGATGTAGGAGCTATCAGTGGGCCAGGCAATGGTCTCGCATTACTCTCACTCGACTGTGCATCCAGAATTTAATGCTGGAGCAGGGATATTCATCTGACTACTGAATACCATTTAAGTAAGGAAATTTGTTATTGGCAGCCGATCTGGCTGACATATGAATCCAGTCTCAGAGCAATGGGTTTGATTCTCAAATGCCCTCTGAAATGGTCTGGCAAGCCACTCAGCTCTAAGACTTGTCAGGGTGGGCCTGAGATGCGGGCCAGCCAGAGACAGCAACGTCCCATGAGTGCATTAAAACCAACCATGCTGGGAGCAGTGTTCTGGCCAATCATGTCGGTAGGTTTACGGATAGGGCTTTAAACTGACAGAGAGGATGCAGGGAGAGGGTTCAGGTGAAACGAGATTTCCATATCCAAAGAGAAAATGTGAAGGCTCGCAACCGCATGGGGATGAGGCTGAAGACAAGCAGAAAGGAACAGGAAAGGACAGAGTTGAACTAAAACTGGACACCAGCGAATAGGATTGTGACAGGACATTGTGGGAAAATGTCAATTATAATGCTGTTTAGTTTTGGAATGGACAAAGTATCTGCATTATGGCGACTTGTGACACAGAGAAAAATGAGATTTAGTCATCAGACAGACGTGATTATATAGTGTAAAAGGTGGAACATAAATATTCAACTGTGAGCAACCTTACAGGATCTCAGGCAGAATGGAAAAGCAAGATGGGACCCCTGACACTAATGGATAACAAAATCATTACATAGAAAGATTATGCAGCTGAATCAGCCTAAGTGCAAATTCTGTGTGATACAGGTCAAAAACAAAAGCAAGAGGACATTTTTTAAGCTGCTAGCAGTATTTCGTTGCTCATCCCTGCATTAAAAAGGAATTCATTGCACTTTGTAACAAAGGTGGTGTGATAATTTTGGGGGACTTCAATCTTTGTATAATCTGGGACAGACACATTGGCAAGAATATTATCCAAGATCCTCCTTGAATGTTTTAATCAGTGTTTCTTTGGATAACATATCATCCCATTTGCCAGCACTTGACCCATATTCCACTAAATCCTTTTTATTCACAAACCAATCCAGATGCCTTCTGAATGCTGCAATTGTACCAGCCTCCACCACTTCCTCTGGCAGTACTTTCCATACATACACCACATTTTGCGTGAAAACGTTGCCCCTGAGGTCCCTTTTAAATCTTTCATCTCACACCCTGAACCTATGCCCTCTGGCTCTGGCCTCCACCACCCCAGGGAAAAGACATTGTCTGTTTATCCTATCCATGCCCCTCATGACTTTACAAACTTCAAGAATGTCACCCCTCAGCCTCCGGCGCTCTAGGGAAAACAGCCCCAGTCGTTTCAGCCTCTCCCGATAGCTCAAATTGTCTAACCCTAGCAACATTCTTGTAAAACTTTTCTGAACACTTTCAAGTTTCACAACATCTTGCCAGTAGTGAAAAGACCAGAATTGCACGCAATATTCCAAAAGTGGCCGAACCAGTGTCCTGCACAGCTGCAACATGACCTTCAAACTCCTGTACTCAATTATCTGACCAATAAAGGAAAACATACCCAACACCTTCTTCACTATCCGCTTACCTGCGACTTTACTTTCAAGGAGCAATGAGTTCCAAGGTCTCTTTGCTCAGCAACACTCCATAGGACCTTACCATTAAGTGTGTAAGCCCTGCTCAGATGTGCTTTCCCAAAATGCAGCACCTCATATTTATCAGAATTAAACTCCATCTGTCATTCCTCAGCTCATTTGCCCAACTGATCAAGATCCTCTTGTAATCTGAGGCAACCTTCGTCACTGTTCACTATAATCAAATTTTGGTGCAATCTGCAAACTTATTAACTGTACTTCCTACGTTTACGTCCAAATCTTTTATATAACGACGAAAAGTAGTGAACCCAGCATCAATTTTTGTGGCACACCATCAGCCTCCAGTGCGAAAAGCAACCGTCCGCCACACCTTCTGTCTTCTACTTTCGAGCCAGTTCTCTATCCAAACGGCTAGTTCTCTCTGTATTCCATGAGATCTAACCTTGCGAACTGATCTTCCAGGAGGAACGTTTTCGAATGCTTTGCAGAAGTCTATATAGATCACTTCCAATGATTGGCCCTCATCAATCCTTTTTGTTACTTCTTCAAAAAAAACACAATCTATTTCTTGATACATGATTTCTCACACACAAAGCCATGCTGACTATCCCTTGTCACTCCCTGCATTTCCAAGTACATGTAATTTCTATCTCGCAGAATTCCCTCCTACATTTTACCAACTACTGATGTCAGGCTCACTGGTCTATAGTTCCCTAGCTTTCCTTGACAACCTTTCTTAAATAGTAGTACCATTTTAGAGAACCTCAAAATTTCAAATACCTCACCTGTGATGGTCGATTATACAAATTTCACAGCAAGGCGCACATCGATCATTTCCCTAGCTTCCCACAAAGTTCCAAAGTGCACCTGATCAGTTCCTGGGGATTTATCCACTTTCATGTGTTTCAAGACATCCAGCACTTCCTCCTCTTCAATATGGACGTTTTCAAGTTGTCACCATCTACTTCCCCACCCATTCTTTCTCTTCCATTTCCTTCGCCACAGTAAGCACTGATGCAAAACACTTGTTTAGTATCGCCCCCATCTCCTGCGGCTGCACAAAAAAGGCTGCCTTGCTGATCTTTGAGCGGCCCTATTATCTCCCTCCTTACTCTCCTGTCCTTTATGAATTTATAAAAACCCTTTGGATTCTCCTTTACCCTATTTGTCAGAGCTTTCTCGTGTCCATTTTTTACCCTCCTGATTACCCTCTTAATACACTCCTCCTGCCTTTATATTCTGAGGATTCACTTGATTTCTCATGTCTATACCTGACGAATTTTTTCTTCTTTTTCTTAATCAAAAGCTTAGTTCTGTAGTCATCCAGCGTACCCTACACCCACCAGCATTTCCTTCCATCCTAATAGGAAAACTTTATAATGTCTCTGGAAAGCCGTAATCTCAGTTTTGAAGGCTTCACATCTTCCAATGATAAAGATTTCATTTTCCGAAACCCTAATTCCTGCATCTCACGAAATTGCCATTTGAACATAATGAAAAAATAAAGCACATTCTACATGTAGGCTTTGATGAGGTGAGCACTGGTCAGCCATGTAGATCTGGAGGCCACCAGATGCACGGAGGGTGCTTTATATCAGACCAACTCCAGGTCAGTATTAGGCACACAGACAGAATGTGCAAATAAATTCACATCTGAACTCACATCGCCCAGCCAGGGAATCTGAAGCTGTGCACAGACATTCTGGGAAACATCTCTAAAAGTAGGTCATCAAGATCTGCCCAAAATGCAAATCAAAAATAAGTCATTCAGACTAAGATATCCTTCAGGTTCACAACCCATCCCAGTCCCACCCTGCAGGCTCTATGAATCTCCCTCTCTCCAACGTCCTGCAGGATCCCTACCCCTTCTATATTTGGACCAACCTTCTTGTTCTGCAGCCCTTCCTAGCTCGTAACATGACCCGGATTCTAAAACTCTTCCTTCCTCTGCAATATTCACTAGAAGGGTACTGGGGAATGGTGGAGGTTACAGAGTTAAGGAAGAATATCAGGATTGGAGGATTTTGTAGTTATTCGTAATATTGAAATGGCTAAAATGGCTTTTTTTTTTACAATTTTGACCGTTCACACTAATAAAGAAGGTTACAGAGTTAAGGAGAATTTTAGGGACTGGAAGACGTTTCACAGTTTATGGGTTTTGTGGGGACTGGAGCAAAGTACCAATATAGGTAGTGTTTAAGATTGAAGGTTTCTGTCGAGAACCTCTACTGGGTAAAAAGGCAGGATCCTTGGTAGTGTTGAGTAACAGAAGAATCTTGGGGTCCACGTCCATCAACCCTTCACATAAGCCAGCCATGTTGAAAGGGTGTTAAGAAGGCGTGTGATGTCTTAACATTCATTAGCAAGGGGATTGAGTTTAAGACCTGTGACGTGAGGCTGCGGCTCCATATAGCCCTGATTAAGCCACTCTTGGAATACTGTGTTATGTTCTGGTCGCCTCATTATAGGAAAGATGTGTCAACTTTGGAGAGGGCGCAGAAGAGAATTATCAGGATGTTTTCTGGATTGGACGGTGGGTCTAATGAAGAAATGTTTGGGAAACCAGGCCTTCTTCCATTGTAATGAAAAGGATGAGAGCTGACTTGATTGAGGTGTACACGATGATGCGAGGCATACAAAGAGTGGGTGGCCAGAGAATTTTCCTGTTGTGAAAATGACTATTACAATGGGGCATAAGTTTTACCAGTACACTTAGAGTCAGAGGATTACTGGTGAAAGGGTGAGGCCTGTTAGACACCAAAGATACAATCTGTGTATGGTGCCAGAGGAAGTAGGTGAGATCTTCAGTGAATGCTTCCCATCTGGATTCGCACAGGAGAAAGACATTGTAGCCGGGGATTTCAGTTGGGATGGTGAGGTTTTGGAACATGTTAAGATCAATCAGGAGGAGGTATTAAAAGTTTTAACAGACATAAAGGCGGAAGAATCCCCAATGATTAATGAACTGCATTCCAGGCTGCTGTGCGAGGTAGGGGAGGAGATTGCTGGGGTCCTGGTGGATATATTTAATACTTTGCTTGGCTCAGGTGAAGTGCAGAATGACTGGACGATAGCTAACATGGTTCAGTTGTTCAAGAAGGGAAAGGCCAGATAATTACAGAACAGATAGTCTGACATCTGTGGGAGGGACATTATTGGGAACAATTCTGAGGGATAGAATGCATCAACACTTGGAAATGCAGGGATCAAGTTGTCTGTGTCATCTCGGATTTGGTAGAGGAAGATGCTGCCTCAGGACATCAGTTGTATTTTTTTAAATGGCCTCTCAAAATGTTGAGGAAAGCAATGCCGATGATATGGCTGCCATGGAGGTCAGTAAGGTATTGGACAATGTCCCACATGGAAGGCTGGTCCAATAGGGAAGAGACCATGGAATTCAAGGCAAGTTGGCAAATTGGATCCGCACCTGGTGGAGGCCTGTTTTTGTATTTGGAAGCCTTTCACCAGCCGGTGTACCACAGGGAGCTGTGCAGGAGTCATTGTTGGTTATTATGTACGTTAATGACTTGGATGTGAAAGCAGAAGGTATCATTAGTAGGTTTGCCGATGACATGAAAGGTTAGGGTGCTGTTCACAGTCAGCAGGATGATCTCAGTCTTCTGTCTAAAATCGATCAGATGATAAACTGAGCATGTGTAAACTCAGATGTAGTTTACTTCTGATCAGTGTCAGGTTACATACTGTGGAAGGTATGATAAGTTAAAGATAGACAGAATGAACAGAAGTCCTTGTGGAGTATTGAGGAACACAGGGATCTTGGTGTCCAAGTCCATAGATCCCTGAAGATGTCAGCACAGATAGACTGGGTGGGGAAAACACCTGAACTGGGAGCGGGAGGGTGACCCATATCCTGATGGGGCGAGTTGCTGGAGCTGCTTGAGAAGATTTAAACTAGTCTGGCAAAGCTGTGGGTCCCATAATACTTAAGGCAGATGAACCCAGGGCACGGATGGAGTCCTGGGAATGGGATATAATAGTTATTGTAGAATTGCACAACAGGTGGACTGGCAGCAGCTCATTGTTCCATGCAATACATGCTATGGGAAGGATTGAACAGGAGGCAGAAGAGGAGCAGCGGTGATGGGTTTGGGGGAAACATGACAGCAATATTTAGAGAGAATATTTACACGAAATCACCCAGTTAAACAATATTAGTGGAACTGAGAAGACAAAATATTCATCAGTTTGCTATGATTGTACTGCAATTGTACTACAGCGGTAGTCAGTGGCAGATGGAGTAGCAAATCTGTCCTGAGATCTCAGATATTTGTTAGAATAAGAGAGTTGCAATCGTAGGGGATTTCAACCTTTCCAAACCGGGACTGGGATTGCTACCATAAAAAAAAATTTGGATGGAAGGAATTTGTTAAGTGCATTCCAGAAACTAACAGTCAATATATAAACGGCCCACCTGGAGAATAGTGCTAAACCTGCTCGCCCATTGGTAAACAAAGTAGGTAACAGGACTGAGGTGTGAGAGGGGGAGCAATTTGGAAAGTTACCACAATTAGTTTGGAAATAGCTTTGGAAAATCATAGGCCTGGTCTACAATTCAAGTTAGAAAATGAAGCAAGACCAGCTTGATGGTATTAGACATGATGATTTTTAAAAGTGGAAGCCATTTGCAGGTAAAGGGATGTCTAGCAAGTGGGAATATTTTAAATGGGAGATAAAATGCATGTTCCGTTTGTGTGCAGCTCTATGCTGACAGAATTAGGAAACACTGGCTGACTGTTCATGCTCTGGTGAAGAAGAAGAGGGCACATGTCAGGGAGAGTCAGCTGGATCAAGGGAATCCCTGAGGATCACAGGGACTGCACGAATACACTTTGGATAGAAATCAGGAATGCAGAAAGTGTCATGAGATAGCTTTGGTAGATAAGGTTAAGAAGAATCCAAAGAGAGTTTACACATGTGTTAAGAGCAAAAGAATAGCGAGGTACAAAACCAGTATCCATAATGATCAACGAAGCCAGCGGTGTGTGAAACCACGAGATCCGAAACAAATATTTCACTTTGGAACTTACTGTGGATAAAGACTCGGGAGTTCTGGGAACTAAACAATGTTTGGCATGACCACTTCTGGAATATTGTGTGCAATTCTGGTCTCAGTGTCATCGGAAGCATGCTGTGGAACTTGAAAAGATTCAGAAAAAATGAGCAAGGATTTTGCCAGGGGTGGAGGGGTTGAGCTCCAGGGAAATACTTAATTAACTGGTGCGATTTTCACTTGAACATGGGAGGCTGAGGATTGATCTTATAATGTTTTTTAAAATCATGAGGGGCGACGATAGGTGAATAGTTAAGACATTTTCTCCCCATCGTGGGGAGTCCAAAATACAGGGCATAGCTTTAAACTGTGAGTGGAACTGTTCAAATGGACCTAAGAGACAGCTGGCTCCCACAGAGGTGGCACATGCATGGAATAAGCTGCCACAGAAAGTAATGGAGGTTGGTACAGATTTAACAGGCATATGGATGGGTGTATAAACAGGAAGGGTTTGTAGGGATTTTGGCAACATTCTGACAAATGGGACTAGAAACATCATGCAGGAGTTGGTACGAAGGGTTTGTTTCCATGCTGTACATCTCTATGACAATGTTTTGAAATGAGTCCACATTATAGAAGAGGGGGTGCTGCAGGCTGTAAAACTCAAAGGTAGATCAATCCACAGGGTTGATCCAGAGTATCTCAGGACATTTGGGAAGCTCGGAAAGAGATTGTGGCAAGAATATCAACGATGCTTGTACTATTGACTCCATGAATGTGCACCATGAAGCCTGGCGGGTGGAATAGTGAAGGAGGTTTGCTAAAATTACAAAGAGATCTTGAGGATATGGGTGAAATGACTGAAAACCCTTGGATGGAGTTCAATCTGAATAATTGTGAGGTAATGCAATTGGTATAACAAACAAGGGTAGATCCTATTTAATAAATGGCAGGACCTTCGGTAGTGTTGTAAAACAGAGAAACCTCGGGGTTCAGGTACATAATTCTTCGAAGTGTGCAACATGAACAGACAGGATGGTTATGAAGGTGCTGCCACACTTGGTTTCATTGCTTAGTCCTTTGGGTAAGGAGTTGGGAAGTCACGTTTAGATTGTACAGATCATTGGTGAGGCCTCTTCTGGAATACTGTGTCCAGTTCTGGTTGCCCAGTTATAGGAAGGATATTATTAAACTGGAGTGTGTTCAGATGAGATGTACCAGGATGCTGCTGGGTGTGGAAGGTTTCAGTAATTAAGTAGGGCTGGATAGATTAGAATTTTTCATTGAAGCCTGAATGTTAAGAGGCGACCTGACAGAAGTTAATACAATAATAAGGGAGATAGATATAGTTATCTTTTACCGTGGACAGGGGAGTTTCAAAACGGTGTACATCTTTAAGTTTAGAGGAGACAAATTAAAAAGAAAGACATGAGAGGCAAATTGTTGCACAGTGGGAGGTTTGCATGTGCAATTAATTTTGCGAACAAGGGGTGACAGTCAGGTCAATTACAATGCGGAAAAGACATTTGGATTAGTACAGGAATAGGAAAGGTTTGAAGGGGTATGATTCCGAAATAGGCAGGTGGGACTGGATTAGTTTTAGATTTTATTCAGTTGAAGCTGAACAGTTTCCATGCTGTATGACGCGAAATATAATGTTGTGTCATTATTTGATACGGAATGCAAGAGAAAGCCAGGGAACAACAGACTGATGAACCAGACATCAGGGTGGGTAAGATATTGGAGATCATTCAGAGAGGTAGGATACCCATGCATTTGGAAAGACAAGGACTGGGCACCGACAGTCAGCATGGCTTTGTGAATGGGAAAACATGTCTCATAAACTAAGCTACGTTTGTCGACGATGTGGATGGCGATATGAACAGGAACAATTTAGAGGGATGCTAGCAGGTGGAACTAGATTGGATTGGGATATCTGGGCGGCATGGGCGTGTTGGACCGATGAGTCAGTTTCCATGCAGTACATCTCTATTTGAGCAAGGAGAGTGATGAAGGCAGAGCAACAGACGCCGTTTCTCGATTCAGCAAGGGAATGAAAACGGTTGAGCATGATACATGATACATTAAGATTGGACCCCAAGAGATCATGGAGAGCTAGCCATCTGCATACAAAATGGGATATTGAGGATATGGGTAAAATGGCTGCAAAACTTCGGATGGAATTCAATCTGAATAAATGGGAGGTAATGCAATTGGTACAACATACAAGGGTAGATCCTATTTAATAAATGGCAGGACCTTCGGTAGTGTTGTAAAACGGAGACACCTCGGGGTTCAGGTACATAATTCTTGGGAGACAGAGGGTGGTGGTAGAGGGTTGTTGTTCAGACTGGAAGCCTCTGACAAGCGGTGTGCCATAAAGACTGGTGCTGGAACCACTGTTTTGCATCATTTACATAAACGATTTGAGTGAAAATATAGGAGTCCCTGTTAGTATGTTTGTGGATACCAGTATTAGTGTGGGATAGTGGGCAGGGATTACAGTTATCGAAGGGGGTCTTAATCAACGGGGCCACTAGGCCAAGGAGTGAAAGCTGAAATTTAATTCAGGTGTCGGATTTTGGTTAAAACAAACCAGGGATGATTAACACAGTTAATCGTCGGGCCCTTGCCAGTGCGGTCGAATGGAGAAAGACCAAGGGAAGTAGTGACTTTGTGAGGTGGCATCACAGGTGCACAGCATGGTGAAAGTAGCATTTGGTACACTTCATAGGTCAGAGCATTGAGTACAGTGAATTGGAGATATTTGTAACATTGTCATCAATTTTTCTCCTGGGCAGAGGAAACTACGCGGTAAACTTATACAGGTTTGTAAAACCGTGCGGGCCATAAGTAAGGTGAACAGCCAATGGTAGTTGAGTCCAAAACTAAAGGGTACAAATATGAGGTGAGAGAGCAAAGATTTAAAGAACAAGCTGAGGAACAACATGTTCCACATTGATGGTGCATAGACGGAACGGACTGTCAGAGGAAATGGTAAAAAACAAGTACAATGACAACATGGAAGGAGGCACTTGGGAAGGAATATGGAGAAGAGATGGTTTTAAAGGCCATGTGCCAAATGCAGGGAAACGTGACTTGTCAATTTAGGAAAGTTGGCCAGCCTGGACAAGTTCAACCAAAGAGTCATGCAGCTCATAAACAAACCCTACGTCTCCAGTTATTGGAGGAGAGTCTATCAAGACATGCTGTCAAGACTGAAGCAAGTTAGAGAGATATGGATGGTAGCCTGGACTGGAGCAGAATTCAAATATGTGAAGGGATTGGTGAGAGGGGAGGAGATGACAGATACAGGATCTGTTTTTGGCGTTAGAATGATTAAATTAACTGATCCACAAGACATGCATAGATATAGTTTTGGAGAGGGAACACAGAGCAGAAAGTTCCCAGGCAGCATTCCCACCCTCACGTGGGAGGCCTGCTTTTCCCTCTGTTGTACTAATGCTCACTAAGACAGCACAGGCCTGTATTGATAACTGTGATACTCCCGATGCTGTCCGACTACAAAAATACTTCAAGTAGATATTGTGATTGAGTCTGGTGTGGGTCTGTACTGTGCTCCCCCTCCAGCATTGTATCTGCGTCATGTTTTGTTAGCCAATGTTTGTAGCCCTCTCATTGCTGTCTGTTCTGTACACTGTGAATGATCTTACCTCGCTGCAGGATTTATTGAAGGCTCCAGGTCTCCCTGCCCTTCGCATTTTTGGCTGACCAATCATTTTCAATGAGGTGATGGATGAGACACCCAGCAGTTGGTGTGTCTATTGAGTCAGGAACTTCCTGAGGAATGGACAGAATGGGGAATTTGACTGATGCAGTGAAAGCTACACATGTCGAACGGCACTGTGTCCCACAGATCTGGAAAATCCCAAGCTCCATCCCTGGCCTGTGCATCCGCGTCTCTCTGGAGTGGAGAAATCTGGAGGAGCTGCAAGAGCGAGAGGTCGTGACAGAGGCAGCAATTAGACCCATACTGTGATGGATATCACATGGAGAGATACTGAGTGATATCACCAGTGTGCAGGAAGGTTACAGCATCAAATAATTGAGCAGGAAGAAGGGGTTTTGATTCATATTGCTCTGCGATGAGCAACCTGTGAGCAGTCGATGCGATGGCCGTGCGGTATTATTGTGAGGCAATTTATGCAGAAACTCAGCGAATATTCTCTGCACATAGTCTCACATCCCACCATTGCAAATGATTGAATGTGAATTAAATGCTTCAAAAAAGATGTAATTAAAAACCTGCAAGTGACTATTAAAAAAAAGCTAATGTTGAGAAAAATCCATCAGGTGCGTTCAAGTCTTTAGTGAAGTAATCTGAGATGGGACTGGGATATCACAGGTACTACAGAACAACAGCTAACGGAGGGACAGGACAGGCAGCTCAATGTTCCAGGGGACAGATGCTGCAAGACGGACAAAAGGGGAGCTGAGTGAGGAGGAGAGCTGCTGTTTCTGATTGGGTGAAACATCACAGCAGGTCTAAGACAGCATATTCCTGCGGGATCGCCCAGTGAAGCTATGTTCGTGGAATTAATCAATAAAAATGGGTGTTCCCTTTACTTTGATTGTTCGACAGACCCCGATAGTCCCGCCCCCCGCTCCTTGAACTTCTCAAGATGGCCGTCCTGAGGCCCACGCTCCCTCTTCCCTCAAAGAAATAGCGGCCATGACCCTGGGCCACTTCCCTGATCATAGACCGCAACCTCCTTACCCGGGCATAAGAGGGTCTTCTTAACCTTTTTCCGGGATTCGTGAATTCTCTCCGCTCCTTTCTCCCAGCGAGGCTGCCACACACCGGCTCTGGGCGCCCTCTCTGAAGCTGATCGCAGCCGCTGCCGGAGAAAGCAGCTTCATGTCTCTCTCTCTCACACTCTCACTGTCCTGATCAATGCATCCTGCGTATGCTCTCCATAGAAACGAAAATGCGCATGCGCCTTAGGTTATCTGTGAGTTTATAGAGAATATTCATATCCGCACAGAATCATGGGTCAAATCGTAGACATTAACAATTACTCTCTCGAGTTACAGTCATAGAGATGTCTAGCATTAGATTGTAAGACCATAAGACGTAGGAGTGGATATAAGGCCATTCGGCCCATTGAGTCCACTCAACCATTTAATCATGGTTGATGGGCATTTCAACTCCACTTACCCGCATTCTCCCCATAGCCCTTAATTCCTTGTGACATCAAGAATTGATCAATCTCTACCTTGAAGACATTTAGCGTCCCGGCCTCCATTGCACTCCGCAGCAATGAGTTCCACATGTCTACCACTCTTTGGCTGAAGAAATGTCTCCGCATTTCTGTTCTGAATTGATCCCCTCTAATTCTGAGGCTGTGCCCACGGGTCCTAATCTCCTCACCTAATGGAAACAACTTCCTCGCGTCCACCCTTTCCAAGCCATGCATTATCTTGTAAGTTTCTATTAGATCTCCCCTTAACCTTCTAACCTCCAATGAACACAATGCCAGGGTCCTCAGTCTTTCCTCGTATGTTAGACCTGCCATTCCAGGGATCAACTGTGTGAATCTCTGCTGGACACGCTCAAGTGCCTGTATGTCCTTCCTGAGGTGTGGAGCCCAAAACTGGACACAGTACTCCAAATGGGGCCTAATCGGAGTTTTATAAAGTCTCAGTAGCACAACGGTGCCTTTATATTCCATGCCTCTTGAGTCAAATGACAACATTGCATTCACTTTCTTTATCATGGACTCAACCTGCCTGTTTACATTTAGAGAATCCTCGACTAGCACCCGCATATCCCTTTGTACTTTGGCTTTTCTCACTGTTTAGAAAGATGTCCATGCTTGTATTTTTTTTCCAAAGTGCAAACATACTGTTCTGCCCAACTAAACCATAACGGCCAAGCATGTAAATTACCAATAGTTCTGAGAGTTTGAAAAGACATTTCTTACTCGAGTCGTGAAAATTGATTAGAAACATATACGTTATCAGATTTACATCTCAACTATTTCTTAAAATCTCACATTGATTTATGCACCTCTATGTAGTGAGAATGATCAATCCTGCAAAACAGCTTGCTTTCTGACAAATCCTGAAGCGTTCACTCCCCGAGAATGCGTTGGCCCTCTCCTCACTCATCCTGGTTGGAGGACTGGCCGCTACTCGATTCTCCAGTTCAGCTCCTTCCTCCAAATTGCAGAGTTGATTCAGGCATGACGCACAGGTTAAGGGACAAAGAAAGTTAGAGTCGATACCTTGTGATGCGGTGAAAATAAAGAACCGAGAGGCCTGGGTTCAATTCAAAGCTTGTGCAGGTGAATGTAATAACAACTTTGAACAGGCTCAGTAGGAAAAACAAGAGGAGTCCGGAACAGAGTTTAAACAATAGAAAATGCATGCAATGTGGTGGGGCTCTCAATGTCAGATTATTTTAGTCTTTACCAGTGTTTCAAGGCCCCTGAACAGACGGTTGTACTCCTAGTGCATAACCAGTTACCACGATTTTGGGACAAAGTGTTGTGGTGGGGTATAGAGGTGCTTTTGTGGAAGGCGCTCGATTTTGGTGGTTGAAAATATGTGAGAAGGTTTTGTATGGAATCACTTGTTCCCCTCCTGTTGCTGCATCGTATTATTACCCTGGCTTTACCTCGTCCATGTTTGGTTAAAAATGTGTTGCTGGAAACGCGCAGCAGGTCAGGCAGAATCAAAGGTGTAGGAGGATCGACGTTTCGGGCATAAGCCCTTCTTCAGGATTCCTGAAGAAGGGCTTATGCCTGAAACGTCGATTCTCCTACTCTTCTGATGCTGCCTGACCTGCTGTGCTTTTCCAGCAACACATTTTTAAGCTCTGATCTCCAGCATCTGCAGTCCTCATTTTCTCCTCGTACATGTTTAGTAGAGATCAGTGACATTTCGTAAAGCCACAATACAAAATCTGTCACTCTGATTAAGATAGTAGAAATATCTTGTAGCACTATAGTCACAGAACAATACAGCGCAGAACAGGCCCTTTGGTCCTTGATGTTGCGCCGACCTGTGAACAATTCTCAGCTCATCCTCCTACACTATCCCAAAATCACCCATGTGCTTAACTAAAGGATTGTTTAAATCTACCTAATGTGGCGGATTAATTACATTGGTGCATTCCACGCCCTAGCCACTCACTGACCAACGAACCTGCCTCTGACATCTGTCTTAATCTAGCACCCCTCATTTTGTAGTTGTGACCCCTTGTACACTCTGATGTCATCATCCTCGGAAAAAAAAGACTTTCACTGTCTACACTGTATAAGCCTCAGATCATCTTTAATATCTTCATCAAATCCAATCTTAGGCTTCTTGTGAATGAGAACAGGTTCAAGTTTCTCAACCTTTCCTCATACGATCTTCCCTCCAGACCAAGCAACATCCTTGTAAATCTCATCTGCACCTTTTCCAATGCTTCCACATCCTTTCCGAAATATGGGCACCAGAACTGCACACAATATTCCATGTATGGCTGCACCAGCGTTTTGTGTAGTTGCAGCATGATATTGCAGCTCCGGAACTCAATCCCTCTACGAATGAAGCTGTACACACCATATGCCTTCTTAGCAGTACTATCCACCCGGGTGCCAACTCTCAGGGTTCTATGTACATGGACTCCAACATCCTTCTGGAATCCACACTACCAAGAATATTTCCATTGACCCAGACTCTGCTTTCCTGTTATTCTTCCCAAAGTGCTTCACCTCATATTTAGCTGCATTGAACTCGACTAACCTTCTCTCAGCCCAATTCTGCAATTTTATCCAAGTCCCCCGGCAACCAGCAACATTCTTCCACACTGTCCACTACACCACCGACCTTGGAGTCGTCTGCAAATTTACTAATCCATCCACTTATGCTTGCATCTAAGTCATTTACAAAAATGACAAACTGCAGTAGTTGCAAAACAGATCCTTGTGGCACACCATTAGTAACCGGACTCTAGGCTGGATATTTTTCATCAACCGCCACTCGCTGCCTCCTTCAGAAAGCTAGTTTCTAAGCCAACCTTCCAAATCACACTCAATTCCATGTCTCTGCATTTTCTCCAACAGCCTACCATGTGGAACCTTATCAAGGGCTTTACTGAAGTCTATATATACCACGTCAACTGCCCTACCCTCATATACATGCTTGGTCGCATTCTCAAAAAATCAGTGAAGTTTGTGAGATACTACCTGTCCTTGATGGAACCATGTTGACTATGGGATATCAAATTGGTGTTTGCTAGATTAATATAAATCTTATCTCTTATAATTCTTTCCAAAATATTTCCTGCAACAGAAGTAAGGCTAACTGGTCTATAATTAACTGGGTCATCTCTACTGTCCTTCTTGATCAAGGGCACAACATTTGCAATCCTCCAGTTCGATGGTACCAAACCTATAGGTAATGATGACTCAAATATCAAATCCAAAGGCTCTGCTATCTCCTCTCTAGCTTCCCAGAGAAGCCAGGGGACTTGTCTACATGTCTCAACCCCTACAATCAATTTTCTGACCAATGAAGGCAAGCATGCCAAATGACTTCTTCACCACTATTTCTGCCTGAAACGCCACTTTCAAGGAACTATATACCTGCATTCCGATATGTCTTTCTTTTTTCAGCAACACTCACAAGGGCTCTACCATTAACTGTACAAGATAGTAACTGGATGGAGAACTTTAAAACCAGATTTCGTGGAGAAATTTAAAAATGAAGGTTCTTAAACTGCATGTAGGGAGAAATGATCTTACTTGTGAGGCTGACCTGACCAGGAAGTTAACATTAATGAATCAAATCACAAATTCAAAACAAAACATTCTCCCCTGACAAAGGTGACAAAATGGAACCACCTGACATCCAGTACCAGGAATGCTTAAGTTGAATACGTTCAAGGGGAAATTGGTAAGTACCTCGTGGAGAAACATACTGATGGATACACTGATGGGATGAGACAAAGTTGGACTATATTCCTATGGAAACTAAATATCTGCACTATATCTGTAAATATCCCGGTCTCCATAAGTAAAGAATCATTTAGTCACCCACTAATTTGGAGGAAAAAAAAGGTTCCACTAGGGTGAAGAAGAGAAATACAAGAGGCATCCCTTCATAAGGTTATACAATTAACATCTATTACTGAAAGTATCTCTGCAGAGGGTGACAGCGGTTTAATCTTTGGCTTCTCAGTAGCAGTAGAGTACAGAGTGTTAATCTGTGCTTTGGTTTAACTTGAGCTGGCAACATAAAGATCTTTACTGAGTTCAGCTTTGTCCGCCTTAATAAACCCATTATACGACTGAAAGCAACATGGTGAGAAGATGACATTAAACTTTTTATGTAAAGAAGTACGCATGACACTACTTTGCTAACTGCACAAGACAAACCACAAATACTTCTCTGAAAGAATAAATCTAATTTTAGCTATCTGCAAAATCTGTTAACCACAATATTAAGAAAGATTAACAGTGATAACACAAAACACAGTAGGTTGAATGCCATCAAAAACAATTTTATTTATTTCAGATTTTCCTTTCAAACACTTGCACACACCATTCAACATTACTGCAATTCATGTATGCAGCATTTAACAAGAAAGAGCCCCCAAGCTGTTTTATTAAAGAATAATGAGACATTGGTCAGGAAGAAGGAAGTATTAGATCAGATTCATTGGAAAAACGAAGCTCTTGAAAGTAGGAAGACAGGGCGCTATGGAGAGGAATTTGAGGAATTAGGTTTGAATGAACGTTAGGCAGATTATATAAACTCTTATTCATGGCAGAGAAGAAAAAACAGAAAAAAGAAACCTGCTAGATTACTTTTCCTTAAGATGTCAAGAAAAAAAAACTTCATAGACTCCAACGATTTTTAATTAAAGGAGATGGATGCTGATTTTTTTTTTCGGAACGCGGTATGGAAACATGTGAAATGTTTTGAACTGCAATCTCTTCAAGATCGCATGTTTCATACATCACCATCTGAAATCTGCAGCGTCGTGGTGGGTTCAATCTCACCTCTAGTTGTGTGATGAGGCTGACCTCCTGTGCTTTCAATCGCTCCTTTTGACGTTTCTTCTGTTCTTTCTTCAGCTTGTCCACAATGGAGTAGTGCTTTTAAAATTCGTCCCTCCGTGCATGGATACTGGTCTCAATATCACTCTGGATTGACGTAGTTTCTGTAGTAGATCCCCCCAGTGGATGTTAATAGGTCTCATTAAAAACAAAACTGAATTGGGACACTACATTAGTGGATAAGAGATATATGGAAATCTGCATAATACTTGGTCACACGTCTCACACCCTGTTCAACAACTTTAATCAAACCTGTGATGCCACTGACAAAACCAACGCGCAATGAACACACTGACCTCTTGGCAGCCACGGTGTCGCCATATACATCTACGAATCAGACCTGCAGTATCACCGTACACACTAGCCGATCACACAGCAGAACTATCTGGGCAGCCTGCTGTGCTTTAACCAGCAACACAATTTCAAACCAGTCAGCATCGATAAGCATGGTGCAATTACGGTAACAAACATATTGAAGATAAAAGCCAAAATAAGAAGCTAGAGACTAAAATCTTGCAAAGCATAACCATTTTAAGGACAGGAGAGGATTGGGAAGGAATTCTGCAATGAGGCTACTATACATGGCCAGGATTTCGGTTAACTCTGGAAGGGGTGCACCAGTCAGGGAACTTAAAACCACAACAAGTTGGAGGACGATGTTCGATTAAAAGTCATAACGTAAGGCAGGGATTCATCATGAAAGACTTTCAAAACTGTGGCAATTAAATTGGAGAAGTTAGAAGTTTAGGAGGCAAAAGTCATTCAGGCCAGACAGATAGTTTTCCCAACAAGAGCTCTTTCCAGAACACAGGCAGCAGATTTTTGGAAGTGCTCACATTTATGCAGTGTAAGGAGAAACACATGACCAAAGGAGGATGGAATTATCAAGTCTGTTGGTAAGAGTTATGGATGAGGAGGCAGGATGCATGTACCTTTACAGAGACAGATTTGTGGTCAGTGCATGCTGGGTTCACTCGAGTCCTGAATATGCTGCTGAAAAATAAAGGATTTGGACCAGCTGAGGATAGCAAATGGGAGGATGGAGTGGCAAAGTGATACAGCTGGGGAGTCAGAAATAGTATGAGTTTACTTTTCTTTGTTGAATACTTCCATTACCTCATTTTTTTTCCTGTAAAGCTGATCCAATTTTAATTTAAATTTAAATTCTGAAATTGGTCCAATTTAAACAGATGCAACATGACCGAAGTTACAGACCAATGAATCAAACTTGCATCAGTATTCAGATCTTACAGTTTGAACTCAATAGATTCCAAAGTAAACTGACATAACCAGATGTTAACAGACAATCTCGTATACGTATGCTGACTTAATCTGGGCTTTCGGTCTCTCTGATGGTGACAACACAATATTCAACAAAACTAGAGGGAAAACCTTCTCTGACAGAACTCATGTCATCATCCCACCTCGAATTCAATAAAATGAAAAATCTGGAATTAAGAGTCTAATGAAAACCATGAATTAATTCTCGATTGTGAGAAAAAAAAACATCTGGTTCACTCATGTTCTTCAAGGAAGGAAACTGACATCCTGACCTGGTCTGCTCTCCATGTGACTCCAGACCCACAGCAATGTGGTTCACTGATATTTAACTGCTCTGTGGACAATTATGAAAGAGCAATAAATACTGGCCACTCAGCAATACCCATATCCCACAAGTAAGTTATAACAAAACACCCTTACTGAATCCTACAGTAAGTCCAAATCAGGTGCTATTCTCATTTTCACACAAAACAAAAGGCTCGAGAATCACCATTCCTCAGTGTTCTGCTATACTCTCAGCCATGCTACATTTTAAAAATAAATGCACAGTATGTTTGAATTTAGACGCACACCAAATGACTTGCGGAAACGTCTGTGAGTCTTGGTCTTGTTTGAAATATCCTTCCTGCCTGTGTCGCAGAAACTGGCTGATCAGACCAGCTGCAGATGCTTGGTGGGATTTTAGAATAGATTTGCCATGCGCACATACTCTGGAGCTGATTAACTGGCCATCTGGCTATGATGTGCACTCAGGCACTTTTGAGGAACGAGACTGAAAAACCAGAGAAGAAAACAAACATTAATTCCAGTCTGACATTATTTTCCAAGTTTATGAAAAAGGAAGAAGGAAGGATAAGGAAGGAGATTGATTTTCAACTTCCCTCTGGGTGTCATGGTGGCTCAGTGGTCAGCACTGCTACCTCACAGCCCTAAATATCTGGGTTCATTTCCTCTCTTGAGCAATTGTATGTGGAGTTCGCAAAATTTCCCCTGTACCGACGTGTGTTTCCTCTGTGTGCTCCAGTTTCCTTCCACAGTCCAAAGATGTGCGGTTAGGCGGATGAGTGACACCACCACTAGTCCATCCAGAATTATGGGTGGTGGGTGGGACGAGGTTTGAACAATCCCACTTCCTAAGTTCTTGAAATCTATTGCTCCATAATACAAAACACAGCTTTTGAGATAAAGCATTTATTGCCCTATGAACTTGCTGTTACAAAGCAGCAGGACTGTTCCCTCTCAAATTACAATTGCTGCTGGTACTTTCAATCTAAAATGTGAACAAATACACTGCCACACACATAAAGGGTTATTAAAGGGTTGGACAGTCTATCGGAAAGAAACATGTTTCTGCTGATGGGTGAATGCCGAACCAGAGGACACAGCTTAAAAGTACGGGATAAACCATTTAGGACAGAGTTGAGGAGAAACTTCTTCACCCAGAGAGTGGTGGCTGTTTTGAACGCTCTGCCCCAGAGGGCATTGGAGGCCCAGTCTCTGGATTCATTGAAGAAAAAATGGATAGAGCTCTCCAAGAGAGAGGAATCAAGGGTTAGGGAGATAAGGCAGGGACAGGATACTGATTAAGGATAATCAGCCATGATCATATGGAATGGTGGTGCAGGCTCGAAGGGCAGAATGGCCTACTCCTGCACCTATTGTCTATTGTCACACACGCACCTGCCAACACAATTCTACCTGTCGTCTTTAAAATATTCCTGCTTCTTCACAAACCTCCTTACATCTTCCTTAACTATTCCAAAACACTAATCATACTTCTTATTTTACAATATTCTTATTTTCAACGCCACATTCTTGGCGCATAATAAAATTATGAAATTAACACCGAAAAGCAAAGTGCTCTGAGAAGCAAACCCTACCAGACACTATTACTTGCGTGAACCACTCTGGAACTTCCACATGTCCTTTTTCAAATTTCCACCCTTCCATTTAAATCCGATTTTCTATCCCTGCCTTAATTCCGTGCCAATTAGGCTTGTGGATGATACCTTTTCAAATAGTGATTTTTAAAAGAAGTGCACGCACACACCCATCATATCTGCACATCTTAAATTTGCGATTTTTCAAGCAGTCATCACTTTTGAAATTTACTGTGACCATTTTATTTTTCAGTCACCTGTTCTATCTTTAAAAACGTGCATTTCCAACAAATCTTTCATGTGATTAAAAAAAAGCCAAGTAGCTCCACAGAAATAGAATAAAACATATAGAGCCTCATAGAGATCCAAGGGCAGATGTGAAATATTTCATACAGTTTGAGTGTATTGAAGGAGGAAAGCCGACATAGACAGAAGCAAACTTCAGGGAAGGGATTAACGAGGTCACTGTCTTAGTAACTGAAGTCACTTCCATTATAGGAGCCATTAAAATTGAAGTTCTCAAAGACTGTAATTAAAGAATACAAATCCCATGCCTGCAATGTATAACCATGTACATTAACTTACGTGTTGCAATGATCGGTTATATCCTTCACAAGCTGGCTTTCTGGAATAGAACAGGTAGTATAATGCAACTGCCAAGTCTCGAAGTAAGAACGGCATTGACGAGATTTCTACAGTGACAGAACGGGGATGGCGCAGAAATCGATAATCAGAGATTTGGGAAAGTGTCGAAGCAGGCCTTTTGGCTTTTTGTGTCCGCATCAACCCTCTGAAGAACAGCCAACCCAGAGCCCTCTCCCCCAGCTGTACACCTGTATTTCCCATTGCTCATCCACCAAGCCTAGACATATTTCCCATGCCTTCACAAAATTCCAAAACTTTCCCACATTTTATTTCCAATTCCACTTCAGAATTCCCATTCTCTACCACTCCGGTTTCCAATTACCTCTCAGAATCTCTATTTCATCCCACTCCCCTGTATCCCATTCCCAGGCAGAATTCCCATTCCCCCTCACACCTATATTTTCCATTCAACCTCAGATCTCCCATCCTGCCAACAGTTTTTCCAATTCTCTCCGCCTCCTGTTTCACATTTTCTCTCAGAACATCCGTTCTTTGCCACACCTATTTCAATTTCCGTCTCAGAAGATTTATTCTTCCCCATTTCCATGTTTCGTATTCCCTCGAAAAAATTCTTGTCCCCAAACAATTCCCAATTTTCCTTGCTTGCCATTGCTCTCCATGGCACAATAGTTCGACTGCTCATGGGAAACGTAGCGTTGTGAAACACTGTAGAACCGAAAAACTTCCTTACTTTTGCTCCGACTGACCATACTCAATGAAATATTCCCAGATCCTCAGTTGAGGATGTTTGCTTCTGGAAGTTACCTCAGAAATCCTGTTACCTCGTAATGTATTGAACGAATCGCGAAACAGAAAGCATTTAACATGGAACATAAACAAAACTGGCAAACCCCTCAAATGCATTTTCAGCCACAGTGAACTGTCATATAGTCTCGAGGGCATGAGCCATAAACTAATCTCACAACTAACAACAGGGCAATCCCAAACTACTCTTTCAATCATATGGGAGCATTAGTGCACCACCACTTCCCAGACAATGCTGAAAAGAGGGAAAGAAAGAACATAATAAGAATGGACCATAAAAAAAGTGAATTTCACCAAACACAGTCTTGATTAGATTACCTTTCCGTTCCGATGTCGCCAGGACAGAGATGAAGGAAATGAGAGGAATTCAAGAAAAAATGACGTCGCAATTAATTGGAATTATTTTCCCATTCGCCACAACATTAAATAACGACGAGTAGAGTCACTGAAGGACTTTGTTTCACAATAGCAACGAACTAACAGTCTCCAGTCGGTTCCAGTAAAAACTCATCTTGCTTGGAACATAAAGCAGTAGTAGAACTGCTTAAGCCTGTGATTTACCGTGTGGGAGGTGAACACGTCATGACAACACGGACAACGACCCATTTGCAAGAGTCTGCACTCGTACACACTGTAGGTAAATCTCGAAATAGCAGACTTGCTTTGACTACAGCACTTTAACACGCTGCAGCTGGAATTCGAACCTATGCCATTTACCAAACGCGAGCTTGAATCTAGCTCTGTAGGCTTCTTGGCCACGCTACAACATTGGACGTCGCTGTGTCTGATCAGCAGGACACCAGCAGGATTTTCAGATAGCGCCATCCTTCCTGTGACATGCACGTGCTGGCTAAGATTCTGTTGTGTAGACGTGTCCCGCCTTTGCCAATATCACCGTGGTCTGACTCGCTACATTCTGTTGGTCGAACTGTGATTCCACTCAGAATTACAGATGTGTTACAAACCACCTTAGATGTGCTGGTTCTCCAAGGGATAAATGTGATTCTGTTTTGCTACCATTCTCCTGCCTTCTCCCTGGAACTCTGCACGCTTTTGCTTTCAACATAAACATCAAATTAGTTTTTAAATAACTCGATTGAAACTGCAACCTTGTCTATGTCAGGCAGAGTTTACAATCCCTAACCACTCCCTATGTGAAAACTTTCTTCCTCATGTGCATTTTTCTTCTTTTATGAAAGACTTTAAATCTCTGCCGAATCGTTCTCGACCCTTTCAGGCGTAATGAGTTGGAGATGCCAGTGTTGGACTGGGATGTACAAAGTTAAAAATCACACAACACCAGGTTACTTTTCAACAGGTTTAATTGGAAGCACACTAGCTTTCGGAGCAACTATCACCTGATGAAGTGATTTTTAACTTTTCAGTCGTAGGGAGCATTCTCCCTTCCTTATTTCCTCTGTCTAAACGACTCATGTCTTGAAAAGGCTTAACAAGGCCAGCGTTCGTCCTTCTGCTCTCCAAGGAGATTTGTCCCAATTTTCAAAATGACATTTATCATTGGCATTCCTCATATACCACACCATTCCCATCTACCTCTTCAGGGCTGTTTCCAATCATTTCACGGCCCCACTTCCTAAAGTGTCACACCAAGAACGTTGCGAACATCCAGATGGTGGACTTATTCAGACTGGTATTGTGTGGGTGAGCATCGTGAAACACATGTTTCACTTTCACCACATGTGGTAATGTGCCATGTCCACTACAATGACACTTCTTACTCCAGAACTCAACGGGATTTCAAGTAATGCAACATAATGATTTACATCTTTTTATCAAATAGTAGATCGGACGAACAGGCAAAAGTGAAATCAAACAGTCAAGGCTTGATGGCGACTTGACGTCAGACATTCTCACATGCCAGTATTAACACAAGTTACTAAGCGAAGTTCATGCCCGAGACACTCTTACATTTTCAACACCAAACCAGCTGAGAGTCGTTCAGGTCCAACTACATCACACTGTGCTCTCGAATTTCTACGCACCAAAGTGTCTCAAGAATATCGCCTTCCCATTCCATTTTCTTGTTCGCGGGACAGTGCTGTTTATTCCTTCCGCTTGGACTAAGTTGTCTCCATCGACAGAATATTCAGCTATTTCCCTCCACCTGCAAGCAGTGTGAGGAGAGGGAAGCGCGGATACACTCTAAAGCTCGCTCTCATCGGCACAGCCAGTTACATCAAGTGCTGGAAATCAGCAAGTTTGATTGGGAACTTTCTCCAATTATCCTGTATCTGAGACAGCGATACAGGATTGAGCTGGTGGGGAAGACAGAAATGCACTGAGCCCCAACTGTCATAGATGAAGTCAAACCGAGTGAAATCCTCACTCACTGAGAGTCTTCCCCACGGCCCTCAGCTGCGGGGCTGCAGGCTGTCTAAAGCAGACGATAGGTTACCAATGAGACATTGTTTCACCATCAGGCACTCTGTCCCAGAGACAGGAAGAGTGGCAGCATCAACATGTGGCGTCACTCACGGTCCGACAGAAGGTCTTCAGCCCCATCGAGTCCATGGCGACTCTCTGCCGTTTGTACATCTCTGTGGTTATTCATAGTTGGTGATATATGTCCTAATAATGCGGAGCTGTGTCCGTATCGTATTGCGGTGTCCAACAAGTTGATCAATTGCCACTAACGGCTTATCATTTCATGGGGAGAACACTGCTGTGTGAAACAGCGTGGTGAATAACTGCAGGGCGTCATGCGCAAAGAGCACTCTGCAACTGATATATCTCACCTTCTCCAGCTCTTGCAAGGTATTTTGCGAATCAGATCAGAGCAGACCGACAGTGAACAGGAAAAGGGCTTCCAGAACTTCACAAGTGTGTTTTATCACCTGTGTAAATTTCCCTGGCTTATCAGTACGAAATATTCATTTCAGATACATTGAATGAAAGGAAGCAGAAAGTGAAACAACATGCAATACGTGCAATGAGGCTCTGTTATAGAGAAACACTGGCAGGGGCAGTTAGCGCTGTTAGCGCTAATCATAGAAGTTGCACACAATCTTCAGCTTTTCATCTGGCTTGTGGCATGAACCGCAGAGGATGATTTCAAAAGGTCTTCACTATTCTTGTGTGATACTCTGTGGCGCAGATGTATTTTGGCTGTGCCAATATAACCTGTGAGTACCTTCTCCCATTCTTTTGTTTTAACTGTGATTTTGCTCAGAATCCCAAAACATGCCACAGTTCAAAAAAGTGAGACTATGCAGCCCACCTTCGCTGTGTTGGCACCAAACAATAAGGAAATGTAAGGTGTAGGTTTGCTCGCTGATATCCAGACCTTTCATTACCTGGCTAGCTAACATCATCATTGGCAACCTCCAAGTGAAGCGAAGCTGTTGTCTCCTGCTTTCTATTTATATCTTTCTCCTGGATTGTGTTCCTGGGGTTTGTGGTGATTTCATTTCCTGTTCGTTTTCTGAGGGGATGATAGATGGTATCTAGATCTATGTGTTTCTTTATGGCGTTGTGGTTGGAGTGTCAGGCCTCGAGGAACTCTCTGGCATGTCTTTGCTTAGCCTGTCCCAGGATATATGCGCTGTCCCAGTCGAAATGTTGTTTTAACTTCCATTCGTGTGTAGGGCTACACGGCAGAGAGGGTCGTGTCTTTTTGTGGCCAGCTGGTGTTCATGTATCCTGATGGTTAACTTTCTTCCAGTTTGTCCTACGTAGTGTTTGTGGAAGTCCTTGAATGGGATTTTGTAGATAACGTTGGTTTTGTTCATGGGTTGTATTGGGTCTTTTAAGTTTGTTAATTTTTGTTTGAGATTGTTGGTGGGTTTCTGTGCGACTCGGAAATGTTTGTGTGGTTCGACTGATTGACTTTATTTGATTGATTGATTGTCACATTAACCTGAGTACAATAAAACGTTTTTTTTTGCGTTTGGCAAAGGCAGATCATAGTAATCAAGGGCATGCAGATCACACCATGATAAAAACAACATTTTGAACAGATTAAGGCTTTCAGGTTACTCCGCACAGGACGTGAACTCGGCAAAATCCAAATTAACAGGATCATCATTATGTGAAGTTAGAGAATCCACTTCTCCGCCTAGTAACGACCTAGAAGAAGCTGCTGTTGTGTGTCTTTAAGCGTCGGTACCTTGATCTGACCTCGATTTCATCCAAATTATACTTTCTGAGTCAAAAATGGAAATGGATGCAAATCCCCAGGGCTCAAGTGTAAGTTCTCGCACTTATATCACTCACTCAAGGTGATATCCCACCTAAGACCAATAAGCCGGACCGCAGCGAAGCATGATCCGTAAATCACGTGAATTTGCTTGTTTGAAAAAACAATTCTGTTGATTCGGAGTGAAGATAGCACGGACTTTTAATGCCATTCTGAATTCCAATTCCCCGGAGGCAGTGCTAGCCACTTCCCGCACGAGTGGGCTCCCACTATTGGCAGCTGGACATACTCATCTTTTCTTGCCAATCAGTGTCGTGGGAGAGCAATGTGAGTCCGCTCTTCAGCTTCCTATCAAACACGGGTTTGTGGAGCGCGGGAGGGGGCGAGTGGGAGTGGGAGTTATGGAAATGCTGGAAATCGGAACAAAAGAGAGATCACGCATTCACAGGACCTCATCTCCTTTTGGGAACCTTGTGCAAATAACGTCCTCTGAAACAGATAGAAAAGTGCAGAACTGCTGGGAAAGAGAGAATCTATCCCAGTTCAAAGTTTGTGCGAAGATTTGTAGCTCGGGTGCTTGTTGTAGTGGTTCTGTTCGCCGAGCTGGAAGTTTTAGTTGCAAACGTTTCGTCCCCTGGCTAGGAGACATCATCAGTGCTCTGGAGCCTCCTGGGAAGCACTTCTTTGATGTTTCTTCCGGCATTTATAGTGGTCTGTCCTTGCCGCTTCCGGGTGTCAGTTTCAGCTGTCCGCTGTAGTGATTGGTATATTGGGTCCAGGTCGATGTGTCTGTTGATGGAGTTTGTGGATGAATGCCATGCCTCTAGGAATTCCCTGGCTGTTCTCTGTCTGGCTTGCCCTATGATAGTAGTGTTTTCCCAGTCGAATTCATGTTGCTTGTTGTCTGAGTGTGTGGCTACTAGGGATAGCTGGTCGTGTCGTTTCGTGGCTAGTTGGTGTTCATGTATGCGGATTGTTAGCTGTCTTCCTGTTTGTCCTATATAGTGTTTTGTGCAGTCCTTGCATGGTATTTTATAAACTACATTAGTTTTGCTCATGTTGGGTATTGGCTCCTTTGTTCTAGTAAGTTGTTGTCTGAAGCTGCATCAGGACACTATTCAAAAGAGCTACAACACACTGCAGTACACCAGAACTGCGAAAAGAGGAAGAGGAACACCTTTCCAAGGTATTCGCCAAAAACGGATACCCGCGCAAATTTATCAACAGATGCCTAAGAGATAGACCACGGAACGAGGACATGCCACAACCAAAAGGACTAGCCACACTACCATACATCAGGAGCGTTTAAGAACTGACAACCAGACTACTGCGACCCCTGGGACTCATAACGGCACACAAACCAACAGCCACGCTCAGACAATCATAGGGCAAGCCAGACAGAGAACAGCCAGGGAATTCCTAGAGGCATGGCATTCATCCACAAACTCCATCAACAGACACATCGACCTGGACCCAATATACCAATCACTACAGCGGACAGCTGAAACTGACACCCGGAAGCGGCAAGGACAGACCACTATAAATGCCGGAAGAAACATCAAAGAAGCGCTTCCCAGGAGGCTCCAGAGCACTGATGATGTCTCCTAGCCAGGGGACGAAACGTTTGCAACTAAAACTTCCAGCTCGGCGAACAGAACCACTACATCTATCCCAGTCATCGGGAACCGTGCCTGTGTCCTTCTCGAAGTCACAGCCAGGGCTCAGTATGGGATATTACTAAAGCGAGTCATGTCGCTCAGGCACACTGGACCTGATGTGTATAAGATATATCACGTTACCTCCAGTTCAGAGAACAGATTTCACAGCTCCCGTCGTCCCAGAGTGACAGGGAACAGAAGAAAGCGATTCAGACCATCATCTGAAGACATGCTGGGGAGAAAACGGATGTGGGAAAGCAAACAGTCTGGACCAGGGCATGTTTCCAGCATTTACAATCTTGGTCTGTGTGACAACAAAAGCAGGAACCAGGAACTGCTTATCTTGCTTCATAAAACAACGTGAAAATTTGCAGAGAATAGATACAACTACCTGATATTTGTGAAATGATGAACAGCAGAGTACAGTTCACAGATTATGGTATGATCCCTGGGTTATGGGCTCATCATGCTCCAACTGTGACCCTCTGCTCACAGGATTTGAACACAAACAAATAAATGACTCAGTGACAAAATCTGTTGAAACGGATTCTGTAAGGAATTGAAAGCGATGGAATGGAAGCCCCTTGAGAGCGGAATACAACATTAACTGTGAAGGGATTGTTTTCCAGACTCAAGGAGAGTTCTCAGTGTTGTTTCCATGGATCAATATCTGGATAGATAGATTGAATCAGCGTCAAATGTTAATTTAGGGAGCCATGCCGCTTAGGCACGTTGCACTTTTTGTACAATGGTACAAAATCACGGACCGTTTGCATAGATGGGACAACTTGAAAATCGGTAATGAGGCAAAGTGCAGAAATGAGCGAGATAACAAAGCAACCACAGAATCTGATGTTAAGTGACGGGGTAAACCCCCTCTGCTAATGTAAAACAGCAAAACAGGAAGGGTTCACCTCATGCTGTATCCTGTTAAAATTGATGAGGCAAATGATTATCCCAAAAATCACTATTTAAAGTTAAAGAGAAAAACTTTATTGTTTTTTAACATTTGACAGAGAAAATCAATTTAAAACTACTTACAACTCCTTTCTCTGATCCGCACTTTAACCTTTTGCTCTCAAATAACTTCCTCACCTACGACCCCATTAACATTTGCAAAATAATTTCAAATTTATAAACCAACCAATTGTCGAATCTTCTCTTTGTATCTTCCTCTGTAGATTTATTTCTCCAGGTCAGTGTTGGTGCTTCTTTTCTGTGCAATCTATTTCTCCAGATAGGCACCTCTTGGAGATTTTACTAACATTCTGCATTTGTTGGTCTTTTCGCTACTCTCTTTGCCACTCTGTGCAACTGTTCAAAATGCCCGATATTTGTCCCACAAAACGTCGGATCGTTTCAATGGTTTTAACATTGTAAAAATACCAAATTTAAACTGATTGGCCGAATTCGAATTTGTTTTTTTGTATCCATATAACACAGCTCTTAATTGTTTCGACCAAATGTTATGTTGTTCCCTCGTTGTGCTAGCTAGACACTTCAGCACCATTAAAAGTACATTACACCCAAAACTTCATAACACTGGCGTTTGCCAAGACAGTCGATTTCGCTCAACATCGGTCTCTGTCAATCTCATGTGCCGAGATTTGAACCATCTCTCGTCTATGTTAATCAAAACTGCCCAATTCATATAACCACAGATTTAGCACTCCCTCTTATGTATGCCTTACAATATTAATTGATTCCTCAATGTGTTACTTCAGCAGGTGTTGAGAAGAAATAAAATTGAGAACAACGTTCACCTATGTGACTGCGATTTGACCCAATGTTGCTACAGCCAACCTATTCGGCTGTAAGTGAAGTAGCCCACACCTTTCCTGTATCAATAATGTGGTAAGTTTTCATGAGATTAATTAGACCCAACATCATTTCTCAGGACGAAATTTACTGGGATATAAATAGATGATGAAATATACGGGGTTTGGGGCTGGGGATGGAATATAGTTAGGAAGGATATGGTCAGAGGTCCCCTGATACAAAATAGTCAGAGACGACGGAAATGAGATTTGCTGGGAGACAAAGCCACGAAAAAAGAAAAGAAGGGAGTGTTGGAATAATGTAGAATCATACGACACAAATCAGGAATGACTGAGTTGTGTCCTAATGGAGGTTTTCTAGCTGATGTGAGGTTGGTAAGGGTAAATAGGATGGAACTTCCCTCGTTCAGGTGAGTGTATAACTAGAGGTGGGATCTTCAAATCCAGCGAGGAACAACAAAGAAGTTTGCATCAGGTACTTTTCATTCTGAGAGTTATTTAAATCGGAGATGCTTTTACAGAAAAGAAAAAAAACATTTTAGAAGATGATTCCAGCATATTTGAAAGGACACGTGCAGACACACAAGGAGCGAATTTAACAGGGACAGGGATGCTGGGCTGCCTGGATGGGGAGGCAAATGTGTCACACTCAAGAATTGTTCAACATTCATCGAAAAGAAATTGCATAACACCGGCAACTGAACATGTTAAGTGCAAGAAGAGCTGGTGGTGTTGAAAGGTGTAGCCGCTGGTTCTGCGTGAACTTCTACAAATTGTTAATGTACTGAGCTGTTTGTTTTAGCTTTGCATTAAATGGAGGCCGGTTACTTATTCCTGCTTGAACCCTCTGTTCAACACAGAGCAAAACTATTTGTCATGACTTTACCAGATTCACTGACAACATTCAGTCTACCCAAAGATATAAATCTAATTCCTTTCGAACAGTTTAATGAGCTGTGTCAGTTTGCAGTAAACAGGATTATATGAAACGAGTTTAACAGCCTTTCCAAGAATGTAATCAAGAGTGTCAGAGATTTGAAAAAGGTCGGGTAAAAAATGAGGTCTGCAGATGCTGGAGATCACAGTTGAAAATGTGTTGCTGGTTAAAGCACAGCAGGTCAGGCAGCATCCAAGGAATAGGAAATTCGACGTTTCGGGCATAAGCCCTTCATCAGAAATGAGGAGAGGGTGCCAGGCAGGCTAAGATAAAAGGCAGGGAGGAGGGACTTGGGGGAGGGGCGATGGAGATGTGATAGGTGGAAGGAGGTCAGGTGACGGCGATAGGCCAGAGTGGGGTGGGGGCGGAGAGGTTAGGAAGAAGATTGCAGGTTAGGAGGGCGGTGCTGAGTTGAGGGAACCGACTGAGACAAGGTGGGGGGAGGGGAAATGAGGAAACTGGAGAAATCTGAGTTCATCCCTTGTGGTTGGAGGGTTCCCAGGCGGAAGATGAGGCGCTCTTCCTCCAACCATCGTGTTGTTATGTTTTGCCGGTGGAGGAGTCCAAGGACCTGCATGTCCTCGGTGGAGTGGGAGGGAGAGTTAAAGTGTTGAGCCACGGGGTGGTTGGGTTGGTTGGTCCGGGCGTCCCTGAGGTGTTCTCTGAAGCGTTCCGCAAGTAAGCGGCCCGTCTCCCCAATGTAGAGGTGGCCACATCGGGTGCAGCGGATGCAATAGATGATGTGTGTGGAGGTACAGGTGAACTTGTGCTTGTGGCACAGCAGATCAGGCAGCATGCGCGTTGCAGACAAAAAATGACGTTTTGGGCCTCACCTCACGGGTGGGGTTTGGGAGAATTTATCTGAGATAGCAATATGTAGAAGGAGGTGGGGATAAGAGTGTTAGTTCGGAGAAGAGGTTGGAATGGATAGGTGGGAAGGAAGGTAGACAGGTGGGCCAGGTCAGTTGGACGATGCCAAGCTGGAAGGTTGGAACTAGGGTAGGGTCGGAGAGGAGGGGAAATGAGGAAACTGGTGAAATCCACATTGATGCCATGGGGCTGGAGTATCATGAGGCAGACGATGAGACTTTTTCCTCTAGGCGTCGGGTGGTGAAGGAGTGGCGGTGGAGGAGGTCCAGGACTTACACATCCTCGGGAGAGTGCGGGGGGGGGTAGTTGAAAGTGTTCGCTCACGGGGCGTTGAGATTGATTGTTGCCGGTGTCCTGGCGATGTTCTCTGAAGCGGTCTGCGAGAAGATGTCCGGTGGTCCCACTGTAGAGGAAACTACATCGGTAGCAAAGGTTGCAATAAGTGGCATGTTTGGAATGCAGGTGATTATTTGATGGATGTGGAAGGCTTCTTAGGGCAGTGAGCGGTGGTGGGGGTGTGTGGGCGCAGGTTTAACAATTCTTGTGTTGGCAGAGGAAGGTGCCGGAGGGGAGCGTGGGTCATTGGAAGGCGTGGACCTGACTAGGTTGTCATGGAGGGAATGGTCTTCGCGGAAAGTGGATAGGGGGAGGAAGTGAAAAATATCCCTGGAGGTCAGTGTTACTGAGATATTTTAGAAACCCACTGACTCCCACAGCTATCTGAATTTCAACTCCTCCCTTCGCACCTCCTGCACCAATGTTGTCCTGTGTTTCCACCTCCTCTGCCTCTGCCGCATCTGCTCCAAGGGGACTAGTTCCACAACAGAACACAACAGATGGCCTTCTTCTTTAAAGTCCAGAACTTCCCCACCCATGTAGTTGATTTTGCCCTCAATGCATCTCATCCATGTCCTGCACGTCCATCCATGAACCCCGTGTCTCCAAACACAACAAGGACAGATCCGGACAGAGGAAGGTCCTCAAACGTCCATTCCACCAACCTCCGCAAAAATCACATCATCCGCCGACATTTTCGCTTCCTCTAAATTGACTCCACCATCAGGGATATATTTCCTTCCCCAAACCCATTCGTTTTCCTCAAAGACCTTTCCCTCCGCGACTACCTAGTCACGTCCATGCCTTCAAATGACCCACCATTCCCTCCCGGCACCTTCCTCTGCTACCGCAGAAATTGCAAAACCAGCACCCATATCGTATCCCTCTCCTCTGTTCAAGGCTCCAGTGGAGCCTTCTATATCCACCAAAGGTTCACCTATACTTCCACTGATGCCATTTTTTGTATCTGCTGTTCCAGATGCGGTCACCTCTAAATTGGGGAGACCAGATATTTTCTGACAGAGCATTTAAGAGAACATCTCCGGGATAACTGCAAGAATCAACTCCACTGCCCTATGGTCAAACGTTTCAACTTCACCTCCCACTGTCCTGATGATATGCAGTTCCTGAGCCACCTCAATCGCCACTCCCTCACTACCCAACGCCTGGAGGAAGAATGCCTCATCTTCTTCCTAGGGACTCTTGAACCCCATGCATCAATATGGACTTTATCAGTTTCGTCATTCCCACTCTCTCATCTTACCCCAGTTCTAACCTTCCAGCTCAGCCTGATCGGTCCCACCTGTGTATTTTCATTCCCACCTATCCATTCCATCTTCCTCTCTAAGATATCACCGTCAACCCACATCTCTATTCACCTACTGCACTCTCAGCGACATTCTCCACAGATCCACGACCTCCCATTCATCTCTCCACCCCATAGGCTGACTGTCTCATGACTGATGAAGGGCTTTTGCCCAAGATGTTGATTTTTTTTTTCTCAGATGCTGACGGACTTGCTGTGCTTCTCCAGCACCACTTTCATCTTGAGGGGAATAAGTTGATTGAGAGGGATTTTGGATTTTTCTTTTGTTGACCACAGACAGTTGCAGCTAGTAGAACTTTCGTAAACACCAGTTTAGGGAGAAACTAAAGGTCTGAGAAAAAGTCTAGTCAATGCATTAATCAACATTTATTATGTTTTTAGATTAAAGATAGAGGGCAGAAGTATGCAACTTTGCCCATCAAGACTGATTCACCACGCAATGAGTTTATCATTGATTCATCTCAAAATCAGGCTGCTATTGGCCTTGGAGGGGAACTTGCAAATGGTGGCGTTTTGTTGCATGTTCCATCCTTGTCCTGTTAGTTAGTACAGCTCTTCAGCTTTGAAGGTTCGGTCAAAAGTTACTCCAGTGCATCGTGTAGTTGGTGCACTCTGCTGCAATTGTGCCTTAACGGTGAAGGGAATAAATATTCAGATATTGAATCGGGTACAATCAAGTGACTGCATTGTCGGGGATGGTGTCCAGTTCCTTAAGTGTTCTTGAAGTCACACCCATCTCAGAAAATAGCAAGAGTTCTGTTCGACATCTCATTTGTACCTTCCAAACGATATAGGATTCACGGAGCAATGTGTTGAGTTTACAATCCGAAGCTGTCTACAAACGGACATGTTTTTGTTGTGAAAGTGTTTATATAGCCGGTCTCAATCCCTTTTCCCCAAATTCTAGCTCCCTGGACGATTACACAGGGGAATTAGATTACAGTAAAGCTATTGAATGTCAATGGAATATGATTAGGTTCTAACTTGTCAGATTTATAATTACTTTATTTCGTTTTTGTGTGGACCAATCTGATTCCAATCGCTAGCTGATTTCAAGTTCCAATTCTCGTCTTTGCTTGAAATCTCAACCGTTGCCTCACGTTAATTTCTCCACCTACCTTAATAATATGTAACGACGCTGTAAGGGACAGCAGAGAATTACAAACATGGTGCCAACCCTGTATAAAATGGAGCTCTATAATCACATAATAACAATTATAAACATTCAATATTCGTTGGATCTTGACAGGATAGATACGAGCAGATGGATTGCCATCTGGTATGGGAGCACCAGAGCACCATGAACTTACAATTAGATATTGCCTATTTAATTCAGAAATGAGGAGGAATTTCTTTGCTCAGGGCCCAGTGATTCTGTGGAACTCATTCCTGAAACTTGTTGAGGCTGATTTGTTGTGTATTTTCAAACTGTGCCAGACAGATATTTAACCAGAAAGTTGACGAAGCTTTGTCGAGGTTAGGCAGGTGAACTGATTTGAAGGTTATCAGGTTAGTCATGAGTTCGTTGAATGTTGGAGAAGACTCGATGGGCTGAATGTCCGACTTCCAATTCGATATCATTTGATGCAATGCCTTATTGTATTGATAAGTTTAGAATTCTGCGGAGTTGGGACGAGGTTATTGAAAAGGTTTATCAAACTGATCAGACAGATCAGGAACTAGGCTCATCAACTGATGAACAAGAAATATGCTGTGGCTTGGAGACATAAATGTACACCATACTTGGGTATGTGCAGACGCTGTGATTGCTAAAGAAATTTCGTGGATCTTCTATTATAGCCAACTTAGTGATCACGCTGGATGATGGATCGCGGTATGATTCACACAGCCTGATAGAATGAATGATTCGTTTCATTGGAAAAGATTTCTGCAGTTCCAATTCAATTGTCTGTTTAAAAAAAATTGCCAGAACTTTGTGTGGAGTGTTACATTAAAATTCACAATCCCACGAGGTAAAATACTGCACCCGATCTCTCCTTATTTGTTCCACTTTCATTTGATGTAAATTCATAGGATGTCAGGATGGAATGAAAGGAGGAAAGAAACGTTTGCACTCCTTTTTCATGTTCCCAATTTAACTTATAACAGAATCAAATTGCTTAATTTCAACTTTGATGAGGCATCGATTTTTCACCCATCTCTGGTGCAATTAAGGGCAAGAGCAAGATTCTCCATCCAATGTATGCTAAAGATGCGAGGCACAAAGGGAAACCACAGCTGCACTTGATAGAAGAAACAGCCAGAGTAGGATTCAAATCCAGACATGCGCAATGTAAGAGCAACCCGTCGCCCTCACCTCTGGGCCACTTACAAAGTGGCTTTCATGTGACCACATCAAGATCACAGATGATGCAGCTAGGGGATACGGAATTCCATGAGCAGAATCGAATCCACTCCATTATGTTTCTGCTTTCAGCGGAATAATAATACCAGCAAAATCCAAGGAATTGACCTCGCCCTTGGAAGGAATACCTTGCCCTTGATTTCTTCCGAGTCTGAACTGTCTCAGAATGAACAAGCAAACATGAAATTCCCGTCACATTCACACGCACATTTAGTCTTGACGCATAATTTCTTCAGACTGCTTCTCTCTCACGTGAAGAATTATATACGGAGAGAGAAGTGAAGGTGATGTTTTTGCTCGGTGGTCTTTCTCATATGGCTGAACCTGAATTGGGTAAAATTCCCTGAAATGCATTTTTGTTCGTTTCATTTTATTACTTTTGCTGCAACTTCACTCTGTTCATTGCAATGATCGGAAGTGAATTGGATTCATATGATTGGAACGTTTAATGATGTATTCAAAATTGCTCCGAATTCATTTCAGTTTAAAGAAAATACTGATGAGAAAAACAAAAGGTTAAACTACAAAACAAGATGCCAGTTTTGATGTTCAGTACTTTGTCAGATTTCAGTGGGTAGCAAATGAACCCAACATCATGGCGATTGTCCTCTCATTTTACAGGCATGGGATTAAAGCAGGAAATCGATCTCCAAGAGATGGATCACTTCCTATTCATTATGGGACATCTTTCCTTGACAATGCACAAAATCAGCTCAGTACCATTTAGAATGCTTCATTTGGACTATTAATAGAAATCTTTCAAAACTATGAGGTTTTTTTGCTGAATTTTATTCAGCTGCATACGTTTGCGATATTTCTTTACATCTAAAGTCGTCCAAATTGGACATTGTTTCCTCGCACCTTCCAACCGCCACACCCCACGTTTACACAGGATGTCTCTCTCCTAGTGAAACTCACTGCTTGTGTGTCTCTAAATGTGCCTCTCCAAATATTTTGGAAACGGATTCTCTGAGTGACAGAAATTCTGCTCCCATTATTTCTTTGTCCTACATCGATGGTTTTGAAAGCCTGACGTTCAGAAATTTACGAACTTTACCGAGTGAGTTTACCACCTACTTACTCTCTCCAAATCTCAAATACTCTGGAACTTCCATTCGGTTTTCCTTGGTTCAGTGTCAAATTTTCCAAAACACTAATAAATGAAATTCCGTCCCCACTAAACGCCGTCAGCATAGTCTCTAATGTCTTGGCAGCCCAGTAAACGCTGGCACTGTCCTCTCTGATAGAATCACAGATTCCCTACAATACAGAAAGTACAGTTTAGCCAGTCGACTCTGTCGCGACACTCTGAACAGCATCTCTAACAGACCTAGCTCGCTTCTCTATCACTGTAGGCCTCTGACTTGTGATTTCAAATAAACCTACTGGAATAAAACCCGGCATCTTGTGACTGGTGAATTTATCACTGCGTTACTCATGGCTAATTCGATTAATTAACTGAATTCACTCCCTGCACTCATCAGCGAATTTAACATGGCCAATCCACCTAACCTACAGACTTAACAGCACTGCCAACCACTGAGCAAATGTACCATCACATTGAGCACCATCTGTATCATGTTTGATGGCTTCATACACTGGTAGCTCAGCCTAGTGAAAGCAAGCTGCGCACATCAACCCGAATTCAATGCATGCAAACGCGTTTCTACATTGTACAACCTTATTAGTGCTGCTGGAAATGTTTTTGTACTCAGGTCTGAATGGGTTTTCTCTGTTTTCCTCCTCAAATTCCTGTTTTAAATCAACACATCAGTCAGGAACAACTCCATATAATCGTTTTCATTGCAACACACACAATGTGCAGTTTGCAGAAGTTAGGTGCTTGCACTTTCACTGAAACCCTCTCTCCTCAGGAACTGTAGTCCGTCTCCACACTGACTCCAACAGCACTGTCCTTCCTGTGACATATCCAATCGAGAATGGAAGGTCAAGCATGAATAACCTTCAGTGGGGAACAGAGCCACGGGTTTAAAATCTTTACGATGCCCCCAGCGGAGAATTGAGCCCTGTGGCAGTCGGGGACACTAACTACGATACTGTGCAGGACAACAACATTGAAGGAAATGCTTCAGCCTGTTGTGGTTGCACTTGTCCAACACAACTGCTTAACGACTTGAACCAAGTTTTCCATTGTTGAGCCCATAGTCTTATATGTTTTGGCATCGCAAATTAACATCTCAATTTTTTTACAGGTTGGAAGGGTTTCCACCTCTCTGACCTTTTCCGCACATCTTCTCAAAACTTTCTGCCTTTTCCCGAAATCTCTTGGCCTCAGTGTTCGATTCCTCCATCAATAACAAACGCTTCTTTCCGTCTGTCCTATCTATATCCCTAAGTAATTTATAAATCTCAGTCATGTCTTCTCAAAACTCCTCTGCTCGGCGACAAACAACCCAGTCTGTCCAATCTCTCCTCATAACTGAAACTCTTCAGCCCAGACAATGTTCCATTGAATCTCTCCTGCAACGTTCCCAGTGCGATCACATCATTGCTCCACTGTGAATTGCAGAACTGCACACAGTAATCCAGCTAGAGCCGAATTAACTTTTTTTTCTGTTCTGTCACAGCATGAGGGCGTCTCTGGCTCGGCAGTATTGATTGTGATCCCTAATTGCACAGCGGGTATTTAAGACTCAACCGTATTGCAGTGGGTCTGCAGTCACATCGACGCCCAACCAGGTAAGAATGGCGGGTTCCTTCGTCTAAGGACGTCAGTGAACCCGATGGTTTTGCTTTTTCAACAATTGACCATGGATTCATAGGTGTTATTAGAATTGTAATTCCAAATATTCATTGAATCTCAATTCTTGCACCTGGCATGGTTGGAGTCAAGCCCGGGGCCCTGGTTCATTTGCTTGGTATCTGAATAAACAGTCCAGTCGTAATAGCGCTCAGCCATTGCAGAATACCCGTGAAACTAATCTTTCCCAATGAAGTCGCTTTTCCTCGATATTGTCCTGTGTCATTTTACTGAGCTTGACCCTCAATAATCGCAAGTCCATATCAGGAAAAGCTGCTACCTGAGGATTGGCCTCACAACAGCAGTAACAAAATGGATCAACTGGTCTGCAGATGCAAATCGTGGGGTTGGGGCACGTTCACCCAGCAACAGTGACCGGAGCAGCACAGACTGAGTGGTATCAATGTGCAAGCCAGTGTTAGATTCTGCAGTGCCTTAATGAAATAGGAAATGACTCCACAACCACATGATGAAAGAGCAGCGCTCTGAAAACTAGTGCTCAGTTAAACCTGTTAGACTCGAACCTGGTGTTGTATGATTTTTAACTTTGTACACCATAATCCAAGACCGGCATCTCTAAATGAATGAATGGTGGGGGGAGGGAGGGTTGAGGGGGTAGTGGGTAGAATGGAAAGTTCAGTTAGTGATCGAAGGAGGGAGCGAAATCTCTGAGAACGGGTGGATTTGAATTCTGACATATGAAACACAGAGATGTGACCGAGGAGAATTTGAAAAGAAAAGATCATCAACTTGGAGAAAATTACCATGTTTAAACAACTTATTCCTTTGTGTTTCACAAAAACTGGGGAAAAACCTTCCCCAGTTTCTCAAAAACCTGGGACGGCAATTACTGCCGTCCCTCAGATTCGAGCCGAGATCATGGCGGCTACAACGCAGAGGACTAATCACTATACGGTCATGGCAACCTACAGCCGAGTACACTGCCAATGAGCAATAAGTACAGTATGATAGGAAATGTTAGGCATCGCACCAAATGCACAACATCAGTGCTAAGTGAACAGTGGCAGATATGTGGGGACTCAGAATGAGCTGACCGTTTAATATCGGTTCCCATAGTGGCTGTGTTGATTCCATCATTAATATGCTGAAGACTGAGATAAATAGATTTCTCCAAACCATCAAAAACTCCGGGGACAGTGCAGGTGTTGTTGAAATGTGTGCTTCAATAGTAATGCAGTTTAACATCGGCTACTTCACTAGCTTCCCCCAACAAGGCAGTAACCACTCTCGTCACATCGTCACAATTCCCAGCCCCAGAATCAGAGGAATTGAGTGGCGCAGTTGCGAAGATCCAACTGGAAGTCGGGATGGGAATGAGATTGCACAGATAATCGCGGGCTCCATTGACACAACTGGTGAATGCACGGTATTTCTATGACTGTTTCGGGGCGCAAGCAATTCCGCGGTTGGAAGTGCTCCTGGTCAAAGACGGGTCAGAAGGGATTTCTTCCCCATTTATAGCAATCTGCAGTGCCACAACTGGAACGTGGGCGGCTGGTTTGAAGTTTGAACTTGCTTCACTATCACCCACTTCCCTGAAATGAATTGCTTTCACCATTTTCATTTCCAAATGTTTAAATCCCCCTGCAATCTGCGGCGTACTTCCTCATGGTAATTGCATGACTAACTGTTGTGTGATCTGCACACTGCTAAATCACGGCCACTTACAAGAAAATATGAATTATTGATCTGTCTGAGAAAACAGTGGAACTGACAGCAGGCATGCTTCGTAGGTTTGCAGGCGACGCCAGAATTGTAGACAGTGAGGAAGATTATCTAAGATTCAAAAGGATCTTCGTTGGACTGAAAAATGGAATATGGAGTTCAATCTGGAGAAATGGAACGTATTGCATTTTGGTGCAACAACAAGAGTAGGGATTTGTGTAGTGTTGGAGAACACGGAAGCTAGGGATGCAGATGCATAATTCCTTGTAGTTTGCATCACCGGCAGACAAGATGGTTCAAAGGCATTTAACATACTTCATTTCATTGTTCAGTCCTAATGTGTATAGTCGTTGGGACGTTATGTTGAAGCTTTGCAGGACATTGGTGAGGCCTCTTCTGTAATATTATGTCCAGTTCTGGTCGCCCAGTTGTAGGAATGATATTATTCAGCTGGAGCAGGTTCAGAAAAGTGTGCCATATGTGGAAAATTTGAGTTATAATGAAAGGCTGGATAGGCTGAGATTATTTTCAGATTGGAGATAGGGGTGCTGGAAAACCACAAGAGGTAAGGCAGCATCCGAGGAGCAGGAAAATATTTTTTTCGTGCAAATGTCGTTTATGACTGTTTTCACTCTCGGTTAGAGGTTTGAACGGCGACCTGACAGAAGTATATGAATTATTCAGAGGGACTTCCGAGTTAACGATAGCTGCCTTTTCCGATGATGGGGATTTAAAGGCGAGAGGGCATCTGTTTCAGATGAAAAGAGAGAGATTTTTTAAAAAGATTAATGTGAGGCATTGTTTTAGGGAAGGTGTTTACGTGTGCAACTAACTTGCTGATGAAGTGATGGATGTGGACACGTTTGCAACATTTAATGGACAATTGTTTCCAAACATGAATGGGAAAGTGGGATTTTTAAAATTAATTTATTCATGCCAAGTACATCAGTTATTTCCCAGAGGACATTAAAGAGTCAACTACGGTATTATTCATCTGGAGTCTCATGTGGGACAGAGCAGATGAATATGACAATTTGTTTCTCGGACTGGCATGAGCGAATCAGATGGGATTTTCCACACAACTGATTCAGGTCAGCACGAGACTCTTCAATTCCAGATGCTTATTGAATTCAAACTCCACTATTTGTCATGCCAGAACCTGAACCCTTTGTCCCCAAAATATTACCTGGGTTTTTGGATTAACAACACAGTAATAAAACTACAAGGGCATTATAACCACTCAACGGATACAGGAGGAGGCAGATGGGACTCGATTAGATTGGCAGTCTGTTCAGCATGGATTGGTTGGACTGACGGGCCTTCATGCTGTATGACTGTATGATTGACTCTATGGAACAAATTGCTGTTTGGGAAGAACAGCAGCATTGACAGCATAATCGAACACCTGATGAGATATGTAATCCTGTTGGAGTCTCCGGAGGTTGTTTTGCTCAGTGATCTCTTCCCACACACAGGACTGGTGAACGGTCTCTCCCCAGTGTTGCTAATTAAATGAGTTTCTTTTCTATGGTTAATTGAATCCCTGCCAGTAGTTCCCACATGGTCCTGCTTTCTGTTTTTGTTCTACACAGGGTGAACGATCCTTTCAACACAGACACAAATCATGTTTTCCATGTTTTGAATGTGTTTTCATTGTTTCTCATTCACCCACAGGGTGTGAGTATCACTGGTCAGGACAACATTTATTCTTCGCCCCTCATTTGTTGGTGTCTGGCTACAACACAAACCCCGGTGCGATTCCAGTCTCGGGTGTCTGTCTGTGGGCAGTCTGCACGTTCTCTGTGTGTTTGCGTTTTTATTCCTCCCTCTGATCAAAGATGTGCCAGTTACAGGGATCAACAGCGGGAAATGCAGGCTTATGGGATAGGGAATACAGTGGGGTCTGGTCGGATGCGCTTCGGATGGATGTGTGGACTGGAAGGGCCTACAAGCCTGCCTCCCCACACAGTGGGGATTCTTGAATTAAGGGCAAGCTCATGTTTTTCTTGTCCTGGAGACTCTCGTCGGCAGGACTGGGTGAAGACGGTAGTGTCACCTGCATAAGGGACATGAATGAATGGGATTGCAGGAAATTAAAGTTATTATCTCTATTTCTGATGTCAGGCTTGCATTTCAGTTTTTATTCGTCGAACATAAACATCACCCTTTCCGTGTTACTGTCGCCAAGGATGACTAGTTTAAAATATCATCTTAACACCACCTTCTCCAGGTTGAAGGAAGAAACTGATACTGAACTGATGCAAGCAAATGCAGCTGCCACCGCCAGTGTCACAAACACAGATACAAATAGCAAAATCATCTTTTAAACCTGCCATGATTGTCAAATTTGGATTCAAAAAATATCTGCAAGGAAGAATCTAATGACTACTATAGATCCATTGACAATTGTTGGAAAAAATATGTTTCACTGATGTCATTTCGGGATGGTATTTACTATCTGGGCTGCATGTGACTTCAGACTCATAGCAATATGTTTGAGTCTCAATTGTCCTCTGGGCAATTCGGAATGGAGAATAAATTCTGCTTCATCAGAATCGCCCTCATACTAATCCAGAAATTTTAAAACATAAACCCATTATGCTCAAGCAAGAGTGTTGTGTGCAGTTTTGCAAGTCACGTTATAGCAGGGATGTGATCACACTGAGATATTTACCGGGATATTGTTTGGGCTGAAGAGTTTCAATTGTGAAGAAAGACAGGACAGAGTGGAGTGATTGTCGCAGTGCAAAGGAGATGTAGACAAGCCATGATTGATTTAGGGTATGGACAGGATTGACTGAACGAGTTTCCCATTAATGGAGGGATCGATCAGCAAGGACCAGAGACTTAAGGAGAAAGACAGAAAGGTTTGAGAAGATGTGCGAAAAAGCTTTATCAGCCAGTGGGTGGTTGGAATTTGGAATACACTTTTTGCATTTTTCAGAGCGGCAGAAACCCTTATAAACTTAATAAATATTCAGATGTGAACTTTTGATGCCAAGACATATAAGGCAGTGGGGTAAGCATCGTGAAATGGGATTCAGGTCATTAGTCAGTTGTTTTTGACTAGTGTGGCCACATTTGCTTGAATGGCCTCCTTTGACACTCTTGTCCTCTGTAGTATAATGGTTAGTGTCCCCGCCTATCACAGGGTGCAATTCTCGGCTGAGGACAGTGTAAACGTTTTAAACTGTCGCCCCATTCCCAAGTACGGGTATTGATGCCTGTCCTTCCATTCTCGATGGGGCATATCACACGAAGGACAGTGCTGCCTGAATAAAGACGGGGAAGGACTGCCACTCTCAGGGAGGCAGAGTGTCAGTGAACGTCCAAACACGTGACGTCTGCAAACTTTACGTTGTGACTGTGTTGGAATGAAATTCCATTTGATAGACTTGTTCAGAATTTACTAGAAGCAGGAAGCTGAGGAAGAAACAGCGTAAACACATTCAAATATGAGTGCAGAAACATTTCCCGCAGCACGAATGAAATTGTAAAGGACAGAGTAGCGTTTCGATACATTGAACTTGGGATCATTTGTTTTGATGAGGCTGTTACCAGGGTATAAAACCATTAAAAAATGATACAGCATTTGCTCATTATGATGGAACATTGTCTCAGTAATTTGCACTGCTGTTCAGTGGGAGGGTTCTGTTGATTGGCAAAGTTAATTTGCCCTCTCTTGTCCAGGGAGTGAATTAATTAAGTTAGGTGAATTAGCCATGAGGGTAACGCGGGGATAAGGTCAGAAATCACAGGACGTCAGGTTACACTCCAACAGGTTTAGTTGAAATAATAAGGATGAGGGATTCCCCTTCTTCAGGTGAAATATAAGGAAATAGGGAGGGGAGATAGTTCTGGGTGAGATGATCTTCAGAGAGTCGACACGGCTCGATTGACCGAAATACTCTGACTATACTGTAGGATTCTGTGTTTCTATCGGAGAAGATAATGATGGTGTTTACTGGGGTGTAAAGCCATTATAGACGATGTTGGCGAGGTGTACTGAGGATGACATTTTATTCATTAATTTCTTGTAAAATTGAGAACAGTTATCGCTGAACCAAGGAAGACTTAGTGGGAGGTTTTCCAGTTTTGAAATGTTTGGACAGAGTAAATAGGTGGAAAATTCCCTGTTACAAGTCAGTCAACATCTAGATGTCAGACATTCAATACCTTTGATAAAACCTTTGAAGGGCAAATAAATGATGAGAACAGAATTGTTGTCACTCAGCGAATCTATTTTTCAAAATATTTGGAAAGGCACATTTGATGAAATACAAGGAATAAATTTCACAAGGAGAGAGACAGTGTGTGGCTAGGTAAAGGAGTAGGGGTGTGGTGTAGTCGGTCGGAAGTTGCGGGGAAACAATGTCTAAGTTGATTAACTTTAAATATAAAGACATTTCGTGAAGGTGTGCAGCTGAATAAGATTTGGTTCCAAAACACTGAATATTGAAAGCTTTGGCATAATATTCCACCGAAAGCATTGTAAATGGATCTGAGCAGTTCATTTTTATTGCGATGGGAAGATATTGCATAATCAATAGGAAGTGACCAGTTGCTTGGAGATCGTCTTCCTGCTTTCATCACATGTGTTAAATAGGAGAGGACAAACACGATGATGTTTGGTTAATTCAATACTCAGTAAAATCTGCCAAAGCAACGAGCAACAAAACTGCACTTTAATCCACTGCTTTTCTGAGAAGTATTCTCCTTAAGCTGAAATATAGTCGGTGCAAATTTGAATGCAACATTAATCGTTCCAATGAGATAAATCTGAATATTGTCAGGTTGCAGCAAAATTAAAATGAAACGAACAAAACAGCGTTTCTTGCCTTTTAATCGAATTCAGGTTCGGCCATATCAGAAAGGCCATTGAGCCACAACATCGCACTCATTTCCCTCTCCATGGCTGCTTCTTCACGTGAGAGAGAAAGTGACTGAAGAAATTATGAGTCAAATGAAGGTGAAAATATGACGTAAAAGTCTTGTTCTCTGTTTCATTCTGACACAGGTCTGACTCAGAATGTATCAATGACAGTTATTCATTCTGACCAGCATGCTATTTATTGGAATTTGCTGTTATTATAATTCTGGTGAAAACAGACACACAAAGGTGTGGATTCGATTCCGCTCTGGAAATTTCTCATCCATGACTTTCACTGCATGTAACCTGACGAGGTCACATGTCTCCGCTCTACACAATGTGCTGAGGAGACCGAGCGATTATGGTGGTGGGTTATTATACCGCTGTGCTCCACATTCACGGGTTTGAGTCACACTCTGATTGCTAACTTCACAAACCGCTCCAGCAGTTTTTCTTTGCACCTCACTCCTCTGGTATACACTGGATCGTGAATCTTGTTCTTGCCCTTCACTGCATGGGAGATTGACGAGCAATCAGCATCACATTAAAGTCGAAATGAAGAGCGAGAATAGTCATTACATTCAATTGTACATTAACTTGTTGTAATGAGAAAGAACACATTTTTCTTGCTGCCCACATTCCATCTTGTCTTTCTATGAAGTTACAAGGAAAGAAAAAGAAACAGATAACAAGAGATCAGGAGCACAAGTTTATACAGTGGTGTTGTTCATGAGTATTTTAACCAAACACTTCACACAATGATTTGGTCAGTATTTCATACAGTCACTCGGAATTGGAACCACAGAAGACTTCTCCAATGAAACGAATCTTTTATTCTTCCACAAATTTCTGCTGTGTGTGAATCGTACAACGATCCATCATCCAGAGTGTTCACTGACTTTCCAACTGTATCAGGTCCACCAACTTTCTTCAGCAATCACAGCTTCAGTACACAGCCAGCTGTACTCGGTCCAGTGTCATTTCTTGCACCCAGTCCGCAGCACATTGCTTTTTCCTGAGTTTATGAGGCTTGTTCCTGATCTGTCTGATATGTTGAATAAACGTTTCCTATCACTTCAGCCCATCCCTTCACAATTCTGAACTTATGAATAAAATAAGGCGAAAAACCAAATGTTAAACAAGGTGGAAATATGCCACTCAGGCAATCGAGACTGCCCCACCATTCAACGAACTCATGGTCAGTCTGATAATCTTCAACTCGATTCTGCTCACTTACCTCGACAATGTTTCATCATCTTTCTGATTAACTGTCTAGCACAGTTTAAAATTACCCAAAACTCAACCTCAACAGTGGGTGCCGCCAAAATGCCACAGACTTTCAGTCCCCTGAGCAAAGAAATTGCTCAACATTTCTGAATTAAATAGGCAATATCTAATTCTGTGTTCATGTCGATTGGTGCTCTCCTCACACCATAGGGCAAGCCTGTCAAGATCCAGTGACTATTGAAAGTTTATAATTGTTATTATGTGATTATAGAGTTCCCCTCCACCTCCTTTGTTTCAAGGAGAATAATCACAGCGTAACCAATCATTTCACGAAGCTCCATTTTATGCAGAGTTGGCAACAAGTTTGTAAATCTCTGCTGGCCCTTACAGCATCCTTACGTATTTATAAGACAGGTGGAGATATTTCGGCGACAAAGCGCGTTGAATCTCTGACAAATGAGAATCTAATCATATTCGGTTGACATCCAATGGCTTCATTGTAACTGGATTCCTCCGTATAATCGTCCTGGGAGCTATTATTTAGGAGAAATGGAACCTGACCACCCATATAGATTAGATTAGATTAGTTACAGTGTGGAAACAGGCCCTTCGGCCCAACAAGTCCACACCGACCCGCCGAAGCGCAACCCACCCATACCCCTACATTTGCCCCTTACATAACACCACGGGCAATTTAGCATGGCCAATTCACCTGACCCGCACATCTTTGGACTGTGGGAGGAAACCGGAGCACCCGGAGGAAACCCACGCAGACACGGGGAGAACGTGCAAACTCCACACAGTCAGTCGCCTGAGTCGGGAATTGAACCCGGGTCTCAGGCGCTATGAGGCAGCAGTGCTAACCACTGTGCCACCGTGCCGCCCACGAAGTTGAATACAAAAGCATGTCCGTCGGTCGACTTTGTTTGATTATTAACTCAATTCTCGTCTCCGTGAAGTCTACGTTGTCCGCAACGCACAAATTAGATTTTTAACAGAACTCCCTACATTTGTCTATGTGGGAGCAGCTTCGATACCACTGAAGGAACTGGACACCCTCCACGACAATGCAGTCACTTAACAGTATATATTTCAATATCTGAATATTTATTCCCTCAACAATTGCAGCAGAGTGGCCCACCTAGAAGATTCACTGGAGTACGTCATCCAGGTTTTGTTGACAGAACCTTCAATGTCCAAAAACTTTACCGACTACAATACAATGTTGCAGATGCACTGAAACGTCACCGTTTGCAAATTACCCTCCAAGGCACATAAAGCATGACTTGGAGAGGAATCAGTGGTGAATTCATTGAGTGATGAAGCGGTCTTGATGGGCAAACAGTTATACTTCAGCCCTCCATCTTTTATCACACAATTTTTGAAAATTTGTCTATTGCATTGACCAGACCTGATGCACATTCCTTTAGTTGTTTCCTAAACTGGCGCTTGCTAAAGATCGAATATCATCCTCAGCCTTTGGTCGACAATGGAAAATATCCAAAAACCCTCTCGAACAACTGATCTCCCTGTCAAACAATCTTCAGAGATCTGTGAATGTCCACTCCAAGACCTCTTTGTTCCTGTACACCACTCACTATCCTCACTGTTATTGTTTCAACTCCCGACATTCATTAGCACTTATTGGTCTGGATTCAATTATATTCGCCATATTTCCTTTCTCCCTGATTGTTACATCCCTGTGTTCCCTGACATTATTCATCATATTCAACTACACAACCAATTGTTGTATCTTCTGTAAACTTCTAAATCATGACACCTACAACTAAGTTTGAGTTATTGATCTACATCAGGAAATAGGCATCCAAACATGTTTCATTTTTGGATGGGATGAACATCTGAAATAACAGCTGAATCGGACCCTTGCTGTCATTTGTAAACCTGATGGCGACTCTGCAGGTTGGTCGCCAGACTGATTCCTTCTCACATGTGGGAGTGGTGAATGACCTGTCCAAGTTGTGACTGAGCAAGTGAGTTTACACTTCAGCGGGTAATTGAGTCCCTTCCTGCCCGCATGGACATGACTTCTTTGCGGCGTGGGTAGAGTTTCGTCTGTTTAGTTTGGATAATCAGTTGAATTAGGGTCCACACTGAGACGACTTCCAATTATCACCGTCATCCATGTATCTTTTTTATCCTTCCTTATGTGTGACCATCACAGTCTGAACAACACTTGTTGTTCATCCTTAACTCCCTTTGAGCTGAGTCAGAGGGAATTTATTGGTGAACCGTATTATTGTGCGGCTGCAGTCATATATTGGCAGGTCTTGTTAAGGACGGCAGATTTCCCCTTTGAAGGGAAATGAATGAATGGGTTTTCAGCAAATTAAAACATTCTGTCACTCTTCATCTGAGCGGGTTTATATTACAGATTATATTTAGATTCATCAAATCTAATTACTACCAGCTGCCATGCTCCATTCTCCAGGTTGCTGTCCCAAATATCGCCATTACTTTTGCATATGACACGAAGATTAGTGGAGTAGCAGAAACCATAGGGGACTGTCAAAGAATGAAGGAGAATATAGATAGACAGGAGAGTTGAGTAGAGAATTGGCAGATGGAGTTGAATCCAGGCAAATGTGGGGTAATGCATTTTGGGAAGTCCAATTCTCGAGCCGAGTATACTGTAAACAGAAGAGCCTTGGGTAAAGTTGATGAGCAGAGCGATCTGGGAGTTCAGATCCTTTGTATGCTGAATGTAGCTGCACAGCTGGATCGAGTGGACAAGAAGGCATATGGCAATCACCGGACCGGGCATTGAGTATAAGAGATGGCAGGTCATGCTAAAATTGTACAATATTTTGGTTCAAACGCATTTAGAATGCTGTGTACTGTTCTGGTCGCCAAATTACCAAAACGATGCGGACGTTTAGGAGAGGATGCAGAGAAAGTTTATGAATATGTTGGCTGGTATGGAAGGTGCTAGCTCTGAAGAATGGTTGAGTCGGTAATGTTTGTTTTCATTTATAAAACGAGATTGAGGGGGACCTGATTGACGTGTACAAAATCATGAAGGGAATAGCCAGGATGGATAGAGGTAAGCTTTTTCCCAAGGTGAGGGATTCAATAATGAGATGCCACGCGTTCGAGGTGAGAGGTGAAAACTTTAAGAGGGATCGACGTTGGAAGTTTTTAGACAGAGAGTAGTAGGTACTTGGATAGTGTTGCCAGCAGAGGTTGTAGAGGCAAGCACGGTAAATTCATTTCAGGTGCGTCTGGACAGATACATGACTAGGTCGGGTACGGAAGAATACAGTTGTTTTGGAAGTGCGTGATACATTTAGACAGTGGACCAGCTCAGGCTTCGACGTCCAAAGGGTCTGTTCTTGGGCTGTGAATTTTCTGTGTTCTCTGTTCTTCTGTGTTGACTACACGACCAACTTCATGCTACATAGCTACATCTCAGAGAATGAAATTGTTAAATCGAATTATCACAGAGAGAATGAGAACATGACATGTGGCTGTGTCGGAATGAAAGAGATGTATGCTGGATTGGAGTGTTTACTGGGAGCAAGAGGCTGATGTGAAGACGATGTGATCAAAAACAGCTCTTACTGCCAAAGGAACAAAACAGCACATTGTTAAGGAAAATTTCAGAGAATGCTTTCAATTAATTGACCTCTCGCTTAAGGCTCCAGCACGCATCAGCTGAGCCAAACTGCCGTGCGGGTTAATGCTGCTGTTGTATCTTAATAATCTAATAAAGGAGACAAATATGCCCTTCCTCCACGCTTTTGACCGGTGGCACTCCCAGCTTTGGCATTTCATGCGCCTCTGTACCATCATAGAAAAACCACGTCCTCACTTTCAAACCAATCATTCCATTTTGATACCGTGGTTGTGAGATCATTTCTCATGTAGCAGCTTTTACAACATGGACCATAGATTATTGGAACATCAGGCTCAGGAAAAGGACACCGAATAGCAATGAGGAAAAGAAAGTTTATTTGAAAGTACCTCTTTTAAATTGAGAAAAAATTGAGAGGCGACATGATTGAGATGTACAAAATAATCAGGATGGTGTAGACTTAAATAGACGTTTCTCTTTGATGGTGAGATTGATCACGGGGGAGCGGTAGGGAGGATAGACTTAAGGATAGAAGAGGAAGGACTTGAGTGAATGTGAAGAGAAATGTTTTGAAACAGCATTTGGTTGAAATCTGAAACCCAGTGCATGCAAAGCTTGGAGAGGCAGAAGTCCACATAACTTTCAGAAGTATTCAGATGTTAATTTTGTGATGCCAGGACTGACGAGGCTAGAGTCCAAGTGATTTATAAAAAAGTGTTCGCTTGGTTAAGCGAATGTTAATTGCCAGTAATACCAAATAGGCTTCTTTTTGCATAAATTGCCTCGGTAGTACTACCGCCTGTCGTTGCGTGAGATCCGATTCCAGGATGCATGCTTGCTTATTGTGGGGGGGGGGGGGGGGGCTCAGTGGGTAGAACTGCACCGTTCAGCGCCAGAAACCCGCATTCGATTCCAGACTTGTGTGACTGACTGTGTGGAATTTGCACACTCATGCTCTCTCTCTCTCTCTCCATTGTGAGTTTCCTCTGGCTGCTCCGATACCTTCCCACAGTGCAAAGGTGTACAATTCATGTCACTGGCAAACAAACTCTGAATGGACTGCAAGTGTTGTAAATCAGAGACAAAAGTCAGAATTGCAGCTCGGGGTAAACAGAATGACCATTTCGGGTCAACAGACCCTTCCTCTGAACTGTTTGCAATTCGCAATTTTAACTCTGATTTCTCTCCACTTATGCTGCCTGACTCGCTGAGCTTTTGGAACAATTTCTGTTTTTGTAGGTGGATCATAAATGAGCATTTAGAAAGATAGAGTGGGGTATTGTGAATCTCTCCCATGGCACTGTGCAAAGTCAACTGACCAAATGGTTTATGTATGCACTGTATCTAATTCCATTAACTCTGTATCTGTAAGTCTTTGTCCTTTTTTTCGACTTTGTTTTTCACATCTCTCCCGTCATGTGAATTGCACAACAGGATAATCGAGGTTTCGGACAAAAGCCACCACCAAACCGTTACCACCTGATGCCTGGAAGATGAATGCCTCATACTCGGCCTTGGGACGCTGCAACCACGCGGGATAAACGTGGATTTCAACGGCTTCCTCATTTCCCTTCCCCCCACATTATTACAGTCTGAAGCATCAAACTCAGCACCACCCTCCGGAACCATGCATCTCTCCCCCTCTGACATATCACCTCCTCCTCGCCTTGATCCACCATTCGCTTTCCCAGTTACCTTGCACACAACTCCAACCACCTCCCATTTATCTCCCATCCCCCACCCACCGGACTCATTCAAGATGAAAGACTTATGCCAGAAACGTCGATTCTCACGCTCCTCGGATGCTACCTGACCTGCTGTTCTTTTCCAGCACAACACTATCGCCATGTCGAAGATAGACGAACTCAGCTGAGGCTCGTTGTCTGAGAGCCGAGAAGTGATTAAGGTGCACAATAAAGGAATAGATGCCTGTGATAGGAATCAACTTCTTATGGGAAGAGGTGACAACCAAGGATCTCCCTTAAACGCAAGGAGGAGGATGTTCAGAGGAGATATAGGAAGAATGTTTTCACTTTGAGAGTAGTTTATTTGGAATTCACTGTTTGAACATGTAGTAAGGCTATGCGTCAGGAGTATTTAGCCGAAAACTTGAGAAGTTAGAAAACACATGGATAAGGATCAGGTACTGGAAAGCGGGGTGAAGTTAAACGGATATCTGATGAATGAACAGAACACTGTACAGAAAATACAGAGCATGAAAGCATAGGAAGGGTAAAGACATGGAAGCTACTGGCGATCTGTTACAAGGGGTCTGTGGAATGCTACATTCGTCAAAAGGACACTGGGGCAGGATGGGGCCAGTACAGCAGGATAGGATAAGAATAGTGGAATGCTTCTATACCAATTAGCAGACTCAGACTGGACTGAAAGGTGAAAAGGGCAGGCTGAGATAAAAACAATTAGTCAAGTCAGCCTCACCAACTCAATATCATCATGGCAGTTTGGGACAAGTCGTGACAATCCATACTAAGTGCATGACTTTAAATAATTAATTGAAAGTACAGTCAGCCTACTTGAGACACTTGTAGACATTAAGTACCTAATCGGTAGTTAGTAGAGTCAGCTTGGGACAGGAAAACATTGTGATAGACGGGGTAGCTAAATATCTGATCTGACAGGTTAGACTGGGATGGAAGTTCATTGTAGCACAGGTGGCAGTAGAATACCTAATAGTGGCAGTAGAATAATATTAAGTAGAATTACGAAAAACCATAGTGGCAGAAATAGAATGATAATGGGAAGTAACACCATTGGTTTATTGTATAGCAGGACTGAGATAATGTTGACTAACAGAGTTGGGCATTCTGATAAGCTAACAAAACATGATTAAAGAAAAGGTATATAGTAATGGAATTTAATTCAGATACATGCGAGTTGCTGCACTTTGGGAAAGCAAATCTTAGCAGGACTAATCCACTTAATGGTAAGGTCCGAGGGAGTGTTGCTGAACAAACAGACTTTGGAGTGCAGGTTCATAGCTCCTTGAAAGTGGAATCGCAGGATAGTGAAGAAGGCGTTTGGTATGCTTTCCTTTTTTGGTCAGAGTGTTGAGTACAGGAGTTGCGATGTCATGTTGCGGCTGTACAGGACATTGGTTAGGCCACTATTGGAATATTGCGTGCAATTCTGGTCTGCTTCCTACCGGAAAGATGTTGTGAAACTTGGAAGGGTTCAGAAAGATTCACAAGAATGTTTCCATGGTTGGAGAATATGAGCTATAAGAAGACGCTGGACAGGCTGGGGCTGATTTCCCTGGAGCGTCGAAGGCTGAGAGGTGACCTTATAGAAGTTTACAAAATTATGAGGAGCATGAACATTATGAGTAGATAAAGTATTTTCCCTAGATCGGGGTTTTCAGAAGTAGAGGGCATAGGTCTAGTTTGAGAGGCGAAAGATAAAAAAGAGACCTAAGGGGCAACTTTTCACACAGAGGGTGGTACGTGAATGGAATCAGTTGCCAGATAATGTGATGGAGGCTTGTACAATTGTTACATTTAAGAGGCATGTGAATAGGAAGGGTTTGGAGGAATATGGGCCAGTTGGTGGCAGGTGGGACTAGACTGAGTTGGGATTAGACTGAGTTGGGATATCTGGTCGGCATGGACAAGTTGGACAGCAGGTTCTATTTCTATGCTGCATATCTCAATGACTGAATGACCCTGAGGTTCGGGGGGATTCAAGAATTTGTTTTCTGAATGTCACGGTTTTTGTTTGCAAATAAAAGATCTACTCCTTGAAAAACTCTCTGCATCTCCTGGTGATTGTTGTCATTTTCTCCACGACAACCGCAGCTTTGGGTGCAGTAAAATTGTGGCGAGTGGTGGTGCAATGAAAAGCGTGTTAGATTTCTACAAATTTGGTAACTTTCCTATTTAAAGTTTGTGTGTTTGAACCGCACCAGAATTGGAGTTTAGTTCAGCTTACAGCTGAATCATTGATTGTTGTGCTGATTCATCGCCAATTCCTGTCGTCTGTAGTTCTCGTCCCTGCTACTGATCAAAGGTAATTCCTTACCTTCTTGGATGTGAGTTTTTACGGAATCATGATCAGACCAGAATCACATGCTCACCCGCAAAACCTGCAAATTTCGTGCAGAAACCCATTGTCTCTAAACACATTTCCCTCCCAAAGTTGCACAGACATTTTCGATTGCTTAAATGTCTTTATCCTGTTGTGCGACAGGTTGTTGTGGATGAGCTGGGAGAAAGAAATTGACGTGTTTGGACAACCATGATGATATCACACGGCGGGTAGGACATGCGTTTGGAATAGCCTCTTCCTGTTCCTCTCTTTCTGTGCTGTTTCTTACAGAGCGTTTTCAAAATTAACATAATGTCGGCAATGTGAATCCACACTATGGAATATCAATGTCCTCCCCTTTACACCACCGCTCTCACAGGCCGAACAGGCAGCTCCTATTACGGCCTTAGATCAGACAGTGAAGGATTCTCTCAGGAGGTCTGCCAGACTGCATGCTCCTTCACAGATGTTTCCAACTGGGTTCATGGAGCAAGCAAACGTGTGGATACTGGAATTCAGGGACAGATTTCCACACTGCTGGGCTGCAGTTCTGGTCATATGAATTTCTGACATGCTGAGACTTTCTGTGAATTCTACCTACTTTGCGATTTAAACTGTAATTGATTTTTATTATTGCATAACATTCTTACATCTTCAATATTCATGCAAACTCTTCAATGTGTTCTTGGATGTAGGAATGGAGAAGATTATTAATGAATGCAATATGTTTCATGTTACCTATATGAACTTTCAGAAGGAAGTTGGTGAAATCTCATTGATTCGAATTCTGTGCTGATTGAAGCTGATCGAAGGAAAAACCCTGCGACAGCGGCAATGTAACATTGTAAACAACGCAGGAACCAACAGAAACCCATTTTTCAACGTCGTCTATTTTTTCATATTTTTCTGTTCCTTTTGTATCCTTTTCGTGAACCTGATGCTTCAATAATCACAGGTTCATGTCAGTTTCACCCTGTCTGCATGAGCTTTTATTTCAGAACCAGACAGGTGAATGACTGAGATACCAGTGGGGCAGCACATCACCACCAAAGATCCCATAGTGTTGTGGTTCAGTGGTTTGTACTGTTGCTTCAAAAGGGTCCAAAGTTCGATTCCAGCCTCAGTGGACTGTCTGTGTGGAGTTTGCACATTCTCCCCGTGTCTGCGTGGGTTTTCCCCGGGTGTTCCAGTTTCCTCCCACAGTCCAAAGATTGTGCAGGTCAGGTGAGTTGGTCATTCTAAAATGCCCATAGTGCATTTGTCTGAGAGGAAATGTTTCTGCATTGGGTTACTCTTCAGAGGGTTGGTGCGGACTTCTGGGTCCGAAGGGTATGTTTCCATACTGTAGGGAATCTAATAATCACAGCAAAAAAAGAACAGTTGAGTTAAGATTCCCAAGGTACGTGTAGGTCACGTGACAGGTTCGCTGTCTGCGGCTCCAGTCGCGCAATTGGTCAGCGCCGAATACTTAAAGGTGCATAACATGCCAAGGTTGTAAGTTCAGTAATTATCTAAAGATGCTGTTACTGACATTGACCAGGAAATATTGAAGCATCAGACTGAAGTGCAGTTGAAAACAATGTTGTTTAAAGCATCATTTGTTTGAAAACTCTATTTTCTGACGTGGAGAAATGTTTTGCCTCTGTTAAACATGCAAATTATTAACAGAAAATCTGAAAATATTCCCCAGGTGAATATCCATCTGTGGATAGAGAAACAGAGGTGAAGTTTTAGCTTGATGGCCTTCCTCAAATCGCTGACCCAGCACTGGATAACATCCTGAGAAAGTCTGTATAAATTATGTTATATCATTCAAGCTGCACAGCTCATTCAACCAATCGAAAGTACTGGCTTTGCCTCTTTGTGGGGTTTGACTGTTGCTAGTAAACCTGCTAAAGGATCTGGGCAAGTAGTTTTGCTGTTGGGAGGAACAAAGAATCAAACTAGAATAAAGTTGAGTCTTGGCGCAGGATTATTCAAGCGTGGATAACAGAGCATTTAATGCACTTACTCCCCTTTCGGTTGATTATGACCAAATGTTCAAGAACACAGATGGCAATGATAATGATGTTTTACATCGACAAGCCAAATCTTGCTCACAAGAGGCACCACATTATTACAGATCAGGTAAGCGGGGGAGATGATGTTCCTTGCGGAAACCCGAGACAGTGAGAAAATTAATCCCACGTTGTTGGTCTCATAAACTAGTTAGTCAGCGGACTGAGCTAGCTAACAGACTTCCATTCGACGTAGAGTGAAACCAAACAGCTCAGTGCATTTACATTATATAATATTTCACGTTGAATGAGTTGCTGCACCTTACAACTCCACCAGCTGTTCTTATACTTAACATTTTCAGTTGCAAGTGTTATGCAATTTCTTTCCTATGAATGTTAACCAATTTAAGAAAGTTTCCATTTTGCATCCCCATCCAGGCAGCCAAGAATCACTGGCGCTGTTTAATTGTCCCCGTGTCTGCGTGGGTTTCCTCCAGGTGCGCCAGTTTCATCCCACAGTCCAAACATGTGCAGGTTAGGTGAATTGGCTGTGTTGCATTGCCGTAGTGTTAGGGGCAGGGGTAAATGTAAAGGAATGGGTCTGGGTGGACTGCGCTTCGGTGGGTCGGTGTGGACTTGTTGGGCCGAAGGGCCTGTTTCTAAACTGTAAGTGATCTAATCTAATCTAATCTAATCTAATTCACTTCTTGTCTGCCTGCACTCGCATTTGAAATATTCTTGAATTAGTTCCTAAAATGATTCTATTTCTGAAAATGCATCTCAGAATTCAATAACTTTCAGAATAAAAATGCCTCCTCCAAACTTCCTTATCGTGCCCCGAGGGGTATGAAGTTCTAACTTCTAGTTTCCACTCACCTAAACGAGGAAACTTCCCTCGTATTTACTCGTAACAACTTCACATCAGCTGGATAACCTCGTTTCAGACACAACTAAGTCTTTCCTGATTTCTCCCGCATTATTCCTTATCTATGCCACCATCCCATTAAACCCCCTCTTTTCACATCTAGTGGCTTTAACTCCCAGTAAACCTCATTTCCATCCTTTCTAACGACATGGTATCATGGCCGTGTCACTCCTAACGTCTTCATGGTCCATGTCATTATTCATATCTTTATATCCATGTATATTTCAACCTGAAAAAGGATGCTGGGTCCAATTCAATGCATGAAAACTCACCAGTAAGCTATGCAATCGTATTATCGACACAGGAAAAGTGGAAGCAATTTCAATTACAACTGAATCGATTGATTGCAACAGAATCGGGTCAAATCCCAGTCACATACATGACTGTTGTTCTTATAGTTATTTATTCTCTACGTGTGCTGAAGTCACACAGTGAGGGATCAATTGCTATTGCCGGACATACATAAGGGGGGAGTGGTGGGGGGTGGGGGAGGGTAGGAAATGCTGAAGTTGTGAGATCAGAGCAGTTTTTATTGACATAGACCATTCACTGTTCGAATCTCAATCTACGGAATTAGACAGAGAGCGATTTTGAACGAAATTTGAGCAGGGAGGGTTACCCCATGATGTAACATCAAATTGTGTGGTTACTTTGTTGCTTACCTCATTTGTGCGTTTTGCCTCATTAGGGATTTGTCTCCTCTATACAAAAGTTCCGTGCTTTTGCACCATTATACAAAAGATGCAGCACAATAACACCTAACGCTCTTTCAGTCTACTTGCACAGATATTGACCCCTGAAAACAGCACTATGCACTCTCCTCGAGTCTGAAAATAATTTGCTACGTTTCAACTCCTATGGCTCTTTCATTACATCGTCTTCTGTTCTTCACGAAATCCGATTCAACGTATCTTGCACGGAGTCATTTCTTTGTCTGTGTTCAGATCATGTGAGCAGAATATCACAGTCCATAACCCAGAAGTCAGACCATACTCAGGGAACCGTACTCTGTTCTTGATAATTTCATGAACACCAAGAAGAAACATCCCATGCTCTTCAAAATTTACTAACCTGTTTTTTTTTTCCAGAAGCAAAACAAACAGTTCCAGGTTTCTGCTTTTGTTGTCACACGGACCAAGATTGTAAATGCTGGAACCAGTTGATACTAACGGCTCTTCCACATTCATTTTCTCCCCAGGAAGTGTTAACTTGATGGTCTGAATTGGATTCTTCGAAAAAGAAGAATCTTTTTTATCCATTGATTTCTGATTTATGGGCCCACTCGGCTCCCGCTGGGCCTCTGTATATCGCGCTGACGACAGCAGTTTCCCGCAGTCTTCAGCTTTTTTGTAGCAAGTTCCTTCGAGGATGACATCAAAGATGATTGCTGTTACTGTGTGATATGGTTAAAATTTTCGAGTAAAAAGTGAGGTCTGCAGATGCTGGAGATCAGAGCTGAAAATGTGTTGCTGGTTAAAGCACAGCAGGTCAGGCAGCATCCAAGGAGCAGGAATTTTTTCGAGTAAAAAGTGAGGTCTGCAGATGCTGGAGATCAGAGCTGAAAATGTGTTAATGGTTAAAGCACAGCAGGTCAGGCAGCATCCAAGGAGCAGAAAATCCCTGATGAAAGGCTCTGGCCCGAAACGTCGAATTTCCTGCTCCTTGGATGCTGCCTGACCTGCTGTGATTTAACCAGCAACACATTTTCAGCTCTGATCTCCAGCATCTGCAGACCTCACTTTTTACTCGTTACTGTGTGATACTCTACCAATGGAGACAGCTCTATCAATGAGGCAGCTCAATCCATTGGGATGGGATAATTTCTGCAGTGCGTCCTGTGGATCAGATACAGTCCACTTTATCATTTAGATCATACAGAGTGAGAGTGCTCGAAAAGGCCAATTGGTCACTCGTACCTGTGTCGTCTCAGGAGTTACAACATATGGGTTAAAGCAGAAACACTGGGGATTGGATCAGGTTTCAAGTGTTTACATGAGGCAGGAAGCAGAAAAAGATACACTGTGAAGCAATTGGGATCTGACTACAGGAGCAGCAAATAGGTTGTACAGCGCAGATGAGAGCTTTGAAGTATTGAATACCTGAATGATGGGCCGATCATGCTTTCACTTGGTCACGCTGATGCAGAAGATAATATGTCGCTGTCTTTCGAAATAGTGATGTTGCATGCAAATATCACCGTTACACTGCAGGAAATTCCTTTTTTCCAATGTGACGACAGTCTGTATGTAAAATAACTTCAATATTTAATCCTTTATCATAAATAATTCCATTCCATCTCATTGTGTTGTATTGTCTTGTTTCCACTTTACCTGTTCTTGTGCCTGCACTGAAGTTGATTTCCTCCTTCTGCGTGTCTTTTCCAGTCTGGGTGATATGATGCATTTGTACTGATCCACCTTCTGACAGGATTTTCGTCTTCATTTCAGACCGCCCTAACTTCCGTTCCTGATACTACTCCCGTTGTCTGGGTGTTAAGCGCTCGTCTCAGATCGAGCCTACCCTCACCAAAAATAAGCGCAAAATTCAGTCACACTGTGACCACTGCAATCCAGGGCCATCTTCACGCCGAGGTCATTGATTATTCCAGGGAGAAAGATACGACTGCAGATGCTGGAGGTCAGTTTCGGGAGTGTGGTTCTGGAAAAGCACAACATGTCAGTCAGCATCCGAGGAGCAGGAGAATCCACGCTTCAGGTATAAGGCTTGTGAGTCGTGACTGAGAGATAAATGGTCTTGGTGTGGGGCTGGAGGGAGATAGTTGTGAAAGCAGTAGTTGGACGAAGGTGAGTGAGAACATGATAGTTCAGAAGGAGCAGTGATGGAATGAGTCCAGAGGGTGGTGCCAAGTTTGAGGCTTGGGGCCTGGGGCAAGGGAAATGAGGAAACTGTTCAAATCCACACTTATCCTGTGAGGTGACAGAGTTCAGAGGCGGAAAAAATGGCGCTCATCCTCCAGGTATTGGGTGGTAATGGTTTGGCGCTGAAGGAGGCCCAGGATCTGCACGTCTTTGACGGAGTGGGAGAGGGTGTTGAAGTGTTCATCCACGAGATGGTGAAGTTGGTGGGTGCTGGTGTCTCATAGATGTTCTCTGAAATGATCTGCAAGAAGGTGTTGTGAGTTCCCGCTGAGTGTTTTGAAATTGAGACCCATTTCATCATCATATTACACAGTGAACAAGTTCAACTTAAATAAAACAAACCACGTCCACTCACACGGGTTAAAACTGTGATTTCATTACAAACATTGTTATTTTTAAGTAGCAGTTACACAATGTGAAAAATAAGATGTAATTTTTATTGAACATACGTCAATTAACACCATTATCTTAATTCGGATTGACTGCAATATGCACATGCTAAATAAGGTTTTTAAGAAAGAAAGTATTTTGGAAATAATGATTCGGTGATGATGAAAAATAAGATTAGGTTCTCATGATGTGGATATTCCACCAATGCCTCCACTGGTGGAAATGGTCAGTGAGCAGTATTTCTATGATGGTATAGAGGTGTGTGAGCTGCCAGGGTTGGGAGTTCCCACCTCGTCTGGAGCAGCGTCTGTCGACACGGACCACGGAGCATTGTAACATCAGACTGGGAAGTCCAACCACACTTGGAGTAGCTATTATTAACATGGAGCGGCGGGGAACATTGGGACATCAGACTGGGAGATCCAAACTCATTTGGAGCAACGTATGTTGACAAGGACCAGGGAGCTTTGCAAGATCAGTCTGAGAGTTCCACCCTCATCTGGAGCAGCTTTTTATGACATGGAGCAGCAGTCAGCATTGGGACATAAGACTGGGAGCTCCACTCTCAGCTGGAGCAGCACTTAATGACATGGAGCAGCAGAGAGCATTGGGACATCAGAGTGGGAGCTCCAATCTCACTTGAAGCAGTTTCTTTTGACATGGAGAAGAAAGGAGCAATGGAACATCAGGTTGCGAGCTGCAGCCTCACCTGGAGCAGCTTGTATTTCCATGGAAGATGAGGGAGTATTGGGACATGAGGCTGGGGGAAATGATATTCAACTAATTTAATCTGAAGTAAAATAAGTTTCAACACCTCAGATGTTAATTGATTTATGAAGAATCTGTCGCAGGAAAAAAAAGTAATTCTTTAGATATTGAGACAAGTCCTGCAAATATTTAACTCACGAAACGCCTTAATAACACAGAGAAATGCGAGTGATGTTTCAGGTCTTTGACGATTCTTTTCTGGCCGACACTACGCTAGATTACATCACCAAAAGGACTTTTTCACTCATTTCATGTTACTTCGTCTCCTGCAAATACGGACAGGTCATTGACGTAATCTAAAGCTGAAAATTATGGAAAATGCGGTATTGCGATTAGGCTGGCGTATACCTCGAATTATGGTGGAAACGCAGCAAAATAAGTTGTAATTTCCTCGATCAGCAGTGACCTCATTGATTGGCTGATCAGATTGTGAATGGTAGTTTTATTTGAGGACAATTTGAAGTGAATCAATGATAGTGATTATCTTTGTGTTTTTGTTCACCTTGTGACTGTTACTGTTATTGCTCATGTGCATCTGGCCAGTGTTACAACCATTCGTACAGCTGACTACTGATCGGCCGGTTGTAGATTCAAAATTTACTTGGCACAAGTGCATTGTGGAGATTCACAGCACATCCAAGCCTTTTTTTTTGCCATACTGAGGTGGATAATATTTGAAATTTTCATCTCTACGACTGAAAATTCTTTCACTGTCTTCGCTCAATTAAACATTACCAAGAGCTGTCAAAGTTAAAAATCCCACAGCACCAGGTTGCATCGAACAGGCGTATTTGGAAGCAACAGCTTCTTCATCAGCTAGTTGACAACTGTTGGACTCTAATCTGGCTTTGTGCGATTTTCAGATTTTTCCACCCCAGTCCAACACCAACACCTCCAAGTCATGGGTACCATCGATACCACGAATGATCGGTTAAAGTCTAGATGATCTTCCAAAAGATCGTGCATGAAGACACATACTTCAAGTTTCTGCAGAAGGACACCCACGTGATGAAGGAGCGACTCTCTGGAAACTAGTGCTTCCAAAGAAACCTGCTGGACTATGCCCTGATGTGGTGTAATTTTTGACTTTTTCTAGTCAACTCAAACACTGGCACTTCCATATCATAGAGAACATCAGTCATGTCCCAGCCCTGTCATAGAAGGCAATCCTGAAATAGCAGCACATTTTGCACATAGGTGCGTTTCATTTTCAGAAACCAACCCACTCAATCGCTGCAGCTCCTGTGTATGAAAAACACTGAAGAGAAATAGCTGTGATTCAGTTTTGACAGCATTTTGAAACTCTTTGGGAAGTGGAATCAGAGGAAAAAGGATGAACTGTCCGACTGTGCAGAGAGGAGGAAAGCACTTTTCACTTCTTTCAAGGGAGAGGGTATTGACTGATCTAAGGCATTAAAGAGATTTCTGGTAGATCTGCTCTCTCTGCCTCAGGAACAAGAAGTCCTGATTTCCTGAATGGTCAGGAAACCCAGGCTACTCAGTTAAAGCGCCGAATACTAACCACTACACCACCCGGGATGAGGGTAGAAGCAGATGCACAGATTCTTCATAAGACAGTTTTTGGAATTATGTCACTGCAGATGTGTTTCCCCTCAAAAATGACTGAATTATCGAGTGTTTATTGCACAGAAATGGGTCCCATCGTCTCACTTCCAAGAACCTGGTCTGTAACCTTGTAAACTCTGATGTTTCACGTGTTCGTCTCAATGCTAATTGCCCTGGAACGTTTTAATCTTGTAAGACGCAATAAATGGGATTGAAGTTTGAGATGGGAAAAATGTGTTCACACCCAGTCGGGGAACTGAACCCCATTTTTACGCACAGACCGAGGCACGCAGACACATTTCCCCAAGAGTGAAACAGGCCTCGGGAGAAAATAAGCAGAAAGTAAGATTTCACCTGCTTGGCTGATATTGTCCCATTTCAGACTTCAACACCAGTGTCTGGTTACAGCAAAGAAAGGAAGCATTCAGCCCGTCCCGTCCCAGTGTTCCTTGCCCATTGTTTCCCCATTACTCTGTCGTTTATACTGCCTCACCTCGTTGTTGCAACAAAACCGGATCGTTGCTCACGCCTGCTATTTCCTGTCCTGCCAAACGGTTTTCCTCATGTTCATCGACTGAAAAACAGGAATGGGCTATTTCAAACACTTTTCTAGTTTGCACGGCCAGTGTTATCACCACTGAGTCAGCACATTGCCAGGTCAGAGGTAAGGTCTCATACATGAGAAACTTCAATGCAACCAATTGCTTGGTTAGCCTCAGTGTTGTATGCCAAGCAACAAGATTGGAATGCAGCCGAGGGCATCATGCGCAGAAGGATGGGAGAATAGAATAACGACTCATGGTGTCCAGGGTGGTGTTAACAGAAATCTTCCCTGGTAGCATATTGATGAGGATTCAATGCTTTCACTGTCATGGCTTGTTAAATGTTAACGTTTCCAGTAATCAATATGAAATGTTGCCTGATCTTTCGAAGGAGAATGATGTTATGCAACAGTCAGAATCGCTTCCCTGTACGTTACAGTTCCACATCAGCAATTGCCTGACGTTCAATCAGTTTCAATCAAGAACGGAGGAGGCATCACTAAAATGGAAGGGAAATGGTGGTTTGTGAGAGTTAACTACATGCCTAGTGGAGCCAGGTTCAATCTTGATCATGAAGGGATATTGTTCCTGATTTCCTCCTCAATTGACTCGAATAAAAATTACAGAGCAGTTTTTTTGCCAGTTTAAAAATGAATTTGGTAAAACTGTTGTAAATTGAATCATTTAGTTTCTATCAGAGGTGAAAGACAATAAATTTGCACATTTTAGCACAGTGAAAAAAAATTCTTAGTCAAGGGCAGGTCGTGCCTCACAAACCTTATTGAGTTCTTTGAGAAGGTGACTAAGGAAGTGGACGAGGGTAAAGCAGTAGATGTTGTGTATATGGATTTTAGTAAGGCGTTCGATAAGGTTCCCCATGGTAGGCTAATGCTAAAACTACGGAGGTATGGCATTGAGGATACATTAGAGGTTTGGATTAGGAATTGGCTGGCTGGAAGGAGACAGAGGGTAGTAGTTGATGGACTATGTTCATCTTGGAGTGCAGTTACTAGCGGTGTACCACAAGGATCTGTTTTGGGACCATTGCTTTGTGTTATCTTTATAAATGATCTAGAGGAAGGGCTTGAAAGCTGGGTAAGCAAGTTTGCGGATGACACAAAAGTCGGTGGAGTTGTGGATAGTGAGGAAGGAAGTGGTAGGTTACAGCGGGATATAGATAAGTTGCAGAGCTGGGCAGAAAGGTGGCAAATGGAATTCAATGTAGCTAAGTGTGAAGTCATTCACTTTGGTAGGAGTAACAAGAAGATGGATTACTGGGCTAATGGTAGGCTACTTGGTAGTGTGGATGAGCAGAGGGATCTTGGTGTCCATGTACACAGATCTCTGAAAGTTGCCACCCAGGTAAATAGTGCTGTGAGGAAGGCATATGGTGTACTGGGCTTCATTGGTAGAGGAATTGAGTTCCGGAGTCCTGAGGTCATGTTGCAACTGTATAAGACTCTGGTGCGGCCTCATCTGGAGTATTGTGTGCAGTTTTGGTCGCCATACTATAGGAAGGATGTGGAGGCATTGGAACGAGTGCAGAGGAGGTTTACCAGGATGTTGCCTGGAATGGTAGGAAAATCTTATGAGGAAAGGCTGAGGCACTTGGGGCTGTTCTCATTGGAGAAGAGAAGGTTTAGGGGAGATTTGATAGAGGTGTATAAGATGATTAGGGGTTTAGATAGGGTCGACACTGAGAACCTTTTACCGCTAATGGAGTCAGGTGTTACTAGGGGACACAGCTTTAAATTAAGGGGTGGTAGGTATAGGACAGATGTTAGGGGTAGATTCTTTACACAGCGGGTTGTGAGTTCATGGAATGCCCTGCCAGTAGCAGTGGTGAACTCTCCTTCTTTATGGTCATTAAAGCGGGCATTGGATAGGCATTTGGAAGTTATTGGGCTAGTGTAGGTTAGGTAGGATTCGGTCGGCGCAACATCGAGGGCCGAAGGGCCTGTACTGCGCTGTATCTTTCTATGTTCTATGTTCTATGAATATCGTTTTTCCTGTTTACCTTGGTATACTGATTACTCTGGATCAATTACCCACATTATTTGCCCTTTGTGTGTTGTTCTTTTTTTCATTTCACCTTGGTTCAGTGTTCCAGGTGGAACCATGCATTTTTAATTCGGCACATTTTACTCAGGTCTGTTTTGCAGCTTCATATTAAGGCCAACAATTTTAGGAACACTAAGACACCATTCAGACCATCAAGTCCGCTCCGCTATTGAATGGTTTCATGTCTAATCTGATAACCTTGAACTGCACTTTCTTTCCTTTACCCATAATGCTTGATGTCTTTGCTGTTTGAAGATCTGCCGATCTCAGCCTGATCACACCTAATTACACTTCCTCAACAGCCTTCTGCTACAAGAAATTCCACAGATCCAGAACTGTCTGAGAGAATAAATGCTTCCTCATCTCTGCTTTAATTGTGAGATCCGCATTCTAATACGAAGTTTAAAATCGCACACTGGGTCATAGTCCAATAGGTTAAATTGGAAGCGTTAGTTTTTGGAGAGCTGCTTCTTCATCAGGTGGTTGTGGAATACACAGTTGTAAGATACAGAATTTATACCACAAGTTTACAGTGTTATGTAATTGAAATTATGCATTGAAAAATACCTTGACTGTTTGTTAAATCTTCTATCTGTTAGAACGACCATGTTCACTTCACTTCTTTCTTACGTAAGTTGCAAAAATTTCTTTGAAAATTACATTCTCAGGTGAACTTCAACAATTAGTGGCAGCCCCAATAATATTTTGAAGGTGTTAGTTCATGTGCGCTGTGTCCGTGCCATAATGTTTAGACTGACGCTAATCTCAGCAAAATGGTTAGCACTGCTGCCTCACAGCGCCAGAGACCCAGGTTTAATTCCCACCTCAGGCGACTGACTGTGTGGAGTTTGCGCAATCTCCCAGTGTCTGTGTGGGTGTGCTCCGGTTTCCCCCCACAGTCCAAAAATGTGCAGGTTAGGTGAAGTGGCCATATTAAATTGCCCATAGTGTTAGGTGTAGGGGAATGGGTTTGGGTGAGTTGCGCTTCGACGGGTTTGTGTGGACTTGTTGGGCCGAAGGGCCGGTTTCCACACTATAAGTAATCTAATCTAAAAAAAACACGCTGCAGGCAAGGATGGTTTGAAGCATGGTACATTAGTGAAACCGAGCAGAGGTTACAGCAACAGATGAATGGAACTGCCCATCAATCACAGACAGGTGTACCCCTTCTCAGCTGGAGAGCACTTCCGTGGTACAGGACATTCGACCTTGGACCTTCAGGTGACAATCCTCCAAGGCGGACTTCGGAACAGGCAGCAGCTAAAAGTGCCCGAGCAGAGGCTGAAAGCAAATTTCCGTACCAATGGGGATGGCCTGAACTGCTACCTTGGGTTCATGTCACAGTACAGGTGATCCCATTGCCATATCGACACACAGCGACCCTCTTACACAGACATACACACACACACACACACACACACAAGCATATATACGTTGATGCGGTGAATTTGTACTTGCAGAGTTACATTGTACTTTGCTCAAAAAACTGCATGAATCCATGTCAGTTTCTGTTCACTAATTTTTTAAAATTAGAATCAGTCAATTATGGAACAGACAACAGCACACGGGGGTTGACACCAATTGTTAAAGCTCACCTGAGAATGTAACTTTAAAATAAAAAGTTTTGTGCTTTACATAAGAAAGAAGTGAAGCTAACATGGCCATTCTCATAGATGGGAGACTTAGTAAACAATGAAGGTATTTTCCAACGTATACTTTCTGTTCCATCACACTTTAAACTTGCGCTGTAAATTCTGTGTCTTCAACTGTGTACTCCACAACCACCTGATGAATGAGCAGCAGTCGGAAAGCTAATATTTCCAATTTAACATGCTGGACTATAACCTGGTGTTCTGTGATTTTCAAATTTGCATACTCCAGTCCAAAACCTGCATCTCCAAGTCATTCGATCCGAGGCACTCTGGTCACAGAACCAACTTTTGTGCATTCAACTTATTAAATCCTGGAAAAAAACCTGAATGTTTCAATAAGGATGAGTTTTGTAGTACTGAGTCTGACCAGGCAAAGGCAGCTGCTTTCAGCGTTTATTTCCTTTTGAATTAATCTCCGATATGAAATTGTCACTGACTCTGACATCACTGCTATCTTTGCTATTTTGTAATGTCAGGACTTCATGTTCAATTTACGACTGTTGTAAGGAACAACAAATACTTTTCCCTGACTGGAAATCAACATTGTGAAATAGCAATGAGACAGTTGAATTTCAGCACTTGCGTACCAAGGAAGACATATGCAATGCTTGCAAATTTTCTTGGTGACTTTGTTTTTGCCTTTTTTGATCATTTGAAAAATGACAGTTTTTGCGTTTTTAAAAGCATGGCGAGAGGCCCTTCAGCCTATTGCTTCATTATCAGTCATCAAACATCTGGCTTGTAAACAGTTTCCAGCACGTGATTCGTCGCCTGGTGTGTTCTAACATTTCAAGTCTTCGGTTAAATTATTATTCAATTTCTTAAGTGCTTAGGTGGAACAAAAACACCTCTGTGAACTAACAGTTCTGAGAGTGAAATTCTTTCTCAGAGCGTTTGTCAGTTTTCCTCAAGATGATGCAGAAAATCTTTCTGCGCTCACATATGAATTGTTGTACCCTTTATCTTCTTCAGCTTCCTTCTTCTTTCTATTAAATTGTTTAGATTCCCGTACAGACACAAGGTGCAGGTTGCAGAAGTCACGTGTTTGTACTTTCACTGACAGTCTGTCTCGCCAGGAGTTGCAGTCCTTCCCCACCCTGATTCAGACAGCACTGTCCTCCCATCGAAAATGGAAGGACAGGCATTAATAACCCGCACTTCGGAAATTAGCGACAGTTTAAAAACATTTGCACTGCCCCAGCGAGGAATTGAGCTCGTCTCTCCCGCATAACATGCGGCGACACGAACCACTATACTACCGAAGACAACAGTTTCAAAGGAGACCCCTCAGCCCGTTGTGGCTCCATTTGTCAAAAACAACTGCTTAACGACTCGAATCGTTTAGCCCATAGTCTTACATGCATTGGCAGAACATATTCCCATCTGAATATTTCTTCAGTTTCTAAGGCTTCCTGCCTCTCTGACCCTTACAGACACAGTGTTGCAAATTCCAACACCCGCCGGCCTGTAACGCTTTTCCACATATCTACTTAAACCTTTCTGTCTTTCTCATTAAATTTCTGCCCCTCTGTGATCGATCTCTCCGTCGATGGGAAACGTTACTTTCAGTCTACCTTATCCATACCCCTCATTATTTTGTACATCTGAACCATGCCTTCTCACAAATGCCTCTGCACCATGACAAAAAAACTCCAGTCTGTCCTGTCTCTCTTTATGACCAAATCTCTTCAGCCTAGACACTATCCGACTGAATTTCTCCTGCACCTTTCCCAGTGTGTTCACATCCCTGGACTCATGTGAATTGCAGACAATTACCTAGGTAGAGCCGAATGAACCTTATTTTACATTTTCTGCCAGCATGTGGTGTGGCTCTGCAGCATATATTGCCTTGCGGTTTGGAGTCACATGGAGGCCAGACGAGTTAGGATGGCAGATTCCTTCCCTCAAGGTCGACAGTGAAACATATGGTGTTTTCAGACAACGGATTTAGTGTATTCTTAATTGGAGGTATATCTTGCATTTATGTTCTATCATCGTCGTGGTGTGGTGAGAATCGAGCCCATCTCACCAGAATGTGACTTGGCATTTTGTGTTTTCAAACCAGCCATAATGCCAGTAGGCTATTGCAGAAAGCCGTCATGGCTGATCTTTTCCAGTAGAGTCTCTGTTCCCAAATTACTCTCTGTGTCCATTTATTGAGCCTTACACTCCAGTAATCTCTGGTCCATGTCAGTAAAAGCTGCTAAAAGAGAATTAATCTCACAGCCACGATACCCAAATGGATCGAATGATTTGAAGGTGCCATGAAGAGATTGGGGCATGGTCGCCCAGCAACAGTGAGTGCAATGACATAGACTGGACGGTATCAACGTGAAAGTGTATGTTAGATTGTGCAATGCCTATGTCGAATGGGACGAGAGACAGAAAAGAGAGTTAGGGCGAGTGGGAGGGTGGGACGTCTTCCAGAACTTTTGGATTTAAATCCTGATACATGAAACGCTGAAATATCAGAGAAAGAAATTCGATGGAAAACAAATGCATGGGAGAATATTATCATGTAAAAACGAGTTATTTATTACCGTGTTTCATCAAAAGTAAAACTTTGAGAGAACTGACCGGTATGATGTGGATTCAATGCGAAGTTGCGGCAATCACAACGCAGAAAACGAAATTCTAAATCGTTACAGCACTCCACAGACCACGCTTGCCAACTGCAGCCGCTATTGTGGCAGAGGAAATGTCAGGAAGAATACACAATATCAGGACTTAACGACAGGCATGTGGCAACTCAGAATGGGCTGAAACTTTAACTTTAACGTCCACAGAGTCTGCGGAAATTCCATGAATGACAGTATTGGAGAATGGGACTAATGAAACTCTCCAAACTCATGGGACAGAGCAGGATATTGTTGAAACGTATGCTTCAATTGCATTATAGTTTAACATTGGCTTCTTCATCACTTTGTCTACACAAGGCAGCACCAACTGCTGCAGGCAATTACACATAATTCCAGTTCCAGACCCGGAATCAGGGAAACTGTGTGAAGCTGCCACGAAGATCCACTTGGAAGTTGGGATGGAATGACTGCAGAGCAGCGCGTGTATTTGCGAGGTTGGGACTGTTTCTGGTCAAAAACGGAGCCAAAGGGAATACTTGCCCCATTTTAAATATTATAGACATAAGCAGTACATTTTGCTGATACAACCAACTGGCGTATCTAAAGCGTGTTGAATCTTTAACTTTTGGGTATCAATGTTCGAAAATTCATTTTCCTATTTGGATCAGTGTTCTTGACATTGGCAGTAGCAGCTGCTCATGCTTGCATCAGCTCAGGATCAGCTTATTGTTCCCAGTAAACAGTGCAATCTGGAGAAGATGGTGTTGTGGTTATATAATAAATGAGTCATCCTTGGGGACTCAGACACGGAACTGGTAATGTTAAAGTTCGACGAATAAAACCTGGAATGAACGCCTGACCTCAGGAACAGAGAACATGACTTTAATTTCCTGCAATCCCATTCATGCATGACCCTTATGCAGGGGATGCTACCATCTTTACCCACTCCTGCCTACTTGTGACTCCAGCACCAGAACAACATAGCTGACCCTTAATCCGAGAATGCCGACACCCTGGGTAGGCTGGCCATTCGGCCCATTCCAGTGGACACCATCCATCTGAAGCCATCCTATGGCCATACTCCATACCTATTCCGTTCACCTTCATTTCCCACGGCTCATCCCAGTAACCTGCACACCTTCAGACTGTGGGAGGAAACTCACACAAGCAAAGAGAGAATGTTCAAACTGCAAACAATCACACAAGACTGGGATCGAATCCATGACTCCCATGCAGCGAGGCAGCGGCGAAGCAGGATGAACAACAAATGCTGTCCTGACCAGCGACATCCACACCCTGTGGGTATATCAGGAAGGAAAAAAAACATATTCACAACATGGACAATGGGACTTACGTCTGCGTGGACATGATTTGAACCAATCGTTCACCCTGGACACCCATATCACAGAGAAAACAGGCCAATGCGGAATTCAAATACTTGCTGCACTGGAAACTCACTTACTCAGTCAAACTGGGGACAGACTGTTCAATAGTCCCGTGCGTGGGAAGGGCTCAATGAGCAATAAAAGCTCCAGGGTAACCAGAAAGATTACATATCCCAGAAGGAGATCAATTAAACTGTCAATGTTAATGTTAATCCCAACCAGCTGGCGGTTTCATATCGTCAGTCATAGACTCATGCAGCATGAAAACAGGCCTTTCACTCCTACCAGCTCATACTGCACATAATGTCAAACTAAACAAGTCGCATCTGACGGCTTCTGTAATTGCCGAGGGTAAATAATGCCCTTATAATATTATTATTGCACTGTTAATATGAACGTCCAGATATAATTCTGCGGACACCATCCTGGCATGGCAGATTCTGGATTCTGGATTTTTATTTCAATAAATACCTAGAGTTGAAGAGTCTAATGATGAGGTTGAATCAGTTGATGTAGATCTGATTCACTAATCCCTGATAGGGAAGGAAGCTGCTGGTCTGGCTGGCATATGAGTCCAGATCCATAATATCGTGGTTGATACTGAATTGTCCTCTGGGCAATAAATAATTGACGAGGTATGAATGAATAGTTTTTTTTAGAATCCCACGGAAACTTTCCAATTCATTTATTGATCCAAATATTCTGTAAATATTGTAAATGTACTTTCATTCGTCACTGTCTCAGAAAGTGAATTGCACACGTAAACCATCCTCTGTTAAAAAAAAGTCTCACATGTCTTATTTTTAATCTCGCTTTTCACTTAAAGCATTTACCCTCTCGTCTTGAAGCTCCCTTCCTTGGAGAAAACACAGTTACAGTTAACTTTATCCGAACTCTCAATAATTTTTAAATTTCTATCAGGTCGCCTTTCAACCTCCAGTGCTCGAGTGAAAATATTCTCAGCCTATCCAGCCTTTTGTTATAAGTCGAACCTTCCCCACTACCAATACGCTAGTATACCTCTTCTAAATCTACTCCAGCTTAATAATTTCCTTGCTATTACTGGGCGACAAGAACTGGACGCAGTATTCCAGAAGAGGCCTCACACAATGTCCTATTCAACATCAACGGAACGTACCAACCCCTACGCTCAAATGACTGTGCAATTTAGGCAGGATGACAATTTTTTTTCACCATTCTGTCTGTATATGAAGCAAACTAAAAAGAAATATTTAAATGCATCCCTCGCCTCCGTTTTCCACAACACTATACAACGCCCTATCACTAATTGTATAAGCCCTAATCTTTTTGCTGTCGCAAAATGAAATACCTTCCATTTATCCAGAGTGAACTCCACGTGAAATCTTTCAGCCAAAGACGCATTGGTATAAGAACCTTCTGGAAACTTAGATCACTTTCTTTACAGTCTCCAGTTCTGGTGTCCTCTACAAGCTTATGTACCATAGCTTCTATGAGTTCCATTGTTTTCTCATATAGGTCAATCATTTATATTTATTTCTCGTGGCCATCAATTAGCAGTTTTCAAATCACGTAATAATTGGTCATGTAGTTAACCATGAGGAAGAAAGCCATAGACTGCAGGGAGATTGGAACCAATTGGCAAGAGAATGTGCTGAAATGAATTCAATCCAGTGAAGTGGGTGATAATGAATTTGGGGAGGAACAATGATAAAAGTGTGAATACTGAGTGGTTTAAAGTAATAAAAGAGAAATTGGATGGGGTGCAGAGGGAAATATATCCCTCAAGGTCAGTGTTGCTGACACTTTTTAAAAACCCACTGATTCCCACAACTATCTGGATGGTACCTCTTCCCAGCCCACCTCTTGCGCAAATGTTACCCTGTATTCCCAATTCCTCCACTTCAGTCACGTCTGCTCCCAAAGGTCGAGTTCCACCACAGAACACACCAGATGGCCTTGTTTAAAGACCGGAACGTCCCCTCCTATGTGGTTGAATTCACGAATGTTGGAAGGTGATTGGACGAGGGATCAAGTGGTCTCGAGGGGTTGGAGATACTTTCTGTTCTTGACCGGAGGTGGGAATATAAGAGCAGGGAAATGATGTTGGAACTTTAAAAACGGCCTATTCAATGGCCTATTCAAGATCAATGGACAGTGTAATCAGTTGGACAGAAGTGTGTACTGCAGTTGCTAGAAATCAGAATCAAGATTAGAGGGGTGCTGGAGAAGCACAGCAGGTGAGGCAGCTTCCGAGTTGCAGAAGCAATTAACGTTTCGGGCAAAAGCCCTTCATCAGGAATAAAGCTTGGAGCCTCGAGGGTGGAGAGACAAACGGGAGGACTGGGTCTGGGCAGAATTTAGCTGAGAGTGCAAGGGGTGGATGGAATTGGGATTAAAGGTGATAGGTCGGAGAAGAGGGTGGAGTGGATAGGTGGTAAGGAAAATAGACAGGTGGGACAGGTCAGCAGGATGGTGCCAAGCTAGAAAGTTGGAACTCGGATAAGGTGGGCGTGGGGAGATGAGTAAACTGGTGAAGACCACGTTGATGCTCTGGGGTTGAAAGGTTCTCAGGTGGAAGATGAGGCGTCTGGTGATGAGCGAATGGCGGTGGAGGAGGCCCAGGAACTGCATGTCCTCGGGAGAGTCGGGGGTGGGGTAGTTGATGTTTGTGGTCATGGGGCGTTGGGGTTGAATGTTGCGGGTGTCCTGGAAATGTTTTCTGAAGCACTCTGCGAGAAGGTGTGTGTTGACCCCAAAGTAGAGGAGAGTGCATCGGGAGCATCAGATGCAATAAATGACACGTGTGGAAGTGCATATGCACATTTGATGGATGTGGAAGGTTCTTTGGAGCCTTGGAAGGATGTGAGAGGGAAGATGTACGTGCAGATTTGCAATTCCTGTGGTGGCAGGGGAAGGTGCCACGAGATGAGGGTGGGTCATTGGAGGGCATGAACATGACGAGGTAGTCGTGGAGGACAAAGTCTTTGTGAAAAGTCGATGGGGTGCGGAGGGAAATATATCCCTCAAGGTCAGTGTTGCTGACACTTATTAAAAACCCACTGATTCCCACAACTATCTGGATGGTACCTCTTCCCAGCCCACCTCTTGCGCAAATGTTACCCTGTATTCCCAATTCCTCCACTTCAGTCACGTCTGCTCCCAAAGGTCGAGTTCCACCACAGAACACACCAGATGGTCTTCTTGTTTAAAGACCGGAACGTCCCCTCCTATGTGGTTGAAGATACCCTCCAACGCATCTCATCCACGTCGCGTACCTCCACCCACGAACCCCACAACTCCAATCACAGCAAGGACAGGACACCCGGTCCTCATCTTCTATCTCACCAACCTCCGCATAAATCGCATCATCCTCTGACAGTTTCGCCACCTCTAAACGGATCCCACCACCAGGGATACGTTCCCCTCCCCCCCCCCATCCATATTCCGCCAAGACCATTCGCTCGGTGACTACCTCGTCAAGTCCACGCCGTCCCATGACCCACCCTTCCCTCCTGGCCCTTTCCTGTGTCACTTCAGCAATTGCAAAACCTGCACTCACATCTTCCTCCTCATCTCTGTCCAAGGCTCAAATGGAGGCTTCCACATTCAGCAAAGTTTCTCCTGCACTTCCACACATGTCATTTCTTGTATATGTTCTTTCCGATGTGTTCTCCTCTAAATTGGAGAGAGGAGATGTGTTCTCACAGAGCACTTCAGATAATATCTCCAGGATACCCACAAGAAACAACCCCAGTGCCCCCTGGCCAAACATTTGAACTCCCCCTCCCACTCTCTCGAGTACATGCAGGTCCTGGGACTCCTGTATCGCCATTGCTTCACGGCACGATGCCTGGAGGAAGAAAGCCTCATCGTCCGCCTCGGGACCCTTCAACCCCATGGCATCAATTTGAACTTCACCCGTTTCCTCATTTCCCCTCCCCTACCTTACCCCAGTTTCCACCTTCCAGCTCAACACCGTCCACCTGACCTGTCCCACCTGTGCATCTTCATTCCTACCTATCCATTCCACCTTCTTCTCTGACAAGTCATGTTCACCCCCCCATCTGCATCCATTTACAGCACTCTCCACTACCATCCCCCCAGCCCCATATCCTTGCCATTTCACTCTCCATCCCATATGCTCCCAATCTTATTCCTGATGAAGGGCTTTAACCTGAAACGTTCATTGTTCCTGCTCCACAGATGTTGCTGGATCTGCTGTGCTTCTTCAACGCCACTCTAATCTTGAGGGGAAACATTTGATTGAGAGGGTTTTCGGATATTTTCTATTGCTGACCACTGGCTGTGGATAGCAGAACTTTAGAATCAGGTTAGCGAACAGCTAAAGGAGCACAAGTCTGGTAACCGCATAAGTCAACATTTTTTTAAAAATTGTAAGATAAAAGATGGAAGGCTGAGGTATGCAACTTTACCCATCAAGACCGTTTCACCAATGAGTTTATCACTGATTCATTTCCAGTGTGCTATCGGCCTTGGAGGTTAATTTGAAAATTGTGGCTTTTCGTTGCATCATTCAACCTTGTCCTTATAGTCAACACAGCTGTTGAGCTTTGAAGGTTCTGTAAAAAATGCACGAATGATTTACTCCAGTGCATCTTACTCTGCTGCAATTCTGCATTAGCGGTGAAGGGAATGAATATTGCAGGTATTGAAGAGAGTACACTCAAGTGACTGCATTGTCGTGGACGGTGTCTACTTCCTTAAGTGTTATTGAAGTTAAACCCATCCAGGCAAATTGAGAGAGTTCTGTTCCACGTCTCATTTTTGCCTTGCAAACGATGTAGGATTCACGGAGCAATGAGTTTAGTTTATAAACAAAAAATGTCTCAAGAACATGTTGTTGTTGTCAAAGTGTTTATGTAGCCAATTTGTTTACAGTAAAGCCATTGAATGTCAGTGGGATATGATTAGAGTCTCATTTATCAGAGTTATAATTACTCTATTTCGTCCTTGTGTGGACCAGTATGATTCCAGTCGCTGTCTGATTTCAAGTTCCAATTCCCGTCTGTGCTTGAAATTTCAACCGTTTCATAGCATAAATGCCTCCACCTGCCTTAATAATATGTAAGGACGCTGCAGGGGACAGCAGAGATTTACGGACATGTTGTTAACACTGGATAAAATGGAGCTTCTTGGAATGATTCTTTAGGCTGGAGTTATTCTCCTTTAAATAATGGAGAAGGAGGGAAACTCGACAATCACTTAATAACATTTATAAACGTTCAATATTCATGGGATCTTGACAGAGTAGTTACGGGCAGGTGGTTTACCCTCTGGTATTAGGAGAGCACCAGAGGTCATGAACTCAGAATTAGATATTGCCTACTTAATTCAGAAATGATTAGACTTACAGTGTGGAAACAGGCGCTTCGGCCCAACAAGTCCACACCGACCCGCCGATGCGCAACCAACCCATACCCCTACATTTACCTAACCTACCTAACACTACGGGCAATTTAGCATGGCCAATTCACCTGAGGAGTCATTTCTTTGCTCAAGGGCAAGTGAAACGGTGGAACTCCTGACCAAAACTGTTGTTGTGGCTGAGTTGTTGTACATTTTCAAACTGTGCCAGACAGATATTTAACCAGAAAGATGATGAAGCTTTGTCGAGGCAATGCTGGAGAATGGATTTGAGGATTATCAGATCAGCCATGAGTTCATTGAATGGTGGAACAGACTCGATGGGCTGAATGGCCGACTTCCAATCCTACATCATTTGGTCTAACGCCTTATTTTATTGATACTTTGAAAATTCTAAGGGAATGGGATGAAGTGATAGAAAAGGTTTCTCAAACTGATCAGACAGATCAGGAACGAGGCTCATAAGCTCATGAACAAGAAATGTGCTATGGCCTGGAGACAAGAAATGGCACTGGGCACACCACAGACGGGTATGTGCAGACGTTGTGATTGCTGAAGAAAATTGGTGGATCTTATATTGTTGCCAACTTGGCGATCATGCTGGATGATGGATCGTGGTATGATTCAGCAAAAGGTTGTGAAAGATTGAAAGGTTCATTTCTTTGGAAAAACATTCTACCGTTCCAATTCAATTGACTGTTTAAAATACTGATCAGAACTTTGTGTGGAGTGTTACATTAAAATTCACAATCCCACTGGATATACTATTGCACCCGATCTCTCCTCATTTTATTTTGCTTTCATTCGATGTAAATTCATAGAAAGTCAAAATGGAATGAAAGGAGGAAAGAAACGTTGCACTCCTTTTCATTATCCCAATTTAACTTACAACAGAATCAAATTGTTTTACTTTGACTTTGATGAGGTATCGATTTATCATCAATCTCCGGCGCAATGAAGGGCAAGAGCAAGATTCTCCATCCAATATTTACTGAAGATGCGAGGCACAAAGGAAAACCACAGCTGTGTTTGATAGAACTAACAGCCAGAGTAGGATTCAAATCCATACAAGCACAATGAAAGAGCAACCAGCCGCCTTAACCACGTGGCCACTTCAGTTCATTGCAAAGAGGCTCACATGTGACCCTGTCAAGACCATATGTGGTGGACCTCGGCAATAAGAAATTCCCTGCGTGGAATCGAATCCATATCATTATGTTACTGCTTTCAGCAGAATACTAATACGAGCAAAATCCAAAGATTTGACCTCGTCCTTGGAAGAGATACCTTGTCCTTGATTCATTCCGTGTCGGTACTGTCTCATAATGAACCAGCAAACATGACATTCCCGTCACATTCACACGTACATTTAGTCTTGAAGCATAATTTCTTCAGACTGTCTCTGTCTCTCGGGAAGAGGTATATAAGGAGAGAGAAGTGAAGGTGATGTTTTAGCTCGGTGGTCTTTCTCATATGGCTGAACCTGAACTGGGTAAAATTCCCAGAAACGCAGTTTTGTTCGTTTCAGTTTATTAATTTTGCTGCACTGTGTTCATTGCAATGATCGGAAGTGAATTGGATTTATATGATTGGAACGCTTAATGTTGTATTCAATTTTGCTCCAAATTCATTTCACCGTTAAGAAAATACTGATGAGAAAAAACAGAAAGTTAAACTACAAAACGAGATGCCAGTTTTGACGCTCAGTTACGTTGGCAGATTTCAGTGGGTATCAAATGAACCCAACATCATGACGATTGTCCTCCCATCTTTAAGGCATGGGATTAAAGCATGAAATCAATCTCCAAGAGATTTGGTCACTTTCTATTTATTATGGAATCCTTGACAATATACAATATCTACTCAGTTCCATTTATAATGCTTCATGCAGAATATAAATAGAAATCTTACAAAACTCTGACTTTTTTTGCTGAATCTTATTCAGTCGCAAAAGTTTCCCATATTTCTTTACATCTAAAGTCGTCCAAATTAAACATTGTGTCATCGCACCTTTTTCCCCCAACACCCCACTTTTATGCTTTTAACTGGCCACTGGCTGTCTCTCTCCTGGTGAAACTCACTGCTTGTGTATCTCTAAATGTGCCTTTCCAAATATTTTGGAAACGGATTCTCTGAGTGACAGAAATTCTGCTCCCATCATTTCTTTGTCCTACATCGATGGTTTTGAAAGCCTGACCTTCATAAATTTACGAAACTGAAAGAGTGAATTTACCACCTATTTCCTCTCTCCAAACCTAAAATACTCTGGAAAACTTCCATTCGGTTTTCCTTGGTTCATGGTCAAATTTTCCAAAACACAAATAAATAAAATCCCATCCCCACGAAACGCGGTCAGCATCGTCTCTAATGTCTTAGCAGCCCAGTAAACGTTGGCAGTGTCCTCTCTGATAGAATCACAGATTCCGTACAAGGCACAAAGTACAGTTCAGCCAATCGAGTCTGTGGGGACACTCTGAACAGCATCTCAACCAGACCGAGCTTCCGACTTTATCCCTGCAGGCCTCTGGCTTATGATTTCAAATAAACCTATTGGAATAAAACCTGGCATCATGTGACCGCTGACCTTATCACTGCGGTACCCATGGCTAATTCAGTTAATTTACTGAATTCACTACTTGGACATAGCGCAATTTAAAATGGCCAATTCACCTAACCTACAGACTTAACAGCAGTGCAAACCACTGAGCAAATGTACCATCACATTGAGCATCATCTGTATCATGTTTACTGGCTTTACACACTGGTAGCTCAGCCTAGTGAAATCAAGCTGCGCCCATCCACCCGAATAAAATGCATCAACATGCGGTTCTACACTGTACAACCTCATTAGTGCTGCTGGAAATGTTTTTGCACTCAGGTCTGGATGGGTTTACCCTGTTTTCGTCCTCAGATTCCTGCTTTAAATAAACATATCAGCCAGGAACAATTCTATATAATGGTTTTTGTTGCAACACAAACGCAATGTGCAGTTTGCAGAAGTTACGTGTTTGCACTTTCACTGACACTCTCGCCTCAGGAGCTGCAGTCCTTCCCCAATTGATTCAGACAGCACTGCCCTTGTTGTGACATATCCAATCGAGAATGGAAGGCCAAGCATGAATAAACTTCACTGGGGAACAGAGCGACACAATTAAAACGTTTACAATAATCCCAGCGGAGAATTGAGCTCTATGACAGGAGGGGACACTAACCACGATACTGTGGAGGACAACAACATCGAAGGAGGCCCACACAACTGCTTAACGCCCTGAATCAAGATTTCCATCATTTTGCCCATAGTCTTATATGTCTTGGCATCACAAATTCACATATGAATTTTTTTTCAGGTTAAAAGAGTTTCCGCCTCTCTGACCGTTTCCTCACATCTACTCAAACCTTTCTGCCTTTTCCCGAAATCTCTTGGCCCCAGTGTTCGATCCCTCCATCAATAACAAATGCTTCTTTCAGTGTATCCTATCCATATCTCTCATTATTGTGTACATCTCAGTCATGTCTTCTCCAATCTTCTCTGCTCGGCTTCAAAAAAACCCAGTCTGTCCAATATCTCCTCACAACTGATACTCTTCAGTCCAGACAATATCCCAGTGAATCTCTCCTGCAACGTTCCCAATATGATCACATCATTGCTATACAGTGAATTGCAGACCTGCACACAGTAATCTAGCGAGAGCCGAATTAACAATTTTTTTCTCTTCTGTTACAGTATGAGGACATTGTTGGCTTGGCAGTATTGATTTTCATCACTAATTGCACAGCGGACAGTTGAGAGTCAACCGTATTGCAGTGAGTCTGGATTCACATTGAGGCCCAACCAGGTAAGAATAGCAGTTTCCTTCCTCAAAGGACGTCAGTGAACCCGATGGCTTTGTTTTTTCAACAATTGACCATGGATTTCTGGGTGTTATTAGATTCGTAATTATAGATATGTATTGAATTTTTTTCTAACACCTGGCATGGTTGGAGGCAAACCCGAGGCCCTGGTTCATTTGCTTGGTATCTGAATTAACAGTACAGTCGTAATAGCGCTCGGCCATTGTAGAAAACCCGTGAAAGTAATCTTTCCCAATTAAATTGCTTTTCCTCGATATTGTCCAGTGTCATTTTTCTGGGCTTGACCCCCAATAATCGCAAATCCATATCAGTAAAAGCTGCTACCTGAGGATTGGCCTCACAACAGTCATTACCAAATGGATCAACTGCTCTGCAGGTCCCGATGGTGGGGTTTAGGGCACGTTCACCCAGCAACAGTGACCGCAGGAGCACAGACTGAATGGTATCAATGTGGGAGTCAGTGTTAGATTCTGCAGTGCCTTAATAAAATAGGAAATGATTCCACAACCACATGATGAAAGAGCAGCGCTCCGAAAACTAGTGCTCAGTTAAACCTGTTAGAGTCGAAACTGGTGTTGTATAATTTTTAACTTTGTACACCATAGTCCAACACCGGCATCTCTAAATCAATTAAATGGGGTGTGGGATGGAAAGTTTAGTTATTGATCGAAGAAGGGAACGCAACCTCTGAGAACGGTTGTATTTGAATTCTGACATATGAAACACAGAGATGGGAGCGAGCAAAATTTGAAGGGAAAAGATCATCGCCTTGGAGAAAGTTACCATGTTAAAACAACTGATTCCTTCGAGTTGCACAAAAATTAGGGCAGATAAAGCAATCACTGCCGTAACTCTGATTCGAGCCGAGGTCGCTACGGCCGAAACGCAGAGTACTAACCACTACACGATCATGGCATCCCACAGACGAGCACGCTGACAGGGCGCACTAAGTACAGTTTGATAGGAAATGTTAGGCAGCGCGCCAAATGCACAATATCAGTGCTTTGCGAATATGTGGGAATCAGAATGGGCTGACCGTTTCATATGGTTACCCCAGTAGCTGTGGTGATTCCATCATTCATACGCTGAAGGCTGAGATAAATAGATTTCTCCAAAACATCAAAAACTCCGGGGACAGTGTAGGTGTTGTTGAAATGTATGTTTCAATAGTAATGCAGTTTAACATCGGCTACTTCACCAGTTTCCCCCGACAAGGCAGTAACCACTGCTGCCACATCGTCCCAATTCCCAGCCTCAGAATCAGAGGAACTGAGTGGCGCAGTCGCGAAGATCCAACTGGAAGTCGGGATGGGAATGAGGTCGCACAGATACTCGAGGACTTCAGTGACACAACCGGTGAATGCACGATTTTTCTATGACAGTTGAGAGGCACAAGCAATTCCAAGGTTTGGAGTGCTCCTGGTCAAAGGCGGGGCAGGACGTAAAATTTCTCCCCGTTTTTAATGACATAGCAATCCACAGTGCATCTTGCTGAGACAGCTAAGTGCCACAACTGGAGTGTGGGCGGCTGGTTTGAAGATTGAATTTGCTTCACTATCACCAACTTGCCTGGAATAAATTATTTTCACCATTTTCATTTCCAATTGTTTCATATCTCCCTGCAGTCTGCGGCTTTCTCCCTCATGGTTATTTGCATGACTAACTGTTGTATGATCTGCACACTGCTAAATCACGGCCACTAACAAGTAAATATGCATCATTGATCTATATGAGAATACAGTGGAACTCACTGCAGACATGCTTAGTAGGTTTGCAGGCGACGCCAGAATTGTAGACAGTGAGGAAGATTATCCAAGTTTCAAAAGGTTCTTAATCCAATGAGTCGTTGGGCTGAACAATGTCACATGGAATTCATTCTGGAGTAATGGAAGGTATTGTATTTTGGTACAACAACAAGAGTAGGGCTTTATGTAGTGTTTGAGTACACGGACGTTAGGTGTGCAGGTGCATAATTCCTTGTAGTTTGCATGAAATACAGACAAGATGGTTCAAAAACATTTAACATACTTCCCTTCATTGTTCAGTCCTTTGTGTATAGTCGTTGGGACGTTATATTGAAGTTTTGCAGGACATTGATGAGGCCACTTCTGGAATATTATGTCCAGTTCTGGTCGCCCAGTTGTAGGAATGATATTATTTAGCTGGAGCAGGTTCGGAAAAGTATGCATGCATGTTGTTGTGTGTGGAAGGTTTGAGTTACAATGAAAGGCTGGATAGGCTGAGCATATTTTCAGATTCGAGATCGGGGTGCTGGAAAACCACAACAAGTAAGGCAGCATCCGAGAAGCAGGAGAATAATGTTTTCACGCAAGTGTCGTTCATCAGGCTCTTCCCCAAAACGTCGATTCTCCTGCTCCTCAGATGCTGTCTGACCTGCTGTGCTTTCCCAACACAACACTCTCGACTCTGATCTCTCATCTGCAGTTTTCACTTTCTCCTAGTTGAGACTGTTTTCACTCTAGGTCAGGGGTTTGAACGGCGACCTGACAGAGGTTTATGAATTATTGAGAGGCAAGTTAGAGTTAACGATAGCTGCCTTTTCCCAGGATGTGGATTTCAAGGCGAGAGGGCATCTGTTTAAGATGAAAAGAGAGAGATTTAAAAAAAAACATGTGAGGCGTTGTTTTAGGGAAGGTGTTTTACGTGTGCAATTAACTTGCTGAGGAAATGATGGATGATGGTACATTTGCTACATTTAGAGCACAAATGGAACCATACATGAATGGCAAAGTGAGATTTTTAAAATAAAGTTATTCGTGCCTAGTACATCAGTTATTTCCCAGAGGACATTAAAGAGTCAACCACGGTATTATCCATCTGGAGTCATGTGGGACAGAGCAGATGAATATGAAAATTTGTTTTTCGATGTGGCATGAGTGAATCAGATAGGATTTTCCACACAACTGATTCAGGTTATCGCGAGACTCTTCAATTCCAGATGCTTATTGAAATCAAACTCCACTATCTGTCATGTCAGGACCTGTACCCTTTGTCCTCAAAATATTTTCTGGAGTTTTGGATTAACAACACAGTAATAAAACTACAAGGGCATTTTCACCACTCAACGAGTACAGGAGGAGGCATATGGGACTAGATTAGTTTGGCAGTATGTTCAGCATGGATTGGTTGGACTGACGGGCCTGTATGCCTTCATGCTGTATGACTCTATGATTGACGCCATGGAGCAAATTGCTGGTTGGGATTAACAGCAGCATTGACAGCATAATCGAACACCTGATGGGATATGAAATCCTGCTGGAGTCTCCAGAGGTTGTTTTGCTCAGTGATCCCTTCCCACACATGGGACTGGTGAACGGTCTCTCCCCAGTGTTACTGATTAAATCCGTTTACATTTTTGTGGTTAATTGAATCCCTTCCAGCAGTTCCCTCATTGCCCTGCTTTCTGTATGGCATCGACGTCCTTTTTTCTACACAGGGTGAACGATCCTTTCAAATTGTGTCCACACAGATACAAATCCTGTTTTCTATGTTGTGAATGTTTTTTCATTATTTCTGATCCACAGGGTGTGAGTATCACTGGTCAGGACAACATTTGTTCTTCGCCCCTCGTTCATTGCTGCCTGGCTACACCACAATCCTGGGTGCGATCCCAGCCTCTGGTGTTCTTGTCTGTGGGCAGTCTGCATGTTCGATGTGCTGTATTTTTATTTCTCCCTCTGACCAAAGATGTGTCAACAGCGGGAAATGCAGGCTTATGGGATAGGGAATACCGTGGGGTCTGGTGGATCTGCTTCGGATGGATGTGTGGACTGGAAGGGCCGACTAAACTGCTTCCCCACACGGTGGGGATTCCTGAATTAAAGGTCAACTCATGTTTTTTTTTCTGGTACTAGAGTCTCTCGTAGGCCGGACTGGGTGAAGACGGTAGAATCCCCTCCATAAGGGACATGAGTGAATAGGATTGCAGGACATTAAAGTCATGGTCTCTGTTCCTGATGTCAGGCTTGCATTTCAGGTTTTATTCGTCGAACTTAAACATCATCCTTTCCGTGTTCCAGTCCCCAGGTTGACTACGTTAAAATATCACCCCAACACCACCTTCTCCAGGTTGAAATCTTGACTGTGTGGAAGAAACTGACACTGAGGTGATGCAAGCAAATGTAGCTGCCACCGGAAACACAGACCTAAATAGCAAAATCATCTTTTAAACCCACCACTGCAAAGTTAAGTGCTTAACACGCTCCACTTGTGCCATTTAGCTGTCTTAGAAAGATGCACCGGAAATCGCTATGATAGTATAAACGGTGACAACATTCCCTTGAGCAGGAGCACACTCAACCGAGGAATTTCTTCCACCTCTGTACCATCATAGAAGGACAGCACGCTCACCTATTGCATCTCTGAAGCCAGAGAGTAACTCTGCGCACTCATTCCCATTCCCTGTTTCCGGTTGGATCTGGGCGACTGTGCTGATGTTAAGCTAAAATGCTATTGAAGCATATATTTCAGCAATATCCTATGCTGTCCCCCGAGTCTTTGATGTTTTGTCGAAATCGATCAATCTCATTTTTCAACATTCTCATTCAAGGGATCTCCACAGCCTCTGAGGACAGCGAACTGAACGATTCAGCTCATTCTCAGTTCCCACGTGTAGCTGCCACCGGAAACACAGACCTAAATAGCAAAATCATCTTTTAAACCCACCACTGCAAAGTTAAGTGCTTAACACGCTCCACTTGTGCCATTTAGCTGTCTTAGAAAGATGCACCGGAAATCAGTGCGTCGGAACAGATGCACTGTTCGCTGAGTACTGATATCGCACATTTACTATTCTTCCGAACATTTCCTCTGTTGGTATACTTATTGCTGCTTGCAAGCATCCTGTTCTGTGGTTACTGTGATCGTGGTTGTCTGTATTGTGCATTGTGACCACAGCAACCTCGAACTGAAACCAAATCACATCACAAAGTGTTCTCTCCGTTGTCCTTTTTGTGACACATGCTAAGAAATTAATTGTTTTACCTTCAAATTCCGCTCTCTCACACCTCTGCCACTCATATATCAGGATTCAAACACACCCGTGGTCAGAGATTTCTCTCCTTCCCACGATCATTAAACCTCCTTTTCGTCCCTCCCCCCATTTCTCTGTGGCAATGCACAACCTATCACTCTCTTTCACATTGATGCTGTTCTGTCTGTGCTGCGGTCACTGTTGTGTGAACGTGCCCCAAAACCAACATCGGGATCTTCAAACAAATCGATCCATTTGGATACCGGTTGTGAAAACAATCCCCATGTCACAGCTTTTACTAACATAAGCCAGAGACGTTTGGAGTGTCAGGCTCATGGAAAAGACCCAGGGCAGTTTTGGTGAAAATACATTTTACTGGCAAAGATCAGGTTTTACGGCTTTCTGCGTTAATCTTGTGGTAATTTCATAGGACTGATAATCCAGAGACGGAGGTATTAATCTGGGTACTCGGGCTTGAATCACACCATGCCATGATTGCCAAATTTGGATTCGAAAACTATCTGCAAGGAAGAATCTCATGACTACTATAGATCCATTGACAATTGTTGAAAAAGATTCTGTTTCACTGATGTCATTTCGGGATGGAACTTGCTATCCTTACTTGGTCTGGGCTGCATGTGACTTCAGACTCATAGCAATGTGGTTGAGTCTCAACTGCCCTCTGGGGAATTCGGAATGGGTAATAAATTCTGCTTCGCCAGAATCGCCCTCATACTAATCCACAAATTTTAAAACAAATGCTCATTAGGCTCAAGCAAGAGTGTTGTGTGCAGTTTTGCAAGTCACATCATAGCAGAGATGTGATCACATTGAGAAAAGTGCAGGAGATATTTACCGGGATATTGTTTGGGCTGAAGAGCTTCAGTTGTGAAGAAAGACAGGACAGAGTGGAGTGTTTTTCACAGTGCAAAGGAGATGTAGACAAGCCATGATTGAGATAGGGTTTCGAGAGGGTTGACTGAACGAGTTTCCCATTCATGGAGGGATAGATCAGCAGGGGCCAGAGACTTAAGGAGAAAGAAAGAACGGTTTGAGAAGATGTGCGAAAAACCTTTATCAGCCAGTGGATGGTTGGAATTTGGAATACACTGTCTGCATTTTTCAGATGGTAGAAACTCTTATAACCTGAATAAATATTCAGATGTGAACTTTTGATGCCAAAACATATAAAGCAGTGGGGTAAGCATTCTGAAATGGGATTCAGTTCAGTAGGCAATTGTTTTTGTCAAGTGTGGCTACATTTGGTTGAAGGGCCTCCTTTGACACTCTTGTGTTCCCGCCTATCACAGTGCTCAATTTTTCGCTGGGGACAGTGTAAGTGTTTTAAAGCTGTCGCTCCATTCCCAAGTGCGGGTATTGATACCTGTCCTTCCATTCTCGTTGAGGCATATCACACGAAGGACAGTGCTGCCTGAATAAAGGTGGGGCAGGACTGCAGTTCTCAGGAAGGCAGAGTGTCAGTGAACAGCCAAACACGTGACTTCTGCAAACTTCACCTTGTGACTGTGTTGGAATGAAAACCATTTGACACACTTGTTCCAGATTGAAGTATTTACTAGAAGCAGGAAGCTGAGGAAGAAACAGCGTAAACACATTCAAATATGAGTGCAGAAACACTTCCCGCAGCGCGAATGAAATTGTAAAGGACAGAGTAGTGTTTCGATACATTGAATTTGGGTTCATTTGTTTTGATGAGGCTGTTACCAGGGTATAAAACCATTAAAAAATGATACAGCATTTGCTCATTATGATGGAACATTGTCTCAGTAATTCGCACTACTGTTTAGAGGGAGGATTGGGTTGGGTTGATTCCCAAACTTAAATTGCCCTCTTGTGTCCAAGGAGTGAATTAAGTAATTTAGGTGAATTTGCCATTAGCCATTAAGGTAACGCGGGGATAAGGTCAGAAGTCACAGGACGTCAGGTTATACTCCAACATGTTGATCTGAAATCATAAGGGGGAGGGTTTTCCCTTCTTCAGGTCAAATTTAAGGAAATAGAGAGGGGAGCTAGGTCTGGGTGAGATGCTCTTCAGAGAGTCGACACTGGCTCAATTGACTGAAATGCTCTTTCTGCACTGTAGGATTCTGTGATTCTATGAATTGATAACGACAGTGTTTACTGGGGTGTAAAGCCATTAGCGAAGATGCTGATGGGGGTGTACTGAGGATGAGATGTTATTCACTTGACCTCTTGGAAAATTGAGAACAGTTATCCCTGAACCAAGGAAGACTTAATGTGGTTTTTTCGGGTTATGAAATGTTTGGACAGAGTAAATACATGGAAAATTCCCTCTTTCAAGTAAGTAAACACCTAGATGTCAGACATTCAATACCTTTGATAAAGCCTTTGAAGGACAAAGAAATGATGAGAACAGAATCGCTGTCACTCCAACAATCTGTTTTTCAAAAGATTTGGAAAGGCACATTTGGTGACATACAAGGAATAAATTTCACAAGGAGAGAGACAGTGTGTGGCTAGGTAAAGGTGCAGAGGTGGGGTGTAGTCAGTCGGAAGTTGCGGGCAAACAATGTCGAAGTTGATAGACTTCGAATGCAAATAAATTTCTTTAATGTGTGCAGCTGAATAAGATTTGGTTTCAAAACTCTGCATTTTGAAAAAAAATTGCATAATATTCCACCTAAAGCATTGTAACTGCGTGGGTTTTTATTCATTGCAAAGGGAAGATATTACATATAAAAAGGAAGTGTCCAGTTGCTTGGAGATCGACTTCCTGCTTTCATCACATGCGTTAAGGATGTGAGGACAAACACCATGATGTTTGGTCCATTTAACACTCAGTGAAATCTGCCAACGCAACGAGCAACAAAACGGGTGGATTTTCTTTGGCACTTTAACACTGTTTTTCTCAGCAGTATTTTCCTTAAGCTGAAATAAAATCAGAGCAAATTTGAATACAACATAAGTAGTTCCAATGGAATATATCTAATTCACTTCTGATTATTACAGTGAACATTGTGAGGTTTTAGCAAAGTTAAAATGAAACGAACAAAGCAGCGTTTCTTGCAATTTAATCCAATTCAGGTTCAGCCATATGAGAAAGGCCATTGAGCGGCAACACCGCCTTTATTTCCCTCTCCATGGCTGCTTCTTCACGTGAGAGAGAAAGTGACTGAAGAAATTATGAGTCTAATGTAGGTGCAAATATGACGGAAAATTCTTGTCCTGTTTCATTCTGACTCAGAGTGTATCAATGACAGTTATTCATTCTGACAATCATGGCTATTTATTGGAATTTGCTGTTATTATAATTCTGGTGAAAGCAGAAACACAATGGTGTGGATTCGATTCCGCTCTGGAAATTTCTCATCCATGACTTTCACCGCATGTAACCAGAAAAGGTCACATGTCACCCCATTACAAAATGTGCAGAGGAGATGGAGAGATTATGGTGGTGGGTTATTATTCTGCTGTGCTCCACATTCACGGGTTCGAGTCCCGCTCTGGTTGCTAACTTTATGCACCGCTCCAGCAGATTTTCTTTACACCTCACACTTCTGGTATACACTGGAACGAAAATCTTGTTCTTGCTCTTCACTGCAGGGGAGATTCACAAATAATCGACACCACATTGAAGTCGAAATGTAGATGAAATTGATGTAATGAGAAGGAACGCATTTTTCTTTCCGCCCGACATTTCATCTTGTCTTTCTATGAATTTATATCCAAAGAAAGAGAAAAAAATAACAAGAGGTCGGGAGCACAAGTTTATCTATTGTGGTTGTTCACGAGTATTTTAAACAAACACTTCATACAAAGATCTGATCAGTATTTCAAACAGTCACTCGGAATTGGAACCGCAGAAAATGTCTCCAATGAAACAAACATTTCATTCTTTCTCAAATTTCTGCTGTGTGTGAATCATACAACGATCCATCATCCAGCGTGATCACTGACTTGCCAACTGTATAACATCTAACAACTTCCTTCAGCAATCACAGCTTCTGCACACAGCCACCTGTGCTGTGCCCAGTGTCATTTGTTGCCCCCAGGTCGTCAGCACATTTCTTCTTCCTGGGTTTATGAGCCTTGATCCTGATCTCTCTGATCTTTTCTGTCACGTCATCCCATCCCCTCACAATTCTGAATTTATGAATACAATAAGGCGTTAGTCGCAAATGTTAAACCAAGTGGAAGTATGCTATTCAGCCCAAGGAGTCTGCTCAACCATTCAACGAACTCATGGTTGATCTGATTTGGAGATGCCAGTTTTGGACTGGCGTGTACAAAGTTAAACATCACACACCACCAGTTTATACTCCAACAGGTTTAATTGGAAGTGCACTAGCTTTCGGAGCGATGCTCCTTCATCAGGTGGTAGTCAATATCTAATTCTGAGATTATGTCCTCTGGTGCTCTCCTCAGAGCATAGGGCAAGCCACCTGTCCGTATCTACCCTGTCAAGATCCCACAAATATTGAACGTTTATAATTGTTATTATGTGATTATAAACTTCCTTTCCTCCTCCTATGTTTCAATGAAAAAATCCCAGCCTAACCAATCATTCCACGAAGTTCTACTGTGTACAGAGTTTGCAATATGTTTGTAAGTCTGCGCTGTCCCTAACAGTGTCCTTACATATTAGTAAGACAGGTGGAGAAATTTCGGCGAGGAAACGGGTTGAAATTTCAGGCTCAGACGGGAATTGGAACTTGAAATCAGAAAGCAATTAGAATCGGATGGATCCATAGAAGGACCAAATACAGCGAAAGTAACTCTGACAAATGAGAATCTAATCATATTTGATTGACATTCAATGGCTTCAATGTAACTGAATTCCTCCGTGTAATCGTCCTGGCAGCTGGTATTTAGGAGAAATGGAATCTGACCTTTCATGAAAAGAAGTCAACGACAAAAACATGTCCGTCGGTCGACTTTGCTTGATTATTAACTCAACTTTCGTCTCCATGAAGCATACGTCGTCCGCAACGCACAAATTAGATGTTTAACGAAACGCTGTCCATTTGCCTAGGTGCGTGCAGCTTCAATGCCACTCAAGGAACTGGGCACACTCCACGACAATGCAGTCACTTAACTTTATATTGTTCAACACCTGAATATTTATTCCCTTAACTGCTAAGGCGCAATCGCAGCAGAGTGCACCACATAGAACATTCACTGGAGTAAGTCATCCAGGCTTTGGTGACAGAACCTTCAAAGCTCAAAAACTGTACCGACTATAAGGACAAGTTTGAAGATGCACGGAAACTTCACCATTTGCAAACTATCCTCCAAGGCACATACCAGCATGACTTGGAGAGGAATCAGTGGTAAATACACTGATTGGTAAAGTATTTTGATGGGCAAAGATTTATACTTCTGCCCTCTATCTTTCAGTTTTCCATTTTTAAAATGTAGATTATTGCATTCCTTTAGTTGTTTCCTAAACTGGCGGTTGCTAAAGAACGAATATCATCCACAGTCTGTGGTCAACAATAGAAAATAAACAAAAACCTCTCGAAAACTGATCTCCCTGTCCAACGATCTACATGGATCTGTGAATGCCCACTCCAAGATCTCTTTGTTCCTGTACACCACTCCGAATCGTCACTGTTATTGTTACAACTCCCCAAATTCACTACCACTCACTGCTCTGGATTCAATTCCATTCGCCATTTTTCCTTTCCACCTGATGGATACATCCCTGCAGTCCCTGACATTATTCATCATAGTCAACTACACGACTATGTATCATCAGTAAACTTCTAAATTATGACTCCTGAAAAAAAGTTTGAATTATTGATCTACACCAGGAAGCAGTGGCACTTCACTGGGAACAAGCGTCCAAACATAGTTCCTTGCTGCATGGGATGAACAACTGCCATGTCCCAATCTCCAAGGGTTGCTAGCCCAGTATCTCGCCACTACATTTGCAGGAGATGCAAAGATTGGTGGAGTAGCCAGAAAACAAAGAGGGCTGTCAAAGAATGAAGGGAAATATAGATAGACAGAAGAGTTGAACAGAGCAGTGGAAAATGGAATTCCATCCAAGCAAATATGAGGTGGTGATTTTGGGAAGTCTAATTTCAGAGCCAATTATACATTAAACGGAAGAGGCGGGGGTAATCTTGATGAAAAGAGAGATCTGGGAGTTTCGGTCCTTGGTTCACTGAAGGTGACGGCACAGGTGGATAGAGTGGTCAATAAGGCATATGGCACGCATGCCTTCACCGGAAGGGACATTGAGTATGAGAGCAGGCAAGTCCCGCTAAAATTGTACAAGAGTTTGGTTCGGACGCGTTTAGAATGCTCTGTACAGTTCTGGTCGCCAAATTACCAAAATGATATGGACGTTTAGGAGAGAATGCGAAGTATATTTACACAGATGTGGCCTGGTATGGAAGATGCAAGCTCTGAAGAGAGGTTGCGTAGGTTACTTCTGCTTTAATTAGAAAAAAACGAGATTGAGGGGACCTGACTGAGGTCTACAATATCATGAAGGGTACAGACAGGGTGGATAGAGATAAGCTTTTTCCCAAGATGAGATATTCAATAATGAGAGGTCACACGTTCAATGAGAGCCGTGAAATGTTTAAGGGAGATAGACATGGAAATTATTTTGCACTGAGGGTATAGGTGCTGGAATGCGTTGCCAGCAGAGGTAGTAGAGGCAGACATGGTAGATTCATTTCAGGTGCGCCTGGACAGATGCATGAGTTAGTGAGGAGCAGAGGATACGGATGCTCAGAAATTGGGCGACATGGTTAGATAATTGATTTGGACCGACTCAGGCTTGGCCGTCCAAAGGACCTGATCCTGGTCTGCACATTTTCTGTATTCTTTGTTCTTCTTTGTTCACTACACTACTAACTGTGGGTTACAGGTGAAGTAGTGTTACTTCTGCAATCATAATTACTTATGCAAGGTAAATGAACTCACACCAGTGTACAATTGTTTCAATTAAGAGCTGAGAAAGCTATGTGAACGAAATATATAATTGCTTTCAAATTAGCTAAAATGTGCATACAAGAATGAAAGGTGCCTGCAAACAATGGTAGATGGCACAGACAAATAGATAAGGTGCTGTGAGGATGTAGGTTAAGCCAGATATGCTTGTACAAGCAGTAGTTATAAGCATTTGTTTCCCATTTCTGCAAAAACAGAAAACAAACCTCAATTAAAATGTCATAAGGTTCAATATGGTTGGGGAAAGGTAGGAAATGCCACAAGTGGGGGAAATAGATCGCAGTGAAGGAGGATATACCTAACAATTGACCACAGCCAGGATGTGGTGAAAAGGCCAAGTTAACCCTGTACTTTGCTTTGCACAAGGCCGGACAAAGGCAAGAGAGAAACAATAGTAATGCGCACCGGGTTTGGAATAGTGAATCCTATGTTCTTGCTAAACTCTGCATGTCTATTTCAGGCACCACTCTTGCAAGCGTATAATAAATATACTGATTGTTTCAGATCTTGTCTCGCACTTTAATTATTGATGTTTCTCACAATTGGGTGATCGTCCGGGATATTCTTCCAAAGCCGGGGAGAGTGACTGGCCCTGGACACTGGGAAGATGCCTCCCATTCACACGTGAGGGGCGGTTTCTTGTCCCGGTTTTGTCCGCTCCCTTGGGCGACTGGTACGAATCCAACAAGAGAGACATCTGAATCAAACAGTGAAAGGAGGTAGATGAAAAACGTGGAAATAAAGGGGCCAGGCTACTCTGTGCACAGACCAACGTCAGAAAACTGACTTTTAAGTATTAACATGGTGGCCAGGAAAAGGGGTATTTAATCGCTGAGGGACAGGCGAGGGCCCTGAGCAATGCGGGGTAGAGAGAGTAAGTGAAACTGTCACGGATAAAAGGAATAAAAGGTCCATGGTAACATTCCTCCTGAAAGTCCTTTTGGGAGGATATTGAGGGAATGAACAAGTAACACTTGTACAAGGGAAAAAGATAAAAAAGAAAATGATTAAATATTGTTGTTTCGTATGGACCAAAAAGCCAATCCTTCATCCAGCTGTCTTCGGGCCAAAGTATGATTCGGATGAGGATTGGTATGTCAGAATTTAGATGTGCATGTGAATAAAAATCAAACTTTAGTCAAGAAGAGGCGGACTATGCGTCCTGTTGGAAGGGCAGTTTGGGAATGATGTTAGTAAAGACAAAGGATTCCCCCTTTTCCTCACCCAGTCCCTGGGATATTTTTGCCTGCTTGCACGAATCCCCCATGCCCCCCTCGACTTACCATAAAATCAGATGAGGTGAAAATGGGGGAGGAGGAGAGACAGACAGACGGGACAGGTAACGGATGACCCACAAGAGGAGGAAGAAGGGGCGGTTGACAGGGATGTTGTTGTTCCCGACCCTCAATCCTCAAAAAAAAAGAAAGGGAAGATAAAGTAGATGTAGAGGAGGCCTCTGGAGTATCTAAACCAATGCCTAAGGGGGAAAAACAAAAACAAATAATGGGGAAGAATGTCAAGACTTATCCCCTTCGTGAGGTACTAATAGGGGACAAAGAGATTGGGTTTGTAAGTGCCCCCTCACCAGTGGGGACGTCAGGACATTTGAAAAGGAGATGAAGGTCCTGGTTGAGGATCCGGTCGGGTTGTTTGAACAAATTGATCAAATCTTGTTTCCCAGACTGTATACGTGGACTGAGTTAATGTCTATTTTGAATATACTATTTACTGGAGAAGAAAAGCGACTTATACCAGGAGCATCCATTAAAATATGGAACAGAGAACTTCCAATTGGGGATGTGGACACTGGACAGGGAGTTTCCCCCCAGAGACACCCAGTGGGAAAATCAAAAGCCAGAGCATAGGGAAGAAATGCGGGAATTGAAATCCCTGATTCTAAAAGGAATAAGACAGGCAGTTCCGAAGTCACAGAATTTGACTAAAGCCGTTGAAGTTAGAGAGGAGAAAGATGAGACTACCTTAGCTTTCTTGCAAAGCGGAGACTCAATGCGGAAATACTCTGGAATGAATCCTGAGGACCCAGTGGCATAGGGTTTTTGAGAGTACAGTTTGTGACAAAGGCATGACCAGACATAGAGAAAGATACTGAAGATAGGAGGGAGGAGCGAAACACCATTAGATTAATTGGTAAGAGAGGCATAGGAAGTGTTTGCAAACGGAGAGGATGAGAGACAAAAACAGAAGGCAAAAATGAAGGTAACTACGATAGATGAGGTAGTAAATTTAAAAAAAGAACCAATCGTGAGCAACCAGAGCGGTGGGTGGAAGCAAGTAGGACAGAGAGGAAGAGTGAGAGGAAGAGGAAAATGGGGAGCATTTGGTAGAGGGTTCGGGCGACAGGTGCAGAGATGGAAGCCTCCACAGGCAGGATGCTATTATTGCGGAAAGATCGGGCATTTTAAGCGGGAGTTTTCTGATCTACAAAGGGTAGAAAGATAAATTCTGCTTATGAATTTGATGAAGAATAGGGGTGTCAGGGGTTCCGGCCCCGTGAGAGCCACCAGGAACTCTTGATAAACTTGAAGGAGGGACCCTGTTGGGAAGAGGTAGTCTTCCTAGTAGATATGGGGGTAGCACGGTCGTTGCTGAATTTTAATACAAAGAAAGTAGGAATGTCAACACAGTCAATTACTGTTTCTGGCGTAAAAGGGAACAGTAAAAGGTTTTACTGTTCCAGTATTTGAACCTATGATGATAGAAGGTCCTAAGGATAAGGTCACAGGGGAACCATGATATAGGAAGTAACTTACTAGGGACAGATTTAATTATTCTCTTAGGACTGGAGATTTGAATTCAGGAAAAAGAATTAGTTGTGCAAATGGCAATGTTGACCGAGAATGTTTCTGGCGTAAAAGAGAACAGTAAAAGGTTTTACTGTTCCAGTATTCGAACCTATGATGATAGAAGGACCGAAGGATAGGGTCACAGGGGAACCATGATATAGGAAGCAACTTACTAGGGACAGATTTGATTATTCTTTTAGGACTGGAGATTTGAATTCAGGAAAAAGAATTAGTTGTGCAAATGACAATGTTGACCGAGAATGTGGGGAGAGAGATGAATCCTAGTATATGGGCCAGAGAAGGGAATCGTGGAAAAATACTGATCCGTCCCCTAGAAATAAGTTTAAAAAGGAAAGGGGACGTTGTTTATGAGCGACAATATCCCATTTCCATAGAAGGTTAACGAAGACTGCAGTCAGTAAGTGAGCGGCTAGAGATGGACTGTTGGAGCCATGTATGTCTCCTTATAATATCCTAATTCTACCAGTGCGGAAATCAGATGGAACTTATCGATTGGTGCAGGATTTGAGACCATTGAATCGAATAGAATTGGTCAGGCACCCAGTAGTGCCAAATCCCTATACGTTATTAAGTAAGATCCCTCATGACCACAAATGGTTGAGTGTGATAGATTTAAAGGATGCCTTTTGGGCTTGTCCCTTGGTGGAGGAAAGTAGGAATTTTTTCGCCTTTGACTGGAAAGATCCCAAGACAGGACGGAAACAGCAATACCGGTGGACCGTGCTCCCCCAGGGGTTTACGCAATCCCCGAATTTATTTGGACAGATGTTAGAACAAGTATTGGAGAAATTTAGCAGTCCCAAGGGAACTACCCTGTTGCGGTATGTAGACGACCTCTTAGGAACAGGAAAGAGAAGAGAAAGAGTAGTAGAAGCCACTCAAAAAATATTGAATTTCCTGGGTCAGGAGGGACAGCGAGTATCTAAAAACAAAATGCACTATGTGGAGAGAGAAGTGAAATAATTGGGACATTTAGTTAGTGAGGGAAAGTGAAAGGTAAGCCCGGAACAGTTAGAGGGAATAGTGGGGATTTCACGGCCCAGGACTAAACGGGAATTACATCATTTTTTGGGTTTAACGCGATTTTGCAGATTGTGGATTGATTCCTATGGTCAAAAGACGAATAAATTATATCTCAAACAGTTAGAGGAGGAATCAAAGTGTCTGGGTTGGGAAGAAGAGGAAAAAGAACTATTTAAGAATTCAAAAGAGATCTGATCCATGCCCACGTGTTAGCCTTACCTTCTCTAGATAATCCTTTCCAGCTCTTTGCTACCCTAGATGAGGGGCGGCTTTGGGAGTATTAACCTAGAGGTGGGGAGGAATGAAGCAGCCAGGAGCGTATCGTTCGAAGCTATTGGATCCAGTATCCCGGGGAAGGCCTTAATGTGTGCAGGCACTGTTGGTAGAGGAAAGCAGGAAGGTTACATTTGGGGGAACCCTAATAGTAAGCACCCCACAGCAAGTCAGAACGATCCTAATCCAAAAAGATGGGCGATGGTTGATAGATTTACGAGTTTTGAAATATGAGGCAATATTAATAGAAAAGGATGATGTTGTGTTGGTCACGGATAATTGTTTAAATTCCTCTTTTCTTTGTGAAGGGGAACGAGAGTCTCCTCAAATTCCAGAGCACAACTGGCTTGACATTATAGAATACCAAACTAAGGTCTGCATGGACCAGAGAGATGTTCTGCTTCATGCAGGAAGCTGACTTTTTATAGTGACTGAAGGGAAAAGACACCATGAGTATGCAGTTGTAGACGGGACGAAAGGTAGTGTGGTAGAGGCAGGAAGATTCCAAAATGGGTGTTCATCTCAGACCTGCGAATTCTATGCATTGGGAAAAGCCCTTAGGGCGTTAGAAAGTAAAGAGGGAGCAGCATACAGTGACTCTAAATGTGCATTTGGTGTTGTGCACACATTTGGACAAATATGGCAACAAAGAGGGCTGATCAATAGCCAGGGAAAGGAATTAGCACATGAGGAGTTGATTAAACGGGTCGTGGAATCCTTATTACTCCCACGAGAAATAGCGGCAGTGCATGTAAATGGTCATCAGAAAGGAAATGAGCGAGAGGTTAGGGGGAATAGATTAGCCGATGAAGTGGCTAAGGAAACAGGCCTGGACCCACAAGGAATGCTGATTCATTCTCTAATACCTACTGTCCCAAGTCCTCGGGAAGCTCCTATATTTACTGAAAGAGAAGAAAAATAATTGAAAGATTTTGGGGCTGGAAAAACAGCAGATGGGCAATGGATGTTACCTGATGGAAGGGGAATGTTAAAAAAAATGATGATGTGAGAAAAATATGGCAGTCCTACATCAAGTCAGCCATTGTGGAGTACAAGCAACGTATCTTTTCGTTCGTAGGGAATATGGATGTAAAGGAATATATATAAACAAATACGTGAGGCATGTATAATATTTGAGATTAGACTACTTACAGTGTGGAAACAGGCCCTTCGGCTCAACAAGTCCACACCGACCCGCCGAAGCGCAACCCACCCATACCCCTACATACACCCCTTACCTAACACTGCGGGCAACTTAGCATGGCCAATTCACCTGACCCGCACATCTTTGGACTGTGGGAGGAAACCGGAGCACCCGGAGGAAACCCACGCAGACACGGGGAGAACGTGACAACTCCACACAGTCAGTCGCCTGAGTCAGGAATTGAACCCGGGTCTCAGGCGCTGTGAGGCAGCAGTGCTAACCACTGTGCCACCGTGCCGCCCACATTATATGCACAAAGGTAAATAATAAAGTCTTGAGAAAACAGACCCCCGGAGGAAGGGACCCGGGATTGAAACCCTTCCACAGTATACAAGTAGATTATACTGGACTACCCAGAGTAGGAAGATTAAAATATATGCTGGCCATAGTAGATCATCTATCTGGTTAGGTTGAGGGATACCCTCTAGCTACTGCCATTGCGAGTGTTTAAAACAATATTAGAACACAAAATTCCCCGATATGGGCTACTGAACCATATAGATTCCGACCAAGGAACTCCTTTTACCTCTAAAGTGTTACAGGAGATATTGAAAGGGTTGGGAATTTCCTGGGAGTTCCATGCTCCATGGCACCCACCATCATCAGGAAGGCTTGAGAGAATGAACCAAACACTCAAACGACAGCTCTCTAAATTGATAACAGAAACCAGGCTCCCTTGGACCAAATGTTTACCTATAGTTCTCTTGCGAGTACGCTCAGCCCCAAGGAAAGATTTGGGACTATCCCCTATGAAATTATATTTGGATAATCTTATCTGGAAATAAAAGGAGAATTGACAATTCCAGAAACTAAAGACTTGTTGTAAAGAAGTATATACTGGGCTTGTCCGCCTCTTTGTCTCTCCTCAGGAAACAGAGTCTATTGGCACAGACTCGCACCCTTTAATTCACCGTTCATCCCATCCGGCCTGGAGATTGGGTCTTAGTAAAATCACGGACAGAGACTAAATTGCAGTCGGACTGCCAAAGGGCCGTATCAGGATCCTTTGATTGCCGAAATGACAATAAGGACAGCGGAGAAAGCTGGACTCACTCCACTCGGATCAAAGGGCCAGTGAAATCTCCAGTTGAGGAAGAAGTCTGGACAGCTGAATCAACGCAAGGCCCCCTGAAACTCAAGCTGAAGAGATTTAGAGTAACTGCTTATACAGTGGCAACGCGAGCGCGGGATTGTTTCTGAAGGATTGTGTATTAAGTTTTTTTTGTGTTTCATCACAATTTTTAGAATGCTGGGAATGCTTAGAGTTATGATGTTGTATTGGGATTTTGTCAACTATAATTTTCATATGTGCTATTAACGGTCCCTGAGTCTGATAATCCGCAAGTAATAGACCTGATGCATGTAGCTTAGCAAATTATGGGGATGTAGATATTCAGAGACAGTACCGCAGCTCAGAGATACATCTTAATTCCTTTGGGGATGGTACTTGATATAATGGTCTTGGCACAATACACCGGGCCACCTTCCGATCACTTCTCAATTGTCCCGATAAAGAGCATAACCCAATATACCTAAAGATAAAGAAAACCACATGGCACAAAGCAATTCTCGGAGTGTGGGGGGCACCTATGAGGTACAATTAGATTAAACGTTTGGGATAGAAATGTAAACAAACGGGGAGGATTTCTCGGGCTGTTGTTTACAAATAGGGAAAACGGGCAGAAATATTGGATAATAAGATACAACCTTTCACCCCTCCCGATGATACAAAAGTAGTAAAAATTATACAGAAAAAGGACTTGAAACAGACCATCGAAATAGATACTGGATATGGGAATGCAAATGCCTGGTTTGAATGGGTAAAGTGTACTGTAAATAGTCTGAACAAGAGGAATTGCTATGGCCTCCGGTAGACCAGTGGCCAAGGTGGTTCCCTTTCCGCTTGGGTGTACGTGAGACAGGAAGGGCATGACATTTATGATAGCCCTGTAACAGGATAAGACTGCATGGAATGATAGTAATTGTACCTCCCTATCTCTGATGTTCGCTCCCTTGGAGAAGAAAGATTCAAAAGCTCCCCCCCAACCCCCCACACACATTTTCAACCACAGTCAGAAATCACACGAGGTGTGTGTGTAGACAAAGTACAAATCGGTCTAGAGATTTGGGGGAGCTGAAAGTATGTACAGAGATTAAGAATGTCACCGAAACGGACAAGGGAGGGAATTACTCAGCACTAAAGGCGGATCTTGAGATAAAATATTGAGACCCACCCTACCACCGGATTGGAAAGGGATATGTGCAATTGTACAATTGGCAATTCCATTTACCCTGGCATTTGAGAAGGAAAGAAGTGGGGATAAAGGGAAGGAGTAAGAGATCACTGTTAGACACTTCTTTCGATGGCACGATTTGTTGCAATTTTGTAAGAGTCCCCAGGAGGGTGCCTGATGAGTTCAAGGCTCGTAAACCGAGTGCAGCAGGCTATGAGTCAGCTCACTTTTGGTGGGTAACAATTAATAAAAATGTAGATTGGATAAATTATATTCTCTGTAATCAACAGGGATTTATAAATTATACAAGAGATGCAGTTAAAGGAATATCAGAACAGCTTGATGCGACAAGTAGGATGGCATGGGAAAACAGAATGGCCCTTGATATGATTTTAGCGGAAAATGTCTGTGTGTGTGTGTGTGATGTTAGGAGGAAGCTGTTGCAACTTTATTCTCAATAACACTGCACCTGATGGTTCAATTACTCGGGCATTAAGGGAATTGACTACCTTAGCAGAGGAACTGGCTGAGAATTCAGGAGTAGGCACATCTCTCACGGGATGGCTTGTTTCTTGGTTTGGAAAATGGAAAGGGGGTGGTGGCTTCCATCCTTACTTCCCTGATATTAGTAGTCGGGGTATTGGAGACCATTGGCTGTTGTATCATAACCTGTATACGAGGACTCACCCAAAGACTGATTGAGACAGCCTTAATAACACATATGCCCCTAAAAGGCAATCAGGCAGAGGAACTTTGTCGATTAAATTATGAGGGGGTGAGTGAGACCAAAGTGGATGAAATCTCCGGAACGATGCTTGCGAATTTTTGGGGCAATGCTTAAAAGAAAAATGCAGAAGATAACAAATGGTAATTAAAGAAAAACGGGGAAATTGTGGGATCTAGGAAAAGTCGTGTTACTTCTGCAATTATAATTACTTATGCAAGGTAAATGCACTCACACCAATGTATAATTGTTTCAAACCAGAGCTGAGTCAACAAGAGTAAACTCTATGTGGATGAAATAATTAATTTTTTTTTGTAATAGCTAAAATGTACAAACAAGAATGAAACGTGCCTGCAAACAATGGTAGATGTTACAGACAACGAGATAAGGTACTGTGAGGATGTAGGTTAAGCCAGATATTCTTGTACAAGCAGTAGTTATAAGCATCTGTTTCCCTTTTTTGCAAAAACACAAAAACAAACCCCAATTAAACGGTCGTGATGATCAATATGGTTAGGGAAAGAGAGGAAATGTCACAAGTGGGGGATTTAGAAAGTAGTGATGGGGGATATACCTAACAATAGACCACAGCAGGATGTTGTGAAATAGCCAAGTAAAATTTGTACTTTGTTATGCACAAGGCCGGATAAGGCAAGAGAGAAACAATAGTAATGGGCACCGGGTTTAGAGTAGTGAATCCTATATTTGCTAAACTCTGTGTGCCTTATTCCAGGCACCACGCTTGCAAGCGTCTAATAAATATACTGATTGCTTCAGATCTTGTCTTGGACTGAAATTCTTGAAATGAATGAGCTTTGTTTCTCGCACTCTGTAATTTAAATTTACTGTGCTTTCTATTCACTCAAGTTCTCATATTAATTGCTCCACGTTTTCTTCTTAACTTTGAGACAAATCTCAAAATTCCAGGCACAACAAAAGCAATATGAATTATAAATTAGTATCAGTACAAGAGAACCAATGAACAGCTACACGACTCTTAAAGAAAACTATTGGAAGCATATAAACCTTGCATTGCTTGCAGTTTTAAACAAAATTTTTTTTCAATTGCTGCTGATGGTTTTTTTCAAATCATACAGCTACGTTTTATGCTTTAATTTTCAGTTTCTTAACTTAATGAACATCCAATCAACATCAGAGCAAAGTATTTTCAAAATATTAAGTCAATTTATCTGTCAGAATTCTAAAAGCAATTATCAATTACAATAATTTCACAGTAATTTAACATAGACTTTGTAAAAATGCAGTGTTTTTTAAAAAATCATTCATTATTTCTTATTATCAGTGTCACTACATTAATACCTGTTTGTTTCGGCCAATGCACACGCAAAACGACCAATAATATCCCTTGCAAAATTCTTTGTAAATATCTGATTTTTGCTCAGTTGAAATATAACAATTGTCTCAGTCTTTGAAATTCAGAGAGCTCCAATTACTTTTCCGTGCAATATTACACTTCATGTCTACATATTACTCAGTCTAATGTCAAGATGAGATATGTCATTATTCTCAAATTCACGAATATATTTTTTTCAAATCCCTTTGTTGCTAATATATCGTATATCTAATAATTGTGCAATTCAGTAAGGGGAATACATGGGTAATGATGCTGCCATACTGCAAGGACATTGCAAAGTACAATCGCTCAATTATTGTGAAAATTGTATTTAGTTTAAATTTGGACACATTTTTGAATTGATTTGATTATACTTTACTTCGCAGCTGACATTTACTGTATATCCAATCACAATATCAGTAGAATATTTGAAGGTATCGTCGTTCATTCCAATAATCACAATATCTGCTATATACTTTCTTCTGGTCACTCATAGAAAAATATATTCAATTCCACTCAATATCTGAACTCTGATCCTAATATTAATCATCTAAATTAAAATAACATGTCTCTATGATGAAACCATTTGATAGAAATTCATATTTCTTGTGTTACCTTCTTTTTTTAGTATTGGCATTGTTTTAGGCATTGTTCTGTAATGACTGAATAGCTCATGTTTTTCTTCAATTCAGAAAGCTAGTTACTATATTTAATTCCACAATTTACCAATTTTAATATATATCCAATCAACATAACAGCAAAGTATTTTTGAAATATTGAATCATTTTAATTGCAAATTTAACAACATTATCAAGTCATTGTCATGATAATAATTGCACAATTATTTAAGAAAGTCTTTCGAACAAGTAAAGTGAGATCCACATTTTAATTTAACCAATTGTTGCTGAGTAACAACACTGCGATATGAAACTTTATTTACAGCCAAGGACTTCCCATCCAACATTAATTGTGAATGCCTAATGTTTGCTTATTTGAATGATCTCCGTAATCACAGACTTTAAACTCACAGACTTGTAATTGCTTTTCCTTACAATAATTCCTATTTGTTTGCACGTATTCCTCAACCACATTCAAAACGAGATTTCTCATTATTTCTAAATTCATTGATCGAATTTTATAATTCAGTTGTTGCTCATACCTAATAATTATTCAATCCAGTACGTGCTGTCAATTTGGAATTACGGCTCTTCACATGAATAACTATTGTAGTGTGCAATCTCTCAATCATTGTGAATATTAATTCTTATTTTACCTGTGGAAACATAGTTGAATTCATTTAAATATATTTCACTTTGATGCGAACGTTTATTGTATTTCTAACCATGATAAGATTTAAATATTTTTCATGGCACAAAATCATGTAACATTCCTGCGTTTTGTTAAGTCAAATGAAAAAGAATTAACATCTCTGTGTTGCCTCATTACACAATGGCAATGCATTTTGAATTTTTCGAAGTTGAGCATTTTTGCAAAGAAGGGATGTTGTCTTCAGCTGAATAATAACATTGAATGACTAATTCACAGAATCTGCTGTTTATTCTCTTTGAGTTCCCAAGCAACCAAATTAACTAATTCTACTAGTTCTAAATTCCTGGAAAGTATTTGATATTGTTGCAGTCTTAAAGATGAAGAAGTCATTGTGATTGTACTGATTTTTTTTATTGGAAAGAGCTTAATTCAAACATTTCAGGCACATAAATTGCTGTTCTGCAGTGTTACAAAGATGAAAAGCAAGTCAATTTCTTCAGCAGTGAAATAAACAAATGTCACTTCCAGTTATTCATTAGTTAGCTATTTCCCAAATTTGTAATTAATCAATGCAATTCACCTGAATATTGTTGTGAACGTTGATCATAAAAATTTTCTAATTATTGTTCATTCATGTTTTTTCATGGATTCTTATTTTTTGTTTTCCATTCACATATTCATATTGAATGTAAGATTGACATGCTTTGTCAACATCAGAGTGTCCATTTGAAATTTGACTTTGCACGTCTCTCACTTATCTTACTTCTTGCATGGGACTGGGCATTGACAACAGAGGATAATTGGTTAACACTCGTGTCTTACAGTGTTTGATTTCATCCTTGGCCACATGTTTGTTTGGAGTTTGCAGTTCTGGTTTTCTCCCACAGTCCAAACATATGCAGTTTAGGTAAATTGGCCATGTTAAGCAGCACGTTCTGTTCAGGGATGTGCAGGTTATGTGCATTAGTCAGGGGTAAATGTCCAGTAATCTTAGAGCAGAATGGTGCTGAGTGGATTATTCTTTGGAACGTCAGTGTAGACTTGTTGGGCCAAATGGCCAATTTCCACACAATAGGGATTCCATAAACTTAGAATTGTGTTTCACTAAACAAAACTGACAATTTTTTTGAAATGTTGCAGTTAAAAGTTATCTTTATGTCAATTGTCAATCTTGTAAAATATCTCAATGTTACTGAAACCAATGTTCAAACAAAACACTGCTTATAAATCCACACAAAGATCTTCATGACCATCTAATTACTGTTCAGTGGAATAAGCAAAGTAAAATTTTATTGTTTCTGAGATCTATCATCACTATCACAGTCAGGATCTGGATATCATTCCCTCCAATAAATGCAATCGTTGTCCTCTGGTATTTCAGTTCAGTCGTTATAACCATTCTGGTTGTTCAAAGCATGGTTATTGTTTATTATGAATGGCCTAGGGTTCTAACGGCAAGAGATGTTGTTAGATCTCATTTGTTGCATGTTCTCAAAAAGATTTTCACTATAAATGTTGCAAAAATGTATTAATTTGGTCTTGTTCAACTGCTGATGCTAACATTTTCAGTTCATGTTCATTAACCATATCTGGAGAAAGTGAGGAAAGCTGGAGCATTGGAAAAGGGCAGGCACATTCAAAAAGCAGGAGTATCGACCTGTCGGGCATTAGGCTATCATCAGAAAAGATTCCTGATGAAGGGCTCATGGCCAAAACGTCGATTCTGCTTCTCCTGAATGCTGCCTGACCTACTGTGCTTTTCTGGCACCATGCTCTTTTGACATTCAAAAAATTTCACTGAATATTCAGAGATAATACTAAAGGTTGCCTCTGTCAATTTAATTTACTGTATTTTCTATTCACTGAAGTTTTCACGTTAATTGTTCCTCTTTTTCATCTTAAATCTGATACAAATTGAAAAATATAGAACACGTTAAAATTCACAGAAATTATAAATTTGACTTCCCGACAAAAAAACCAATGGAAGGCAATATTGAATTCTTGAACAGCCTACACATTTGAATGAAAAAGCAATTCCTTCCAAAAATGTTTGCACATCTATATCTTTCCTTCAATTCAATAATCCTGCAAATAGTTTATAATTGTCAGTTGATCTCTCTGAATGAGTACCTAATTATTGTCAAAGTAAACAGCTGAAAAATTAACAACAGATTGAGAAGTGGGTGTTAGAGATCTTGTTTGAAGTGAACAAATGTTTGGAATTTACTTGCATTCCACCAGGAAATATTCTTGAATCATAATACAAGAAATTAGATGCGTGAGAGATGTGCAAACCTTATTTTTAAATGAACAAACTCCATTTTTTCAAAGCATTTCAACCTTACAGTCAAAATGAACAGGTGAATGGAAAAATCAAAACAAGTTTTTGACAATTCATATTTTGATCAATAATTACAAATTCACTTTGATCAAGGGACAGAGTAATATTTAGACGAATCACAACATTTAGTTACAAAGTAGGCAATCAGCTGACTGACTTGTAATATTTGGTAGCATTTGTTATTTTACTGAAGAAGATACCAACTTTATTTCAAATTTATATCATGAGAGAATAATGTTCATTGTGTTTCAATTGTTTGGACTTGCTACTTTGCAACAAAAAAAAAAATCAATCTCATTACTTAGGCATCGTAATCTTTAATTTTGCAACATTTTCAAATATTCTCCAGGAACTTATAAGCGACAGAATTAGATTCAGGTATCCCCACTATCCGAAAGTAGAGCGTTAATGTAAAACCTTACATAAGCTGAAAAGGCGTAAATAGAAGAAGCATTAATTTATATGGGAAACATCTCCCCTTTTTTCATAAAAGTGAAAATCCTCTTCAGATTTTTTTCAGTTAGAGAAAGCAGGGAGAGATGTAAGTCTTTTGTAAAAGCAAAGTGGCTAAAGCGAATTTTCCAACACATATTTCTTGGTAATCTGACTTAAATAAGTATCTGATTTTGTGACTATGGACATAATAGTTAAAAGCAGATCAAATGTTGGATTGGAAAGCAATTAGTGGGCGGCACGGTGGCACAGTGGTTAGCACTGCTGCCTCACAGCACCTGAGACCCGGGTTCAATTCCCGACTCAGGTGACTGACTGTGTGGAGTTTGCACGTTCTCCCCGTGTCTGCGTGGGTTTCCTCCGGGTGCTCCGGTTTCCTGCCACAGTCCAAAGATGTGCGGGTCAGGTGAATTGGCCATGCTAAATTGCCCGTAGTGTTAGGTAAGGGGTAAATGTAGGGGTATGGGTGGGTTTCGCTTCGGCGGGTCGGTGTGGACTTGTTGGGCCGAAGGACCTGTTTCCACACTGTAAGTCTAGTCTAATCTAATCAAAGTCTAATCTAATCTAATCAATTCAGTCTGTGCTTACGCACTCTGTAATCAACATTCAGTGCAGCTCTTGATATATTTCTGTTGAAGGTGTGATTTTAAACCTTCCCTCGGGTCTAGTAACAGAGACACTGCCACAGCTCCACAAGATCCTTTCATAATGTTCCCACTCAGGACGGCAGAACTGCAATATTATGTTTAATGTGGTTTCTCAAATGAAAACTAATCAGCTGTTTATTGTAATTTGAATGGGAATTAATTAGGTAGTTTCCGTGTGTAATGGACTGGAAATGAAACAATATTTTACAATAACACTAAAATAAATGAATGATAGTCTTAAATAAACAGCAATCTCATGACAATTCTTTGAAAGACAAATTGACAAAACTGCGTGATCATTGTACTTGGATTTTAAAAATGCATCAGTCATTCAATGTGAATATTCAACTGAAGACAATTTCTCTTCCTTTCAACAATGTACAACTTCCATAAATTCAAAATGAACAGTCATTGAAAAAGGAAGGAACAAGCAGATGGTAATTCTATTTTCTGTGCATAAACGTGTGACGAATTTTAAATAAGTTTTCTATATGTAAAAAGAAAACTCTTATTGTGGTTCGAAATACAATAAACGTTAACATGAAGTGAACGATAATCAAATCAAATCAACTGTGTTTCCTCAGTTGAAATGCAGTTCAATATTCAAAGTAATCGAGTGATTGTACACTGCAATACCGTTACATTAATTCAGTGCTGAGACGTAATTCCACATTCATACCTCTTATAGTGAAGGAAACTTGTGCCAGGAGTAAGAGGGGGTAGGGGAGGTCCCTAATGTGTACTTTGCTTCAGTATTCACGAGTGAGTGGGACCTTGTTATTTGTGAAGACAGCGTGAAACAGGCTGATATGCTCTAACAGGTTAATGTTAAGATTGAGAATGTGCTGAAAATATTGAAAAATCTTGGGGATAGATAAGTCACCTGCTCCAGAAAGGATATAACTTAAGTTGTTATGGGAAGAGATGCAAGGGAGTACTCTGTTTTGGCAATGATCTTTGCATCCCCACTGTCTACTGGAGTCAGAGCAGATGGTTGGAGGGTGGCAAACGTTATTCCCTTATTCAAGAAAGTCAATTGAGATAATCCTGGGAATCATCGATGTGTCAGCCTTACAACAGTTGTGGACAAATTATTGGAGAGAATTCTGAGAGACAGGATTATGATTATTTGGAAAAGCATTGATTGATTAGAGATGGTCAGCATAACTTTGTGAGCGGCAGGTTATGCTGCACAAGCTTTATTGAAATACTTGAGGATATTACAAACACATTCGTGATCATCTAGTAGTGGATGTTCTGTATATGGATTTTAGAAAGGTGTTTAATAGGGTTCCCCATCGTAGACTTATTTAGAAAGTAATGAAGCATGGGATACAGAGAAACCTGCCTGTTTAGATAATAAATTGGCTGGCCCATAGAAGACAGGGTGAGATTACATGGATAGTTTTCAGCTTGGAGCACGGTGACCAACTGTGTTCTGAAGAGATTCGTTCTGGGACTTCTGTTTTTTGTGATTTTTATAAATGACTTGAATGAGGAAGTGGAAGGGTGGGTTAGGAAGTTTGCCAATGGTACGAGCGTTGGTGGAGTTGTGAATAGTGTGGAAGGCTTTTGTAGGTTGCTAGAGGACATTTACAGGATGCAGAGCTGGGCTGAGAAGTGGCAGATGGATTTCAACCTGGGAAAGTGTGAAGTTATTCATTTTGGAATTGCAAATTTGAATGCATATTTTCGGATTAAATACAGGATTCTTGACAACATGGAGGAACAGAACCATTGTGGGGTCCATGTCCATAGATTCCTCATAACTGACATCCAAGGTGATAGGGTTATGAAGACGGTGTATGGTGTGTTAGCTTTCATTAGCAGGGAGATTGTGTTTAAGAACCGCGAGGTTATGCTGCAACTCTATGGATCCCTGGTGAGACTGGACTTGAAATATTGTATTTGGTTCTGATCTCCTCATTATAGATAGGATGCGGAAGCTTTAGAGAAGCTGCAGATGAGATTTATCAAGATGCTGCCTGGACTGGAAGGCATGTCTTATGAAGAAAGTTTGAGGGAGCCCGGGATTTGGTCATTGCGGTGAAACATGATGAGAGTTTACTTGATAGATTTGTATAAGATGATGAGAAGCATAGATAGAGTGGATAATGAAAGATTTTTCCCCACAAATTGGCATAATTTTAAGGTGAATGGGTGAACTTGTGGGAAGATGTCAGAGATAGTTTCTGTATAGATATTGGTGGGTGCTTGGAATGTACTGCCAGTTGTGGTAGTAGATTCAGATCCATCAGGGACATCTAAGCGACTCTTGGATATGACATGGATGATAGTAAATGAAGGGCATGTTGGTTAGTTTCAGATTAGAGTAGGATAAAATGTCGGAACGACATCAATGCCAAAAGGCCTGTATTGTGCTGTACTGTTCTATATTCTATGGACACAAATGAACAATTATTACATATTAGCAACATATAAATTTTCAAAACTCTGTTAAAATCCTTAAGAATAATGATGAATTTCATCTTGGTATTTGACAATGCTATCTGCAAAAATGAACAGGAATTGTTGCAGGGAAAAGTAATTAGGTTTTTCTAAATTTTTGAGGCTGGGATTACACAGATCATTCAAATGATCAAACGTCAGATTTTTAACAGTGCATGTTGCATCAGAAATAATGAATTCTTTTGTAGGTGTACTGATTGGGAATAAAATGGATTTTTATATTGCTGTGTAAGTAATAGGGAAGATTGAATTAAATTCAAATATAAACTTCACTGTAGTTGTTAGCAAGGCTAAAGCACACTACAATTATTGCCATGCAAATACCTTAATCAGTACTGTTAGAATCCTGATAAAAGATACATTGTGCCATTTTTCAAACAGTCAATAAATTAAATTGTGAACCTCAGTATACTTGTTACCAAGACCAATTATTATGCAATTATTGTAATGGTAATGAGTTGATAACGAATGCTAAAACCTAAACAGATAAATTGGTTCAATACTTTGTCAGCATGTTGCTCTGAAATTAATTGGATATTTATTAAGATTGGTAAAGTGCGGGACAAAATATAATAGCTCGCTTGATAGAATTGAAGGAAAAAATGAGACAGTGTTTATTGAACAGGATTGTTTTTGTTTAAAAATGCAGAGAATAATATATTTTCCTCCACTGGTTTTCTTGTAGAGACGCTTTGTAAAAAAAATTGTCATGATTCAATGTTGAGACACTTGTGTCAGGGTCTGCAAAGGGGAGAGTGAGAGAGAAAGAAATTTTCAAAAAAGCAGTAAGGAAAGGAACTGGCGAACAGAGGAGCTCCAACTGCAGTGTCTCACCCTGCCAACATCTTATTGGGTGAGCTGGAATGCAGACTAGTCAAGCAAAAACCTGACACAGTCACATGCACAGAATAATAGGATACAATGTCCTAGACACCACCGTCACCATCCCTGTATGTCCTGTCCCACAGGCAGGACACGGATGTAACTGAAATGCTGGAACATACAAGGTTATGGACGAAGGTCTGCAGAATGCGATCAATGTGATTTATTTGACATTTCTCCAGAATATTAAACTCCAGTCCAATTTGAAAAGTTAATAGCGTCATCAGACTTTAACTACAAATGTCAGAAAAAAAATTATCAGAAAGTTACAGCACACTTGGCCAATCCTGGGTATGTGTTGGCAGTAAAATAATTCATAGGCTTTACAGCTTTTTGTTCTCACCATTGAGAGCAAACATTTCAGACTGAACTCTACCCTCTATGCTTTTATAATCTGTTTTTTTAACATATTTCTTTGACAGCTGCACACCTTGTTTCTTTCCCAGCCCTAACTCCATTCCACGTGGCCTTAAGGGACTACGATTTCTGCTATTTAATCTCTCCTGCGTTCCCCCGTGCGACAGACTGTCTTTATGTCCTTGTCTCACCCCCACCTTGCTCACAACCTGTTACATTTCTGATGATTCACAGACCTCAGTAACTTTCACTGCACCCCCTGGGTCAATGGCGCGAGTATTAAATTCTCTTCCCAGTGAGATAATCTGAAATCTTTCCGGTTGCAGTTTCCCCCAGATCTTATTTTGAAAAGCAGAGCATTTGTGTCAGAGTCAAGTATTTGTGAGCCTTGATCCACAATTCCGAGCATTTGGATGTTATTTGTGACCCTCCCACAGATGTGTAACGTTACTGGATTGGCCATGCTAACATGGCCGCAGTGTGGAATTTAGGTGGGTTATGCTAGCCATGGTTAATGTTGGGTTATGGGGGTAGGGTGGGTGAGCAGGTCATTGCAGACTCGATGGGCTGAATAGATTCTTTCTGTACCCACGGGATTCTGTGATTCTAACTAGTTGTGATTGTTGTCATGTTTTCCTCATGCCAGGTTCATTCAACTCAGATACATATGCTTCCTTTATGATTCTGTGGGTGCTCACTCAATCATTTCCTTCAGTTTTATATCAATTTCACATTGAATGTGTGGGTGGGAATGGATTTGTAAATATAAATACTCCAACCGAAACCCCTCACAGGTCAGGCACTGTTTCTGCTACTTTCATCACTCACAATGAACAGGAAAGTAATGGTTCAGTCACAAATCTTACAGGAACCAGGAAAAGCTTTTCTCAAGAAAAGAGTAGGCTCAGCAGCAACCTGCTACAAGGAGAAAGCTTTGTGTCTGTGTTTTCAGAGATTTGAGGTTGAAATCATTGGGTTGGAAGACAGGTGGGGCCCCAGATCATCAAAGGTGCGATCTAAATGTGCATCTTTATTTCTATCTGTCTGAGTTAACAATCAGATGGACAGGTCAATGTCTGAATGTCTTACCAAATCCCTGATTGACTCTGTCTCCGCCCACAAACTCAGGTGCCTCACCACTCACTGAGTCAGGGAGAAACTCTGCCGTTTCAATGAGAACTGTCTTTGCTGTCACCGCTCCTGGTGCTTCCGCCTAATGCCCACTTCCCTTCTTTAAATCCAAGCTGCCTCTAGTCCACCCACATGGGCATGTTGAAGAGCATGACTTGAGAATGGATTGAAACCGAGAATTCAATAGACAGAATGAAAGATGAAAAAGGAAATAGACGGTCATTGTGGATCCCAGGGGACACAGACTCCAGGCTGAGTCCTTGTGGGCATTCCCGCAGTAATACAAGACAGCATTCCATGATGAGAATTAAACGCGGGTGGCAGGAGAGGGAGCCACGGAACATTAGCAGGTTTACTTCAAACACAGGAGTGTTGTTCAGTCAGTAGCAGTGTGTTAGACATGGAGGTGAAGTGAGCAGTGAGAGGGAATGTTACCACAAGCTGACGATGGATAACTTTCATTGGAACAGGAGGAGGCCATTCAGCCTCTCGACTTTGCTCTGCCATTCATGATGATCATAGCTGATATGTGACCTAACGTACAATTTTCAAAACCCTCTAATTTCACCAATAACTCCTCTGCAACAGACAAGATGAGTATTGGAAAACTAAACATTTGCAAATGCTGGGAAATCAGAAATAAAAACAGAAAACTAGATGGGATTAGGGGAGAAAAGTGATGAGTAGCTATCCCCAGGGCCAGAATAGCAATTTATACTTCTCGAGGGGAACCTATTGTCTGGGGAACATATGGCCTCTGTAATTATTGAAGCACTGAACTGTTACCACAGAGACAATCCTGATCAAGTTAAATATCACAGCACACTCCAAAAGCGTGTACTTCCAAACAAACCTGTTGGACTATAACCTGGTGATATGTGGTTTTTAACTTTATCCACCCCGCTCCAAAACCATAACTTCCACATCAGAATCCTGACAGACAGCCCCACTGAAACTGAAGTGCTGTCAGATACCTGACTGAGCCACAGGGGCGTGGGCGAGGGACGTGTGGTTGAACCACAAAGTGCTGAGCTGAACTCGACTTTTTAACTGCCATTGCCATGGAGATAACATTGAGAGATAGCATCCATTTAAAACCACAATCCACAAAGGTATAAGAATGGGAGGGGCACATCGGACAGGTGGGGCGTTAACTGATGCTGCCTGGAGGTGTTTTCCATGTTCAGTACCCAGGTAACTGCCATGTCTCATCAATAAAGACTCAAAGAAGACCTCTCAGATTTGTTTGCCCTGTTATTACTATCCAGTAGGGTTTAGGAATATGAATACATAGCAGTCAGTCTTCACAGTGGAGGATACGAAGAACATGCCAGTAATTGATAAGGAGACTGAGGAAGGTGAGGATCAATAAACAACCATTGTCACGTAAGTTTTTAGATAACTTACAGTGTGGAAACAACAAGTCCACACCAACCCGCCGAAGCGCAACCCACCCATGCCCCTACATTTACCCTAAACCTAACACTACGGGCAATTTAGCATGGCCAATTCACCTGACCCGCACATCTTTGTGACTGTGGGAGGAAACCGGAGCACCCGGAGGAAACCCACGCAGACACGGGGAGAACGTGCAAATTCCACACAGTCTGTCGCCTGAGTCGGGAATTGAATCTGGGACTTAGGCGCTGTGCCACCGTGCCGCCCACTAAGATGGGCAAGCTAATGGAGCTAAAGGTAGACAAATCTCTTTGCCCTGATGGAATACATCCCAGGATCCTACCACAGATAGTGGGAGAAATAGTAAATATACTTGCAGTCAGACTCCTACAGCAAGTCAGGCCCTTTGGCCCAAACTGTCCCATACCGGCCAAAATATCCATCCACGCGAATCCCATTTCCCTGCACGTGACCCATCTGCTTCTGACCCTTTCCTATCCATGTATTTGTCCAAATGTATTATGCATGTTGTTAATGTACCCACCTCAACCATTGGCAGCTCAGTCCATATACATACCACCCTCTGGGTAAAACAGTTGCCCCTCAGGTTCCCTTTCATTCTTTCTCCTATAACCATAAACTGATGCCCTCCAGTCCTTGATTCCCTGGGAAAAAGACTAAGCGCATTCACCTCACCCAAGCCTCTCATGGTCTTATGTACTTCTAGAAAAGATCCCCCCTCTGTTTCCTCTGCTCCAAACAAAAAATGATCCTCGCTTGTCCAACCTCTCCCTATAACGCAGACCCCTGAGCCCTGGCAAAAATCCTTGTAAATTTCTTCTGCACTTTGTCCAGTTTAGTAACTGAAACCTACGTTACATTCTTCACATTTCCAGTGTTTCCCCGCGGCACTGGAACAAACGTGACAATGCTAATGGATTACAAGCCATGATCGATAATTAACACCTTTACAATAGAACATAGAACATAGAACATAGAAGGATACAGCGCAGTACAGGCCCTTCGGCCCTCGATGTTGCGCCGACCGAATCCTACCTAACCTATACTAGCCCAATAACTTCCAAATGCCTATCCAATGCCCGCTTAAATGACCATAAAGAAGGAGAGTTCACCACTGATACGGGCAGGGCATTCCATGAACTCACAACCCGCTGTGTGAAGAATCTACCCCTAACATCTGTCCTATACCTACCACCCCTTAATTTAAAGCTATGTCCCCTAGTAACACCTGACTCCATTAGCGGTAAAAGGTTCTTAGTATCTACCCTATCTAAACCCCTAATCATCTTATACACTTCTATCAGATCTCCCCTAAACCTTCTCTTCTCCAATGAGAACAGCCCCAAGTGCCTCAGCCTTTCCTCATAAGATTTTCCTACCATTCCAGGCAACATCCTGGTAAACCTCCTCTGCACTCGTTCTAAAGCTTCCACATCCTTCCTATAGTATGGCGACCAAAACTGCACACAATACTCCAGATGAGGCCGCACCAGAGTCTTATACAACTGCAACATGACCTCAGGACTCCGGAACTCAATTCCTCTGCCAATAAAGCCCAGTACACCATATGCCTTCCTCACAGCACTATTTACCTGGGTGGCAACTTTCAGAGATCTGTGTACATGGACACCAAGATCCCTCTGCTCATCCACACTACCAAGTAGCCTACCATTAGCCCAGTAATCCATCATCTTGTTATTCCTACCAAAGTGAACGACTTCACACTTAGCTACATTGAATTCCATTTGCCACATTTCCGCCCAGCTCTGCAACTTATCTATATCCCGCTGTAACCTACCACTTCCTTCCTCACTATCCACAACTCCACCGACTTTTGTGTCATCCGCAAACTTGCTTACCCAGCTTTCAAGTCCTTCCTCTAGATCATTTATAAAGATAACAAAAAGCAATGGTCCCAAAACAGATCCTTGTGGTACACCGCTAGTAACTGCGCTCCAAGATGAACATAATCCATCAACTACTACCCTCTGTCTCCTTCCAGCCAGCCAATTCCTAATCCAAACCTCTAATGTATCCTCAATGCCATACCTCCGAAGTTTTAGCATTAGCCTACCATGGGGAACCTTATCGAACGCCTTACTAAAATCCATATACACAACATCTACTGCTTTACCCTCATCCACTTCCTTGGTCACCTTCTCAAAGAACTCAATAAGGTTTGTGAGGCACGACCTGCCCTTCACAAAACCATGCTGGCTATCCCTGATCACGTTATTCCTACCCAGATGTTCATAAATCTTATCCCTTACCATTCTCTCTAAGACTTTGCACACCACTGAAGTCAGACTCACTGGCCTATAGTTGCTAGGGCTATCCCTACTCCCTTTCTTGAACAATGGGACCACATTCGCTATCCTCCAGTCCTCTGGTACTATTCCTGTTGACAACGACGACATAAAAATCCAGGCCAATGGCTCTGCTATCTCCTCCCTAGCTTCCCATAGGATCCTGGGGTAAATGCCATCAGGCCCAGGAGACTTATCTATATTCATCCTTTCCAATATTCCCAAAACCTCTTCCCTGCATATTTCCAGGGCATCCATTCTAATTATTTGTGATTCCATATTCACATCAGCAACAGTGTCCTGTTCCTGAGTGAATACTGATGAAAAGTACTGATTTAATGTCTCTCCAATCTCCTCCGCCTCCACACACAACTTCCCACTACTATCCTTGACAGGACCGATACCTACCCTAGTCATCCTTTTATTCTTGACATACCTATAGAAAGCCTTTGGGTTTTCCCTAATCCTACCAGCTAAAGACTTTTCATGTCCCCTTCTCGCTTTTCTTAGCTCCCTCTTTAGCTCCTTCCTGGCTACCTTATAACTCTCAATCGCCCCTACTGAACCTTCACGCCTCATCTTTACATATGCCGCCTTCTTCCCTTTCACAAGGGACTCCAATTCCTTACTGAACCACGGCTGCCTCACAAGGCCCTTTACACCATGCCTGACTGGTACATACCTATCGAGGACACGCAGTAGCTGCTCCTTGAACACTCCCCACAACTCATTAGTGTTCTTCTCTTGAAGCCTGTTTTTCCAATCCACACATCCTAAGTCATGCCTCACTGCATCATAATTTCCCTGCCCCCAGCTATAGCTCTTGCCCTGCGGCACACGATTATCCCTCTCCATCACTAAAGTAAAATCCCATTTTCATAGTTGTTTCAATGCTGCAGGTATCCTTGTCCCTGCCTGGTTTCATGATTAATTAAAACTTGCCCTCATACAAAACAAATCTGTAGCTTAATTGTTACTGGGAAATGAGCCATGTTTTTTTCAGATTACTAAAAACAAATGAAACCTCTCTCCACAGTCACCAGGCTAATATGGACTTGGCTGTGTCTCAGTATTTTTTTCCAGTCACACTGATATTTGAAATATTCATCCAGGGACAGAATACATACCTTTCCTTCCACATGAAAAGGCCAATGATATCCAAATCGGCACGGATCAAGTAACCATCAAAGCGGAACATGAAGTTCAATTTGAATTTATCATCCACAAATCCTCCCTTTCAGTACCTTACAGAGAAAACAAGTCACCACCGTTAACACAGGATAGATCTTTATAAGACAATGATAGTATTAAATTGTAGTTTCCCACTTCCGCCAAATCTTTAAATCACAGTCTCACAATTTATTTCTTGTTACCCGAAGACCACACTAATCTCCTCACTCCTTTCCTCCACACCCAGTTCTCACATACTGTCCTCTCTTTGATTTCAGCTTCCTTGCTCCTGCCTGCAGACTAAGGACGAGAAAAAAGGGGAGGCACGATGGCTCTGCTGCCCCACAGCACTAGGGTCTCAGGTTCGATTCCAGCCTTGGCCGACTGTCTGTGTGGGGTTTGCACGTTCTCGTCATGTCTGCGTGGGTTTCCTCTGGGTGCTCCGGTTTCCTCCCACAATCCAAATACTGACAGTGCAGTTCCGGATAAATTGCCCATGCGAAATTACCCATAGTATTAGGTGCTTTAATCAGAGGGAAATGGGTCTGGGTAGTTGCTCTTCGGAGGGCCGATGCGGACTGATGGGCCAAAGACCCTGTTTCCACACTGTAGGAAATCTAATCTAATCTAATCAAATAAATGAGTCTGACTCAGAGCCTGCTGGGTGTCGGTGAATCCTCCCCCCACCTCCCAGGGTTTCCTTCCTGGTCAGACCCATATTAATTATTTTTCACAATCTGGAACATCTTATTTATTTCCCCCACTCCGATCTCTGATGAGAACCATCCTGCACATACTGGCCAAATCATACCTGGTTGAACGAAAGTGAATCAAATTAGAACTCGAATTACAGGCCCACCCCTGTCCCTTTCCATAACATTCCTGAAACTTCACCCACAAGTGTTCTGATAACTCTGCAAAATGGCTCCCCATTGATACTTTGACCACGCGTCAGGATACCACGGGAGGGGCCATTCCCCTGCGTCCTGCTTTCAGAGGGAGGAAGCTGCCAATGACAGATTAATTCCACACACACACAGCCTTGCTGGCACTGACCCATGCTGCACATACGCCAACAATTGTCCGGCACCGCGCCCGTGCACTGGTCTCCCCTCCTGCAGCACATGCTCCAGATAACACAGGAGCCTGGGTGATTGACAGCAGCTGCTGCCCAATAGGGTGGAGAGGGTTGCGTTGGAGGACTGGGACAATGCGATTGTAAACAATGAATGAATGTGGAGGACACTGGGGGATGGACAGGTCAGTGAGGGACAGGAGCAGTGCAGCAGCAGGAGGGGATCCTGGACAAACTGAGCAATGGGAGAGTCTGTTAGGAGAGAACCGACAGGAGGGTTCTGTTTAGAGGTTCAGGCAGGGACAGCTGGGAGACAGTATGGCCTGGTGGCTTGAGCATGTTTTCTAATCAGCCTCTTCAAAGATGCTGTTACTCAACTCTGAACCAGATCCTCCTGGTCCAGACATAAGGACACTACCATCTTTTTGTGGAAACAAGGGAAGATGTTCTCAATCTCACTCACGTGGAAACTCCATAAGCTCTTCCCACTTACTGTCTACGGTGGTGATGGAGGAGACTGCGTTTCAAAAGGAACTCACATGTGTTGGTGATATTAACAAGACTCAATACACAGTCACTAACACAAAGCTGGTGTACGTGAACTTTATCCAGTATATGAACATTTATAACTGGGTGACACAGACACCAATGTACAGAGTTAAATCCTGGATATTAATAACGGCTTTGTGTGTGAGAAATGACGTCTCATGAACTTAAGTCAATTTTTTTGAAGTAACAACAAAGAGGATTGATGTGGGCAAAGCGGTGGCAATGATCTACATGGTCTTCAGTAAGGCATTCAACAAGGTTCCCCATGGGAGACTTGTTATCAAGGTTAGATCTCATGGAATACAGCGACAACTAGCCATTTGGATACAAAACTGGCTCAAAGGTAGACGACAGAGGGTGGTGGTGGAATGTTGCTTTTCAGATTGGAGACCTGTGACCAGTGGGGTGTCACAAAGGATCGACTAATTTTCATAATTTATATGAATGATTTGGATGTGAATATAGGAAGTATTGTTAGTAAGATGACACCAAAATAGGAGGTGTAGTGGACATTGAAGAGGATTACCTCAGATTACAAAGGGTCCTTGATCAGATGGTGGAATGTGCTGAGGACTGGCAGATGGATTTTAATTTAGATAAGTGTGAGCTGCTGCATTTTGGAAAAGCAAATATTAGCAGGGTGTATACACTTAATGGTAAGGTCCTTGAGAGTGCTGCTGAACAAACAGACCTTGGAGTGCAGGTTCATAACTCCTTGAAAGCAAGGTCGCATTTAGAATGGATAGTGAAGAAGGTGTTTAGTTTGCTTTCCTTTATTGGTCAGAGCACTGAGTATAGGAGTTGGGAGGACATATTGCGGCTGTATAGGACATTGGTCAGGTCACGCTTGGAATATTGCGTGCAATTCTGGTCTCCTTTCCTATCAAAACATTATTGTGAAACTTGAAAGGAGTCAGAAAAGCATTACAAGCATGTTGACAGGGTTGGAGGATTTGAGCTATAGGAAGAGGATGAATACACTGTTTTCCCTGGAGCGTCAGATGTTGATGGGTGACCTGATAGAGGTTGACAAAATCAGTAGGGGCATGGATAGGGTAAATACACAAGGTCTTTTCCCTGCGGTGGGGAGGAGGTACGATGGGGGGTGGGAAGGGAGAAAGAGGGGAGAGACTGGGAGCGGAAGGTAATGGTTATTTTGTAGATCTACAACACCACCCTGTTCCTGTTTTGTCCCTATCCTGTTCAATCCCTCTAAAGGGCTCAGAACAAGTGCACAGACACTGATAAATAGAGCTTCAGGGTGATCAAGTGCTAAAGGTTGCATTTGGAATGCTGACCTTTATTGGTCTGTGCACTTATCAATGAATGGACTTGGGTTCAATTCCACTGTCCTGGAGCCACGTCTGTGGCCACAGACGCGCCTGTCTCTGACCCTGACTACTTGATCCCCTGACACGATAGCTCTGCCATTCTCTTTCCTCCAGTTGTGGACAGCGGCGCTATCTGTGGTGTCATGAACCTGGCTGCTGATTTCCCCTGAGAGTCCACCCCCGCCCATTCCCTCTTTATAGAATCCAAAGAGGTGCACAATATCTGTTTGAGAAGGGGAATGATCACTGGGGAGTCCTGCACTTCCTTCCTGAGCCTTTTACTTGATTTGATGGTCACTCGTTCCCTTTCTGCCTGTGTAACCCTCACCTGCAGTGTGACTAACTCACTAAACGTGCTGTCCATAACATTCTCAGTATTGCTCCACAGTGACTCCACTCTCAGCTCCAGATCTGAAAAGCAGTTTCCCAGTAGCTGCAGATGGGCACATTTCCTGCACACATAGCCGTCACAGATACGGGGAGTGTACTTTCTTTCCCACATTGTGCAAGAGGAGCACACCACTGGTCTGAGGTCTCCTGTCACAACGACTCTCTAGTTTCAGCTAGTTTCTCCCATTAGGTGACTTTAAATGAGCTCGCAACCTTCCTTCTCTTCAAACATTTCCATTATAATCAAAAGCCCCGATCTTTACTTAAGCTGAAATTTTATACTTTAAAAACTGTTAAAAGAAAACCCAGCAGATATCACTTACAACTTGACTGTTCTCATTGGGCCCATGCGCATTGCTGAATGGCCTGAACTAAAACTGAAGCTGTGGTTCACCTTCTCCCTGTCTCCTCTTGCTCTGTTTACACCCAACTCCAAAACACTCTCATTGAGCCAAGCAGCCCTCACAATGCAGCCCTGTCATTTTCATTGTCTGTTCACACCTACACTGCCGTCAGCCTGCTGTACTGTTCCAATGCATCTCAATGGGAGCTCAGGAACTGCATCTCATCTTTCAATTCAGCCCTTTGTAACCCAGAGTCAACATGGACCTCAACAGTATCTGAATGAACAGACAGTTGTCAGAACCTGGAACATTCCACCTGAAATGGTGCTGCAATTTGAGTCCATAAGGAATTTTAATGAGACGTTTGCAGTGAATTGAAAATGAGGAGTTTACAGGTTAACATCATGAAGTGGGTGATTGGGTCTAAATCTGACAGTTCCTATAAAGAGACGAGGTGTAATGTGGATAAATCTGTGCTCCCTCTCAGGCCAAGACCTCCTTCCACAGGGGCAGGGCCCAGAATTCAACACAAACCCGAAGGGTGATCCAACCACAAATTTGAACATCTTTCTGCTTTTTGCTTGAAAAAAAACTTTCCCACAGACAGAACAGACACACCCTTTTCCTTCCGCAGTTAAATGTCAATGGTATTCAGATCCTGATGACCCTGATGATGATAGAAAATTGCTTTTGAGATCCCTGACTCAATTATTCTCAATTAATATTCTATAAAATGAATTCACAAAACAAAACTCACAGTCAGTGCAGGCTGAACAGTAAAAACAAATATTTCTCTGATACGTGTTTGATGTGCAAATGCTCCTCTTCAAATCGCCACGCCCCCCAAACAGGAAGTGGACATGTCCATGTGTCTCACTGTACCTTGCCCCAAATAAAGATGGAGGCCATAGCCCAGGACTATCTCCGCCTGAGGGCCACAGCCATTTTCTCATTTGCTGTAAACGTGGGACCAAGAGTTTCTAATTCCGGCCTAATTACCTGTTCAGAGTGTAATTAAACCCTCCCAGTCTAAACTGAATCCAACTCCCCTTTTCTGTTTCCTCCTCCTACACACACCAAGGTTCATTCTAGGTCCAGACTGTCGCAGAGTGTGTTAGGGATTCCTAGGGTGTGTGAGAGAATCCCAGAGTGTTTAACGGAATCCCACGGTGAGAGAGAGAGAATCGCAGAGTGAGTGAGAGTGCCCCAGAAATCCATGGTGTGTAAGGGAAACCCCGAATGTTAGAGAGGTTCCCCGAGTGTGCCAGAGTGTACGAGAGAATCCCAGTGAATGTAAGAGAATCACAGTGTCCCAGAGTGTGTGGGAGAGGATTGCATTGTGTCCCAGAGTGTGTGTGAGGGAGTCGCAGAGTGTGTGTGAGGGAATCCCAGTGTGTGTGGGCGAGGGTCCTAGCGTCCCAAATTGTGTGAGGGAATCCCAGAGTGTCCCAGAGTTGTAAGGGATTCCTAGAGTGTGTGAGACAATCTGAGAATGTGTGTGAGGGATTCCCAGAATGTGTGAAACAATCCCAGAGTGTGTAAGGGAATACCAGAATGAGTGAGAGATTCCCCGGGTGTGCGAGATAATCCCAGTGTGTGTAAGAGAATAACAGTGTCCCAGAGTGTGTGGGGGTGGGTCCCAGAGTGAGTGGGAGAGGGTCTCAGCGTCCCAGGTTGTCTGAGATAGTCCCACGTTGCGTGGGAGTGTCCCAGAGTGTGTCAGAGAATTCCATAGCGTCCCGTAGTGTGCAATGGAATCCCACAATGTGAGAGAGAATCACAGAGTCCCTGAGTGTGCGAGAGTGCCCAGAATGTGTGTGAGAGAATCCCAGAGTCCAATGGTGTGTAAGGGAATCCCCGAGTGTAATCGAGAATCACAGAATGTCCCAGAGTGTTTCAGGGAAACTCAAAGTGTATGGGTGTGTGTGTGTGTGTGTGTGTGTGTGTGTGTGTGTGTGTGTGTGTGTGTGTGTGTGTGTGTGTGTGTGTGTCACAGGCTGTGTGTGTGTGAGTGAGTAAGTCGGTTCCAGGCTGTGTGTGAGTGCGTGAGTGAGTGAGTCCCTGCCTCTGTGTGTGTGTGTGTGTGTGTGGGTGGGTGTGAGTGAGTGAGTCCCTGGTTGTGTGTGTGAGAGTGAGTGAGTCCCCAGCTGTGTGTGTGTGAGTGAGTGAGTCAGTTCCAGGCTGTATGCGTGAGTGAGAGTGAGTGAATGAGTCCCAGGCTGTGAGTGTGTGCATCAGTCCCAAGGCTGTGTGTGTGTGTGTGTGTGTGTGTGTGTGTGTGTGTGTGTGTCAGTCCCAGGCTGTGTGTGTGTGCATCAGTCAGTCAGTCAGTGCCAGGCTGTGTATTTGTACATCAGTCCCAGGTGTTGTGTGTGTGTGTGTGTGTGTGTGTGTGTGTGTGTGTGTGTCCCAGGCTGTGCGTGTGTGAGTCAGTCCCAGGCTCTGTGTGCATGTGAGCGAGTGAGTCCCAGGCTTTGTGCTGTGAGAGTGAGTGAGTCCCAAGCTATGTACGTGTGTGTGTGCGTGTGTGTGTGTGTGTGTGTGTGTGTGTGTGTGTCAGTCCCAGGATTTGTGTGTGTGAGGGAGTGAGTGAGTCAGTCCCAGGCTGTGTGTGTGTAAGTGAGTGAGTGAGTGAGTCCCAGGCTGTGTTTGTGAGAGTGAGTGAGTCAGTCGCAGGCTGTGTGTAAGTGAATGAGTGAGTCAGTCCCAGGATGTGTGTAAGTGAGTGAGTGAGTCAGACTCAGGCTGTGTGTGAGTGTGAGAATGAGTGACTCGATCCCAGGCTGTGTGTGAGTGAGTGAGTCAGTGCCAGGCTGGGT